>NC_042618.1:409292530-410492530 GCF_901001135.1 Rhinatrema bivittatum | reverse complement strand
CTTCTCCGTTTCTGCATAAAGAACGTGCTTTGCTGATCCACCCAGGCCTACACCTGCTTTAGTTCCAAATCCATGCACTTTTCCAACAAAGTGGATCCAACTTCCCCTCAGGCAGCAACTGTGAGTATTATAGAAGGGTACAGCAACACAGCTATACAGAGCCATAGCGTGCCTATGGCCAATATGGCCACGGCCATAGGCGCTGTTACAAAAAAAGTGCCATAGCACCGCCACCATGAGGGGCCTCAGTAAGTGGAACAGCAGCGTGGCCCGCCTGCCACGCTGGTGATTCTGGCAGAGACACGCTGCTTTTCGACTCATAGGCATCAGAATTGGGGTGCAGCCAAAAATGGAAGAAGCCTCATTGTTGCAGTGTGACGATGCATGATTTCCTGAATGCTGCTCACCCCCGAGGATCACAGCCTTGTAGCACGGACTGCTCCCTCCACCTGACGACGTCATTCAGGCTCTGGCAGCCGAGAGGGAGAAAGCAGCCCACGCTGTAAGGCTGAGATCCTTCCATTCTTCAGGAGAAGGGACATGAATGAGGGGGATCGTGGTAGTACCCCGTGGGGGTGAGCAACATTAAGGAAATCATGCACCTGCAGTGAGTGAGAGATGGGAGGGGAGGGAGAACAAGACTGCTGGGGAGTGGGAGGTTTGGGTGGGGAGAGGGCGCTGGGGATTAAGACTCCTGGAGAGTGGGGTGTCTTGAAGAGGAGAGGGACCAAGGTTCTGGGGAGTGGAGGGAAGGGAAACGACTGTGAGGGAGCATGTGTGTGGGAGACAGAACAGGTGCGTATGTGTGTGGGAGAATGATAGTGAGAGAAAGCATGCATGTGATTATTCATGTGGGAGAAAGAGCGAGCATGTGTATGGAAGACTGACCTCCACTTCCTCTCTGCCTGCTAATCCATGACAATTTCTGGGTTTCTGGAAATCAAAAGTTCACAGATACGGATAACTGGTGATTTTTTAAAAATCCTTATTAGTTCTAATTATTGGGTGTTATTCGATGTGTTATTTGAAATATTTTAATGACTGGAAAACTTTTATGCAATTGTTAATTATTGAATGCTATTCTATTCATTAGCTTTGAATTATTCTTTTTATTGGTATGGTTTTACTAAATTTCGTTTTATGAGAAATGGTAATGCTTCTGTTCTTTCATTGTTGCAGTGCATATAGAATTTGGCTTCTTGTGGTTTCCAGTTCAGTTTTTGCCTGTACATTTCTATTTACATTTTATGGTCTCTCTATTCTGTATTTATTTTATTTATTTATTTATTTAACATTTCTTTTATACCGATATCCGTTCGCACATCGTATCGGTTCACAGTGAACAAAAAACCATTGGGCAGTGCCCGTACATTTAACATATAACAGATAATTTATATTTAAGGGTCTATCTGTGTTTTGCATGTATGATTAAGGTATTCGAATAGTGTGTAGTTTGTATGTAGAGATCTATAGCAGCTTGGCTGGCTCTGTTTTCCTAACAGGGGGTGTGTGTTGGTGTTTTAAACCTGGTGTAATATTTATATTTATATTTTAAATATAAATTATAAAAATAATTTATATTTAAGGGTCTATCTGTGTTTTGCATGTATGATTAAGGTATTCGAATAGTGTGTAGTTTGTATGTAGAGATCTATAGCAGCTTGGCTGGCTCTGTTTTCCTAACAGGGGGTGTGTGTTGGTGTTTTAAACCTGGTGTAATATTTGCAGTGTTAACTTTCATAGGTAGTGTTGTTGCTGTTTGAGTGCTGGCAATTAGTGTTGTTTTGATACAGAAAGCTTACTGCATTGTAATTCTGTTTTTTGTTTTGTGGCTCTCTGAGGGTTCTTGCCCAAGCCCAAGATGCATTACAGTAGACCAAATATCATATGAGTTCCAAGTGTCTCTTGCTTTTTTGCAGGATTTTCTGGTTGGCACCACAGCAGTGCATGTAAATATAATAAACATATTGTAAGTGATATTTTTACCTCAGAGGACTATGCTTTCAATGTCCTTTTTCATATAAAAGCTGCTTTAAATGCATAATGTTTAATTGTGTATGAGGTGGGGGTACAAGCTTGTAAGATTTTCCTAGGGTGCCTATTACCCTTGCACTGGCCATGGGGATTACTGTACAAACATTTAACAAGGTTAAATTTTTGTACAGTAACTCATGGGGTTATGTTATGTTGCTCGCTCATTCACTCTCTCTCTCCCCCACCCCGGGAACTCGCAGCAGCAGCAGCCTCCTCCCAACGCTAACCTCCTTCATTTTCAGCCCTCGCGGAGGCGGAGTCCCATCAGCCGCGGTTGAACCTCTTCATTTTTCTCCGAGCCGCGCTGCAGTCTTCTTTTCTTCGGGCCGATGCCAAGCGCACTAGCGTGGCCTCTTCTTGCCGCGCAGGCACCCGATACTCTCCACTTCCTCTTCCGGGCCGGGGGGGGGGCGGGAAGAAGAGAGCACGCCGGTGCCGCTGACTCCAGCTGTCCTGCCGTGTTCCGCCCGGGCTGACAGCATTTTAAGCCCGGGCGGAGGAGGACCGGGGAGCAGCTGGGTCAGCGGGAAAGTGTGGCGACACTTGTCTGTGAGCCAGATGCAGCCCTCAAAAGAGCCATATCTGGCTCGCGAGCCATGGGTTCCCGACCCCTGATCTAGTGAGCCATGGCTGGATGCAGCTGCAGTCTCATTTCTTAGTTCCCTCTTGGCCTGCAGGATGTCCTCCCGTCAGCAGGGGGCGCTGGAGAGCAGCACTTATCGGCAGGTGCTCCTGCTTTCCCCTCTGCTGGCTCTCCTGTGCAGCAGAAACTGCAAGGGGCTCTTTAGGCTTGTGACACCTGCTCACGCCCTGCAGTTCAGATTGTTAGAGGCTAGCAAAGGAGGAAGAACAGCTCTTGCCAAGACTGCTCCCAGACATTTGTTGTTCAGGGATTTGGGGTGGAGTGGGGAAAGGGACAGATGAATGTGCCACAGTGTGTGTGGTGTGTGGGGGGGGGGGGGGTGAGGAGAAGGAAGAGAAGATGATGATGCCAGGAGATGGGGGACAGGGAAATTGATGATGCCAGGGGTTGTGAGAGAAGGTTGGAGGGAGAGGGAAGGTGATAATGATACCAGGGAGTGAGTTTGAGGGAAGGTGGTGCCAGGGTGTTGGGGAAACGGAAGTTTGATTTGATGTTAATTGGGGACAGAAGTGGAGAGAAAGGGAAGATGATGATGCCAGGAAGTGAGGGAGAGGGCAAGTGATGCCAGGGTTGAAGGGAAAAGGAACAAGCAGGTAATGATTGGGATGGGAAGTGGAGGGAAAGAAGAGAAAGTGATGATGCCAGGGGATAGGAAGTGAGAATTTTGATGCCAGGGGGTGAGGGAGAGGGGTGGAAGAGGAAGGAAGGAGATGATGCCAGGGGTCAGAGGGATAGGGTTGGAGGGAGAGGGAAGGTGATGATGATGCCAAGGGGTGAGGGAGAGAGGTGAAGGCAGAGAGAAGGAGATGATGAATCTTAAGTAACTAAAACCTCTTTTCCCTGCAGATTTCAGACCTGTCCTGCAAGCCCTTATTATTTCAAGTTTACACTATTGCAATTCTCTGTAATAGTCTAAACACCTTCTTACAAACACCAAACTCAAGGAACACATTCTCCTCGACCTCCACTGGCTACCAATTAAACACCGCATTCATTATAAGATCCTGATGCTAATCTTCAATCTAATTCACAATTCATCTGCCCTCTGGCAATGCATTTCTCTATGCCTATATCAACCTCAAAGTCACTTAAGATCAATTGATAAAATTCTTCTCCAGGTTTCAACGGTTAAAATCGCTAGGCTAGAAAACACCAGAAAACGTTGCCTTCTCACGGGCAGGTCTATTCTAACCACACTCAGACTCATAACCAACCCTAAAGAATTCAAGAAGAAACTTAAAACCTATTGCCTCCGACACACACAGTTCAGAATAATACCTCCCCTAATCTCCTTCATTCAATGTACATCTTGTCACTTTGTCACTTGTTTTATTATTATGCTACCATTTTATTTTGTTCATTACGTACCTTTTAATTTGTAAACCACCTAATCTTTTTTCATTTATTATCTGTTTTTTCATTGTTATATTGATATATTGTTATATTGATATTTTGTTATTTTGTTATATTATTTTTCATTTATTATCTATTTTTTCATTGTTATATTGATGATATTTTCATTTGTTATATTTTATATATGTTTTATCTTGTAGACCGCCTAGAACTCTATTTCTTGAATAAGCGGTATACAAAAGCTTTTAAATGATGATACAAGGGGGTGGGGAAGAGGTGATGAAAATGTGGTGGTGATGATGCTTGGGGATGGAGGCAGAGGGAGATGATGATGCCAGGGGGTGAGGGAGAGGGAAAGTGATGATGATGAGGGATGAAGGGAGCAGGAAGGTGATGATGATGTGAGGGGGTGGGGAAGAGGTGATAATTTTGATGCCAGGAGGTGGGGGAGAGGGAAGGTAGTGGTGATGATGATGTTGGGAGTGAGGAGGTGGAGAAAGTGATGATGCCAGGGGGTACAGGAGAGTGGTGGAAGGAGAGGGAAGGTGATGATGATGCAAGGGTGGGGGAAGAGGGGGAAGGTGATGATGCCAGGGAGAGGGGTAGAAGGAAAGGGAAGGTGGTGATGTTGATGCCAAGGAGCGAGGGAGAGGGAAGGTGGTGATGATGTCGTGGGGGGGGGGGGGGGGGGAATAAGGAAGGGAAGAAGATTATGATGCCAGGGGAGAGGCATGATTATGATACTGGGGGAAGAGGGTAGGGAGAGAAGGAAGATAAGAGAAGAGAAAGTGATGATGGGGAAGTGGATGGTGTAGCACAACAAAGTGACCCCTGTGCCACGAAACAAAAAAGGTTGGGAACCACTGGTCTAGGCGCTCAGTTTATTCTTCGATATCTGTGTAAATGTATGTTTTACTCATTTACAGGTGAATTTTCAAAGCAGATACTCACGTAAATGTAACAAACTATCATAGCAATTTTCAAAAGCCATTTACGCTAGTAAAGTGCACTAATGGCTTATATTGTAGTATGGGTAAAGTGCATTTTTAAATGTGTAAATGCTTTTCAAAATCAGGCCTTTAAGTTCTAAGTATGTATATTTTGTTTCTGCACAGCTGAGATCTTATCTGGATGTCCATATTACTTCTGTTTGCTTATCCTAATCCTAAAGATCGGATTCATATTGTGTTTGAATGCTGGTTTTCTTTGTTTTGCTTACATTTACTTATTTCTTTTTACATTCGCTTCCTGACTGTTTTTACCATTTCACTCCCTTCAGGTCTCTCTTTGCATTACTTTTCACAAAGGGGAATAATTTCCTTCTCCATCATCCTCCCATCCCACTCCTCCAGGCTGCTTTTCCAATAGCTTTGAGTCTGCAATGAAAACCCCACATCCCTCCAAGCCCCCATACCCGTCTAACAGTGTAAACTGGGCTCCTGGAATCACAGTAGTGAGCACTGGGTGTGCATGTTGTTGCGCTGAAGGATGCTGGAATGCGGGAGGTGAAGCGCAGGAGGAGCTGCAGTGTCTGCACTTCTGCTGTCACACTCCAGGCTGTATCTGTGGAAAGAGAAGCACACTTGAAACTCTTCTGCTGAAAGGCCACAAGGAGGCAGGAAGGCAGTCAGTGGAGGCATTGGGAACCTTCTTCCTTCCCAGTCTGATTCCTCAAATACATGTTTGGGTTTGATGGTGTCACGATGTAAGTAATATTCAGGAAGGCAGTTAGGGCAAAGTACGGGCAGAAATGAATGATGGTCGAAAAGTCAGAATTTTGCCCGGGATCCAGTCAGACAGCTGAACCTGCCTTTACCAGAGGCAGTGCTCAAAGTCCCTGGGGAGAGGGGAGGGGAGGAGAATCCCAATCATCATAGCATGGCAGCATCTAATTGCCAGGCTCAGCGTGCAGACTGTCACTGTGATGGCTAGGCTAGATGAGAGGAAAAAGCTCGCAAAGAGGATAAGTTTCCAAAAGGACTTCTGCAGGTGAAGTAGCACCTTACCCTCAGAAACGGCCCTTTTATAAGACTGCATGACTGAAACGTGTAAAATTTCACAAATATACACTGTATGCACGCAGTTGTACATTCATAGGGAGAGGCATTCCATGGGATGGGCATCTGGGACCCCATGAATTCTCTTAGCAAACTTACTTGCACCAAATAGCAGGTATAATTGCATGCTTGTAATTTTGCCGGGATTAATTCTCAAAGTGGACTTGAACGTGAAAGTTTGCAACTAGGGGCTCATAACAACCTGTTAATGTATGCGGCCTGTTATAAAATTACCCCCAAAATGAGGAAAATCCAGGGTAGTTGTGAGTGAAAGTTCATGGCACTATAGCCCAGCATACGTTCAGAGTGAACTGAAAGCCCAAAATTGCAGGAGGAAACTACCAGACAAAAAAAAAAAAAATTAAAAGTCCAGCATCGATGGCAGCTGAGTGAATCTGGCTATTGCGGTTCTATAAGGGGTCTTTGCAGATGCTGTTCCTAACCAGTTTTCAATATTTATCATCATCATCAAGAATAACCTAGTACAAAAGGTTCGGGTCTTACAATACCCCAACTTGGCATCAAAACAAATAAAAAACGCACTTATTTTCAAGAAGGATTTGGGTGTGTGTGACTTTTTTTTTTTTTTTTTGGCACAAGTTAGCATTCCTGAGAAACGTAAGAAGAATGTTCCCTTACCTCTTGTGCGAGGGCATTCCACATGACTGCTGTTCCCACAGGAAAACTGCAGAAAGACATAAATAGCCAGACATATTTACTCCCGGCGGAGGTATCACATTGCCGCGAAAGCTTCACACAGGTGGCATCGCTGCCCCGTGGAGTTAACAAGGCTGTCGTGCGGGAGGAGCGGCCTAACGGTTAGAGCAACGGGCTGAGCACTGGGGAAGCCAGAATTCTCCCACTGACACGTCTTGTGACCCTGGGCAAGTCACCCTCCCGCCTATTGCTTCTGGCACCCGCTTAGTCTCTAAGCTCTTTGGGGAAGGGATTTATTGTACAGCACCATATACGTCTACAGAAATGCTAACTTATCAATGCAGCTTTCACAATAGTGGAGGAGCAGCCTAGTGGTTAGAGCAGTGGGCTACCACTCAGGGAAACCAGGGTTCAAATCCAACTGTTACTCCTTGTAACTTTGGGCAAGTCACTATACCCTCTGTTGCCTCAGGTACAAAATTAGATTGCAAGCCCTGTGGGGATAGGGAAATACCTACAGTACCTGAATGTAATCTGCTTTGATGCACACTCTGAAGTGCCGAAAGGCGGAATATAAAAATCTAAATAAATACCGTCTAGCAACAAGCTCAGCTAGACAATGTCTTGAGATTTCTTGGCTCAAGTTATCACTTACTGTATGCTACAATTGTAACCCTGTACTACTTTTGAATTCTGCTTGGAGTGTATGTTATATGATAAATAAATAATTAAATACATACAAAATAGATTCAGAGTCTACGTGTCAGCTGAGCTCATGCGCCAAGGCACAGACTCTCACTGTAGCCTTCTCTATTTACCGCCACTGCCGCTTGCTGGTACAAAGTTACTGTTTTCAAACTTAAAATTGAATATCGCAATCACGAAAGAGGTAAATAGGGAGATAAGTATGGACGTTTTTCCTTGAAAATTTAACATCTGAGCAGAAATCTGAAGCAGCCTCTAAGACCATGACCAGCCAGTTTCCTATTCTCTCCCTTTATCTGCAAGAATTTCATCCCATCGTCTATTCAACATCTCAGAAAAATTAGAAATATCTATTTTCTAAAGTCCTGATTGATAAATATAAACTCAAGTGTTTATGCACTTGGGAGGGGATAGGGGACACAATTTTCAAACCCTGTGAAGAGCTTGCAAGCCCATGGGCTCAAAAGGTAAGTCCCTATAAAAGTTTCCTGTCCAAAATTCAGGACCAACGGGGACCATGAGTTTCCGTCTGCTTTGTAGCAGGGTTCAAAGTGCAGGCAGGGATTTCACAAGGAAATGCCCACCACTTTTTTTTTTTGCTGCAGCTTGGAAGAACCTGCAATTGGCAATTTACCTGGGCAAGTCCAAGAGGGCAATCTTCAAAGGAATCTAGCCAGCTAATTAAAAGCATTAGCTGATTAGCTCCCACCGTGAACACCACATCCTCCAGAGCAGCTTCATTCAGCCGCTTTAAAAAAGCAGGTGTTCCCTGGGGTGCAACTTGGTGGGGGAACTAAAGCACACCCGGACCCAGAATTTTCAAAGATGTGCACGTAGTTTCCCTTGCATACCTCACCCACAGATACAGCAGGTGCAATGTAGGCAAGTTAAGTGTACGCACATTTTTTCTTTGAAAACTAGCTCACACTAGTACAGGTGCATAAGTACCTGCATATTTTGCCAATAGTTTAGCTTAGTTTTCTTAATCTCCCTTCTAACAGGTAAAAATCACAGCAATGTACCAAGTAAACCAATTTATACAAATTCAAAATAAGGAAAAAAAAGTATTAACTAAGTAAACCCGAATAATACAATAAAATAAAGTGTAAAAAAAAAAATACAACCATGAGATATTAACTCTAATTTAAAATAATAATTAGCATCAATTCATTTTATAATCCTGTGGGCCAGATTTTAAAACGTATGCGCGGGCATAGATTTGTGCGCGCTACCCCGCGCGCACAAATCTACGCCTGATTTTATAACATGCATGCGCAGCCGCGCGCATGTTATAAAATCCGGGGTTGGCACACGCAAGGGGGTGCACCTTGCGCGCGCTGAGCCCTAGGGGAGCCCCGATGGCTTTCCCTGTTCCCTCGGAGGCCGCTCCGAAATCGGAGCGGCCTCCGAGGGGACTTTCCTTTCGCTCCCCCCACCTTTCCCTATCTAACCCGCCCCCCCAGTCCTACCTAAATCCCCTTCTCTACCTTTGTTCTCCTATTTACACGTGCCTGAGGCAGGTGTATCTTGCGTGCGCCGGCCAGCTGCCGGCGCACCAACCCCTGGCACAACCACTGTGCCGGAGGCCTCGGTCCCGCCCATTTTTCAAAGCCCCGGGACATACGCACGTCCCGGGGCTTGCGTGCACCACCGAGCTTATGCAAAATAGGCTCGGCGCGCACAGGGACAGGGTTTTGGGGTTACGCACGTAACCCTTTGAAAATCTACCCCTGTGCAAATAACCAAGTTTGAACCTATTTCCTAAATTTTAAACAATCCTCCAAAGAGGGCAACCAAAGGCAAAGAATTCCATAAGAGAGGTGCAAGGTAGGAAAAACTTTTCTCCCGAGTCCACTCTAATCTAATTTCCTTAGGAGAAGGCAATCTTAATAGCCTTTGTCGGGAGGAATTCAGTGAACAAAGTGGTTACTGATGACTAAAAAAATGTGAAAAGTAAGGGGAAAGATCTAGATGTAAAGCTTTAAATGTAAGACACAAAATCTGAAATCTTATTCTACAAATAATTGGTAGACAATGGAGGTCCTGCAAAAGTGAAGTTACATGAATTGCTGCCCTTTAAGATTTAATTTGCTGTACCACCACACTCATATTTATAAATATATTTTTCTGCTACAAAGTCACCTAGCCTGCTTCTTGTGTCTGACCCTATGTAATATACATGGTTTATGATAAGCAGGACTTGGGTGTACCTTGCTGTAATTACACACACTTACTCCCACAGTTCGGATGCTTCATGCACCTGAATTGTGATTCCCTACCTGGACCAAAAACATTAACAAAACAAAAAATGCTTAAGTAACGGCAATCATCTCTTACCCTGAAGCAAATCCATGGGTTGTTATCCACGTTATCAATGCTGTAAACCTAAAGCAATTAGAGCAAAGTCAAAATGTAAAGCCACCCTCCAGTTCGTACTGATATAAATGGAAGAATCCCATTAAAGATACTCCAAGGTGTCAAGAGCAGATGAGAAACAGACAAAGCAACAAATGTTTAAGAGGAGCAAACACAGGCGTGACACTTAGAACCTGCCCAAGAGCAGGAATGGGACCATACCCTGCGCTTCCAGTTCTAGAAAGGGTAACATTTGGGGTCCTGCAGAGCACCAAACTTCCCAGGCATGCCTATAAAATCTAGAATGGCTGGTCCTCATCCTTATAGTCTCTGTCCTAGGCTTGTGAGGTCTGCTCGACATATCTTCTTCTGAGCAGATTCTTCATATTGCCCTCACAGCCTTTTCCAGCTTCCTTCTTATGGTGAGAAAATTGTGGGACAATAGATGCTTCTGAATACTAATGCCATATTGACACAAACAAGTAATGAAAACCTAGATTAAGTAACATTTTCTCACCCCACCCCCCTCTTCTCTCTGCTAAGCCCCATATTTTCTGCAGCCCAGAGGAATTCTAGCATATTTCATTCTCTCTTCCAGAGTACTTCAACTTTTAGCACGTCCTCAGCAACTGCAGCAGCACCCTCCATGCTACGGAGTGCGCCCGGTGCAAGTGGCTTACCGCTGCCTCCTCTGGTGAATTATCCCTTACCGATTCGGACTCCAGTGCGGTGGAGTTAGGAATATCCTCACATGGGGAGTGAGTGATGTCATCGTGTTTCTGGCAAAGGGAAGCTGCTGGCTTCACAAGGCACAGGGATTTAAATTCCGTGACCATCTGGTCCTTGTGGGAGGGAACAACTTCATAAAATTGTCCTGACTGCCAAAAATCTGAACCATCTGGAAATAAAGGATCATATGCATACAGAAATTATCTTTAACATACAAGCTCCTTTTCACATCAGCATTTCATCTGGTTAAATTGAAAACTACAAAATGGGGTACATAAAATTGCCATATTTGGTCAGACCAAGGGTACATCAAGCAGAGTATCCTGTTTCACCATGGATTTCATTGGCCTTTTGGAAATCTGTACTGCCAATTTCCCAATTGGACAGCAGCTTGTACTATTGGACTCTTAGCATTAAAAATGCATGTATTTACTTATTCTTTCATTTGACTTTTAACCCACTACCTCATTATACAACGCTCCCAGCAGGGAACAAAACAGAAAGCATTACAAATAATGCATAATATAATAACAAATAGAGCATCCAGTATCCAATGAACATAAAAATAAATAACATAAGTTACATAACATTGAAAATATTTTAAAAAATTCTACAAAACTTAGATACACAAAAAATAAAATCCTGTATTAAAAATATTAACATTCTACAATTAAAATCAACATTTTAAAACACCCACAATGCAATCATGGCAATAAATACATGAGCAACTAAATCCTTTTTACTACAACTTAAGTATCATAATATTCTGTGTGGCCCAATCACTTTAGGAATAGCATGCCAGACTAATACACCTAAATTATCAAACTACCTTTTTGCTCTCCTTTTACACACTGTGATGAGCCCCTTGTTTAAATAACTGTTTTATTTGACAGAGGTAAGTGTATATGAAGAAGTACATAATGCTGGGCTCCCAGTGGACATTTAGGTGGCACAAGTCCCAGAGATTTCTATCAGTGACTTCCTCCCTTAGTCTGTGCACTGTCTCAATAAACCTAATGCACAAGGGAGCGGACAAGGGGCACTCTGGCCAGGGAGAAAAGGAGCAGCTGGATCACTCACAGGCTTCAGGAAGTTCCTGGAAGGGGCACAGCCTTCGGCGCCGGCTATCAGGCTGCAGGTAGTACACCTGGGGAAAAGCAAGTTGCAGACAAAAAGAGATTAGAGTTCAGTCAGCCCCCAAATGCCTGTACATTGGAGGACTTCAGTCTACCATCCACACTTCCAAAATATAGGAAACCTTCAGCACCACAGACTAGGAGTGCCCTCCCAGTATAAAAGCATCAGGACATTTTTGCACAAAGCATAAAGGGTCATTTTTCAATGGGTTTAGATGCCTAACTTAGAGGGTCATTCATCAAGCCATGTGGGGGTCTGATGTGTGATGTTTATCGCACCACGCGTTAGTATATAAATATGATGAAAATACAAAATTATGCAAATGAGGTACTCCTACTGCATTTTGCAGAAAAGTAACATGTAATAACGCTGGATTTAACATTGAAAATAACAGCACCTATTTGATTTGCTGTAGCCTGGAAGAAAAGTTTTTAATGCACGATAGCTCCCATTATCAAGGATTGCGAATAATTTCACGCACAATAAAAAGAGGCCTTGGAGAGACACACCTACACAGCCCTGATGGGCCAATAAAGACACCTTTTTCTGCCTGGATGTCTTCATAAAGCTACAATGTTAGGGGGAACTGTACAAGTTTAGACTGCTCAACAACAACAGGCAGGGAAGGTTCAAACGCCTCCTAGGAAGGTAGCTGCACCAGACCTGCCCACGTTTGCGCTTGCCACACAGGAGGCCATGCAGTCAATACAGGGAGTGCATCTTTCATCCCCGCACCACTTTGCTGGGGATACTGGAGGAACACGTGGATATGAGATATCGCCTAAGCAATGTATAGATCTTAGTTTATTTTGTGATGACAATAACAGCACTCATGTGTGGCATCAGAAAAGGTTCACCTCAAAGAACCCGAGCCAAAGCCGTGTTAGAAGCTATTAACCTACCCTGACATCTTGCTATGTCAGGGCGCTGCAAGGACCTTTGCCTGTCTAGCTCAGGGTGAGTAATATTGTCCTGCTTTATGTAGGTACAGACAAAATCTAGTATCCATTAGAGTCCTTATCCTAGATGTGGCCAGCCTTAAAGCACATAGAATATCTGCTCTGGAGGCCTCAGCCTATCAGATTAGTCATCTTCTAGGCAGATGCTTGACCTTTCAGGTCTTTTAAGGTTTGAGGATCTTGCTTTCCCACATGGTTGCATGACTTGTGGCCAACATAGCAGAGTTGCTGTCCTACGGGATGTGTTTCCGGTGGTGTTGGTGCATTCTAGACGCTGTGGATCCTGAGACCAAGGCAGGTGTGCTGAACTTTCAATCATCAGCTCTGTGTGTGTATAGCATGAAAGCAAGAAAAGGTGCTGGCAGCCCATTACCTCATGAGCCAACAATAAACCTCTTTCTGAAGCCTGACACTGTGCAAAATGTACAGCCTAACTGCTCCCTGAGGTATCAGGTGGTAGGCATGCTGTCTTCTGCACTTTCAGTATTGTTTTGTAGAAAGACATGCTATTTTTGTCACCTGAGGCCTGGAGGTGCCCTTGTCTGTAACAAAGAAGACTCAGTGAGCATATATTCTTCCAACAGGTGTTTGGCTGCCTGATGTAGACAATCTTCTGTGACTAGTAATGACTCTGATTACCTCATTAGCAGGTAGGGACAAGCCTGGTTCAGACATAATTGATGGTTGATGATGAACAGGCCATAAACAACTATTTTGGGCCTTGGTAGGTAACCACAGTACAGGAAGAAGTCAATAAACAACAATGCCCTAACAGATGTGTGTGTCTATGTATCTGGGTGACTGATGTGCTGTGTAAGCCTCTGTCAATATCTGTGCCTGGGAGTGATGTAGGGCTCGTAGGTTTTGTCCTTACCCCACCAATGCAAACACAACACCAGAGCATGCACTGTGTGCGCACCCAATTAGCACACACTGACTTTAGTACCAGCAATCCTGTGCTTCTACTCTTTTTAGGATGGATGCACAGGTATGCTAATGTGTAAGCGGAGACATAATGGCCTCCCGCATGGTTATCTAACATTGCACCTTGCCCTCACACTCTTGATGCATTCAGTCAAAAGGGAGGATGAGAACATTGGCAACGTAAGAGCTCAGATATCTAGTATCATTTTGCCAAATGAGTTGATATCTGCCGGTAGTTGGCAGTAAATCAGCACATTTTGATAACTCCCACAATGTAGCTTGCCCACTGTGACAAGACAGGCAAAGTGCCAGCTGATTGGGAAATGTAGTGGTCAGGGGAGCTTATCAGTAACCTTACAGCTGTACTGCCAAAGTAAATCACACCTTGCTCCCAACTATCTGTCTTGCAAGGCCAAATAGCCCTAGCTTCTCCTCTGCAATGCAAGTGTACAGTGTAGGAGTGGCACACCCTGTAGATACAGCTTTCAGTGTGTTGCAATGTAGCTGAACTGATCACACGTCCCTGCTATTGTGAGTGGTGCATTGGTGCTGTGGAAAACATTGAAAGCCTGTGAGTCTTGCCTGCATCAGAGACAGCAGTGTACATGCTATGTGGGTAGACTATACACCCCTTTCTCTATTATTACAACATGATAGATCCTGAGGTCCATCATCAATTGCCATTTAGATGGACAACTGTAATGGAAGGACTCTAAATGACTAATGTGACATATGCAATTACTTTTCCAGCTACATTCTAGCCACGTAAGTCATTATCTGCCTGTAGTGTATATCTCCTCCCCCGGCACCTGAGGTTCTCCCAACCAGTACCTGGACTGGGCCCATTTGTATTGGTATTGGTAGATGTGCCTGGTTGGAAGAGCTTCAGCTGTCAGGGAGGCTGTGGGGTGTGTTTTTTTTTGGGGGGGGGGGGGGGTTAGATAATGTCAACTTATTTTGGGGATGAAGGGAAGGGCAGATGGTGCTGTCATGTCAGGTACTTTCATATTCACAAGATAAATGGGATGGGGGAGGGGTCTGGGCCTGAGAGTTGATGATACCTGGGCCTGAGGGTTGATGGCAAGAGGCCTGCCAGGACCTCTATTTGACGTTCTGTCTTTCTAGGCAGAGGCCTATTTACCCACTTATTTGTAAAAGATATCCTGGTAACTAGACAGTGAGCCTGCCACATAAGGCTGCATCACTTGAGGTTTACTCTGCCATATGTATATGCTGGCAGGTTAGGCCTACAGATAATCTGCCTTATGTAGCTGCATAAATTTTGGGTGCATAGATTAGGTGGCATTTTTATCCTGCTGATTATAGGGGACAGGTTCTGCTGCTATCTGTAGCTGCATCACTTGTCCACTCCCCAGCTTAACGAATATGCATCTCAGTCTACCTGCATCCTGCTAGAACTCCATGTCATCCAAGAAAGTGGCCTCTAAGTAAAGCTTATAGAGGCTGCTGTGTGACAACTGAGGAGGAGTCTTATCCTTAGCTATGTACAGATCAACAACCCAAGGCAGTGCAGGGGTGGGAGCCAATTTGTTGAAGTCTGCCTGGTCCCAAGCAACAGCAGTCCTCATCACTGTCTGCTCTTGGGCAGTTGGGAATCTATATCCTCCACACCTCCATGACTCGTCTTCAGTTGTCACACAATAGCCTCTATGAGCCACTTTCTGATATGACAAGGGGTTCTAGCAGGCTGTAGGTAGATGACAACTTTTTTAGACCGTCATACCTAAAAAAAGCTTTTTTATTTAGTGCCTTTTAAGTGGAGTGAGGACACAAGTAAAGGGCTCTAAGTTATCTCTCGTGGGGTGATTAGTGTCACTTCACTTAACACCACACAAAAATTACATGTACACTATCTATTCTCGGCCTGGAGCCTGCAGCTGCACATTTTTGCTCCCTAGAGATGAACAAGACCTCATGCTTTATGTGGTTTTCAAGAATGCTTCTGACTAAAGACTTATGTAGTGACAGCATTCGGTGATAGACCCAGAGAGAAGGCCCATTGTTTGGTCAGAGGTGATATGATTTATGATTTGTTATAGCTTCACTATGACATTAGTATAGCTATACAACTGATTGGTCACCAAGAGAGTGAAGACATTGCTATAGCACCTCTAACTAAACATTTCTACAGCTCTTCCACTGGACAGCATATGGAGGTGAACACTATATACATGAGTGCCCATCTCATATACATGCCCATGTACCCAAATCTTAGCTAAGAGTATGCTCTCTAGAGAAGGCAACACGAGCCACATGCAAAGCTCCACAGTAAGGAGTTTCCTGTTTTCTCTTGTTGTCTTCCTTGGGAGCATACAATGAGCTTTCAGTTTTATGGCCTAGGCCATATGGTCTTGCATGTGAGAAATGTACCTAGTTGGAATGGCCAATGGCACTCTAGCATACAAGGTTATATGGGTCCCAAACCTTTAACCTAGTGAACCCTTAAGACAAAAACCATACAATGAAAAGACACAACTAGAAAGTGACGTTTCAAAGCATGTGAGCACTTTATTAAATATTTTTAGTCACCAGAATCAAAGCAATTCAACGTCTTTGGTAATCGCATTCTGCAAGGACAAGATATCAAAGAGCACATGACATTGTAACTGAAATGACAACATTTATTGGAAACATGTGCATACATTATTACAAACAGCAACATGACATACAGTATTATCTTATCCTTTAGCAAATTCATGCAAAAGAACCTAGAAGACAGAAGAGGAAACTCAATAGCTATAGTACAGCTCACTAATGTTAAAGCTGATGCCAGCACAACTGTGATGGCAAAAGTAGGCCCAAATAGTCCATGTTGAAAGAGTGCACTCAAATGGGACAGCCTAAGGGTCATGGCAGCAAAGTTCAAGAGAAGGCCCAGACAGTCCATGCCATGAGGCAAAGTTCAAGCAGCAGACAGCAGGACCAGGACCGGAGAAGGCAGCATGGAGGCAGCAGGACCAGGACTGGAGAGCACAGTATGGAGGCAACAGAACCAGGACTGGAATGTGCAGTATGGAGGCAACAGAACCATACCAGAGAAGGCAGCAGGACCAAGACTGGAGAGCACAGCATGGAGGCAGGAGCCCCAGGAGGATGAGATAAGAAGAGACACCAGCATGGAGGCAGCAGAAGGTTGAGATGAGAAGAGAAACAAGCAGCAGAAGCAGGAGATGAGACATGATAAGAAAAGACACCAGCAAGACCGTGACTGGAGTCCACATCAAGGAGGCAGCACTATGGGCAGAGCATAGAGATGGGCATAACAAGTAAGCAGCAGGACAACACAGGCAGACAGTAGAACATCCACATCAGCAAGCCAGCACCGGAACTCTGTAGTCATGACAGGCCCAGCAGGCTTCTTCCATCTAGCTGGCACAGGAACTCTATACAGAAGACCAGCCTGGCTTATTTGGACAAGTCATCTTTGAGTGAATTTTTGGAGCATTTACAACTGTGTGCCTCATGGGCTTTTTTGGTGTTTGGAGGTAGCATTTCTTTGTGGGGCCTACCCTTGGGCTGTCCTGAAAGCCAGGGACTGCTGCAAGGCGTGGAATCCTGGGAGGATGAGGATGGCATGGGTGCAGACTCTGACAAACGTTGAATGAGTTGGGTGACTGCTGTGGTCAGATTGTTTATTGGATGTGGAGATGGTGGTTAGGCTCTCTGTAAAGACTATCTGCTGCTACACAGCCTAAGTGTGGGCGACCTGAGCCCTCCTCAAGCGGAACATCTCTGCCCGGATATGGTGCAGGTGCAGCCCATGCCTCCTCTCGATGCAGGCGAGTGTGTCCTGGACTGTGCAATCCAGTGCTGCTGCAGCTGCAGGTATTGTGATTGGGGGTGGCTGAGGCACTGTCTGTGGATCCAAAGCTGGCATGGCTGGGCTGTGCTGAACACACTACCAGAACCCTTATCCACTCTCTCTCCTGCTTAGACTATTGCAACCTGCTCCTCACAGGTCTCCCCACAAGCCATCTCTCTCCACTGCAATCTGTCCTAAATTCAGCTGAGCAACTTATCTTTCGCCAAAGTTTCTATGCATCGGCTCCCTATCTGCTCCCGCATACAGTTCAAGCTCCTCTTTCTCACCTACAAATGCCTTCACTCTGCAGCACCTCACTGCCTCTCCTCTCTTATCTCTCCCTATACCCCTCCTCGTGCACTCCGCTCATCTGATAAGTCAGCCCTAGCCTTGCCCTTCACTACTGCCAATTCTAGACTCCATGCTTTCCCCCTGGCTGCGCCGTGTGCTTTCTGAACTGCGCCGTGTGCTTTCTGAACTGATGTCATGCTCCCTCTCTTGCCAAGTTTAAATCCATCTAAAGACTCACTTTTTTGAAACCACTTTTAAATCTTGTGCCCGGCTGTCTGCTTTTAGTCTTGACTAACTTTCTTTTCTTTTAACCAAGTCTCTTGTCCTGTATGTTTGTCTTATTAGATTGTAAGCTCTATTGAGCAGGGACCTTTTGTATGTTTGTACAGCACTGCGTATGTTGTGTAGCGCTATAGAAATGTTAAGTAGTAGTAGTAGTAGTAGTAGTACTGGGCTGAGCTGGCTGTCTCTCTGCTGCATCTCATTGGTGATGTGGCATGCTGAAGGCTAGTGGAGACTGGGCAATTTCCTCCCATGGCAGGGATGTCCCCTCCATAAAGCTGGAGAGGTTTAGGCTGGTGTCGAGGGATTGGGGTGAGCTAAGGGGTTGTAGTAGCTGCTGCTGTTCTGATGACTTCTGCTTCTCTTCTTCCTTGCTCCACTGGGTCTAAGCATCCAGTTGAAAGGCTGTGCTGAGACCTGGGGCTGTGCTGTTGGTCCCTGGGTGAAAGCTGTGGAATGAAAGACGACTATGTAAGTATGAATGCTAAGAAGTGCTCATGTACTGTTTGGCATAAGATGTGCACTTTGCATCAAGCAACGTCAGCATCTTATGTCCAAAAATGTGGACAGCTGTAGCAGATTTGACATTTACAGGTGGTGTGAACTTACCTGTCCTGACTCGCGTCGTGACCAAGGCCTCGTCCATCCCCCTCAAACACGTCCAGTCCCAGCCATTGAATCAGGTGCCCCTCCATTGGCCTCAGGACTATTGGGCAAGGGTTCTCCCTCATGTCTGGCACTGATATTGGTTCCAGCTTGCCACCTTGGTTTTCAAATTCGCCTTGCCGTCTGGTAGAGGTGGGCCATCTGCTCTCCAGTCCTCTTGATTCAGCTGTGCTGGGATATGGCCTGGGCGATGGTGCAACGTAGCTGGCCCTTGGCTGCCCTGGATGTCTTCGCTGCCAGTTTCCAAACATCTGGGTGTAATTTTCAAGGATCCTGGCGATGTGCAGCTTGTTGTTCTCGATGCTGAACTTGCAGGCATGAAGATGAGATCGACCTGCTGCCTGAGGAGTGGGTTGCCACTTTCCTCACTCTCGCTCCCACGCCTTCCTCCCCCCCATCCTACACCTGCCCTGCCAACTCCCCTCCCACCTTCTCTTTCTATCCCTACCCTGCCATCCTCCTCCCGCCACACTCACCTGCCTAGCTCCTTCCCCCTCCTGCCTCCTCCTATCTCTTCCCTCCTTCCTGTCTCTCCTCCTGTCCCTACTCTTACTCCTCCTCCTACCACTTCTGCCCTCCTCATCCCTCCTCTCCTCATGCCTTCCATGCTCCATCCTCTCCAGCTCCTCACTCCTCCTCCTCCACCACCACTCCTCACCTTTTCACCAAGGGACAAACTGACAAACTAACAAAAACTTACACACACAGATAAAGACAAGAGACAAAGGTACAGGAAAAGAGAAGAAACCACAAAACAGGACAACTCATTCAGATATTCGCCAATAAACTCCTAAACTTCAACCAACAAACCTCTTCTCTCCTCTCTCCAACGTCTGACACACCCTCAAAGAGGCAGCTGCAAGAAGCTGGTATATACATAAACACAGAAAATAACACGCCAGATGTAAAATGACACGCGATGTCAAATGACGCGTAACACGATAGAATATCACGAGTTGCAAAACTTACATATGCGATGTGGTATATCAGTAATTTCCCTAACCATGCCCATCTTTTTATCGCAGGATGCTAATGCACTATGTTTCTGCTTTACTTATATCATTTTGATGAATCTACGCCTTAGAGAGTTAGACACCTAAATCAGCCACTTTGAAAAGGGCTGAATCTCTAAATGTAGACACCTAAAATGGGGGCATCTATGGGGGCAGAGATAGGACATGAAGAAAGGTTAGGTGCTTTGCAGTGATTTAGGTCCCTAAAGCTAGGCAAATTAACTGCAGGCCTCTATTTAGAACCCTAAGTTTTAATTTCCTAAATTTTTTTTTTGAACTAATATTTTATTGATGTTCGCACCTTACAAGAATACAACATTCAACAAACATAACCGTTAAGGTAAAGTGACACATCACGTTATATCGTTATCCCTCCCTTCCCACCCCTCCCCTCTGCACATTTTGTACTCTACCTAATGGTATAACACAATACTCATAATTGGTAACTGTATAATTTGTTGACATATTTCCAGGGAAAGTAAGGTGTATTTGTACTTGGGGGGGGGGGGTATAACATATCAGAGGCGTTATAATCCAATTCCCTGCTGTAATAAACTTTGTCTTTACAATTTACAGATTGGGTCCTGTAGTTCTGTTAAACATGTGATTTACGCCAGATTAAGTACAAGGCCCAGATATCATGGAATCTTTTATGGTTACCCAGTCGTTCTGCAGTAAGTTTGCTCAAAGTACATATATAGTCCAGTTTACACAGTATCTGGGACATGGATGGCACTACTCTTTCCTTCCAATGGTTAGCAATCACCACTCTCGTGGCCACACACATCTGGGTGATAAATATTTAGGTACAGCCGTGGTAGATCAGACTCAGACATATTTAAGAGTGCAGCATCCAGGTGCAAGCAAATTGGTATAGTAAGTATTTCAGAAACTAATTTCTCAATCCCCTGCCTTACAGGCATGATGCAGTCACCCGCCCACCACATGTGAATAAACGTGCCCTTGGCCTGACAGCCTCTCCAGCACCTATCACTGTTCCCAGTCTTACATTTTTGTAGCCTGTCTGGGGAGAGATACCACCTATAGAGAAGTTTATAGCTATTTTCTACCAGTGCAGCGGATATTGAGGTTTTAGCTATGTTGCTAAATACTTCTAACCACACATGCCCTTCAGCAATGTCCGGCCAATCCCTCTCCCGTGCTCGTATATGAGCGGGTTTATTTTCCAATCTGGCATTCAACAGCTGGTAAATTTTAGAAATGAGGCCCTTAACTGTCTATGGCATAGAACAGAATCCTTCAAACAGAGATCTGGTGGCTTTAAAAGCACTCTGAAATTTAGTGCCTCCATAGTAGTGGTGTAACTGCCAATAGGCCAGGAATTCGGTATTCGGTATGTAACTGTGGGCTCTCAACTCCGTAAATGATAAAATATGTCCTTCCTTCCTTCCATATATGTTCTAGTCTAGTGATACCTCTCTCCTTCCATAATGAAAAGGAAGTTAAGGGACGGCAAGGGGTGAAATCAACATTGTGAAACAGATGTGTAAGGGAAAGTACTCTGTCCCCAACTAAATGTTTCTTCCATTTAGCCCACGCGTTTAGTGTATGGTGGGTGGTAGCCAGCATCGTCGAACACCCCCTCCATGTCTTTCTAGGCTGCCAGGGTAGCGCCACTATAGGCATGTGTTGCGGTTGGGATTGCTCTATTAATACCCAATGTTTCTTTGCAGTCCCAGTGTGCCATTCTACCAGTGCTCGGAGCTGTGCAGTGACATAGTACCAGGTAATATTCGGCACACTCAATCCCCCCTCAGTTTTGGATTGGTAAAGGGTATTCCTATGTACCCATGGCGGGCGATGGTTCCATAGAAATCAAAACATTTTTTTTTGCCAGTCTCGCAGGATGTGGTATGAAATAGCAATTGGTAACGTTTGGAATAGGTATAGCAGACGCAGTAGGAGGTTCATTTTTAAAACAGCTATTCTGCCTAACCACGAAAAGGAGAGATGTAACCATGTCTCTAGATCCTGCTGCAGTTTATGAAACAACGGCGCATAGTTGAGCGCGTATAAATCTTTGGGGTGCGCACTTAGATACACCCCAAGATATTTAATTTTGGAGGTTGCCCATCGGAAGGGATGTGTTGCCTGTAGGGATTTTACCAAATTAGGGTTACAGGTTATATTAAGAATCTTCAATTTTTCCCAATTGACTTTGAATCCTGAAACCTGACTAAACATTCTGAGCATCTGTGCTATGGCTGTCAGGGAGTTATCAGGGTCTGTTATGGTGAACATAATATCGTCTGCATATAACGATAGTTTTAAAACGTGCGAATCTACCTGAAAGCCTGAAATGCCCAAATGGTGGCAAATGGAAATCGCCAAGGGCTCAAGGAATATAGCAAAAAACAAGGGAGATAACGGGCAGCCTTGTCGTGTTCCTCGTTCGACTGGGAACAAACCGGTATTTCCACCATTTATTTTAATGCAAGCTCTGAGCCGATCATATAACCTGGTTAACCAAGTACGAAAATGTTCCCCAAATCCCATTTTGGTCAATGCACTGAATAGGAAGGGCCAATGCACTAAATCAAAGGCCTTCTCAGCATCAATGGCGAGAAAAACGGAGTCCACTTTGTCTCAATGGGCTTGCCATATAAGATTAATTAATTTACACACATTGTCGCCCGCCAGGCGTCCTGGAATAAATCCTGCTTGGTCCTGATGTATAAGCTGAGCAATGAACTTATCCAGTCGGCTCGCCAGGATTTTCGCTAAGATTTTTAGGTCAATATTAATTAGGGAAATGGGTCTATAGGATCCACATGCTGAGGGATCGCGCCCCGGCTTGGCAGAGATAGTAATCCCCGCTATATTGGAATTATCATGCAGGGCTCTCTTGTCCCGGAGATAATTATAAACTTTTTGCAGTTGAGCAACAATATGGGGCCCTAATAATTTATAGAATTTAGCAGTTAGGCCATCTAAACCTGGGGATTTTCCAGTCTTTAGTGCTTTTATAGTCGACAGTATCTCCTCGCTTGTAATCTCTCTATCTAGTTCTGCCTTCATTTCGGTTCTAAGAGCTGGTAGGGGTATAGCCTGGAGATAGTGTTCTGTGGTTGCATTGGTTATGTTCTTGTCCACGCTGTATAATTCCTCATAAAATTGGAGGAATCTGGCGCGTATAGCTGCATTATCAGTGAGTATCGTCCCCCCGGCATCTTTTATCTTTAATATATTGTTTCGTAGGGACGCCTTTTTTTTTTTTTTTTTTTTTTTTTTTTTTAACTTATTTGCAAGCATTCTGCCCGCCTTGTCACTTCCTTCATAATATGTCTGTTTGGTGATATTCATCATGTGGATCAGTTTAGCTGACTCTAGTCTCCGTAAGTCCTCTCTGGTCTTATTCAATTGGGTCAGAATTTTACTAGATCTTGTAGTATGGTGTTTGTTAGTCAGTGTTTGTATATTTAAACGTAATAAGTCCACCTCTTTCTTTGCTTCTTAATAAAGGTAGCCCTAGAGATTAAGAGGCCTCTTAAGTAGGCTTTAAGGCTATCCCAGACAATTGTTGGAGGTATGCCCTCTGTAGTGTTCCTATCGAGAAAGTCTCTGATATGTCCAGCTAAGGTAGTTGTAAAATCAGAATCTGACAGAAATGTATCATTAAGCTTCCAGTATCTCATTCCTGTGTCATAATTGTCAAATCAGATGTCCATCCAAACTGCAGCATGATCTGTCCATGCCACTGGGGAGATATCTGACTTTATAATATTATTAAAGATTGATTTATCTGCTAGGAAATAATCAGTCCTAGAGTGGGAATCATGTGTGTGGGAGTAGAAGGTGTACGAGCACGATGTGGGAAAGTGCGTTCTCCAGACATCTATAATTTGCCAAATGGACCATAAGATCTCGCAATTTGCCAGACACATCTAAAGGGAGAGCTGCAGCTCTCCCTTTAGATGTGTCGATGGCTGATGTTCTCGCTAGATTAAAGTCACCTCACACATTCAATGGGCCTTTGCACTGCATGGGCAGCAATGAGTGAATCTTATCTAGAAAGACATTTTGGTCAGTATTTGGCACATATAAATTAAGCAGCGTATAGTCAACCTCGTTTACAGAGATCTGTAATAAAAGGTACCTGCCCAAGGGATCTGCACAACATGCATGACAATCAAATACAGAGTTAGTAGAGAGTAGTCTGCCCACTCCTGCATATTTGGTAACTTTACCAGTAAGGCAAAATATTGTTTAGGATATTTGGGGGATCGCAGTAACTCCTCGTATCGTCCCCTTAAATGTGTTTCTTGGGCAAATACAATATCTGCTTTTATGTTATCCAGTTCTCTGAAAAACATATGTCGCTTAAAGGGGGAGTTAAGACCTTTAACATTTTAATGAAATGATTCGAACGTCAGTCATGTTATCCTGTTAGTTAAGGTAGCAAATAATTTACCCATGCATCCCTCATCGAGAAATAGCCCTCTGTAAAGGCCCTCCCCTTAATTGTAACAGGTACACAATGTTGACCGGCAACTTTACCATCACATATTGATACAGAATTTCTTTGTGCAGCACCCTGTAGCGCAATCTGTATTGGCTGAAGTTTCATGTAGCCCTCTGAATCTGAGATTGCTCCTGCGGGATCTGTTTTCCAGATCCGCTAGCTTTGTTTTCATAGTCATATTGTCTTCCTGCAGGGCCGCATAAGTGTCCTGAAGATGCTCAGAGGCGTCCTCTTGAGCTTCCAGGCGGACATCCAAATCATCCACCCTGTGTCCCAGTGTTATTAATTCTTCATGAAAATCATCTAGCAGGCCTTTTATTTCCTGCTTGTACCCCTTGAGGTCTTGCCTGAGGCTGGTGAACCAGTCCCTAAATTCGGCACGCGTGGGGGCTTCCTCCGACGCTATCTGAAAGTTGTCCTCCGGGTCCTCCGCCATCACAGCCGTGTCCGGGCCCGCACCATCTTGACTCCTCGCACTCTCCGTGGTCTCCGGGTCCCGGTATGAAAACTGATGAAAGTCCACCGACTTTCGTTTCGCCGCCATTGCCGCCGTCTCCCCGAGCAATTCAGAAGTTAGTTGGTGAAGGAGGAAGCGCTGAATTGAGCAGTCTAGGTCGCACTATAGCTCTGGCTGGTTGTGAGCTCCGGAGTTAAGCTGCCATAGAGGTCGATGATGTCACTTCCTTCCCCTAATTTCCTACATTTTTTTCAACTGAAAACCTAGGACCCCAAATTCTGGTTGAAAACCTACCTAAATTAAAGAGCCTAAAACTTAGGGAAGCTAAATGAAGCACTGAAGCAGTTTTTGAAAATCGACCCTCAAAGTGTCCAAAAACTTCAGCAACAGGAGTTCCAACATGACGCTTATCCCTGGGCCTCTGTTATGCAGGGCAATCACTGCCTCACTTATGCCTAGAAACCTGGGCCAGTGTTCGCATCTGGCAGCAACTCATCAATGTGTGAGATTTATTAACTAGTGTTCAAGGCCCATCAGTAATAAAGCAGGGGAGTAATAAATCTAGAGTCACTCCCCCAACTTCCCTCGCATCACCAGGAAAGCACCATAACTCAACTACAGATTCACTGCGTATGTATAAATACACAAACTAACATACTGCATGTGGATATTTACCTGTACGGATGCTGGATAATGTTCTGAAGTACAAATACACCCTCCCCCACAAAAAAAATTGTCATCTTGACATACAATGAGAAAAATAATGGAGGTAATTTTCAAAGAGCTACGCACGTAAATGCAACATACTATTGTAGCAATTTTCAAAAGCCATTAAAAAAACGTAGTGCAAATGTGCTTTTGAGTATGCAGCTGACAGAGTATGCAGCTGACAAGAGACCAACACACAAAGGCAGTAAATTAATGTGACCCTGATCATAAAATGGGTACCCTTCACCCACAACAGGGATTGGGAAAGGCGTACATGCCCTTAAGAGGGAGGATCATGGAGACAGCTGACAGGAGAATATAATCTATGAAATGTCTTCTCTGTAGTCTTACCTTCATAATGGTGATAAGTGGAAATTGCTGTTGAAGATGAGCTGTACTGGTTTTGGCCAGGAGAGGAACTCTCAGTGCTAATGAGATTTATCTGAGGCTAGCAATGTGCTACCTTTCTGTGAACTTTGCTGTGGAACTTGTGGCTTGAATTCTGTTACCCTGTTTTTCTGAAGTCCATATTTAAAAGCCATTTAGACAGGTAACTCAAAAGTTATCTGACCACAATAGGAATAATCAGCCACTTATCCGGCTATAATTTAGCTGGATTAAAAAAAACAGGGGGGGCATTCCAGGGGCGGTCTAGGGAGGAGTTGAGTTATCCGTCTATCTTAGACGGATAACTTTAGACCTGCTTCTGAGAGTTGATCTAAAGTTATTTGGCCTCGTGTGACCAGATCAAGGTGCTACTCAAAGGAAAATTAGTTTCTTACCTGATAATTTTCGTTCCTGTAGTACCAAGGATCAGTCCAGGACACCTGGGTTGTGACTCCGCACCAGTAGATGGAGACAGACTAAAACTTGTGGGCGGAGCCATATATGCCCCTGTGCCAGTCACAGCCCCTCAGTCATACGTAATGTCAAAGTAGCAATGCAACCAAGCAACAAAACTGGCTATAAAATACACTTCTAACCCAAAACTGAGCAGCAAACTCCTAACCGGACTCCCCAACCGGAAGAGCTAAACAAGCGATCAGCAGGACTAAGAACAATTATGAGCGGACTCTCCGTTACTGTAGCGAAGCCCTGCGGGCGGGATCCTGGACTGATCCTTGGTACTACAGGAACGAAAATTATCAGGTAAGAAACTAATTTTCCTTTCCCTGTACGTACCAGGATCAGTCCAGGACACCTGGGATGTACCAGAGCAAAACTTACCTAGGGTGGGAAGCAGAGAGTCCCGCTCGGAGTACCCTCTCTCCCAATCCCCCGGAATCGGGAGCCCGGACATCCAACCGGTAGTGCCCGATAAGGGTATGCATCGGGAGCCCGGGCATCCAACCGGTAGCGCCCGATAAGGGTATGCATCGACTTCCAGGGAGCCGCCCTGCCAATCTCTTGAGGCGATACCTGATAAGCTTCCGCCCAGGATGCGGCCTGGGAATGAGTCGAATGAGCCCGCAGACCCACCGGAAGCGGCTTACCCTGTACCAAGTACGCGGAGCCAATGGCCTCCTGAAGCCAACGCACGACCGTCGGGCGGGACGCAGCGGCCCCTTTCTTTGGCCCCGAGAACAAAACGAACAGATGGTCGGCTACCCGGAACGGATTAGGAACCTCCAAGTAATGACAAGACCTCTGCACATCTAGCTTCTGCAGTTTCCTGAACTGGGGGATCAGCGGACTCCCCGACCCGAAAACGCCAGGACTCCACTGACTGATTCACAAGAAAAGATGACACCACCTCAGGAAAGAAGGAAGGGATCGTCCAAAAGGAGACTCCGGAATCGGACCTCCGCAAGAACGGTTCCCTACAGGACAGCGCCCGCAACTCCGAGACACGCCGAGCTGAGACAATCGCCACCAAAAACACCGTCTTCAAATGAAGGACCTTATGAGTTGCACGCTGCCAGGGCTCAAACAGAGCCGAGCCTAGGGAGGAAGAACCCAGTAGAGGTTCCAAGAAGGCCAAGGGGAATGCAATGGAGGACGGAGACGTTTGGCCCCCCGAAGAAAACGGGAGATATCCGGAAGAAGAGCCAGGGAGGTTCCCCAGACCTTACCCCGCAACATCCAAGCGCCGCCACCTGGACCCGTAGCGAACCGCACGCCAAGCCGGTGGCCAGAGCGGCTTGAAGAAATGGTAGAATATCTGCGACCGAAGCGGAAAGGGATCCACCCCTCGCTGCACGCACCAATCCTTAGAACCGCCCCGACCCGGACATAAGCCAGAGACGTAGACCGCTTCCTGTACCTCAGCAACATGGCTATCACTGCATCTGAGTAACCTCTTCTCCGCGGGCGATCCTTCTCAAAAGCCATGCCGCGAGACAGAAGTGATCCGCATCCTCCAGACAGACGGGGTCCTGATGTAGGAGCCCCGCGAACTCCTGGAGACGAATGGGAGACGTCACCAACAACCGGCTGAAAACTGCGAACCACGGACGACGTGGCCACTCCTGTGCCCCTATGATCACAAGGTACAGGTGCAATATATACGCTGCAGAATCTCGCCGACCACACGGGGAAAACACGTAGGGGAGCACAACCGTCCGCCAAGGAAGGACCAGCGCGTCGACGCCTACTGCTCCCCGTTCATGACGCAGACTGTAGAAACGCGGAGCCTTCGCGTTGTGCCAAGTGGCCATCCGATCCATGTGGGGCAGCCCCCCACCTTTCGGAAACGAGGCGGAAAAGCATCGTCCGCCAACTCCCATTCCCCCGGGGTCTGGATGGTGTCGGCTGAGGAAGTCCAGTTGAACATTGTCGACCCCGGCAATGTAGGACGCGGCGATGGAGCCTCGATGGCGCTCTGCCCAGCTCATCAGCAGCTGCGCCTCCTCCGCCTCTAGTGGACTCCTTGTCCCCCCTTGGCGATTGATGTACGATACCACTGTTGCACTGACCGACAACATGCGGACCGCCTTCCCCCGGGCCACAGGAAGGGAGGCCTGCAGAGCCAGGTGTACCGCCCAGGTTTCTGGACGGTTAATGGACCACTGCGACTGGCCGAAGGAACACCGGCCCTGCACTGACTTGCTTAGGCAGACCGCTGCCCAACCGGAGAGGCTGGTATCCGTCGTCACCACTGTCCAGTGGGGAACCAGCAGGGATATACTGCAAGTGAGATGGTCCAAATCAAGCCACCCATGAAGACTGGCCCTCGCCTGGGCAGTGAGCGGACGCGGTAGATGAAACCTTCTGGGCGTAGATGAGCAAAGCCCAAAGAACCAACGCCAGGGTGGACACCATCAACCCCCGAACTGTCAGATAATCGCAACCAGCGGCAGCTGAAGACTCAATAATCAACGCACTTTAGACTGAAGCTTGCGTGCGCGATGCCTGCGCGTTCCAGCCTTCAAGATGGAAGGAATCGGTCAGTGAGTGCCTCGGTGCGGCCAGGCGAAATCCTGGCCTCCTGGGGGCTCCCAGAGGCGTCCCTTCATGTCAGCATCCCACCATTCTTCCAGCTACTCCTCAGATTGTGCATCTTAGGCAGGCACTACCAATGCCGAGTGCTCCCCTTCGGACTCGCCAGGGCTCCTTGCACGTTTACGAAGGTAATGGTAGTCGTGGCGGCACAACCGCGACTGGAGGGGTTCCTGGTACACCCCTACTTGGACGATCAGCTGATTCGGGCCAAGTCCGAGGGTCGGTGCCATTTGTTTACCCCTGTGAGAACCAAAATAGGCCGGGACATGCCGTCCTCCTTCGGGGCGATGAAGTAAATGGAATAACGGCCTGTGCCCCGCTGGAGGGCGCGGTGCACCGCCCCCGTGATCCATGGACCTTTGCAGGGCGCCGTCAGGAATTTGTCCGGCGGAGTTCGTACAAAATCTAACTCGTAACTGTTCTCTAAGACGTTGAGGACCCACAGGTCGGACGTTATGTTGGCCTATTCCTCGAAAATCAACCTCGCCCCCACGATTGGAACAAAGGGCGGTGGCTGCCTTAAGGAATGGCCCAGCAGTATCTAATTGCGAGGCCTTGGGCCCTGTGCCGGACGGGGTTCTTCCCTGTCTGCCGTGACGCTTCCCCCTGGAAGGACTGTGGCCACGAGGAGGCCAGTGAAGACGTTGAGCGATCAGGAGGCCCAGAGGACCACTGGGGACGAGATCTCTTTCAACCGTGGAAGCGGGACCTAGCAGAATAGGGGGACCGAGTTATGGACCTGTCTTCTGGGAGCTTGAAAAAAACCCGGTTCTCATCCAGGGAAACCTCAATCATCCAACTCTTAACCGAATAATAGCTTTCCCCTGAAGGGCCGTGCCCCGAGGAGAGCCTTGGAGGATCCATCCACTGCCCCGTTGTGAAGCCAAAGCAAATCGATGAGCCGAAACAGCAGCGACCATGGAACTAGCCGAAGTACGCAGTAGATCATAGAGGGCATCCGTACTATAAGCGATGGCAGCCTCCGGACGATCCACCTGCGTGGCGTCTTGAGCCGAAAAAACCTGCAGTCGCCTGTAGAACTTGGGCCCAGCGCAACTAGCCCGCATGGCGTAGTTACTACAGATGGCAGCTCGGACCCCTCCACGCTGAAACTTCGAAGATTGAACTCTTTGTTACTGCCGACACCGCCGCATCTAGCTTCGGAAGCCGTAGAAGCTCCAGTGCGTCCTCTGGCAGCGGATAAAGCTTGTCCCTTGCCTTGGTCCCCGTCAGACCCAGCTCTGGAGTATCCCATTCCTTCTGACGCCGAGAACGGAATGTGAAGCCACCGCTGGACCAGTGAGCCCCAGCAGGACTGGGTCCAAGTTTGCTCCAGGGCGCGAAACTGTCGGTGGGGCATCCACCCCTAGGTCGTTGAGGATAGCCGGGATAAGCGGGGACAGTTCATCTCTGCGTAACACCGAACCAGCGTAGGGCCATCCACATAACTGGTTTGATTTGTTGACCGGACCAGTCAGGGCAGAACTGTCCCCGGACGCTCCATCGGCCCCACCCAGGGGCTCCCCGGGCGTATCCACCGCATCCTGTGAGGTGGACGCAGAGTCCGTATCCTGCGGGACCCCTCTCGGTGGTCGCATTCCCTTTGCTGGAGCCGGGGAGAGATCTGGGCCCACCTGGGATTCCTTCTTCCGGGGGCCATCCCCCTGAGGGAGGCCATGCTTCTCCTTGCGCCTGCGGCCCTTGTACTTGAGTAACGTGCGCAGCAGGAGCGCGAAAACGGCCGAAAACAAGGACCCCGGATTTCTCCTGCCGTGGGCCATCCCCCTTAGGGTGGCCATGCTGTTCCTGGCGCCTGCGGGCCCTGCCCTTGAGTACCTTGCGCAGTGGGAGCGCGAAAACGGCCAAAACCGAGAACCCCAAAACCGAGGAGGTCCCCTCCGCGCTAGCCTCCCCCGGGGAGACAGCCCCCCCCGGAGGACCCCCCTTCGAAGGCCTGTGCCGAGGAGGCAACGCGGGAGGTATGTTGGGATTCCCTGTCGATTCGCGCCCAATTTCGCGGGCTGACCCCAAGATGGCCGCCGCTCCCGCGCTGAGCGGGAAGGGGTCAGCCGGTATGACAGGAACTGCCAAATCGCGTGAGGGCGACCGTGCCGACCGGAATCGACCCCCCCCTGTCTGTCCCGGACGTTCCCTCCCGCCCGGAACACAGGCAGGGCAAATCCCCTCTCGTGAGAGCCACGCGCCGAGCCGCAAGCGCGGCAACCGAACCCCTCGGCATCCACGCGGTCGCGGCAGGCGGCGAACTAACAAATCAGAAATTCCAAAAACAAAATCCTACCGCCGAAAACACTCCCCGTCCCTCACCGAGCCGAGAAAACACCCCCACCGGCGAAGAAAACGGAGAGCCGCACAAGAAAAAATAAAAGTACAATTTTTATTTATTTTTTTTTGTACTCAAACCTGCCGCTGTCCAGGGTCCTGGGTCTTCTGCTTCTGTTGGGGGTGAGTGAACCGGGCTCCCCGGTGTCACCCCCTACGCTGCTGCCTGTGGTAGGCCAGGTCCTCGACCCTCAGCAGCGGCCTCAACCAGGGGGGGATGGTCCCCTCCGAACCTTCCCACCCCCCTGGGAGGCAGCACGGACAGCTTCCTCTTCTCACTTGTAAATTTGCCTTTTTCTTTTTTTTTTTTTTTTTAAATAACCAAAGCCAAAAGACTGAAACCAATAAAACCAGAATGACCCTGACTAAACTAACTATCAGTCCTCAGGCCACTCAGAGGCTGTGACTAGACCTGCACCACCTACTGGAGACAGAGTAAGACTGAGGGGCTGTGACTGGCACAGGGGCATATATGGCTCCGCCCACAAGTTTTAGTCTGTCTCCATCTACTGGTGCGGAGTCACAACCCAGGTGTCCTAGACTGATCCTGGTACGTACAGGGAACTGGATATATTTAAAAGATATCTGGCTAAGCAGCGCTGTCAGAAATAGCACATTCAGCGCTGCTCTAACAGAGGCAGTGCTGGAAGCATAAGCTTGAACGTAAACCTATACTTCCTGCACTGCCTCTGTTAGAGCAGCACTGAAGGTGCTAGGAGTGGGGCAGAGGGTCCCTCACTCTCGGCAGGAAAAAAAGAAGGTATTAATGGGGGGGGGGGGGGGGGGGGGGGGAGTCAGGGGTGAAAGGGCGGCCAGTGCTAGATATCTTCCCTGCGGGTGGGTGAGGGCAGGCCAATCTTCACATTTAGCAATAATCAGAACAGGGAGCCTGGCGGATAACTAAATAACTTACACGACTATATTCATACCGCTGAATATACGGGACAAGTTATCTGGCTAACTTTAGCTAGATAACTTGTCCACTAATTGGCCTATTGAATATTGGCCTCTTTGTGTTTAAATAAATTAGCAAAAGTGTCACCATCAATCAGTTTAACCAACTTACTAGAGAACCCAGTGGCCAGTGAAAAGATTTGGACATTCTTTCACGAGTAGCTGGTTGCACCGTATGTGCCCTAAAGCTGGGATTACTATATACATAGGGGCGGATTTTCAGAGCCCTGCTCGCGTAAATCCGCCCAAAACCGGGCGGATTTACGTGAGCAGGGCCCTGCGCGCCGGGAAGCCTATTTTACATAGGCCTCCCGGCGCGCGCAGAGCCCCGGGACTCGCGTAAGTCCCGGGGTTCTCCGAGGGGGGCGTGTCGGGGGCGTGTCGGGGGGCAGGCCCGGTCGTCGCGGCGTTTCGGGGGCGTGTCGGCAGCGTTTTGGGGGCGGGTACGGGGGCGTGGCTACGGCCCGGGGCGGTCCGGGGGCGTGGCCGCGCCCTCCGTACCCGCCCCCAGGTCGCGGCCCGGTGCGCAGGAGGCCCGCTGGCGCGCGGGGATTTACGCCTCCCTCCGGGAGGTTTAAATCCCCCGACAAAGGTAGGGGGGGGTTTAGACAGGGCTGGGCGAGTGGGTTAGGTAGGGGAAGGGAGGGGAAGGTGAGGGGAGGGCAAAGGAAAGTTCCCTCCGAGGCCGCTCCGATTTCGGAGCGGCCTTGGAGGGAACGGGGGTAGGCTGCGCGGCTCGGCGCGCGCCGGCTATACAAAATCCATAGCCTTGCGCGCGCCGATCCAGGTTTTTAGCAGATACGCGCGGCTCCGCGCGTATCTACTAAAATCCAGCGTACTTTTGTTTGCGCCTGGAGCGCAAACAAAAGTAGGCTATTCGCGTGCCTTTTAAAATCCGCCCCATACTATATATGTACACATACGCAAAGGATACTAATTAGAATAGAAAAACCTTAAAAGGCTTTCTGTTGATGGCTCTCTCTCTCTCTCTCATTGAAAATTTAATAATTAAGGTTAGGTTTAAAGACAATTAAATATTGGTACAAGGAAGGGATATGATTTCTGTCTTGTCTCTGCTGCAATATATTTGGACCTCTCTTGCTTTTAAGTTACACTACACTTTTTATTTATATGTCATCTTACTCTAATGAAAGACTGAGGGTGGCTTACAACATTACATCAGCAAACTGCATACAACATATATAGCATTTAAAAAAAAAAAAAAGGTTTCTGGTTATACAGTAAATTGCAAGATTATAAGGTCCTCATCCTGAAGAGCTTACAATTCATGTCTGAGTACAAAAGAGATGAAAGCGCCTTGCTCAAGGCTGCACAGTGCCCAATGGAGAGAAGGTTTTCACAGTGAACCTGCACCCACCATCTGCAGGGTTGTAACTCCTCCCACCTGATGTCATCAAGGGCTCCGGGGGGGTCATAAGCTCGAGCGTTGGGCTGAAGGCGCCGCGCACCAGGCTTCGGTGCCAAAGGAGCAAGACTAAGGGGCCTGCCCCTTAGTGTGCCCCTTTGCATCCTGTTACAGTTTATGCCTCACAATGGCTGACAATAATTTTTCTATTATCCTGGTATGTACAAACAGAAGAAATTACCAAACCAACTATACAAGTAAGTTGATAATGAATTCAAGAAAAAGCATCAGGAAACCATGCAACAGAGTCTTAACTAACATCCAAGCAAAAACCTCCATTATGGTAAATAACTGATTTTTATGAATATTAATGCTCATTAATATGCAATCACTAACAAAAATACTGTAATTATATCAGACCTATTGGAACAAATGAAACCTACTATTTTTGCTCTAACAGAGACTAAAAAAGACAGACACAGTATTAATTACGGTAATCAAATCGCACCACCTGATTATGCTATATTTTCAATTCCCCGTCCAAATAGGAAAGGAAGTGGTTTAATGTTGATCGCCAAAAAAGAATTAGGATTAAAATTAAGACCTACAAACTTGCACAACCTTATGAAGTAGCCTTTTTTAATTCTAACTTGTTGCAAATCTGTTTACTGTATTGTCCACCTGATTTATTAGAACACAATATTTCTCCTATTATAGAGCTATTTGTCAATGAACTGGAACCTAGAAAACCTGCAATTATCCTAGGAGATTTCAATCTGCATATAAATGTATACCCGAGGTCTGCAACCTGTAATACTCTCGTTGAATCATTAGCTGCTTTAGGCTTTGAACTCATTACAACTGAGCCGACACATAAGGCATGGCATACATTAGCTCTAATCTTTACAAGTTTCAAAATGGATAGCACATCAAACATAATATATACACAAGTACCTTGGTCTGACCATTTCCTAATTCAATCATCATCCACTTTTTCTGCAATATCTACTATCAAAAACAGTCAAAATAAAACGTTTTCCTATTGTCCACCAAAACAAAACGGAAGATCTGTTAAGCGAAATTGAACACATCAATGAACATATAGGGGTAGATTTTCAAAGGGTTATGTGCGCATGTTATAAAATCGGGTGTACATTTGTGCGTGCCAGGTAGCGCGCACAAATGTATCCCCCGCACGTAAAATTTAAAATCTGCCCCATAGATTTTTCAGATCCTGAGCATGTCACACAGACTTGCACTGATACCCTGAAAGACATAGCAGATAAATTAAGCCCTGTCCTGATCAAAACAGTAAAAACCTCGCACAGCAATCATAAACCCTGGTATAGTACAGAAATTAGAACAGTTAAGAAAACCCTGAGAAAAAAAGAAAAACACTGGAGGAAATTTCCAATCATCCCCAACTTATCAGCATACAGAAGCTGTCTTGCTTACTACAAAAAACTGATCACAATAAAAAAAAACAATTTTACAGCAAAAAAATCCAAAATTACCTCCATAACACTAGAACACTTTTCAATACTATTAAAACCCTCACTAACAATCTTGACCACGTTAATTATACTTTACCTGAATCCAAATGCAACGATATAGGTAAATTTTTCAAGCAAAAAGTGGAAAAATTAACTATAGGAATTGATACCACTAGCAACTGCTCTATTAATTTGAGTATGAGGGACTTAACTAATGGACGAATTTTGATACTGTTTCCCCTGATGAAATTAACAAACTCATTAGAAATATGAATCCGGCATCTCATCCGATTGATAGTATTCCCATCATCACTTTAAAAAATGTGGTTGATGATATTTCAACCCCCATCACAAAAATTATTAATTTATCCCTTCAAGAGGATAACTATCCTCAGTTACTAAAAAGTGCAATTGTAAAACCAATTTTAAAAAAGCCAATGCTTGATCCCCTAGAATTTAATAATTACAGACCGATATCCAACCTCTCCTTCTTAGCAAAAATCACAGAGAAAATAGTGCAAACACAACTCTCGGAACACCTGGAAAATAATAACATCTTATATCCCACTCAGTTTGGTTTTAGAAAACACTACAGTACAGAGACCCTTTTACTTGCTTTAAACGATACGATTTCAAGAGGTTTTGATAATGGACAAAATTATTTCTTGGTGCTGCTAGACTTGTCAACAGCATTTGATATGGTAAATCATTCCATCCTTCTAGACAGTCAGAGAAATTGGGATAACAGAACGTACACATAAATGGTTTGAATCATATATTTCTAATCGGTTCTTTCAGATAAAAATTAATAACACCATTTCCAAAAAAAATTAAATTAGATATGGGAGTCCCACAGGGTTCCTCATTATCAGCTACTCTTTATAATATATATATGATCCCTAGCTGCCATTTTCTCAGTGGGCTTGGCTTCACGCACTACGTTTATGCTGATGACGTGCAAATTCTTATTCCTATAACGAATTCAATAGACGAAACTCTTAAACTGACAGCGATGTATCTAGCAATGATTAAAAAGCTATTAAACAGTATGAAATTGAGTCTAAATGTTGAGAAAACTGAAATTATATTCCTAGATCAGAGAACCAGCAATAACAAACCCTTATTTTTGACATTAGAAGACAAGAAGACGAATATTGAATTTAGATGTCATGCACGAAATTTAGGGGTGATAATTGTCTCTGAACTCAATCTAAATAAACACATCAATTTGAAACTTAAAGAAGGCTATCATAAGTTACAAACTCTTAAATGGTTAAAACCCTTATTGGACCAAAATAATTTCATAACAGTTCTTCAAATTTTACTGTTCTCCAGTATTGATTACTGTAATTCTCTATTCTTAGGATTACCAAAAGACACATTTAGACCCCTACAAATTCTTCAAAACACAGCAGCTCGTCTACTAACCAACACAAAAAAATATGATCACATTACACCAGTTTTGATCTTGCTACATTGGCTCCCCATACAATATCGTATAGAATACAAAACTCTCTGTATACTACACAGAACAATAACTGGCGAAGGCACTGAATGGCTTAATGCCGCTATCAGATTACATACCCCCCAAAGAAATCTAAGGTCAGGTAACAAAGCTCTTCTATCCATTCCTTCAGTTAAATCGGCACAACTAATGCAGGTCAGAAATAGGGCGATATCCCTCGCAGGACCAAAGATATGGAATGAACTTCCTGAAAATATCAGATTGCAGCAGAATGATAAAATATTTTAAAAAAGACCTAAAAACTTGGCTTTTCCGTAAAGCCTATGAGGAATTCAACCAGCAAAAGTAGATGGTGTATCCAGTTACAACTTTATGTTTAGGATTAGGTTTTGTTGTCTTGCCTTTTCTCAGTTTTTTTAAACTATTTAATTTTACATTTGATGCATTGTTATATTATTTGTACAATCACACCAAAAAAACCCACACACACCAACGGTGTATTCCAGTACACACCAATGTAAACAATCCAAAAGCAACAAGTGTCCTGGTACTAAATTTTAAATAGCACCTAATACGCCAAACTACTTATGTATGACCCTCTATTCACGGGCAGACATTGTCAGTACTGCTCGTTTTGCATAGGGGTTACTAAACCTTTAATCAAATATAATTTTTTTGTTGATTTTCAAAAATTTTTAAGCAATTGCAATCAAGAATAAAAAAACGGATACTTATCCGCACTCGGAACCCAAACCCTTTTTTTTTTTTTTTTTTTTTTTTTTTTCTTATGTATGACCCTCTATTCACGGGCAGACATTGTCAGTACTGCTCGTTTTGCATAGGGGTCACTAAACCTTTAATCAAATATAATTTTTTTGTTGATTTTCAAAAATTTTTAAGCAATTGCAATCGAGAATAAAAAAACGGATACTTATCCGCACTCGGAACCCAAACCCGACATGGCCATGTTTCGGACTTCTGTCCTGCTTCAGGGGAAAATATTCAAAAAGCCAATTCAGGTGGTAGAAAACATCTTAATTCGCCGAAAGAAGAAGATGTTTTCTACCACCTGAATTGGCTTTTTGAATATTTTCCCCTGAAGCAGGACAGAAGTCCGAAACATGGCCATGTCGGGTTTGGGTTCCGAGTGCGGATAAGTATCCGTTTTTTTATTCTCGATTGCAATTGCTTAAAAATTTTTGAAAATCAACAAAAAAATTATATTTGATTAAAGGTTTAGTGACCCCTATGCAAAACGAGCAGTACTGACAATGTCTGCCCGTGAATAGAGGGTCATACATAAGAAAAAAAAAAAAAAAAAAAAAAAGGGTTTGGGTTCCGAGTGCGGATAAGTATCCGTTTTTTTATTCTCGATTGCAATTGCTTAAAAATTTTTGAAAATCAACAAAAAAATTATATTTGATTAAAGGTTTAGTAACCCCTATGCAAAACGAGCAGTACTGACAATGTCTGCCCGTGAATAGAGGGTCATACATAAGTAGTTTGGCGTATTAGGTGCTATTTAAAATTTAGTACCAGGACACTTGTTGCTTTTGGATATATTATTTGTACAAACATGCTTTTATGATTTGAGGTGTATCTCATAGTTAAGAATTGCTCTTAAGTTTTCTTGGCTTTTAAGGTATTGTTTTATGTTTATTTTTATGACACTGTAAACCGTTGTGATGTAACCTCTCTAAACTACGGTATATTACATTTTATAAATAAATAACACGCACCTCAATACAAAGGCAGGGGACCAGGAATTCATAGTGCAGAGTGGCATTCTGGGACTGAGAGGCATGAATCTGTAAGGAATATAAAGCGAAGGGGAGAGAAGATTACTGCGCTGCACTCCTCTGGCAGTCAAGAAAGGACAGCAAGAGAGAGTCTTCCTGGATATAGGAAAATTGGTTCTTACCTGCTCATTTTCGTTCCTGTAATACCACAGATCAGTCCAGACAAGTGGGGTTATGCATCCCTAGCAGCAGATGGAGACAAAGAACAAAACCTTGAGGCACTGCTATGTAACCGCAAGTGCCACCTGCAGTCCCTCAGTATTGAACTGTACCCAAGCCAAAGAAGTAGAAACTACAAAAACCCCACCTAGGGCGAACAAGTAAAGCATTGCTGGAACCCCCTGCCCTGGAGTCTCTGTCATCTCCAGAAACAGAAATATTAAGTACAAAAATTCTTCCAACTATATTTACGATGACTATCAGGAAACAGTTTTTTGGCAGCGATGGGGAGGGTCTCTGGACTGATCTGTGGTATTACAGGAACGAAAATTAGCAGGTAAGAACCAATTTTCCTTTCCTGTACATACCCAGATCAGTGCAGACAAGTGGGATGTACCCAAGCACTCCTAAACTGGGCAGGAACCGCGTGCAACACACTGTCACCAAAAGAAGCATCCTGCTGGGTGCGCACGTCCAAATGGTAATGTCTGGTGAAAGTGTGAAGCAAAGACCGCACCGCCGCTCTACAAACCTCCTGGGGAGAAAGCAACTGACACTCTGCCCAAGAAGTTGCTTGCGCCTTCAGCCCCTTACAAATATATGCAGAGTAAAACCTGTGGAACGAGGGGACGCAATTCCTCCTTTTTAAACAAGCAAACTACTCGAGGGTTATCACCCTCCGACACAGAGTACTCATCCGGGTCCAGATCATCCTTATTCGTATCTAGATCCGCATTCAGGGTTGCATCTGCGTCCACATCCGGGTCGGCGCCCTGCAAGTCGAGAGGATCCTCCAGCTTACCATCAGAGTCCTCCTCATCCCTAGGGTCCACCTCCGAACCTGCTCGACCCAAACCCAAGCTTCACAACAGGTCCCCGGATCCTCCTGCAGGGGCCACCTTAGGGGTCTTGGAAGCCCGAAAGGGCGGCCTCCCCTTCGGATGCTTGATCCCCGCTCCCTTCCTTGCCAGGAAGGCCTTATGTAGGAGAAGAATGAACTCTGGGAAAAATCTTCAGGGTCCTCAGCCCCCTGATCAGGAAGGCTGCCCTCAGAATCGTCACCCCCATCGAGATCTTCCTGTGCCACAGGGGGGGGGGGGGGGGGAGAGCATTTCTCATGGAAGTCTTTGAGCGCAGAACCCTGTCCTGGTCCCAGCAGGTACAGCTGTCCCCCAAGACCCCCCTGGGGCCACAGCCAGGGACCCTTCTCCAAGGATCCCTTCATCCCTTCATTTTGCCGCCTTCGCTCTCCTGTTCCGGCTCTTCACCGGCCCGCAGCTCCCGCGCGTCGGCGCGAGACCCATCGGGGTCCGGAGCAGGCCGCACCGCAGACGGCAGCCTCGTCCCCTCCTCCCACCTCCACGGCAGGCGCAGCAGATCGACGTCATCGGGGGAGGGCATCTCGAGCCCTTTTAAAAGTAAGGCTCCTACCGCCGCTCCGTCCATTTTGCCGCCTTCGCTCTCCTGTTCCGGCTCTTCACCGGCCCGCAGCTCCCGCGCGTCGGCGCGAGACCCATCGGGGTCCGGAGCAGGCCGCACCGCAGACGGCAGCCTCGTCCCCTCCTACCACCTCCACGGCAGGCGCACCTCTCCTGCCCGAGCACGCCACAGACCGACGCCAGCGAACCCGCCTACAAGACTGAACTCACTTCCTGCTAATCAAGCACATAAAACTGATACCGCTCTCCAAGGCGTCTCGCGCCAGGCGTCTCGCGCCTAAGGGGCGCGACAAAGGGGCTTGCCCCTTAGTGTGCCCCTTTGTGTTCCCTTTGTATCTCTTTGAGCAACTATATGTTTCTTGCTCTTTACTTACCCCTGCAATTCCCCACCCCTTCCGCCTCTACATACCCTGCTACCCTATATACCCAGACCACCCACTCCAAATGGCCTCATTCCCCATACGCAAACTCATATATAACCGCCACAGACACTCACTCCACCACCACCCCCCAGCACATTCGCAACCTAGCACACTCATCCCAATCATGCTCACACCACTCACACAATTCCTAGGCCTCACAACTCTCACTATGCTACTGATCAACTCTCAGTCCTTATCCAAGAAAACCCTTATACTAAACGACCTCCTCCTTGATGAAAAGCCGGACTTCTGTGCGGTAACTGAGACTTGGCTAAAGAACACTGACACGGTACTAATTAACCAACTCCCAAGCCTAGAATATGACACATTTTCCATCCCCAGACCTAAAAAAAGAGGCGGAGGCCTCCTTCTAGTCGCAAAAAAACACCTCATGCTAAAACAATACCCAGTCAACCTTCCACCCAAATATGAAGTCGGCCTCTTTAAATCACCCCACCTACAAATATGCCTTATATATACTCCTCCTGGCATCTTAGACTCTGACGTATCACCCATCATTGAATGCATAGCATCAAACATAACCAATGATATACCCGCCATAGTACTCGGAGACTTTAACCTCCACATTGATTCCCATCCACTCTCACACAGTTGCGAATCCCTATTAACCTCCCTCCTAGCAATGGACCTACATCAAATCATCTCCAAACCCACACACAAAGCTGGACATTCACTAGACCTCATTTTCACGAACTCCCTCCTCCTTCCTAACCCTCCAACGTACACGCCAGTACCCTGGTCTGACCACTATCTCATCAAAGCAACCTGCTCCTTAAAAAACCTCCCACAACGCCCCAACAACAAAACTACCATACAATTTAGAAAAGCATGTCCCAGAGAAGAACTCATAGACACACTTACAGATAACTTCAAAAAATTAGACCTCAAGGACTCTGAAACCGCAGTCACATCATGGAGCCACATCACTAGCGACACAGCCAACAAGCTATGCCCCATAATAACAAAAGAAATCCCCGCCGATGCTAAATCTAGACAACCCTGGTACACTCCCGAATTAAAGCTACTAAAGCACAAATTGAGAAGCCTAGAAAAAACATGGCGCAAAGACCCAACCACCTCCAATCTCAACAAATATAAATCCATGCTACACACATACAGATCAAACACGCTCAATACTAAACGAGACTTCTACGCTACCAGAATACACAATTATCAGTTCAATCCTAAAGCCCTATTCTCCTTTGTCACAAGCTTAACAAAAACGGCACCCAACTCCACTCTGGACGAAGAAAACGACAACAAATGCAACGAGCTCGCAAAATTTTTCCATAACAAAATAGCTAACATCACCTCACGCTTCACCACCTCTCCCTCACCCACCAAAACCTCTCTTAAAGCCCCCAATCATCAAATGGATGCCTTCGAAACCACATCCACTTCTGAAATCAGATCTATACTAAGTAAAATGAAACCCTCCTCCCACCCCTCAGACTCAATACCCACCAAAGCACTTCTATCTATACCAGATTGCATCGCACAACCCCTATCTGACCTCATTAACACATCCCTGGCCTCCGGCAACGTTCCCAACCAACTAAAACTAGCCATTGTAAAACCCATTCTAAAAAAGCCCAAACTAGATCCTACAGACCCAACTAACTTTCGCCCCATTTCCAATCTCCCGTTTATTGCGAAGGTCCTAGAAAGAACTGTTAACACACAATTATCCAATTATTTAGACCAGCATCAAATCCTCCTACCTTCACAGCACGGCTTTCGCAAACAATTTAGTACAGAAACCCTCCTGACGTCACTCTCAGACTACATCATCAGAGGACTAGACATGGGTCACACATACATCTTAGCCCTACTAGACATATCAGCAGCCTTCGATACCATCAATCACTCCATACTTATCGACAGGCTGACCGAAATTGGAATCTCAGGAATCCCCCTCCTATGGTTCAAATCCTTCATCAATGACAGACACTTCAAAGTCAAAATCGGAAAGCATGAATCCAAACCCATCAATATCACGTGCGGAGTTCCCCAAGGCTCCTCCCTATCTTCAACCCTATTTAACATATACCTCCTACCCCTCTGCCACCTCCTTCTGAAACTTGGTCTCCCACATTTTGTTTACGCCGACGATGTACAAGTCCTCATTCCCATCACAGACTCTCTACCCAATGCCCTTCTAAAATGGGGAAGTGCCCTCTCCTCCATCAACAGCCTTCTCACTCAACTCAACCTAGCACTAAACACTAATAAAACTGAACTAATGATCATCGCCCCCCAACAACTCAATCCCTCTCCCACCAATATCAGATCTCTGCACCCCCTCCCAGACTTCGTTCAACACGTAAGAGACCTTGGTGTAATTCTTGACTCCCAATTCAACCTGCAAAAATTCATCAACACTACCCTTAAAGAATGCTACTTCAAACTACACACACTCAAAAAACTAAAACCACTCCTGCATCCTAGCGACTTCAGAACTGTGCTTCAGGCTCTCATCCTATCCAAAATAGATTACGCAAACGCCATACTACTAGGCCTTCCCAAAAATACCACAACCCCCTTACAACTTCTTCTAAACGCAGCCGCGCGCATACTAACAGGCACACGCAGAAACGATCACATCACGCCCATTCTGAAACAACTACATTGGCTCCCCATATCTTCAAGAATCATCTTCAAGACCCTAACTCTCATACACAAAGCCATCCACAACCCAAACATGCAATGGTTCTCTGACACCCTACACCTTCGTACGACATCAAGGCCAACCAGATCACCATACCTTGCAACAATACCTACTCCTACACCCAAACTATCCCACCTCGCTTCCACCAAACAACGCTCCATCTCCTTAGCTGGTCCCAAGCTATGGAACTCTATGCCCACCAGTCTACGCCTTGAAATCTGTCCAAAGAAATTTAGACAGAAACTTAAAACATGGCTTTTCACGCACGCCTACTCTTAATCTGCCATCCCAGTTCCTTTCCCCCCCCCCCCCACACCCCCCTCCTAATCCACTCTACCCTACACCCTGACTCCTTCCTCCCCCCCACCCCCATCCCTCCTCTTCCCTCCTTAACCTACCCTCCCCCCACTCCCTCGTCTTGTATATAGAACGTACATAATAGATTGTATATAGCATGTACATTACTCCTGCTTTTTGTAAATTAACCCTGTACTCCCCTCCCCTGTTCCCAGCATACTCATTAGCTCCAAGTTACTGCCCTGCCCCTTCCCCCTCCTCCCCCCCAGTTAAAATATCAGTTACAATGTAAAGCCCTGTTGGCTGATTTTGCTGTTGTCTGGAAACCGATGTGATGTCTCGTGCGAATGTCGGTATAGAAAAATGTTAAATAAATAAATAAATAAAATCCCTCGCCTTGGAGCTGGACCACAGGGATTTACTACTCAGCTCAGCAGACCCTATAGGCCGCCACATGCGGTTTTGGCGCCATTCCACAAAAGACGCGCTGCAGCACAGGTCCCCCACACGTGGCTCAACCACCGCGCTGAATGCACACACACGATGCGCACAAAAGACCTAACATCCGCACATGCGGCAGCATAAGCACACGTCTGCCGCTGACAAAAACCAGCCTGAGCGGCGCGCGGAAAACCCCAAAGTAAAGGCAGTCGGTCCCCCTGCAAAGTCGCGCAGCAGTGGACTGAGACCCCAACCAGCAAAGAATGGAAAATCAAAGTGCACCCGCGTTCCTTGATAGCTGAGCCACCACTTCCTCACCACCCCCGGGGCCCTGGAGCGAGGGAGAACCCCCCCCCCCTGAACTGCTGACAACTCCCGCTGTCCCCGAGGCCCTCACCACCCGACTGTTCCCTTAAACCGCTGAAAGGAAAGAGACTTTTTTTTTCAACAACAGCTTAACTGAAAGATAACAGGGCACTTCCCTGACAGGCTGGTGAAGACTCAGGAGGAGGCATCAGTGCCCCTGAGGGAGCCAGTCCCCTAGCTTTCAGGACCTCCGGCCGGCTGAGGACGAACACCAGCCAGGGGTTTCCAACCCCCCGGTCACCCTGCTCCACATGAGGGATGGTCCACAAAGGAGCCTAATACCTCAGGAGCCTTCGAAAACTTTGGAAACCACTTCTCTCTCTCAATTTAAATCTGGTCAGACTGCAGGTTTGCACCTCTACCATCTGCTGGAGACAGAGAAATACTGGGGACTGCAGGTGGCACTCTCGGTTATGTAGCAGTGCCTCAAGGTTTTGTTCTCTGCCTCCATCTGCTGGTAGGAATGCACAACTCACTCGTCTGGCCTGATCTGGGTATGTACAGGAAGTTGCTATTTTGGAACATTAATTTGAATTTTCCATTCAGATAAAGTTGATCAATATTGCAGGTCAGGTCTCCCATACTCCTACTGTCCACCCCCCCACCCCCCCATTATATCCTATAGCATCTATAATTTAAGAGCGAGCCATTAATTCAATGGTGGACGTCTCTTCTGCTAATGATGTATTTTACCTCCTCCTATATCATTTCCTCTCTCTCCAAACCTTTTTTTTTCATAACTGGGCTTGTTTTTCCAAGAACAGTGGAAAAACAAATCCCTAAGGCAGATTTCAAGCATGGCAAAGCCCTACTAAAACTTGTAAACACAGGTTGGCAAAGAAGGCTCCAGGGGTTTGTGCCTTACCAGCTGGTAGGTGTGGTCCCTTAGCTCTTCACACACCAAGGCCTGCTGATAACAGAGTCTTGCTTTCACATCAGGACCCACAGGGACAGAAACCTGGATTGTCCGCTCTTCTGGGAATAGGAGATAAGTAAATTCAGGACCTGGAAAGGAGAAATAAAAACATTACCCCTGCCACATCAAATAATACACCTTACCTCTATCTTCAGTTACATATCTGTGCCCGTACTATGGCACGTGTGTTGCAGATTATGTACAAATACAGAAAACATATATCTGTGCAAATAAACGCCTACCTGCAGTGTATAAGCACAATCCAGCAAAGCACTACATTGTTCCTGGTACCGGGAGAATTTCCCAAAATGGATCCTATGGAAAATCTTACAGGGGTCTGTATGCATCAAAAAATACTTTAATGGCAGAACGAAACATCTGTACCTCATTGGCAAGCTCACAACATGTAGGCCATTTCTGCGGGTAAAAACCTACGGAAGTGATTTTTGTTTTTAATTGATCTCCCTGTGTGCAGGTAGACTCGAGTGTGTAGGGCCGCAGTGACAAGAGGTGCTCCCAGCGGCAGGATTTGGAACCACACAATATATTTTTTCCCGAAGTATGCACGTTATCTTTCCTGTGGAAAGCTGCTCGAGCAAATTAGCAAGCGTAAACATGTGCAGGTAGTTTTTCCAGCACCCTTTTTAAAATGCATGGGTGCTTTCACTTTAAAATCTGATGCAAAGTCTATGGGTGTACTTTGACCTGCAGCAGAGGAAGGCGTTCCCGGGGCCAGGGATTTAGAACTACGTGCGTTCTTTTGAATTTTCCAAAGTTCGTGCATGGCATTTTGCTGTTAAAACTACCTGCACAAATTAGCAGGTACAAATGTGCACAGGTATATTTTCTGGGATCATTTCCAAATTGAAAACATGTGCACACATTCAGTTTGAAAATAAGTGCAAAGTCCACAGATAAAAATGTTCTCATAGACTTTGCCTTAAAATTATTCCTCCCCCTGCCCCGCCCCCCCCAACAGGTAATATTAATGCCAAATTTGACAGTGGTGGCTGCTCAGAGCAGGCTTTTTAATTCACTACTCAATTCCCAGCTCCCTTTAACTGGAATTCATTTCTGCAACCAGTGAACTAAATCATGGGCTTCTAGTGGAATAGTTACCTTTAATTTTTAACCAATTTTCATTTCCCAGATCCTTGTTTCCTAGTCACAGAGTTATATTGCTGCAAATCAGCTATTTAAACAATCCAGGGTAGGCTAGAGCCTGCCTCAAAGCTACACAAGACCTCAAGCATCCTGTTCTTCTACTGCATGTCCACTAGGAGGCAGACTACTGCCGTGACTGCCTGCATAGAAAGAGTGCGATGCAGGATCACTGGTCCTGCATCGCAGCTTCCTCTCTACAGGCTGGGTCAGCCATGAGCGAAGGTCAGGCCTGCCTGTCAGAATCCACCTAAGATTAGGGGGCTGTTGTAATAAGGTGTGCTAACGTTAGCGCAGGTTTTCATTTCTGTTTAAGCATGCATTTTTCTGCAGTATGTTAAAACCCCTGTTAAATACCAGAGTTAACTCCTAAAAAATGCGTGTTAAACCAGGCATAAAAACCAGCCTAAAATTGGCACGGGTTCATGCCAATCCCAAGTAAAAGAAGGCGTTAGCTATTCCCCAGCAATGCAGGGAGCTGCCTTAAAAGGCAGATAGCTTAAATGGAGAAATCACTTACTTGATTTTGTTTTACATAGTGCAGGCAGATGGACTCAGGACCAGTGGGTTTATGCTCCCCTGCCAGCAGATGGAGATGGAGCAAGCTGATGTCACAGTATATAGAACTTTGCAGTGAAACCAGCCTGTCAGTATTCTCTTCAACAGCAACTGTGTGTGAACAGACTAGCAAAAACTTGATTAAAAACAGATAACCAGAACTGTACTCAACCAACCATAAACACTGACCTCACATAAGATTCTAGGTACCCCAAGCTAGGGACTGGATGAACACTTACCAGTAATCACTTGGGACCCAGAGCCCTACAGGAGGACTACTGACACACTCATGCTGCAGCCGAAAGTGGGAAGCTGAGTCCATCTGTCCACACTAAGGAAAACAAAATTATCAGGTAAGTAATTTCTCCATTTCCTAGAGTGTAGACAGATGGACTCAGGACCAGTGGGATGTACCAAAGCTACTCACCAACAGGGTGGGAGGCTGCCTGCGGTCAAGTCAACCCCACATGTGCAAAGGCAGCATCCTCCCAGACCTGCACATCCAGACGATAAAACCTGGAAAAAGTATATAAGGAGGACCACACATTGCAGCTCGGCAGATATCGACAGGAGACAACAGACTGATCTCCGCCCATAACACTGCCTGAGCCCTAGTGAAATGAGTCCTAACCTAATTAGGCAACGACTTTCCAGTATCCACATCCATTTGCATTGGCATGTGGAGCTGAACTGCATAATCTTGAGATTGCAGGTTCCAACAAGATAGCAGAGAGCACCGAAGAGGACACATATGCGCCCTTGCCCATGGCACCACATCCAAAGTAGCTGCCATCAAGCAGAGAACCTGTTGTTAGGACCACACCGTTGGGCATATGGTGTTCAACAACTGATGCACTTGAGACATCAATCTCTGAATCCGAACTTCCAGTAGGAAAACTCTGTCCTGTCCCATGTCAAACCAGACCCCAGATACTCCCAAAGACTGGGATGGTTGAAGATTCTTTGACATAGTTTATTTTGAAGCTGTCTCTGGGAAATTTAGAGAAATGATTAAGAATGGGTTCTTTGTTAAAGTTTTTCTTGTTGCTTCTTTGGCTAGCAGTAGTTAAATATGCAGAGCTACTCCCTGTTTTAAGGAACTGGCAAGATAAGACAGCCAAGCATGTGCAGCGCTGACTGTGAGAATTACAGGATGCCGTTTGTAAAAAAAAAAAAAAAAAAAAAACGGAGAAAACAAAGACTTAATATTAAAAATTTTGATTCAGTGGCAGGCGCAAGATAAGGATTATTGGAAGTTGTGGGCAAGAGAAGGGGCCACTATGCAAGATTAGGAACAAGAGCAAATATGAGTCGGCCCAAATGATAAAGTAGTGGCCCACACACACACACACACATATATATATATATATATATATATATATATATATATATATATATATATATATATATATATATATTGCAATTATGTTCTTTTACCACTGGTGGGGGCTGGGCTCTGGCTATTACCATATGTTCTTAGTGTTTGCAATGTAATTGATACAAGGCTTCCAAGGGTTTGATCATCACTCCTGCACACCTAAAGCGCCCCCCCTGGATCCTTGCCTGCAGATCCAGGTTGACTTTATTGAATTAACCCAATGCCAAACTTACAAGTATGAAGGAAGCAATGTTTTGCAGCTTCTCAGCCTCGTCAGAACTGATTTGCCTCCAGGCGCAGGTCACCTATTCAATTTCCAGATGGACTGTGATCTTTTCATCGTATTTTGAGATGTATGGGAACAGGGATCAGGAAGAGAAGAAAAGGGCCCGTCCCTGCAACCAGGAACTTAATAAAAAGAGACGGGCCTTAGGATTGCCAGATGTGATGAAATCACCTTGTGTGTCACCAGGCGGCTCTCTTCCTGAGACTTGGCTTGAATCAGCCAGTCAAAATACGGGTGTTCCAGGATTCCTTCTTTTCGCAAGGCTTCCGCTACTACCACCATCATCTTGGAAAATGTTATGGGAGCAGTGGCTAGACCAAAAGGCAGTCCCCCAACATCGCAAAGCATAGAAAGCATTGGTGTTCCAATAGGATGGGAATATGAAGGTAAGCCTCTAATATATCCAAGGAGGGCAAAAATTCCCCTGACTACATCGCCATTATCACAGAGCATAAGGTTTCCCATTCAAAAATGAGTCACCTTCAAGTGACGGTTGACCCTCTTGAAATCCAAGATGGTGCGAAAGGAGCCCTCCTTCTTGGGCACAACAAATAAATGGAATATCGCTCCATACTTTCTTGAGATGTGGGCACCGGAACCACAGCCCTCAGTCTGAGGAGACTTTGAAGCGTTAACTCCACCGCCTGCTTCTTCTACAGGGAGTGGCAAAGGGACACCATGAACACATCCTGAGGAATACTGTGAAATTCCAGTGCATACCCTTCATGTAGCACCTCTAGAACCCACTGGTCCGACGTGATCTCGATCCACCTCCGATAAGAGAGAGAGATGTCCCTCTATTTCCTGTTCCAGAAAGTGGATCGTCAAACCTTCATTGGGAAGCTCGGGAAGGTCCACCACCTGAGCCCACTCCTCTCTTGGACAGCAGGGGATGAAAGGACTGAGACCTACTGAAAGGCCGAATTTACTGAAAGGCTGTCCCTCTGTAGAGACGAAAACACCTGGAACCCCGGAAACGACCCCTCATACGAAAGGGGCACTGTAACTGTTTCTTATCCTCAAACAACCAAGGCACCGGAGACTCACCCCACTTATTGGCCAGTTTCTCCAACTCATTCCCAAAATAAGAGTGAGCCTTTAAAGGGCATCTTGGTAAGATTGGCTTTAGAAGCTGTGTCAGCTGACCAATTTTGCAACCAGAGTTCATGCCTGGCCGCTATCCCTGAAGCCACTCCTCTGGCCGAGGTCCGGACCAAATCACAGCTGCATCTGCTATAAAGGCGGCAGCACGCTCCATAGTCACTCTGGAATTCCCTCCAGACTCATCAACCTCCTGAGAGAGAAGCAGACAAGAAATCGCCACTAGGGTGCAACAGGAGGCAATCTGTAAATTCATGTACATCCTTTAAGGCCACTCTTCCCTCTATGGGGATAGTCATCCACTTAGTCACGGCACATGCCAGAGCATCCACTTTGGGAAAATGCAAACGCTCTCTCTCAGCCGGATCCAAGGGGTGCAGGCCTTCCAATGTGCGACCCCCTTTAAATTTTGCCTCGGGGGCATCTCATTCCAGATCAATCAATTCCTGGATGCCATCCATCATCGGGAAAAAACAAGAGGTTTTATGTAAGGAAACCAAAATGGGATTCTTCCTCAGCTCTGACACAGCATCTGAACCAGGAACACCCAGCTGTTTCAAGGTCAGGAAAATCAGAACCGGCAGTCATCTCTATGAAAGAACTGCAACATGGTTCAATACGTTTCCAGCCCTGCAGGAATTTCCCCATCTTCCAGGGAATCAGGATCAACCTCATTATCAGTGCCATCTGGATTCCTGTCAGGAACACCTGCAGGGAGCAAAGGCGAGCCCCGACGCTTAAGCACAAGAAGGAGGAGCCACCGGCTGAAACAGAAATGGGGGAAGCAGAGGACTGCGCCTGAAGAAAGGCTTGTAAGCTTTGAAAAAATTCCACCCAAGAAAAAGCAGCCGGGTCCAGATAAAAAACCCAGAAGGAACTGGAGCTGAAACCACAGAACTGCCCTCGCCAGCGGAGGAGCCAGTCAAGGGAGAGCCAAGATCTGGCATCCCCCCAGTCAAGGCCATGACCAACCCATCATCAGAATGGGAAGAGCCAGGCTTAGCAAAAACCAAGGAAGACAACTCTCCCTGAGCATCTCAGCAGCTCTGACACAGGTCAGAAGCCAGGTCAGGCTGAGAAGCCCTAATATGACAGGCAACACAAATAGGAAGACGCTTAAGCTTGTTACTTACCGGTGCTATCGCTGGGGTAAATGTGCGTCGGAACAGCTCGCGCTCAAAAATGAAATGTATTTATAATTTATTTATTTATAAACTTTTTTATACCGTCATTTGGAACGAGCCATCACAACGGTTTACAAACAGACACAATAAAATAAAGCTATAAGAACAATTAATACTAGCTTAACAACGGTATAGAAAAGATTTTAAATAAATAAAAAATAAATAAATAATACTTAAACAAACAATAAAATCCATAAAAATAAATGAAGCAAATACATCATAAATTAGAAAAAAAAAAAACCCTAAATACCAGCCTTTAAATTCCTAGGGATAGAATAAGATAGTAGGTAAAATATAATACAAAAGTGAATATTTAATAACATTAATAAATAAATCATTAAATACAAAAAAATTAAGATGGTCTAAAAATAATACCCTTTACAACGTTAAAAACGGTGTAATGTAAGTGGAATGACTTTCAATTTAGCAATTGCCATCCTTATAAGCTTGCTCAAAGAGCCAGGTTTTCAACTGTTTTCTAAACAGTTTTAAATCACTCTGCGCCCAAAAAATCAGCGCCTAGAAGAAAGCGCAACAAGGCGCACGCACAACCTGTGTGCCAAATTAAGCACATAAAAAAGTTCATGCGTGTAAAAAGTGTGCCCAAAAACCAAGCGCACAACGCGTGCGCAGAGCTAACACACTGCAGACACCGACATCCTATAGAGGGCAGCAGAACACGCACAAAAGCGCGCGAAAACAGCCACCGTGGTCTACCACGTGGCATACAAGAAAAAAGCCTAAGTGTGGTGCCTAGCCCACCGGGGGCCACTCAACCCACCAGGCTGCCCAGTTCCCCAACCTCAATGGGAGCAGGGACGAACATCAGCACGAAGCACTGAGAACGGAGACCGGAGGAAGTCTAACTGTCTCTGATTCCAAGTAAAACTCTTTGTTTTTTGTTTGTTTTTTTTAAACCTTACCTGAGCTCAATGCTTACCAGCTGAGTACCAAGACGGTCTCCGGCTGCGGGGGGAGAGGGCATCTGCCATCACCACCATGCTCGGCCTCCTGCACCTGGGCCTTTCATCTGAAGTAGCAGCTAAGTCCATGCCGGAAAACCCATTTAACGGACCAAGGCACACCTCTGAGGGACCACAGAAATCGCCTCAGGAATTCTAAACTAAGGGAGGGATCTTCAGCTATCACCGTAGGAGAGCGGGGCTTTCTTTTCCTGAATTTAGAATTTCAAATTTCTCTTTTCAAAAAGCTCAAAGCAATCCCCATATGGAGATGCACGTCCACCAACTGCTGGAGACAGAGAATACTGTCAGGCTGGGGTCACTACAGGGTTATATATATACTGTGACATCAGCTTGCTCTATCTCCATCTGGTGGCAGGGGAGCATAAACCACTAGGAAGGCACATTTTATTAACGCTGGATATTTAACTGCTGGGTCAGAGCAGGAGTAAAACTTAACTCACATCTTGTGGCCATGTTATATTATTTATGTGCTTCATCACTTAAATAACCAATACTAGTTAACCATACCCAATATTGTAGACGCTTCAGCTTGTAAATTACTTTTGACACATGAGAATTTTGACCTTCATAATAGGCATCATCGTTATTGCTTTCGCGTATTTAAACTCTGCCTTATATTCCTGAGGTTAAAAAGGATATGTAGTGATAAGCACCGTTTTCAAGTACAAGCAGAAATTTTAGCAAAACGACTATTGCAAAGAGGATATCCTAGTCACTACATTAAAAAAGCTTGGAAGAGAGCCACAAATGTGGCACGATGCTGGCTATTGTTGGATAAACCATCGGACAACAAGCCCCCATTAGTATGTTCAATCCCTTTTTCTGATAAAGCTGCAGCAATTGCAGCATCTATCCATCAGCATTGGACAGTGTTAAGACCCCATGCAGAAGTATTTGCAGATCGGCCGATTGTAGCGTACAGTCGAGGACGCAATATAGGAGACAATATTGTACATTCCTTTTTACAAGAACCACAGTTCGATAATCCTACCACAGTGTATGGATGTTGGCCATGTAATGGATGTGCTATGTGCCAGCAAGTGATGGAGGGAGAAACTTGGACGGATGTGAGTGGGCAAACACATCGGTTACAGGTGCACACCGACTGTAAATCCACACATGTAATCTATCTGATAGAATGTCCATGCAAGTTATACTATGTGGGAAGAACGAAAAGAATGATTCGAACACGATTAACTGAGCACAAAAGCTGCATAACCACGGAAAAAATCACGGCTCCCCTAGTGGTGCATTGCAAGCAACATAATCATGGATTTGGAGATCTACGTTGGAGGATTTTGGAGAAAGTATTGATGCACCCGCGAGGAGGAGATATTAATAAAATTTTGAATCTTAAAGAGCAACAGTGGATATTTAGGCTCCATACTGTTAATCCTCATGGACTAAACGCGTGTATTGAGTGGTATTCCTTGGTATAACCAACGTAACGCCAGCATAACGTCATTTCTATATGGGGCGGAACTTGGGTTGTGGAAGTATTTAGGACGGTTCCGGTTTGGTGCCGGATGTCAAAAGCCAAATAAACGCCGAGTCGCCATTGTGAGACCATAGCAATATGGATCAAGATTTAAAAGTGGGTGCACATCAATATCGTCCATAGCAATGGAATAACTGTAAGTCTTACGAATGAACATATTACTTGAAAGTTAACAGTTGATTTATGAGATTTAATTTTTTGACGCAGAAATTTCAACCCTTGAGAAAGGACTGAGAAATTTTGCCAGCAGTCCGAAACACGGTCCAGTGTTGGGTCATCGGTTTCTTGCCTATCACAGCAAGATAGCAAAGGATGTGGATCGAGTAAAATCAAGATAAGTGCTTATTCTCGCACAAGAATTTTTATGAACATAACTTTTAAATGCATAAAAAAATGTCTTGAAAAATACGGTTAAAAATTCTCAAAATGAATTGAATTGACCACATGATTAAATATAAGGCAGAGTTTAAATACGCGAAAGCAATAACGATGATGCCTATTATGAAGGTCAAAATTCTCATGTGTCAAAAGTAATTTACAAGCTGAAGCGTCTACAATATTGGGTATGGTTAACTAGTATTGGTTATTTAAGTGAAGTTGCTATTTTCCGATACAGTTGAAACTAAAAATATCTAGTTCTCACTCTGCAATTTGTTGATATTATTTATGTGACCAGTCTGGTAGTATCTAGCTGCTTCTACCAGACTGGTCACAGCAATAGAATAACTTTAGCCACCGAAATGTGAGTTTACTCCATCTCAGACCCAGGAGTTTAATTTCCAGTGTAAGCTCTCGAGGCAGGTACCTACAGCTGAACAGTATATCAGTACTATGCATCCCAACTTTGGCATACTGGCTACCCCAGGGAGCTTATGATTTGTTCAGCTAGCTGTACGTGCCCATTCCAGAGAGCAAATCCTTGCATCCAAGGCCATTTTGGCAAGGAATGGCAGGTAAAAATCAAAAGTATAAACTTTCCAGTGGGGACACATACAGCGGAACAGGACATCAAAGTCAGATACACAGCGACAAAGTGCATACTGTTCAGCAGAAAGTGCCTTCCCCAGCTGAATAATGCATAATCTCTCTGTGAACAGTGCACCAAATTTGGGATGCACAACATCAAAGTACTAGTCCAGTATCAGGCAAAATATAAAAAGTTTAAATAAATACTCTTCAGTTGAAGGTTCCTGCCCAGAGTTGCAAGCCCCAGAGAGCTTATGCTGGAAATGTTAACTTTCTTTGGTTTGAGGTGGCGTATACTCACATTTATAGTGGCCAGAGTTATTCTATTGCTGTGTAGACACTATCACATGGGCATAGCAATAGAATATCATGGCCATCAGAAATGTGAGTTAACTTGCACTCTGCCTCAGGTCAAGGAGTTAAATACAGCCATTCGGAATGCACAGCACCAGAATGCAAATTGTTCAGCTATAGGGGACTTCCCTAGAGAGCTTATCCTTTGATTTCACTCGAACATGTTTTGCCCAAATGGCCTTGCATGTGAGACTGTGCCCAAGGCAGGATGCCCAGTGCCGATCTTGCATGCAAAGTCATTTTGGTCACACTCCTTCCAACTTCAAACGCCTACCTCCTTACTCCTATTTTAAAGCACTTTTCTGCATTAGTGCTGATTTTTGTGGTTAGCTCACATTTTAGTGCATTTTTCCTTTTAGCGTGCTTTTTTTTTTTTTTACACTCCTGCTTGATTTGCATCCCATTAGCTTACTGCATCTCACGAGGATCCGTTTTTAATGTACGTTAAGCAAAAATCCGGGCTAGAATTTAACTCCTGTGAGGAGTGAGCAAGAATAAAGAATCCCTGCTGGGGAAGAGGATGAAGAGAGAGCATATCGTACTCCTCCACCCTGCGAAAATGTACTTTGCCTATCCAGTTTAGTAAGTCACTAACTGCCCCTGAAATTCTATGAAGCTGTTTTAGTTTTATAAGCAAATACAGAAGTATAACAAACAGAATACAGATGTCTGCATGATTAATTTCCTGTGTGATTTTGTTAAATAGATATGGTATTATGTCTGTACCTATGCACCTGATTCTCTGTTTATTTGCCTGGCAATTTCCTCCTACTCCTTTGGGCTTTCAGCTCAGTCAGAACCAGGGCTGGGGTCTGGCACCAGGAGCCTTCATTTGCAGCCACCCAGGGATTCCCCCCCCCCTCCATTTTACAGCCCCCCGCCCCACCCCCCAACCTACTTAGTCTAGTCATCATAGCAACCAGGGCTTAATTTGTGGGGGAAGGGGGTGGAAGGCAGTTCTGGCTCTTCTTTTCCGGCTTAAGAGGCAGAGCAGCAGAGGTTTTCTGCTCCAGCCCCTCCCTTCCAGGCAGCCTGCAGGGAAGAGAAGAGGAGGAGGAGGAGCTGAGCCTGAAGCACAGAGAGAAGAGAACAGCTACTCTGCTGTCTAAGGGGCCGATGCAATAATGTTCGCAGAAAGCGGACACTGACTTTTCAGCGCCCGCTTTCTTAACGCACGCATGGCGCCCGCAAGGGGGGGGCGCCATGCAATATTTAAATTAGGAGGCTGCGCTAGGAAGGAGGCGCTAGGGTTGCTTGCGCTACCTTGGCGCCTCCTTGCTAACGCGACCCACCGCAGCTGCTGGTTATGAAGCCCGAGGCTGGTAAACTCGGCCTCGGTTTTCATAACCGGCCTGCCTGCTAGTAATGAAAACGGCCGCCGAGTTTTCATTACTAGCAGGCAGCGTTGGTCTTCATAACTCGGCGGTCTGCCGAGTTTTTATTTTATTTTTATTACTTTAAAAAAGAAGTACAGAAAAGCAGTTTTTTCTGCTTTTCTGTACTTCTTTTACCTGTGCTCAGCTATTAACACCTGCTCCAGGCAGGCGTTAATAGCTGAGCGATAAATGTGCGTCTGAGACGCACATTTATCTTTTTGCATGCGGAATGAATGAGTAATAGCTTCATTCACATGTATTTGCATGTGATGAGCACTCTCTCATTCATTCCGCGTCGGACGCGTGTTAAACAGGCGCTAATCCCGCTATTGCATTAGGGGATGGATTAGCGCCTATTTATCCCATGTCCAACTGCAGGTTATACAGTGCGATTGGCTGACCGCACTTTATTGCATCAGCCCCTAACCCAGCGCCTCCTCCCCACTATTCCTCCTGTATTGAAGGGAAGGGGTGATATTGAAGCAGATACTGCAAAGCAAAGGACAGGCACTAAAAGGGATTAAATTAGCACAAGTGTCAATTGTCAGGTCTTTAACCCTGGCCTTGATGACTGGCACTACTGCTCACAGCTTTCAAACTTATGCTAATTCAACCCCTTTTTTGTGTCCATTACCAAGGGTTTAATTTCTGGCAGAACAACCTTGAACGGCATTCTGCTTCCTTTTTCCTGGGACCCGAGCAAGTAGAGCAGAGCCCAGCGTTGCATATCAATTCTGGCTCACCCGAGGAAACCGAGCAGACTCAGTAGTTGCATGGATCACTTACGGCGCTCGCGCCCTCCCGCCCTTGGAGGAAGCAGAGCTGCTCACCCTGAGACAAGGGCCGCCACGTGGCATGTGTAAGAAAGAGAGAGTTAACGCCTGCCCCCGGTCCTGCCCTTTTCCACAGGTCAAACCTAGCTCTAGTCCTGCCCATTTCACCCCTGCACAGTTCCACTTCCCTTCTGTCTGCAAATTAAGCCCTGGCAGCAACAGTCCTCAAATGGGTACTGCATCTTATTATTAGAAGGGTAACCGGACACTAAAGCCTGGTCAGGCAAGGCCAGGGGCCAATCAGTGGTGGCAGCCTGGCAGCGCTCCAGTCGCCCGCCTGTTTTTGGGGCTCGGTTTGACTCGCCTCCTCCTCTGACACTCCCACAGCTGTGCCGCACTTGTTGCTAATTCGCGCTGTCCTTCCTGGGAGTCGCAGAGGAAGAGGAGAGTCGAACTGAGCCACAAAGGCAGACAGGCAGGAACCACGCTAGATTTGAAAGGGGAGAAAGGGGAGAAAGGGGAGAAAGGGACCACCCCCCCCCCCCCGGCCTCCAAGTGTCCAGTCCTGCTCCATGGAAAGGTTGGCAATCCTAGATCCTCATGAGGCTGTGAACATGACCTCTGTGGTATCCCGAACCATGGACTGCCAGGGAAGCAGAAGACCCAAGCTAGGAAAGGAAACCATTCCAGAATGTGGCACTGCCATGCTGCCAACCCCATGTAGATATATGCTAATACCAAGATTTGGTAGAAGGTCCCCAGTTTTAGCCCACTTCCCCTCTAGCCAGTGGGCCTCTTACCAGCATCTTCCTCTTCAATGTAGTAGGTTTGGGTCACATTAAAGCCATAGTCCGGAATGGTAGAGAGAGAGACAGACACACTGTGCCCAGTCTCTGTCCTGAAGCAATCGTACTGCACCTCCCACTGCAAAAAAGGCAGAGAACGGGTGGTGAGAGGAACATAGTCCCAGGCAGCTGTCTTACATTACAGTAAAAAACTCATTTTGTCAGAGTGTTGGTAATATACACAGCAGTCTACACAGTTACAAAGTTCTTTTCCACAACAGATTGGAGTCGACTGTGCACCATGAAAAATAGTAGAGAGAGAGGTCTGACCCTTATATGATATGTCTCAGGTTTCTCAGATCTGTGCTCTGGCAAGGCCCTACAATACATTGCAAACTGTCCAAACTAACTTCCAGGGCTGGTGCAAAGGTATTAGGAGCCCTAGGTGAAACTTATTGCCCCGCCCCATCACTGCTCCCTGAACTTCCCACACACAATTAAAAATTATGCATTTATAATAAAAGATTTTACATGGAAAAGGGCATTGAGATAAAAATATCACTTACAACATGCATTACTATGGTGCCAAGAAGAAATCCCTGCCAAAACAAGGCACTTGGAACCCATATGGACTTACGTCTATTGTAACACATATTGGGTGTGGTCTTGACCCTCAGAAAGCCATGAGCAAACTGAATTACAATATAATAAACTCCCAAAACAGCACTAACTGCCAGCAATCAAACAGTACCAACCCTACCTATAAAAAGAAAACACTGCAAATATTACACCAGGCCCTAAAACCCCAATACACCTGATATTAGGAAAACAGAACAAGTGAGACTGCAATAGATCCTTACACAGAAATTGCATGCTAGCAGAATACTTCACCTTGGTCACACATGCGGAACACAGACAAGAGCCTCACCCAATACAGAATAAAGAGACTGTAATAAAGTATGACTAGAAACTTGTAGACAAAAACTCATCTCAGAACAACAAGCCATCCTCATAAAACCTCAATCATAATAGTAACACCATACAAATAAAAAATAAAAATTTCAAAAACAGCTGACAAAAAGAATAAAATCCAATAATTAAACTCATATACAAAAACTGTAAAATATTTCAAAACAGCAGACATCAAATAACACTCAATAATTTAAACTAATAAGGATTTAAAGAACCCTTTCTCCATATCTGGGAGCTTTGATTTCCAGTCATGCTGAGATTGTCATGGATTAGTTAGCAGAGGCAGGATGGGGGCACACATTCTTTTTCTTCTCTTTCCCTCCCCACACACATATACACGTTCTCACACAGACACATGCTGTCTGTCCCCATGTCCCCCCAACATATGTGTTGCCTGTCCCGCAAGCCATTCCTCCCCCAACACACACACACACTCTCTGTCCCCTGGCCCCCACAACACACCTGCTCTCTCACACACACACACATAGAGTTAGTCTTTCCCCCTGACACATACATATATGCTCTCACATCCATGTTCTCTGTCCTCCCCCCCACCCCACACACAGACATACGCAATCTGAAGCAACAGATATGTGCTATTTCTTCAGATAGCGCAAGCAGCAGCCTCCTCTCTCCATTGTTTGTGGGATAGGCACTTTTTTCAGCCATGCGGGCTGGCTGCAGCCGCTCCTGATCCTCTCCTCCGATGCTGGTACTTTCTTCTAGCCCCGCAGAGCCCCTGCTTCCAGTCTCAGATTGGGCCTCCTTCTTCCCGGCTGCATTGGCCCACTTCCTCTTCCAGCCCACATGCGGAAAGGAGGCCCAATCCCACAATCCTGCTCTAAAGTCCAGGCTGAAGAGAGTCGGTGGAAGCACTATGCTGTCGCCCCCAAACCTGTGGCGCTCTAGGTGGCTGCTTAGTTCGCCTAGTGCTTCCACTGGCCTTGCTAACGTCACTATCAGGCCTGGCCCAGAAAATCAGAGTCCATTTCAAGAAGCACAACAATAGGTTCCAGTCCTTTTCTTCTTGACCTGCATCAAGCACGTTAAGTACACAAAATATGATTTAAGAAAATCACAGCCCCATCGCTGGCTGCACTCGGGCACTGAGAGCACTAGGCCAGGCTGCAGGCATAACAGATTTGCTTTTTACTTGCACAACCTGCTTGTGACCAGACCTTGCTTACATTTAGTTGTTTACAAGCCACGAATTCACTGTCACCCCCCACCCCCCCATTTCTTTGTGGTAATTTGTGACTGCTAGTAAGGATGCAGACATGGTCCTGTACACAGCCAGTGGTGAGTATAATCCTGAATGTGATCAGCAGCAGAACACGTGTGTGATTACCGTTACATGGTCCAGTGTCATTAAAGGTAACCTCAAACAGTTCCTCACTTGCACTTACCAGCTTTTGTATCGTGGTCTTTCTTCGTTTTCTAATTTGAAACGCGTAGTACCGGTTAGAGTTCATGTCCAGAAAGCGAATTCCAAAACCGCGCATCTTTACATTTTCTAAAAAGAATAAAACAGGAATGAGAAGGAAGGGCACATAAAAGAGAGAAGAAATCCAAGCAAGGACCTCTTCCTCTTATTGGTGCTATGCATGAATCTTCTTTACAAGAAAGAGCAGGGATTCAGGTCAGCTTCTTATCCCACTGTTCCCAGAGACCATTTTATAGAGCAGCAGAACTTCAGGGGCTTTCAGTAGCTACAGCTGCCCCTTACCCCCCATATTCACCTCTGTTTTCCCTTCAATCAGATGCATCATGCTTAACAAATACATCCTATGTCAGTTCTGGTTTTATCACATGGCAGCTATTATAGGTTTAGTTTGCAGTTACGTGAAGCCTTTTTCTATTGCTAGGACCTGCCTCTCCTTAAAGATGGCAAACATGGCATACAAATATTGCAGAATGTTAAATTCAAGGCTAAGCTCCAGGGCCAGCTTTTGAGTAGGACAAGCTGGATAGTCTCCTAGGGTGCTATAAGATAAGGGGCACCTTGGGTGCTGCAGGCATCACCTACTGGGCTGGTCACAGCAACAGTCATCATAGGTGCTCAGTAATGTTTCCTCTAATTTTTGAAAGGCTAGGTGTGCAAAAACTCTCTTTTGTGCAACTTTTATGGACTACGAGCCAATATAATGAAAATGTCAGGATTTCTTGTGTGCATTATATTTTGCTGTGTGCGTGGGGTTCATAAACTGTGTGCACATGCACACAGTTTAGAAGGAACGGTGTTCTCAGTATGAGGCTCAGCTTCCCCAAAGCCCGGTAGGACAGGTTTGCCCCCACATACGTTCCCCCACCATGAGTGCAGCTGACAGGAGGAGCGATGCTTAATAGTCAATCAGCTTCCTGTCTGCCCTGGGCCAGCCTCCCAGTATGAGCCACAAGATTATATAGGCTTTCGTGACTCAAATTTCAAGACTGGCCCCATGCAGCAGAGGAAGCTGATACACTGTTAAGTGCTGATCCTGCCAGATGCCGAGGGCCAAAAGAATTGCTAGGGATACAGCTATGAGGAGGAGATAGAAAGTACCACGATTGTGGGCACACGTGGGAGACTCTAAATGGGGTGGTGGGGATGACAGTTGGGGGGATAAGGACAACAGTACCAGATATCTGGAAACTGGCCCAAAGGGGATGGGAGGATGAAAGGAAGTAATGGAAGGGTTAGGGAGTGAAGTGAAAAGAGGGAGAGAAGGTATGGAGGAGGGGAGGTACCATTGACAATATTCACCCAGGGTGCCATTTGCCCTGGAGCTGGCCCTGCAAAGATCCTTTGTATAAAGGAAAATATCTAATATCAGATTCAAAGTATTCACGTTACTTAAAAAAATCTGGAGTGAATTTTGTGCTTGTGAAAGACTCCAGTCCAACAACACTGGAAATGGAGGTCCTTCTGTTTTGTCTGGCAGTGGCAGTGCAAGTTTCCCCATTCCATGCTGCTTTGGAGTGAGGTCCCCTCTAGTTGTAAAAAAAAAGCATTTTAGTATCCCTGCATGCAGGGGCAGACTGGCAGTGATCTGGGGCCCCGGGCAAGAAGGGTCATTGACCCCTAACCACCCATCTGAGGCTAGGGGAGAATGCTGTAGGCTCTTGGGCGCTGCCCTATTGCACGAATGGTTGGTCCGCAAGTGCAAACTTGTGTGCTGAGGCTGCCAACAAGGATACAATTAAATTAGTGTCAACAACTATGATGGTGGTTTGTGTGAGAGGGACACCTATTTACTGAGAACTGGACTGAGACCACCAAATAGTAGATGTTCAGGTGGATTGGGGTGGACTGAAACCAGTGACCTAAAGCTGAACGACTCTCTAGCCTTACGCCAATCCCTTCTGCCATCCAGCCCTCTAAAACTATGATCACAAGGTGTATTTTTAACTGGCTTATTTTCCCAGAAAACTCCAAACCATACAAACATTTCTCAGTGGGAGTTTCTTCCTGTAAATAAAGCCCATCATGCTGCTGCACAACAGTACCTTAATTAGTTTGAAACTCACAGTGGCACCATATAAAAACTTTTAATTCCTTTTAGCACTTGAAGTAATCCCCGTTGCCGCCAGGTGTTATTCAACAACTTCCAGTGAATTACAGCAACATTGTACATTTTCTCAGACCAACCTAAAAGTAAAACCAGATCCTCAGCTAAAAAAAAAAACTAATTAGAAACTGCAACAAGTAGTTTTTCTGGTCTACCAGTAGTAATTTTCTAGGAAAAAAAAAAAAAGGAAGGTTCCAGGTCAGTGACCTGCAGTGAGTGACTGGAAAACAACGCTGTGATCTTACCCCACCGAAGCTGACATGATGAGAAAACCTACCTACAGGTTCCCAGGTGATGTGGGCTCGGATGCATGGCAGGCACTCCTCTGAGGGTGGGCAGAGCTGCACGGTGGACAGGGAGAGGGTGGGAGGGTTAAGCCCTGGCTGTAGCTTTCCATGATGTTTCCGTTCAAAGAGAATATTCCCTATATGACAAAGAAAAGGGGGAACTGTAAGTAAACGCTAGACAGGGCATGATGCTGTCACCCGATTGATCACGAACATATTTGCCACCCCAAAAAACTTTCTTGCACCCAGTCCTGGTTCAAATCCTTTTCCCTTCTAACCACATTCTGCTGGAACAAACTCCCTCCTGGTGTGCAATCTTCTGCCCAATTTAAAAAGGCATCTTGGTTCTTTAAAGTTAATCCTCCTGTTTGACTGCATATCAGTTTTCATTGACTATGAGCCAATAAGTTAAGTAAACAGTAGTGATGTTGATAGACACTGAATTTTGTGCAGAGTATTATCTGCCTAAGCTTTAAAAAATTAAGGCACTTGGGATAAAACAGAGTCCTCTATAGTGTGCCTAAAGAGAGCCATATGGCATGGGCTGTTATTGAAATATGTATGTTACAGGGTATAGTAATAGATTGTGGTGAAAACTGTAACCAACTAGGGAAATAACCAACCATGAGCAAATTCCCCGGTGTGACAGCTTTGGCCTCACCCACCTCCATCAACAGGGAGGCAAGTCAGACCAGAACAGGAAATAGGAGAGGTTAGTCAGACAAATATTATATGTGCCAGATGAGTTATTCGTTTATAAGGCTGTAGAACCCTATATGGAACACCCTGCGTAGATTCCAGAACATACATTCACATAGCCCTGCACTGCTCACCTGATTAAGGACATCTAGCTTATACCTAAAGTATTGTCAGTGTGACTGAGCAGTAAAACAGGACCTAAGGAGGATGTATGCAAGTTTCTGTATGTGACCAGTGAAAAGCATGCAGCTATAATCCTGTATATGACCAGTAGTAGGAACATATATTATAACAAAAAATAGAAGGGAGGAATTAAATTTCACACTTATTACAATAATTTTAGCAACAGTAAAAATGTACAATAATGTTACAATGCTATAGGGAACATAGTAAACGTATAAAAACTTGCAAACACAATCATTCACATAATCTCAAATAAAACCCAACACATTCTCACATTAGGAAGTCACATTCATAGCCAAAAGAATACATACAAAACCAAACTTCAAATAGATAAACCCCGACAGAGGCCCCCCCGTTTTGCTAGTACAAGTAGCTTCTTCAGGGGGAATTTACTTGATAACGATGTTGTTCCACAAAATATTTTTTTTTATAATAGATGGTTCAAGATGAAACATAAGTATTTACAAATGTTCCATGGCACGACCAAACATAGGTGTCATATTCTCAAACAGCTTGTTGGTGTCCCTCTCATTTCTTCCAATATAATGTAAAGAGGAGTTCAAACAAACCACATCAATTTTAAATTCTATAAGGAAAAGATTAAAGAGGATTAAAAAATATTCAAATTGTATATAACTGAACCCCTGCTATCAGGAAGGGTACAAAAAGGAACTTCACTGTTGTCAGTAAACTGCTCTCAAAGTGCGAACAAATTGAAAACTAAAGTCAGACCCGTCTTGTAAAAGGCTTTCTTTAGATCTGAAAAAACGGGGATACCCCCAAAACACCAGAAATTACTCATTAAAATTGAGAAAACTAGCATTGCCAAGCTTTTGCACCCTCACAAAATAAAAACGTATTTACAATTCACACTTACTTCAAATAGAAATCAACAAAATACTTCCGACTGTGAAAAGTGCTGGAAGCAACGCTGGCTTAAGGAACCCGGAACACCTCCGAAAAGCCACCTCAACACAAATGTAATAATCCTGGTGTTTTCCTGCACGGCTCGCTCTGTGCAGCTAGTTCTAAAATGATTTCAGGTAAGTTAGTTAAATTTTTTCCTTTAAAATAGCTTATCTAATTCTTTGGTTATTGAGGTTTTTTGATGTATTGATATAGTACTGTGACTAAAGCTCCTGAAAGCCTTGTTAGTGTCGATTATTACATTTGTGTTGAGGTGGTTTTTCGGAGGTGTTCCTTAAGCTAGCGTTGCTTCCAGCACTTTTCACAGTTGGAAGTGTTTTATTGATTTCTATTTGAAGTATTTATTTATTTCTTTATTTATTTAAAAGTATTTATATACCGTTTTTCAAAACAAGGTTTTTTTGTCAAAACGGTTTACATAATAAAATAAAATAGAATTAAAAATTAAAGATAAAAAATAAAATTAAAATACAGAAACTGGTGAATCGTAAATAAGTTTTTATTTTGTGAGGGTGCAAAAGCTCAAGTCCCGCTGATGCATAGCAGTGCTGAATGCATTCAGCTATCCAATAGGACAAGGTATATTTTAACATCGGTATGCCTAGCTGATTACGAACAAACATGACAATAGCTGTGAAGCGGGTTGATGTGATCAAGTTCTTCTCTTATAATAGGCCAGAGCTCATTTGAAATCCAAGGTATGGAGGTGCTTCTCACTCTCAAAAGCATGTAGCCTTGGGAAAAACGTTGACAGTACTATGGACTGATTGATGTGGAAAGCAGAGACTACTTTCAGCAGAAATTTTGGATGTATATGAAGAACCACTTTATTTTGGAAGAACTGCATGTATGGAGGATAGTGGATGAGAGCTTGTAACCCACTTACTCTGTGTGTGGAGTACAGCGACTAGGAAGACTATCTTCCATTAAAGGTACTTCAGTGATGCTGTGTGTATTGTAATGATTCAAAGGATGGTTTCATCATCTGGGCAAGGACAAAGTTAAGATCTCATGGTATTGGCAGTTTATTAATTGGATGTTTTAAATGCCATAAATTTCGCCATCAGTCTTATCATTCACTGATGTATATGGCTTTAAGATGTACTCTTACCAAAGACATAGTTAGGCTGGAATCCAATAAGAGGTACAAGTATAACAAGAAGTGCCTAAGCTTACAGTAGACTGGGTTGAGGCCATTCTGGATGCACCAAGCTGAATACATATTCCACTTAAAAGAATAGTTGTACCTGGTTAAAGGATTGCAGGCTAAGATAATGATATCCTTGATCAATTTGGGCAATAACAATTATCGTGTGCTCAAAATCCATGCTGTGAGGTTGGGGGCCACCAGATTTGGATGAAGCAATTTGCTACCTTCCTGAGAAAGCAGATGAGGATCTGATCCAAGGTGGACTGGAGAGTATAATAAAAGTTGAATGAGATATGCATACCAGACTTGTCTGAGCCATCTGGAGCAATGAGAGACTCATGCAGGCCCGTCCTTTAAATAGTTTCTGAATCATTCTCACTATGAGAGGCAGGGGATGAAAAGTGTACAGGAGGTTTTGTCTCCAGTCTATTAGGAATGCATCCTGACATTGCTGGGAAAAATGGAGCAAAATTGATCACGATTTCGATTTGTGCTCCAATGTACACAAATCTATCAATGGACAATCCCTCAACTTGAAGAATTTGTTGACACTGGATTGCCTGAGTGACCATTCATAAGGTTGGAGCACCCTGCCAAGGCGGTTTGTTAAGGTATTGGAAATCCTGGGAAGGTAATGGCTTTAAAGGGTTGCTTGATGATCTATTGACCACTGCTAGATATCCTGAGTCTCTTGACAAAGTTGCCGGGAGCCAGTTCTTCACTGTTTGTTGACATAATACATGGCAACCTGGTTGTCATTTTGAAGTAAGATACTTTTTCCCTGCGTGTGAAGTGCATTCTTGATCACTCTGAATTCGAGAAGGTTGATTTGAAGATGACGCTCTTCAAGAGACCAGGTGCATGAGTATGACACAACAGGATATGTGCTCTCCAGCCTGTTTCATTTGTCAAGAGTTTCAAATTACTGTTCAAGGGCTGAGTGAGCCGATCCCATTGACTGTGCAAGCCCCATTGGAAACAGTGAATGTGAAATGGGGTTGATGGAACTACATGAATTGCCGCTGCCATGTGGCAGAGAATGAACAAGATCTGGTGGGCTGTGGAGCATTGAAGGGACTGGAGATGCCGAACTAGGCAGCAAAAACATTTATGCTCTGTCAGAGGACAGGAACGCCTTCTCTCACAAGGAGTATATCCATGCTCCGATGAACTAGATTTGTTGGGTCAGAATCATGGTAGACTTTACAAAGCTGATTAAAAATCCAAGAGTCGGATCAAGAGTAGCGGGTGGTTTGCAAAGTGTCGGGAGATTTTCCATCTAAGCAAGTACAACTGTGTCTGTATGGGCTACTACCTGATACTTTATCTGTGGCGGACAACAATGTTTGCTTCCCCTATAAAACATTAGCGAATGCCAAAAAATGTATTCTGACTCACTGGCTGCAGCCGTCAGCTCCAACATTGGGGCAATGGTCAACATCAATGCTCGAGATAATGATGATGGATTATAAAACCTGGGTTAGGGAACAGAACTGAACTGAACTAAGAAGTTCCTTGCTATTTGGGGCTCGTATATTAAGAGCTTGTCTAAAGATACTCGACATACTCTTAAACTGGAAATAGAAGTGTAACTATTTGTATGTATTACACAGTAGCACTGTGTTTCATCTGTATCATTCTAATCTCTCTGGAATTATTGGGGATGCTGTCTTTGAGTGATCACAGTCTGTTACAAGAAGGGGACGATGGGGGGGAAAGAAAGGAACCCTAATCAGAATTGTTATGTCTTGTAGAGTTGATTAGGTATTGTGCAATCAAGGTCTGCTCTGATTATGATCATAAATAATAAACATATTTACACAAAAATCCAAGAGTCTGTAGCAACTGTACCATTGTATGAAGGGCTTGTAACCCTTTTGAGAGGATGCCATTATTAGCCAGTCACCCATATCAAAATATGGGAACACCTGGATTCCTCGACATCTCAGGTCAACTGTCACCACTGCAAGGCACTTGGTTAAGATTCTGGGAGCAGCTGACAAGCCAAATAAGAGTACCCTATATTAGTAGTGAGTAGAATTCATCTGGAAACAAAGGTAGTGCCAAACTGAAGAGTGCGTAGGAATATGCAAGTATGCATTCTTGAGATCCAGTGAGCACATCCAGTCCTTTGCCTGAACAAAAGGAATACAATGCTGAAGAAATTAATCTTGAACTTTTCTCTGTGTAGTTAGATGTTCAGGTATCTCGAGTCCAGAATGGACCGTAATCCTCCTGAGATCTTGGAATGAGGAAATATTGGGAGTAAAATCCCTGGTCCCCTTGCTAGGTCAGGATTTACTCTATGGCATTTAGTTTGAGATGAACTTGAATCTCCATGCAAAGTCAAGGAAGCCACAACTGATCTGAAAGTGAAGTTCTGAGGCACAGAAGGGTAGGGTGCTGGAAAAAAGGAAACTATAACTGTACTGTACAATTTTGAGGACCCACTTGTTCATCATGAATTGGCACCATGTTTCCAGAAAGGACTGGATTGACAATATCTAGGAGAACTGGGATAAAAAACTCGGCTCAGATTTTGATTGGGCCTGTTGGGATAATTTTGGCTGCAAGCATTCCCTGTGGTTGATCAGGCTGCTGCTGATGCTGTTGTCTTTGAAGCTGTAAGGGAGGTAGACAATACTAATGGAAAGAGTGATAAGGACGTCTTTGGTAGTAAGGGCCTCCTTTGGAAGATGAGCTGTCTTAATGTAATCAGATGGTTTAACGGTGTAGATAAGGACTGGACTGCTACATTTTTCTCTTTTATTTATTTATTTAACAGTTTTTTATACCGACCTTCATAGTAAATAACCATATCGGATCGGTTTACATTTAACAAGGGTATAACTGGAGTAACAATTCAAGTAGACGAAAGATAACAATAGGTAGGAATAAGTCAAAAAGTTACAATCAACAGGGAAGGAGAACTTGGAAGCTTGCAACAAGCTGGAAGGAAGATAAGGCAGGAAATAAAATATAAAGTGTTACCATAGAGCGTACGGGTTAAAAGCTTAAAAGGTGCTTTAACCTGGAAGTGTCAGAGTCCATTGTTCGTGAGTATAAATTGAGTAATTGTTTCTCAAAGTTTTTCTCTCAACAGGCTATCCCCCAAACAAGGTAGATCTGCTATCTTTTCATTAACATCTTCTTGGAAGCTGCTGGCCTAGAGCCATGCCACGTGCCTTGCTCCAATAGAAGCCCCTTTGAGCCGAAAGACTCATAGGGACCAATGCAATAAGATGTAAGTATTGCGTGACCATTTTTTCTAAAGCACATGCAGCCACGTCCCCTGAGCATCCGATACAGTATTTAAATAATGGGCTACATAAAAAAAGGACGTGCTAGGGAAGAACTGTGCACTTCTAGCGCTGAAATGCAATGGGCGCTTAATATGAATGTCCATTTTTAATCCTGCTTCTTCTGGCCGATTTTGCTGAGGTTGCTGAAGATGCCCATAGCTAAGCGCCCCTTGATATGAGCGTATAAATTATATGTCCAGAAGAATTTGTTTTTGTTTTTTTAAATCAAGCCCAGATACATTTAATTTTCAACACCGCAAGCAGTAAATTTAAGTGTCACAACAATACTAAGTAGGAGGAACCACAGAGGACAGTATTTTTTAAATTTCTCATGAACCCTCGACTTGCAGATTGACTTTACACCTCCTCTGGGGCTGAAGTTAAATTTTGTGTGTTAAAAAGTGTGCGTTGGGCGCTATCAGCTATGCATTTGTTTGGGTGCGCATTTTGGACACTCTAATCTCCTTATTGCGTTGGGTGCTAGTCTAGCATGTCCAAAACACATGTCCAACCATGTGTAAAGCTGTGTGCTAAGCTGAGTGCACTTTATTGTAAAAGATGACAAATAGCTTCCTTTAAGTCCAACAGAGGTTGCAGCATAAAGATCTCTCCAGTCTCATGGATATATTGGACCATGTAGAACTGATGAGGAGTATGAAGGCTGTTAATATGGAACACTGGAATACTTTTTTCCCCGAAGTTGTCCAGGAGTTTGTGGTCTTTTCCTGGTGGAGAATTTGAATATAGTCTAGACTTCTTGGCTTTCTTAAGCACTGTCTCAATGACTACAGACTAGTGTGGGAGCTGTACTACTCCATAGCCTGGTGATTTCTGCATTCTATATTTGAGGTCCAGTTTTCTTGCCGCAGTTATGTCAGATATGGGCATTTCCCACATTTTCATCTTCGGTGTATCTAAAATGTCATGCATTCATACAGCCATTGATTCTGATGGGATGTCTAGAATGTGAAGACCAATTGCCTCCACTTGAGTATCCTTGTCTTTCCAAACCTGGACATTGAGGGCAGTGGCAAATTTCACAATGAATTTGGAACAAGACAGGTTTTCTGGAGGAGATGAATGATCTGGTGGCTCTAGAAGTGGATCAGAGGGAATCCCTGTGGAACTGCCAGGTGAGTGCATTGCAGATGGAACCCTTGGCCATGATTGCCATGAAAACTGAGATGACAGAGGCTGCTCATCTGGTGACTTGGCGAAGGGAAAAGCAGGTGAGTGACTGGCGAATGAGAAAAATACACAACCAAAGATGAAGAACCAAGGATCAGAGGATTTAACATTGGTGGAGATGTGGAAATCACGATTTGAGTCAGTGCCACAGGAAAAGTGAAATGCAAATGAGGAAAAAATGTGGTTGATTCTCCAGAAAGCACCACAAATAAAGTATTGACTATTTCTGTCATTTGCTCAATCACATATTGAGCTCTCTGAGCTAGTGTAGAAGGAGGAGCATCCTCCTCCAATACCAAAATAGGCTCGATCCACAATGGGAGGTCTGTTGGAGGAGAGAGGGACAGTGAAACGTATTAGGATCTGGCATGTCCAGATGTAAGCCTTGTGACAGCAACTGTGAGATTGCAAGCATTCTGGTAATAGAAGGTGGTAGATGAAGAATCTCACTGGATATCATAGAATTGGCCTCCGCTGTATAGAGTGGAATAAACAAGGCCACACGCAAAATCTGGGAATCCAAGAGCTGTATAGGCATAAAATGTTTGGATTTGGTAGAAGAGACTTGCAAAGTGGAGTGGTATGCAGACCTGGATTATTTTGGAACTTCATCAAAAGAAAGAGACAGAGTACACTGAGGATGCATGCTGTGGGCAGTGCAGAGACCCTTTGTACAGAGTGTACCGAATGAAGATATGTGGAATGAATTGGATCACATCTATGATCAGGCACCAAAGAAAGTGGGTGATCTTGCAATGGTGCATTGACAAGATGCATCAATGGTCAGGTATGTAAACTTATTGTGCTGCTTCAATGGGCCATGTGTTGGGTGCAGTGTTGCATTGTGTGTCGATGTATCATGCATCAGTGTTTGCATTGATGCATCACTCGTCGAGGAGCTAGGTTTCTTCTGCACCACTGATGTTCCATGCATGGACAGTATCGATACGCATCAATGCTTGTGCATTTTTGGTGCAGAGGGAGGTTCTTCTGAATGATGCTGCTTTGACTTTGATGCATACCAGCCATCAGTACTCAACCCTGCAGCTGTTTGAGTGGATAGGGGAGTCTTTGAGGAGCTCAGCTCCCTTCCCCATGAAGCAGTGCATTCTGTGCTCCGAGATTAGGATTTACTGCAGCAGCTTTGGGCTCAATGCAGGCTTTCTATTTTTGCCACCTTGGATCATTGAGACCTTGGGGACATCAAACCATAGGTTTGCTTGATTGAGGTCAGGTCCCAAACAGCAGTAACAGAGTTCATGTCCATCAGTAATGGACATTCTGACCACACATGCTACTCTTAAATCTACTGATCTTAGGTTTTTTCTTTCCCAAAATGTCTGGCCCATTAGAACATGTTCCAGAAATGTCTGTCTCTGAGGAGACTAAAATCTCTCTTTTAACAACTCTATTTTTTTTTTTTTTTGTAGCACTGAAAAGTGCAGTTGGAGGTGCTGCTGAAGCAAAAAAAAAAAAAAAAAAAAAACCAAGTTAAAAGTTGAAGGAAAAAAATTGTAAGGAAAGACTGAGTTCACATCCACGCTTTAGCTTGGACATAAAAAGACCGAGGAGGCTCTCGAGGCAACACTTGCACAGGATCTCCTGCACATGCTCAGTAGAGCTCAAAACTCCACTAGCTTGGAGAGATGTCTGTGCACTGCCACCCAATGAAATCACCCACATATCAATGGCTAATTCAGCCTGCTTATCAACTAAAAACAAAACATAGTTCATACTCATCCAATACATGTAAAAAATATCACAGACAAAACATATGTGAGACATACAATAATAAATTGGCAATACAAACAGCAAGCAAAATAAAACTGTTAAAAAAATTTAAATTTTGGCAAATTTGAAAAATCCATCTCATTGTCATGAAGATAAGACACTTGACTAACTAGGACTCATACATTTTACATATAAATCAGTATTATGTCCAGCTAGCCTGAAAGAGCCAGATTAATTATTTCATTTGTGTATGTGAGCAGTAGAGGTGGCCCAATATTCAATATTTATGTGAAAGAGCCCATCTGCTAGAGGAGAGAAAATCTTAATCTTGAATACTGCATTCTGTTGCTAACTTAAACAATGATAAATCAGATACTTACTGGTTTCATTATAGTCCTGTCAAACAAGGAAACAAACAGAAAAAAGTCATTAGTTTAGGGGTATATTATCTCATCTCTTATCTGTCACTATAACACTATAACAAATAAAGCCTTCACATTTTGACAGCAGACTTTCAAATGAATAATTTAACATCGCAGGGAAATGAGAGTGCAGGATGTGGGATTCAAAAAGTGACACTAGTGTAAAATCAAATCTTGTGCTCCAGTCAGTGAACTGCTGGCAGCTTTGATCTGAACAAAGATATTACCAAGGCTCCATAAGGCCATAATTCCTTCCCATTTGGGACACCAAATACCCTGAGATTTATGTAGTTGACACCTTATATGAAGAAACAATAAGGTCTCTTCCTCACTCATCTCAGTTTTCTTGAGCATCTCCCATGAAAAATTATATATTCTCAGAGTGACCGCTTAAACAAATGTCATCTTATAGCTTGAACAAGTGAGAGTATTCCACCAGCATATCCCTTCCCTACATCAGGAGCTCTGATGTGCCCATTCAGATATTCTTTGCACTTGTGCTACTGTCCACCATGCTTGCCCTACAGTAATAAGCCAAGATCCTACCCCTACCATCGGCATACTTACAAACCTGTCTCCCCACCACTTACACCTCTGATTTCACCTCCTCCTCCTCGCCAGCCCAACTTTTCTCACTCCCTTCTTCCTTATTCTTACCAGTTCTTCTATCCTCTGCTTTCAAGTCCACCTGAAGGTTATTTACACTTTTGAATAATAGAAGAACTAGGGGGCATTCCATGAAGTTAGCAAGTAGCACGTTTAAGACTAATCGGAGAAAATTCGTTTTCACTCAACGCACAATAAAGCTCTGGAATTTGTTGCCAGAGGATGTGGTTAGTGCAGTTAGTGTAGCTGGGTTCAAAAAAGGTTTGGATAAGTTCTTGGAGGAGAAGTCCATTAATGGCTATTAATCAAGTTTACATACAGGTCGATACAGTAACGTGCAGTTAAAGATTGCCCGTCTGTAACGTGCTGGGAGCGCACAATACAGACAAGTAAGGCGATTCAGCGATACAGTCTCCAGTTTCACGCGTCCCTAGCGCTTCCTAAAACAGACGCATAACCCTTTCCGCACCCAGCATGTAAATGAACGAAAAAGCTGTATAATGAAGGAATTAGCTATTCCCCTCCGATACTGTAACGGGCGCTGATACTATCTCCTCAGTAACCCGCTGTTTTGCCGCGGCCTTAACGTGTTAGTTTACCGCCTCCCCCTAGTAGGAGTTAGTGTAGTGTAGTGTAGTGTAAAAAACATTGCTTACCCGCCCTGGTTCCGTCCGGTCTCCGGTCCAGCCCGTCCGGTCTCCGGTGTAGCCCCAGTCCGGTCTCCTGCAGCCCGTCCGGTCCCCTCCTCCCGAAGCAAAAAAAAACAAAAAACGAAAAAGTAGCAAGGCTCGGGCCTGCTACGGCAGTCCCTTCTCCCTTCCTCCCGATTTCGCACGGCTATTCATCCAGGCAGAGGGAACCGGTGGCGAAAACGGCCCACGGTTCCCTCTGCCTGGATGAATGCACGGCCACCGGCAGTGAAGGAATGGCCGTGCGATTTCAGCGCTGAAGGCAGTCACATGCCGTGACATCATGTCACGGCATGTGACTGCCTTCAGCGCTGAAATCGCACGGCCATTCATCCAGGCAGAGGGAACCGGTGGCGAAAACGGCCCACGGTTCCCTCTGCCTGGATGAATGCAAGACCACCCGGCTCCCTCCGCCTGAATTAATGCGCGCCTGTGCGACCCGGCCTCGTTTGAACACGCGCCCACCGCCCCCCGGATCCCGCTGCCGCGCCCGCCCAATCGAACACGCGCCTACCCGCCCGCGGCCTCGATCGAACACCCGGCTCCCGACACCGCCGCCCGCCGGCCGCCTGGACCCACGCCGCTGCCTGGATGACCGCATGAAAGTGACAGGTATTTAAAAAAAAATTTTTTTTTATAACACTCAGGTTTTTACATATTTTTGGTTTTTTGTTTTTTTTTACACTTCCTGGTGCCTGTCATTTCAAATGTCATTTGAAATGACATTTGAAATGACAGGTACCAGCGCACCCAGGTTACTGTATAGGCGCTGTATTAAGCGCCTATACAGTAAAATGGGTTACGCGGGCATAACCCTTCCCTAACGCTTTAAAGCCGCGGCATGCATTTGCATGCAATTAGAAGAGAGTATCGGGGACCAAGTGAAGAGAACTGTGCGTGCGGGGAGGAAGGGTGAGCCTGACACTGCCACACTGTTTCTACCGCGGCCTTACTGTATCGACCTGTTAGGGAATAGCCACTGCTATTAATTGCATCAATGGCATGGGATCTTCTTAGTGTTTGGGTAATTGCCAGGTTCTTGTGGCCTGGTTTGGCCTCTGTTGGAAACAGGATGCTAGGCTTGATGGACCCTTGGTCTGACTCAGCACGGCAATTTCTTATGTTTAAGGATGCCTTTTCTCCCTGGCCACTCACAATTTAAAAAATTCAGTCAACAGAACAAATACAATTATTACTATTGCTTGGCTTTCTGGTTTTTTCTTTTTTTTTTTGCACTCTTTAGGCAAAAAACAAGCACAAAAGTTTTATTTTTGCTTTAATCTCTCAATGCCAGAGATCCAGGTAAGCCCAAGTGCTACTAATTGTCATCAGAAACCTGTGTTAGTACTGAATAGCTACATAAAAAGTTAATTACACAGAGTCCTAATGAGCTTAAGCTGACTTCAGAGGAAGATAATTTTTAAACTGAGGGCAAGGTCATATTAAAAAGGTGAATGTTTTTTTCCCCCAAAGTAGTACAAAATGTGGACAGCCATAGATCAAAACGTGCATTGGAACGCTACCCAACAGTTATGAGTATAAAGCCCTCAGATACATATACAGAGCAGCATAGACAGAAAGGGAGTGATTTTCAAAAGGATTTACGTATGTAAATGTAGCTACTATTGTAGCAATTTCCAAAAGCCATTTACCCACTTAGATGGGTAAATCCTACGGACAATTCAATGGCATATATTGTAGCAATTTTCAAAAGCCCACTTACACAGGTAAAGTACATTTACAAGTGTAAAACCCATTTTTAAGTGTGTAACTGCTTTTGAAAATCAGGCCCATAGCTTTTAACCTTGTTGGCTTGATTACTGATTATTCCAAAGTCATTGCATGCCCAAAACAGCCCTAAGCAATCTTCAGCATGTCTCTCTATCCCTTCCCTTACAGGTTCACTGCATAACAGGAATGTTTTCAGTCTCATGTTTCATTCCCCATAGTGGTAGATGTTGGATGATCGCCTGTATCTAGCTAAGGTTTTTTTGTGTTTTAATAGTTTAAGACCTCTGAATGATTTACAGCATTTGAGCAGGGGACCCCCAACTCAACCAATACAATGCTTATTATTAGATTTCACAATCTGTGCTGGAAAGATGGATGAAATAAAGGACAAAATAAACTTTGCTTGTACAGGAAGAAGGAACAAAGTATTAGATTCAAAAGTACTGACAAAATAAATATTTACAGAGCACGCTATTTAATTAATTCATTTATTATCCAAAATGTCAAGAGCCAAGAGTTTAACCAGTTTTCTCTTCTTAATAGACTTGGATGGGCCACACAATTACTCTATTTTGTATCAGAGTGTGACGGCTCCTTACACAACAGGTAGTTGCAATAGTGCTATAGAAGACAATAGGACACCTCAGCCAACCATTAGGAATGAATCACCTGCAGCCAAAAGATGGTTATTACATCCTCTTATCCCCACAGATCCTCTTTGGAGGAAAAAGTCAAACAGAAAGTCTTTCATCAAATAAACCCAAGCACGAAATCCCTTCCCGCATTAGGTGCAGTTTTGAAGAGAAGAACAGATAACACTAGTTTGAAGCACGTCTCTACTTTGTATTAACGCTAACGACATGAAATGCCACTTTAAAAATAGGGAAAAATCTAGGGGTCAGAAATGCTGTCTCACACGGATAGCCTTAATCCAAAAAACAGAAGTTATTTATTTATATACCGTCCTTCCAAAAGTAGATCACAACGGTTTTACAAATATAGCATTGAATTACAATGTAGAAAGATAATCAATTTCAAATTGCTTTAATATAAAAGTATGAGTAGGAAAACAGATTGAGAAAGTTATTAATTACTGTAACAATGGAAGATAGTTCCAAGGAAATTATATAAATGTAAGATTTAAAAGTATTCAAAGCCAAGAAAGTTATTATAAAAGATCCCAAATAAAACTTCTTCTCAGCCCTTTTTTTCATGCTGGCTTTGCATTTTAGAGCAGCTGCAGCATCAGGTCTGTTGTTCAAGAATACTTTCAGGTTTATCAGTCCTTCAGATTTAAAATGTCATCCTTACAAACTTTGGGATCTGCTTATTAGGGAGAATGTTTGCTTTACAGAAAAGCTCTTGGCCAAAGTCATTCATTTATTACAATATCATTTTTCAAGGAACGTCATCAACAGGATTATGAAGCTGAAACTGTGATAACTGGAAATTCAATATGAAATCTGCTGGGGAACAAGCTGGCGACATGAAGCTCTGCTGATGTAGGAGCCTAAGCTGAATTTCGTTGTAAATTCCTTCAAGTGCTTGTTTCTTCAAAATAATGGCACTGAAGAGGAAGGAAGAGTATGAGTTTATCCCTCCGAATCTCCTCAGCCCCCTTCCACCCAGCAAAAGATCGATGGTTTCCTTATCCAGGGTACCTGGACGTTTGGAGGGCAATTCCCCCATTGTGAACACCAATGGAGAAGCACCAGATCTTCATGGGTACAAGGTTTCACTGACTACCTTCTCGAATTGGTCTCTACACCCTTCCTTGTGCACGCTACCCATCAGACAAGACACTCCAGTCTATGCCCTTCTCCATTACTGCCGATTCCCGTCTCTGTGCTTTCCACCTGGTAACAATATGTGCTTGGAATAGACTTCTTGAACTGGTTCATCATGCTCCCTCTCTTGCCTTGTTTATTCCCCATCTAAAAACCCACTTTTTTTTTTTTTTTTTTAATCTTAAGCCTTGAGCTTCATTAACTAATTTTAACCTGAAACTCCAAGTCTCTTGACCTGTAGGTATGTTTGTCTTGATTAGTTTGTAAGCTCTATTGAACAGGGACTGTCTCTTATGTGTTGTTTGTACAGCGCTATGTATGTTGAGTAGTGCTATAGAAATGTCAAGTAGTAGTGGTAGCCCTCCAGATCAGCAGCCAACTTTTCAGGCTGATTCAGTAAAAGTTGTGGGAGAGCGGGCGAGCGCCCACTCTCCTGTGCGCACGATTCAGTATTTAAATGAGGGCCCGCGGTAAAAAGAGGTGCTAGGGACACTAGCGCATCCCTAGCGCCTCTTTTTTGACAGGAGCGGTGGCTGTCAGCGAGTTTGACAGCCGACGCTCAATTTTGCAAGCGTCTCAAACCCGCTGACAGCCACGGGTTCGGAAACTGGACACCGGCAAAATTGAGCTTCTGGTTTTCAACCCGTGAGCCGATTTAAATTTTTTTTTTTTTAATTTTTAATAATTTTTTACTTTGGGACCTCCAACTTAATATTGCCATGATATTAAGTCGGAGGGTGTACAGAAAAGCAGTTTTTACTGCTTTTCTGTACACTTCCTGGTGCCGGCAGAAATTAACGCCTACCTTTGGGTAGGCGCTAATTTCTGAAAGTAAAATGTGCAGCTTGGCTGCACGTTTTACTTAGTGAATCGCGGAGGAATAACTAATATGGCCATCAACATGCATTTGCATGTTGCGGGTGCTATTAGTTTCGGGGGGGGGGTTGGACGCGCGTTTTAGACGTGCTATTACCCCAAACGCGGGTTAACAGTGTGCTCCACCGGAGCGCACTGTACTCGGCTGTTTGAGACACGGCTTGAATCTCCAGTGGGGCAGCCGATACCAGGTGTTGATGACGACGCATGGTCCTAAAGGAGCCGACTCCTGGGCTGTGTCTCCTCAGTCCTTCAGAACTGTGGGTGAAGGGGTGACTAGGTTGCTGCAGCAAAGTGATGAAGAGTTTTGCTGCAACATGAGGGAGGAGCAGGCTACTCCAAGTTATTGCCAGGTTTACAGTCTCAAGCCTTGGTTTCTTCAGTGGTCTCAACATCTACTTCTGGATGATCAAACCTCTGGGGAGACTGGATATGTTCCTGAATAATTGTTCTACTCAAATTAATTCACTTTTTGAAAATTTGAAGGTTTCTACTTCTAACCAACAAGCTACTCCTAATGAGTTTGCAAACAGCCTCGGGACTTTAGAAAAAAAATATTAAAGATATTAATAACTTTAGGACTGCACAGGAAATTGGAGAAGATGGAGAACCAAACAAGTTCTTTAAATCTCCATGTTGTGTTCATGGACCCTTAGGCTGAGGTGGGATTGGCCCAGTTTGGAGGGAGGAGCCCTGCAGGTTCCTACCATCAATAGGCAGACCTGGACAAAGCAGAGACCCAGCTGGAGCTTCGCCTATACCACCAGCCCTCATTCCCCTCGGGTTGAGCCTTTGGGTGCAGGGGCCAGCAGGTCTTAGATGGAGCCTCTGCTATGAGGAGGAGAGGAGGTCCTTGAATAGCAGTGTTGTAGGCAGGCAACGATCAGGCATATCGAGAAGCAGGCAGAAATCGGTGGCAGCCAGTGGGCAAGCATGGTCTGAGGTTAGGACAAGATCAATCCACATAAAGAAAGAAGGGATGGATAGGCGGGGAAGTCAGGCAAGGAGAAGCACAGAAGGCAAGGAACACTGAGGACATGCAAGAGCTAGAGACAAGATGCTGAAGAGAGGCTGGGCTGAAGACAAGATGCTGAAGCAACATGCTCCTCACAAAGTAGTGGGACCTGTTGCTGAGGCATTGAATCCAGGGAGGAGTGAGCCTTTTATAGGGCTTAAGCCATGTCACCATCAACTGGTGCCATGGGGCTTTTCTTGCCCTGGCCCTTTAAGAAAGCCGAGGTACGGTGTGTGTAGGGAGCGGAGTGTTGTCTGGAGCCAGCGGTGTCCGCTGCATGGAAGGTTGGCGGTGTCTTGCCGCATAAGTGCGCGGTGAACCACCTCTTGGAGCATGTCGGGACGCGGCCGGGAAGCCCTGGCTGCAGAGGTGAGTGCGGCAATCCGCGGACCGCTAAACATAACGCTTCAAGTAATAAGCTTCCTTAAAATCTCTGGATTTAAGTCCTTGGGAAGTCTTGAAAAATATCTTATGTAATTGTTTTGTGATTTATTTCATCAAAATAAAATTTAGAAAACATGAAAAAAAAATATGAAAACTGCTTTACTTCAAATGATCTGGGTTGGAAGATACAAATAAACAGGAGACAGTATTAAGAGAACAACTGAACTCAATCATATTATTATTATCTATTATCATTAAAAGCATTTAAGTCAAATGTAACGAGAAATAAAACCCTGCATGTTTCGTTCTACCTTGAATTCTTATGGAATGGAACTTTTACTAATTAACAAGAAGCCATGTACAAAGAGAAATTTAATGTTTAACCAAACGACAAAGGACAGAGTGTACTGAAAGCCTACTCCCACCCCCAAATAAAGCCCCAGCCTGCTTACTGCTTCTGAGCAGCACTGTCCGAGGATGCACACAAACTACTGGTTTGCATAATACCGGGGGAAAAAAAACAAAAGGCCAAGTGTTCTGGCTTCACTGTTGCTCATGTGTAAAGTGGAGCGCTTAACTTGTTATTCCACTTGGTAAAATGAAAGGTCAACAAACAAGTTGCAGGTATTTTACTGGACCAAATACATTTGAGACGAGTATTGTTTTATGAAAACCTCGCCCTGTCTTTTACGTAAGGGAGCTTTTCTCTTTTTCAGCCCCGAGGGAGACAGATATAAGATTTAACAGACTCGGGGCCCGATTCACTAAAGGGTTTTTCCCCCCATTCTGTAACTGGGCGATTTTACAAGCGGGGCCATAACTAGAGGGGTGTGGGTGAGAGGGGCAGCCGCCTAGGGTGCAAAGTCCCTTGGGGGGATGGAAAAATAACTGAAAGGCACCCTTGATTCAGCAGCTGATGAAGAGCCAGGAAAAATGCTGCTCTGCTTTTACCATCTGGTTTAGGGGCCTTGGGGGGGGAGGGTGAGAAGAGGAAGGATCAGGATGGGGAGGGCATAATGCAAACATGCTTCTCTGCCCTAGGAACTAAAACTACTAGTTTTAGGTCTGTTTACAATGAGAGTCTGTTCATATACACTACGGACTGTGATGACAAAAACAGTCAAAGACAAGTAGAAGTAGTTCTTACTGCTGTTTATTTCAGGTTTTTTTTTGTTTATTTGTACTTTCTCAAAGTTAACATAGTTTATTAAAAGGGGATGTTGCATCAGTCTCTGTGTTTATTTACTGATAGAATTCCTAGCCCTGTTTTCTTCGCGATGGGAATGATAATGTAAAAAAAATATTTTTGGAGCTGTCCTTCAAAACTAAGCAGAGAGTTCAAGCTTCCTGACAGTGCCCTTGTTTTGACGCAGCACCTTGCCTCCTGCTTCTTTCACAGCTGATTTCCGGTGCCGTAAGCCTTCGGTTGGCAAGTACCTGGGAGTTTGTTTCTCCTCTTTCTCTCCCCACCCCCACCATACAGTACCTAGGTCTGGTCATTGCAGTGACCATCCTGGGCCAGAGGCCATGCACCAGGGCCCCTTCTGTTACCCTGCAATGATGCCAGCAGCCCATCCCCTGCAGCTGTGAACTCTGGGTGAGAAACCTGGGGCCTTCCCTATAGCAGAGCACAGCCAGGCCAGCCCCATTCTAAAGAACACAACCTGCTGTCATAGATGAGCTGGTTTGGGACCCTCTGATACAACAACAGATAATGCTCTTTCAGTTCAGAGGCCAAAATACAGGGGAAAAAAATTAATTCATTTTAACATCTAAAAAGAGTTTGGAGATTTCTACCAGGAAGTAACTAAAAACAGAACTTTAGCTGGCCTATAATTTATTTTACTAGATTATTCTCTTTAACAGAAACCACTCAAAAACGTTACATAATCAATTATGTGGATTACATTCAGGTACCTACAGTACCTGAATGTAATTCACTTTGAAGCGCGAAAAAAGTGCGAAAAGCGGAATATAAATAAATAAATAAATAAATAAATTGATTGAAAGTCCTCCCTCAACTCACACCCACCCACCATTCCCCTCAGCAAACCTTCCCCATCAGTTCTTCCCTCCAAAGAAACCCTAATGCAAAACAGAGCATATCTTAATCTTTATAACAAATAGGGGCCCCTAATTATTTATTCAACTAGAAAATCTTGATCAACCTATCAAAATTTAATTTTCTTCCTTTAATGTAAATAAGAGGATTCCATTCACATATCATAAGACAGGGCTTCCCAAATTTTAGCCAGTGTGACCCCATTTTAGCATTTGAAAATGCAAATGACCCCAGAGGATAACCAAATTAGCAGGGATGCAGTCCCCCTCCAACAAGCATTCCACTCTCATTCTCGCGACACTCCAGCAGGTCCCCTCTCTTGACCTCCACCTTCCACCCCCTCCAGAGGTCCTCCTCCCTTCCAGCTGATCCCCTCTTACATTACCCAGCACCTCTCATCTCCCCCAGCACATCCACCTCTCTCACCTTCTCCAGCCCTTTTCCTATCCCCCCCCCCCCCCCCCAAATCTGGTCCTCTTTCACTACCAAGCCCTTCTTATAACCCACAACTGATCTTCTGTCATTTTCTCTTTCACTTTCACCCTATTCCCTCCTCAGTCTTATCTGCCATCCCCTTACACATCTCCAATCCTTCTCTCACAACTCCCCAGCTGATATTCTCATCCCCTAATTGCTTTTTTTTTTTTTTTTAAATCTGCCAGTTGATATTCTGCCATTTCTCCTCTTACCCTCTCCAGCTGATCCAACCTTCAGACCCCCTCCTGCATCTGATCCTTCCCTTCAAACAGCACCTCCTCCAAACATCCTTTTGGCCATGGTCAGTGGCAACATTTTCCTTTGGACCCTGGGGCCAAAAGTAGATGACAACTGGTGGGAAGAGAGGGTAGGCTAATGACACGGACGATATTTTTTTTTATCTTGGATAGGTTCAATGGTGGATAAGAAGACAGATGTCGTAGTATGCTCCACCCTGCCATGCACACTGCCTTTCCCTCCCCTCCTGGCTGGTCTGAAGCCTGACAATCATCTGAGCAGCAGCATTATTAATTAAAGTCAGCTTAGGGCCTGTGAGTCAGTACCAAATCTCTCTCATACAGGGCTTCCTGTTGGCACAGATATTCATGTGAGGGCAATGCCACAGCAGGGCCTGTGTGTGCCGGCTCACTGGTCCTATGCTAACTATCACTATTATAGGCCTGAGAGAACTTTAAGGTTGCCCAGCCACTTACTTTTGGATATTCCCTCTGTGCGAGTTATGGTTGACAGAATCATACGAGAGATTATTCGCAATGGCTGGCCCTGCATTTTGAAACAAACTACCAGATTTGCTCTGCAAGGAGCCTTGCCTAAGGGAATTTAGAAAGGCTTTGAAAAAAATTTATCTGTTCAAAAAAGCATTCAAAGAACTTTTGCAGCTTCTTTTTCTCAGCCCTCGGAAGTGTAAGTTTGAAAACATGAGTTATCTACATTACGTCAAGGTGCTGCCTTTGTTTTGTTGTATTATTTGTGATGATGTGATGGATTTTATGAATCTTATTTGTAATCCGCTTAGAATATAGGATAATGTGGTAGAAAACCTTTTAAATAAATACCAACACAGCTGCTGCCTAAAGAGCGCAGTTATTGGAGACACTGGTGACCCCAGCTGAAGGTTTTGTGACCCCCATTTGAGACCCCGATCCATATTTTGAGAAGCCTCATCATCAGAAATCACATTCCAATGGATGAGGACCAGGGTGAACAAATGCTGTCTTACCATGGGCTGGACTGACTCAAACACTTACAGTATAGACAAACTGGAGAATCTTAAATTTGACTCTCCTTACACTTACAGTATTTACATACTGGTAAATCCTATAAAACTAGTAAGCTTCATCTCTATCCAACTTCTTTGTGGTCTCTATGTTCTTTAAAAAAAAAAAAGGTGCTTTGTGGGTTGGTAAGTTAACAGTGAGAGCTCCCTTTCTATCTACTAAAAAAAAACCAAAAAAAACTGACATTACTACACAGATAAAATAAGTGGTTTTTCTCATTGGGACTAAAATCTGAAAATTGTGGAGTTGTCCAAAAATATCATGAACAGGAATAAGTCTCCACAAGGGTAGAGACTGAATATCCCCTGAGCCAGTCCAAATATATTTCTAACAGCCTGAGTAGGAAAAACTTGGGTGGGGGGAGGGACAGTTGCAATTTTCTTAAAAAAAGGAACCAGGTCAGTACCAGAGGCATCTGCCCTCCACCTTCCACTCCAGCTGCAGTGGGAAAAAGGAAGCAACAGCCACAGTTTCAGAGTCAGCAATGGTGCAGAAAATCAGCACAGGGACGGTAAATATCTCCGCACATTTATGTTCCTCAGGAATTTTGAAGACCTTGGGCATCACTGTTACACTTACAACATCACAATATTTTATAAATCATTACATTTCAGAAACCCTCGTTTCTTCTGTAGTTCAGTTTAAATCCATTAATCAATGATGGAGTCTCCTGCTGATGATGTGCAAGCTTTCACCAGCTCACTTTGAACTAGGTTTATTTGTGTGCATGTTAATGTGATTCTAGCCCAATTCTTGACTCGCAAACAAGAGCTGCAAGGTGGCACAAGTGAAACCCGCAGTTGATGAAGATGGGGATTTGGCCTTTCCTCTCTCATTCCTTTTCTTCTGTGCTTGTATTTGCTTGGTTTCAAGCCTTTGGATGGCCGAGAGACAGAACTTCTTCAGTCTAACCGTATATGAATCCGTGCCCTCACAGCTGTTGAGGTCTACCTTGCAGGGTTTAAGATTAAGAATGAGAGTGTCCCTGAATCTCTAGCATGCTCTTTCCTATGATCTGTGCCTATGTTTCAGCTGGGCCACATAACACAGCATTGGAAATTTTATGGCATAGCTGGCCCACCGAAGCTGAATTTTCACCACCATTCTTTCCATGCCAGAACTTATTGGTACCTCTCAAGCTCTTCTCCAGTAGACATCCTATCCTGCCACGTTACATTACAGATGGTTCTCAGGAAGCTAGGGTTCTTCGAGTTGCTTGGGGTATGTGTGATACTGCGTCCAGGACTCAACATTCATACAGTAGTGTGGACAGTATCACTGCCTGATACACCTTGGTGTGAGAAGGAAGTTTCACCTCTTTCTGACAGGCCTGGTGCAACCCAGGTGTGCACACCGTGCATTTGTACAAGGTGGCACGCCTGGGAGCCGCCAGCCGAAAATGAGAAAAAGCCGTGAAGGAGAGAGGCAGGCCGCCGGAACCCAACCCATCGGCAGCCAAAAATGAGGAAAGGCCATCACAATTTTCCCTCTTAGCTGCACATGTGCATTCACAGCTTTCCACCCGTCCCCACACCCCATTACAGGAAGGCTAGCGAGGCCGAAGCAAAGACTAGCCCATGGGGCCATGGTGGAACTCATCTCACTATGGCCCGAACTTAAAGGAGAAGCTCATCCCACTATGGCCTGAAGTGAAGAGAAGGACAGAGGGGGCCATGGTGGAGCTCATCCCACTGTGGCCTGGAGAAAGGAAGCCGTGTGTGTGTGTGTGTGTGTGTGTGTGTGTGTGTGTGTGTGTGTGTGTGTGTGAGTCTGCGTGAGGGCTTGTATGTGTGTCTGTGTCAGAGCCTATGTGTATGTGTCTGTGTGAGAGCCTGTGTGTCACATAGGCTCTGACAGGCATGCACACACACACACACTGTGTCTGTGAGGGAGAAAGAGCCTGTGTATGCGATAGCAGGAGTGTGTGTGAGCGCACAGGCATGTGTATGAGAGATGGAATGTGTGAGAGAATGATTCCCCCAATCCACAACAATCTCAGGGTGTCTGAAAATCAAAAGATCCCAGGTATAGCGAGCAGGAGATTTTTTCATCCTTATTAGTTTCAATTATTGGGTGTAATTTGTTTCTGCTGCTTTAAAATATTGTATAATTTTTTGGGGGAAATATTAGAACATTTTAATTATTGAATTTTTTGTATTCATCAGATGTTTTGAAATATTTTATTAATGTTTGAGAAATTTTGGATATTCTATTGAACTGGTTAGAAATATTTTATTCTTTTTATGACTGATTTTACTATTATGATTTTATTATCAAGAATAATAATAATGAAGAATGGTAAATCTGTTTTCCATTGTTGCTCTGAGGCTGACTTGGTATGAGTTCCAGTTCAGCTTGTCTCTTTAGTCTGTATTTGGTCAGGGTTTGTCTATGTTCTCCGTGTGTGACCAAAATTAGGTATTCTGCTATCATATAACTTATGTGGAGGGATCTACAGCAGTCTAATTTGTTCTGTTTTCCTAATAGGAGCTGTATTGGTGTTCTAGGGTCTGGTGCAGTATGTGCATTGTTACCTTTTCATTGATAAGGTTATTTTGGTATGGGAGGTTTACTATATGGTAATGGTAATTCTGTTTATTCATGGCTTTCTGAGAGCCAAGCACACATTACAAAAAGTCTAATTCTATATGAGTTCCAAGTGTCTTTATTGCAGGATTTTCTAGTTGGCACCAAGCAGCGCATGTAAATATAATATGCCTATTGTGATACTTTTGCCTCAGAAGACTGTACTTTTGAATGTTTATTCATGTAAAATATGTTATAAATGCATAATTGAATTGTGTGTGTTCATCTTAGAGAGAGTGTGTGCAAGGCTGTAAGGTTTGCCTAGGGTACCTAATACCCTTCCCTTGACCATGGGTTCCGTTTGGGAGGAGGGGTATAAGTTTTTAAAACTATAGATTGCTGGAAGTAGCTGGGCTTTTTTTTTTATGGGCATGGGACAGAGATTGAATGAATTGAGGGCAGGGGGCAGTACAGTAATTGTTCGCACAGGGCAGCAAAAAAAGCTAAGCACGGGCTCTGTTGATGCTATGTACTTTTTGGATTGTTGTAAACTGCCTTGAGCTGCCTTCAGATTTGGATTTGGTGGGATATAAAAATATACTGTATACAGGATTCTTCATTTTCAGTTTTTATTTTATTTTTCTGGGGAATTGAATGTGTTTATTATAAGAACAAAAATATTTACCTGGAAAAATGGCAAGTCATTTTTCCACCTATGTTTCCTGTATTTGTTGTAATTAACACTGATAAATTGCCAGGAAAAATAAAATAACTGAAAATGAAGGTCCCTAACTGTTCGCACATGAAATGGGAAATCCTTGTCTGGAAACGTGTGAAATGAAGAAAGTGGATGAATGGCAAGAAATGCACACTGCAGATGTACAACCACCTTTCTCACAGCTTGACACAATAATAAAATCTGCAGCTATTCACTAGACAAAACAGCCACTAATAAAATCCAAACAATAGCACCTCAGACTCAGGAAGGAGCGTCACTATGACCACGCAAGCTGATGCAAAACTGTTCGCTCAGGCTATCGCACGGGTAAATGCATGATTTGACGTGCGCTAAACTAACGCCTGATGCAACAACGGGATTAGCGCATCCAAAACGCCTGTCCAAAAAAAGCACATAACTGTGTCACATGTAAATGCCCTGCAGATGAGGTTATTAGCTATTACCTATTATCTCCCCCCCCCCCCCAATACAGAAAATCTCTGCTCTGCTAACGCACCTTTTTTTAACACGGAAAATTTAACACCAGCCCCGGAGCTGGCATTAAGTCAAACTGCCAGTCAAGGGCGGGTTAGCCGAGAGGCGATTTTCTGCTTTCTCTGAAAAGGGCAGCACTCGGCGGCTGGATTCCCGTTACTAAAAGAAGAGCAGCGGAGCAATGAGCACTCCATCCTTGGAAAAAACCCTAAGGCAGATATGTAAAAATAGGTTTGAAGCAAATGTGAAAAAAAAAAAAGGAATCAAGTACTAGAGATTGTCGTGAGATCATTTCGGCATAAAGGCAGGCTGAGAAGCAAGCCATGCTACACAGCTCTCCGGCCCCTGAAGCAGACACGGCTTGTCAAAAACTGGCAGGCGCACAGCTTCACTTCCTAAAGAGATATCCACGATTTGGACCACCTAAGACTGTCCTTTGACAGCATTAAGAGATAAGTTGGAAGCACTGCTGATGCTGAGTAACACATAAGATGAATGCAATTGCTTTACAGAGGAGAGTTGACTTGGGATAGTACATTTCAGTTACTTTTTGGCTTAGCACACAATTGTGTGAATGGAACATTGACTTTTTGAAGAAAATAAAAAAATTAGAGCACCACATTATGGACACACATTTATAAATTTAAAGCAAAAAAACGGTACCTGCTCCTGTTGGAGTCTCAACCAATATATGGGGTGAGACCCCGCGCAGTGATAGCAGTCACCAGAGTTTACCATCCCTGACTTTTGTATTTTATAAGCTGAGAAGTTAGCCAAGCTGAGGCAGCTTTAAAAAGCGAATCTGCAGGAAGTTAATGAGCGGCGGAATAAAATGGACTCTCATATTGAGCATCCCCTTTCCTAACCTGCAAAGCCACGTCTTCTGGGCGGCCCGATGCCAAGGACGCACAATTTATCCCTAACGCGTCCTTTTTAGCGCAGGACCTCATTAACATATTGCATCGCACGCCCAGGAGTAGTGGATGGGCGCGTGTTAGGAAAGGGTGGGCGCGCTCATTTCTATGCGCTTTTATTGCATCGGCCCTGTTATTGCTCTGCCACCTGGCACAGGTAACCTGGTCTTTTCTCCCTCTGAACTGATTTCAGACCATCGCTTCAGTTAACAGAAATAGTGTAAAAAAAAAAGATAAAGCAAAGCGATTGGGGCTGCCATCTTCATAGATCTAATTAACACATCAACCACGCAACCATTTAAAGGGTTATCGAGGCATTTCGTTAACCTACAATGTCTGCTCTTTTGAAACTTGTTTCGTAGCTAAAGACGTATACAACATGAAAATAATGCAAGATAATCTTTTCTGAACCTTCCCACTCTTTTGTTGCTTGGTTTTTTTTTTTGTTTTTTTTAACATGACAGCAAAGAAGGAAGTTTTCAACCTGTAAACTGCCTCTGTGCAGAGAATAGTCCCTTGTTACACATCCTTTCAAGTTCCAGAGTAACCCACTTACAGTTACCAGTCAGATTAACAGATAACGCAATCGCTCGAAACCCACTTTACTAGCAGCTCATCAAAAAGCAGGCAACTAGCTACTGCTTCTCTTTTTAGTAGCTTGGAAGTTAGGTTCAAGCACCTCAGTGTGGTTTTGCAAATTTATAAATAGCAACAAATACTCCCATCATTCTGCATCAGAAGAACAAACAGAAGTCAATGAAACTAGTTCCTGTAAAGGTTGTTTTGGCATTTAAGAATAAGTTAAAATACTAAGCAGTCTTTGGATGCATTACAGTTCCTTGCAAATCAGGGACATTGTGTTATCACACAATCAAAAGTAATAAAAATGAATTCAAGTTACAGTTTATTACAAAAAATAAACCCACGGTTACACTTCCTTTATCTGATAATTTTTCCCAGTATGAGAAAAATAATGTTACATTAGTTGCTTTAAAAAAAAAACAAAACAGTAACAAATTCCCAGTCTCTGGCAATATATTTAGGAGCTCAGTATGAATGCCGAGGGCTATTAGACGAGAAAGGGCTTCGAGGAAAGCTTGTGTGGTTTTGCTGTTCCTTTACTGAAGAAGTGCACATTACATTGCCTCACTCTACAAGTTCAGAGTTTGGGTGGCACAATCACAGTCACACTGCAGCCTGTACCGGAGCCTTAAAAGCTTAGGGCCAGATTTTAAAAAGGTTACGCGCTTAAATCCACATAAATCTCCCGTTCCCTCCCCCCTGACCTGACCTTCCCACCCCTCCCCTAACCTTTCCCCCCCCCAGCCCTACTCTAACCCCCCCCTGTCCTTTGTCTTACCTTTTGCGTCTGCCTCTGGCCCCACCCCCACCCCTTTTGTAAAGCCCCAGGACTTATGCGCGTAACCTGACTTATGCGCACCGGGCCTATTTTAAAAAGCCCCAGAGGCAGGTGCAAAAGGTAAGACAAAGGATGGGGGGTGGGGGGGTTAAGGTAAGAAAAAGGGGTGGGAAGGTCAGGTTAGGGGGAACAAGTTAAGACAGCGTGGCTCGGCACGTGCAAGGTGCACAATTATAAGAACATAAGAAATTGCCATGCTGGGTCAGACCAAGGGTCCATCAAGCCCAGCATCCTGTTTCCAACAGAGGCCAAACCAGGCCACAAGAACCTGGCAATTACCCAAACACTAAGAAGATCCCATTCTACTGATGCAATTAATAGCAGTGGCTATTCCCTAAGTCAACTTGATTAATAGCCGTTAATGGACTTCTCTTCCAAGAACTTATCCAAACCTTTTTTGAACCCAGCTACACTAACTGTACTAACCACATCCTCTGGCAACACATTCCAGAGCTTTATTGTGCATTGAGTGACAAAGAATTTTCTCCGATTAGTCTTAAATGTGCTACTTGCTAACTTCATGGAATGCCCCCTAGTCCTTCTACTATTCGAAAGTGTAAATAACCGAGTCACATCTACTCATTCAAGACCTCTCATGATCTTAAAGACCTCTATCATATCCCCCCTCAGCCTTCTCTTCTCCAAGCTGAACAGCCCTAACCTCTTCAACCTCTGCACCCCCTTGTGCACGCACATGTTATAAAATCAGGCGTACATGTCCGCACACACCGGATAGCCCGCGCACATGTAGGCCGTGTGCGCTTCTTTTAAAATCTACCCCTTAGTAAATCAGTCCCTTTGCCATTTAAGAAGGTTAAGGTTGCCTTCTCCTGGTCCACAAACAGGCAAAACAAGGGACGTTTACAATGCAACTAACTATTTTATAATTCAGGGATGATTTATGTGTTGGTGCTTATAAAGGGTAGGAAATTAGTTTCTTAGCTATGTTTACGTTTGATGCCCTTCTACAATAAATATTAGCTTACTATTTCAATCCAACACTCAAACATTTCTTTAATAAAATGTAGAAGGTTTGGATCATATTTTAGAAATTAAAAATTATAATTTTAAAGAGCATTTTTAATTTTCAACTATATATATTCCATATATATATTTGCTTAAGTAACACGGTAAAAGTTATTTACTAAAATAATTGAACAAAAAAAAGCCAGAAGCTCTTGCAAGTAAGACATTCCTAACCAAAGAATACAATTTTGAAAAATGCACCTAAAAACTGTATTTTAAAAAATCGATAAGAAATATTGGCCTCATTTACAAACTTAGGACCAGATTCATTAAGGCTTTTCTCCAATTTTATGTCTATGAGAAAAGCCTTTAGTGAATCAGATCCTTAGCCGGCAACACAGCACTATTTTGCGCCACGGGTGCCTCAGTGTCTGACATATGCAGAGCGGTGGCAGTAAAAAAAAACCCAAAACCCTACAGATTGGAAATTGGTGGGTAAATACGGGTTTTCCTCTCATTGATTTCTAAAAAAAAAAAAAAAAAAAAAAAGGAGCCCTACAAAGCTGTCCCACGTACACAATTTTGTATGACAAACTTAATAAAAAATTGGAAGGTCAATTTTTAAAACCTTTTGGACTAAATTTGTCATCATTTTTTGAGATACAATCTGTATTATCCAGCTTGCCTGCTTGATCCCCCTTGATTTCATATTAAAATCAAGGGTCACCGGTAAGACACACAATAGTGACCTGTTACAAATAGTCCTTTATTTGGGGTTTCTAGATCATCTTATCAATTTTAGCACAGGTTATTTACAGCATATAATTACCATATAAAAAAAATACAATGTAATAATATCAGAATGTAGAAAAATCATGCATAAAACAAAAGAAAATAATCCAAAAAGATAAAAATCATACTTAGTAACAAAGCCCTTAAAAGCAGAAATACCGCAAAATATGATTTACTCTACTTCCCCCACCCTCCCATAGACACAGTGTAGTAGTAGAAGAGCCTTAATACAAATGTAGAGCAGTGTTAGTGCCTAATTATGAATACTACTTCACGGGGAGGATGTCCCGTCAGCCTCGGCTAAAACCTGTTGCACGGACGACAAATTCCAAGCCGGCGAAAGTGCGCCGACTCCGCCGGCTTCAAAGTTTGGGAGGCTGTCACGGGTCCCTTCCAGCAGGCTTGCTCTAGTTTAGGTCGGGGGACACCTGCCCAGCCCGGCTGGGAAGCGGTCAGACCCGAATAAGATAGGCTGAGGGGCCCCAGAGCATTACCAGAAAAAAAAACCCCAAAACAAAAAAAAAAACACACACACACACTCCACTCGCCTTCCTTACGAAGTTGGCGGTGAGTCGCTCCCGCACGATGATCTGCGGCTCAGCCGCCGCCGCCCTGCAGCCCAGCTGGACGAGGAGCAGGAGGGGGAAGGCGGCGAGCCCCATGGGCAGCGTCTGGCCTCAGCGGAGCCCGCACATGGCTCGGAGCCCGGTGTCCGAGGCTGGCCCCGGGGCCGCATGCCCCTCTCGGCGGCGGGCAGAGGAGCAGGGAGGGAGGCTCAGGGGCGGCGCTGCCGGCTGCTCCGCATTCCTTCGCCCTTTCAGCCGAGCGCTGGCACTGCCTCCGCCGGCTCACACACACCCCCACCCACCTGCGCCTCGCGGGCCCTTGCCGGCGCTCTCCTTCCCTCCCTCCCGCCCACTGACACCATTTCCTGGCAGCGTGCACGGGGCTGGCGCGCCCTGCCCGCGCTTCAGGGCAGGGACCGGCGGGACGTAGGCACGTACCGCGCGCCAGCGCCAGAACCGAGCCCGGCCCTTCCAGCAGCCCGCTCCGTCCTGGCGCGCGCCTGCTTTTGTGGCAGGGGGATGTTGGGGGGAAGCTCTCTTGCCTCGGCATCGTGCATGATCATTCAAACGCATTCGGAGCCCCCAGGCCCGGCAAAGCCCGGCGTGCCGAGATGAAAAATGAACGTTTCAGCGCTTCCTTTAGCTGGCTACATTCACTGGCAGTAGGCACCTAAAAGAAGCGCTGAGCATTTTTTTGAAAATGGACTATCCGCATTATGCCAGATCTAACATCTTTCAACTTTACGCACCTAATGCTTATGAAATCCCCCCTCTCTATAAGTGTGTGTGATAGGGTGCCCATTTCTGCCCCTTACAAAAAACGTAGCAGTGGTTTTAGCTGATGTGAGTACGCTCAGTTTGTGTCAGGCCTTTTGACCAGACTCTGCCCCTTTTGTGATGTGGGGGCAGTGTAACACTCCCCATTGATAGGAATTATGGGAATAACTAAAACCCCTGCACCCATATGATGCAGGAGGACTTGAGAGAACTTGGTGGATTCCAGATCTTGAAATCCAGGTGCTAGAGCCATAGCCATGCAATTTGGCACCTATGGTCAAATGAAAAAGTGCACCTGCCCCCTGTATAAAACACACAAGGGCAGGAGGTGGGAGACTGTTAAATGTTTTTAAATTATTATTTACAAACATTAAAATAGACACAAGTGAGACCCTGGTCTCAAAAGTGTGACTCTTACATCTGTATGGATGTGATCCTTAACCACTACCAGAACTGACCCTTAAACTTTACCCAATTTATTAGTCATCTCTACCTTTAAAATGAAACCATTTAGCCTGAGTCACTACTTTGGCTAAGGATGTATTTAGAAGCTAGAGCAGGGCTTCCCAAACTTTTAGCCAATGTGACCCCATTTTAGTATTTGAAAATTTGCATAACCCCAGAGGAAGACTAAAACAAAATTAGCAGGGGTGCAGACCCCTGGCAAAAATCACTCCATTATCACCCTCATCGCATGCCTCTCTCAACCTCAATATCCACCTCTTCTGAGGATCTCCTCCCTTAATCTGAAATCCTCCAGCAGATTTCCTTATGTCCCCCAGCTCCTCTCACTTCCTGCTCACCCCCTCTTTCTCAGTCCTTTTTGCATCCCCCAAGTTGATCCTCTCTCACCCCAAGCCCTTTTTATAACCCCCAACGTATCCTTTGTCAACTCATCCTCAGCTCATCCCCTTCTCATTCCCCATGCCCTATCACCCCAAAGTCTTACCTCCTCTTTCTCCAACCCTTCTCTCACAAACCCCAGCTAATCTCTCATACCCCAACTCCTTTCTTATAGCTGCCAGTTGATCTTCTATCATTACCCCTCTCTCACCCTCTACAGCCAATCGCTATCCAGCTGATCCAACTCTGAAACTCCTGCATCTGATCCCTCCCTTTAAAGAGCCCCCATCTCTAAACATTGCCCAGGGCAACATTTTCCTTTTGGCCCTGGTTTGAAAGTGGATGACAACTGGAGAGAAAGTTGATGATAGGGGCAACATTTAATGTGGACAAGTGCAAGGTGTTGCATACAGGGAAAAATAACCGTTGCTGTAGTTACACGACGTTAGGTTCCATATTAGGAGCTACCACCCAGGAAAAAGATCTAGGCATCATAGTGGATAATACTTTAAAATCGTCAGCTCAGTGTGCTGCAGCAATCAAAAAAGCAAATAGAATGTTAGGAATTATTAGGAAGGGAATGGTTAATAGAACGGAAAATGTCATAATGCCTCTATATCGCTCCATGGTGAGACCGCACCTTGAATACTGTATACAATTCTGGTTGCCGCATCTCAAAAAAGATATAGTTGCGATGGAGAAGGTACAGAGAAGGGCAACCAAAATGATAAAGGGGATGGAACAGCTTCCCTATGAGGATAGGCTGAAGAGATTAGGGCTGTTCAGCTTGGAGAAGAGATGGCTGAGGGGGGATATGATAGAGGTCTTTAAGATCATGAGAGGTCTTGAACAAGTAGATGTGACTCGGTTATTTTCACTTTCGAATAATAGAAGGACTAGGGGGCATTCCATGAAGTTAGCAAGTAGCACATTTAAGACTAATCGGAGAAAATTCTTTTTCACTCAACGCACAATAAAGCTCTGGAATTTGTTGCCAGAGGATGTGGTTAGTGCAGTTAGTGTAGCTGGGTTTAAAAAAGGTTTGGATAAGTTCTTGGAGGAGAAGTCCATTAATGGCTGTTAATCAATTTTGGTTAGGGAATAGCCACTGGTATTAATTGCATCAGTAGCATGGGATCTTCTTAGTGTTTGGGTAATTGCCAGGTTCTTGTGGCCTGGTTTTGGCCTCTGTTGGAAACAGGATGCTGGGCTTGATGGACCCTTGGTCTGACCCAGCATGGCAATTTCTTATGTTCTTATGTTCGGGTAGGTTCGATGGTGAATGAGGAGAGAGAAGCCACGACAATCTTCACTGTCATGTATACACTCAGCCCTTCCCTTCCCTCATGGCTGGTCCCAAGGCTGATGGTGGTCTGCAAGCAGCAGGTTTAGCAATGAGTTACCATGGGCTGAAAACCAGTGAAAGCTCACAGACTCTGGAGGAGTCCAACTCCCTCCTCACAGCAAACTTCCTGTTACCACAGAAACTCATGTAAGGATGGGGGCCATTGTATGGCCTGTGAGTGCATGCTGGTGCACAAGACTCCACTACTAATGCTGCTGCTGCTTCTGGGGTCTAAGGAGTACTGCCACTTGAGACCATGATCCCAGCTGAAGGTTGTGTGACCCCATTTGGAGTCCCAACCCACAGTCTGGGAGGACCTGAGCTAGGCCTTCATGCATTCAGAGTTCTCATGCTAACACACATCACATGACTAACAACTGTGGGAACTTAAAAGGTAAACAGAGGTGTAGAATCACAAGAAAAGCCAGTTGTTTTGGGAAACCACCTGGCTCTATCCCATCTCTTCCCTACTTTCGCTTTTGTATGCACATGGGGATGCTCTTGTAAATTAAAATACAATGTATCCTTAAGCGCTGCAGTGATAGAGACAGCTGTGATTGAATGCCTATGAAGTCCTACTGCCATTACAGGGCTGGGACTCAACCCTTGTAAATTCATGCTCTAATTAAAGGCTGAGCTCTTGTGGATTCTTGCAATAATTATTAGGTTGGAACTGCAAGTCCATGAGTTCTAATTATTATAGAAAGATTGGGAGGAGCTCTTTTAGCTGGAACATTAGCTAAGAATTTCTGTTGCAATAAAAACATTGTATGAAATGTGTGGATCAGGGCCGGTGGGACCATTAGGCATACTAAGCAGTCACCTAGGGTGCTGGATGTGGGCAGGGCGCCGTAGTCCGACACAAGGGTGGTATTTTTGAAATGTAAGGATGCTAGAGAGACACGGGCAGCAACGGGAGAGATTGCGTGTCTGAACGGAGGTGCGTTTTGTGCGATGGGTCAGGTTAGAGAGAGAGAATGACCTCATGATAACGTCACCGCCTAGGGCAGGTGGATACCCTTGCCCCGGCACTGGTGTGGATCATTAATGAAGACTCTTGAGATAATCTTTCATAAGTACAGGATTCTTTGGTGGTATTCATTAACCAGATTAAGCTAGCATGCAACATTAAAAAAGAATGTGTGATCTGTTTGTCTGTGTGTGTGTCTCTCTCTCTGTATGGGTGGGGATGGTGTGTCTGTATGTGTGTGTGAGGTTTTTGCTCTTTTCAGCAACTTGAAGATAACAAAAAAACCGGGCCAGCAGTGGGGGTGCCTAGTACTTGGGTACCAGTTGAAAAGCCAATTTTTGGCAAAAGTCTTTGACATCAGGCTATTTGTGTGTGTGTGTGTGTGTCTAGCTATCTATGTATATGCAGTATTTCAAAGAATCCAATTATAAACAGAGAGCCACCAGGTATAGAGGGGAATGCAGAATCCAAAAATATAAAAAGAAACATGAGGAAAAAATGAAAATCTATTGTCTGTGAAAAGCTGGACGGAATGAGGCACTCATCACTCCAATGCGCACTTGCTGATGAGTCCTCAGAAATAACTGCAGCTGTTCTCACTCCAAAAAGAAGCACCAAGGGATTGACAATCTCCCTCTACTACCAGGCACTCTGTGCAATAACACAAAACCCTGTAGTATCCTACCACCAGGCCAGAAACAATAGAGGAAAGCAGCGGCGGATTCCCGATGAAGACTGGCCCGGGGATTCGCCGCCCAGGAGATACCATGTGGTCGGCCGAGCGCGGCTCTGGCATGGCCACGCTTGGCAGACCACGTGACTAGCGCGACCGGCCCACCAGGGAATGCCCGATCCCCCGATAGGCCAATCTGCCCCTGGAGGGCAGCACCAGAACTTGAGAATTGTCCTTGCTCTTAACCTGTCTGTAATTTTAATTACTGTTAGCACTATTGTGTATTGTTTTTCTTCCTTTAATTTTAACCACTTTATTGGGGTGGAGAAGAGGGGAGAAAGGGATAGATTAAATGGTGCTGATTGTGCACTATAAGCCTTATGAGGTGAGACAAATAAATATGTATGCCCTGGAGTGAAAGGGATAATATGAAAAAGCCTAATTGGGATAAGGCAGACTGTAAAAACTATCATTCCATTGCCAACTTCCCTTTTTCTATAAAAAAATTGAGAAGCTGGTTAATTTCCTGTTGTCTTCTTAGCTTAGAAGAGGCCAAGGGCTTGGCTGAGATCCAAGCAGAATTTGCTAAAGGTCACAGTACTGAGACCATGTTCGTCTCTGTTCAGGTTGATATCCTGCCATTGCTGACTCAGAATCACCAAGTCCTGCTTATGCTATTTGATCTCTTTCTTGCATTCAATTTGGTTGACTGCTCCCTACTACATAGTTGGGCTTGAAGGTCTAGACCTGTCATGGCTGGCTTCTTTCCTGCTTTCTCTCACCCCTTTTAACATCTTCTTGCAGCTTCTAGGTCAGATAGTGCAGGAACACAGATTTATTCTAAAACTAGGGCAATAGTGGATTAGATTAGGCAAATCCTTTGATTCTGAATATATAGAAAACTGAGGTTTTACACATTGATAATCCTAGTTTAGTTCTACCACTCTTTCTCCCTGAGGATTATCTGGGTAAAATGGAAATTTTATCTAAGGCTAGGTGTCTGGGAATGCTATTTGACTCAGGTTTCAATTATGAAGCTTAAGATTCCCACATTGTTCAAATGACTTTTGCTAAGCTTAAAATAATTAAGAAACAATGTCCATTTTAGATCAGTATTTGTTTAGGATTGTTGTCTATGCAACTATTTTGCTCCTGGATTATTGTGATAGTCTGCATGTGGGCCTCTCACAGAAGCTCACAGGCAGGCTTCACAGGGTCCAGAACACTACAGCAAGTGTACTAAATCAACACCTGCATCTCCTCTGCTTAAAGCCTGTCATTGGCTTTTGAGTGTGTTGACCACAGTTTTAGTAGTTGGGCTTGATTTTCCATTCTCTGAAAGAAGAGGGACTGGAGGATTTAAGACACAAGCTGTAGAGGTACTTACCAGGGTATAGTCTGCCTAGTTGTCCATCCCTTCTTTTAAAGAAATAACCCATCACATTTGGAAATATTTTGAAAACTTTTTGTTTTCTGCTAACAGATCCATCTGAATCACTGGGCATTTTTGTTGTTTTTCTGATTTTTGTTCTTTTTTTTACTTTTTTTTTTTAATTCTTTTTATTTATTATCTTTTTGTGTGTTTTGTTTTAGAATTTTTTTTGGTATTGTTTTAAATTTCATTTTATATTCTAAGTTTATAAGATGAGCATGGCTGATTAAGTTTTATTTTATTTCTGTTTGATTTGTTTTTAGAGTTATTTCTAGCTTTTCAGTATTATATTTTGTTATTGTAAACTTTTTTTCTTCATGTTTTACACCACTTTGGACAAGCTTATAAAGGCTGAAAAGGCAGTATATAAACAATGCTAAATAAATAAATAAGGTCAACAAAAGCCACCAAAGTATAACTAATGTACAAGAAGCAGGTATTTTTGGTGCAAAGGAAAATCTAAAAAGACTGGAAATGGTTGGATTGAAGAGTAACAAAGTATTTCTTCACAAAAAGGATGATTGATGGCAGATGCCTGGAACAGCTTCCCATTGGAGGCTGTGAAGACAAAACCAGTAAGAATTCAAGAAAGCCTGGGAAAAGCACAGAGTATCTTGTTCAAAAAAACTCATGGTAATAATCTTATGGAAAAAAATTGAGCAACCTGGAAGAAAACAGCTATAAAATTAAAACTGTATTCCATGATTTTCTTGCTTAAAATTATATTATTCATTCTCTGTTTTTCTCACTCTAACTCTGTCTCCTCCTCAAACTAATTTGCTTTGCCTACCTTCAAGGATTTGTTGTCCATTCTCCTATTCTACCCAGTGTCTCCAGAATGACTGTCAGGCCGATACAGAAAGAAACGCGGGAGACCGGGCGAGTGCCTGCTCTCCCAGCGTGCGCACAGGCCAGTGTCCTGGGCGCCCGATCCAGTAAAGAAAAATATGCTAATTAAGGCCCACAGTAAAAGGAGGTACTAGGGACACTAGCGCATCCCTAGCGCCTTCTTTTTGACAGGAGCGGCGGCTGTCAGCGGGTTTGACAGCCGACGCTCAATTGTTCCGGCGTCAGTTCTCGAGCCCGCTGACAGCCACGGGTTCGGAAACCGGATGCCAGCAAAATTGAGCGTCCGGTTTTCAACTCGCGAACCGCGGGCTGATTTTGAATTTATTTTAAATTATTTTTTACTTTTGGGACCTCCGACTTAATATCGCCATGATATTAAGTCGGAGGATGTACAGAAAAGCAGTTTTTCCTGGTGCCGGCAGAAATTAGCGCCTACCCAAATGTGCGGCTTGGCTGCACATTTTACTTTCTGAATCGCGCGGGAATAATTAATAGGGCCATCGCCATGCATTTGCATGTTGCGGGTGCTATTAGTTTCGGGGGGGGGGGGGGGGGGGTTGGCCACTCATTTTCGATGCGCTATTACCCCTTACTGAATAAGGGGTAAAACCAGTGCGTCGAAAATGCGCATCGAAACGCAGGTTAACAGTGCTGGAGCGCACTGTACTGTATCGGCCCGTGTGTGAGCTCTGAGCAGCTCCTTCCATTTCCCTCACAACTGCTGAAATCAATCCAAAAGTAGGATAGAAACCTGAGATCTTCTATTGAATAAGTTCCTTCAGACATACAAAAAAATGGGAATCATGAACTGAACCATGGGAACCAGATTAAGAAATCTGATCTAATTTGAACCACACCAGGTCAGAGTGGGATGTGGCTCAGGTATTCTAACTCCATTTTTGCCTACTTTGGAGGAGGCTCAGATCTAATTTGAAAATGCTTGTTCTGCCAGTACTGGACAATGTCAAGGACTAGGAAAATGGAATAAGAGAGAGCTGGTAGTCCTGTTGACCAGTGAATGTGTTAAGGGAGACTGTAATATTGGATAATGAGAACGCTAGTTGACCTATTTTGTTTTGAGTTTCCTGTATGAAAGATGAAGGCAAAAATGCTGAGAATGCAGGGTTGAGCATTGCACGTTCCAGTTAACTAAAGCAGCGACAAAAACACAATTGTTTTATCTAGTTCAAACATTATATATTCTAACAAATACAGTGCTGAGAAAAGTTTTGCGAACCTCTAGTATAATAATGAGAAAATTACAAGTTCTTATCACGATACCTTTGCTAATTTCAACTAGTCTTTTCTTATGCAATAAAAAAAGATATAAATTAAACAATTCCTTATTTCTTGAGACACAATGCACAGAGTAAGACTAATTCAGAATCAGTGTGTGTGAACTAATAAGTGAACCCCTAGTTTCCTTAGCATAATTAATTGGATAATTAGGTGCTTTAATTGGATAACAAGTAAACCACTTTGCATAGGAAATATATACAACAGAGTTTGAACATCCTGCCCTATATAAAGGTTTGGAGTTTGGTCTTCATCATAACATTTAATGGGAATTCATCATGCTACGATCAAAAGAAATTTAAGAGGACCTACCTAAAAGAGAAGTCTATGCTATTCTCTGGATAGGGTTACAAAACCCTTTCTATACCTTTGGGCTCCATCTAGCTACTGTTGGACAGATAGTCTACAAATAGAAAAAAGCTAAAGTCTACAGTGAGTCTACCCAAGAGCAGTTGTCCTACCAAGATAATCCCAAAAGCAAACCAGAAAACCATTCATAATGTCACAAAGAACCCCATACTAACTTCTAAAGATGTGCACATCTCTCTCACTGTGGCTACTGCGAAGGTTCATGCGTCAACCAACGGGTAAAAACTGAATGGGAATGGTGTTTATGGGAGGATAACTAGGAATAAAATACTGCTCTTTAAAAAGAACATTGCTACTCACCTCAGATTCACCAAAGAGCATCTGGGTGAACCAGATTTCTGGAATAATGTTCTCATGACAGATGAGTAAAAAATTTAACATGTCGTTTGACAGAAGCATACATCGTCTCCCAAACTAACAAGCTCATTCCAGCATGGTAGAGGTATCATGTGGGAGGCTGCTTTCCTGCATCAGAAACTGGAAGGGCTACAGTCAATGGAACCATGAATTTTGCTTTATATAGGAGCAAAGAACTGTGGTTACCAAGCAAGTCCACTTCCACACGTGGAATTAAAGGTCAAACAATTTGTAGGTGTTACCTTTTTATTGGACTAACAATTCTTTATTAGTGCAATAAAAAGGTATCACCTACAACTTGTTTGTTGACCCTTAATTCCGCTTTATATTAGAAAATTCAAGAGGAGAATGTCAGGCCATCCATCCGTGAGCTGATGCTGAACTGAAAGTGGGTAATGGCAGCAAAACAACCACCTTAGCCATTCTGTAGTAGATCTACTTAAATGTTTGAGAAAAGACTTTTGTATTTTGGATTGGCCAAGTCAAAGTTGCAACCTAAAACCTATTAAAATGTTTGGCAAGACCTAAAGCGAGCGGCTCATGAAAGGAAGCCCTCAAATGTCGCAGAGTTGAAACAGTTCTGTATGGAAAAATGGGCCAGAATTCCTCAATTGCGATGCATGAGACTGATCAACAGTTATAGGAAACATTTAGTTGAAGTTATTGCTGCTGAAGGTGGTGCCACAAGTTCACTTACTTTTTCACACAAGGATACTTATTGCTGGATCTTTTTGTTGCATAAATAATCAAAATATAGCCTTTTTGTCTGGGTTATTTATTAAAAAGGGGTTATCTTAATCTCTTAGGTTTAGATTAGGATCTAATCATGTTTTGAACATGCAGCTTAGGGAATTCACAACTTTTTTCTCTACATGCTACATATGCGCATACATAATTTCAGGCATGCGGTGGCCCCTATGGCTCAATTGCAATCATTGGATGCTACCATGCAGAGGACATAGGTTTGATTCTTAGGTCAGGTCCATTACTCCCTGGCTGGCTGGGACTGGAAAGCTTTAGAGGCAGTGATCACAGTCTTTGGGGGTGATAGAAGACTTAGTCATTGTACTGTGTGACACCTACTAGCCAGACTCAAGGTTCATGTGTACCAATTTGCAGAGAAAACAGTGGTCTGTGGTCCCTGACCCAGGACCATCTAGGATTAGTTTCAAAATAAACAGTAACCCACACATGAGCAGCTCAAACAGGCAAATAGACAAGTAGACACTGTTCCCTCTATGCAGTGGGCATGACTGTGCGCACACAGGTTGTGAACCCTGTGCCCATGGCAAAACATAGTGCGCACACAAGAAATCCCGATATGATTTGCATTATACTGGCTCGTAGCACACAAATTTGAACTTAGTTTATAAAAAAGTTGCACAAAAGAAAATTTTTGTGCATGCAGCCTTTCAAAAATTTGAGAGAACATTGCCAGTAGACAGGCCCAGATTCCAGCATAGACGATATAGGCAACAGCCTAAGGCACCAAATTTTGAAAATACCATCCAGCTGGCCCAGAGCTGAAAGTAGCACGACAGCTGTGATCTTCTAGTGGCACCACACCCACAGCAGCAAGTGGTGGAAAATTCAGCATGGATTCATTCACAGGCCCTCTGGTGGTCCTACCACTCACACCAGTTTCCTTGGTAACAGGAAGTCCATGAAGGAGTAGGTGTGGCTGCTATAGGGCCTATGAGTACATACTAGCTTACAGGCCTTGTACTGATTTTTCTTTCTTGCCACCACATGAAGATCCCTGCTAAACGAGGGAAGGGGAGGGGTTTGCTTATGTTCCAGCTAATCCTGGAATTTTACAAAATTCTCCCTTTCAAGGTAGTCCTACACAAGCTCGTTGGAGAAAAGTCAAAACTGTCGGGTTTTGTTTCATTTTGTATGTATTGTATTGTCCGATTACATGTTGTGTGTGTTTTATCTTTATACATAGCTTAGTGCTATGGCGTTATTTGGATTTATAAATCACTTAAAGTAAAAATAACAGGACAAGGATTTAGCACAGAAGAGAAAAGACCCAGGAAGAGGACATGGGGGAGGGTTCAGGCAGGTACCCGCTGCAGAGATCCTTCTCAGACTTTTTGATCTTAAAGGGGAGCCTTCCTTCCCCCATCACCCCCCAAAAATGGCCTTTTTAAATTTAGTACCTATGCAGGCCACAGCCTCAGATCTGGCCCTGCCAGTAGACACTTTTTTCTTGTCTCGATTGAAAACTCAAACTAGTCACTACTGAGCAATCGCTGTACACAACCATCCAAAGCAACACTACTAATCTTAAAAAAAACTCAAGGAGTAAGGATTATACTTTTTGCCAATTTCTGGGTTGGACATGTGTGGATAAAAATAATATTCCTTAAACATCTAATGAAATGCAGTGGATACTGTTTATGAATCAGAATTATAATTCATACTCTACATGTTCCCAGAGGTTGCTCACATTCAATACTGCAAACTAGTTCAGTCTTATGACTCATTAATTGAATGAGTCAAATCAGGTAAAAATGACTTGTATTTCACATAGAGAAGTTATGTAAATTCATTTGAACTAATGTTATGCTGCTATGTACTGAACAGTGCCTTTAATGCTGGGAAAAGCCTACTTTCACCTTCACCCGTAGTGAATGCTGTGTACCAGGCAAAGACTAAACTCAGAATATTTGTAGAAAGTATCCAGCACTTATCAATCTTTTTCAAAATTGCTCTTGATTTCCAGTTGAGGGCAGAGTTTGTAATCTTAGTAAGTGGACTGAGGATGGGGTATTAGCACTGAAGTGCCAGAAAAAGTGGAATATAAGTCAAATTAGGGTGATTATAAAAGAGGAAAAACAGGAGACGACCTACACAAAACTGTTTTGGGTAAAGTGTGCTCACCATTGCTTTATACCTGCAAAATTATAGCATTTGGATAGTAAATTTTCAACAAATAGATCGCAAATTTTCACAAACATTGTCCCCTTTCTTCTTTGTGCAAATCTGTAAGCAAGCATGGCGCCCATCAGAATTTGTGTCGTGGTATGAACTCTCAGCAGCACACCTCGCTGGTGGCTGTGGTTAATAAAGCCTTAATGATAGCGTGCAGGAAAATTTCAGTCATGTATCCAACTCAGACAATTGGGTGGGTGGGGGAAGACGTGAGCTTTTCTTCTATATAATAGCAAAATAGCATGTTAATGTCACTGTGCATTTTGACAAAAAAGTTTTGCATGGCTGGCATCTTTTTGTGTCTGGAAATGCAGGCAAGACCCTGATCGCCCTGAGCCCCACTCTGAGCTGCAGCTTTCTCCATTTTATTAACCTCCAAAACTTAATTAATAAGGTAACTAAACCAAATTAGTCCTCATGCAGAGCTGGATCCAGCCTGGATTACAAGCATTCTTCTGTACATATACAGCATGGACATATACTGTATAGTAGAGGTTAGAATCACTGCATCCTGTTGACATCTTAAATAGGAAAAAAATGTGGTTTTGAAAAATTGTGCAGCCCAGACTCAGTTCTGCTTGATTAATTATATGAGTCCAGAAAATACAATTTCAATTTTTGATCCCTCCTGCCTGGTTTCTCTGTTTTTGGTCAAACCTTAATGAGGCATCTTGCTCAATGGATGGCTTATCTATTGCAAGAGACTGTGATTAACTCCGAGATTCCTAAAGACAATACAAATAATTAGAGTACAACTAATATTTCAACCAGTATTACACTAAATTTGGTTCAGTTCTCTGAAACATTGTCATACAGCAGAATTCCACTTTTTTCAACTTGTAAGAGGCACATTACAGTACAACAGTGTATTACATTAAAACAGTGTTAGAAGTAAAGACTAAAATCAATACATCACAATCACCAATAGAAAATAATGGAAATATGTTTCCCTTGCATTTGAAAGCATTTCTATTTCAGATACTGAAAATCTTCCTTTTCTGAATACTCCAAATATTCATACAAAAGTGTAGGATTGCTGTGCTGTACCACTTTTATTCAATCAATTCCTTACCTGTGAGCAAAGACTCTGCACATCAAATAGACACCTTAGAATGACTTTATAAAGTATTACAAGATTTAACAATAAATTTAGTATTTGAAAAAAAAAGGGAAAGGGAATATCTCCATTGTTACAATTATGGTATAAGATTTGTGAATAGGCAAGAGTGCACCAGGGTCAGTGCTTCCATTATGCAAATGTGGGGGTAACTAGATTGCCAAAAGTTTTGGGGCAACAAAGCTTTTGGCTTTGCTGCCCCAAAGTACAAGGCTCAGAAGGTAACTGTGCCAAAGTCATTACCTCCAAAGGAGGTAGCACTGATCTGGAGGTAGGTTGGGGGAGGGGTTGCATGACAAAGGTTCACCTAGGGTGCCCCATACTCTTGCCCTGGTGTGCACCACTTGGCTCCTAGGAACCTATAATGATATAAACAGATGGAATCTATTTGCTGGAACCTGTATTAGTGCAAGATGACCTCCTGGACTTGTATCAATCCACCCTTTCCAAATTGCAACCAAGGCAGCTCTCTTGTCCAAATGTACCACTGGACCAGTATGTGAGCCATTGGGATCTTAAACACACATCAATGTCATTGAACCTGAATGGCTGCCTAAATATGTTTGGAACACCACTCAGAAGACATTAGGTTCTGGATATCCATACAAACATATCACTTGCCAAAACTATTAGTTGCAGAGCTGAGAATCTCTGTTATCACTTAACTAATTTAAAAATGTGTATGTCTTCTTGACTACCTCTTCTTTTTCATTTCTAGTTTTAAGATTTTATTCACAATCAAGAAAGACTAATTCCTAGCCTATATCAGACAAAAAAATTGTCAAATTAATTCACCATATTTCTATGTCAGATCATAGATACAAACAAGAATAATCCATGTGTGTATGTTCTGAATTACATCTTTTCCCTGTGCAGGGAGTTAGCACAGTTACATATAGCTATAATTGGTTAGATCAAAAGATGATCAGAAATTTACAAATTCAGTCTTATTCTATTCTTATTCTATTTATAGAAACATAGAAATAACGACAGAAAAGGACCAAACTGTCCATTCAGCCTGCCCAGCAAGCTTATGGTAGCATCAGCCATGCCATACAGGTCTCCCCTATAATAGTAGCATCTTCCGCACTATACTTAGTTTTCCAAACCGTCAACGTCAGGGCCCTTGTTGGTTACTGTCTGAATCCAATTCCCCATTATCTCTTGCCATTGAAGCACAGAGCAATGTTGGAATTGCATCACAAGTTTAAGGCTTATTGGTTAAGGGTAGTAATAGCTGCATCAGCAAGTTAGCCCCATGCTTATTTGATTTCCCAGACCGTAAAATTCAATGTCCTTGTTGCTTGCTGTCTGAAACTAATTCTCCTTTTCCTCCTACCATTAAAGCAGAGAGCAATGATGGAGTTGCATCAACAGTATGAAGGTTTATTGGTTAAGGATAGCAACTGCCACACCACCAAGTTACCCCATGCACGTTTTTCCTCATTTCCATCCTCTAGCCTTTAGGGTTCCATAGTAAGATAAACCAGGATAACATTTGCATGTGGGAATCCCTGTTTATGTGTTAAAACATCATCATGTGAAAAATGTGTGATTATTGCAAGCTTTTGTGCATATATTTAGGCCCATTGCGGGCATGTCAATGAGCTGCATTGCATGCAATCAGTAGTGCACCTCATGAAAAATCTTTGCAGTTGCACAACTCGAGGAAAACTAGTTACACCTCCCCCTCCTACAGGTATCATCAGGCTAAAGTGCCTTGTGATACTCCCAGACCAGTCATCTTAAAGGGACTGCAAGGCCCTGTAACATGCTCCCTCGCACGCACCCCCCCCCCCCTCGGGTAAAAAGTCTGTGATGGTTAAGACTAGTCTCTGGCCTCCTACACCCTATTCAGCACATATTAAATACCCCACCCCCTGGACCCCCCTTCCCAAGCTTATAATATAAGCTTGGGGGTCATCAAAGGGTGGAAGCAATTTCTACTTGCAGCCACCTTTTAAAATGGCACCAGCTGACTCCAGAGTCTCCTCTGCTCCTTGAAGTACCTGATCATAGCAATGCAAAGAAAAAAGTACCAAGCACAGTTTAGTAAATCTTACAAAGATTTTACCAGAGGCAAATGGCACTTGCAGCACTATTTTATCACAGATTAGTAAAAAGGCCCGTCTCTGTGGTAAACCAGAGGAAGAGGAAAAAACACTCTGCCTCTTTAGTTAAAAAACTGTGACACCCCCCCCCCCCCCCCCCCCCCAAAAACAAAACAAAACAAAACAAACCCACATTCCTTCCTGACCCCAGCTATGCCAATTGGCTTAAAATCACTGGACTAGCAATTTCCCCTATATTATTACCACTCCAATATCTTTATCCTGAAAATGCGTCAATTTACATTGCAACATAGTAAATGACGGCAGAAATGGGCCCTTTGCCCATCCAGTCTGCCCAGCTTTCCTGCTCACACTAATACATCTCATCCATCAGTCACGGAGCGTGACCACCTGCAAGATTTCTCCTTATCTAGGACAGTCTCTTGTTTGTCTCCCTGCTCTGAATTCCACTATCCTAAATAGTAGAGTATACAAGATCCCCACATTTAGTTCCTTCCTCTGCCATGCCTAAGCACAAAGCTCCACAACATTCCACACAGCCAGCGACAGCAGTGAGACCACTACCTGACCCTCTGGTCTTCTGCATGGCTTGCCAGACAGACCCAGCTAAATGAGTGCCTTTTTCCGCCAGAACTTCTAGTTATTACAGAACTTGCCTCCTCCAGCCAGACCCAGATGCTGGTTAGATTTTATCACCACCTCATCTAAACAGCTCCTGTTACTAGTCAGCCTCCTATGTCCTCTGCATAGCCTGTCAGATAGGCCCAGCTATTGTGAGCATCTTGCGTTTCTGCTAGGACTTTTAACATTTCATATTGACCACTTTGATATTCATTCTGGCAACCACAACCAGGGCCATCCTTAGGGGGTGGCAAACAGGGACAACCATGATGGGCCCCACTCTGCCATGGTAGCCACATCCCCACTGCCATAAACTCAGTGTTCCAGGGCCCCCACCTTCCTAAGGTCAGCCCTGACCACAACCCTCATTGTTGACTCTAGTATGGCATTATAGACGCTTAAAACACATGCTGCTAGGTCATGCTGTTTGCTTTTCAATTTTTTTTTTTAGTGCTGTAGCTGACAGACTACACTGCCAAAATGTTCTATAATTTCACCACTCTCCACATGAAAAAAAAAACCCTTCCTTTAATGTGGCAAAATCGAGTAACCCTTAAAGAGTGCCGATAGAGAGACATCAGATGTGTGTCTGTGTCCTTGCAGGTGCATAGACTGGGCTGAATTTCTTCCTTCAGGCAAATAAGGCTTCTTCATAGTCTATGTTTCTAAGAAACATAGACTATGACAGCAGATAAGGACCATAAGGCCCATCTGCCCAATTTCCCAGTTGATTTCTGGATTTCTCCTCACCTCTTCACAACTAAGGGTTTCCCAGGCTTCCCTGAACTCCATTACTCTACCGAGAGGCCATCCCATGCATCCACCACCCTTCCCCTATGAAGAAATATTAAAATATTAGAAAAACAAGTACACAAATATTAGTTTTGGGCCTGATTCAGAACAAGGACAATATCCTGGTCTCTCTCTTCACATCAATAAAAAGCATGGAGAGAAACTGCTGGAAGATATTCAATTGTTTAAACAAAGAAGAATTACAACATCAATTTATTTCCACTTCTGAAACTTGTGAACTGTTTGTAAACTGGGTCACCTTTCAGAGACAGAAATATTTTTTTTCCATTTTAAGCATGGCCTAGTTTTACTTCTGTTTGGTCTCCCTCCATTGTATATGTTAATTTATCTTTTTTCCTCTAGAAATTTGAGATTGAATCATTCTTCTATCCATATTCTCTTGTACATGCCCTTCTCTCCTCAAGCTACATTCCTAAATACCACTTTCTCCAAAGCTATGGCAAGCACTAACTCATTTCAGCAGCACAGCTCATAAAATTACAAATAGCTGAAAAATTGCCTGTGGACTCTCAGCCTCATTGGAGGAAGCACACTTATCACAGGGCCTACTGAATGGCTCCGAATCTGCAGCTCCTCTGAGGACATGGACACTATCATCAGTAATCTGATCTAAGTTGGCATGAGGGACACAAATAAGATGCATGTATTTATAGACTCCTGTTAAAAATACAAAAAAAAAGACAAGCATCTACATACTGCCTTGACATGGTCTGTCTATCTGAACGGACCACCCTTTAGTTATTTGTATGATATATCTTCCCTGCCTTCTCAGTCTCTCTGCTGTGTTTGACCCCTGTAGTGCCAAATGCATTAGCAACTTTAGTGAAATGAATGCATGTCTATCAGGAACTGGACCAAGACCATGTTATCACCTTACACTGAATCTCAAATAATGAGTAATAACTTGTACCTTCTATCAATTCAGGCTACACTCAAATACATTTTAGTAGTTTCTACCTACCTACAAAAAAAAAAAAAAAAGATGTGCACATTACTCATGTCAGTTTGCAAATTAAAACACCTGGGGTTAAATGACTGGTCGTCTTCAGGAAACCCTTGTGTTTAACTGAAACAAACAAATCAAAGTAGGTTGGTTTCAGTGACTTCCTGCCTTGTATTTCCAGGACATTTAACATATGGGGAAATTCTGCAATGTGTTCTTTTCAAAAACTGATGGCAGGTAAAAGATACAAGAGTTGAAAGCTTCATGACAGTGTCAGCTCACAAGTTTCAAACTTGTGCTTATCCAATCATGTTTCTTCTGTACTATATAGGATATTTACTAATATTTGGGGATGTTATGTATTTTATATGCATATTAATGCAATGTAATTAGTTGACATGAGTTCTCAGAATACTTTTGTAGTTTTGTTTAAGCTTATTGTATTGCAGTTTTTTAAATTGTACTTTTATATGCTTTACTTGTAATCTGTCTTGAGTACTTACAAAAGGCAAGCTATAAATTCTAAATAAATATATAAAAGAGTAAAACAGGAATCTCTTAGGCTGTAGCTATATATACTTCATTAATACAATTTTCTCTTTAGAAAACCTGGTTGATATCAGTACTGATAAAAGGGAAGCATATTTTTCAACCAACAAAAAATGTAACACTTACCTCAGCCTACTAAGGTTTTAGAGTTGTAAAGTTTTAGGGGGGTAACAAATACTACCGTATGTGTTGGCCTGATGGCTCAGCAGTAGTGCAGTGCGCCGCACAGCCATGAATATTTGATTCCTGGACCAGCTGGAATTGGGGATGCTGTACAACCCTAGGGAAGAGGCAGTTTCAGTCACTGCATAAGTTATACCTACCCACTAGACTCTGGGTGTCCATGTAGCAGGTTCCAGAGGCAGTCTGGGGTCTCTGATGGACTGTCCCTGTAATGACTGGGACAGGTGGGGAGTTATAAAATAGGAGAAAACCATTGAATGAAGGCTCATGGTCCATAGCCCAAAAAGAGGCCGGGGCAACTGAGCTGGGATCCCAAAAGAGCAGGAAGAAACTGCCAGGACAAAAACAAAGTGTAGTCCATAGCCCGGGGCTTCGCAAACCTGTCCTGGGGACCCCCCAAGCCAGTCCTAGTTTTCAGGATATTCACAAGATACATTTGCATATATATTGGAGACTTAGTAGATGCAAATTTGTCTCATGCATATTCATTGTGGACATCATGAAAACCTGACTGGGTGTGGGGTCCCCAAGGACAGGTTTGGGAAGCTCTGCCATAGGTATTACAGCAAGATGCATTCTGCACTCACTGGTTTCCTTCACCTGCTAGAAATACAAAGCATTGCCAAAAAAACTCCCACTACTCCTCTAATTCTCTAAGGACAACAGGAAGAGTGATGTCACCGTTCACCAGCATCAGTGGGAGCAACTGCAGACACTCCTTTCTCAACTTCCTCTGGGTCCCCTGAAAGGAGGAGAAGACACTCCACTAATTTAATCTCACACACATTAAATGAATACTTAGTAGTTCAGTATTATGTAGAAACAGACATCTAGATGAAGAGTTTACAGATAAATCAGTTCTCCTTTTATGCAGTAATAGAAATTACTTTAAGAAAACACACAGGAATAGTCAATATAGTTCCAGTTTTTATTGATTTTCAGAAGCAATCTGTTCCTCAGTAGTTTCTCCCCTTTCCACACTCTCTAATTACTACATACAAATGAATAGACTGGTGGTTTGCAGTGTCCTGGGCAGTAGATTGTAGCAGCTAGCTTCAGTTAAGCTCCTCACGCGCCAGCATGTGCCCATCTTAGCCACAACGCAAAAGAAGGAAGGCTAGAGCATGTACTATATAGAACTCGTTGTGCCACATGCTGTTCCCTTGAGGTAAAGACTTACTCTCGCTAGATGTGCATAAGAATACACTGGACGCCAGTAAGAGATAAATCAGTCCAAAACAATAACTGAGGACGTCACTAAAAACAGATTTCAATCTATTTCATTCTAGAGACTAGATTAAAACAGACAAGGTACCTGAATCTTTTTTCTATTCACATCCTCAGGAAAATGAAAACCAATTGTAAACAATTGTAAACATATTTACAAAAAAAGAAAAATTGGCCAGATCTTAAATTGGTTTTTAGGTTTTGGGTGTGCCAATGCTATTATTAAAATTTACAAGAAAAAGTGGTCAAAAATAAATATTTGCACATGGAATGGATTATTTAATGCCAAAATCTAAAAGAATTAAAAAAAAATCACTTTGTGCTTAAATTTACATCAGAAATGTATGGGTGAAAAGCTAAAAGGAAACATTTCTTACCTTATAATTTTCGTTCCTGTAGTACCACAGATCATCCAGACAAGTGGGTTTATGCATCCCTACCAGCAGATGGAGGCAGAGAACAAAACTTTGAGGCACTGCTACTTAACCGAGAATGGCACCTGCTGTCCTCCGTATTGACCTGTACCCAAACCAAGATATTTAGATTAAACCATCCTGAACTAAGGGCAAGCTAAGAAATCAGTTGGAGCCTCCCTGGAACCAGGACCTTTGACATAACAAGTAATGAACATAATGAACTTATGTACACAGACCAGCAACTATGCAGTCTACATACTGTCTCAACAACATCCAGAAGCGAGGAAGTCTTTTGATTAAAGGGGAAGGGTCTCTGAACTGATTTGTGGTACTACATGAACAAAAATCATCAGGTAAGAACAAATGTTCCTTTCCTGTGCGCACACCAGATCAGTCCAGACAAGTGGGATGTACCCAAGCTCCCCTATCCAGGGCGGGAAGTCAAAAGACCCACGCACAATACACTTTCCCCAAATGTCACCTCGTCAGGTGCCCCCACATCCAGGCGTTAATGTTTGGTGAAAGTGTGACGAGAAGACCATGTCGCAGCCCAACAGATCTCCTGTGGAGAAGGTCACCTGTGCTCCAGAAGAATGCGCTCCCACCCCCTCTAACTAGGTGACCCTTACAAATATAAGCTGAACTTATAGCTTCTTTGAGCCATCTAGCAATAATGCCCTTGGAAGTTTTGTCTCCTTTCTTGGCACCACTAAAAAGGACAACCAAATGATCCGATTGCCGAAAAGAGTTTGCCCCTTGAAGATATAAGAGCACTCGTCGCACATCCAGTCAATTCCTTTGCCAACGGCTCTGAAGAGGACAAATTTGGAAAGGTCAGAAGCTCAACTGACTAGTTAAGATGGAAAGACTACACCATCTTAGGCAAAAAGGAAGGAACTGTCCACAACAATACCCCATCGTCTGAAATCCTCAAAAGAGGTCTCTACAAGACAACACCTGAAGCTCTGAAATTCTTCTGGTGGAACAAATAGCCACCAAGAAAAAACAAACAGTCTTCAAGGTCAGATCCTTCTAACTGGCTCCAATGAGGGACCACACAGAACCCAGAGGACCAGGTTAAGGTTCCCGGGTGGACACATCTTCCGGACCGGAGGACGCAAATGCTTCGCCCATCTTAAGAAACAAACCACATCAGGATGGGCAGCTAACACCCTGCCCTGTACCTTGCCTAAAGGAGACCCTAAGGCTGCCACATGTACTTGAAGGGAATTATAGGCCAAGCCCTTTGCAAGGCTGCTCTACAGAAAGGATAACACCTGTGGAATCTCTACCTGAAGGTCTGAACCCCATTCTGCAAACACTACAGTTCAAACACTCTCCAAACACGTGTATAAGCCAAGGACGTGGAGGACCTACGGGCTTGCAGTAAGATAGTAATCACAGAATCTGAGTTCCCTTTCATGCGGAGCCGCCTCCTTTCAAAAGCCAAGCTGCTAGACAAAAGCGGTCTGCCCGGTCTGAAAATATGGGTCCTTGCCACAGCAATCCTGGCAGATGTGCTAGCCGAAGGGGTCCATCTACCGCCAGATAAACTAGGTCTGCAAACCACGGCCTGCACCGCCACTCGGGTGTGACCAGAATCACTTTACCCAGATGTAGCTCGATGCAGCGCAACACTCTATGAGACACCATGAGGGAAACACATACGGCATCAGTCCTGACAGCTACGGCTGTAATAGAGCGTCTTTGCCCTCGGAAACAACATCTCTTTGGCGACTGAAGAACCAGACCGCCTTCACATTCCCTGGAACTGCTATGGGGTCCAGATCCAGCGTATTCCACCTATTCTGGATCGGGTCAAAAGCTTCCGCCGACAACTTCCACTCCCGGGGATCCAGCTGCTGTCTGCTGATACAGTCTGCCTACACACTGTCCACGCCTGCCATGTGTGATGCTGCAATTTTCGCTAGGTGTTATTCTGCCCAAACAGGTCTTGCGCCTCCTGTGCCACCAGACAACTTTTTGTTCCTCCTTGACAATTGATGTGGCATTGAGGGAAAACACCTGAACTGACTTGCCCTGAATGAGTGGTAGAAAGAAGCAGGACTTTCTAAACTGCCCTAGTCTCCAATCGATTGATGGACTAGAACACTTCCTTTGGCGACCATTGCCCATGAGCCGACCTGCCTTGACAAATCACACCCTATCCTTTGAGGCTGGCATCTGTGCTCACCACTACCCAGTCTGGCACCTCCAGGTCCATTCCTCTCTCCAAGTTGCTCTGGATCAGCCACCACAACAGAATGTATCTGGCATCCCCTTGAAGAAGCAACGGAAACTGGAAATCCTCCGAAACTGGACTCCAGTGGGATAAGGCGGCCCTCTACAGAGGCCACATATGGACAAAGGCCCAAGGAACTAACTCCAGCATAGAAGTCATAGAACCCAGGAACTGCAAGTAGTCCCACACTCTGGGAACACACAACCGCAGAAGATGACGAACCTGACCCTGCAACCTGGCCACTCTCTCCGCGGTCAGGAACGCCTTTGCCTAACAGAGTATCGAACCAAGCCCCCAAATGCTCCAATGACTGGGATGGCTCCAAATGGCTCTTTGCCAGATTCATCACCCAGCCCAAAGAGTCTAGGAGTTGTATGACCCAGCATACTGAATAACAGCACTCTGCCTCTGATTTTGCCCTGATGAGCCAATCGTCCAGGTGTTGATGCACCAGAATCCCTTCCCTCCTGAGAGCAGCCGCGGCCACAATCACTTTGGTGAACATGCCACGGCGCGGTCACCAATCCGAAGGGAAGGGCTGGAAACTGAAAATGTTTTCAGAGAACCATGAATCTCAGAAATTTCTGGTGATCCTTCCTGATGGGAATATGGAGATAGGCCTCTGTCAAATCCAAGGCGGCCAGAAATTCCCCTTTGCGTACTGCCACTATCACTGTTCGCAAGGTTTCCATCCGAAAACAGGGCACTCTTAGTGCAACACTGACCTTCTGCAGATTGAGAATGGGCTGAAATGTATCCTCTTTCTTGGGAACCACAAAATTTACTGAATACCTTCCTTGGCCTCTTTCCTACAGGGGAACCGAAACAATGGCCCGCAAATGAAGGTGTTGCACTGTCTCCCTGCACCGCCTCCCATTTGCAATGGGAGACGCAGCAAGAGACTACAAAAGCATCCCTGAGCGGCCGAGAAAACTAAGGTATAACCATCTCTGACCTCCTCCAGTACCCACTGGTCTGACGTGACCTTGGTCCATCTTCGTAAAAAGAGGGACAGCCTCCCTCCAATCGCCTCCAGGGAGGAGTGGACCAGCTCGTCTTCGTTGGTTGAGCTCGTTTCCTCCTCCATCCTGGAAAGATCTTAGTTGAGTCCGAAAGGATGACTGACTGCTTGGTCCCTGCTTTTGTGTTGCAGACCCGAAAGGTCTACTGGACTGAAATCTTCTTGCATCTTGAAAGCGAGGACACAGGGGAAAAGACTTCTTTAATGGCCTTCTTGTCCTTGGGCAACTTATTGCCCTTCAACTCTCCCAAATGTTTCATGAGTTGCTCCAAATCCTCTCTGAACAGCAACTTGCCATTGAACGAGAGATTAGACAGCTGGGCTTTTGACCTCACATCCACTGACCAATTTTGCAACCACAACAGTCTCTGTGCTGCTACTGTTGAGACCATATTCCTGGCAGAAGTCCGGATCAAGTCTAGAAAGCATCCGCTACATAGGCCACACCGGCTTCCAAATGGGCAGTCTGGGCGGATTTCACTGCCACTCCTGCCACCAGCTCGTGTACCTTCTGCACCCAACACAAGCAGTGTCTCTGCATCAAACTTCTGCAGATTCAAGGCTCAAACCTCAAACAACCGCTTCAACAAAATTTCCAGTTTACGGGCCTGTACATCCTTTAGAGTGGCCAACCCTGCAAATGGGATGGTAGTCTTCTTGGTCACTGAGGAAACTGCCGCATCCACCTTATGAATCTTCCAGGTGTCCAGGGTCTGCTCTGGCAAGGGATACAGCTTGGCCATAGCTCTGACCACCTTCAAGCCTGTCTTGGGAGACTTCCACTCTCAATCCACCAATTTTTTCACCATTTTAGGCAAAGAAAGGCCTTAAGAGGTCCGCGCAGCCCCTCTAGGATTGGGTTCACCCCTCATCATCTGAAGCCTCCTGCATCACCTTGATTCCCAACACCTCAGGAATCAGGGGACTCAGCTCTTCTCTAAAGAACCAAACTACACAAGGGTCATCACTCTCCGCCACTGGGGCATCAGCCACATCCAGCATAGGATCCCCCACCAGTGACTTGGATCCAAAACAGGGTCCATGGGATCATCCAGCCCCTGATCAGGCCCATCCAACTCCTCAGATGTGTCCACGCTGTCTGCCATGAACCGCCGAGGCCAATAAGGTACAACCCCCCTGAGGTCTCAGCCACTGGAGACTGTTTGGGGAGTGCATGCCTGGAACCTGCTTCCTTCTTGGCCAGATAGGCTTTAAGAAGAAGCAGGACAAAATCCGCAGAAAAGGGCTCCGAATCTGGAGAGGACCTCCCTTGAATCTTGTCCCCCAATAACTCTGTTCCTTCCCTGTACCGAGCAGTTGGTAAGTCAATGGGAGAAAGCGGGGGAGGGGAGTCCCCAGGCCCTGGAGTGGCTTTCCTGCTTCTGCCATGTGCTTTCAACATGGCCAGCCCCCGTGGTGCCTGCAGGACTGGGCCAGCTGACCTTGTGCATTGACCCCCCCCCCCCCCCCCCCCCCCCCCGAGGTCCTGCAGACATTCCCACCTTCCCCTGAGGCACAGTCCAAACAAATCACGCAGTCAAACTCCCTGAAAATTGCAGCCACAACTTTTCCTGCGCTGAGCAGGCATCGGGTCAAAACACAGTTGGACTAAAAATAGCCCCTGCTGCAAAACACACCCATCAGCTGCACGATCCTGATCGAGCCACCGGCCTGCTGATCAGAAGATTTTAGCCCTCACTCACCGGCCCTGCCTCCTGGCAGAATAGTCTTCTCAGCAGAGCTCTAACTCTGCCTGCGTTCCTGCTGTAAATTGAAAATTTTTTTTTCCATGGCATAAGCCACAGAAAGAACAGCAAAAGAGAAAAGGATACTTCCCTAACTTCTGGACACTGGGGAGATCAGGTGCTGGAGATGAAGACTCAGAAGGGGTGAGGGAAACAGGAACCCCTGGCTTTCAAAACCTCCCCCCACTGCCCCCCAAGGGATGAACTAGCACAGGGATTACCAACCCCCCCACTGCCCTCCTCGACTCAAGGGATGGCCCATGAAAGAACCTAACATCTTGGGGAGTCTTCCAGGAATCTTCTGTCTTCCTAAACCTTCTCAAAAATAAAAACTTCAGACTGCAGGTTTAGAACCTCTACCATCTGCTGGAGACAGAGAAATTTTGAGGACTGCAGGTGGCTCTCTCTGTTAAGTAGCAGTGCCTCAAAGTTTTGTTCTCAGCCTGCACTTGTCTGGACTGATCTGGGGTACACACAGGAAAATAAAATTACAGCATACTTTACTGATACCCAAACAAAAGGTACACCACTGTTCAAGCCTCCCAGGATGGAGGCTGGTGACTCTTATCTGTACTCAGCAGCTGCCTCAATCAGTGAGAATTCCTCCTGATCTGTATACCCTTCTGAACAAGTAAAACAACTCAAGCTGTCTGCCATATACATTGACTTATCCAGTTAGAAGTCCAAGGTGATAACAAGGAAACGGGAAAGGAAGCATGATTCTATGATATTCATTAAATCACATTTACTGGAAGTTAATATTGTGACTAGAGAAACTAAAGCCACAAAGAAAAGTCAAAAGCCTTTAAATATACAATAAATGATAGCATTCATCTTGTTCAAAATAGATTACTACAGCTAAATATATATATTCTCATATTTTTAAATAGAACTGGAAATCTTGAATTATTCAAGCAATTACATTTGCTAGAGGATGCAATCACCCTGTGTTCTGGACTGTTTGTAATTCATTTAAACATTCCCATACAGTTTATCACTGATGACCAGCAAAATAAAGATTTTCCTGTTATCCAGGGTATTCTCATAATCACAGGAGAACTCTTTATATTCTTGGCTTAGTTTCCTGATCTGCTAACCAGAGCACCAACCTTCATTGATAGCGGTCGTAGCGTTGGACAAGGAGGTATGGAAGACTAATATCTAGAAAGCACATCCAATAGATTGCTTGTAATTAAGCGATAATCCTCAATGAGAATGGCATTTGCAAATAGTTAATGGTCTTTCTAGTGGTACTGAGAACCTGCTGCAAAACCAACAACCTTCAATGCAAACAGGACATTAACTAATGGTAATGGCTTGTCCGGAGGGATTATTGCTATTAGAGGGTAGCATGTGTTGTACAGACTTTTCATGATATCTTCAAAGAAGAAGAAAAACAAAACATAGGCTTAAGAAGCAGGACATTCTTGAGAAATGACACGTTGCTTTACAGCCCATCAAATTGCTTGGAATCAAACAATATATTACATTCAAGATTACAACAGCAATCAGTCAATGGAAAAAACAAACAAACAGCTTTTCACGGACTGGTTGAAAATCACATCTCACATTTTAAAAGTAAAACAGGACATATTTAGGATGGATGCTGCTGTGTCACCAGCCCTTTGTATTTAGTTCGAAGACAGAACAAATTGAGGATATGAACGCCATTGCCACTTTTTAAATCTAGGCTGATGCTGTAAAAGGAAGAAATAAGGGTCTGAGGAAAAGAATTTGCTGAGTAATACTGATTAAATCAGACCGTGAGATGGATCTTCGCATTACCTATATTGGAATTTGTAAAAGGTGTGGCAAGTTGCTGCTCTGGAAATGGGTCTGCAAATGAAGGTCACAAGGGATTCAGGTTAGACAATTCTTAGGTTCTTGAGTAAACTCTTCAGCCACGGCCATAGCTTTCTACTTACAATACTAAGGGACAAAGTAGAACTGTGCATGTAACACATCCTGTACTAAAACAGCTTTATTTTTTCTTCTTTTCCTGAGTGCTTGTGAACCAAGAGTCCAGCAGCTTCTTGCTGTAGTAGATTTTCCAGGCATGAACTTGCACCGCCACCACCATCACCAGATACATGACAGACACAGCAGAGAAGCCGAAAATGAAGCGGTAAGCCTTGCCGTGGCGGTAAAGTTGCTGTGCCATGGGGAACATCTCCATGCTGCCATAGATGAGGGGTGCGATGGAGAAGAGGCCAGTGCTGATCATGGAGATCACCAGGTAACTGATGTTATTACGTGGGAAGGACAACAAGCCAAAGAGGGAGGGAATGATGCTGAGCAGGTAAGGGTATTCCCACTGGTAAGGCATGGCCACCAGATCATGGGACACAAGCTTCAAATGGGCGACGCACATCTGCGCCACAAGCAGCAGCCAGATCAGTACATGCACATAGATCAGCTTCTTAATTTCTGACTTTAGAGACACACTGTGAAAACAAAATCAAGAGAGAAAATCAGTTTCAGTGTATCATAATACAGTCAGGGTCTTGCAAGGACAACTTGTAAAATTTAGGGTCTGCATTTTTTTTTTTTTAAACATGTCAACTTTAGCTTACAATTTGGGCATAAATGAGGAGTCATTCTGCATCAAAATACTTACTACTAAGAAATGATCTTCCAAATTACTTAGGATTCCAAAAAAATGCTTTCATTTACTTGTCCCTCCAGCTCACAGATATTTATTTCCTTCCATTTTTATACCATCACTCCAATAAAAGCTCAAGGCGATATTTCCAGAAAGCCAAATTCAGTTAGAACCTTTGGGCTGTGTAAGGTCCATTACAAATGCATACACTTTTATTCAGTCAATGTGACTGGTTACTTCCAAGACTGATGCATGCATAAACCCTCCAATAAAAGTGTATTAAAAAGAAGAGGTGAAAGTAAATGTTTTTAGATATTTTGCTTTCTTTAGCTCTGAAATTGATTCTCACCAAGTGGAAAAGGTAATTTAATAAAAAGGTACAATCTTGATGGACATAAGGTTAAAACATTTTCTTGAAATTTGGAGCTATTAGATTCTTTTCTTTTTATTTATTTTATTTATTTATTTAGCATTTTTTATATACCGAGGTATAGCAGAGTTGCCTTCACTCCGGTTTACATACAGAAACAACATGTTACATAGAACGATGTATGAAGATTACAATTTAAAATTAACGATAGTAAATACAATTTAAAATAATTTTGTTAAGTGTATTCACTTACAACAAAACAAATGAAAAATCAAGAATGATGATGACATATGTAGAAAAAAAGGCAATAATTGTTGTACAAATCAATATGCCACATCACAGCCCAATATAACAAAAATGGGGGGGGGGGGGGGGGGGGTCTTTACAATACCATAATAAAATAAGCATTAACATAAGGAAAATTCATATTCTTGCTTACCTTATGCCTTTTATCCTACAATCATATAAGACCATAAGAACATAAGACTTGCCATATTGGGTCAGACCAAGGGTCAATCAAGCCCTGTATCCTGTTTCCAACAGTGGCCAAGCCAGGTCACAAGTCCTGGCAGGATCCCAAGCTACTTATCCCAAGAATAAGTAATGGATTTTTACAACTCTACCTTAATTGTTAATGGACTTTTCCTCCAGGAACCTGTCCAAACCTTTTTAAAATGCAGCTACCCCAATAGCTTTCACCACATCCTCTGGCAACAAATTCCAGAGCTTAATTATGTGCTGAGTAAACACATTTTTTCTTAGTTTTAAATGTATTACCTAGTAACTTTGTAAGTCCCCTGATCTTTGTACTTTTCGAAAGAGTAAACAACTGATTAACGTTTATTCATTTTATTCCACTCATTTTATAGACCTCTACAATATCTCCCCCCTTCAGCCACCTCTTCTCCAAGCTGAACATTCCTAACCGTATAACCTTTTTTCACAGGGGAATTGCTCCAATCTCCTTTATCATCTTGGCTGCCCTTTTCTAATTCTCCTATATCTTTCTTGGGATGTGGTGACAAGAATTGAACACAATCCCAAGATGCGGTCGCACCATGGAGCGATGCAGAGGCATTATGATATTCTCTGTTTTATTCTCCTTTCCTCTCCTAATAATTCCTAGCATTCTATTTGCTTTCTTGGCTGCTGCTGCACACTGAGCAGAAGATTTCAACGTGTTATCAAAAATGACACCTAGATTCTTTTCCTGAGTGGTGACTCAGTGTGGAAGCTTGCATTTTGTAGCTATAATTTGGGTTATTCTTCCCTATGTGTATCATTTTGCACTTGTCTACATTAAATTTAATTTGCCATCTGCATGCCCAGTATCCCAGTTTTGAAATGTTATCTTCCAATTTCCCACAATCCTCTTGTGATTTGACAACTTTGAATAAATTCATTTCATTGGCAAAATTTGATCTCACTTGTTCCATTTCCAGGTCATTTATAAATATACTGAAAAGCATCTATCCCAGAACAGTTCCCAGAGGCACTCCACTATTCACCTTTTTCCATTGGGAAAATCTACCATTTAGCCCTACTCTCTGTTTTCTATCTTTTAACCAGTTGGCAATCCACAAAAGGACACTGCCACCTAACACATGACTTTCTAATTTCCTAAGAAGTTTCTCATGAGGGACTTTGTCAAATGCTTTCTGGAAATCCAGATACACTATCAACTGGCTCACCTTTATCCATGTTTATTTATGCCCTCAAAAAAAGTAGCAAATTCTTAAGGCAAGACTTCCCTTGGCTAAATCCATGTTGACTTTGTCTCATTAAACTATGCTTATCAATAGTTTCTATCATAAAGAACAAAACTGCTGAACTTATCATTTTGCCTGGCACAGACGTCAGACTCACTGGTCTGATTTCCTAGATCACTCCTCGATCTCTTTAAAAATTGGTGTTAGACTGGCAACCCTCCAGTCTTCAAGTACTATAGATGATGTTATTGATAATTTACAAATTTCCAATAGCAGGTCTGCAATTTCATTCCTTAGTTCTTTCAGCACTCTGGGATGTATACCATCTGGTCCAGGTGATTTGCTACTCTTTAGTTTATTAATTTGCCCTAGTACATCTTCCAGGTTCACAGAGATTTGTTTCACTTCCTCTGAATCATAGCCTTTGAATGTCATTTCTGGCATAGGTATATCTCTACAAAAGAGAAGAATGTGTGGCTCACAAAATTAATAAAGCACTGTTAAGAACATGCCATGCTGGGTCAGACCAAGGGTCCATCAAGCCCAGCATCCTGTTTCCAATAGTGGCCAACCCAGGCCATAAGAACCTGGCAAGTACCCAAAAACTAAGTCTATTCCATGTTACCGTTGCTAGTAATAACAGTGGCTATTTTCTAAGTCAACTCAATTAATAGCAGGTAATGGACTTCTCCTCCAAGAACTTATCCAATCCTTTTTCAAACACAGCTATACTAACTGAACTAACCACGTCCTCTGGCAACAAATTCCAGAGTTTAATTGTGCGTTGAGTGAAGAAGAACTTTCTCCGATTAGTTTTAAATGTGCCACATGCTAACTTCATGGAGTGCCCCCTAGTCTTTCTATTATCTGAAAGACTAAATAACCGATTCACATCTACCCGTTCTAGACCTCTCATGATTTTAAACATCTCTATCATATCCCCCCCCTCAACCATCTCATCTCCAAGCTGAAAAGTCCTAACCTCTTTAGTCTTTCCTCATAGGGGAGCTGTTCCATTCCCCTTATCATTTTGGTCGCCCTTCTCTGTACCTTCTCCGTTGCAATTATCTTTTTTGAGATGCGGCGACCAGAACTGTTCTATACATAAGTCCACCAATTTTATTTGGTTACAAGCAACACAGAAGGAGTTTTTCAAAATACAATTCACTTCTTAAACAAGGAACCCAGACACAGCCGTGTTTCGCACTCAAGTTGTGTCAGGGGGACCAATGGATTCTCATCGTCTTAATCTCAGCGAAGGGGAGGGGAGGGTACATTGCTGAGTTATGATTTTACATGGATAGCTTATTAATGTTTTTGAATTAAACCCTTTTTGTGCTTTTCATCTGTATAAAACTACTACTAACCTCGCTCAGGCTGAAAGCTTTGCAAAAAATAGTTTTCACCACAGGACTGCTATTTCCTGCATTGGCTCATGTACGGTGCACATTCAATTCCTATAACTGATTGCTCAGATTATATACACGCTGCAATCTGACAATACGTCTTCATATTGCTGATAATTGCACGGGATTCATTTTTCGGTATTATAGCGTGTCCACCGCAGGATTTCCCGGTCCTCTGTCTTGAACTATGTATGGTGCCATGATATACTGACTGAACTATTCTGAATTTTGTCTGAGGATTCCTGCCCCCCTCCCCAAGATTGATTAAGATGACTAGAATCCACTGGTCCCCCTGATGCAGCTTGGGTGCGAAACACGGACATGACAGGATTCCTTGTTTAAGAAGTGAATTGTATTTTGAAAGATTCCTCCTGTTGCTTGTAACCAAATAAAATTGATGGACTTATGTATAGAACAGCGCTTTATTTACCTTGGTTATTTATTTACCTTGGTTTTTATTTACCTTGGTTTTTATTTTTATTTACCTTGGTTTTTATTATTTTATTTACCTTGGTTTTTATTTACCTTGGTTTTTATTTACCTTGGTTATTATCTTTTATCTCATTGTTAATCTTTCTCTCGCCTTCTCTACATTCCAAGTTTACATTTTATCCCTGTTTTATTGTAACTGCTACTTTATTCTTCTATCACATGTTAATGTTCTAAGTTTTTTAAAGTATTTATCCTTTTATCACACCCTGTTATTTGTAAACCGGCATGATGCGACTCCCATCGCGAATGCCGGTATATAAGAAATTCAAATAAATAAATAAATAAATAAATAAATTTATTAATTTTGTGAGCCACACATTCTTCTCTTTTGTATTGATGTGTGCATGCTGTTTACTCCGCATTTCTGACGGGTATCTCTCTTACATCTTCCACAGTGAATACTGAAGCTAAGAATTCATTTAGTCTCTCTACAGGGATGACAAATCCATAAAGCCCTCCTTTTACTGCTTGATCATCTAATGGTCCAACTGACTCCCCCACAGGCTTTTTACCTCACATGTACCTAAAAAAAGTTTTTATTATGAGTTTTTGCTTCCACTGCAAGCTTCTTTTCAAATTCTCTCTTTGTCTTCCTTATCAATGCTTTGCATCTGACTTGCCAGTGCTTATGCTGTTTCCTTCATTCGGATCCCTTTTCCATTTCTTGAAAGATGTTCTTTTAGATATTATAACCTCTCTCACCTCACCTTTCAACCATGCCAGTAGTCATTTAGCCTTCTTTCCACCTTTTCTAACGCATGGAATACATCTGTTCTGAGCTTCCAAGATGGTATTTTTAAATATCCATGCCTGAGTTAAATTCTTAACCTTTATATTTGCTCCTTCCATTTTTTTCCTAAAAGGAGCAATTGCAAAGGTTGTCACTGAGAAAAGTTTCTAGGTGCAAGGGATCAGAAAATACAGATTTCTTTGATAAGTAACAAAACATTTACACGGATATTTAAGAAAAAGGTACCCTTCAAATCAATAGCTATGTTTTAATTGTATGGAACTGTGTGACCCCGGGAAATGTCTGAAAATACTTGTATCTACTTTCCATAAAAAGAAACCTATTTTTGCAAAACTTCTGAAACACTAAATTCTTGTCCTGTTCCAAAGAAAAGGAGACCAATAGAGTAGCTTTTAAAAAAGGTATGTCATCAATAGAAGATTCAAAAAAAGTCAGAGAGCAGGAGGACTTCTCCACACAGAGTCAATCGCTCCCTTTTCCTGTGCTATCACTCTTCTGTATCTAGGAAGATAGCATATATTAGACAGAATAGGACATTCATCTACAAGAATTAAACAAAATATCAGTGACATTTTTTAAACAATGCATCTGAAGATAACAGTCTAGTCATGGAAAAATTTAAAAACAGACCAGAAATGTAGGGAAACTTAATACTAAGATTGTGTGTGTAACCTTGTCTGCATAAATAATCTATCAGTTCACACCGCATCAGCAAGCCAGACAGTGTGCCCTGCAGTGCACGGGCCACCCAGACAGCTCAATCAACTGCGAATCGAATGGAAACAATTTTTTTTTTAGAATTTTTAAATTGCAATTAAAAAACTGTTTAACAATCTGTTTCCTATAAAGTTGTTAGTCCTGGTAAGCTAGCTTGATCTAAGCCCAACAGCAACCGTTGTTTTGCAATGAGCTTCATCGGGAACATTATGATCACAATGTAAATCCCAAACTTAAACAAGTGGACATTCACCACTTATAAATCCTCGTTTCATTTAAACTAAAAACATAAAAAATGTCAAAATTAATCAATGTTCAATTAACCACAAAACTTAATACTTACCTTATTGCAGATTTGTATCATTCGTGGATGATTAAAGCTTCTCTTTGTGATTTCACAATGGGGAACGTCAGGAACAAACATTTATATAGACGCTCAACTGTCAGTCAACGTGATGACGTTTACTCACGTAATCAATCAGAAAGAACATCTTGTAGTAATGTCTAAGATAAATTTAAAAACTGCAAATTCCTCTAATTTGATTTTCAATATTTTCCAGCCAAGTATGTAACAAAATTATCTTTATATGAGCAATCCCAGCTCGAAGGAACCCAACTGAGCATTAACACTAGTCAAAAACATTCAATCGAGTCTTGTTCCTGTAGTTTAGACCTGGTGTCTTCCTTGATTTTACTTAATTGCAAAACAGAGCTAGAAAAAAAAAGTCTTTTCAACTTTAGTGACTACCCGCCAAATATCCAACATTGTAATATTGAAAGATTCATCAATTTCACCTGACACATTGAGGAGCGTCAATATACATTGTCAAGGTTGTTGAGAATAAGCAATACATTGCGTATGAATCCAGAAGAGATAGAGTCATATCGATTAGAAGACCTCAGAGTTTATTTCCCTCCCCACCAGAAATATTGACCAAAGAAAATGTCACACCACTAATTAGATGAAAATTCTAGGTGTAACTTTAGATCCTTAACACTGCAGACATGTTTACTCTTTCAAAAACAAAAAAAAAATCAGGGGACACTGAAGTTACTAAGTAGCACATTTAAAACAAAACAGAGAAAATAGGTTTTCATTCAACGCACAATTAAGCTCTAGAATTCGTTGACAAAGGATGTGGGAAAGGCATTTGGCGTAGCTGGGTTTGAAAAAAGGTTTGGACAAGAATCAATGAACAAAATCTGTGTGCTGGAGTTAACTAGGGTTTGTCATCAACTACCTAAAATCCCAATGAAGCCTATCATCTCAGTTGGAGCTCGCAGGAGCTCTGCTAAACATGAATCTGGCAAAAGCCTTCCTTTCACAAAGGATAAACAACTTGCTGTCCATAGTGGAAGAAATAAAAATGCAGATATAAACATGGGACATGTTGAGGATATTGCGCCTTAAGCCATCAATAGTACGTCATCTTTGGCATGTTGCTACATAAGACTAGTCCAATGGCACCTAACATCTCAGTAGACACAGGCCACATAATATTTTTAAGACAAATTCAAATCACTCAGGGACTCAGTGTCCTGGTGGCTGGACTAGGGAATTTGGCCAAGGGAGTGTCTTTCCAAATCTTGTTAGGGGAGAAAGGAGAAAGACACTTAAATATCCCAAAGGTTTCCATGCACAAGAGGCAGAACTCTTTCAACAGAAAGGAAGCTCTAGAACAAGGATTCATGGGATAAGGGTGAAAGGGAGGTAGTCTCCGGAGTAATCTTAGGAAATATTTCTTTACAGAGAGGATAGTGGATGCAAGGAATGGCTTCCCATTGCAGGTAAAAACAGTATCTGAATTCAAGAAAGCATGAGATAAATATAGGGGATCTCTAAGGGAGTGATGGGAATGGTAAAACTAGATAAATTGGACAGATGGGTAGACTAGATGGGCCATATGGTCTTTTTCTGCCATCATGCTTCTAATTTTCTATGTTTATTTATTTATTTATTTATTTGTTATTTTTATTATACCGAGTTTCATGATAGGAATCACATCAACCCGGTTTACAATTAACAATGTGAGTAAAGGCAGAGAGTAACAAAGTAAAGAACATTTCCCAATACAAGAACAAATATAGTATGAAACTTAACAAATATTATAACAATATTTTGGATGTGAGAAAGTTACAACAATATTTTGGATGTGAGAAAGTTACAAAAAACAAGGAAAAATAACTTGGATATGAAAGGGGAAGAATTGTAGAACGACTATAAGCATTTTAACCAGCTGTTCCTGGAGGAAACGTTCATAAACCATTATAAACCAGGCTGACTTAGGAAATCTGCTGCTTATCTCTGGGCATAAGCAGCATGGAATCTATCTACTATTTGGGATCCTGCTAGGTATGCGTGACCTGGATTTGCAACTGTTGGAAACAGAATATTGGACTTTATGGATCCTTGGTCTGACCCAGTATGGCAGTTCTTATGCCATTTACTCTATGAACTGGCTCAGATTTTGTGAGTTTTTCTCCATAGTTTTTTTTTTTTGTACAAAATATTACAAAAGTAGCCATGCATTATCAGTAAATATTGCTTTATGAGAAACTGTGAACCATTGAATTACAGTTCCCATAACTTTCTCTAAATTTTGCACTAGTATCATTCAATATATTTTACAATAAATAACCATACAGACTTATGAATTGGGATATAGAAATGTATCTTTGTTTTCTCCACAACTTTAATCAATGCTTCTAAGAAAAAAAAACCCCTCTGCTCTGCCCTGAGAGGTAAACTTCTGGAAGACCCATCCGAACTCTGGAAGCGGTTTAGAGCTAAATGTCCGATAAAAATTCTACATGGAACCTATCCATATCAAGAATATTACAAGGATTGCTAATTGAATTTCTCCCTCTTATTTCAACATCCAATGTATTCCTTTTGTCTGAGAATAAAAGGAATGGTGTATTTATTCAGACATTCTTGGAAAAACCTAGAATTGTACACAATTTCAGAAATATATTGTTTTGCAACCTCTTAACACTTACCCTTTGCTGTCTTTTGTCATACAAAAAGACCACAAATTGATGGAATCATGAGACAACATATATTAAAAAATAAAAAAATATAAAGAATAAGCTTGCAGAAAAACAAACACAACCCAGTAAGTAAAAAATGATCAGCTTGATAGTTTTCTATGCAGACACAAGAGGGAATGATACATCAGAGCCCCCTAGTGGATGAGAATGCTAGTTGCTGCACAAATGTCAGAATCATTTTATTTTCTAAAATCAAGCAAGTTTTATTATAACATTACACCAGACCATAAAGATTCAGACCCACTGACATTTAGTAAAAAGCAGGAAAATGTGGAATGTATTTACTGTAATGGGAAACAAGGTAAAGAACTGAAAATTAGCAAAAATCTCCTTTAAAAAGTTTTACACTGTGGGAATTCGGGCAAATACTCCCAAGACATCTCAGGAATCCTTCTGCTTATGCAGCTGATTTGAATCTCTGATTGCTTTCTAGGTACATTATCAGGTTAGTCTTCCATTTTATAAATTATAGGCAGTTCAAGTGGTTTTGGAATGTTTTGAGACAATGGACACGGTTTTCAAATTGTTCATGTCTGTAGAGCTAGGGGGTCTCAAACTAGCAGCCATGAAGCTAAGCAATTATTCAGGTCCAAATGGAAAATGTTAGCCTCAGACGGGTGATGCTCGGACCTGTGCAAGCTACTTTGGGAAACATCTTTGCATTAAGAAGGAAGCTGCTGGGAAGGTTTATGCATTAATGAAAATGGCCAGAAAAGAATCTTTAAACAGAAACAGGTAGGGAAAGCTTGAAGAGGCAAAGGTTCGGAAATGCTAGGTTACAATATAGATTTGGAGATGGTGTGGGCATGGGGATGTGTGTGGCGTGGCATGTGTTTAGTGATATGAGGGGGTGTATGGGGGGGTTAGAAGGCTGTGTTTACTGTGGGACTGCTTAGGGGGATATCAGAGGGAACGGATCTGTTGGGATGTGTATATTTTTTAGGGGCAAGTGGGATGGGTTTGTGGACAGCTTGTGTGGGTATGGCCATGTGCTTGCAGACGAGGGAATGTGTAGCACGTTAATGGCTGTGGATAGGTTATAACTTGGATGTGTGGGGAAGTTGTGTGCATATAAACGGGGTGTGTGTAAGGGGAGTTATGGGATACTATGGCTGTATGTGTAGATGGGGTGCAGTTGGAGCAAGAGTGTGTATGGGGTGTGTGTGAATTGAAAAGCTGCATTATTTATTTCCCTGTCTCTGTGTGTGGGGGGAGGGGAGGTGTGTGTAGGCCATTTTGATCTTTGTTGGAATAACAGCATATCAAATAAGACAAACATAACTGTTTGGGATGTCTGTGGTGTGTGCATGTGAGTATGTGTGTACTTTGGAAGTGCCTTTTTGTGCTATCCTTTCCCATTTGCTTTATCTTTTCTGTGCTGCTCTGTGACAAAGTGCTGGGAAAGTGGAGGGGGGAGGGGGCTGGTCAGTAATACATTCTAACAGTTCCCCATAAAAAACAAAGGGCATTTTATAATGTGGATGCTCGGTTCTCCAAAAACACTGATCTAACATATTCACATTTTCTTCCCGCATGCCAAATTTGGTGAATTTCCATCCCTTTTTGGAGAGTTATTGTGCCTGCAGTCAGACCGAGAGACACTAAACCCTTTTACATAATTCTTTTCACCATTCTGACTGCTGGGAAGCATAAAAAACGTTGCACCTGAATTGTCTGCATGCACGTTAAACGCTGAATGCATTATAAGGGAAATAAGGGCAGTTCCCAGGGATCCTGCTGCTGCAGCTGCTAATTTGATTCACTGGTTACTTTCTAGCTTGTTAAAACCTCATTTTTAAAGTCCTGAGTGGTAAGAAATGGTGAAATTGGTTCTTACCTGCTAATTTCCTTTCCTTTAAGTCCTGACAAAGCAGTCCAGACTGACGGGGTTTTCCCTCCTACCAACAGATGGAGGCAGAGGACCACCCCTGTCTTCATGCTGCCTCTCTATAATGTAGTTTAGTCGGAGGAGGCATCAATAGTCTACTGCCCAAGCTGAGTGTGTGTTCCTTCCTGCTAAGCATGTGCAATGGAGTTTCCTTTTTCTGGATATGTACCCAGTTTCCCTCAGTTCTTTCCCCAGAGTGACCGGTTAGCCTCACCTCGGTGGTGGGAAAAGTAATGGAGCGCTGCTGAAAGAAAGAATAGTGAACTATCTACAGTCGGGAGAATTGCTGGACCAGAGGCAGCATGGATTCACCAGGGGAAGATCCTGTCAGACAAATCTGATTGACTTTCTTGATTGGCTGACTAGGGAATTAGATCGAGGAAGAGCGCTCGATGTCATCTACTTGGATTTCAGCAAAGCTTTTGATACGGTCCTGCACAGGAGATTTGTGAATAAAATGAGAAGCTTAGGAGTGAGTGCCAAAGTGGTGGCCTGGATTGCAAACTGGTTGTCGGACAGAAGACAATGTGCGATGGTAAATGGAACTTACTCTGAAGAGAGAGCAGTGTTAAGTGGAGTGCCGCAAGGATCAGTGTTGGGACTGGTCCTGTTCAATATCTTTGTGAGCGACATTGCGGACAGGATAGAAGGTAAGGTTTGTCTTTTTGCGGATGATACTAAGATCTGCAACAGAGTGGACACGCCAGAAGGAGTGAAGAGAATGAGAAGGGATTTAAGGAAGCTGGAAGAGTGGTCGAAGATATGGCAGCTGAGATTTAATGCCAAGAAGTGCAGAGTCATGCAAATGGGGTGTGGAAACCTGAAAGAACTGTATTTGATGGGGGGTGAAGGACTGATGTGCACAGAGCAGGAGAGAGACCTTGGGGTGATAGTGTCTAACGATCTGAAGTCGGCGATAGCTAAAGCCAGAAGAATGCTGGACTGCATAGAGAGAGGAATATCTAGTAAGAGAAAGGAAGTGATGATCCCCTTGTACAGGGCCTTGGTGAGGTCTCACCTGGAGTACTGTGTTCAGTTCTGGAGACCGTATCTCCAAAGGGACAGAGACAGGATGGAGGTGGTCCAGACAAGGGCGACCAAAAAGGTGGATGGTCTTCATAAAATGACTTATGAAGAGAGATTGAAGAACCTAAATATGTATACCCTGGAGGAGAGGAGGATCAGAGGTGATATGATACAGACTTTCAGACACTTGAAAGGTTTTAATAATCCATGGTCAACAACAAACCTTTTACATTGGAAAAAAAAATCAGTAGAACTAAGGGTCACGATTTGAGACAGAACCAATGTCAGGAAGTATTTCTTCACGGAGAGGGTGGTGAATGCCTGGAATGCCCTTCCGGAGGAAGTGGCAAAGACTAAAATTGTGAAGGATTTCAAAGGGGCGTGGGATAAACACTGTAGATCCATAAAGGCTAGAGGTTGAGAATGAAGAGAAGAGCCATGGGGGTGGCTTGCTGGAATGGAGGCTACTACCTGGTGTTTACTACCCTTACTCAATAAGCCTTCACACGGTTAATGCAACTCCAACATTGCTCTCTGCTTCAACGGCAAGGGGAAATGTGGAAGAGGATTTGCATTCAGACAACAACCAACAAGGACTGAACTACACAGTCTGGGTAAACAAATAAGCATGGGGGTAGCTTGCTTATTGTGGCGGTTACTACCCTAAACCAATTAAGCCTGATACTTCACTTTGAATGCATATACAGTGTTGCTCTCTGCTTCAACGGCAGGGAGAAATGTGGAAAAGAGGATTTACATTCAGACAACATCCAACAAGGCATTGATCTGTGCAGTCTGGGTAAACAAGCATCGGGGTAACTTGCTTGATGCGGCGGTTACTACCCGTAACCATTAAGCCTTATGCTCACCTTTGATGCAACTCAAACATTATTCTCTGCATCAATGGCAGGGGGTGGCAGGAAATTTGAATCAAACCAGTTACCAACAAGGGCCCTGAACTTGATGATTGGTGAAACAGCTAAGTATGGGAAAATAAGTGTGGGAGCTTGCTGGGCAGACTGGATGGGCCGATTGGTCTTTTTCTGCCATCATTTCTATGTTTCTATATTAAACACTATTTTCATTGTGTTTAAGGTGTGGCAAAAAAAAAAGTATTGAGAGAACAAAAACAAAATAAAAGAATGAGCTTCAAAGTTGCTCTTCTCCTTCTTTGGGTTTCTATAGAGAAGGGTGTATTTGCCGCTCCAATAGCTTCCCATCTTTTATACTTACACTAAATGAAGCAAAGAAAAAGAAAAGTCCTCTCAGGGTGGGTTCTGGACTGGCCTTGTCAGGACTAAAAGAAAGGAAATTAGCAAGTAAAACCAATTTCACCTTCCTTCACGTCCTGCAAACCAGTTCAGACAAAAGGGGATGTACCTGATCAGTACTCACCCTGGGCGGGAATGTCCCCGGGCTGCAAGTATCATCCCTCTAGCTAACGCTGCATCCTTCAAATTTAACCTATAGCGTTTAATGAAAGAATGGAGCGAGGACCAAGTAACTGCTTTGCAGTTATTTAGTGATGAAACTGCCCCGGATTCTGCCCATGACGCCGCTTGGGCTCTGGTGAACTGTGCTTTGAGCCCCTCTGGTACTTTCTTCCCCTTGAGTATGAGGGCTGAAGCTATTGCTTCCTGAATTCATCTTGCGATGGAGGTCTTTGATGCTGCCTCCCCTTTACTTGGTCCTGCATACAGCACAAACAACCTATCTGACTTTCTAAAGAGGTTGGTGGTCTCCAGATACCTAAGAATGATCCTTCTTACATCAAGTCCTTTCATGTTTGCCTTCTTGATCACTCTCCCTTCTTCCTTAACCCCTTTCCGGTCCACCCCAAATATATTCATCAGTGAGCCTATTGTATTGTGTTTTCTCGACCTGAAAGGGGTTAAAACACTGGCAGTACCACTGCCTCATTCATATGAAATCACAATACCACCTTGAACAAGGGGACCTGTGTGATTGTGACCTTCTCTCTTGAGAATGACAAAATACGGGTTCCTGCATGATAGGGCTTGTAGCTCCATGATTCTTCTAGCTAAACAGATTGCTACCAGAAACATTAGCTTCAGTGTGAGGTCCTTTACTGTTTGACTGTCTCAAAGGGCAGCTGCATCAGTGCTCCTAGCATCAAGTTTAGGTCCCATGACGACACCTGATTTCCCCTAGAAGGGCATACTCGATTCACTCCCTTTAAAACCTACTTATGTCCGCCACTCCCCTTAACTTGGCCTGTGAAGCAGGAGGTAGCCACTACCTGTACTTTTAAATAATTTACTGCTAGGCCTTTCTCCAGGTCTGCTTGCCGGAATTACAAGATTATTGACAACTCTGCCTTCTTTGGATTGGTGCCTTGCTGCTCACACCGGTGCTCAAAGCATTTCCAAACTCTTGCATATGCTCAAGAGGTGGAAGGTTTCCGTGTTTCTAATGTTGAGATTACTTGTTTTGAGTACCCTTTCTTCTGCAGTCTCTGCCTCTCAATAGCCAGGCCATGAGAACGGACTTAGGTGCTCCATGTACATTGGGCCCTGATGAAGCAGACCTACAATCGGGCTGAATTTTATTGGTTCCGCTATACTGCACCTGAGAAGATCTGCATACCAAGGGCGCCTCTGTCAATCCGGAGCCACCAACACTACTCTCCTTGGATGACTAGCAATCTTCCTGACCACCATCAGCCATGGTGAGAATATATACATTAGCATCTCTTGTGGGAAGGTCTGCATCAATGCATCCATTCCCTTGGCTAGGCTGTTTCTTGACCTGCTGAAAAACTGCTCTGCCTTTGTATTTTTGTGGGTTGCCATCAAGTCCCAACTGGGATGTCCCCATCTGAAGACTATCTGATCGAAGGCAAAGTCCGCTAGCTCCAATTTCCCTGGGTCCAGCTCTTGGTGACCTAAGAAATCTGCTTGAACATTGTCTGTTCCTACTATATGAGTTGCAGAGAGTGCAACCCATATAGCTTCCCTGCTCACTGCATTAACAACTGGGCTTTTTTCTGGACCTGCTTGCTCTTTATACCTTCTTGTATGTTCACATATGCAACTGCTGTGGCACTGCCTGAAAAAATTCTTACTGCTTTTCCCTGGAGTATTCCCTGAAATTACACTAACACCAGCTGGATCGTCCTTGTTTCCGGGGCATTTATTGACCATCTTGTCTCCTGTGGAGACCAGAGGCCTTGTGCTGTGAATGATTCGCAATGCACTCCCCATCCTTTTCTGTTGGTATCCGCGGATACTGTTATCCACTGGGGCATATCTAGGTTTACCCCTTTCTTCAGGTTGCTGCTGTACAGCCACAAGTCCAGGCTACTTCCTGCCTTTGATGAAAGCTGGAGCCACTTGAGGTATCCCCCTCTTGTGGTGACTAGCTGGACAGAACTCTCTTGTACGGGGCCTCATATAAGCTCTCTACGGTTGCTGTCATTGAACCCAGAAGGCGTAAATACGCCCATACTGTATGATTCTGGCTCTTCAGAAATGATCTGATCTTTTGTTATAGCCTGTGAATCTTCTGCTGCAGTAGAAACACTTTGCATATTCTTGTGTCGAATCGAGCCCCAAGATGCACCAAATCCTGTGATGGCTATATGTGGCTTTTGGCTTGGTTCATTATCCAACCTAGGTCCTGTAACATCTGTACCATCCTCAGTTTCCTGCACCCCCTTCTGAAATGAGTTGGCTTTTATCAGCCAATGGTCCAAGTATGGGTGAACACAAATTCCCTCCTTGTGGAAGAACGCCGCTACTACCACCGTCATCTTTTTAAGTATACACTCCCACCTAACCGGAAGCAGAGAACTACTGAGAAACCTCCCAGCTATCCCAGGATATATAGCGTGAGTGATGTAAGCAAAAGAAAATGGAAATAGTTCTCTACCTCCACCTACTGGCAAGCAGGGGAATCCTGCAGGTGTGGACTGGTTTGCAGGACAAAAGAGAAACAGCACTTGAAGTCTGTTACAGAATTTCATACCAAATTGATCCAGACCAAAATAAAATAGTGGTGAAAAATTCCATCAGCATTCATAACTGAAAATTAAAAGCACCCCATGTGAGAGACCTAGATTTGATTTTCAACCAGTAGTTAGACTTGGGGTGCACATATACTTGGTACCAAAGGAAGCCAATGTTTGCAGCCCATGGCTGAGGACTACTGTTAATGTTAAATTTGTCCTTCAGGTTAATCAAAGTTCCTGGCTACATTATACCTGGCATTAGTCAATGCATCAGTCTTTCATAAATCCTAAAAAATGCACCATTAAAACACAAGACGACAATTTGAAACACTACCTCATTTGATAATGGGAAGCCACTTTTTCCCGGTGTTGATAGTCACTCCCATCTGTTCCTGTTGCCCGAGGACCTGCACGAGATGCCATGGCAACACTACACTCAGACCTAGGAAAACACAGATACTAATTTAGTTATTCAGAAATAGGGGCTATTTTAGAACAGGGTTGCTTAACTTCAGCCCATATGGTCCCTAACCAGATCCATGTTTCACAATAAGCACAATGAATCCTATACCTGCATTAAGAAAAAGGTTGACTCGCATGTTTTGGTTATGCTAAAAACCAATACTGTTTGGAGGCTGCAAAGACCAAAACTGCTATTCACAGACCTAGATTTTCTATTCCTAACTACACAGATTTAAAAGAAATGTAAAATGGTATAGATTTTGAGCTGTATCTCTCATGCCTCAAAGTATCCATTCTGGGGTTCCAGACCAGCTGTGTCCTCTTGAATGCACTTGAGAATTTGTATACTTAATCCCTCCAAAAATAAAGTCTTATTGAGTCAAGCTACTACCAAATTCACAGGCTGTCTTCTATACTGACTCCACCCCCATCTCTCTCTAGTAATGCTAAAAGTCTAAAAAGCAATGAACTTGTTTTGCATCTCCAGACTCCTCTCTTCAATCTACCCATTTCAAATCACTTCTAGTTTCACCATCTCTCTAAAAGTTGCTCTTTTCTCACTTTTGATACATGCCATCTTCTCCTTTAGGATGTCTGGATTTTTGTAACAGCCTCCTTGCGGGCCTTCCCAATTCTTCTATCTGCCCTCTTCAAGTCCTCCAAAATACTGTAGCATGCATTCTTTTCTGTCTTGCATGTTATCCTTATGTCATCCTGCTAATTTGTTTCTGGCATGAGCATTCAGGAAAGCATCAAACCAGTTGAGGCTGGCCTGGTAGCTCAGTCACAGTGCTATATAGGACTTGGGTTCATTTCCCAGATCTGATCTTCTGCTTCCCAAGCTGGCCAGAAAATCTGATCTGGGAATCCCAGTCATTATGCAATTGAGACATTTCTCAGCTTTCTGCTGTTTCCCCCCCCCCCCCATCATACTATCTCAGCTCTGTATCTCATAACCAAGCTTCCTCTCCTTTTTGTACCTTCTCATCTCACCCCCTTTCTTTTAAACAACCTTCTGCTTGATACTCAACAAGCTCCTCTCTGGTTATTTACTGATGGACAATAAAAAGCTCACTGGCCTGGTCAAGAGACTAATTTCCTGTTTTCATTTGCCTATCTTTTCATTACATATTTTATTTATATATATAACTAAACAATATAAGATGCAGCAAAGTCTTTTCACAGGAAAAAAAAAACCCTAGAATATATACACAAAAATTAAGCAAGTCATACTGCCTTCCTTACAGAGTGCACACCTGCAGTTTCAGCACTGACCAGCTGAAATATGAACCCTTGCTCCAAAGGAGGGTTGCAAGCTCGAGGAAGGATAAAAAGCACCATTCTCACCAAATCCCATCCAAGCCACACTAGAGGAAAGTAAAGTTGAGAAGTGTGGACTGGTATAAGGCCTAAAGTTTTTTCTTTTTCCTATTTTGTCACTGGGAAAAAAAATGCCTATTAAATCTGGCCCTAACTGTTCAACTCAAGTTAACCTGAATTAATTAGCACAAGTAATAAAGTCAGGCAGCCTTCACCAAATAAATATAGCCTGTTTTCCAGTCTTTCAGCATCTCTAATGTGACGTGATTTATTCTAGATCTGCTTGTTCTTACTTTTGCTGGTTTTCTCCATTTCTGACCTCTTAATTCTTTCTCTATTCAAACTTTTCTCATTTCTTTTATATGTCCTCTACATATGTATGTCTTAACACCTTTCCACGCGCCCCAAGCCCGAGTGTATTTTTTACTCTTCTCTCACCAAACTCAATCTATCCCCATTCTTCAATGCCCCGCCCCTCTCTCCAACCTGGTTCCTTCCATCCATCTCCCCTTCCACCCCATCCCCTCTATAAATAAGTGTGAGATTTTCCATGCCCACCCGCCCAGGTAGGGTTAAAGGTCGCTTGTGAAGGTTTAAGCTTCCTATTGTGGTCCAAATGTTTTTCTACTATGCCCCATCGGGCTCAAGGTGACAGGTGGATGCTAGACTCCACGCAAGATGGGGGTTCAGCTTCAGTCCAACAAGGGAACGTCGTCGCTCGCGGCTCAGAAATTAAAGTTCATTCTAGCCAAAGAGTCCAAGAAGTGGGGGGGAGGCCGGGAAAGGAGGAAGAGAGTCCAGCGTCGCCAGTGAGGGGTAAGGGGAAGAGAAAACAAAAAGCATCCTCACCCCACTCCCGGCGCTTCTGGCCTCCAGCTTACCGCTTGCTGCACTGCCGAGCTCCGCCTTCCTCATTCCCAGCACTGTGAGACTCTGCACGGGAGGACGGGGCGGCGCGAGGCTCAAACTACACGGCTTGAGCGAGCGCGCGTATGCGCACCTGATAGTGAGTCTATTATTCTTCTGCCCTTATTCTGCTAGAGGAAGAGTTTGGGACGATGGGATGAACGTGAGAAAAAGACTGAAGAAATGCAAATGAAGAGAAAGAAAGGTCAGAGATGATAAAGACCAGGAACAGAGAACAGAATAAATCAAACTAGAGATGCACAATGGTTGGAGCACCATTTGTTTACATTTTGGTGATGGCTGCTTGCCATGTTTTTCCTGTGCTAATTAATTTGGATTCATCTGTGTTTTTCCTTTTGAAGCCAAGCTGAACTTTTCACTTGGCTTAGTTGATTAGCTTTTTGCCCCCAGTGGGGAGGGGAGCCATGGCGAGGATGGCCATGTTTCTTCCTCAGTGTCAATTTTTTTTGCTGTCTCTGTCTCGGGCCCACTCCAAAAAAGCCCAGCTCCCTTCAGTGATACAAACTTTAAAAACTGCCACTACTACTACCCCTCTTCAAAACCATGACAGGTGCAAGGTTATTAGGTGTCCTAGGTGAACCTTATAGCCTTGCACAAAGCCCCCCCCCCCCCCCCCCCCCATTTACACATACAGTTAAGAGTTATGCATTTATATTTTACATTAAAAATATCAAAATATAGTATTCTAAGATAAAAATATCACTTACATTATATTTCCATGCACTGCTGTGATGCCAACCACAAATCCCTGCAATAAAGAGACACTTGGAACCCATATGATATTAGGCCAATTGTGATGTGTGTTGGGGTGGGCTTGACCCTCTGAAAACCTGAATACACTAATACACTTCCTATTAGGAATTGCCTCACTTCAGTCACACATGCAGAACATAAACAGACCCTCACCAAATACAGAATAGAAAGTAGAAATACAAACATGCAGACAAAAACTGAACTGGAAACCGCAAGAAGCCAGACTCTTTGTAATACAATGATAAAACAGAACCATCACCATTCTTCAAATATTTCTTCACGGATAGAATGGTGAATGCCTGGAATGACCTTCCGGAGGAGGTGATGAAGACAAAAACAGTGAAGGAATTCAAAGGGGCATGGGATAAACACTGGATCCCTAAAGGCTAGAGGATGGAAATGAAGAAAAGAGTGCATGGGGGTAACTTTCTGGTGTGGTGGTTGCTACCCTTAAATAAACCTTGATACCATTAATGTAACTCCATTATTGCTCTGTGTTTCAACAGCAGTGGGAAAAGAATTACATTCAGACAGCAACCACCGAAGGCCCCAACTTTTACGGTTTGGGAAACAAGCATTTGAGTAACTTGCTGATGCAGCTTTTAGTACCCTTAACAAATAAGCCTTGATTCTGTTAATGCAACTCCAACATTGCTCTCTGCTTCCATGGCAAGTGTAAAGGGAAATTGAATTCAAACAGCATCCAATGAGGGCCCTGACTTTTACGGTTTGGGGAAACTGATAAGCATGAGGGTAACTTGCACAGTGCGGCAGACTGGCATAAGCTTGCTGGGAAGACTGGATGGATAATTTGGTTCTTTTTTGCCATCATTTCTATATTTCTATCAAACAAAATCAAATAAAATAATAATCATAATACTAAAAACATACTGATAATATTATTTTAAAAAAAGCTAATGAATAAAAGATCAAATAATTAAAAACTCATAAACAAGTTTTTTTTAAGTGTCCCCAAACACCAATAAAATATTTCAAAACAGCAGACACATCAAATAACACCTGAAAAATAAAACTTAAAAGGATTTAAAGAATTCACGCTCTCCATACTTGGCAACTTTTGATTTCCAGTCACCCTGAGATTGTAGTGGATTAGTGGGAGTGGGATGCACAAAATGTCTCCTCTCTTATATACACACATACCCTCCCTCAATCTGCAGACATCTCCAGCTCTTCTCTGGTTGGGATTTACTAGCAATTCCAGGCCCTCATCTTCATTTCTGTTGCTGACAAGTTGGAATCCACCTGCAGCCTCCATTCTCCCTCTCTTTCTCTCTCTCTCACACACAAAACAAAGTCAGGCCTCATTCTCTCACACACACACCCAGACAAGCTCCCATTTACACCCACACACCACAGGCAGGCTCCCATTCACATCCACTCAAATCCCAGGCAGGCTCCCCTCTTCACTCTCACACACACCCTGCCCATTCAAGGAAGGCTCCCATGTATACATGTGCACGCACACACCCACTCATCCCAGTCAGCCTCCCACTCACTCACACACCCATCATAGGCAGCCTCCTACAGACCAGGCAGTCAGGATCCACAGGTCATTCTTTTTCCACTGCTGCTGCTGCCAGCCAGTACTTCTTTGTGAAGATCAGCCGTTCTGCAGCTCCTCTTCATGTGTTAGCTCCAAGATAATTCATCACTCTTGGTGCTAGCACTTCCTGTATTCTCATCTCATGCATTACGAGCTGAGAATACAGGAAGTGCTAGCACTAAGAGTGTTGAATACCATGGGGCCAGCACCTGAGGAGCTGCCATATGGGCTTCCTCTTCCTCTGCAGCCTCTTGCTTCTTCTGCCGCCTGTGGGATCAGGTCCACTGGCACTAGCATAGGCCTTTCCCTGCTCCCAACGTCCCCCTGTGCAATTGCACAGTTTGTAACATCCGGTGGCACCAGGCCTGGGCAACCCTTAAAATGTGCACTGTAGGTCCTGGCCAGCAAGGCACCCTTGCCTACTATCTCCCTTTGCCTCCTTCCCAGCACACAAAACTGAGAGCACACACTATGAATCATCAGGCAATCTCTTTGTGGGAAAAATTCGGGGCTGCAGCTTTATTTAGCATTCAAGGTACAATGACATATCATGCATCCTAACTTGACTATCTAAGGTTTGGCTTACAATATATATATATTCAATCAAGTAATCAGTCAACCTACATTGTCACTTGCAGCTGGCCCGCCTGCTTGGCTGCCCTCGACCTACCAGATGGACCCAGCCGAGGCAGGGAGTGCATAGCCTGCCAGACCGACCCACCTATGTGTGCCTGCTATTTTTCTCAACGCTTTTGCTTGCAGCCTGCCAGACTGCCCCAGCTGTTTTTCTGCTTGTGTCTATTGTTGTCACAGCCTGCCAGACCGACACAGCTGTGTTCCTGATTGAATCGGCTCAAATTATACACCCTTGTTTCGGGCCTATTCCAGGTAGGCCTTAGAGCAGTTAAGTTCTGTAAAGTCACTCATCGTGCTACAGTCCTGCCAAACCTCTGGTCAGAATTATCTTCCACCATGGGATAGGATAGCAGCCTTGCTTGTCCCATCTCCCCCCCATGCACTGGGACTGAATCCAAAGCATGCAGCACTGCCTGCATTGCGTCCTGAAAGGTGCATAATAGGATATCCATGCCAATATCAGAAAGATGTACCCCATCTGGCCTGTACATCCCAAGGCCTCGATCGCAATCAATTCTTGTCTCAATGCCACACCACCTAGAAGGGAAACAAACTTTGAGATTTCCCAGTTAACCCTTTTTTTTCCTTTTTCCGATATCCTTTATCTCTTTTGTTGAAAGAGTTTAGCTCATGGACCAATACTATTGACAATCTCAAATTTGAGTTTACATATAGGCAGAATAGCATCCCCTTTCTAGATGTAATTATTAATAAATTGGAACATCAGTTTATTACTACAATTTGCAGGAAAGAGCAGGTAGGAACACTGTCTTACATACTGAGAGTTTTCATCCACAACAGTTAAAGGATAATATCCCTGCAGGACAATCTTTACATCTAAGGAGACTGTGCGTAGTGACACATACCCGGGAACCGGCCCATGTGTCGAAAGCAGCACCGCACGCCCAGTTGATGCAGCGCCGGATGGACGCGACGCAGGCTACCAAACCTATGGCGCCGAGGATCAGGCGCATCGACCAGGACCTTCTGAGTCACCCCGGGCGCCGACTACAACGCACCCTCTTCCGACGCATGGATCGACATCATCGTGGCACGAAGCAACGGCGCCGATGCACCGAAGCGAGCGACGAAAACCATGGCGCCATCGACGCATGACACGATGCCCTCGGCGCCACCACCAGGAACTAGTAAGAAAACAACTAAATCTCGCATTCCCCAGAACAAACTGGGACGCAGAAGAAATCCCATTTCGTACTGCTAGCTACGATATCGAAGGCGTCCAGGGATGCACCCTTGACCCTAATACCCTCTTCACCAGCCTCCTCGTCCAGATCAGACAGGAACGAAGGGCAAATTCAACTATCTTCGTCGTCAGTCTCCTCTGCCTTCTCGGCTCTTGTGTTTTCAGACTTATCCTTAGCTTCCAAATGTCACTCCAGGGTTGACGTTCTGGCGGAACCCCTGGCGAAAAAACGCAAGGTGCGGGAAAAACTGCACACATGCGTGCCCAAGACTCAGCCACCAGCTACAGATATCCTCTTGGCAGCCATTCCAGCAGGCAGACTACAGGTACCGGCTAGACCACCGATGCCGCCAGTGACAAAGGACGCTTTCGTCAACCTCTCTCTGGTATTATCGGGTTTCTTTGAAGTCATGAAATCCACTTATCAGATGGGAAATTCCTCGCCAGTACTGACCAGGAGTCTCCACAACCTTCAGAGCATTTGTCCACGCAAAACACACGTCCTCCATCTCCACAGGACATAAGACCCCCATCCCCACGGGCCCTCTGTCCAGCCCTGACACCAGCACCACAACCTCACCGGTCGGGTACCCCAGTGTCGCCGGACCTGCAGCCCACATCACCGAATAGCTCAACAGGGTACCACTCCGAACCCGGAGACGAACCGGTGGAACCATACTCTCCTCCGGAAGACCTTACCTATCCAAAGTTCTTGGAAAAGATAGGTTTGGTCCTCAACCTTAACATTCAAAAGGTGCCAGATCCGAGACCGGCAACTTTAGATCTAAGATTTTTGATCTGCCGGCAGAGCCTACCTCTCTACCTCCACATGGGGTGCTAGACTCCGTGCTGGAACGCTCCTGGGATACTCCTTTTCAGCTTCCACCGGTTTCGAGGAAAACCGATTTCAAGTATAAAATGCAAAAATCGCCCTACTATTCGACTCCACAACTACCCCATGCATCTCTGGTAGTTGAATCGGCAATGGCGAGAGCTAAGAAATCCAGGTTACACTCGTTACCCCTCCGGGCAGAGATCTTCGTTTGCTGGATAAATTTACGAAGCACACATTCCAGGCGTCAATGCTGGCCACCCGCATTAACCATCACCAGTTCTATATCATCCAATACCTCTAAGAGTGTGTACAATGGATGAAAGAAAGCTCAGACCTTGTCCATCCAACTGGGGACACTAATCATGTACAAGACCTGGAAGAGGCCATCCGCCATTTATTGTGCACCATCTATGAAGGGTTTGAGGCCTCCGCAGCTGCCATTGCGGTGCGACGTATGGCGTGGCTGTGGGCCAGCTCCATTAGAGAAGATGTCCACGAGAAATTGGCCAATTTACCGTGTAAAGGAGACAATTTGTTTGGGACCAGTTTCCAGGAAACTGTGGCCCAGCTAAAGGAGCAGTCCATGGCTGTACAATCGCTGGCCACTCCTCAATCCTACTCTGCAACACGCCGATACCCCACACTACCTCGCAGACAGATCTTCCAGCGCCAGCCTTATAGGCCATAAGCTTTGTACCGTCCCCCACCTTATCAGACTTCCCGTCCGCAGAATCAACAAAACCAAAACCATTGGGGACGACCCTGGGGCCAGCGCCCACAAACACAACACGCTGCCCCGGCCAAGACTAACCTGTCTTTTTGAGCGTCGCCCTGCCACCACCGCAACAGGTGCTAGCGGGAGGTATCACAGCACACATCCGGGAATGGGAGAAGATCACCAAGGACCAATGGGTACTAGACATTGTTCAACACAGGTACAGAATTCACTTCCACTCTTCCCCCCCCCAACCACTCCCTCATTCTGCACCAAGGGGGTCCAGACCCCATCAAAACCGCTTGGAGCAGGAGGTGACGGCGTTATTACAACAGCAGGCGATTCGCCGTATCCCTCCGACAGAACATCTCGCGGTATTCCACTCCCCTTACTTCCTAATTCCAAAGAAATCCAGGGACCTTCGTCCAATCTTGGACCTCAGAGAACTGAACAAGTTCGTCGTCAAGGAAAAGTTCAAAATGATCTCTCTCAAATCTCTGCCACCCTTGATCCAACCCCAAGCCTGGATGTGCTCCATAGACCTCAAGGATGCATACACTCACATTCCTATGCATCCTTCCTCCTGGCGATACCTGTCTTTCCAAGTCCATGGCCAATACTTCCAATACAAAGTCCTGCCCTTTGGCCTGTCAAAAGCGCCCAGGGTGTTCACCAAATGTATGGCAGTGGTGGTGGCGTTCCTCCGCCAAAGGGGGATCATGATATTTCCTTACCTTGATGACTGGCTGTTGGTAGCCGCCAGTCCGGACACGCTTCGGCAACATCTCCAACATACAATTCAATGCCTAGACAAGTTGGGAGATTGATCATCAGTTATCAGAAGTCCAACTTACATCTGGCACAAACAATACAGTTCATAGGAGCTCAGTTGGACACAATCAAATACCGAGTTTTTCTGCTGGCCAACAGAAAACGAAACATGCGACTCCTTTTCCGCAGCCTGAAGTCGACCGTTGTCGCAGACGGCACATCAAGTCTTACAAGTCTTGGGACATATGGCTGCCTTGATCCACGCAGTCTCCATCACGAGACTTCGCATGCGATACCTCCAATGGGGTCTCACACGGCAGTGGAAACAACATTCTCAACCACTACATTGGAAAGTGACCTTGACAAAAACCATGACGGACTTAGACTGGTGGTTGCGAAAACCAACACTCACCAAGGGAGCTCCTTTCACTCTCCTACCGCACAATGCGGTCCTAACCATGGATGCCTCCCACAAAGGTTGGGGGGCCCACCTCGACAACCTCCAGACGCAAGGTCACAGCGTGAACAATCTCTTCACATCAATCTTTTGGAATTGAGAGTCATCCGATATGCTCTACACACCTTTGTCTCTCACCTCCAAGGCCACCGGGTGATGGTATACATGGACAATCAGGTGACCATATTTTATATCAACAAACAGGGGGGCTCAGGCTCCTGGACTCTGTGCCGCGAGGCCCTCACCCTCCTGCAATGGTCCCATCCACCACTCCATTCAACTACAAGCCACTTACTTGCCAGGAATCGCGAATACTCAAGCGGACCAGCTGAGTCGGATATTCCATCCACACGAATGGCCTCTCGACAATGAGGTAGCCGAGACCATCTTCCAAAAATGGGGCCAACCATCCATAGATCTTTTCACCACAGAGCACAACCGGAAAGTACATTGCTTCTGCTCTGTGTGGCCGACTCCACACAGGGTCGCTCAGGAACGCTTTTCCTCATTCCATGGACGGAGCCCCTGATGTACGCATTCCCCCCCAATTCCCCTCATCACAAAGACCCTACAAAGTGCATGAGGGATGAGGCACAATTGATCCTCGTGGCACCGGCATGGCCTCGCCAACCATGGTACGCACACCTTCTACACCTGTTGGCGGATGCGCCGTTCAGACTCCCCAATCAAGAAAACCTGCTGTCCCAGGACGACGGGTCTCTCCTCCACCCGTTGCACTCCTCTCTGCATCTCACGGCTTGGGAGGTTGAAACAGCGCTTTCTGTCGGAACAAGGCTTCTCCATCACAGTTCAGGAGGTAATCTTAGCAGCTCGCAAGCTGTCCACGAAGAAAAACTATCACTTCAAATGGAAGCGCTACACCACGTGGTACGACTCCAGGAAGGTTGACCCATTTACCTGTACGCCAGAAACCTTGCTGGACTACTTACACACATTGTATATGGCTGTCTTGCTACAGCTTCAGTCAGAGTCCACCTCAGTGTGATTGCAGCATTTCACCGATCGCATAACGGCTAACCCATCTCTATCCATCCGATGGTCTCTCGATTCGTAAAAGGCCTCACACACACCTTTGGCCCCCGGTATCCAAACCACTGGTTCCGTGGAATCTAAACTTAGTTCTTGAACAACTGATGGTCTCGCCCTTCGAACCAATGGAATCCGCGCATCCAAAATACCTCACCTGGAAGGTAGTCTTCCTGACCGCAGTAACATCAGCGCGACGAGTTAGCGAATTATAGGCATTGGTTCATTGCAGCCCATACCTCCAATTCTACCACCATAAGCTGCTCTTACGGACACACCCCTCGTTTCTGCCAAAGGTAGTCTCCCAATTTCATCTCAACCAATCCATTGAGTTACCGACTTTCTACCCCAAACCTCACAAGAATGACAGAGAGAGGTTGCTACATACCCTGGACTGCAAGAGAGCACTTGCCTACTATAAACAGAGGACCTACTCGTCCCACATGGCATCACAATTCTTAGTTTCTTTCAACCCGAATGCTCCAGGCCTTCTGATAACCAAACGCACCATCTCTAGCTGGATCACCCAGTGTATACAATTCTGTCATAACAAACGTCATTCTGCCTTGCCATCTCGGCCCAAGGCTCATCAAACACGAGTGGTGGCAGCCTCCATTGCCCATCTGCGCCATAGTCCACCAGTAGACATTTGTAAAGCAGCCATGTGGGCTTCTCTTCACACGTTCACTTCCCATTACTGTCTCGACCAACAGACGGTGGACGATTCAAGGTTTGGTAAAACCCTTCTACAATCATTGTCCACGGACTCCACGAGGTCGACTGTCACCTTACCTTCACCACGCTGTATAAGACAATACCTATGACCTGTTCGTCAGTGTACTGAGAGCTTAGGACTCCCATGACAGCAAGGCTAATTCAGCCCTGCTATCGACGGGAAAAAGCAAGTTTGCTTACCGTAAACGGTGTTTCTGTAGATAGCAGGATGAATTAGCCATGCTGAGCCACCCACCTCCCTGATCAGTCGACATCAACTCTACGACCACATTTGCTTTATCACAGACTGAGGAGAGTCGTTATCAGCGCGGGAAACCACGTGCAGCCTCAGACCAAAGCTCTGACATCACTTAAGAAGCTCCGCCTCCCAGGCCTGACTGACAGTTCCCATGACAGCATGGCTAATTCATCCTGCTATCTATGGAAACACCGTTTACGGTAAGCAAACTTGCTTTTCTTCGCTGTTGTTTTGAAGAAATACTTGATTAGCATTTTAATAGTGGATGGGGAGGACAAGAGCAGCAGCATATATTTTATACCGGTGTAGGTTCAAAAGAACAAATACCATACTGGATCAGCTAAAAGTGCATCAAGCCTAGCAACCTGTCCCTGGCCAATACAGCTCACAAGCACCCAGTAGGATCCTAAACAATAGGTGCAGTCCATTATAAAACTGTACTTGCTCGGTGTTGTAATATGATCACCATATATAATAACTATAGCCTTATTTTCATTATCTCATTTTTCCTTCAGACACAACCTTGCTAGGTAGGAAATTCTGTAACCAGCTCATTATCATCAATACTGTGAATGAGTTTTCCAACTTTGAACAAATGATGAATTCCTCATTTGTACCATGTTACTCAATGTAAACGTATTGCCAGCCTGCCCGTGTATAGACTGACAAAAATACTGGGACTAGAGAAATGTAGCATACTGCTGCTATCACCACAACAAATGGGTCCTATCTACACTTCAGCTATTTGAGACTGTTCAGCAGATTATGAGAACAAGGGAATAATTATACATTGGCTCTCCTCTTCCTACTTTAAAATGTAAGCCAAACCACATATCAAAAGGTTATAGGGCCTTTTTTTTTTTTTTTTACTACAAGCAATTCCCCATAGGCAGGTGCATGCCCACCATCTGCTGGAGACTGAGAATACGGGGGAGCTGTCAGGGCAGGGCTATATGTCCATGACATCAGCAAGTTAGTTTTATTTCATCTCCATCTGCTGCTAGAGGTCCATAACCCACTTGTATGGACTGGCCTGCCTGAATGCAGAGGAATAGTCAAATCTTCAGTTTTGTCATTTCAGAAGTATTGGGGCTGTAAAGTACTGTAATTATTACAGGGTTCATTGTGTGCACAAGAGCATATCAGTGACTGGAATCCACTAGAAAAAGAAAACCAAAATGGAAGACATCTTTGAACATATTGTAATACAAAATATATATAGGTAAATATACATATATAAATACATAATACAGAGATTATAAGATTAAAATCATTTCAATTTTATGAACAAACATATGCAAAAAGTTGTGTTCGCTATGAGGGCAGTAATTGACTGGTTCTGCTGAGGTGCAAGTCTGTGACTCAAGTTTTTCATAATACTTACTCCAGAACTAATTCTAAGACTCTGGCTTTTGCATTTCCTATGTGCAGTAAGCAAGGTCTTGCAGGTGAGTAACTGCTTTTCTGTTCACAGTCTGAAAATCCTGTATATGATACTGCATAGATTCTGTTCATTGGTCTTTCACAATCTAGATGAACAGTAGAGGTACCAGAAGTAGAGGCAGGGGCTCTTCTCTTTCAAGAGAAATCCCATCATGGTTTCTTAGCAGCTGAAAGGAGGATCTCTATTAAGATATGAATTGTACAGCCAGAACCCAATATTTGCTATTGCAAAGCTGCGATTGGTATCTAGGTCTTCATAAGCACTAGCTGAAGGCTTCCTGAATCTGTCCTGAGAACCCCCCCCCCAAAAAAACCCAAGATTTTCAGGATATCCATAATGAACATGCATATGAGAAATCTGCATATACTGGGTCTCTAATGTATGCAAATTCATCTCATGTATATGTCAGTGTGGATATCCTGAAAATCCTCTACAATATTCTTTGCTGAAAACACAATATACTCGCACAGAGCAATACGCTATATTCATACAGTAGGATCAAAATATATTTACAACATAATAAAAAAGGTAAAACATTCATACAAGGGCCTGATTTATCAAAGATCTTCCACATAAGCTGTGAACAGCAATTCTTTTACAAATAAGAACCAAAACAACATCTGAGGAAAATTAGCATATAATAATATGGCTCATTTTCAGCTCTCAGTTTCCACTTATATTGCCATACATGCAGTAGTTTCTTAAGAGCTTCTCGTCCTTTTGGCTAAGTCATAAGCTGACAAAAGTTTCTTCTTGGCTTTCTAGCTGAGACTGAAAACCAGTAGAATATGGAGTGAGGAAGGGGGTTAACATTCTGCTACCTGACCACCTTGGGATATGAAACTGGACTCTGATCAAACCAGGAGGATAACATTTCCTGCTTAAAAAAAAATACAAAAATCCAACATGGGCTTGCCCACTGGAAAGCATATCCTGCTGAAGTCCTGGCTGCCAGCAGAAAGTCCAGTCAGCCCATAGGTTCAGCCATCTAGGTATAAGAATATTAAATCAGAACAGCAGTCTTAGAGCTGGATTTTTATTTTGCAATACCAAAATTATGCCAATAGTATAATGACCAAATAGCACTTTGTACTTCATTGTGAAAATATATCAAAGTTTAATGCTATAAAAAGGCTGCTGGCAAAGAACCATCTTCGCTTGTTTCCAAACAAAGTCTCGCCAATCTGAAAAGGGACGTAGCACGAGGCTATTAGCAGCACCTTTACTGGGGACATGAATGATTTTTTAAAATTTCAGTTTTGCATTTTTTCCTATAAGGAATTGACCAAAACTAGTTTTGTAGGATGAATATTCATTTTTTTCCCTCAATAAATTTCAGTGGGAGTCACTGCTAGTAAAAATGAATGGCTGCTTTCATTTTACTAGGCACTTATCTATAAGAGTCATTACCGGAAGTGTACTTCCAGGAATAGTTTCACTATCTTGGAAAATCAATTTTACCCAGTACTGTGATATCAAATCACATCTAGGTTTGCTGGGGCAGAGATACACGTTCCAAGCATCTGGGAGTCACTGGCCCTCATATAGCAGTCACAGGACTTCATTTGTTTAGCACCGACTATAAATGCATGTACATAGGTGAAAGTGGACAGCACTTGTTGCATGTAACCCAGAGCAACAAAAAAACCCAGAGAGACCCTGAAGCAATCTCCCCTGCAACTACCCTGGAATATAATTTACTTTGTATCCTTTGTTACTGGGATCTCTGTAATGAACGTTACAACAAAGAGATCTACCAGTACTCAAAAACTTCATAATCATTGACATATTCTCACTTTTACCACTTTCAGTGGAAAAGGAGAAGAGGTGGAGTGTAAATCCCGGGAATCCTTTAAGGCCCGGGTTTGTAGTCTGTGTGCCACCCTCTCCCAGTGCATGTGGGCATGTCCTCGAAGGCATTGGTCCTTAGCAATCTCAGTGGCTGTGTAGTTACTGCAACATCTTCCGCTAACAGGAAGGGATTAGCGCTTTCCTTGCAGATGAAGGTTTCTCTTCCAGAGGCAGTTCCCTTTCTGTGGCATCCAGAAGTTGTTGCATATAACAAGATGTGCCCAACAGCATATGGCCTGTGGCCTGCATGGTGAAGAGTCCCCACCGTAATGCTTCCCTGCCAAGAACGTAAGAGAAAAAAAAACAAACCACACAGCATGTTACATTCAAAATGGTCCACAAAAAAAAAAAAAAAAAAAAACCAAACCCAAAAACCATACTTCCCCCTCACACCAATGATATCTATGAAGATTTTCCTTTCCAGCTGTCTTCTTATGGGAAGGAGAAACAAAAGGATTCATCTCAAGAATATTAACAATAAATCACTGCCACTCACTTCATGATCCTCTTTGCTCCATAACACTGCAGATCATAGGACAACGAATATGTGCCATACAATGTAGCTTTGACATTTAAGCAGCCAATGAAGTCACGGGGATTCATCTTATAAAGGTCGAAGGTGACACGAGCCACGTCAATCCTGCGAGACTTGTTGGAGGACGAGAACCAGTAGCGAGCACTCTGGGGAAAATGAGAACAGTATTAGTGCTTAGTGTTTAGGAAGCCCATCTCCAGAGAAAAGAATCTGCAGTACCAGTAAGGAGACATTTTAACAAATGAAACAGCTGTTCTGAAGGTACAGGTATACATAACCCAGGTCAGAGACTAGCTAGTCCTGGGATACAATAATAGTACATAACCAAGAGAAAGAATCTTGAATGTGTCTGGGCACGGCCCACAATTTGAGCAACTGACAGCCTATTTTCCTTGTGCATTCGCACCTCAGATATTACCAAAAGAAGCAGGACAGGTAACGTGCACCTCAGCAAGTGCTGTGTAGGTCATAAGTCATTGCATACCTCACTGGGTCTCCATTTCTGCCCCTTTTCAAGCACCATTAAGATAGATCCACTATCCAGAGACTGGAAAAACTCCTCCGTATCAACATCTGTTCCATCCTCATCTAGAACTAGAGTAATAGCACTTGTAACAAGTAGAGTGTCCTGCACCTGAAGATGCAAATGAAAGAGAATAAGAAAGATAAGGTGAGAGTGAGGGTTCTGGAAGCTAGGAAAAAAAAAAAGAAGAAGGAGGTAGCAATATGAAAAACAGATAGTGAAACAGATGTACATGCACTGAGCTCCATAAATCAAGACAGGGACTGGCCCTTTTGACTGAGGCCTCAGGTTACTGCGGTGCAGGGGATCCAGGTTCTGATCCCCTGTCTGAAGGGACTGACTGGTCCTGTGTGTTCTGCAGAGGTAGCGTGCTCAGGCCTGGGGAGGGTAGGAAGGCAGAAGCTGCCTTTGTGAAAGCTGCTATTGGCCAGCAGGTGGTCCTAATAATCACCTCAGAGGAGGCGCCTCTCCATCCCTCAGGCTGACATGGATCCCTCCGCTGCCTGTGCCATAACAGGATGGCAGAAAAACTAGGGGTAAATGTGACAGACCGCAATGAAAAAAAAAAAACAATACAGGAAAATAGTGAAACAGATACTGGTAGTAAAAAAAACAACCAGGCAGAGAAAATATACAAAAAAAAATACAGAAACTGGAATATGTGAAAGGAAATATAGGGAACGGCAAAAAAGATAAAAAAGCAAATGAAGAGAAATTGTAAAGATATTGCTAAATAATGAGACAACGTGAAGTACTTGTGACTTATAATACTTTTTTTTTGTTGAATAGGGGTAAAGCTTTGCTAAATAGACCCTATGTGCTGCTTCTGTACCCACCTTGTTGAGGAGATCTCTCAGGCTGTCAGCCATGATTCCTTTCTTAATGCTGCGGTCCCAGTTACTGACACGATAAGGTCGCAGTTTGGTTACAGGACCCGAGAACAGCTGCTGAGTCACAGAGGTGCTTACAGACACACACCTAGCAAAGGCAAAGAAGAGGGTCAGGATATGCAGGGGGAAAACTTGAGGGCATAGGTGTATTTTGGGAGGGAGTGAGTCAGTGCCCGCCGCCAAATGCCCCGAGCTAGGTCCAGGTCAGCCTCCCTTCCCCATATAAATTTCCATAGCCCTTGCCCCTCCCCCCAAAAATAGAAGACTGGTTCTTGCATTTGCTCATTTCTAAATCACAGGCTATGAACGGTGCGGGGGGGAGGGGGCGGGAGTGGAGGAGGAGAATAGTAACTGCATATAAAAATCAAATTTGTTGAAATAATTTGTTCACAGTCACGCAGACACTGAAGTCCCAGGACATCTCCTGAATTACTGTCCAGTGCTCTAACCACTAGGCCAAGCTTTCTATCCAGAGGCCAGCTTGCATTCTAATGACATTATTTGACAAGGTCCCAAATGGAAATCTCAAGTCTCATTTCCACGGACGAACACGTCCTCCTCGCTTATAATGATGGACAGCAGGAATCTGCTATTAGTTCACAAAGCTGGTCCTGACTGCAAGTCACTTCAGACAAAATCATTAACTATGTGTGGATAATTTGAAGAGGACGACACTTAATCTAAGGGAGGGCAGAAGGAAAAAAAATGTGTAGAATAACTTGTTCAAAGTACTAAAAAAAAAAAGAGAGAGAGAGAAACACCCGAAAAGTGAACTCTTTTGAAATTTCATCTCCTCCTGTTCCCCAATCCAAAAAAAAAATCCCAACAATCTTTTTCCTTATTTTATTGTTGGATTACAATCCGTGTTGAAATCTGTCTCGGACTTCCAGTGCCACAGCCCCACTGGCCGGTGACATTATACAATGGGCACTAGTAAATTGTGTGATAAAGTCAGGGCACTGCTCTGGTCCCATGTGGCAAACCTGCAAGAATTGGAGAAGATACAGAAGAGGACGGTGAGAGAAACAGACAAAGAAAAATTCTTACTTTGAGATGGATTTGGAAGAAAGAAGGCTCAGAGACTTCATAGCATATTCCATCTTGGTCAGTAAAACTTGCTCTGACCTGAAAGGAAATAAGAGAGGCTTAGTGCTCAGTTTGGAGTTTCTGAGGATTCACCAGTTAGTTCTTCAGTGAAGTTCCCTCTGTGGATTGAGAGACCCGGAGAATAATGAATCCATCATAATTCTATTTATCCTTACTAATCTCTGTCTGTCCTGGTGAAAGACTCCTATATCTCTTATCTCTAATTTCAGCCAGTCACACCTCTCTGAAAAGGTCAAACAGTGGATGTGCAATGTGGAAAAAATTTTTTTTCCAGATTGAAATCAAATTCAAAATGGAAACATTTTATCTACTATTAATCGGTATATTTGTCCAGCAAAAAGGCTGCAATACCAGCAGTGGCAATGAGGTATCAGAATAACAGCATCCAGGTATCAGTATAATCTTTTTTTTTTTTTCCATTGCTTTCAAGGAGATTTCTGCTAGCACATATGAAATAAAAATACAGCATAAATCATGCATGTTCCCGCTCATTTCAATTTACTGGATTGCCCTGTTGGGGTGGACTGGAGATCTGAACTCTTGGTGATGACTAGGAAAAGAGATTCTGTGAGAGGAAAACATGAGTTCTACTGGGCCAGGAAAGAGAGGGAGAATAAGAGCAAGAATTCTAGTTAAGTACAAGGCACTCGATCCTCAAAATCCTCAGTTTAACCTCACCTATAATCAAGTACTTTAAATCTTCAATCACAGCCTTGCTGTCTTAAATCAGCGCCTCCTATTTGTTCTCTGTTATATGTCCTGTTTGTCTTGACTTGACTGTAAGCTCCAAGGAGTCTCTCTGTACAGTGCTGGGTGCATCTGGAATAAGCTATATAAGTCAAGATCATAAATATAACAAAAGAAATATGCTAGGAATTATTAGGAAAGAAATGGAGAACAGATAATACCATAATGCCTCTGCATCGCTTAATGGTGCAACCACATCTTGAGTATTATATGCAGTAGTGGTCACCACATCTCAAAAAAGATATAGCAGAATTAGAAAAAATACACAGAAGGGAGACTAAAATGATAAAGGGGATGAAATGATTCCTCTTTGAGGAAAGGCTAAAGAGATTAGGGCTCGTCAGTTTGGAGAAGGAAGAGAAGAGAGATATGATAGAGGTCTATAAAATGAGTTGTGTGGAATGAGTAAATGCAAATCAGTTGTTTACTCTTTCAAAAGTATAAAAAGTAGGGGACATTCAATAAAGTTACATTTAAGACAAATATGAGAAAATATTTTTTTTAATTCAATGCATAATTAAAACTCTGGAAGAAAAGTCCATAAACAATAATGAAGGTAGATTTGGGGAAATCCAGTGTTTTAAATCTGAGATAAGTGGCATGGACTCTATCAACCTTTTGGGAGGTACTTGTGACCTGGCTTGGCCACTGTTGGAAACAGGATGCTGGGCTTGATGCACCTTTGGTCTGACCCAGTATGGCAAATCTTATGATCTAACCATGGGATGATACTCAACCAATTTATTTTATTTATTTATAAAACTTTTTAGCCTGCTGAGCCACAAGAGTACATACACAATTATAGTCTCCAATAATGAATGACAATACAAATCCATATAAAATAAAATAACTGCATTAAATTAAGTTACAAAAAAAATCACTCATCAAATCATTAACCATCCTGTCCTTGTATCAAACATTACACTGATTCTCATTAGACATCACCAATCTGTAAGCAGATAAGAGATACTAAAGCTTTGCATAGGCCTCATTAACAAGGTAAGTTTTCAGCAGCTTCTTAAAACTAAGTAAATCCTGAATTATTATTAATATTTTTGTTTAAGAGATTGAGGGAGCGCGTTCCAGATGATTGGATCTGCCACTGCAATGATGCGGTCCCGTGATTCATTGAAACAAATCTGTTTAATGGAAAATACTGCTAACCGACATTTTGGTAGCGGAGTGTAAAGTATGGGGAGTGGGGGAGGGGTGGTTAATCAACCTAATAAATGAAGCCTGCACATGCGCAGTAGAGAGCAGCTCTACTGCGCATGTGCGGGCGAGCACGTCGATCACAGCAGAGCATCAGCTGTTTGAGAACATGGCGGCTGCAGCGAGGAGCTGTAGCGGCGGCATCGGCGAGGAGCAGTAGAGGCGGCGGCGAGCAGTAGCGGCCTCGGCGAGAAGCAGCGAACCCGGTGGTGAGGGAGGAGAGAGTGAGAGTGAGGGGAGGTGAGAGTGGGAGAGGTGAGAGGGAGGAGAGAGTGAGAGGGTCAGAGTAGCCCTTTGTTACGGGCTGCGAGCGTCAGCTGGATATCAACATGGCGGCGACGAGGAGCGGCAGCCAGTAGCGTCAGCGAGGAGCAATGAACTCGGTGGGGAGGGAGGAGAGAGTGAGCGGAGGGAGGTGAGAGGGAGAGAGTGAGAGGGAGGGAGGTGAGTGGTGGGAGAGAGGGGAGAGGTGGGGAGGAGTGAGGGGAGAGGGAGAATGAGGGGGAGGTGAGAGACAGAGGGATGTGAGTAAGTGGAAGGGTAAGAAGTTGTGGAGCAGAGAAAAAAAGGGAGTGGAGGAGGGCTGAGGGAAGGGGAGGGAGGTGAGAGTGAGGGGAGGGAGGGAGGCAGTAAGAGACAGAGGGTGAGTAAGACTGAGTGGAGGGAAGGGGGTGAGTGAACGAGGGGAAGGGGGAGTGAGGGAGAAAAAGTGTAGAAGGGTGCTGTGTTCGAAAATGGACTGAAAAAAAAAATTTAATGTAGCCCGTTTTAACGGACTTAACGGCTTGTAAACACATAAATCAGCTAATGAACCCCGAGGCAATAAATGCTACACTATACTGGACGCCAATGCACGGCTGGCTAGTACTGGAGTTATTTGGTCTTCATGAGAACATCTGGAAATGAAGAGAGGCTGCTGAATTTTGAATACATTGCAATGGTTGCAATGGTGACTTTGGAAGAGCCAGAAATGCACCGTCACACTAATCCAGTGTTGGTAGTACCAATGACCGAGCCACTAAACAGAAATCAGAAAAACGTAAGTAAGGTTTTAAAGAGCGCAAAAGCTGAATTTTAAAAAAAGAACTTTGAATCACGGTTTTATACAGGGCCGCAGAGAGAGGAATCAAGGATCACCCCCAGATCTAATGCTTGATGTTTAATAGGGATTGACATCGCCATAAGACCACCAGGTATCCCCTACCATGAAAGACCAGATACCCCCTGCCATGAAAGAAAAAAAAAACCTCTGTTTTTTTCCACGTTTAGCTTCAATCTGCTATGTGCTAGCCACCAGTTAATTGAGGAAAAGCAGCTAGAAAGTCTGTCCAGTGCAATATCAAATGATGAACAAATAGGAAAAAAAACAGCCAACAACTGGATATCATCTGCAAATATCTTGAATGAAATATCTAGCTGGGACATGATATCACAGAGGGATCTCAGGTAGATGTTGAAAAGCAGAGGGGATAAAGAGGATCCCTGCGGGACCCCCATCGACAAGTTCACATGTGCTTGAAGTAGCATCTCCAATCACCACCATGTACGTGTGATTTGACAAAAATGATGAAAACCAAGAATACACTGTTGTAATACAATCGATCATTCCATCTCTGGGTATCGAACGCTGCTGACAAATCCAATAATGCAAGAAAATATCGGATCCCAGAGTCAGCTGAGGTGTTACATTCCACAACAAGAGGCAAAGGGATGACTAAGCCCAGAGAATGACGAATATTAATTCCTTCGGTGTATTTACTAAAGGATGGGGCGACAAACCATTCCTTTTGCTTTGCATTAGAGGGATTCAGTGCAGATCTGTTAAACTGGGGAGAGGGGGTAGCTTCTACTGATTGAGAAACCCTTATTCAAATGAACAAAAAAAGGGGCTGAACTCCCCCTAGGTGCTTCCTACACTCCAAAGATGAAGCAGGCCCTTCTACTTCTAATCTCATTCCTATGCTAGGAATATCAGCTTTCTTTTCATCAGAAGAGATATGATTTTTGTGCAGAACTAGGGGTCACGATGTGAAACTCCAAGACTCAAAAACAGTCAGGAAATATTGCATCACGGAAGAGGTGGTGAAGACGAGAACAGTCATTGAATTCAAAAGGTCCTGGGACAAACACAGAGAATCCCTGCTGGCTAGGGAATGGAAATTAACAAATGCGGTATTTATTTAATTTATACTTTGCTTTTTAGCCACTTCAAGAAGAATTACATACAGGTACTGTGTTACACCTAAAGTTTACAATTCTGCTTGGGGTAGCCTCAACGGAGTGGCAGTTGCTGCTCCTACCCTTAGCAGATGTCGGTAACCTGCACAGAGCAGCAGTTGCTACTACCCTTAAAAAAATTATTAAAAAAAAAAAAAATTCTTGCTGGGCAGACTAGATACCATCTCATCCATGGAAAATGAAATTCACCAGGGAGCTCTTGAAATGGCACAGGAAATCAAGAGATGAGGTCCTCGGAATGAATTAGGTCATATCTCAGAACATTACATCATGGAGCCTACCATTCCCACCCTCACAAGAGAAAAAAAACCCAAAAAAAACCCCTTACATGTAGCACTTCTGTGAAGCACTTGAGTGTCAATGACCTGGGAACCTAAAAGTCCTCTGCTCCCACACCCACTGCCTGTACCAGAGTTTTGCTACCAAAATTTTGGATCTGATCTACAGCAGTTCAAAAGTGGGAAAATGAATTCAGAAGAGATACTCACTCTACAGGCATCTCGGCTAAATGCTCAGTTTCTGCTGTTCCTGTCAAGGTGGTTATGAACAGTGTTCTGAACTCAAGGCTATCTTCGAACTTAATATACTCCAGCTGGATTGGGACTTGCCCTTTGACCAGATAAAGAGAGGGTGAACACACATAGAGAGCAGAGTCCATCTGCCAGTCAGACCGGGCTGTTGAGCAATGCACCACATGGTGTTGATTCTGCTCCCTGGGTGACTGTGAAAGTGGCTGGTGAAATAGACCGTATGTACAGGGTAAGAGAAGGAAATGCTGCAGATATTGCCAAATAATTCATGTATGTCTTTAGTTATCACACACAAAGCACCTGCAACTCTATTAGGATTATGTGTATGACTGGAAACAGCACTGTCCTATGGACCCTGGCTCTGACCTGGAATTATTATTTTCATTGCATATGGCACATCCCAAAACAATGCTCTACCCATTAAACACAAAAACTTTGCTACAAGCCACACTTACAAAAATAACTAAAATAGTCTATGTAGGCTCCCCTCCCCCAGTTCACCCACAGTTTTGGCCTGGGGGAAGGCCTCTCTAAGTAATCCCACTCTGGTACTAGATCCTAAAAAGCCAACCTTGCCCAGTGCTTGCCATAAAAATATCTTGGGGATGTAGACCACCACAAGCCAGTTTTTGATTATGGTGACATAGTACATGTCGGCAGAAAAGGATCATTTGGCCCACCTGGTCTATCCAGCTGAACCCGTCTACACCAGTGGTTCTCAACCTTGTTTTCTATCAGGAGACACCTGAGAGGTGATGCTCACGTGCGTGTCACACTGAACACAAGACCATCACGGGACTAAATATAAGCATATGCTCTGTATCCACAGGAGTCCCCCAGAACTAAGACATTTCCCTTTAGAACGCACCATACAAAAAAGATATTCTGATTCTGGTGTCATCTTAATAACAGCGTCACAAACTCCCTCTACTACCAGGTACATTGTGAAATAATACAAACAAACCCCACTCTGTACAGGTCTGTCAAACCTGCCATACCTCAGCAGCACTAACTCCAAGAAATGAAACAGCAATAGCTCTACCCATGAAAAGGCAGCAGTTCATCGCCAGTGCAATATCATATTGAGAAAGTAGAACAAGTAAGACTGATACAAATCCCTACATGCTACATCTCAGTCATACACATACAGAACCCAGACAGACCTGCCTTCACCTAATACAGAATTACAAATGTGAAAATTACAAATGTGGAAACAGAACCTGGAATGAAAACCCCAAGACCACCTTCTGCATGCAGCGCAAAACTGGAGACTAGAAACAGAAATATATTTCCTCCTACATTAAGCAAAGTTCAAAAAGAAGAAATGCATATTCTCAAAACTGACATAGTATGGCCCTTGTACCCAGTCCCTCCCCTCCATGCCCCATCACCTCTCACTTCTCACAACTACTCAGTCATGCCTTCACATCCTCATATCCCTGTCCAACATTCCCGACACCCCACCCCCACATCCTCTTCCCCGAGCTCCCTCTCTCCCCGTTCAGCTCTTTCTTCCCTTCCCTCTCCCCTATCCAGAATACTGCTGACCACCTCTTTCCTACTCAGCATCCCCCACTCCCCCAACCCAGCAGTCTCACACGTCCATCTCTCTTCCCTGCCCAGGAGCCCCCAACCCTCCCTCCTCTGTCTCTACCTACCCAGCAACTCCAACCTCCTTCCCCCCATCCCTGACTCCCAGTCTTCCCACACCTTCCTGCCTAGTACATTTTCCCCTCCTCCTGGCTCTCAGAAAAGGCTTGTCCAATCCAGAGTCTCCCTCCCTCTTTACCAGCAGCAGATGAGGGCAAGAAGCATTGAAGAGAGGAAGAAGATGGAGCAGCAGCGGATCTACAGAGCACACACCTTCCTCCCTTATGCTCCTGCTTTCACGTCCAGGCCCCATGGGGTGAAGAGAGCATCGGCAGCCTCACAGTCAGGCCAGGCAGAGGAAGATAAAGTTGATGTCCTGCCAGGCCCATATGAACAGGAGTTGGTGATATCGTGCTCTGATCTGGGTGAAGGTGGAAGGAACAAACTCCCAGTGGCCAGGAAGAGAAGGAAGCAAGAGCAGCTTCCTGTCACACCCAATAAAAGAGAAGTCAGCCAACTCCTGCCCAGACTGATGAGGAAAGATCAGTCTTCTGCTGGCTCTGCGACACACCAGTGTGTCCTGGCGCACCTGTTGGGAGTCACTGGTCTACATTACTCTAGCTTTGATCATCACCCTCTCTTGTCCTTTCCACCACCCTCTGCACTAAGAGGAGATCTTCCAGCTGACAGCTACACACGTTTGACTGCTCAGAGATTGCTTTGGATCCTTTTTTGCCATTAACTGGGAAGTGTAGTAAAGCTGTCTTGCTGCACGCTAGAGATCTGCCACCCTCCCCTATTATACCTGATACAGTGTACCAAAGCCCTGGTACTGCTCCATGCTAATCTAACTTACCACCTCTCCCTGGAAATGGAACATAATCCTACTGCAGATCTCTGTAAAGCGGCTTTGTCAGCTCTTCCTTTCAGCCCTCTAGCATTCTGGGTAGACGAGCATGTGGGTTTCCTTACCTAATTCAAGACCCAGGCTCCTCTTTCCTCATTTCTTTATGGCAGCAAGTTCAGAAAACAACTTTGTGATATCTCTAACGGATATAGCACTATCGCCCAAAAGCTGCTGTATTGTGTTCTGACTCAATCTGCGTTTCGTCATCTTTAGGTCACCTGAACTTCTTCACGCCCTCCGTCCGTCCGTAACACTTCTCACCTGACTTATTCACTCCTTTTCTGTTCCTGACTCTCCAGATGCCTTCTGAGTCAGTCTTTCCCCCCACTTTTCTTAGCACAAATACAAAATAAATGGCTATATCAATTATTTTTAAAATTCTCCCTCAGCATGTGGCATGCAGGTTGCTAATGAATAAGTATGACAATCTCCAATATAAAAGGGGAAAAAAAAAAAAAAGAAGATTTTGCCTCTAGTATCACACTCTACATCAGTTGACACTAACAGGACCAAGAGGATGCAGTGGCATTACCACAAAATTAGCATTAGATGGTACCTTTACTTTTGGCATCAAAACAATGGGAAAACATCTCACTGAAAATAAAAAATATATATATAATTGTTGTCACAATAATAATTATACAAAAATGCAAAATGATTCTTACTTCTCATAGGTATCAGCCCAGTCAAGTCTTCAGGATAATCTCTGGGAAGGCTGCAATATTTAGCTTTGTCTGTAATTCTCTCTCTCTCAGCCCCACTGCTGATCAATTTGTTCACCTCTTATCTCCTCCTCTCCCTTTCTCCTCCTTTTCACCCAGGAGTTCAAGGTCCCTCCCTCTCACTGGATAGTCTGAGGGAACTGGAGCAGAGGGTAATGCAAAGTCAGTAGAAAAGGACAAATCCTTCCCTAGTGGGGTCTGTGTGGCACCGATAGAAGCCCTGTATTGCCTGAACACGTACAAATTCTGCATTCAGTCTACATCTTTAGGCTACATACATATGTATTAAGTTAGTCCACCTATAGTTTGTTCCTATACCTACAACTTTATTTCCCCCAGGTAAATTCTGCTCTGCTGTTAATAATGAAAGAAATGTAACTCTCCAATATTAGTTAAAACAGAATCAACTTGAACTTTCATACTGATTTTTGCTTTCAACATCTTTTAACAGTTTCCACCCCCAAATTTTATTAAAGCTTCTTATGAAGACCTTAGGAATCATCAAGCACTTTCATGAAACGAATGATCTCCGTCTTAATCTGAACCTTCGTTCAGGGCAAGAAAAACTGTAATAAATGAGCTACACAGGTATAATAGAATGCTAATATTTAATAAAAAGGTAAATCTGACTGAAGAGGAAAATAGTATGTCTGAACTGAGCTGCACAGTACTCAGGTTCAGAGGGATGGGAATAACCAGAGGAAAAAAAAAAAGTATGAGGGAATGAAAGAAAAAAAAAGAAAAGGGGGGTATGTGAACAGAAAATGTGTAAGGCGACAGAAACAAAAGAGAGAGGCGAGAACTAATGCGACTATACTGAATTTAGAGAAAGACCAACTGGCCGATCCACTCTGCACAGCTGGTCTGGCCTACACTGCTAAGGATATATCTCAGCTGCAGAAGCTTGACCCCTTGCAGGATATCGCCCCTTATCCAAGTCAAGGCTTGTTGCTTTCCTCATGGGTTCTCCAGCATCTTGGGTAGATTAGAATACGTGTTCCCATACTTACTCCATAAGGGAGCAACTCCTCACATTTTGAGCCCATGGAAATACATACACACTTCTCACCACTAAAATCTGGATCCTAACACAGGGAACGTAGGAGAGCTTCTGGCAGCAACGCTATCTGACCTTTTCAATGCTTCTTTAAAGTCCGGCATGGTGGAATCCAGCAGAAGAGGCTCCTCATCATAAAAGTGGAAGGGAGGAGTCATCTGGGCACATCAGGCTGGTTAGTCGGACCTCAGTGGAGAGTAAATTAACGGAATCACTACTACAACAAAGGATGGTGCAGTTTTTTTTGGCATCCGGTGGATTGCAGGATCCAAGGCAGTACAGTTTTACTAGCCATAGGTACTGCCAGGTGAATTGAATTGATTTCTTTGACTGGATGACCCGAGATTTAGATTGAGGAGAGTGCTAGATGTAGTGTACTTGGATTTCAGCAAGGTCTCTGACGCAATTCCACATGGGCAATTATAGCATGCCCTTGCTTTGGATCCTAAAGTAAAAGGACTGCTAGGAACTGGTTGAGTGGAAGGCAAACGGCAGTGTGCCACAGGGACTGGTCCTCTCCAACATTTTCATTAGCAATATTGCAGAATGGCAAGCAGAAAAAAAGGAGGAGATACTGCCTCTACATAAAGTCTCTAGTGAGACCTGATTTGGAGTACCATGTACAGTTCTGGAAACAGCACCTTCAAACAGATATAAGCTAGAGTCGGTCCAGAAGACAACTACTAAAATGGTGAAAGGTTTTAATTGTAACGCATATGGGGGACAAACCTAAACATGTCTACCCTGGAAGAAAGGAGGGAAAGGTGAGATATGATAGACATTTAAATACTTCCAAGAAGTAAGTGTACAGATGGCAAGGCTCTTTCAACACAAAAGAGGCTCTGGAATGAAGGGTCATGATATGAGAGTGAAAGGAGGTAGGCTTAGGAGTAATCTAAGAAAATATTGCTTTACAGAAAGAGTGGCTGACACATGGAAACAGCCTCTCTGTGGATGAGGTGGAGATGAGGACAGTATCAGAATTCACAAGCACTAAGGAGCTCTGAAAGAGAGGAAGAGACTATAAAGCGGAGCAGAAGATGGAACTGGGCCATCATGATCTAGGTTTCTTTGTATTTACCATTCATTAATCCTTTCCTCAAAAGGAAAGAAAACCATTATGTTCCAAAAAGAACCACCCCTTTTTTTTATATTTATATACCAAAAGGCGAAACCACCAGCATAAGATGTGAGTATAACAAAGAATAGGGGGTCTTGATCAACTGAAGGAGAAGAAGAGCAGTTAATTCCGCAAATGAGGATGGCTGGAATCTATGTGGAATTTCAAAAGAATAAAAACTCTTTGAATTAAAGGAGCAATTGCCTTCCAACAGAACTCTGGGTAAAACAGCTCTAACCTGGTTAGATACCAGTGCCAGAACATAAGGAAGCTGCAAGGGAAAGAAAGCTGAAAGCCGAGGTGAGGTTACACTTACTTTAGTTCAGAGAAACAAGATTAGTTTATCTATAAATTGAAGTTAAATACATTTCCTCTATCAAGACACTTCATACATAAAAGGTGCAGAGTCCAGAGCATATATATGTCTGCATAAGAAAGTGGAAAACAGATTTTCTACCAAGTACCAAAGTCTGACCTCCATGTGTTACAATATTTGAAAGAACAGGGACACAGCAGCACAGCAGACAGAAGTAATGTAGTTTCTAGGACGGCTATTCTAGGGAATTTTAGTACTGGTGACTGACAGAGCTAGACACTATAGAACTAGTCCGGCTGTGAAAGTTCTGCAATTTCATTAAATTTAGTTAACATATTTTATTCAAATAGAATCTCAATGTGCTTAAGATTTATAACCAATAACACATGCAGGCAGCCATTTTCAAGGGTAGATATCAGGTCAGCTTTTTTTTATTGCAAAAGAAATTACATAACACGAAGCAGAGGAGGAGCAAAGCTATTATTTATTATCCACTTGCAATTTGGTAAACTAAGACACAATTCCCCTCTCTAAACCTCCTCCCTATATGTCCATAGTCATACATGGAGGGTTAGTAATAAAGAAGATATTTTAAACACAGTAACTGACATCAGATTGAAACTACCAGGTCCATCATGTCTGCCCACACAACAAGGGAGCCCTTATGCCCTATCTGTTTATATAGCCTAGGTTTTCTATTGCTGAGAGCCCATCCTCCCCCTTCCATACCCAGGGCTTAATTTGGCTGGAAATGCCTGGAACAAGCAATTCTGCCACACCTGTTCAGACTTAGGAGGTAGAGAAGCAGGGGCCTTCTGCTCCAGCCCTCCCCTGCAGGAGAGAGGGCAAGCCTGGATCAGAGAGAGAGCAGAGAACAGCCACTCTACTCCCTGATCCAAGTCTCTGACAGGAGAAGGGGTGATAGGGAAGAGGATGCTGCAAAGCAAACAGGCACACAAAAATGGGCTGAATTAGCACAAGCCTGAATAACACAGAATGGCATTCTGCCACCTTTTTTTTTTTCCAGCACCTAAGGAAACAAAATACAGCCAGCGCCATAAACCAGAGCAGAGAGTGTTGGAGCTACTTACACCGAGAGGAGAACATGGCCTTGACTGTGGTGCAACATTCCTGGCACAATGAATTGAAAGACCAGGGAGTCAGCCCCCCCACTCTCCTGCCACTACTGCCTGTGTGTGGGAGAGTTCACACCCTGCCCCCCTCCTCGCACAGATCAGTCCTAGCCCTGGCCTCAGGCCTCCTCCCTTTCCCTACGTCACAGCTCTACTTCCTTTTTGCCTACAAATAAAGTCCTGGCCTCACAGCACTGGTGGGGTTGCCAACTTTTCCACAGGACTGGACAAGCGCTGCATACATTTTAGATCCTGCCAGCGAACTACCTAAACAGTGTATCTATGGCTATATTAAAGGGCAAGCATGAGCCGACAGTGTCTCTTCCAGCCTCTGAGGTCAAAGAAGGGGGCTCTTTGCCACTCAGCTGCTCCCCATTTCTTATCCTGTGGATTATTAGGGCACAGGGGAAGGGGCACAAACTTTCTCCTCTCTCTCTTATACATGTTCATTCTCTCTCTCTCTCTGACGCTCAATCTGAGAGAGTAAGAAACTTGTTGGACAGGAAGGAAGGGAAACAGAGGCGAGCCAGGGCTGTCAGAAGAGGCAAGCAACTGCCCAGGGTGCACTAACGCACCTCAGCAGGGGGCTGGGCACCGGGGCTGCAGGCCACCATTGTGGTGGAACAAGCACTCCTTACCCTCTATGAGGCTGCTGCCTCAGCCGGCCCCTGCCATGTCACCCAAGGAAGTACTGCCCCTCCCCCCATGGCCAGCCATGCTACCCACACAGCCCAGCGACAGGCCTGTGTGGAGCAGGGAGATTGGGGGGAGCAGGGAAAGGGCCAGGAAGGAGCACATTACAGTACATTACATGTTTTTGTTTACCACCAGGTAACTTCCAAGTTGCTAAGGGACAAGGTATGGGTCCAGACTGAGACCTGAGGGAGGAAAATACACCAAAAGAGCTGCTTCCCAGACAGCTGTTGCCTGGACTGAATATGAAAGCCTATGACCTATTCCCCTCCCTCCATGCCCGCCTGTTTGTCAACATCCCAAACTCCCCACCATGTATCTATCTAGCTCTCTTTCCTCCCCTTTCATCTCTGTCCCCTCTGTCTCTCTCCTCTCCCCTTTTTATCTCTGTCCCGTCTACTCTCCTCTCCCCTTCATCTCTGTCCCCTCTACTCTCCTCTCCTCCTTTCATCTCTGTCCCCTCTCTCTCCTCCTTTCATCTCTATCCCCTCTCTCTCTCCTCCTTTCATCTGTCCCCTCTCTCATCTCCCCCTTTATCTCTGTCCCCTTTGTCTCTCTCCTCTCCCCTTTTATCTCTGTCCCCTCTGTCTCTCTCCTCTCCCCCTTTTATCTCTGTCCCCTGTCTTTCTCCTCTCCCCCTTTATCTCTGTCCCCTTTGTCTCTCTCCTCTCCCCCTTTTATCTCTGTCCCCTCTGTCTCTCTCCTCTCCCCCTTTTATCTCTGTCCCCTCTAGCTCTCTCCTCTCCCCCTTTTATCTCTGTCCCCTCTAGCTCTCTCCTCCCCCCCTTTTATCTGTCTCCTCTGTCACTCTCCTCCCCCCCCCCCTTTTATCTGTCTCCTCTGTCTCTCTCCTCCCAATTTCTCTCTCATTCTCTCTCACAGACGCACACACACAATCAGGCTCCCAATCTCTCTCACACAGGCACACACACTCACACAATCTTCCAATCTCTCTCTCACACAGACACACACAAGTAGGCTCTCAATCTCTCTCTCACAGGCTGACTCACAAGTAGGCTCACAGGCTCTCACTCATTCTCTCTCTCAGGCACACACACAAGCAAGCTTCCAATCTTTCTCTCACATAGGCACACTCAAGCAGGCTCCCAATCTCTCTCATACACAGGCACACTCAAGCAGGCTCCCAATCTCTCTCTCACACTGGCACCCGCTCAAGCAGGCTCCCAATCTCTCTCTCACACTGGCACCCGCACAAGCAGGCTCCCAATCTCTCTCTCTCACACTGGCACACGCAGGCTCCCAATCTCTCTCTCTCACACTGGCACACGCACAAGCAGGTTCCCAATCTCTCTCTCTCACACTGGCACATGCACAAGCAGGCTCCCAATCTCTCTCTCTCACACTGGCACACGCACAAGCAGGCTCCCAATCTCTCTCTCACACCGGCACACGCACAAGCAAGCTCCCAATCTCTCTCTCACACTGGCACATGCACAAGCAAGCTCTAATCTCTCTCTCTCCCCCACAGGCACATGCAAGCTCCCAATCTCTCACTCACACAGGTACACACACACACACAAGCAGGCTCTCAATTTCTCTCTCACAGACTGACACATAAGTAGGCTCACAGGCTCTCTCTCTCATACAGGCGCGCACACAGGCTCTCCCTCTCACAGGCACACACACGCAGATTCCCAATCTATCACTCTCACACACAGGCACTCAAGCAGGCTCCCAATTTTTCTCTAACACACAGGCGCACACACACAAGCAGGCTCCCAATCTCTCTCACACACAGACTCTCTCTCCCCTATATGTTCTTGCATGCTCTCTCTCCCTGGGATGTGCAGGCAGCAGGAACCTTCTTGGACCCATGCAGCATCACTCACATGCTACTGCTCACAAACACACCTCTTGCACACACACTTCTCACATACGCTATCACTCACACTCACAAGTTCTCACACATTCTCTCACCCCTGAATGTGCATTTGCTGCTGCCAGTAAATCTTTTCTCTTTCACTCAGTCACTTACCACCTCACTCCCTTCCCCATCCCTTTTCCTCACTCATACCCCTTCCTTTCCCTCTTAGTCACAACCCATCATATGACTCACTCTCAGCTCATCTTCTTCCTGTTAGCCAGGTGTGGGAAGTCCGCCAGGAGGTCATTTGGCCCACTGTTAGGTATCTAGTGCCTAGCTCCCTATCTCTTACTCGAACAGGCTCGCGCACGCAGGCTCCTTCTCTCTCATATGCACAGGATCACACACAAACCATACTCCCTCTTTCTCATATGCACACTCTTACATACACGCACTCTCTCATACATACAAGGTCTCTTGCACAAGCAACAAGTTCCCGCTCTCTCACATACATACCCTCTCTTCCAGATGCAATCACTCACGCAAGCTCGCTTTCACTTGCAAGCACATACATACGTTCCCTCTCTCTCCCACATGCAGTCACACACATGCGCACAATGGCAGGCGCTGGACGGCTTAGGAAGAGCGTGTTGGTCACATGTGGGGCGAAGTGAACTTCAGATTAAAAGAGACGCCAATGGTTCTCCCCATGACATTGTCCAATTCATTCACTCCCTCCATTCCCCAGGCGATCCCGGGTTCGTTCACTCATCCTCCCCCCCAAACGATCCCGGGTACGTTCACTCCTTCTCCACTGTGTTCCCTGGTATATTCGCTCCCGACGATCCAACCACTCAATCACCCATTCTAAAACAAAAGGAGGAGAAGAAGACGGAGCAGCTGCTCAGGCGCCTCTTTCTTACCCCTTCCCCGTGGGGTCCTAGTGTTGCGCTTTGAATCACGTGGTTCTAAGCGCGCCAATCAGGCCCTCGCAGGGGAGGAAGGAGGAAGCGCCCGAGCAGCTGCACAGCCCCGTTCTGCTCATGTTTTAGGATTGCACCGGGTGAGTGAAAGGAACCCAGAGCGGGGTTGTCACCAATGCTTTTATTTTTTCAGCTTGCCCCCCCCCCTGAGATCTGGTGCCTAGGGCCTTGCCCCCCTCCCCCCCCCGGTGTGGCTAACGACGTCCCAGCTGAAGTGCCCCACTACAGCGGCGAAAGAAAGTGGGGAAAGGGAGATTACCGCGGCACAGCTCGTTTCTTGCTGCAGCACACCAGTTGAGAAGCTTTGCTGTAGACTATGGGGTAGCCAGGTTGGTAGCAACAAGCTACATTACCCCAGAAACCAACTAGATTTGTGGGAACCAGGTACTGTCCAACAAGGTTGAGGGGGCCTAGGAGGTTGGATGTTCGGGCAATAGTCTCTCTGGTTTTGGCAGTTACTGGCAATTTTGAATGAATGAGATAGGGGAAGTGAAAGGGCTGAGTTGGTTTAAGAATGGGATCTGTATAATTATCTACCCAGGATGGTAGAGAACTAGTGATTAAGTATCCAAAAATTGAGAGGATAAGGAGTGATATTTACAAGCAATCATGTATTTACTGCTGATATCTGATAGATACCTTTATACGTGTAAACAGAAATAACTGGGCAAACTGGATGGTCCAATTGGGCTTTTTCTGACATTACCTACTATCAGGCTGATACAGAAAAACGTGCAGGCCATTCTTCCGGGTGCGTGATTTAGGAAGCCCTGGTATCGGGCCCATACAGTACAGTGCACTCTGGTGGAGCGCACTGTTAGCCCGCGTGTTTTCGATGCGCTATTTTTACCCCTTATACAGTAAGAGGTAATAGCGTGTCGAAAACGCGTGGCCAACCCCTCCGAAACTAATAGAGCCTGCAACATGCAAATGCATGTTGATGGCCCTATTAGTTATTCCCGTGCAATACAGAAAGTAAAATGTGCAGCCAAGCCGCACATTTTACTTTCAGAAATTAACGCCTGCCCCGAGAAAGTGTACAGAAAAGCACCCTCCGAATTAATATCATAGCGATATTAAGTCGGAGGCCCCAAAAGTAAAAAAAAATATTGAAAATCTGCTCGTGGATCAGAAGACTGACGCTCAGTTTTGCTGGCGTCTGTTTTCTGAACCCGTAGCTGTCAGCGGGTTTGAGAACCGATGCTGGTAAAATTGAGTGTCGGCTGTCAAACCTGCTGACAGCGCCGCTTCTGTCAAAAAGGAGGCGCTAGGGACGTGCTAGTGTCCCTAGCGTTTTCGACACGCTATTACCCCTTACTTGTGAATGGGTGTGTATGTGTGTGAGAGATTGGGAGTGCGTGTGTATGAAAAAGGGATTGTGTATGTGTGAGATAGAGCCTGTGTGAAGGGGTGCATGAGAGAGACATAGGTAGCCTGTGTGAGGATGTATGTGTGTGAGAGAGAAAGGGAGTTTGTGTGGGTGTGTGAGAGAGGGGACCCTGTATGAGGGGATGTGTGTGCGAGACAGTGAGGGAGCCTATATGAGGGTAGTGTATGTGCACTAGAGAGAGGGAGTATGTGTGTGAGAGAGGGAGGGACAGAGGGAGCCTGTATGAGGGGCAGTACTGAGAACGGGGTCAAACTCTGGGAGTGGAGATAGAGTGGAAGGGGTTGAGCCTAGAGGTGGAGGGGAGAGATACTGGCAGGTGGAGGAGTTTGGGGCCTGAGAAGGCAAAGTTGCCAGGGGAGTAGGGAGAGCGAGTGGAAAGGCCACTCTTACAGTGAATTTCTAGGAAAATTCTGCTCAAATATTTAAAATTCTGCATCTCTAAGTAATAATTTTTTTCTGTATTAACTTAAAATGTAATTACTTAAAGACTGTCATGTAAATTGTGTTATTTTGACCAATATAAAGTTTGCAGAATTTTGCAGAATTTTACGTTTTTGTTTGGAGAATTTTAAATTTTTTTTGCGCAGAATTCCCCCAGGAGTAATATTTGAAAGTGCCCCCTGCAGTCCCTCAGTATTTCACTGTCTTCAGCAGATGGTAAAAGTACAAACCTGCAGTCAGACTAAAATTACAAAAAATAATAATAATAATAGAATTCAGTCGTAGTGGAAGATCAGAGATTGGACTGAGGCTTCCTGAGGTATTAGGTACCTTTGTGGACCATCCCTCAGGTGGAGCCAGGCAACCTGGGGGTTGGTAACCCCTGCCTGTCTGTAGCCCACTGTTTCCGGAGGCCCAGATAGCCAGGGGACTGGCTCTCTCGTTGCCTCCGAGGTCTCCTCCTTCAGGCAGGGAAGTATTCTTGCTTGTTCATTTTGGGGTAGATTTTATAATTTTGCGCAAGCGCGTACTTTTGTTCGCGCACCAGGCGCAAACAAAAGTACGCTGGATTTTATAAGATACGCACATAGCCGCGCGTATCTTATAAAATCCGGGGTCGGCGCGGGCAAGGGGGTGCACATTTGTGCAACCTGCGCGCGCCGAGCCCAGCACGCGCTACCTGTTCCCTCCGAGGCCACTCCGATTTCGGACCGGCCTCGGAGGGAACTTTCCTTCGCCCTTCCCCCACCCCCCCGGCCCTATCTAAACCCCCCCCTTACCTTTGTTGGCAGATTTACGCCTGCTGAAAGCAGATCTAAATCTGCGCACGCCAGCAGCCTGCTGGCGCGCCATCACCCAACCTGGGGGCTGGTCTGGAGGCCTCGACCATGCCCCTGGGCCGGCACCACGCTCCCGAGCCCGCCCCCGAAACGCCGCATCACGCCCCCGAAATGCTGTGTCATTCACGGAATGCCCCCGACATGCCCCTTTTACGAAGCCCCGGGACTTACGCGCATCCTGGGGCTCTGCGCGCGCCGGCGGCCTATGCAAAATAGGCCGCCGGCGCACGAGAGCCCTGCGCGCATAAATCCGGCTGGATTTACACGCGCAGGGCATTTAAAATCCGGCCATCTGTGTTGTTTAAAAAAAAAAAAAAGAAGAGTAGGGGAAGCCAGGACCTTCAGTCACGGTGGCTTGGTGGTGGGGCACCTTTGACAGTGGGGGCTGTCGGTGCCAATTGCAGGAAGTGAGTTGAAAGCCCGCCTTCCCTTTTTACCGTCAGGGGATCCCGGGGGCTGGAGGTTTCCCGTGTGCCATTCGGAGAGGCCTGGCTCATCTTGCCGACTGTGTGTGTGGCCTGGTTTTTGTAACCTTGTGCGCAGTTTGCTTCTTTCATCGGCGCACGCTGGTTGAGATTTTTCCCCGTAGCGCTGTTACATAAGAACATAAGAACATAAGAAAATGCCATACTGGGTCAGACCAAGGGTCCATCAAGCCCAGCATCCTGTTTCCAACAGTGGCCAATCCAGGCCATAAGAACCTGGCAAGTACCCAAAAACTAAGTCTATTCCATGTAACCATTGCTAATGGCAGTGGCTATTCTCTAAGTGAACTTAATAGCAGGTAATGGACTTCTCCTCCAAGAACTTATCCAATCCTTTTTTAAACACAGCTATACTAACTGCACGAACCACATTCTCTGGCAACAAATTCCAGAGTTTAATTGTGCGTTGAGTAAAAAAGAACTTTCTCCGATTAGTTTTAAATGTGCCCCATGCTAACTTCATAGAGTGTCCCCTAGTCCTTCTACTATCCGAAAGAGTAAATAACCGATTCACATCTACCCGTTCTAGACCTCTCATGATTTTAAACACCTCTATCATATCCCCCCTCAGTCGTCTCTTCTCCAAGCTGAAAAGTCCTAACCTCTTTAGTCTTTCCTCATAGGGGAGTTGTTCCATTCCCCTTATCATTTTGGTAGCCCTTCTCTGTACCTTCTCCATTGCAATTATATCTTTTTTGAGATGCGGCGACCAGAATTGTACACAGTATTCAAGGTGCGGTCTCACCATGGAGTGATACAGAGGCATTATGTGAGGAATGGCGCTCAAACTGCGCATGGCAGCATGTAGGGCATGTGGTCTCCAAGGCTCAATGCACGTTCTTTTTGCACCGGCTGTGCATCAAGGGAGGAGGGATCCTCTTTGGGTGCAGCTGGTGAAAGGAGGGCCTCTAGGTTGGCCATGGCTGTGGTCCCGGGGGGATCAAATTTGTTAGCCGGGCTAGCAGAGGATTGCAGTCAGCGGTCCGTGCCTGCAGGGAGGCCGTAGATTACCCTCCCCCTTTCTTACCTGTGGATCAGGTGTCTGCGGAGGATCAGGATAGAGATGGGGAGTCTGATGGTAGTCTACCCGATCGGAGTGCTGAGGATCCGGAGGAGTTTTCTCCAGAGTTTGTCCAGGTCCTGCATAAAGCCTTTCTAGCTCAAAAGGGAGCAGGGTGGAAGCATCCCAGAGAGAAGACCCCATATCACTTGGTTAGGATGCCGAAGATGGGGTCTTCAGGAAACTCTGGGGATCTTTTTAGGCGTCTGGTCTCGGTCGCACCGAGGCAGAGAACAATTCCAGGGATTTAGAAGACTCTGATGACCTGCAAGAGGACCCTGCAGACTGTCATGGAGCGGACCCGGATGTGGGTGCAGATGCGGACCCAAATGCCAGTCCTGATGTGAATAAGGATGACCCTGATCTGGATGAGATACCGGTGATGGAGGGGGATGACCCTAGAGTGGTTCAATTGTTCAAGAAGGAGGAGTTGCATCCCCTCATTCCCCAGGTTTTGGAGAAACTGGGGGATAAGGTAGCTCGGAGGAGTCTGATAATGAAGGGATGAACCTGGTTCTGGATGGCCTGCTTGGTCCCTCTAGTGCCTTCTCACTGCCTAAGAAGATCCAAAAGCGGTAAACTGGGAATGGGACTTCCTGGAAGTGGGCTTGAAGGTCAATTGCACAATGGCAAAGCAGTACCTGTTGAAGGAAGAGACTCTGGATCTCCTACGGGTTTCTAAGGAGGATGCAGCGGTGTCCACCGTTACTAAAAAGACAACAATTCCAGTGGTGGGTTCAACTGCTCTGAAGGATGTTCAGGACCGTAAATTAGAGATTCAGTTGGAATGGATGTTTGAAGTTTCTGCCTTAAGCCTGTGGGTGGCAATTTGTGGCAGTATGATGCAGAGGTTCTGTTTATGCTGGATTCAGAAGGCTCAGGAACAGGCTTCAACCGGGACATTTAGCGCCATGCAATCTGCGCAACTGGAAGCTGGTGTGACTTATGTGGCGGATGCGCTGTATGATTTGGTGCATACTTCTGCCAGGTGCATGGTCTCAGTGGTGGTGGCTTGCAGAATTTTATGGTTGTGCAGTTGGTCAGTTGATGTGGTTCAAGTCTGTTGTGTAGTCTCCCCTTTAAAGGGAAGCTCTTGTTTGGAGAGGATTTGGATCAGTCGATAAAGACTTTGGGGGAGTCAAAAGGAAATAATTTGCCTGAAGATAAGAGGGGTGGCAAGAAGGTTTTCCCTCCCCAGTCCCGTTTTAGGGATATTCGACGTTTTTGTTCAGGCAAGACTTCCTCTGCTTTGGGGCTGATGCAGTCTCTGAGTAGATAGCAGTTCTTTCAGGGTGCTCACAGATCCTCCAGAGATGTTGCCGGTCAGGGGACCAGAGGAGGAAAGTCAGCACAATGAAGCCAGTTGTGCCCATTCCTCTGTGGAGGCGCTAGGGGGCAGGTTGTCTCACTTTTATGGAGAATGGGCCAAGATTACCACGGATCAGTGGGTTCTGGAGGTGGTAAGAGACGGCTACGCATTAGAATTTCTACGCCCTGTCAGGAAGGCCTTTCTAGAGTCCCACTGCATGGTCTCAAAACAAATGGGAAGCAGTAAAGGGGACTCTATAAAGGTTAGACGCCGTGGTTCCAGTCCTGTTGGCCAAGCAGGAAGAGGGAGCTACTCCATTTATTTCGTGACTCCCAAAAAAGAGGACTCATTCTGGATTTGCAAAAGTTGAATGTAGCCTTGCGAGTTCCGCATTTTTGGATGAAGACGTGCACAATTATAGAAGCTGTCCGCGAAGGAGAGTTCTTGGCGTCATTAGACCTCTCAGAGGCCTACCTCCATATTCCCATTTGAAGGGACAATCAGATGTTTCTACGGTTCATGGTGCTGGGCTAGCATTTTCAGTTTCAAGCTTTTCCCTTCGGTTTAGCCACGGTGCCCAGAACCTTCACGAAAGTGATGGTGGTAGTAGTGGCAGCCTTGAGGCGAGAGGGGATTTTGGTCCATCCCTGTCTGGACAATTGGCTCATTCAGGCAAAGATGGAGGAGGAGTGTGGTCGATCCATCCAGCGAGTGATGAACAGATTGAATTCGCTGGTATGAGTGATAACTGAGGCAAAGAGATCTAGTGCCGATCCAGTCGTTAGACTATCTGGGAGCGCAATTCGATACCCAGAAAGGGTGTTTCTAACTGCAGACAGAGTGTCGAAGTTGCAGGCGCAAGGGACGCATCTGCTCCATCTGCCAATGCCGAAGGTCTGGGATTATTTGCAGGTCCTGGGCTCCATGGCTTCCATGTTGGATTTGGTTCCGTGGGCCTTTGCTCACATGCGACCTTTGCAGAAAGCACTGTTGTCCAGATGGAAACCATTGTCAGAGGAGAATCACCTGCCTTTACCTCTTTGGGGAAAATCCAGATCCAGTCTCTCGTGGTGGCTCTTCTGTCACAACTTGGAGAAGGGAGTGGATCTGGAGTCCCCGGATTGGGTGGTAGTGACCACAGACGACAGCCTCAAGGGTTGGGGGGCAGTGTGTCAGGGGCGGTCTGCCCAAAGTCTTTGGTCATCATCGGAGATAACCTGGTTGATCGATCATCTGGAGATGAGGATGCTGCATAGAGCCCTGGAGGCCTTTCTTCTTGGGTCAAGGGCCAGATGGTGAGAATCTTCTCGGACAATGCAACAATGGTGGCATACATCAATCATCAAGGAGACACAAAGAGTCATGATGTGCTTCTGGAGGCTCAGCAGTTGTTTGTTTGTTTGGGTGAAACTTCATCTCAAAGGAGTAGCGACTTCTCTTGTCATGGGTGCGGACAATGTGCATGCAGACTTCCTCAGCAGACAGCAGCTAGATCCAGGGGAATGGGAATTATACCTGGAGGCCTGGGATTGCCTATGTGCCAAGTGGGGCATTCCAGTTGGACCTCATGGCAATGAGGGCCAACATGAAGGTGACAAGATTCTTCAGTCGCAGTAGAGGAGTTGGGGCAGAAGGACTAGATGCTCTAGTTTGCAGGTTGAGTGTTGTGGCACATAGAAGTGCATCTAGGGAAGGTGTTTCTGGTGGCACCAGAGTGGCTGCATCGGCCATAGTTCGCAGATCTGGTGTGTCTTACGATAGATGGATCCCTCAGGTTGGTTAGGGTAACTTTGGCAAGGGCCCATATTTCAGATCGGGAGGATATTTTTTGTCTCACAGTTTAGCTTTTGAGAGGCGACAGTTGCACTTGACGGGATATTCGGAGACAGTCATTTCCACTTTGCTCCAGGCTAGAAGGCCTTCTACCTCTTGGCTTATGTCAGGGTCTGGAAGGTGTTTGAGTCTTGGTGTCTACAGCAGCGCCTGGATCCCCTAACCCTGGGCGTTCCTCACATTTTGGCTTTTTTGCAGCAGGGACTGTCAAAGGGGCTGGCTTATAGCTCTCTCCGTGTTCAGGTTTTAGCCTTGGGTTGCTTTAGGGGGCAGGTGACGGGGGAGATTGTTAGCTTCCCATCCAGATGTTATGCATTTTCTGAAAAGAGTCAAGCATTTACAGCCTCCGGTAAGGAAGTTATATCCAGATTGGAACCTTAACTGGTACTGTGAGTGCTCTGGGGGGGCTCCCTTTGAGCCTTTAAGGGGAGTGTCGTTGAAGGATCTGAAATTGAAGGTTGTTTTTTTGGTAGCCATATATTCGACCAGCTGGATTTTGGAGCTGCAGGTTCTATCTGGCAGGGATCCCTTTCTGAGGATTGATAATGACAGGATGACATTGCGAACGGTTCCCTCCTTTTTACCGAAGGTGGTTTCCTCCTTTCATGTGAATTAGACAGTGGAACTTCCAACCTTTCCGGACTGGTCTAGGGAGTGTCCGCAGGAGAGGGAGTTGCATCTTTTGGATGTATGCAGGACCCTGTTGCGTTATCTTAAGGTTATCAATACTTTCTGCAGTCGGATCACCTCTTTATGTTGTTTGGGAGTCTGAAGAAAGGAGATAAGGCCTCAAAAGCTACAATCTCTTGTTGGTTGAAGGAAACCATTTCCTCCGCTTATGTTTGTAAAGGTCAGGAGGTGCCGGTAGGCTTGCAAGTGCATTCTATGATGGCGCAAGCAGCCTACTGGGTGGAGTGTCATTTGGTGTCTCCACAGGAGATATGTAGAGCAGCAGCGTGGTCAACACTTCATACTTTCTCCAAGCATGACCGTTTGGATGTTTGGGTGCAGGAAAATACGACTTTTGGTGAGAGAGTTCTGTGCGCGGATTTTTCATGATCATGCCGAGTCTAGTGGTGCTTTGGTACATCCCACTTGTCTGGACTGATCTGGGTATGAACAGGTAAGGAAATTGGTTCTTATCTGTTAATTTTCATTCCTGTAATATTACAGATCAGTCCAGAGACCTGCCCCGGTTTTACTTCCGAAAGACTGAATGTCCTGGTATTAATTGCAGAAACCTTTCAAACTGTGAATAAGTTGATGACTGTTGTTATGTGGTTATCAGTGGGCTTTTTTCTGGAAGTATGGGGGCTCCAGATCAGGGGGATTCCAATCCTGAGATTCCTGTTCACCCTGAAAAAGAGGGAATGCAGAACCCACTTGCCTGGACTGATCTGTAGTATTATAGGAACGAAAATTAGCAGGTAAGAACCATTTTTATCCTTTCCAGTTCATACCCAGATCAGTCCAGACAAGTGGGTTTTGCATTCCTACCAGCAGACAGAGGCAGAGAACAAAAACTTTGAGGCAGTGCTACATATCTGAGAGTGCCACCTGCAGTCCCTCAGTAGTTCTGTCTCCAGCAGATAGAGGTGCAAACCTGCAGTCTCACTAAAATTAAAAAAAAATAATAAAAGAGATAATTCAGTCGTAGCAGAAGATCAGAGATCCCTGAGGGGTGGACCATCCCTCAGGTGGAGCCAGGCAACCACTTGACTGGACTGATCTGTATTACAGGAATGAAAATTAGCAGGAATGAAAATTAGCAGATAACCAGTTTTCCTTTTATCCCTAGTGCGCCCTTTTTGTACGCTGCTTTAGTTTCATTCTCATTTGAATATTGCATCGGGCGCACTGGGAATGTGGATGCGCGTTTGGAAAACGGGTGCTCGCTCGGTATGAGTTTTTTGCGCGTATCTTATTGCATCAGCTTTAACGTGCATTAATGTGTTATCTCTTTTTTGATAAATAGGCTCCGTAGTATGCAAGGAATGGCCAAAAGTCTGTCTCCAGAATCTGGATCGCAGAGGCCAGAATAGCTTTATCTTTTAATCCGTTGTAGGTGAACTAACTTGATACAGTTGAGACTGGATTTCTAAAGTTAATGCTTCCTTTATTAAGACAATGCACTAATCTACTGAAGGGATTATCGCCCTTGAAAGCTATCACCAGTATATTGATTTAGTCCAATAAAAAAAATATTATTAGAGTTTTTTTAGTTTTTATTTTTTTTGTTTTTCCTGGGAGTTTATCAATGTGTTATAATGAATATAAATGGGAGAAAAATCCAGTAGAAAAAAGTCATTTTTTTTCCCTCTATTTCTTCATTTATATTCGTTATGATAAACACTGATAAATTCCTGGGAAAAATAACATAACAACTGAAAACAAAGGGCCCTAGATGTCAGCAAACAAGTTAAATGATCTTGGTAATCATCATGTAATACAGAATCCAAACGATATTTTAGTCTAACCTCCGTACACATTTTATTAACTCTTGGATGAACCCTAAACCTCCCAGTACTGTTGTAACATACATAGTTTTGAACTAACTGATAAGTAGGATTTTATTTCCCAGCATTCAAACTGTAATACATGTAGATCTCTGAAAGCAGTTTTTAAATCGGTGAAACTCATTCTTCTGCAGAATGAATCATATTTCCAGGCACTTGAAAGTAGCCAGCAGGACCAGGCTGATTTTGACAAAGCGGTGGCCTTCCTTGGACGTTCTGTGTAGTTCTGCATATTGTACCAGCAAGACATGGGCCTGGTGAGTGCGGCTAAGATGTCCTCTGGTTGCAGTAAACCAAAATGTAGCAAGCATAGATTATATTCCCAGTGAATGCATTAAGAGATGTAAATGCTGTATTTCTCAAGTTCTCATAGCAGACCTGAGGTGTTCATCAAAATGATGTTAATGCATGTTTCTTTTATTAAGAGTGCTACATTTTGCAAACTTGGGAGAGAGAACTGAAAAACAAGGTGAAGCATTGTCTTTGTATGAGCAAAGTATCTATCGCTTGGAAGACATTAATTTATTACAGCACTGAGGAATTTCACAGTCATCCATACAGTACAGAATTTGAGTTAAAAAAAACAAAAAAAAGCATTACCATAAAGGGTCATTCTCTCCTGGACATAGTAGTGGCCAGCAAAGCTGCACATGGTAACAGCTGTGCCATAGGTAGGTAGATGGTGATTTGCGGTGTAATCCTTTATTGAGTGCCATTGGTCAATTAGGCAGCTGAGCTGAGTTCTGACTAATTTCAGGAGAAACAAAAAGATTTGAGGAGGCAAAATGAATAAACTGCAATAGGGAGGGGAGAGGGGGCAAAATTATTATCTGTTTATCTGGTTTTCATCCAGTCTCCATAAATGGATTGGGAAGAAATGTTTCATTGCTGCAGAATTGTCTACTGATGAACCCTCCCTTAGTTTACAGTGTAGCGAGAACTGTGGGGTAATTAGAAGTAGGTCAGGCTCGATGGATGTCTGGTCTTGTTTCAGCTGATCCTACTATGTAGCTAACAGCATTCAGCCAGTACTCTTTCCATAGTATCTCATCATGTAGGAAAAGTACAGAAACCTGTGCAGTACCAAACAATGATATTTTCAGAACTGAAATTAAAAACATCTCTGTAATCTACCCCAGAAAAGCAGACCAGCAAGGATGATAAAGAATTTTTATAAATAAAAGGAAAACAGAATGCTCATTATAGAATAACGAATACAAAACACACATTATAAATTACATCTTTTAAAAGCGAAAAGTATCCCGATTAGTTTTGGAGATGGATCAAAGGAGGAAATGCTACAAAATAAACTAGCAGGACCATATCAGAAAATACCTACAGTACCTGATTGTAATCCGCTTTGAAGTGCAAAAAACAGAATATAAAAATCTGAATAAATAAAATAAATAAAATCCAACAATAAAATAAAAGGAAGATAATGTAGCTAAATAAACAACTAAAGTTAATTTCATCCTGAAAGTATAGAGACATGCAAGTGATATTCTTCAGCAAAGTGTCATCCACAACAAGCCACAGTGGAGCATGGAGGGATTGAAAGAGTTGGATATTACACTGGATAATTGTACACTGGGAGTTGTGTAAATATTATCGTTATCATGTAAACACTGGAAAAGCTTATTGCAGAACGATTCATTGTGGGTTTAACCAAAATTTATTACTCAATGTATTGAGGTATCAATTGGAATCTCAGCCAAAAAGGCAGCCCATCCGACCTGGGATGAGATTGCGAGAGCGGGGAGTCAGCATCCTGCGAGATCCTGGAGTTGTGGTGGTGGAAAAGCTGAGGAGGGAAGACCTAGTTGAACTTCTAGTGAAAAATGTGGTATATAAAAAAGGTAAGAGAGCTGAAATTAGTCCTTCCCAGACCTTGGGAATGTCAATCTAATGAGATTCCAAAATTGAAAACTTACAGAAGTCATAAAATTTGCCATACTGGGTCAGACCAAAGTCCATCAAGCCCAGTATCCTTTTTCCAACAGTGGCCAAGCAAAGTCACAAGTACCTGGCCGGATCCCAAGGGGTAGATATATACCAAGCTACTTATCCCAAGAATCAGCAGTGGATTTCTTCAAATCTACCTTATCAATGGTTAATGGACTCTTCTCCAGGAACTTGTCCAAACCTTTTTTAAATGCAGCTACACAAATAGCTTTCGCCACATCCTCTGGCAACGAATTCCAGAGTTTAATTATGCATTGAGTTAAAAAACATTTTCTCATTAGTTTTAATTGTACTACCTAGTAACTTCATTGTGTGTCCCCTGAGCTTTGTACTTTTCAAAAGAATAAACAACTGATTAATGTTTACTCGTTCCACTCTACGTGTTATTTTATAGGCCTCTATCATATCTTCCCTCAGCTATCTCTTCTCCAAGCTGAAGGGTCCTAACTTCTTTAGCCTTTCCTCATAGGGGAATTGTTCCATCCCCTTTATCATTTTGGTCACCCTTTTCTATACCTTTTTCTGATTCTGCTATAGGATCTACAACTCTCTTCACCTAGTGGAGATTTGAGGTTCTACCACAGAGATGAATCTGTTTAAAGCAAAGAGCTCATCAGAGATCTGAACTCAAGCGAGAATCCTACCCCTAGACCAAATGAGTCACTAAGCAGAGCATTCTGTGACTGCCAATATGTTCCTTCAGTACTAGGACCGCCTCCACAGAAGGGGGACTGTCAAGCTATTGACAGTCCCCCTTCTGTGGGATTTTAAAATTGATTTTTAAAATCCTCCAGAAGGGGGTTAAAATCCTCCTTCTGGGGGATTTTAACCTCCATGTTGACGCAACTCAGCTATCCCCTAACTGTGAAGCCATCCTGGCTTCCTTCAGGGCCATGGGGTTTAAGCAAATCATCAACGGCCCCACCCACAAAGCAGGCCACACCTTAGATCTCATCTTTATAAACTCCTGCCTCACTCACACCTCTCCCCCTACCTGTACCCAAGTCCCTTGGTCAGACCACTCGATGATCACCACCGACCTCATGGTAAAAGAAAAACTGACACTTCCCCACCCCAAGACCACCCTCCACTTTCGAAAACCCTGCTCCATGGATGACCCCAGTTTCCTCCTATCTAAAGAACTATACAACCTAGATTATTCAAACGCATACTCAGCCATCTCCTCCTGGTTCAACATAACAAACTCTGTAGCCAACAAAATTTGCCCCTTAACAGCTAAAGAAATTAATCCCGCCCTCAAGAACAAAAAACCCTGGTTTTCGCCTGAACTAAGGAAACTAAAACAAGAGCTAAGACATAAAGAACATAAGTGGCGTAAAGACCCCTCCCCAAACTCGCTGACTGCCTACAAAACCTCCATGCACAGCTACAGGACTACCATACTACGTACAAAAAGAGACTTCCATGCCCGCAAAATACACAACTTTCACTACGACGCGAAGGCCCTGTTCTCGTATGTTTCAGATCTTACAAAATCCACCCCTCCCCTCCATCCCCCATAACCAAGCCCAAACTAAGTCCAATGAACTTGCAGCCTTCTTCCAGAATAAAATCTCCAACCTCGACCAGAGAGCCAATTTTGATTCCTTCGAACTCACTTCATCCCTTGAAATCAAATCCATCCTCAAGAACATGAAACCCTCACCCCATCCCTCTGATCCCATCCTGACAAAATTACTGCTCACTATTCCGAACACCATCTCCAAACCCCTGGCCAAAATTATAAACTGCTCCCTGTCTCAAGGAATAGTCCCTGACCCTCTGAAACTTTCCACCCTTAAACCCCTACTGAAGAAACCAAACCTTGATCCAGGAGACCCCCTCTAACTTCCGCCCCATCTCCAACCTGCCGTTTATCGCCAAACTCATGGAGAGGCTAGTCAGCTCCCAACTCTCCGACTGTCTAGACAAACATAACATTCTCTACCCCACGCAGTTTGGCTTCCATAAATTCCTAAACACAGAATCCCTTCTAATCTCTCTCTCTCGGATACCCTTCTCATAGGATTAGACAAAGAACAACCATATCTACTGGCACTCCTGGATATCTCATCTGCATTTGGTACCGTGAATCACTCCACCCTCCTAAACCGCCTCTCAGACATAGGTATCTCAGGAACAGCCCTCAGATGGTTTGAGTCCTTCCTCAGTAATAGATACTATAGGGTCAGAATAAGCAATAAAGAATCCCCCCTCCCCTACCAGTTCAACCCTTGGAGTACCCCAAGGCTCCTCCCTCTCCCCTACCTTCTTTAATATCTATCTCTTATCCCTCTGCCAGTTCCTCGCTAAACTAAATCTAACTCATTTCATATACGCCGATGATGTGCAGATCCTAATACCCATAACAGATTCCCTCCCCAAAATCCTCAAGTTCTGGGACAGCTGCCTTCACTCCATCAATCTCCTCCTCTCCAGTCTCAATCTTGTCCTCAACAAGGCCAAGACCGAACTACTCCTCATTTCCTCGGACTACAATAACCTTTCCCTCCCTGACCCCGCTCCCGCCACAGCTGCCCAAGCTAGAGACCTCGGCGTAGTACTAGATAGACTAAACTTAAAAAAATTTGTTAACAACACAACAAAGGTCTGCTTCTACAAATTACAAATTCTGAAAAAACTTAGATCACTCCTCCACTTCTATGACTTTCGGACAGTCCTCCAAGCTATCCTTTTCTCTAAAATCGACTACTGCAACTCCCTCCTTCTAGGCTTCCCCGCAACTACCACAAAACCCTTGCAGATGCTCCAGAATGTCGCTGCCAGAATCCTAACCAATTCCAGCTGAGGAGACCACATCACACCCATCCTCAGGAATCTCCATTGGCTCCCTATCAGCTTTAGAATCCTTCATAGGTCTCTCACTATCATTCACAAAACCATCCTCAATCAGCACTCGCTCGAGCTAAAAATCCCACTACGACTCCACACCTCAAAAAGACCAGTTAGAACTGCTTCTAAAGGAACCCTACACGTTTGTCCCCCCCCCCCCCCCCCCCAAATCCATTCTTCACACCTCCACTAGGGAACGTGCCTTCTCCGCAGCTGGGCCATCCCTTTGGAACACCTTGCCTCCAGACCCACGCCAGGAACACTGCCCACTGACCTTTAAAAAAAAACTAAAGACATGGCTGTTCAAACAAGCCTATCCTTAACCATTTAATCGGTAACGTTATATTCTTCATTCTATATTTTATTTTGTTCTACATATTTATTTTGTATATACTATTGTTATAACATATATCATTCATCTCTTTCTCTTACTGTTGTGATTCCATATTTTTATACTGTTACTCAACCGTTCCTCTCTCCTTACTCTCTTCCAACCTCCAAGTTTCAGTAACCCTCGTTCATTGTAACTTACCTCTTCCCTTAACTCTATCAGTAGCTCTCTAGCTATGATTATTGTTAATGTTAAATATCCCATGTTTGATGTAAACCGATGTGATATGACATCATGAATGTCAGTATAGAAAAATAAATAAATAAATTGCTTTCCTAAAAATAAGAATGTACACACAGTTAAGTGCAAAACAATTGATATTTTATCACCTGCAGAGAATTAAAGAATTTTAAAGCATAAATTCAATTAATACAATCTTTTAAATACCTCTTTTGCCAGACTACAGCTTATGTAGTATTGCATCCCAAAGAAGATAAAGGTAGAATGAAAAGCAGGGAGAAGTCAGATGACATTAGGATTTACAGTTTAGGAGCTCAGAGCAGCATGGAAGGACAGTAACTTTCTGATAACTTACAATTATATTCTGTCTTTCTTTCTTGCTTACAGAGGGATGTGATGTTTATGCAGCATGTGTGCTATATGTAGTATGCATTATGAATGAGGAGATTGTATAAAATTGATAATGTATATTTAATGTTTGTTTATTGTATTTATTATGTATGTATATTATTGTAAACTACCTTGGTGGCTTTGGCTGATTTGTGTGGTATAACACATTTTTAAATAAATAAATGTTCCCTGTACGTACCCAGATCAGTCCAGACTCCTGGGTTTTGCCTCCCTGCCAGCAAATGGAGACAAAGTTTCACTGAGACTGTACATAACCCAGTGTGCCACCTGCAGTCCTTCAGTATTTCTCTGTCTTCAGCAGATGGTAGATGGTACAAAAACCGCAATTCTGCAGTCAGCAGAATGTTCTGGATTTATGAGCCTTCTTTCCAGGGGGGGTTTGGGTCCTAGTGGGTCCTTCCCTGACTGGTCGAGGTGGATGAGCTAGGGGTTGGTGACCCTTTTGTATGCTCGCTTCTTTGTTCCAGCCTTCACGAGGCTGCTGAGACAGTTACAGGCTCAGGGCGGCTATTTTCTTTTAGTCAGTCCCTTTTTTAATTTGGCTGATTTTCTTTTTTTTTTTTTTTCTGCTAGTAGCTCTGTGTTCCATTCTAGGGAGTAGGTATTGTAAGTCTGGCTCTTTTCTGATCTGCCATGTGGCCTGTGTTCCTGGAACCTGAACCTCTGCACCAAAGGAAAGTATGGTTTCTATGTATCTTTCAGGCCGATACAGTAAAAATCGCGGGAGAGCAGGCGAGTGCACTGAACTGTATCGGCCTGCCAATTCTCAGAGTTAAAAAAAAAAAAAAAAAGAGAACAAGGAACTAGATAAAGGAATCTGTGCAGCAGCGGGGGTTCCAATGGGGGAAAGCTCGGGGAGCTCAGTGATGGTTTTTTTCAGCAGCTTCTTTGCCTACAGAGGAGTCCGGGTGTTGACTCCGTGGCGCTGAGGGACTATTCTCCTGCTTGCCGTTGAGGTGCTGGTGGTGCCACAGGTGCGGGTAGTAACAGCGTGTGTGCGCAGCAAAAGCGTTCAGGGATCTGTGGCAAGCATGACTGCACTGGTAGAACAAGTCTCATGAGTGACGGGGTCTAGCACTGAGGCTTATCCCGTCCGCGCGGAAACGTTGTCCATTTTCGTTTCCTTAGTGTTGGCGGGAGAGGCAGGGGAATCCCCTCCTCAACTATCGCTGGCAGTTGCACTGATGAGGAGTCTCTGGTTCTGGTAGAGGTCTTCTGCCAGTTTTTAATTTGCTTATGTGCAAAGTGTGTTTAGAGAGATGCTGGCTCTTGGCCCCAGTCTCCATGGATTCTCGGCCACGCAAGAGACCTGAGCTGTTGAGAAGTTCTTCAGGCTGGTGATTTTCAGTGCCGGATGTTAAATGGATCTGGGCCTAAAGAGCAGAAGATGCAGGCAGGCTTTACTTAGTCATGTGGTAGGCCACTGCAGCGGTTCTTTTCTCACGTGTATAGGCGTGTTCCCGCATTCTCACAGTGTGGCGATTGCATGTGCTGGGACCTGGGTGCATAAGGTTGCAGCCTAGATTTGAGCGTTTACGTCTGCCACCTAGACTTGACCACGTATTTGCACAGGTTCTTGAGTACATAAGGCCGCGACCTAGACTGGAGCACGTATTTGCATGGGTACTTGTGTGCTTAAGGCTGCAACCTAAACTTGAGCGCGTGTTTGTGTAGCTACTTGTGCACGCATGACCATGGACTATACGAGCACATATTCCCTGTACGTACCCAGATCAGTCCAGGACAGCTGGGTTTTGCCTCCCCTCCAGCAGATAGAGACAGAAAAAGACTTCGCGGACTCTGTCCTATACCCCTGAGGTGCCACCTGGTGTCTGTCAGTATTTTTCTGTCTCCAGCAGATGGTGGAGGTGGAAAGCCTTGTGTTTGGTGTTAGGTTTAAATTTCTCTGATTTTGGTTTGGTTGGCACAGGTATTTTTCAGAGGAAGGTTTAGGTTACTGTCCCTTTATCTTTAAATTAGTTTGGAAAAAAAAAAAAGTTTATTCACAAACAGGCCTGCTATTGGATGCGCGTTTTCCCTTACCCCTTATTCAGTAAGGGGAGGAAAATGCGCATCCAACCCGCGGCACCTAATAGTGCCCTCAACATGCAAATGCATGTTGATGGCCCTATTAGGCATGCGCGTGGGGATACAGAAAGTAAAATGTGCAGCCAAGCCGCACATTTTTCAGAAATTAGCGCCGACCCAAAGGTCGGCGCTAATTTCTTCCGGCACTGGGAAAGTGCACAGAAAAGCAGTAAAAACTGCTTTTCTGTGCACCCTCCGACTTAATATCATGGCGTTATTAAGTCGGAGGTCCCGAAGAGTAAAAAAAGTAAAAAAAAAATAAAAATTTGAATTCAGCCCGCGGCTGTCGGGCCGAAAACTGGATGCTCAATTTTGCCGGCGTCTGGTTTCCGAGCCCGTAGCTGTCAGCAGGCTCGAGAACCGACGCCGGCAAAATTGAGCGTCGGCTGTCAAACTCGCTGACAGCCGCCGCTCCTGTCAAAAAGGAGGCGCTAGGGACGCGCTAGTGTCCCTAGCGCCTCCTTTTCCCCGTTTTTACCGCGCCACCTAATTTGAATACAGCATCGCGCGCACCAGTGAGGGGCTGGTGCGCGCGCCGGGAGAGCGGGCGTTCATCCGCTCTCCCGCAGACTTTACTGAATCGGCCTGAAAGATTGTAGCATTTAGCCTCCCAGGGGGGTCAGCAGGTCCTGGTGGGACCATCCCCCCCTGGTATTAGAGGCTGGAGAGCAGAGGGTTGGAGACCCTGAAACTGCTGAGGCTGAGGGTGATACCAGGGGTCCCGGCTCACTCATCCTCAGAAGGACCCATCCAACCAGGTAAAAAAAAAAAAAAAGAAAAAAGATTGTATTTTCTTGTCTTGGGTGCTCCGGCCTAGCGTCCGCTCCATTTTTGCTGCTTTTTTGCCGTTTTTTGTTGCTTTCCCGGCCTGTTTTTTGACCGGGGAAATCACCTCAGTCGCCGCAGTTCTTTTTTCGGTACCGATTAAATCGAGGCCGGGGATATGCCTCATGGCGCGGCCTGCAAGGCCCATCGCAGAGAAATCAGCACAAGGCTGACAGGAACAGCGCCAGGCTGCGTCGGAAGCCTGATAGGCCCGATCAGAGAAGGCAAGGCTCAGATCCCTTTCTGCTTAGTGCAGGGTCGAAGGCTCTGCTGCAAACCATGAGGGATCAGGAGCGAGCAGCGCTGGCGGCTCTAGGCGAAGAGCCCTCTCCGCCACCACTTTCCCCGAGGCTGGCTGCCCCTGGGGGCGCACAGTTCCGGATGCGCAGGAAGATTCCTTAGAGGAGGAGCAGGACAAAGATTTGGATGGATCTTCTTCCTCGTTCTCCTCCAAATTTGTCAGAATGCTGCAAAGGTTCTTCAAGTCCCGTAAAGCAGAGAAGAGATCACATACTTAAGACTTGGCTCTTCAAACAAGCTTTCCCGGACTCCAGCTAATGTCCTTCAACTTCAAGTTCTATAACACAACCAGCTCTTTTAACTGTTCGTTGTAAATATTTAAAATGCTATTAACCTTTCTTTTTCCTTCCTCTCCCAGTTTAAGCATCCCTGTTTTTTGTAACTGCTTTCTTCCGCACTACAGTTCCAGTTTGTTTTTTCTTTCTGTGCACCACTGTTTTAATGTAAACCAGCATGATGTGATTTTATCATGAATGCCGGTATATAAAAACCTTAAATAAATAAAAATAAATAAATAAATACTACGTTGCCCCGGGCACCTAATCGACATCGGGAGTGGGGAGAGGGTCCTCTTCACGCAAATGCTCCAGGTCATCCGGTGGCAGTGATGATCCCAAGGCAAAGTGCCCTCTCCGGTCTCGTCCCATCCGGCGGAGACTTCTCAGACAGACATGTCAGATGAGGATCAGTCTCCTCCACCAGCTCCAGGTGACGGACAGGATCCGGATCCAGATCTTCACCCTCAGCTGGCCAAACCAGATGGGGTCCCGGTGGTGGAGAGCGATGATCCAAAGGTGGTGCGACTGTTCCGAAGGGACGAATTGGGTCCTCTGATACCAGTCATTCTGGAGGAGCTCGGTATTGAAGTTCCGCCTGAGGATTCCAGATTCAGAGCTATGGATCCAGACTTGGTGGGCCGCCGGGGTCCAGCTCGACCCTTTCCGTTTCATATGTCGGTCACAGATCTTTTGTTTAAGGAGTGGGACACTCCAGACCTTGGCTTCAAGGTGAGTCGAGCTATGGACAAATTGTATCCGCTTCCGGAGGAAGCTTTGGATCTTCTCAGAGTTCCTAAGGTGGATGCCGCAGTCTCCGCGGTCACGAAAAAGACCACCATTCCCGTCACGGGGGCCACTGCATTGAAAGACCTGCAGGGCCGCAAGCTGGAGCTGCAGCTGAAGAAAGTTTTTGAGGTTTCGGCCCTCGGGGTCTGGGCAGTTATGTGTAGCAGTTTTGTGCAGCAGGCTTGTCTCCACTGGGTTCAGGATTGGCAGGTGGAAGCTTCCCTCTTGGACGCGGCAGCGCTGCAGGCTAGCCGTCTGGAGGCGGCGGTGGTGTATAGCACGGATGCCCTGTATGATCTTCTGCGGACTTCGGGCAGGACAAGGGTTGCAGCGGTTTCCGCCTGCAGGCTCCTCTGGCTCCGAAACTGGTCGGCTGATGGTTCCTCCAAAGCGCAGCTATATTCTTTACCATTTAAGGGGAAGCTCCTCTTTGGGCAACAGCTGGAGGACATGATAAAGTCTCTGGGAGAGAACACAGGTTGCCAGAGGATAGGCCTCGATCCAAAGGTTCCTTTCCTCAGTGGGCGAGATTTCGGGGAAATCGTCATTTCCGCTCTTCAAGATCCACCGGGTCGTCATTTTGCCAGGGCACCGGCCGTCAAGCTTCTTGGAACCAGTCCTTTCAGGGCTGCCAACCTGCCAGAGACAGTGCTCCGCAGTCCCATGGGGGGCTCCAAGACCGCGCAATGAAGTGAGTCTGGTCCACCCTTCCGTACCAAAAATCGGGGAAGGTTATCCCTTTTCCGGGAGGTGTGGACCAAATTGACCTCCGACCAATGGGTCCTAAGCATCATAGAACACGGCTACGCCTTAGATTTTGCCCGGCCAGTCAAGGAGCATTACATAGTGTCCTCTTGTGCGTACTACCTAAAGCGAAGGGCGGTGCGAGACACTCTACAGCGCCTGCAGGATCTGGGTGCCATAGTTCCAGTGCCCGAAGGGCAGCTAAGGCGTAAGCAATACTCCATCTACTTCGTGGTACCAAAGAAGGAAGGGTACCTTCCGTCCCATCCTCAATTTGAAGCGGGTGAATCACGCCCTGAAAGTACCCTGTTTTCAGATGGAAACTCTTCGCTTTGTCATAGCGTCGGTGCACAAGGGAGAGTTTTTGGCATCGCTGGACCTAACGGAAGCGTACCTGCACATTCCGATATGCTCGGACTATCAGAAATATCTGCGGTTTGCGATCCTCGGGCACCATTTTCCATTTTGCACTCTTCCGTTTGGGCTCGCAACGGCGCCCCGAGTTTTCACCAAGGTGATGGTGGTGGTCACGGCCGCCTTGCGACGGGAAGGTATACTAGTGCATCCCTATCTAGACGATTGGCTAATTTGAGCAAAGTCAGAAAGCCTATGCAGAGCCCGCGGTGGCACGGGTGCTCTGGATGTTGGACTCGTTGGGATGGGTGGTCAACCCCGAGAAGAGTCATCTCATTCCCTCCCAGACTTTGGAGTTTCTGGGGGCTCGCTTCGACACGGCCTTGGGAAAGGTTTTTCTGATGGAAGAGAGGATTTCCAAGCTCGCGTCACAGGTGGAGTCCTTGCACTCTCTACCTCGACCCAGGGTCTGGAATTACTTGCAGGTCCTGGGCTCAATGGCTTCAACGATCGATCTGGTACCTTGGGCCTTTGCGCATATGCGTCCTCTTCAATCAGACTTGCTTTCCCAATGGAATCCCTTCTTGCAGCGTTTCCATCTTGTCCTGCCCCTGACGGACGGGGCGCGTTCCAGGCTTCTGTGGTGGCTTTCACAGCACAATTTGCGCCAGGGGATGGATTTGGAGATTCCCTGTTGGGTTGTGGTGACCACCGACGCCAGTCTCTCTGGGTGGGAGCGGTTTGTCTGGATACGGCAGTCCAGGGCCAATGGACCAGGACAGAGGCCTCTTGATCCATCAATTGCTTGGAGACCAAGGCTGTGCGGTTAGCGCTCCAGGCCCTCCTTCCGCTGGTGGAGGGCAGGTCGGTGAGGGTGCTCTCCGACAATGCGACAACGGTGGCCTACATCAATCGTCAGGGCGGAACCAGGAGCTGTCCAGTGGCAACAGAGGCTCTGCTCTTGATACGCTGGGCAGAGCAACATCGTTACCAGATAGCTGCTTCTCACGTAGCCGGAGTGGACAATGTCCAGGCGGATTTCCTCAGTTGGATCCGGGGGAGTGGGAACTCTCCGACGATGCCTTTCATCTTCTGTGCGCCCGGTGGTCCAGACCGGCCATAGACCTAATAGCGAGGTACGACAATGCCAAAGCTCCCCGGTTCTTCAGCAGGCGGAGGGAACCGGGGGCAGAAGGGGTAGACGCGTTGGTCCTACCCTGGCTAAATGACATTCTATTTCTTCCCACCGTGGCTGTTGGTCGGAATGGTTCTACGCCGCATCAAGGGGCACGCAGGCAGGGTGATTCTGGTGGCTCCAGAGTGGCCGAGGCGCCGTGGTTTGCAGACCTCTTGAATCTGGTGGTAGGTGGTCTTCTGAGGTTTCATCCGTCTCCATCTCTATTGCATCAGGGCCCTATTTATTTTGCAGAGGCAGTTCGCTTTTATCTAGCGGCATGGCTTATGAGAGGTGTAGGATGAAGAGTAAGGGTTACTCGAATGCAGTGGTGACTATGTTCTTACGTTCCTGTAAAACTTCTAGTTTTATGACATATGTTAGAGTTTCGGGAGTGTTTGAGTCCAGGTGCATAGACCACCACGTACAGCCGTCCAAGGCGTCAATTCTGGAGGTACTGGATTTCTAAGGATTGGCCTTCAATTCTGTGCGGGTGCAGGTGGCGGCCCTTGGCTGTTTTCGAGGAGAGCTGCAAGGAGTTGCTATAGCCTCTCATCTGGATGTGGCCCGTTTTTTAAGAGGAGCTAAGTATCTACATCCTCCGGTTAAGAGCCCTTGTCCCTCATGGAAGTGGAATTTGATTCTGAGGGCACTTGGTAATGCCCCTTTTGAGCCTTTGAAGCTAGTGACACTGAAGGTTCTGACCTTGAAGACAGTTTTTCTGGTGGCTATATCATCCTCGAGGCGGGTGTCTGAACTACAGGCCTTGTCCTGCAGGGAACCTTTCTTGAGGATCTCTGACGCAGGAGTTTCCTTGAGAACAGTTCCCTCCTTTCTTCCGAAGGTCGTATCCTCTTTTCATTTGAACCAGTCCGTGGAACTCCATTCACAGGTTTAAATTCTTAGAAACATAGAAATGACGGCAGAAGAAGACCAATCGGCCCATCCAGTCTGCCCAGCAAGCTTCACACTTCTTTCCTTTCATACTTATCTGTTTCTCTTGGCTCTTAGCAACCCTTGGTTCTATTTCCCTTTCACCTAACCATTAATGCAGAGAGCAGTGATGGAGCTGCATCCAAGTGAAATATGAAGTATCAAGCTTGATTAGTTAGTGGTAGTAACCGCCGCAACAAGCAAGCTACACCCATACTTATTTGTTTACCAGACTATATTATTCAGCCCTTATTGGTTGTTTTTCTTCTCCCCTGCTGTTGAAGCAGAGAGCTATGCTGGATATGAGTGAAGTATTAGATTTTCTTCTCCCCTGCCGTTGAAGCAGAGAGCTATGCTGGATATGCGTGAAGTATTAGATTTCTTCTCCCCTGCCGTTGAAGTAGAGAGCTTCCTCTGCAGAGTCTAAGAATTTGCGGAAGTTGGACGTGAAGAGAGTGTTGTTGTGTTACTTGGAGGTGACCAACAGTTTCCGGCTCTCGGATCATCTTTTCGTGCTGTGGAGTGGACCCAGAAAGGGGCAGAAGGCTTCCAGGGCCACCATCGCACACTGGTTGAAGGAGGCTATAGTGTTGGCTTACCTGGTTCAGGGTCGCCCGATTCTGTCTGGTCTTAAGGCTCACTCTACTCGGTCATAGGCGGCTTCTTGAGCTGAATGTCAGCAGGTGTCGCCACAGGAAATTTGCAGGGCTGCTACCTGGAAGTCTCCACATACCTTTGCCAGACATTGGAGCCAGTGTACTCCGAGCGGGATTCTCTCAGTCCCACCCTGGTTAGAAAAGCTTTGGTACTTCCCAGCTGTCCTGGACTGATCCGGGTACGAACAGGGAAAGGAACATTGGTTCTTACCTGCTAATTTTCATTTCTGTAGTACCACGGATCATTCCAGACGCCCGCCCAGGGGGAAAATGGAGAGTCCGCTCGGCCAGTAGCTGATCAATTTTTCTGCCAGTTTTTACTGACTGCTCCCCCTCTTTAGGGAAAGGATTTGGGCATATTTTTCATTCATTCATAAGGTTTCAGGTGTTTTCATTTCCTCTGATCTTCAGGGGGAAGTGGTTTTATGGTTGCCGTTGAGGTTTATATAATTTCTGCTTGGATACAGTATAATACTGACAGACACTAGGTGGCACCTCAAGGGTATAGGACAGAGCCCACGAAGACTTTTCTGTCTCCATCTGCTGGAGGGGAGGCAAAACCCAGCTGTCCTGGACTGATCCGTGGTACTACAGGAATGAACATTAGCAGGTAAGAACCAATTTTCCTTTTGCACATGTACTTGTGCACGTACAACCGTGACCTAGTCTTGAGCACCTGGAGGGGTGTGCGTCTATGCTCAGGTGGCATTGGTGTGCGCTCAGGAGGCCGCCTAGAGCCAAAGTTCAGGAGAGCTAGGCCCCAGGGATGAACAGGTCCAAGCGCCTTGCTATCTGTGAGGCATGTCGTCTGATAGCAATTCAGTCCTCACTCTCTCCATTTGTATAAGTGCTGTTTAGAGGCTGAAAGAGATTTAACTGCTACAGCTTTTGCCCGTGTTTGGACATTCCCTCAGCCTATGGTGTCTCTGGAGGGGGAATGGAGGGGGAGGCGAGGTAATGGACAGTTCTCCTCCTTTTTCCCAAGGGCAGAAGCTTCCCCGAGAGAGGTTGGAGAGAGTAAGGTTGAGCCTATGGACTCTGGTATAGAGCCATCCTCCTCCTCCTGGGTGGAATGTTTCCAGGGCCTACAGACCTTTCTGCAAGAGTGCCCAGTGAAGACGAAGCAACCTACTATAGGGATCACGTGTTTGGGCCTCCCATTTGTCAGTCACGGTGGCCGAATGCCACAGGGAGGCTGACCCTGGTAATGTTCAAGGAAGTGTGGATCATGAGACATCAGAGGATTCCTATGGGGAATTAGCTTTCTCACTTCTAGAAGAGGGAGAAATTGCATATGATTGAGCCGTCTCAGACTCTGCTCAGATTTTCAATAATTATTTATTTATTTTACAGAGATGTCTTGCTGAGTTTGTTGGCTCAGACCCTGAACATGCTTAATGTGACCAGAGGTCAATTTTAAGTTAAGCATCCTGTTTCTTTTTCCCCCTGTATCCAATTCAAGAGATATTGGATTTAAAGAAAGTAAATGCAACTCTCAAGTTTTCCCATTTTCCACATGGAAACTCCGAGGTCCAACTCTGAGGTCCGACATAGCGGCGGTACACAAGGGAGAGTTCTTGGCATCTCTCGCCTTGATAGAGCCATATCTGCACATAGCCAACAGGCTGGAGCACCAGAGATTCCTGAGGTTCATGGTCCTAAGGGAACATTTTTGTTTTCGAGCCCTTCCCTTCAGCTGGTGACTGCTCGACTTACCTTCACCAAGGTGATGGTGGTGGGGGCAGCCGCATCGCAAAAGCAGGGTTTGTTGATGTATCCGTATCTGGATGACTGGCTTATTTATGCAAAATCAAATGACCTCTGTTGACAATTAGTACAAAAGGTACCGATGTGCTTGAAGTCTCTAAGATAAGTGGTGAACCTAGCAATGAGCCATTTAGTCCTCTTACAAACTTTGGAGTATCTGGGAGCTCAGTTCAACACACTAGTGGAGAGAGTGTTTCTCACGGAGAGAGATTGCTGAACTTGCAGAGTCAGATTAGGCTTTTGCTAGAGATTTTGGTGCCCAGTGTCTGGGACTATTTACAGGTCTGGGTTCTATGGCATTGACATTGGAATTAATGCATTGGGTGTTCGCACATAATGTGGAATCTGCAGGGAGCTTTTCTCCCGCTGGAATCCGTTATTTGAAGAGTTTCATCTTCCTTGTCTATTAGAGGGGGAAGCCAGTGATAGCCTTTCGTAGTGCTTGCTCGCACCAGTCTTGAATGTGCTGCAGAATTGTAGATTCTGAATTGGATAATAGTCACCACTGATGCAAGCCTCTCTGGATGGAGGGCGGAGTGGCAGGATCAGTCGGCACAGGGCTAGTGCTCGAAACAGGAATCTCATGGCCTATCAATCGGTTAGAGACGAGAGTGGTGCATTTCGCATTGCTTGCCTGTCTACCAAGTTTACGTGGCCTTCCAGTGCGGATCTTATCAGACAATGTGACGACGGTGGACTACATCAGGCAGTGCCTTGAGATCCCGGGAGTTGATTTTCTGGGCAGAACAGTACTTGGAGTGGCTGGCAGTGTCTCGCATCACTGGAGTGAACTACGTTCAGGCAGATTTTTTCAGTCGGGGTAAGATAGACCCTGGAGGATGGGAGCTGTTGGAGGCAGCGATGTGTCTCATTCACGGAAGATGGGGATATCCCAACCAAAGAGAACACCAAGGCGTCACTGTTTTACAGCCGCTGAACAGAACACGGTACAAAGGAATCGGAGCTCTGGTGCTGCTGCGGACTCAAGGGATTCTTCTTTGTCGTCTTTCCTGTGGCCTCTGGTGGACAAGGGATTTTGGTGGATAGAGAAACATCCAGGCAACATGATCCTGTTAGCTCCAAAATGGCCACATCGACCATGCTTTCCAGATCTGATCAACATGGCCATAGACAGGCCCCTGAGGTTCAGACATCAGTTAACTATTTTCCACCAGGACCCAATATTTTTGGATCAGGGGGCTCACTTCTATCTTGTGGCTTTGCTTCTGAGAGGAGACAACCGAGATGGGAGGGGATGTTCCGAACTGGTTATTTCCACCTTCTACATCTTTGATGTATGTGCGAATTTGGAGAATTTTTGAGCCCTGGTCTGCTGTTTTGGAGTGCAGCCTCAGTCTGTTCAGGCTATGGTGTCTCATATTTTGGCTTTTCTACAGAAAGTTTCTGGTCAAGGGACTGGCCGAGTGTCCAGGTAGTGACATTGGGTTGTCTCCGGGGTAAGATGCAAGGATATCGTCTGTCCGCACATCTGAATGTTCTATGGTTCCTTTAGGGAGCTAAGAACTTGTGTCCTCAGGTGCGGAACCTTTGTCCATCTTGGAATCTGAATCTAGTCCTTAGAAGATTGTGTGAGGCTCTGTTTGAATCACTATAGAGAGCTATGGTTAAAGACTTGACTCTTAAAGTGGTTTCCTTGGTTGCTATTTGTACAGCTAGGAGAATTTCGGAGCTGCAAGCGCTGTCATGTTGAGATTCCTTCCTATAGTTGTCTGATTCGGGGGTATCTTTTTGGATGGTGCCTTCTTTTCTGCCTGAAGTAGTCTCAGTGTTCCATCTTAGTTAGACAGTAGAGCTTCCAGCTTTTATTGATTTGGATTCCTCTATGCCACATGCGGGGGAGCTTAGACTCTTAGATTGGAGGCATGCATTACTGAGGTATCTAAAGATCACTTATGATTTCCATAGATCGCATCTCCTGTTTGTAGATTGTATCACCTCTTTGTACTGTGGAGTGGCTCAGAGAGGGGAAATAAGTTGTCTAATGCTACAATTGCGGTGGCTGAAGAAAGCAATTGAATCAACTTAAATTTCTAAAGGGTTCCTGCTGAAATTTGCTGGGTATCTACTGGGAAGTGGTTGCCCACTTTTGCTAGGCATTATCGTTTGGATATCGGGGCTCTGGCTTCCATGTGCTTTAGTGAGAGTGTTCTATGAGCGGAACTCTCCATGTCGCACCCGAGTTAAGGAAGCTTAGATACATCCCAGGAGTCTGGACTGCTCTGGGTATGTACAGGGAAATGAAAATTGGTTCTTACCTGCTAATTCTCGTTCCTGTAGTACCACAGATTAATCCAGACATCCGCCCATTTACTGAAGGGGAGAGTCTTCCGCTCGTACTGTTGCTTTGTATATAGTGCGGAGTTGTTGGAGGTTTTCAATGCTGATTGCTTATGTTAAATTTGGGAAACGAGTTTTCTTTTGTCTTTTTGGGCAACTTCACTATCTTCTGCCTCATTGGAGGAGAGGGAGTTTGCTTTGAACAAGCTTAGAAATTTATGTTGTTGCTGTCATCTTGGCTTGGGTACAGGTCAAAACTGAGGGACTGCAGGTGGCACACTGGGTTATGTACAGTGTCAGTGAACTTTCTCTATTTCCGTCTGCTGGCAGGGAGGCAAAACCCAGGAGTCTGGACTGATCTGTGGTACTACAGGAACGAACATTAGCAGGTAGGAACCAATTTTCCTTGTTATACTTCAGAAATATACATGCAGCCATATTTCTGTTCCTTGATTGCATGAAAGCTTCCATGAAGAGAGGGAACAGTGATACACAATGATTATTATTTATTATTATCACCTTCTTACAGTTGGGAAAAAGTAAGTTTCCCAGAGTTATACAAAGGGTTGATAAGTGAGGGGATTTGAACTCAAGTCATTGCCTTTTTGTTAACCCCTAAACCACATCCACTGCCAAAGAGAGGAAGTGATCCTTAGTTTTTTACTGAACCTGGGTGCTCCAGTCCAGAGGCAGAGTTGATTTGTTTCTTTTCGCCTGCTTTGTGATTCCTGGCGATTGTGTGGACTGCAGTGCCTTCTGACAGGGAAAGTATCTCCTGGATGCAGATTTAGGTTCCCAAAATATTAATGAAATTTGGTGTTGCATCAGTGTAGTGCAGGACGTAAAGAATTTCTCTATGAGGTAAATGCCATCTGCCTCAATCTGAGGGAATCTTCCTAATAGTAATTTGTGTCTGTCTACACTGCAGGTGCTTTGGTGGCCATCAACAAGCCCCAAGGATTGTCCATTACAGGTACTGTTTCCATTGTTTGTTTACTGTCAAAAATCACAGTAAGTGCCAGAACACGATACCATGAGCAGAGGGTAGAGCCCAGCATCTAAAAGCACTGGTCTCTTTCCCCAGAAAGGGTTATTTGGAATTTACTGTGGTGAGACTTATCTGAGGTAATTTTTATGAGGTGGAGCTGACAGAAGTCGGATGTTGCTCCTTTAATCTTTCTTGGACTGTGCTGCTGATTCCTCCGCTCTTTCAAAGTGCTCTTTCAAAGTGCTCATTTGAAACAGAATGTGGTCTGGATCATCACTGACCTATTATGATCATCTCTCTGAAATCCTGTCCTTTCTTGTTCTTTTAGCATTTCACAAGCTGACTATAGGAGTTGCTGTCTTCCTTTAAGATGCTGCATTTGTTCCGCAATGGCTTTTGCCCACTTATTAACATTTCTCCAGATGTGCTAAGGCTACAACACACTTTTGAAATTTCTCCATGTGCTACTTATGGGTTTTCAAAACCTGAATTTTCTCTTACCAGTCCAGTGACTTTCCCAGCACTCTTGAACTACATGACCTGTTCTGCACTTGAATTTCTAACCACTCATCAAGTCAAGCTGCCTGACATGTTAATACGACGCTCTAGACTGGCCTTTACTTGACCAGATTTTAAGATGGAGGATAGCTGAGATAAAGGTTACAATAGAAACATAGAAATGACAGCAGAAAAGGACCAAATGGTCCATCGAGTCTACCCAGTAAGCTTATGCTAGTATCTGTCTTGCCATGCAGGTTACCTCCATGCTTATCAGTTTCCCAAACCATAAAAGTCAGGGCCTTCGTTGGTTACTGTCTGAATCCAATTCCCTGTTACCCCTGCCGTCGAAGCAGAGAGCAAATGTTGAAGTTGCATCAAAAGTATCAGGCTTATTGGTTAAGGGTAATAACTACAGCACCAGCAAGTTGCCCCCATGCTTATTTATTTCCCCAGACTGTAAAAGTCGGGGTCTGAATGAGGAATTTATTTCAAATTCCTTACTATGGTCAAAGTAAGCACTAGGGATTCTTTAAGAAGTGGAAAGAGGATGTATGTGAGAGGAAGGCAGCGTACCATAGCTTATGTGTGTTATTTTCTCTTAGGTAGGCAAGATGAACTCACTCTGCTGACTCTCCTCCCTGATTTGTGCCAACACCTGGGCTTCTCCGAGCAGCTCCATGTAGTCAAAGCCGCAATAAAGTAGGTGAAGGACTTGGATGAGGCTGATGTGGAGTTGTAACCCTCCCAAAATGCTCCCAGTTCTACTGCTCACAATGGGTGTGTTAGTCCCATTTCCTCCTCCTCAAGTCCTGCACCTCAAACACTTTCATTCAACAAACTCGCCACAGCTTGGACTATCTAGACATTAGCCTTACTTTCCATAAGCTGTCCGGCAAGGATCTGCTGTAGAAATGTGACCAGTGTGTCTCCAGCAATGTTGATGACTGTAGTGTTGACTGTGCAAGGACTTTTAGGATGTTAGTGCAGAGTTGCTGCAGTGATGCTTTCCCCAGTGAACTCCCTTTGAAATAGCATTCAGGGTCCTGTGTCTGCCTTTTTACACTGTTCCTCAGGAAATTAATTTTTCTTTTAGTTATTTGTATTGTTCAGTTTGAGTTATTTATGGGAGAAGCAAAATGTGTGTCTTTTTTTTTTTTTTTTTTTTAAATGTTAAACGCAACAGATTCCCTTAAGGAGGGAGAGTACATTGGTCAAGGTCAAATGATGGGTTATTAGAAGGATGGAGGCTTAAACTCATGTTTCAGATGTCCTCCTGAATGCTGTAAGCACTTACAGGCCGATACAGTAAAGGTCACGGGAGAGCGGGTGAGCGCCCGCTCTCCCGGCGCGCGCACAGGCCAGTGTCCAGTGTGCGCGATACAGTAAATAAAAATATTTAAATTAGGGCCCGCGATAAAAAGAGGCGCTAGAGACACTAGCGCGTCCCTAGCTCCTCTTTTTGGACAGGAGCGGCGGCTGTCAGTGGGTTTGACAGCCGACGCTCAATTTTGCCGGCGTCAGTTCTTGGACCCGCTGACAGCCACGGGTTCGGAAACCGGACGCCGGCAAAATTGAGCATCTAGTTTTCGAGCCGCGAGCTGATTTTAATTTTTTTTTTTTTAATTTTTAACTTTTTTTAACTTTTGGGACCTCTGACTTAATATTGCCATGATATTAAGTCGGAGGGTGCACAGAAAAGCAGTTTTTACTAATAGGGCCATCAACATACATTTGCATGTTGTGGGCGCTATTAGTCTCTGGGGGGTTGGACGCGCGTTTTCGACGCGCTATTACCCCTTACTGAATAAGGGGTAAAGCTAGCGCGTCAAAAACGCGCATCCAAAAGCGGGTTAACTGCGCTCTGTCGGAGCGCACTGTACTGTATCGGCCTGTTACTTCGTCCAGAGCAGATAATAAACCTGCCTGAGTTGTCTGGCAAAGCTGTCCTGCTTTTACCTGTAGTTCTTAGATGTGCCATGGGGGGCAGCAGATCTTACCTTGGCGAGGGACCCAGTGTCAGTGTTAAAATCTCCAATGCATTGAATGTTAGGGGACTGAGGGAGCGTATAATATGAAAAATATGATTTCACAGATTTTGGTTTAATTTTTTTATATTATATTTCTTCTCCTCTCCCCTCTCAAAAAAAAAAAAACAGAGAGAGCTCTGGGTTGGTGCTTCTCTCCAGCTGTCACTTCATTACAAAACGCATAGAGGAGTTCTTCATCCAGTGCCGGAGGAGAAAGAAACCAGTGGCCACATACTGGTGAGTTGGACTTCTGGCTCCCAGCAGAATCATATGGCATCATCATCCTTTTTTCTCTTAGGTCATCCACAGTGTCACAACATCATTTTCTCCCTTCCCCCACTGCTTTGTTTGGAGACAGGTTGCTTCCCTTTCTGGGTTTCTGCTAGGCACCGTGTTTTCCATTTGATGCCAGTGTTTCAGGTATAAAAGTTCAGTTCAGGAACAGTAAGTGACTGGATGTTGAACTTAGAAGCGCAGGAATCCAAATCTGTCTCCAGTTTAGGCTTTTGTCATGAATGTAAACTTACTTTTGAACAGTGAGCCAAGCTAGTCTTTAATAGTTTGAGCACTTTATATCTACTAGCATTCTGAAACTTGAGTATCTGCATCCTGTGTCCTGGGTCCATCTTGCATTTTATTTTATTTTATTTAACAGGTTTTGTAGACTGTCATTTAGTTAAAAACTTTCACAACGGTTTACAATTTTAAGAAAATAGATACATAATTTAAGACAAATTACTTTAAAAGGGTAAAATACGTACTAATACAAGATAAAATTCTTAAAACAGGCATTTATCAATGAAATAGGTAGAAACACTAAGAAATTCGGTTTGTGGAATATCATTCACCTATGCTGTATGCTCTTTTGAACAGCCATGTTTTCAGGTTCCGCTTAAAATTCTTAAAATCTGGTTGTAGTCTTAGCTCTGGAGGCATTTCGTTCCAATGTTTTGGGCCTGCTAGTGAAATAGCTCTATCAAGTACTGATTGAGGGCAGGGTTAACATCTCCTGAATTCTCCCACTGATCCCAAATATCCATGGATTAGCTACCAGGGAATGCTCATGCAGAAAGCACATCTATCTCTTGCAGTATGTGTTTGTTGCACAGTAGGTTTAGGGTTATCAGGTTAGTATTTCAGAGTCTACTATTTTATCCCCTTCACCAAGGTTAGGATAAGCCTCTCGATCTATTTTATGTTGGAAAACAGAGTCCATATAAAATGATTATCTAAGAGTAGTAAACAGAACTTTCGAAGTCCAGGCTAAATACATTAGTTAAGATTATTTTGCTCTGGGCTTGCCTTGGAAGGCAGTCTTTTAAGTTACACTTGCTCTTTCACTCTTTCTCTTCCAGTGCTGTTACTGTCGGATCCCCCGATCCATCAGAAGGTGACATCTTCACTGGCTTGAAGTTACAGCATATCGGAGGACTGCAGCTGGTAAGGAGCAAGTTATAGGGCAGATGGACTGAGTAAGGTGACACCTTCCATGTGGAAGGGTCTGGGGCAAGCACATTGGATATGAAACCTAAGTTGTAACGGAACCAGAAGATGTTTGTACTCAATGGAGTAAGGGGCCCCATTAATGCAGAATCTGTGGTGAGGGGTGATCTGCATATGTTATGCTCTTCCTCAGCTTTACTAATGCAAAAACTTGAGACTCTGTTTTCCATCATTACAGGAATGGGTGTTTTTGCTTCCAAATTAAAGAATCTCCTGTTCTTCCCCATCAAAGCTTCCAGTTCAGACTCTGTAAACAGGAAAAAGATGTTAAATAACATCTCGCTGGGAGATTATTTATTTATTTTATTTATTTATTAGCTTTTTTATACCGACATTCGTGGGTACATCATGCCGGTTTACAGAATAACTGAAAGGGGGAGTTGATACTCTCAGCTTTGAGGTTTAAACCAGTATAGCCTTTCAGTCTGCAGGGTCTGGGAAAACAGTTAATACAAAAGAGAGACCAATGGTATTATGAAAACACAGCTCTAGAATTATTAAACAAAATGTTCTGTAGGTTTGCCTATGTATTGAAACATGGGATACATTTCTTGAATATATGTTTCATATATTACATGAAAAGAAGGCTTCTTGTTCCCTCAATAGTTGATTATGTGGCATCTTTAGAATGTCCTAATTGATATAGGATTGACAATACTCCGGGTTTGGCAGCTCTGATTCTGGAGCAGCTCCAGGCTGGCTCCAGAGCTGGCTCCAGGCTGGCTCCAGGCTGGCTCCAGAGCCAAGAGAAACCCCCAGCTCGAGCTTCAGGAATTCCTTCTCTGGCAATGGAGCAACTCCAGAGCAGAGGTTACTGGAGTGAGCTGGAGCTGAGGGTCTCACCTGGCTTGGAAGCCAGCTGAAGCTGGCAAACCCGAAGCATTGCCAGCCTTACTGTAAAGATATTAACCTGGAGAATTGTGGGATATTGCTTGGATTCAGGATCATCCTGCCAGTGGTGGAAATGAGTTGTATTTGTGTGGGCTCTTCCACCAGAAAAGAACTTGTATGCTTGATGGAGTACAGACTTTAGGAATACAGCAATGATAATTGTTCAAATTCCACTGTAGGAGAACACTCTGAAGCATATAAGAGTTCCCTGTACCTACCCGGATCAGTCTAGATTCCTGGTTTATACATCCCTGCCAGCAGAGAAAGTTAAACTGACACTGCTGCATATTCTCTGGTGCCACCTGCAGTTCCTCAGTATTTCTCTGTCTCCAGCAGATGGTGGCTGGCTGCAGTTCTTTAATCTGCCAAGTTCTTTTTTTTTTGTGAGCCTTCCTCCTAGGGGTTAGGCTCCCAGGGGGGAACCCTTCCCTGTTTGGTTGAGGAGGACAAGCTGGAGGTCAGTGATCTCTCTGTATGCTCGCTCCAGTTTGTTTCGTGGGGTGTAAATCTGGTGGTCCAGATCCCTCCCCTTCACGAGGTTGCTTAGGCAGCTTTTTGGCTCAGGTTAGCTGCTCCTTTTTCTTTTGGTCTCTCCCTCTCCTTGGTTAACTTTGGCTGAGCTGAGCTGGACAGCTCTCTTCAGCCTTAGGAGAGGGGAGCTCCTTGTCGGGCTGATTAAAGTTGTTTGCAAAAAAAAATTTTTTTTAAAAGGTTGTACAGCAGGAGCAGCTTGAGCAGTAAGAACAGGGCTCTGTCGGGTGGCTTTCCTCCCTCCCTACGATCACTTTTGTCTAGTGGCTTGGCTTTTAAGAGGCGGTGTTTGAGGCGAAGAGGGTACCCAGAGCCGGTCATAACTATTCTTCTGCAAGCTAGACGGACATCAACTTCGTTGTCGTATGTCCAGGTCTGGAAGGTCTTTGAGACATGGTGTATGGCTGAAAGAGTTCAGGCCTTGCGGTCTTCGTTGTCTCATGTTTTGTCTTTCCTTCAGGAGGGTTTAATCAAAGGTCTAGCTTTCCACTCTCTTGGCGTTCAGGTAGCGGGTCTGGCTTGCTTAAGAGATAAAGTTGAAGGGTACCAGTTGTCTGCTCATCCCAACGTGATTAGGTTTATTCGAGGGGTTAAGAATTTGCACCCTCCAGAGAGGAGAGTTTGTCCATCATGGTATCTTAATCTCGTTCTCCGAGGTTTGTGTGATGCATCTTTTGAACCTATCCGCAGAGCGACTCTTAAGGATTTGACTTTAAAGGTTGTCTTCTTAGTAACCATTTGTTCTGTGAGGAGAATTTCTGAGTTGCAGGCCTTATCTTGCTGCGATCCATTTCTTCATATCTCAGACTCAGGAGTGTCCTTGCGAACGGTACCAACATTTCTTCTGAAGGTGACATCTGCTTTTCATGTTAATCAGATGGTGGAGTGCCGGCCTTTCTAAAATTGGATGCTTCTGCGCCTCATGAGCGGGAGCTTAGGCTGTTGGACGTCTGTAGGGCTTTGCTACAGTATCTAGGAGGTCTGATCATCTTTTCATTTTATGGAGTGGTTTGAAGAAAGGTACCCAGGCTTCTAAGGCTACCATTGCAAGGTAGCTTAAGGAGGCTATTGGGTCTGCATACATTCTCAAAGGCCGTCAGTTGCCGGAAGGTTTGCGGGGTCACTACTCAGTCTCAGGCAGCTTCTTGGGCAGAGGCCCAGCTGGTTTCTCCACAGGAAATTTGTTGAGCGGCGACTTGGAAGTCGCTGCATACTTTTGCAAGGCACTATCGTCTGGATGTAGGGGATCCAGAGTCTCGGTCATTTGGCGAGAGTGTCTTGCGAGTGGGACTCTTTAGATTCCACCCTCAGTAGAGAGTTTTGATACATCCCAGGAGTCTAGACTGATCCGGATATGTATAGGGAAAGGAAAAGTGGTTCTTACCTGCTAATTTTAATTCCTGTAGTACCACGGATCAGTCCAGAACCCGCCCGATCTATAGAGGTGGAGAGTCGTCCGCTCAGCTCTAATTTTCTTGGTATAATCTAAGATTTTTCTGACTTTAAGTGGTTGGTTACAAGTTTTTTACAAGTGTTTTTGCAAGTGTTTTTTTGCTTGGGTACAGTTCAATACTGAGGAACTGCAGATGGCACCAGAGAATATGAAGCAGTGTCAGTTTAACTTTCTCTGTCTCCACCTGCTGGCAGGGATGCATAAACCAGAAGTCTGGATTGATCTGTGGTGCTACAGGAACAAAAATTAGCAGGTAAGAACCAATCTTCCTTTGTACAGCCCTACCTGGGTGTGCCTTGGGACAGGAAAAGCTCAACAAAAATACAGGGAGGTCAATATTTAAAAGCCATTTAGGGAGAGCATGAGGAGGTTTTTCTGCTCTGTTCCCCCCTGACATCTGGGAACACATCTACCGCTGCTGCCTGCCTGGACCTGGTTGAGAAAGCACGGCGTACAGCAGCGTGCAGCCTCTGGCGCATGCCAAAGGGACGTGCCCCTTCTAACAGTTTTGGAGGATGATTCTTCTCGCAATTCATGGATATCTAAATCTGGTATGGGCAAAAAAAGAAAAGGTAACCTGAGATTATTACCTCCTGCTTCTCAGTCTACCCCCCCGATTTGCTCAACCAGCCCTGGAATCCTATAATTTCCCTAGTTCAAGTATGGACCCCAATGAGCTTCGAGCCTCTGGTTCTTCTGGCTCTGCTCTATCAGCGGCATTGATCTCTCTTAAACCCTCTGGCCCAGCCCCACCGCAGGTGCCTAATCCATTTTCCCTGGGTCCTGGGGAAGGATCAGTGAATCCTGTTCTGTCACTGGATCCTTCCTTGGAGGTGAGGCCTCAGCAGGATCGAGATCTTTTACCAGCTGAACCTCAAATAATGGCTAAGCCTGCAGAAATAATGTTGACTCTGTATGGCCAGCAATTACTAACTTGGAGCTAGCTTTTTCTTTGAGCATAGATAATGTTTTGGGGTCTTTTGGAACTTTAACTTCCAAAGTTAATGATCATTTGCAAAATAATCAGAGTTGGAGGGTCAAATTAAAAATGCTATACTTGATTATAATAATTTTGCAAGAAAGCAATGTGTCCTTGATAAGGGATAATCAGTTTCTGCATAGGAAAGTTGAAAGCATGGGTAATTACTCTGAGGTTCAATTTGAGATTTCTCAACTTCCCTTGTTCTTTGATTTCTCCTTTAGAGACGATAAAGAAGTTCTAGCTGGACTTCTTGAAAGTTTCTAAAGAGGCAGTGCCTGAGATCGGCTTATTATCTTTCTGAGAGAAACTCCTTGCTTCGAGAAGACTGTGGATAGAGGAGTTGAAGTTAGAGAAAAGTTGTTAAATTTAACTCAATTTTTGGAAGAAACTAACTCTGATATAAAAGATAGGGCTACTCTTCTTGTCAGCACGGGGAGTATTGGAGACCTAATATGGTGGACTTAGGGGGGGCTAGAGGAGGAAGAATTTTTCCTCTCAGGAAAAAGCGAACTTTGAGGAGGAAGGTGAGATAAGAGTCAGTAGTTCACCTGTTTAGACCTGAAGAGCTAGGTGCTCTGATTTTAAAGGTCTCACAGGTGCTAAGTTTAAAGGAAGAATTTCCTAAGCCTAGAATGAAAGGCTATCCCATTCTCACAGGGATAAGGAAGCTGTCCAAAGCATTTCCCATCCGTTCAGCAATCCAGGACATGCTGACAGCGGAGTAGGAAATCACAGGATCTAGGCTTAGGAGTTGTAGAACCATGCAAAGGCTGTATCTCATAGAACTGCAGGACAGAGAGAGATTTTTAAACCTGCCCAAAGTAGATGCGACTATCTCGGCAGTAACAAAAAAAAAAAAAGACTACAATACTGGTAGGAGGAGGAGCAGCCCTTAAGGACCCCCAAGGTAGGAAAGTATAGATGCTGTTAAAAAAAAAAAAAAAAAAAAGACTTCAAGCTGTCAACCTTGACCCTTCAGGGGGTATGTAGCCAGGGCCCTTCTAATCTGGTCCCAGGGAGGAGCACAGGGACTCGAGGAGGTAGGAACCTCGAGGAATAGCACGGACATGATCCTAGTAGAATTTGCGGCAGCTTTTGTGGCAGATATGATTTATGACCTCATAAGAGTTTCAGCCAAGCCGGCAGCAATAGAAGTCATGGCAAGACGGCTATTGTGGCTGAAAAACGGAGTGACGGACTCTGCTTCCAAGACCAAGCTAGGAAAGCTACCCTTTAAAGGGAAATTAGTATTCAGAAAAATTCTCTCTTATGGCCCGGCAATTGAAAGGAGGAGGTTTAGCAGAAGAGGTTACTCAAGCCAGGTAATCTCTATTCTCTTAAGGGCCAGAAAGAGAACCCCATCCTTTTACATATAGTCGCATCTGAAGGATTTTCAAAATTTGGTGCAAAGTTTAAAAGTTGTCTCCAAGGAAGGTAGCGGTGGCATCTGTCCTGTAGTTTTTACAGGAAGGACTAGTGGTTAATGCATTGAGGGTGCAGGTGGTGGCAGCCCCAAGCTTCAGAGGGCCATGTAGAGGGATTTCTGTAGCCGCTCATCCAGATGTGGTGCGTTTTCTCGTGGGAGCAAAGCAGGTGAAACCAACTCGGAAAGCCATAGTGCCACCATGGAATTGGAATTTGATGGTAAAGGCACTAGTCGAGGTGCCTTTTGAGTCCGTTAAGGAGACTTCCATGAAAGATTTAACACTAAAGACAGTAATGTTGTCTCCCCAAATAGTATCATAACTTCATCTCAATCAGGCCATTTATCTACCAGGGGTTAGGAAAGTGGAGTGCGTAGGGAAATACAGGGTCTTGAGATTCCTAGTTGTCCATAGAATCCTGCTGAAATACTTGGAAATGACCAATGACCTCAGGAAGTCAGACAGGCTATTTGTCCTGTTCTCAGGCCCCAGAAAAGGAGAGACATCTTCCAAGGTCTTGATTGCCAGATGAATTAGGGAGATGATAGCAGCGGGCTATCTAATGAAAAACAAGCCAGTTCCAGCAGGTCTGAGGGTGCACTCCATGAGAGCACAAGCAGTATACTGGGCAGAATAAAGAGCAGTCACACCCAGGGATATTTGCAGGGTGGCCACATAGGCATCCGTACACTATTTCATAAAACATTATAGATTGTAGCTCCATGAAAGGGAGGAGACTGTTTAATAGAGGGGTCCTAGAGGCAGCACTAGAGATCCTACCTGGGATGAGTACAGCTTAGGTACATCCCATAGGTTTACTGGTTTGGCAGGATGAAGAGGAAAGTACAATTAGATCTTACCTGCTAATTAGCTTTCCTTGACTCTTGACATACCAGTCTAGATCCCGCCCAAGAAAGGAAAAAAAAACAAACAAAAAACAAAGAGCACAGGCAAGTAACTACAAACTACATAGAATGAGGAAGCATGGCGGAATGCGAAAGCAGGTTGTTCATCCGCTTTCTTCATTATTTCCTTTATTTCTTCTCTGTTTCTGGATTCCCACACTGCAAGAAGTAGGGAACTAGTGTCCAAGGAACCAGGGGAGAAGGATGAGACAGATGAAGGAGCAATCCGGATGATGAGCTGATAAGTCTCCTTAGATACAAATAAAAAAAAAAAAAGAGAGAGAGAAGAATGGGTATAATAGCAACAAGGAACAGGCCATGCTTTGGCAAAAGACTACTGACTTCCCCCTCTGCTGGGCCAGACTATATAGGGATATATAGACTGCTTCAGAAAGGAAGCTTTCACAATCTGCCCCCATCTGCTGGTGGGAGGGAGAATCCCACAGGTTCACTGGTCTGTCAGAACTCAGGAAAGCTACTTAGCAGATAAGATTTAATTGTACAGTTCAGCCATTTATCCGGTTAAATTATAGCTGGAGTGAATTATCCAGCTAACATAGCTGAATATTGATATCTGGTAGATCCGGCTAACATAGCTGGATAAATTTAGATCTGCTTCAGAAGTGGCTTAAAGTTATCCAGCCCTGTGTGACTGGATAACTTTCCAGTTAAACGGATATCTTAAAAGTTACCTGGTTAAGTAGCATTGTCAGTGTCACCAAAAAGAAAATAAATAAATTGAAGGCCCTGTGACCGAATGTGAGCCTTCCCTACTATACCCTCGTTCCCTACTCAGACCATTGTTCCCAGCAGGGTTTGGCAGTCGAGGGATGGGATGGGGCGGCTGGGGTGAGCCAGTTCCTTGTCTGACTGCAGGAGAGGGGGTGGGGCAGAGGACCGATTGGAACTTTTATATTCAAACCAGGAAAAGGTTGGCGGGGGGAGGGGGGGGCACAGGAAAGAAGGATCCAGCATTTTTTGGGGGCTGAGGGGCGCTGGGCCCAACAGGGCTGTTAAATAAATATATAAATAAATAAATAAATATATATAATAGGAATAGGACTTTCAACAGTTTAATTGCCTTTTGTTCTTAACTAATTTGCTATTGATTTATATTATGTATTTGTTCTTAATAGTTCTTAAATGATTTATTTTACGTACACCTTAATTTCTTTTGTCTGTAAAGCCTGTTGCTAATTTATTGTTTAATGTAAACCGAGGTGATGTATTTTTTTACGTGCCGCGGTATATAAAAATCACTAAATAAATAATATATATATTGGGGAAGGCTCACATGTGGGAGTGTGGGCACTTTTGCTTTATTTTTTTTTTTTTGTGTCACTGACAGCGTTACTTAACTGGATATCTTTTAAGATACTCGATTAAGTAGCAAGTTATCTAGTCACATAAGGCCGGGTAACTTTAAAACCTGTTTGGCTACATGTAGCTGGATAACTTTAAGCAAGTGTTTTCAGCAGGACTTTAGCCGAATAACTTGTCTGCTAAACAGCCTATTGAATATTGGTCTCTGGAAACACAGGGGTCAATTAAATGGAGACATGAGTCACAATAGCAGTGTAATATGGATCGTTTCTTTGCAGTAAGTTAATTATTTCACTGATGCAGGTAGTCCCGGTGAACAACCCAAGTCGTGGAAGCCTGGAGAGAAAGGAAGTAAAGAAAACCCTGACCCACTACCGAGTCCTGAACGCCAACCAAGGCTGTGCTTTGGTACAGTTTCAGCCCATGACAGGTGCGTCTGAGCAGCAGCCTCATAGTAACCATCGGGGTTTAGCTTATCTTTTCATTTTTGGATGTCAGAAAATGGTGAAAAGTAATTTTATTTTTTGGAAAACCAAAATAATAGTGAGATTCCAGGGTTGTTTTGGGTGGGTTTTTTATTTTTATTTTTTTCTTTTTTGTTTTGGCAGTTTCCTCTTCTGGACTTCTAGCTCATTCGGAACTGGGGCTGGGTTCTAGCATCATTAGCTTTCATTCACAACCAGCCAGGGATTTTATCCTATTTTATTACCCTCTGTCCATTAAGTGCCTGTCCTTGCCAGTAACCACAGATGTGGCTCCTTCCAGAACCCAGTATACATGCACTTTGAGTCTTGACATAGGTGTCACCATTGACCTATGGCTGATGTTCGTCTCCTTCACACACACATGGGAATGTAACATCTCCAGCCCTGGTTGACCCAGGAAGCAGAAGCCAGGTCAGGGAATCAAACCTGGCTCTTCTGCATGGCAGTGCTCCAAACTGGCCCTGGGACTCCAATTTTTAAAGGAAAAAGAACATAATTTGGAAGCATGTTTTTCCAGCTTTTTATTTTTGATGAATATGTTTTAAAAAAATCCCAAACTGAGATTAGCCAAAGCCTTAGTAAGAAAAAAATCTCTATTTACATGGGAATCCCACTATTTTTAATAATCCAGCATGGATTCCCTGTACGTACCTGGATCAGTCCAGACCACTGGATTATGCCTCCCTTCCAGCAGATGGAGACAGAGAAAAACTTGTGAGGCACCCCCTCTTATACCGGTGTGCCACCTGCAATCCCTCAGTATTTCTCTGTCTCCAGCAGATGAAGGTGGCACCTGCGGTCCTGATCCTTTAAAAAAAAAAAAAAAAAAAAAAGAGGCACTTTGCCTTCGGTTAAGAAGGTTGTTGTACCTTTAAATTTTCCCTTTGGCTAGATCAATCTGTCTAAAAAAAAAAAATGTAACAGGAGGTGAGGAGTGCAAGCCTCCCAAGGGCTTTGAGCCTATCCCCCTTGGTAGAGGCATGGCTGGGGTTGGTGACCCTGTGAGCCTGCTTACCCAGAGCTGGTCCTTTCCACCGGTGAGTAGGGGGATTTACCGGTGGGCCGGTCCCTCCCCCTAGAAGCCCAGAGACGTTTAAATTCCTTTGGTGAGACCTGTACTGGTAGTTTTGGTCCCAGGGACATTTCTTTCCCCTGGCTGAGAGCAGCGTATAGAAAAAAAAAATTAAGAATAAGAGCGCTTAGCTACCAGGTCTCCTGGGCCTACGGAGGTACTAATTTGCCGGGTTTTTTTGTTTCTTTTGTCGCAGCTCCTTGTGGGGATGCCGCGGGGATCGCAGTGCTCTGCCTGCGGGGAGCGCACTCCCGCGATGGCCTCTGCTCCCGATGCCTTCTCGGTGGTGAGGGCCCGTCAGGGACGTCTGGGAGCGGCAGCAGGGCGTCTGTAGCCTGGTCCCGAGGTGCAGGGAAGACACTGCATGCTCGGAGGCCTCAGCCTGCCCCGTTCCCGATCAGCACGGGATCAGTGGCCATTTTGGATCCTCCTCGCTCTGATTCAGTGCGGTGCTTGGGGGAAGAGTATTTCCCTCCGCAGCTTTCCCCGCTGAATCTGAGCCCTAAGAGGCCTCAGGGCTCAATGCCTGCTTCCCCCCTGGTTCGGGGAGGCCTTAAAGAGACAGCACCCTTTTTCATCACAGTTTGTGCTTTTACTGCACAAAGCGTATCTGGAGGCAGAGGCTGAATGTCAGTCGCCGGAGCCTCCACCAGCGAAGGTTTCCAAACCTACTAATGGCCAGGAATCCGCCAGAGTTCAGACTGTCCGTGGGGCTTTGGGCGAATCAGGGACTCCGCTATCCGAACAGCCAGATCTCTCATCGCAGCTCCCTTGTCTGCGTCCCAGCAGGGATGCAGACAAGGGAGCTGAAAGGTCCGTCCCGGAGGAGGGAGATGATCCGCAGGTGCTCAGATTATTTAGAAGAGATGAGCTTGATCCTCTGATCCCTCATGTTCTGGCAGCGCTGGGGATTGAGGCTCCGCAGCCAGTTTCAGAGCCTTCCAAGGCTTCCTATCGGGTCTTCGGGCTCCTCCTAAGACTTTCCCTTTCCACCCAATGCTATTACAGCTCATGACCTGGGACTGGGACACTCCGGAGGCCAGTCTACAGGTAGGACGAGCTATGGAGAAGCTTTGTCCACTACTGGAGGAATCATTGGACCTTCTTAAAGTTCCTAAGGTGGACGTGGCTGTTTCAGCCATCACCAAGCGGACGACTTTTCCGGTGGCAGGAGCGGCTGTACTCAAGGATCTCTAGGATTGGAAACTTGAAGTCTAGTGGATTTTTGAGTTTTCGGCGCTTGGCATCCGGGCGGCAGTCTGCAGTAGTTTCATGCAGCGGGCAACAGTTGCTCACTGCGCAAGAGCTTCCCGAGGCGGAGCAGGCAGAGCATGTGGAGGTGGGTGTGGCGTATACCGCGGATGCTTTATATGATCTCATAAGAAAATAAGAAAATGCCATACTGGGTCAGACCAAGGGTCCATCAAGCCCAGCATCCTGTTTCCAACAGTGGCCAATCCAGGCCATAAGAACCTGGCAAGTACCCAAAAACTAAGTCTATTCCATGTAACCATTGCTAATGCAGTGGCTATTCTCTAAGTGAACTTAATAGCAGGTAATGGACTTCTCCTCCAAGAACTTATCCAATCCTTTTTTAAACACAGCTATACTAACTGCACTAACCACATTCTCTGGCAACAAATTCCAGAGTTTAATTGTGCGTTGAGTAAAAAAGAACTTTCTCCGATTAGTTTTAAATGTGCCCCATGCTAACTTCATGGAGTGCCCCCTAGTCTTTCTACTATCCGAAAGAGTAAATAACTGATTCACATCTACCCGTTCTAGACCTCTCATGATTTTAAACACCTCTATCATATCCCCCCTCAGTCGTCTCTTCTCCAAGCTGAAAAGTCCTAACCTCTTTAGTCTTTCCTCATAGGGGAGTTGTTCCATTCCCCTTATCATTTTGGTAGCCCTTCTCTGTACCTTCTCCATTGCAATTATATCTTTTTTGAGATGCGGCGACCAGAATTGTACACAGTATTCAAGGTGTGGTCTCACCATGGAGCGATACCAGAGGCATTATGACATTTTCCGTTTTATTCACCATTCCTTTTCTAATAATTCCCAACATTCTGTTTGCTTTTTTGACTGCCGCAGCACACTGAACTAATGATTTCAATGTGTTATCCACTATGACACCTAGATCTCTTTCTTGGGTTGTAGCACCTAATATGGAACCCAACATTGTGTAATTATAGCATGGGTTATTTTTCCCTATATGCATCACCTTGCACTTATCCACATTAAATTTCATCTGCCATTTGGATGCCCAATTTTCCAGTCTCACAAGGTCTTCCTGCAATTTATCACAATCTGCTTGTGATTTAACTACTCTGAACAATTTTGTATCATCTGCAAATATGATAACCTCACTCGTCGTATTTCTTTCCAGGTCATTTATAAATATATTGAAAAGTAAGGGTCCCAATACAGATCCCAGTAAGGGTCCCAATACAGATCTCAGTACAGTTCGACCAGTGTGTCTTCTTGGAGTCTGAATCTGGTTCTCCGGGGGTTGTGCGGACTTCCTTTTGAACCTCTCAAACGGGCAACTGTAAAAGACCTGACACTCAAGACAGTTTTTCTAATGGCTATCTGCTCGGCAAGACAAATATCGGAGACTCAAGCGTTGTCCTGTAGGGAGCCTTTTCTGCAGATTTCTGATGTGGGGGGGATGTCGCTTCGAACGGTACCCTTTTCTACCAAAGTTTGTGTCAGGTTTTCACTTGAATCAGTCAGTGGAGTTGCCGGCTTTTCCAGATTTGGATTCTAATTCCCCTCAGGCTCGCGATTTACGGAAATTGGATGTCTGTCGGCTTCTCCTTCGTTATTTGGAGGTGACTAATGTTTTTCGGTTGTTGGATCATCTCTTTGTCTTATGGAGCGTTCCTCAGAAAGGGCATAAGGCATCCAATGCTACCATTGCCCGATGGTTGAAGGAAGCTATAGTTTCGGCATATATATGTCACTGACAGGCAATGCCGGATGGTCTAAAAGCTCATTCTATCAGATCTCAGGCAACCTCTTGGGCAGAGAGTCAGTTGGTCTCGCCACAAGAAATTTGTAGAGCGGCGACTTGGAAGTCTCTTCATACTTTTGCTAAGCATTACCGTTTGGATGTCTGGGATCCGGATGTTGACTCTTTTGGCAGCAGTGTCTGATAACTGATAGCAATCTGATAACTGATAACAGTTTTAGATTGTTTGACAACAATAGCACTGGGTTGTCAGCTCTTTGTGTTATTGTCCAGCAGGAGTGAGTGTGTGGTGTTATCTTCATCTTCTTGGTTCAGTAGCAGCAGCATTGGTCCTGATACCCTGGTGAGGCACGCAAGACCTCATCAAGATGCTTTGCTCTTCAGGTGAATTCCCAAATCTCAGAACCATTCCATATTGCTACTGGTACTGCAGTCTGCAAGGATATGCTGACCATGCTGTTTAAGTGGCAGGACCTGGATTTGGGATTGGATCTTGAGACCTCAGTTAGGGTGTTGGGGCCAATGGATGCCAGTCTTACAGGCTTGGGGGGGGGGAGGGGGTGCACTTTCTGAGTCAGTCAGTCATGGATTGATGGAGACTCGAGGAGATCAGATGGTCTGTCAATCGTTTGGTGCACAGAACAGTTTGCTATTCCTTCTACAGTTCACGCCTAGGCTTAGATGACAGACAGGTTTGTGTCAGCTATAGCTAGAATATTTACATGTATATATTACACACACAAATTTTGCATACATTGAACCACCAAAATACAATATTATATATCTAAGATACTTTGATATTGAAATATCTCTTTAGAGTAAACTTTTTACACACATTTGCTAAATAACATTAAAATGTTTTGCATTACACATGCAAAATCCATGTAATCACATTTCTCCTCTTAGAAATAACAATGATCTGAAAAAATCTCAAAAAGTCACAGTATTTAAAGAATTCTTTTTTAATAGGCAAAATGTTCACTGTCATTCTTCTTCCAGTAAATGCAAAGGTGAAAAACCCTTTTTTATGTTGTACTGCAGACCAGCAAGTTCCTTATTGCTGTTGCCAAAAACCATATAAAAAGAATCCTCAAACCATAAAGGGCTTACATCAAAAACCCAATAGGGCTCTTTGTTTCACCTAAAAAGCCTTCTTCGGGGTTGTTCCAGCTAGCTGTCCAATTTGCAGGCTGCTGCTGATAGTATTCTTCTGCTGCACACATGCGCCATAAAATCAATAGTTTTATAAATGGTTCTACAAACAAACAATAAATCCCATTCACTTTTAAAATCTCCACATATTCCAATAGAAAACATTCATGTTGAGCCAAATAAAACCGGTGCAGGTAAATACTACAACTTTACTGGCAGTATATATATCATTTAACATCATCTGTATAATTCTATAGTAGATTACTAAATGCACATGAAATACGCCATAAAAAATGTTTGCCTAGTTTTCTTTTCTCTCTTACATTTGAGCAAACTTTATTACAGGCACTCGTTACCTCACAGCTTGATAAATCACATTCTCTACCTGCACCGATCAACATTTCATCTGAATACCAACAGTATTTCCTAAGCCCCATTGCAGCTGCTGCCATGGGAAACCAGAAAGTTCACTGAAAGCATCTATCATGTCACTCCTTCCTCTTCCGATGTTATTATTAAAGACACTGTCTACTTAAGGCATAATTAAGTCCTTTCAAAAGAATGCTTTCATTCTGTAGCCTTATTTAGACCAACTGGATATACTGTGCCCCACTGAAAAATATATTAATAAATTTATTTATTAATATATTAAATAAACATACACAGGCTTACTGTGACTCCAACATCGCTCTAAGCTTCAACAGCAAGAGGAAATGTGGAAAAAAGGATTCACACTCACAAAGAGGGGAGTAGCTGGCTTGTTACGGCGGTTACTACCCCAAATCAAATAAGCCTGATACTTCACTTTCGATGCATATACAGCATAGTTCTCTGATTCAACGGCAGGGGAGAAGAAAAACTGATACTTCACACATCCAGCAGAGCTCTCTGCTTCAACGGCAGGGGAGAAGAAAAGAGGGTTCGCACTCACAAAGCGGGGAGTAGCTGGCTTGTTACGGCGGTTACTACCCCAAACCAAATGTGCCTGATACTTCACTTTCGATGCACATCCAGCATGGCTCTCTGCTTCAACGGCATGGGAGAAGACTTATACTTCACGCATATCCAGCATAGCTCCCTGCTTCAATGGCAGGGGAGAAGGAAAAACAACCAGTAAGGGCTGTATAACATAGTCTGGGTAAAACAAATAAGCATGGGTGCAGCTTGCTTATTGCGGCGGCTTCTACCCCTAACTAATCAAGCTAGATATTTCACTTGGATACAGCTCCATCACTGCTCTCTACATTAAAGGTGGGGGTGGAAGGGAAATGGAACCAAGAGCTAAGAGAAACAGATAAGTATGAGAGAAAAAATGTGTGAAGCTTGCTGGGCAGACTAGATGGGCCATTTGGTCTTCTTCTGCCGTCATTTCTATGTTTCTATGTTTCTATATAATAATGTCCTCTACTTTGTAACTGAAAAGAATTAATCACCCCCTCTAGTAGCTGACACATTTTGAATAACAAAAAAATCTGAGATGGTTTATCTGGTGATGTAATTCAGTGGGAGCATCCATTTTCTTGATGCAAATGCAGCTCTTATGTTGAATTATTATTCTTTTTATAAAGCTTTTAGTATGTGCCACATAGATTTTATTACATAGGCATAAGACAACATAAATCACCTGTGCCATATTACGGGTGAAATGTCATTGCAAAATATGATTGACAGGGTAGGATGTTGGAATACCTGAATAGGTAAAACATTTTCAGAAATAACAGACTTCCTGTATGAAAACTGTTCCCATTCCAAATCCCCTATCTGGGAAAAGGACCAAGATGCCATGTTAACAAACTGATCTCTTAAATTCTGTCCTCTAGTTTGGGCAAAAATAGGTCTATCTTTAAAGAGACTGTATATAGACAAGATGTTCCAATGTTTTTAAACAATATTCGGCACTTCCCTAGAGTGAGCTGAGTATGGTAGAACACACATTTCTTTCTTTGTATGTTGTAAAAGCAATTCTCTATTGGCAAAAAGAGTCCTTTTGAAAGCCAACTTAATAAGTTTATGAGGATAATCTCTATGCAGAACTCACTCTGCAACATACTGAGCCTGGTTTTTAAATTCTTCTACAGTAGAGCATAACTGGCAGTCTTAAAAATTGTCCTACAGATATATTTGCAAGAAGTCTGTGGATGATAGCTTGTAAAATGTAAAAGGGAATTTTTGTCAGCTGGTTTGTCAAAAATGGTACTATTCTGTTTATAGCTAACAGTGTCCAAAAATGACACTCTGTTGAACAGAACTGGTTCCAAAACCAAACCCTGTGGTACATCACTTAACACAGTTCTGTCTTCAGAGTAGATTCCATTTACCATTACACTCTATCTCCTATCAGTCAACCAGTTGTAATCCATGCCACCTCCTTGGTACTCACTCCCAAGCTTCTCATTTTATTCACAAGCCTCCTGTGTGGGATCATAACAAAAGCTTTACTGAAATCCAAGTACGTCACGTCGATCCAATTCTCTAGTCACCCAATCAAAAAAATCAATCAGATTTGTCTGACAGGACCTTCCCCTGGCGAATCCATGCTGCCTCAGTTCCAGCAACCCACCAGATTGTAGATTGCTTACTATCCTTTATTTCAGCAGAATCTCCATTAATTTTCCCATCACCAAGGTGAGGCTAACTGGTCTGTAGTTTCCGGCCTCCTCTCTGCTACAACTCTTGTGAAGCGAGACCACCACTGATCTCCTCCAGTCTCTCGACTATTGGTTGTCTTTGTCAGAGGAATCACCTGTTAATTCTAAACAAATCACTGAAGCAATATGTAATATAAAACTTTAATGAGAGAAAGACAGAGTCAAAGGGGATAGGGACCGGAACAAAGTACAAGGAAGATAGTTTGTTCCAGGGAGTGACAGGTCTACACAATTGTATAATCACCCAGTCACCCAAAGTTCCAGTGATGTGCATAATCTTTTATACCTTTTATACTGACCAATCAGAGCATATGCAGAGTATTGATTCTAGATAAGTGCAGTGCATTTCATTTGAGAATGTATTAGACCAATCAGCTAATGGGTCTGGGGTGTTGGCTGGCTGCATTCCAGCATGTAGTCTGGCTGCATTCCAGCATGTAGTCAGGGTCCTTTGCATTCTGTGTCTAACACTGGTACACAGCACAAAGAAGTGTCAGAAAGACAGTGCATACCTACATCCCCCTCTTGAAGGGTTACACCTAGGAACCCTTCACATGTGGGCGGGCTGTGGGTGCCTGTCTTAGGTTGTCCCTTACATCCTAAGCTAGCCATAGGTGAAGGAACCTTACCAGTCGTTGGCTAAGCCCACTATTGTTCCCTACCCATTTAATTCATGGGGAAGCTCATGCAAGTCCATCATTAAACGCTGACATATAGTAGTTACTTGATCTTGCACTGCAGATGGAGAGTTGACCATAATTTTCAGTTCAGGCATCTTGGGTATGGCTGCAGCGATGGAAGATCCAAATCGTCGAAGACAGAGGCATATGCATGGTAGGCAAAGGCATAGCAAGAGTCCAATACATTGTTAATCCTGTAGGGTATTGATGGTGCTATGCAGTATTATGACAACAACATGTAGCAGTAAAAACAATCGCTGGATGGACATTCCTAATTCTACTGTGTCACCCAAAGTTCCAGTGATGTGCATAATCTTTTATACCTTTGCATTGATACATGTGATCAAAAGAACTACATCAGGATAACCAAACATAAAACAAAAAAGAAATCAGGCCAAATAAGTAGATAACTCAGGTCATATAATGAAGTAATGTTGGGCTGACTTACTAGGACAAGCTCTGAATTCTGACAATCAATGGAATCATCAGTTTATTCAGTAAGGTGTATTAATCTTGCACTAATCAAGGCCTAAGTTAAATATGTGTGCATAGAACATGTGTATGTGTGTGTGAAATGGAGCAACACAAATTCAAAGTGATGCAGCAGAATTCAAATGTAATAAACACACCTGAAGAATCAAAAGCTTTGGACTTGTGGATTTGTCTTTTCCAGTTCTTCCATGGGTACATGACCTCCTCTGGTTATCCACCTTATCCCTTCTGAATTTGCTAATTTTAGATAGTATTACCTCATTATGGAATTTTATCCAAGTCAGCCTGGAATTGAGAAAATTGTGTAGAAAAGTTATCAGCTGGAGTAATAGCTTTTAGATTATCTGATCACTGTTTAATGTCCTCATTATGTCTTTATTTGTAGAAGTAGTTGCTTCAGGCAACAGCAGCATGAGGTCGTAAGAACATTTGTTCCATGGCCATGGTGTCAGGGTTCCATCGGTGCCTAGACTGTAGTCGCACCAACTCCGTCCATTGCATCAACGTCATCAGAACCGTCAACTTCGCGCCAGCATCGTCCACCGACCGGTGACCGTCTGGCATCGACGACATCTCAGCCTTCGACACCCTCGACTCCCCCTCAGGACCGAGGGGATCGTAGAGACAAACATCGCCACCGGCATAGAAAGTCTCGGACTATCGAGGAAGCGAAATCATCGACCTCGCCATCGTCCAAGACGCTGTCGAAGAAGCCCCGTCCAGAAAAGGCACCGACCTTTTCGGCGACCGGGTCACCGAGGCAACCCTCCCCCGATAGGGCATCGGGAGCTGCGACTCCGCCTTTAACAGTGGTTCCTCCGGCTATGCCTCTGCCTCCTTCTTCTGTTCCAGAGCCGGGGCTGCTTGCTCCAGGCCTCCGAGAAAAACTGGACCAGATGGTTCAGGAGGCCATCGACAAGGCGATACAACGACTCCAGGTTCTTCCGACACCGGTACCGATTGCGGAACCGATCACCGACCCGATTCTGGCAGCATTGGCACCGCTGCTTTCCAGGATGGAAGTGCTCATAGCCGCTTTTCCACCGAAGGACCCTGGGTCACCGATGGCGCCGGTGCCCTCCCCGCTCACTCTGTCATCGGGGGGGGGAAACACCATTTCGCATCTCTCCTTCGGGAGTTCTGCCTCAGCCATCGATGCTGATACGTCCATCACCCCCGATCCAACCATCGGTGGTCGGCACCACTCAAGCCATCCATCGATGCCTTCGATGCCTTCATCGGTGCCTCCGATTATTCCTTCGATTCCTTTGGAGTCTAGACCAGGACCTTCAGGTATCCCACCATCCCGTCCCCCCTCTACATCCTAGAGGGCCAGGTGCTGATCCCTATGATACCTGGACTGATGATTTCTCACCAGACACAGATGATTTGCCTTCACCACCTTCACCCACTGAAAGTAGAAAGCGTTCTCCTCCAGAGGACCTTTCCTTTATAAATTTTGTGACGGAACTGCCTGAATTAGTTGCCTTCCGATTACAGACTGAACAGGTTGATAGACATCAGATGATGGAGTTGCTCCAATTCCTGGATGCTCCCAAGGTAATAACCTCCATCCCTATCCACCAGGTTCTTCTGGATCTCCTGAAGAAGAACTGGGAACATCCTGGCTCCATTGCTCCAGTCCACAGAAAAGCTGACACTACCTATTTGGTGCAGTCAGCTCCGGGCTTTCAAAAACCACAATTGGATCACCAATCTGTAGTGGTAGAATCGGCTCAAAAGAGAGCAAAGAAGTCAAAGCCTCATATTTCTTTTCCCCCTGGCAAGGAACAGAAGTTTCTAGATGCCATTGGCCACCGAGTCTACCAAGGATCAATGCTCATCTCCCGAATTGCCGCTTATCAGCTCTATATGACCCAATATAATAGGGTCATTTTCAAGCAGATACAACTTGACAGACTTCCTGCCTCAGCAATTTCAAGATGAGCTCCAAACCCTAGTAAACAAGGGTTTTGAGGCAGGCAAGCATGAGATCAGATCATCTTATGATATCTTTGATACTGCTACAAGGGTTTCTGCAGCTGCTATTTCGGCGAGAAGGTGGGCCTGGCTTAAGTCTTCTGACCTTCGCCCTGAGGTACAAGACAGGTTATCCGACCTGCCCTGTGTAGGAGATAATGTGTTTGGCGAACAGATTCAGCGGACGGTGGTGGAACTTAAGGACCATCATGAGACCCTAAGATAGCTCTCTCTGATGCCTTCTGACTATTCTTCCAACAGCCCTTCAGAAAGGACTCTAAGAAGTAATTCTTCCACCCGAAGTCCTACCCGCCACCAACCAGATCCCATGCCATGAGACCTTTTCAAAAAGCACAGTCTCGTCAAACACGTAAACAAAAACCGCAAGCAGCTCCTCAGCCAGGGCCTGCTTCAGGTTTTTGACTTCCACCTAGAGAGCAGCAGCCAGCTTCCATTGCCTCTTATACCAATGGGAAGTCAATTGTGCCACTTCCACAACATGTGGCACTCAATCACTTCAGACCAATGGGTACTGGCGATAATTGCTCAGGGTTACCATCTGAACTTTCTCTCCATGCCACCGGACTCCCCACCTCGACCGACGTGGAGAACATCCGATCACTCCATCCATCTGGATCAAGAGGTCTCCCTCCTTCTTCAGTCCAAGGCAATAGAACCCGTACCTTACTCTCAGCAAGGCCTAGGATTCTATTCCCAGTACTTTCTAATCCCCAAAAAATCGGGAGGCGTTCATCCTATTCTGGACCTACGGGCCCTCGACAAGTACCTCCAGCAAGAGAAATTCAAAATGGTAACCTTAGGCTCACTTCTTCCTCTTCTACAAAGAGGAGACTGGCTTTGCTCTCTGGACCTCCAGGACGCATACACTCATATTGCGATAACTCCATCTCATTGCAAATACCTGAGGTTTCTAGTAGGCCCCAAGCACTATAAATATCGAGTGCTTCCATTAGGCCTAACATCTGCGCCACGAGTCTTCACAAAATGCCTCGTAGTAGTTGCAGTTTTCCTTAGGACCCAAGGTGTTCATGTCTACCCCTATCTAGATGACTGGTTAATCAGGGCTCCCACTCAGCAAGCTGCTCTGTTGTCCCTCAATCTTACCTTACTCACTCTAATTTCGTTAGGATTTCTCGTCAACTACGACAAATCCTACTTAGTCCCATCTCAAACCTTGTCGCTCATTGGGGCAGACTTGGACACCTTGCAGGCAAAGTCTTTCCTGTCTCGACAGCGAGCCCTCACTCTCGTGTCTCTTGCACACCAGCTGCAGTCTCAGCACTCCGCGACTGCACGCCACTTTCTCATCCTTCTAGGACACATGGCTTCCTCAGTTCAGGTCACTCCAATGGCCCGTTTGGCCATGAGAGTCATGCAGTGGACTCTACGGTCTCAATGGACTCAAAGCATTCAGCCCCTGTTGACCATTGTCCATGTAACCGACTCACTCAGTCAGTCTCTAGCCTGGTGGAAAAATCAGTTCAATCTCCTCCAAGGCTTGCCCTTCCAGGCTCCAGACCCTCAATTAATTCTCACCACCGATGCTTCCAACCTCGGATGGGGAGCCCATGTGGCCAATCTGCAGACACAAGGCTCTTGGTCTCCAGAGGAAGCCAAACTCCAAATAAATTTCTTGGAGCTTCGAGCAATCAGATATGCTCTCAGGGCATTTAGGATCTCCTCTCAAATCAAGTTATCCTGATCCAGATGGACAACCAGGTGGCCATGTGGTACATCAACAAACAGGGAGGCACAGGCTCCTTCCTTCTGTGTCAGGAAGTTGCACAGATATGGGCGGAAGCTCTCGCCCATTCGATGTACCTCAGGGTCACCTACTTGCCCGGAGTGGGACAATGTGTTGGCAGACAAACCAAGTCGCATCTTTCAACCGCACGAGTGGTCTCTCAACCCCTCGGTAGCAAACTCCATCTTCCAGCAATGGGGATATCCTCAGATAGACCTCTTTGCGTCTCTTCAAAATCGCAAAGTAGAGAACTTCTGCTCTCTCATTCGCAGCAAACACTCTCAGCCCAGAGGCGCATTCTCCCTCTCGTGGGCAACCGGTCTACTCTACGCATTCCCTCCACTTCCTCTTCTCTCGAAAACTCTCATGAAGTTACGTCAGGACAAGGGAACCATGATCCTGATAGCACCTCACTGGCCACGCCAAGTGTGGTTCCCAATACTGTAGGATCTTTCCATTCACAGGCACATTCCCTTGGGAAAAGACCTGCTTCTGATTACTCAAAACGACTGGTGCCTCCGCCATCCCAATCTTCACACCTTGTCCCTGACGGCATGGATGTTGAAAGGTTAATCCTTCAGCCATTTAACCTTTCTGAACCAGTTTCCCGTGTCTTGATTGCTTCACGGAAGCCTTCCACGAGAAAAGCTTACTCTTACAAATGGAACAGGTTCACATCTTGGTGCTCTTCTCAGTCCCTTATCAGAGTCAGGTCTAAAAACTTCTTCCATTAGGATGCATGTCAGTGCGGTAGCCGGCTTCCATAAAGGTATCGGGTATGTTCCTATATCAGTACAACCCCTTGTCACACATTTTCTAAAAGGCTTGCTTCACCTCAAGCCTCCAGTGTGTCCTCCGGCCCCTTCTTGGGACCTTAACCTGGTTTTGGGTCTGCTCATGAAACCACCATTCGAGCCTCTTCACTCCTGTGAACTTCGATATCTCACATGGAAAGTGATTTTCCTTTTGGCAATCAATTCAGCTCGCAGAGTTAGTGAACTACAGGCCCTAGTTACCTATCCACCTTACACTAAACCTTTGCAGGACCGGGCAGTACTCCGCACTCACCCTAAATTCTTACCCAAGGTAGTTTCAGATTTTCATCTAAATCAGTCCATCATACTACCTACCTTTTTTCCCAGGCCCCATTCCAATCCAGCAGAACAGGTTCTGCATACCCTTGACTGTAAACGGGCTCTAGCATTCTACCTAGACCGTACAGCTGCCCACAGGAAAAGCACTCAATTATTTGTTTCTTTACATTCCACCAAATTGGAGCAGCCTGTGGGTAAGCAGACTCTCTTCTCCTGGTTAGCAGGCTGCATATCCTTTTGCTATCAGCAAGCGGGCATTCCATTTCAAGACCATGTTAAGGCACACTCTGTGAGGGCCATGGTGACTTCAGTAGCACATCTACGATCGGTGCTGCTTCCTGACATTTGCAGGGCTGCCACCTGGAGTTCTCTCCACACCTTTGCAGCCCACTATTGCTTGGACAAAGCCAGAAGACAAGATTCCATCTTCGGCCAGTCTGTCCTTCATAACCTGTTTACAGTGACGTACCAACATCCTTCCGCCTGCCCGGTAGGGTTCAGGATGCCCTCAACCACATTTTATCCTAATCCTAGTGCCTTGCACACCTACTTTTGGTGCATTTCTCGGACATCCTCAGCTCGGTACTCACCCATATGTGAGGACTACCATCCTGCTTGTCCTGTGAGAAAGCAAATGTTGCTTACCTGTAACAGGTGTTCTCACAGGACAGCAGGATGTTTGTCCTCATGAAACCCGCCCGCCGCCCTGTGGTGTTGGGTTCGTTACCTTTTTGTTGTTTTATTTTTCGGCACTGTCTGTAGCTTTTAAACAAGACTGAAGGGGGACCCCTGCTGGCTGCAAGGTTAGTGCCATGCTGGGCATGCCCAGTAGGGGCCAGTCAAAGTTCTGGAAACTTTGACAGAAGTTTTCCGTGATTGGGCTCCATCCTGTGATGTCACCCATATGTGAGGACTAACATCCTGCTGTCCTGTGAGAACATCTGTTACAGGTAAGCAACATTTGCTTTCTTTATATATCCCCAAACCCTACAGGATCCTTTTCACTTGACAGTATTCATTGTTGCTGAGTTTAACTCAGCTTGAATTAAAAGTCTCCGATCCCAAATCAAAAATGACCCATCCATGGTGGCAGTAATTTCTCGAGAATCTGAGTCATATAGTCACAAGCCTGACAACACCACAAAAGCTGCTTGTTTTGGTGTAACTGAAGAATTGATCACTGGAGTCAGCCATGCTGCAGAAAACTCAGTAACAATCAAGTATTCAAAAAAAAAAAAAATAGCAAATTTATAGTGAACAAACTGTGTCTCAAAAGTAAAGTATACATAAACAATCAAAACGGAAACGCCTTTCAGTTTTTTAATGTGACAAAACCTTGTTCGTGTAGAGAGGTGGTTAGAAGTCTCTTTGGGAAATGTTGCTGAGTGTCAATTTGTGTTTTACTTGGGAAATCTGTAGGGCTGTGGCATGGCCTTTATTGAATTCCCTTGTGAGACTCTCACTTACATTTTGGAGCCAGAGGGGAAACCTCCTTTACAGATCTTGATTGTGGGTTTGGCAGCATCCTGTCCTGTCCAGTAGTACTTTGGGTACATCCCATTTATCTGGACTGGTCTGACTAGATGAAGAGGAAGGTGAAATTACTTCATACCTAATAATTTATTTTCCTTTAATACAATCAGATCAGTCAACTTTGGCTGCCAAGCTTTCTGGGGGTTTTTTCCTGCTTTCATTCAGATATCGTGATAGGGAATAGATGCTTTAGTCTGTTCTAAAGCAGGTGACTGCATTGTCTTGTGTTTGACACTCCTTTTCTTTCATCAACTTCCTTGTTTCTCTGGAACTTCACTGGTTAAAAAAAAAAAAAAAAAAAGGGAAATGAAAATGAATTATTGTTGATTGGTTTCATTTAAAGTTGTCCACAGATGGTTTGTTACAGGTAATATCTTCAGGATGAGGTCAGTACAGATGCATATAAGGCAGTGGTTCCCAACCCTGTCATGGGGACCCCCAGCCAGTCGGGTTTTCAGGATATCCACAATGAATATGCATGAGAAAATTTACATGCACTGCCTCCATAGCATGCAAATTTTCTCTCATTCATATTCATTGTGGATATCCTGAAAACCTGGGGGTCCCCAGGACAGGGTTGGGAACCACTGCCTTATATGCATCTGTGCTGACCTCATCCTGAAGGTATTACCTGTAACAAAAACCATCTGTAGACAGCTTTAAATGAAACCAATCCTGGGAGTCCCCAGGACAGGGTTGGGAACCACTGATATAAGGTGTGACATCATCAAACCTGTTGATCTTTGTCTCCATCTGCTGGTTGGAGGGTATAACCCATTCATCTGGACTGGTCTGTCTTCAAGGAATGGAAATTATCAGGTAAGAAGTAATTTCACGTTAGAAATAATATTGAATTCTTTCTCTCAGCTTTTCAGAATCAGATCATAGTCCATGCAACCCTAAAGCTTTGTCCAGTCCTGGGCGACCATCTTTACTCTGCTCGAGTTGGGAAGGTTCTGGGAGAGCCCATCTTCTTGCCTGTAGAGACTGTACAGCCTCGGACTCAGGTAGGTGAGGAGCAGTGGACCCTTTAAAACAGAATCTTTGCCATGCTTCATAGTCTTCTCTGGAGCATTTGTTTTGACCCCTAGTAACCATTTGATTACTTGAGCATCAACTGCAGGAGCACTCATGCTTTAGATAATTATACTAGAATTTTAATGTATTCCTCTGAGGTAGATTAGTGTCAAGTACGTATGCTCCAGAAGCATAATTCAGGAGCTCCTTGTATTTATCAAAAAAAAAAAAAGTTCATCTTATTTCTACTTACTGACCTTGCCATCCTATCAGCACAGGCTGGGGGAGGTCCTGGAAGACTATTTTGAGTTGAATGGTGGGCAGGTGGTTGGCCCTACATCTGTTTGGGAAGGTATGAAGGCTGTTATCCGGGGACATTTAATAAGTATGGGCACATACCATAAAAAACAAATCAATAAACGCAGGGAGACCCTACTGTTGGAACTCGCCAGGTTAGAAAGCAGACATAAACAAAACCCAGGATCTATTCGAGTAGGACTCCTGAGCAGGAAACGAGAAGAGATAGCAGCCCTAGACACAGCAGTGATAGCGCATCGGTTAGATCTTTTGCATCAAAAATATTATGAGTTTGGAAATAAAAGTAGTAGACTTTTAGCAAACCGGCTGCGCCCTAGGAGCCTCAAAGCCATGATATCATATCAAAGCCAGTTCGGGAGAACTGCTCACAGATCCGGGGGCTATCTGGACCAGGTTTCAAACATTTTATGGGAATCTATACACCCCAGAGGTCAGGGCTCCCAGGGAGGATATTCAGGCATATCTAGAGGGGATAGACCTGTCCACGCGCTCTGAGCAGGATCAATACATTTTGGGGAAACCCATCTCTGAATATGAGGTGGATTGGGCCATTAAGGACCTTAAATCTGGGATGGCTCTGGGTTTGGATGGGTTTACCCAACTCTTTTATAAAAAAAAATAAAATAGACATATCCTTAGAGGCCCCCTGGCACAAATGTTTAATCACATCCGGGATGGGGAGCATTTCTTACCGAATGGTAATGTGGCAGGGATAACCTTGTTACCCAAGTCAGGAAAAGATCCTACCAATTGCGCATCTTTTAGACCAATCTCCCTGATTAACATTGACTTGAAACTCTTGGCTAAAATCTTGGCTTTTCGCTTGACAGGCAGAATAGAGGGGTTAATTCACACCGACCAAGCGGGTTTCATGCCGGGGCGCACTAAAGCAGATAATATCAGGAAATGAATCAATTTGATTTACAGTGTTCAGTGGACTGCACACCCAACAGTCTTTCTCACTATCAACGCCAAAAAGGCTTTCGATAGATTATTTTGGCCCTTCTTATTTGCGGTTCTGGATAAAGTTGGCCTTGGAGGTTATTTTTCTACATGGGTGAGGGAACTATATTGAGCGCCCCAAGCTTGTTTAAAAATCAATTATACCCAGAACTTTGAAGTACAGAGGGGAACTAGGCAGGGTTGCCCACTGTCCCCATTGCTATTTGCTCTCAGTCTGGAACCCTTTGCAGCAGAAATCAGGCAGGATCCAGAGGTATATGGAGTTCTGGTGGGCTCTCGTCAGTATAAAATTTCTCTTTATGCTGATGATATTTTTTATTTAACACAGCCTCTCTCTTCTGCGGACTAAGTAAAGCGTCACTTGGAAGTTTATGGCCAAGCTTCGGGGTTTCATGTGAACTATGACAAGTCGGAGATTTTATCAGCCCATTGTGATATTGGATTGGAACGAGAGGGGAAACGGTTGTTTCCCTTTCGTTGGACAAAGGGGCACATCCGCTACTTGGGTGTAAATTTAGGACTAGATATTGCGGCATTAATGCGGAATAATTATCAACCCCTTGTGTGGAGTATAATGGGAGACTTGGATAAATGGGACAGATTTCAGCTCTCCTGGTTTGGCAGGATAAATACTATTAAAATGAATAAATTACCCCGACTGGGATACCTTTTCCAGGCCCTACCCTGTCTCCTTCCTAAACATGAGTTGAAACCCCTACTGAGGAAAATGTTCTATTTTATCTGGCATAGGAGACCACTGGGGGTAGCTAGGATGGTGTTGTACAGGAGCAGACGGGACGGAAGGGTAGGACTCCCATCTTTAATACATTATTATGTGGCAGCTCAACTCAAATCGGTAATTGAGTGCCATGACCATACCTCAACCAAACAATGGGTAGAGATCGAACAGGCCTTGATAAATGACTTCCCATTGCATAACCTGTTTTGGTCGGAGGGACTCTCCAATCAGGCTATTAAAGATTTTCCCCCTCCTTTACAATGCACATATCAAATATGGAGATGTTGGAAATCAAAACTGGTGAGGAGCAAACAATACTCGATGCTCTCATCCATCCAACATCTGAGGAACTTTGTTGCAGGGAGATTAAATCCGGAATTTCTCAGATGGGAAAAACTGGGGCTTACTTGTCTGGGCCAGATATGGCACAATGGAGTGATAGCATTTGATCAACTACAACGGACATATGGCCTCCCTAAGTCTGACTTTTTAGCCTTTGCCCAGCTGAAACACTTTATTAGTACCAAAGCAGTGGAGGAAGATTTACAGCAGGGCCGGTCCCTTTTTGAAGGGTACTGCATTTTGGCAGGTAAAGTTCAAAAGCACATTTCCAAGGTATATCAATTACTGATAGGTCAAGATTGTACTCAAGGGACCCATATTGCAGCTTGGGAGTCAGACCTGGGGGTCACAAGGGACAGGGGCCAGTGAGAAGAATGCTTTTGCAATTTGGGACGGGTTTCAATGTCGGCAGTCTTGATGGAAAACAGATACAATCTTCTATATCGCTGGCATTATTCTCCGGCTCGTGTAGCCAGGTGGTCGCGGGGCCGCCCATCCACGTGCTGGCGGAATTGCTCCCAAAAAGGCTCTTTCTTTCATATGTGGTGGAGTTGTCCCCACATTCAGTGTTTTTGGAAGGCCTATCAGGGGTGGATGGAGAGCGTCCTGGGAGTCCCCGTCCCGTTGACAGCGGAGGTATGGCTAATGGGAATTCCTTATGAGGGGTACACAGTTGAGCAGCAAATACTGTTTCAGTATGTGGCTACTGCGGCACGAGTGTTGGTGGCTGCTCAATGGAAGTTTAACACTACGCCGTTCCACACACAGTTATTAGTAAAACTACGGCAATTACATAAGCTGGAAAAACTGACGGCAATCAGAAGGGATTCCCTCCCTAAATTTCATAGAATATGGTCCAAGATCACCCACTATCTTCAGGAATAAAGCAGAATTGGAGTACTCCGCGGGTCCACACTGGCGGGCGGGAGTAGGGTGGGACTGGGGGAGGGAAGGGGAGAGGGCGGGGGGGGGGGGGGGAGGGAGTTGGACCATATAAACGACAAATTAGGAAGCCTAGTTCCGCAGTCAGTAATTCATCAGTTGCACATATTACCGTACTGTTTTCTGAAATTTGTCATTATGCATGTGATAGTCCTATTCGTTGACAATGTATTGTTAATGTGGTTTTATATTAATAAAAATTGTCATTATAAAAAAAATAATAAAAAAAAGCTAATCTTAATTAACTCATCAAAGCAGACTTTTATTATTGCCTCAGGGATTTAGGAGTTGATATTTGTTTTAGAAAAGCAGAAGAAAAATCAGTAGGAAAAATAAGTGGTATCCGATAGTACGGATTATAGAAACTGTCAAAAAAAAAAAAAAGAAAGAATTGTCTGCAAGTTGAGGTTATTCAGTGAAGGCTATTTTGTCTTGGGAAATTATGATGAGACCAGATAAAAATTGCAGCTGCATGCAGCTGGGAAGGACATTATTTCTTGGCTAAAGAGTCCATGTGAAGCATTTCAGCCAGAATTGGATGATAAAGACAGAGCATCCCCGAAAGCTGCTGGATCTAGAGTCATATCTCTTCAAGAGGCTTTGTTCTTCTGTGCTTGGCAATAAATGACAATTAAGACAGCCATTTTTCTTTAGGACAGACCTGTAGGGGAAAATATTCTGTATCTCCAAAATACCAGATGGTGAGCATGAAATACCACTATGGGGTTAGCCTGGGATTAAGTGTGTTTGAAGCATAAATATGACATCTCTGTGTTCCAACCCAGCAGCTCCATCTGATACATCCATGCTGCTCAACCATTTTTATTTTATGGAACACTAAAGTTTGCTGAATCCTTGCAGCACATTGAACCGAATTGTACATAATCTGCTCTCCATCCTCCCACCCTGGCATGATTTTGTCTTTCACCCCCTCTGCATCATCCTCTTTCACATCCTCAGTACAATCCTGTCTCTTATCCTCTTTCCACAATCCTATCAAATCCTTTCATGCTATGCAGTCCTCTTGTTCCACCCCCTCTGTGTGGGGCCTCTTTAACCTTTCAAACCTCTGCTCGCTCCTACAGGTGATCCCCCCTTTCACAGCACTGCCCCATGTGATCTTTTGTCACATTCCTCCATACATACCCCTCCATATAATCCTCTGTTGCCTGGCCCCAATCCTATTTGGGATTTTTTTTCACACAACGCCCTCCCTTTCTCACAAAATCCTCTTCCCACTCTGGCTGGAAAATGGAGAGTAGTGCTGTTTGTATGCATTTTCCTCCTTGCTCATTTCATTCTTGCAAAGCCCTGCATGTTCAAGCTATAGATTGAAGCTACTGTCCTCCTGCCGACCAGAGGTGATGGGAGAAGATCTTACCAAGACTGCTATTACCACAGCACATGAAGGACCTTGCTGTGGCACACTGATTGAAAAGCATTCGGGCCGATTCAGTAAAGTCCGCGGGAGAGCGGGCATTCGCCTGCTCTCCCGCTGTGCGCACAGGCCACTCTCCTGTGCACGCAATTCTGTATTTAAATGAGGCCCGGCGGTAAAAACGGGCAAAAGGAGGCGCTAGGGACACTAGCGCGTCCCTAGCGCCTCCTTTTGGACCGGTGCGGCGGCTGTCAGTGGGTTTGACAGCCGACGCTCAATTTTGCTGGCATCGGTTCTCGAGCCCACTGACAGCCACGGGCTCGGAAACCAGATGCCGGCAAAATTGAGCGTCCGGTTTTCGACCCGTCAGCTGCCGGCCGACTTCAAATTTTTCAAAAATGTTTTTTTCTTTTTTTACTTTTGGAAAGTTTCGGGACCTCCGACTTAATATCGCCATGATATTAAGTCGGAGGGTGCACAGAAAAGCAGTTTTTACTGCTTTTCTGTGCACTTTCTCAGTGCCCGAAGAAATTAGCGCCTACCTTTGGGTAGGCGCTAATTTCTGAAAGCAAAATGTGCGGCTTGGCTGCACATTTTGCTTTGTGAATCGCACGGGAATACCTAATAGGGCCATCAACATGCATTTGCATGTTGCGGGTGCTATTAGGTTCGGTGGATTGGACGCGCGTTTTCGGCCCCTTACTGGGTAAGGGAAAATGCGCGTCCAGTGGCGGGTTAACAGTGCGCTCCATCGGAGCGCACTGTACTGTATCAGCCTGATTGTGATGAGATTTCTGGTAATGGTTGGCCGCTGATCGGAGGTGCAAGAACATAAGAACATGCCATACTGGGTCAGACCAAGGGTCCATCAAGCCCAGAATCCTGTTTCCAATCCAGGCCATAAGAACCTGGCAAGTACCCAAACACTAAGTATATCCCATGTTACTGTTGCTAGTAATAGCAGTGGGTATTTTCTTAGTAAACATAATTAATAGCAGGTAATGGACTTCTCCTCCAAGAACTTATCCAATCCTTTTTTTAAACACAGCTACACTAACTGCACTAACCACATCCTCTGGCAACAAATTCCAGAGTTTAATTGTGCGTTGCGTGAAAAAGAACTTTCTCCGATTAGTTTTAAATGTGCCACATTCTAATTTCATGGAGTGCTCCCTAGTCTTTCTGTTATCCGAAAGAGTAAACAACCGTTTCACATTAACTTGTTCTAGTCCTCTCATGATTTTAAACACCTCTATCATATCCCCCCTCAGGAGAGCTCCTGATTGATTCCTCCTCTGATCTGGTATTTAGCTGGCTATTGTATCTGAAAGTGGGGCCATATGATAATTAGTGAGAGTTCTTCAAGTTTCTTGCTGACTGTGCCATTTTTTAAGATCTTGCAGTGAGATATGAGCGTCAAACCACAATACAGCATAAAAGAGAGAGTGCGAGCAGATGACATGCTACAGGCTGTGAGTGACTCTAACTGGCTAGTAGCAGCACTCGCTTCAGCAGATAATGAAAGTGGTGACAGCTGCCCTTGATCGATTGATTAAATTACAGGCTGGAATTAACAAGATTAAAGGAAGTACTGAGGCTCAGACGCGGCGCATGGAAGCGGCAGAGCAGAGAATATAGGGGGCAAGATGATCGCCTGGCACAGGCAAAATAGCAAATTGCTGTTCTTCAAACCTGGTATCAGTGATCAGTGGACCAAATAGAGACCCAGGAAAATTGTGGCCGCAGAAATAATCTGCATATAAATCTGTTTGCCAGATTCAATAAAAGACTCAGAACTTGTGGAGGTAATTGAGGTATGGCTGCTATGTGAGCTGGGCTTTGACGGTCATGTGCAAATGGATACACAGAATTGGCCCACAAAGAGAACCAAACATAAGACCATGGTCGATTATCGCTCGAATTCTCAGCTAGGGCACAAAGTCAGACTAATGCAAGCTTACCGTAAGCAAGGAGTGCTGGAGCGTGAGGGCCACAAGCTGCTTTTATTCAATGATCTTTCTTAGCAAGTAGCATCGCTATGGAGGGAAATGGCACAGATCTTCTCAATGATTCATTGAAAGGTATCCATTTTGCTGTGCTGTACCCAGAAAAGTTGAGGGTGCATCATGAAGGTCGCATGCAGTTATTTACAGATAAAGCGACGGCAGAAGCATTTCTTCAGTGGATACATGCGGCTGAAAGATGGCATGAGGACCTGAATGAAGACTTTGTGTTTTAATGTTTGTGATGGAGCAGCAGAGATAGATTTGTTTCCTGTTTATACCCCAGATTAGTCCAGACAAGTGGGTTTTACATCCCTATAAGCAAATGGAAGCAGAGAACAAAACAACTTTTTTGGGCACTGCTACATAACAGAGAGTGCCACCTGCTGACCTTCAGTATATTTCTTATCTCCAGCAGCTAGTACAGGTGCAAACACACACACAAAAAAAAAAAAAAAAGAGACAGAAATGTATAGAAGATATACTCCCTGAAGTGCTAGGTTCCTTCATGGGCCGTCCTTCAGGTAGAGTTGGGCGGCTGGGGGGTTGGTGATCCCTGTTCTGGTTTGGCCCGCAGCATTAGAGGGGCTGAAATACAGGCACCCTGATTCCCTCAGTCCTGTCTGAGGTCCTCTCATCTATTAGCCACGTTCAGCAGTCAGCAACAGGGAAGTATTTCCTTTCCTGTTCTTTCTTTTAGGGTTACTGTTTTTTTTTTTTAAGGAAAAAAAAAAAGGATGGGAGAAGCAGATTGTTGAGGCCTTGCAAGCAGCTGTGAGCAGGGTGAGAGGAATTGCTGGTGTCTTCTCGAGCGCTTTGGGGGGACCGAGGCAGGTCCAAGGGAGTGACTAGTAACAGTGGTGGGGCTTTTCTGTAGACTTAAGCGGCACAGGGAGCAGAAGTCAGCATTCATGTACGCAGTAGTCATGGAGCTGGTAGAGGAGCATGGGAGAGTCTACATGGCCTGCAGCAAGAGATGCTCGCATCTCAATTTGGCTGCGCTCTGCTTCGATTGTGCCTCTGGTTGAGAGGGATCCTCTGTGGGGGTGGCTGGCACCAGAAGTGTCACCTGGTTGGCAGGGCTGGTCCACAAGGCTCCTGGGGGGTGCCGGGCTAAGGAAGTGGCGACCATTTTAGAAATGCATGGTAGAAAGCAGGCCGCTGTAAGGGAGCCCAGAGACTCCCCTCCCCATTGTCGCCGATTGTCCAGATCGCTGTGGAGGACCAGGAAGGTGGGGGAGAGCCTGCTGAGGACATGGTGGAGGCAGAGTCAGATAAATTTGAGACCTTATCTATGGAATTTGTGCTGCTCCTCCACAAGGCCAAGAAGGGAACAGTGAGAAAGTGGTCTCTGATCCAGGAGTCTCAAGGCCCCTTGAAGAGGGTTAAGGTGGCTCCACAAGAAAAGTCAGGGGGGGTTTCTTTGCCAGTTGGGGCTTGGCCACCATTCCGAGAATGATGAAGCAACCTCTATGGATTCAGATGGTTCTGATGAGCCTCAGGAGGATCTTGGGGAGGATCCTGGTGGTGATCCCAGGAACAACCCTATGAATACCGATCCGGATCCAAACAAGGATGTGTCTGAGCAGGAGGATGTTCTGGTAATGGAAGGAGATGACCCTAGGGTTGTCCGCTTATTCTGGAGGGAGGAGTTGCGTCCTCTTATTCCCCAAGTTTTGCAAGAGCTGGAAATTAGTCAATCAGCAGGAGTCAGATAATGACGGAGTAGACCCAGTCCTGGATGGGCTATGGGGACTTCCGAAAGTTTTTCCTTTGCCTAAAAAGGTGAAAAAGCTGGTGAGCAGAGAGTGGGATACTCCTGAGGCGGGCCTCAAAGTAGGCAGAAAAATGGCAGTTATATCCATTGATAGAAGAGACCTTGGAGCTTTTGATGTTGACTAAGGGGGCTGCTGCGGTGTCAGTGGTGACCAAGAAGACAACCATCCCTGTCACAGAGTCAGCTGCATTGAGAGATGCCCAGGATCGAAAACTTGAGATTAATTTAAAAACATGTATGAGGTCTCATCTTTGAGTCTTCGGGCAGCAATCTGTACTAGCCTCCTGCAAAGGACCTGTTTGCACTGGGTGCAGAAAGCGCAGGAAAAGGAGCCTGCTCTTTCAATCGATTCCAAGCAGGCAGCCTGATTGGAAGCCAGGGTGGCCTATGTAGCAGATTCATTTTATGACTTGAATCTGATGTCCGCCAGGAACTTTGTCTCAGCAGTGGCAGCATGGAGACTTCTGTGGTTATGTAATTGGTCTGCAGATGTGTGGTCCAAGTCGCAACTGTATATTCTTCCTTTTAAAGGGAAATGTTTGTTTGGGGATGATTTGGAGTAACTGATGAAGCATCTGAGGGAGTTGAAGGTGAATAAGTGGCAAGGAGGTCACATGATGTGGTGAGCCTGAGAGATCGAAGATCTTGGAGCTCCGGGTGCTTCCCCTCCCCCCCCCCCCCCTTAGCCAGAGAAAAACAGCCTCCTCGAACAAGCAACAATCTACTTTTCACAAGAACCTTGGTGACTTCATGTCGATAGACAGTTTTATGCTCAAAAATTTGACCATTATTCCCATAAAAGGGGCTAAGAAGGACAAAGAGAGAGTTGGTGCAACCGACAGTAAAATGGCTGCCACCTCAGTTTCACCAACACAATTAAAGAACTAACAGAGGCAGTGGTAGAGGCGCTAAAGTAGACTCTCTCCTTGATTTCTAGGCAGATCTCTGAAGTCAATCCACTATCTCTGAATTAATTCGCGGCTAGATAATGTGGAAGGGCGAATTTGGCTTATCGAGGATGAGGAGCTTGCACGAGAAGGCAGAATGTTTCAATTGGAAAAACTAGTAAAAGCTCAGGAAGAATAAAATCAAAGATCTTAAACTGTTCTCGAAGAAGCAATATTCGTATCGTGGACTTACCCAAGAACATTACTGATTCTACTCTGCCTGAATTTTTAGAAAAATGGCTACTAGAAGCACTCTCCTTACCGGCTTTAAGTGGCACCATGATTGTTGAACGAGCGCATTAAGTGGTAAGGAAACGGGATGATGACCCGATGCTAAGAATAAAATCCTGAATTTTGCACATAAACAAAACATATTTCAAGCATACAGGAAAATTAAAGATCTAAAGTACAAGGAAAAATTGATCCATTTTTATTTCAGGACTACTCCAGCGGAGTCTCGCTGAAAAGACAAGCATTCAGCTCCATATGTTTGAGTCTACACAGAAACAAAATTTTCTTTACAATATCTTGCGAAGCTGAGAATCTGGGCTGATGGTAAGATGCACTTATTTGAGGAAGTGGATAACAACTGTTCATAAATAAGTTGTCAGCTAGATACCCTATCTCAATGTGTGGATTTGTTCTGTTCGAGGAGTTCTGTTGTTGATGGTCTATTATTATATGCTCCTTTAGGGTAAGCTTACCCCATAGTAGGTGATTGAAAGCAAGGGTATCGTATGGCACAGCTACTACACTATATATTTGATATTCTGATACTGTGGAAAATATCAAAATTGGCATTCTGGCCCAAACAACAAGGAAAATTGAGACAGTGAAGATCATGTAAGGAAGCAGACATTTTTTTCAGGCTATAATGAGTAGAAGGGCTGGATGTACACACTACATCTGTTTGGTGAGAACCACTATTTAGTGAGTATGTCATTGATTATCGCTGTGCCAACGTACATTTTGCGAATCATCAGAAAAAGGAGTTTTGGTTGGCCACACCAGAGATGACCAGCTTCGCAAGAGACTTCTGTATTGTTCGGATTACCTAGGAACACTGCAAGCGGTTTGTTCCTGGCATTCTTTAAAAAAAAAAGTCACCTAGGAGGTAAACAGCTATGGAGAGATATTTTAGTCCTCACAGGGACTTAATTCAGTTCTGGACTATAAAACAGCTAGCAAATTAATTTCATTGTTTAGTCCAAGTCTTTACTGGCTGTGGATTTTGTTTTGTGTAGATTTTTTGATGGATATTATATACTTATATAAAAATAAGATGGGGGGAAGCACCCGTTCACATGGCAGTTACCTTATGCGCTTGGACAAGGAGCGTTTTTTTTTCCTTCATTTTTTGGAGCAAGAGGTAGGTTAGAGGGGGAGAGAAAAGGGAATGGTGTTGAAGATTGAAATGGAGAAAAATTTGGAGAAAGCTCTCAAGTTTTATTTTAAGAATCAGGAAAGCGATACCTTAAGATTTACAATGGTTTTTGCTATTATATAATGGATTACACATCAAGGCTGGGTGGCCTGCATCCTCATGAGCATTTACCTTAGACTTACAGAGCACTGTTACTGGGGAAATGGTTGATATGATCAGATTGGTTTCTCTAAATGTGAATGGTTTAGGAACGCCAATTAAAAGAACAAACATTTTACAAGTACTAAAGAGAAACAAAGCTGAAATTGCATGCATTCAAGAAACCCATCTTTTGAATTTAGAGAGTGAAAAATTAAAGAGAGATTGGGATGCCGCCTGTCATTTCTGTGGACAAAGGGAAGGAAAGCAGGGGTGACTATACTATTTCATAAATGTTTAAACTTTCAAGTAGATAAGGAAATTACAGATCCTAATAGTAGATTCATTGGAAAAGTAAAAGATAAAGAGGTCATTTTATGTAATCTTTATGGACCAAATAACTATGATCACACATTTTTTTTTGTTTCTTTGGTAAACCTAATTCATAATTTGAAGGGCTGGCTTTTAATTGCTAGAGATTTCAACTGTGTGCATGATCTGGCAATTGACAGACTACTTGGACATACTATGCCATACACTTTAGGTAAACATAAGAAGAATGGAGTGTCCTCTTTGTCACAGATTACAAGTTTTAGATTTTTGGAAGTCCTTGAATACAGAAGTAAAGGACTTTACTTATGTATGAAGGCTGCGTACCTCCCTATCAAGGATAAGACTATATTCTGGGTTCTAGAGAGATCTTTCCCCAAGTTGTCTCAGCTAAGATAGGTGATGATAGCATCTCTGATCATGCTTCTGTATGGATAGATCTTAAAATAGCATAGAAGAATAAGGGAGAATCTTTTTTGAGGTTTCCATCATATCTTAAAGGTGATAAAGAATTCCAATCATATCTACATGGCAAATGGGAGGACTGTGCCACAAATAATGCCCAACACTTTACTACACCTAACTTATTTTGGGAGCCGGGCAAAGCTGTAATGCGAGGAGAAATTATTTCCTACATTATTGGTATTATTATTTGCATAAAACAATCTTACAGTTGGAATCAAAACTGCATTCGGCTAAATCCAAAATGTTAAAACATATGTCTGACTACTAAAGCAGAGTATTTAAATGTTTTAGACAGTTTTAAATGTATGTTTACACTAGAGGGCACAAAATAGGTTTTGGCATTCTGAACATAATTTTTTTTGATGTGGAAATAAAACAGGGAAGTTGTTGGCTCAGCTAGTTAGAGAGCACAAAGGGAGTACTTTTATAGATAAGCTCAGAACTAAACAAGATGGTGGATATTAGTGAGGTTCTCAGAGAATTTTATGAGTCTCTGTACTCTGAAGATAGGGAAGGAGACCCAAAGGAAGAAGCCTTTTTCAGAGATCTGTTACTGAAAGGTATGAGCCAACAATATCCACCAAGCCTCACTAATATCCACCAAGATGGTGGATATTAGTGAGGTTCTCAGAGAATTTTATGAGTCTCTGTACTCTGAAGATAGGGAAGGAGACCCAAAGGAAGAAGCCTTTTTCAGAGATCTGTTACTGAAAGGTATGAGCCAACAATTGGAATTTAATAGGCCGATCCAGGCGTTTGAAATTCTAAATGTAATTTCTACTAGTAAGATAGGTAAAGCCCCCAGACCGGATGGCTTTTCCTATGATTTTTTTTTTTATAAAATTTTAAAATTTCAAATTGTGGGATCTATGAGTAAGTTCTTTGAATATGCTTTGAGGCAGAATACATTTCCAAAATATTTTAATAAAGCCTATATTACAGTCCACGTTAACAGGGCAAAGTGCTACCCTCCTTCATACAGACCTATTTCTCTATTAAATTGTGATCTCAGAATGTATCCAAAATATTAGCAGATAGATTGAGCTTAATATTCTCCTCTATTATCTCACAAATGAGTTTGTTAAAGGTTGAAATGAGAGCACTCACATAGCAAAATTAATAACGGCAATGGTTCTCTGTCAAAAATATAAAACTTGGGCCATAGCTTTAGGATTTGCCTTGGAGAAGGCCTTTGATTGAGTCTTGTGGGAGTACATGTTTTCAGTGCTGCACAGATTTGGTTTTGAAGAAACATAATTAAAAGCATCATACTTTTATATAATAATCCTATTTCTCATATTCTTGCTAATGGGGGAAGATCTTTAGGTTTCCACATTTACAGAGGGTGTCCACTGTCATCCTTCTTTATATTCTTTCTTTTGACCCACTGCTTAGAAAGCTGGAAGGGGGATGCTACAATAAACAGGATTCAAACTGGGGGAGAAGCAGTTTAAAACAGCAACATTTGCAGATGACCTGTTGATTTTCCTTACACATCCATTTAATGCTCTACCCAAGGTGTTAGATTATCAAATTTCTTTTGGGAAGTTTGCAGGCTTGAAGATCAATAAGGATAAGTCAGAAGCCTTAGAAGTATTTGGGAATTTATGAGATAAATGGGGGATAAATTTCCCTTTAAAATGGGAAAGAGGTGCAATGAAATATTTAGGTATTAAAATCCCAGAAGTAGTAGGATTAATTTATAAAGTCAATGTTCTTCCTTTAATGCATAAAATGACTCTGAATTTAAGACAATGGGCCACGCTCCCTCTTTCACTATCCGGGAAAATTCAGTTATTTAAAATGATGGAGGTTAACTTTATTTGATGCAAATGCTCCCTATTTGGCTTTGTCGTAATGATTTAAAGGAGATAGATCAGTGTCTTAGATTTTTTCTTTGTAATGGGAAAAAGGCAAGGTTACCATTATGAATTTTAAAGCAGCCTCCACTTCAGGGGGGTTTAAATAGCCCAAATCTACTTTGTTATAATTTAGCTTGCATGTTAAGGCATGTCAGAGACTGGCTTAAAGAGTCTTTTCACTATTCTCCACAAACTTACTTACAGGGGTGGTTTGGATCATGGGTGTTAGCTTCACTATTACAAGTCGAACCAGGTTTAATGCCAGAGGTCCTTAAGGACTTACTGGTGGTATTCTCTGGAAGGAAGGCTTGGTCCTTATTCAGGCCGTAAAGGTAGAATTTCAGTTTATATTACTATCAGATCGATACTCTAAAACCGCGGCAGAAAGAGTGCGGCATTGCTAGGCGCACCCTTCCTCCCCGCACGCACAGTTCTCTTGATACTCTCTTCTAATTGCATGCAAATGCATGCCGCGGCTGTGAAGCGTTAGGGAAGGGTTAGGCCCACGCAGCCCATTTTACTGTATAGGCGCTTAATACAGCGCCTATACAGTAACCTGGGTGCGCTGGTACCTGTCATTTCAAATGTCATTTCAAATGACAGGCACCAGGAAGTGTAAAAAACAAAAAACCAAAAATATGTAAAAACCTGAATGTTATAAAAAAAAATAAAAATTTTAAATACCTGTCACTTTCCGAATCGTGCGGTCATCCAGGCAGCGGCGGGAGCTGGAGGGCTGCGTGGGTCCAGGCGGCCGGCGGCGGGAGCCGGGTGTTCGATCGAGGCCGCGGGCGGGTTGGCGCGTGTTCGATCGAGGCTGCGGGCGGGTGGGCGCCTGTTCATCCAGGCGCCGGGGGCGGGTGGGCGCGCGTTGGTTTCAGGCGGGCAGCGGCAGCAGCGGCGGGATCCGGGGGGCGGGTGGGCACGTGTTCAATCGAGGCCGCGGGCGGGTTGGCACCTGTTCATCCAGGCGGCGGGGGCGGGTGGGCATGCGTTGGTTTTAGGCGGGCGGCGGCAGCGGCGGCGGGATCCAGGGGGCAGGTGGGCGCGTGTTCAATCTAGGCCGCGGGCCGGGTCGCACAGGCGCGCATTCATTCAGGCGGAGGGAGCTGGCGGCGAAAGCGGCCTCCGGCAGCCCCCACCGGCAGTGAATGAATGCGCGCCTGTGCGACCCGTGCGATTCGGTGCTCAAGGCAGTCACATGCCGTGACGTCACGCCTTGAGCGCCGAATCGCCCGGGTCGCACAGGCGCGCATTCATTCACTGCCGGTGGGGGCTGCCGGAGGCTGCTTTCGCCGCCGGCTCCTCCGCCTGGATGAATGCGCGCCTGTGCGACCCGGCCCGCGGCCTAGATTGAACACGCGCCCACCAGCCCCCCCGGATGCCGCTGCCGCCGCCTGCCTGAAACCAAAGCGCGCCCACCCGCCCGCGGCCTCGATTGAACACGCGCCCACCCACCCGCGGCCTCGATCGAACACCCGGCTCCCGCCGCCGGCCGCCTGGACCCACGCGGCCCTCCGGCTCCCGCCGCTGCCTGGATGACCGCACGATTCGGAAAGTGACAGGTATTTAAAATTTTTTTTTTTTTCTGACAGGTTTTTATGTGTCCCACAGCATTACATTTTCTCGATCATCTCTGTATCGCTTTTTTTTTTTATTGTTTTTTATTGTGTTTGAGTATCTTAAGTGGTGTCGATGGATTTGTTACAAGACTCACAGTCCTAATACCTACTAGGCGGAGGCGGTAAACTAACACGTTAAGGCCGCGGCAAAACAGCGGGTTACTAAGGAGATAATATCAGTGCCCGTAACAGTATCGGAGGGGAATAGCTAATTCCTTCATTATACAGCTAATTCGTTCATTTACACATCATATACATGCTGCGTGCGGAAAGGGTTATGTGTCTATTTTAAGAAGCGCTACGGACGCGTGAAACTGGAGACTGTATCGCTGGATCGCCTTACTCGTCTGTATTGTGCGCTCCCAGCACGTTACAGACGGGAAATCTTCAACCGCACGTTACTGTATCGACCTGTATATGTGGTAATCCCCAATTCCCTCCCAACATGGAGAATAGAATGTTCAAGAACTGGCGAGAGGAAGGTCTTAAATTTGTTCAAAAAATCTTTATTGACAATTCTAGTATTATACATAGTTTTCAGGAATTTCAACAGTTTCAATTGCCTCAAAGAGACTATGCCTGCTTAAAATTGAGGCATTATGTTACATCATTTGTTATGAAGAATTCAAACTTAGCGATGGGAGGTAAATTGGACAAAGTATTATTTGGAGACAGTAAGAATTAAACCATGTTGTGCTAAATTTGTTAAAGCATTAAAATCTCTAGAGACACAAAGTGCATTAACAGACTTCTTATCTGGATGGTCCAACTGGCCAGAAATAACTTTATCACTTCTAAACTTTCAATATTGTTTTAAACGGATTCTGGAAATCACTGAAAATGTAACATTAAGAGAGAGACAATATAGATTTCTATGGCAAACGTATTTTTCGCCAGATAGAGCATTTCGAGCTAAGGTCTGTCCTTTAGCACAGTGCCTTAAATGGAATAAGGAGTCGAATGACTATTTCCATAGTTTTTGGAACTGTCCTCTTATTCAACAATTCTGGAAGGAGGTTGAGAATTGTGGTGTTCTTTACTCTCGGGGGTATCAATCTCACTGCACCCAAATATGACTTTTTGGGCTTTATGACTATGCTTTACATGTAATAAATGATAATCAGAAATTATTTATAGATAAAGCCAGTTTAATTGCAAAAAAAACCTATTTTATCTACTTTGATTGAAAAGGATATCCCAGGCTTTTCGCAGAGGGAAATAGAATGACAAAATTGCTGACATTTGAATATCTTTCTGCAAAAAACTTTCTGTTGCTAAATGAGAGAAAATGACGAAAATCTGGCAAGGATTTTTTGAATCCCCTTGCCTGAGACCAGTTTCTCTCTCACCAGTTATGGTTACCCCTTCCCTACACCAGTCTCTCTTTCACCAGTCCCCGTCACTCCTTCTCCAGCCCAGTCTCTCTAACTCACTGTCACCCTCCATACCAGTCTCTCTCACCAGTCCCTTTCACTTTTCCCAGAGCAGTATCTCTCTAACTCACCAATCACTGTCACCCCTCCCTAGTCATTCTCTAACTCACCATCATTGTTATCCCTTACCCCATAGCAGTCTCTCTCTCACCAGTCAGTCATCTCTCTCCCCTAGACCTATCTTTCTCACTCTCTCACCAGTCACTGTCACCCCCTTCCCCAGACTCTCTTTTCAATCACTGTCGCCACCTCTCCCAGACGAGTCTCTCTCTCTGTTTTTTCAGTCACTGTCATTCCTGTCCCCAGACCAATCTCTGTCTCTTTAGTCTGTCACCCTCTCCCCTCAGATCAGTCTCTCTTTCTGTGTCTTCAGTCATTGTCACCTCTCCCTCCAGACCAGTCTCTCTCTCTCTCTCTCTGTCCAGTCATTATTAAGTCTCCCTCCAGACTCTATCACCCCTCTTTCCAAATCAAACTCTCTCTCTCTCTCTCTCTTTAGTCACCCTCTCCCATCCTGACCAGAGTCTCTTTCTCTCTCCCCAGGAGGAGCAGGGGCCACTGTATTTGGCCAGTAGGAGTTTGTCAACATAGTGCTGCTACTGAAGAGTGAGCCCAGACCATTATCTCTCTCCCTCAATCTCTAATTGCAGGGAAAAGACTGCATATTCAGGGGATTCCAACAGAAGTATGGCTGGCAGCGCTGCAGAATACCTTTAACGGGTCTCCCACTCTGCTCCCCGCCCCTGCCACTGCCTTGCCCCAGACTCCATGTGTGTGCAATCTGCTTTGGAATCGGCTCTGCTGCAGGCAGCTTTCCTGTTCCACTGTGGTCCCCGCCTGACGCCTCCCTGCAATCCCGGAGTGTGTGTGCACAAGAGAGCTGTTGTGTATGTATATATGGGAATGAACTTGTGTGTGTATGCATGTGCTAGCCTGTGCATGTGTGTGTGAGAGCATGTGTTGTCTCACACATGTACACACACCTCCACAGGCTTGCATGTGCACACATAGGGGCAGATTTTAAAAAACTACGCCCGCGCGTACTTTTGTTCGTGCGACCGGCGCAAAGAAAAGTACGCCGGATTTTAATCCGGGGTCGGCGCGCGCAAGGCTGCACAACATCGGCAGCCTGCGCACGCCGAGCAGCCTGCCTTCATTCCCTCCGAGGCCCCTCCGAAATTAGAGTGGCCTTGGAGGGAACTTTCCTTCTGCCTCCCCCCACCTTCCCCTACCTAACCCACCCCCGGCCCTAACTAATTCCCCCTCCCTGCCCGAGACAGGCGTAACTTGCGCACGCCGGGCCGGCTGCCGGCGCCATGTTCCGGTCTGGGGGCTGGTCCGGAGGCTGCGGCCCCGCCCCCGGGCTGGAACCACAGCCCCGCCCCTGGAACGCCCCTGATGACATGCCAGCCACGACACGCCCCCGACACGCCCTCAGGAAAGCCCCGGGACTTATGCGTGTCCCGGGGCTTGCGCGCACCGCCGAGCACGCAGGGGAACTTGGGGCAGGTTTTCGGGGGGTACGCGCGTACCCCTTTGAAAATCTGCCCCATAATTTGTATATGAGGGAGTGAGAGCCTGTGTATGTGGGAGGGAGGGGAGTGCATGTGAGAGAATGAACATATACAAGTGTGTCTGAGGGAGAGGATAAAGTTTGTGTATCCTCCTCCCCCAATCCAAGGCTATCTCAGTGTGACTGGAAATCAAAAAACCCCAAATATGGAGACATTTTTTAATCCTTTTTAGTTTTAATTATTGGATGTTGTTTGTTTCTGCTGTTTAAAAATATTTTTTTTGTGATTTGGGAAATTTCTAACATTTTTAAATTATTGGATATTCTTATCAGATGTTTTGAAATATTCTTTTTATTGGTATGGTTTTACTATTATGATTCATGACATATTTCTTGATTTTATTGTTTGATATTTTATGAAGAATGGTAATGTTGCGCTGTATCATTGTCTGACTTGTTGCAGTTTCCAGTTCAGTTTTTGTCTGTAGATTTCTATTTATGGTTTCTTTATTCTGTATTTGTCTCCATACCTGTGGTTTATTTTGTGTAAATATCATCTGATATTGTATCCATTTTCTAAATATCAGAAAATGTTGTATCCATTTTCTAAAATTGTTGATGCCATTTGTCAAACAATTTAAAAAAATAGATTTGCTGGGTATCTAGAACTAGCCAGGGCTTTCTTTATTGTATTTAGGACCCTTAGGAGTTTTTCTGGTAATATCTTATAGCCAAATTGCCAGATACAATTAATATCAGGCCACGGTATACATAGTCTAGGGGTATGTTCTTCTTCTTGGTTATTTAGACAAAATTTAAAAATTAGTGTTGGAGAATTTTTGGCTTAGTTCTGCTGGTGATATGTGATCTAGGGATACATAAATGATAGAAAATGAAAAATGTCATTTTTTAGATGCATTTCTATATCTAGAGAATGTGGGGGTGAGGAATGGGGAGAATGCTAAGTTCAGTGGGAAAGTATGCCCACCCCCACTAATCCATATCAGTTTGAGGTGGGGGGTGTTCTCACTCTCTCTCCCCCACTGTCTTGACTTCCTTACCTTTTGACCCCAAGTTACAGGGATCAGTTGGTGGGGGGGTGCACCATCAGCTATTTTTGTCCATTTGCTGCCTCTGAGTGAGAGTCCCTTGAGTACCACCACCAAGATTCATCCTGAATTGCCCTGCAAAACACTATGACTGTTCTCATTGAGGAGGGTATGGGTGAGTGTGTGTGAGGTAGCTGCAGCTGCAGGCTGTTTTTGAGTGTATACTTTTTGGGTGTCGGGGGCAGCATCTTGTTTCTTGCCTCAGGCAGCAAGTTGCCTTGAACCACTCCTAGAAGCTGGGCAGTTCTTGGGTATAACTTTTGCTACAACAAACTGTCTGCTGCAGCGGAGATTGGTTTCAATTCATGGTATGAAGCTAAGCATAGCTGATGTGAATATTTACAAGTTAAACATGGATGGAATCCATTCCCCAATTAAGTGGAAAAAGTTGCTTGATATGTTCAAGAAACGAAAAACACATGTTTCAAGAAATGCATTTGAGAAAGGAAGAACATATCAAGCTGAAAAAGAGATTGGGTAGGGCAGTGTTATTTTCCATCGTTCATGCACTGGCAAAGGGGAGTGGCTATTCTTGTTCATAAACAAACACCTTTTCAATTTGGACACCAGATAACAGATGAGGAAGGCAGATATGTTATGATATTTGAGACACATTTGCAATTTGTATGCTCCTAATATATACCGTATTTTCCGGCGTATAAGACGACTTTTTAACCCAAGAAAATCTTCTCAAAAGTCGGGGGTCGTCTTATACGCCGGGTATCGTCATATAGGGCACACCTGCTCTCTGACCAGTTTCTCTCAATCACACACACATGCTCTCAATCAAATGCATTCTCTCACTTACACACAGGCTGGCTGTCTCTCTCTCTCTTTCTTTCTTTCTTTCTCTTCCACCCCCCCCCCCCCCCCCCCCGAGCACAAATAGTAGCTGCAGCAGCTTCCTCCTCCAGCCCCCGCAGGCCAAGAAAGAAGAAACCCATCGGCCGCGGGAGGCTCATGCTGCTGTCTCCTTTCCCGATTACCAGCTCCTTCGACTGCTCGGGGCTGTTCCTGCTATCGCCGCTGCTATTTTTTTCATGCGGCACGGCTTTCTCCTTCCCGCGCACCGCACTGCCGTTGCCGCTGGGCTATCAGCACGTTCAAGCCCAGCGGGAACGGCAGCGGTGCAAAAAAAAAAAAGCTGTGGCATCCGCGGCTGGCCTTTTCTTCTTCCCGCCCCCCCTTTGAACCGGAACAGGAAGTGATGCGCGGGAAGAAAGAGCCGTGCTGCGTGAAAAAATAGCAGCGGCGACAGCAGGAACGGCCCCGAGCAGTCGAAGGAGCTGGTAATCGGGAAAGGAGACAGCAGCATGAGCCTCCCGCGGCCGATGGGATTCTTCTTTCTTGGCCTGCGGGGGCTGGAGGAGGAAGCTGCTGCAGCTACTATTTGTGCTCGGGGGGGGGGGGGGGGGGTGGAAGAGAGAGAGAGACAGCCAGCCTGTGTGTGAGAGAATGCATTTGATTGAGAGCATGTGTGTGTGATTGAGAGAAACTGGTCAGCGAGCTCATGTGTGTGAGAGACAATGAAAGTGACTGCTCAGAGAAGACTGATGTGTATGTGAGTGTGAGAGAGAGAAAAAGCATGGAAGTGAGAAATCTGGGTATGTGAGAAAGCATGAGAGTAAGAAGCCTGATTATGTGAGAGAGAGCATGGGAGCGGGAGGGCTGGCTGTGTGTGTGTGTGTGTGCGCGCGTGCATGAGAGAGAGACTGGTTGTTAAGGTGATGGTGTGTGTGAGAGAAAGAGACTGGTGTGTGTGTGAATGTGAGAGAAAGAATGTGATTCAGGGAATGAGAAACCTGTGCAGTGGAGAGTGAGCATGGAAATGAGAGAGAGACTGGTGTGTGTGTGTGAGACAGAGAAAGTGATTATGAGAGTGAGAAGCCCGTATATGTACGGTAAGCAGAACACGGGAGTGGGAAGCCTGTGTGTGTGTATGGCATGAGAGAAACTGTTCAGGAAGGTGTCTGGTGTGTGTGTCAAAGACTGTTTGGGAAATGATTGGTGTGTGAGAGACAGAAACTGGTCATGGGGGCATGACTGGTATGGTGTGTGTGTGAGAGACATGGGCCCTAAGGAAGAGGAAGAGGAATAGGAGAGCTGCTGGAGGGGGTAAGGAAAGGTGGCTTTTTAAGTTTATTTTTCTTGATTGACTGCCATTTTAATTATTTAATATTATGTGATGTGTCTGCTTTTTTGAAATATTTTATTGGTGTTTGGAGAATGTTTAATAGTTTTTATGAGTTTTTAATTGTTGGATGTTATTCTGTTCATAGCTGTTTTGAAACATTTATTCTGCTTATTAGTATAGTTTTACAATTATTTCTGTGTGGGGATCTATAGCTGCTTGCTAGTTCTGTTTTCCTAATAAGAGGTATATTGGTTTTTAGGGCCTGATATACGGTATTTGTAGTGTTGCCTTTTCATAGATAGGGTTGCTCCTGTTTGAGTGTAAAATTATTTTCTTCTTAAAAATATGTATAAAAAAGGGGGGGTCGTCTTATACGCCCAGTCGTCTTATATGCTGGAAAATACGGTAATCTCATTCTTTCTTTGAAGAGCTGGCTTCTGTGTTGCTTTGGTTCTCAGACTATAAATTGATAATTGGGGGAGATTTCAACATAGTGGCAGACTCTAGAATTGATTGCAAACCATCAAGAGAATATAAAAAGGCCCATGATGTAATGGGAGTGAACTTTATGAATGCAGAGTTGGGCTTAGTAGACATTTGGCATACATTGCATCATGGAGAGTATGATTTCACATTCTACTCCCACCCGCATAAAAGCTTTATGAGATTGGATTATTTACTGGTCTTAGAGGAGCTTTTCTGTCTGATTATTGAATCTAAAATTGGAGAAATATGCCTTTCGGATAATGCCGTGGTAATGGTTGGTATAAAATTAAGTGATAAAGGGCAAAGGGCAATGAACTGAAGGATGAGCCCCAGTGTGTATTTTCAAGTTAAGTGAAGGGAATACATAGAATTTAATGATAAGCATGGCTGTGTTGTGGGAGGCTAGTAAGGCGGTCATATCATTGCATATGTCTCTAAACAAAATAAAATTAGGAATGCAAAAATACTTAGACTTTTTTGCAAGGTAAATATGTAGAAACTTTGGGCCTCATTTTCTAAAGTACCACAGGCCTGCGGTACTTTAGAAAACTGCGGTAATGAGGGGCGGGGGGGGCGGTCCTGCGCTAGCCAGCAGCGATTGCACCTCCGCGATGTGATTGCTGCCGGCATCACACCCAATAACTACACCATAGAAGGTGTAGTTATTGGGCGCAAAATAGGCAGCGAAAAGGCCCTTACCTTTTTGCTGTCCACGCCGTCCTCGCAGAGTTGGCCCCGGTGACGCCCCGACTCCTCCTCTTCCGGGGCCGACTCCGCCCCGATGTAGGTAGCGCAGGCGTGCGCTACCTTCGCTAGCTATCGCAGGCTTGCGCTGTTAGCGCAAACCTGCGATAGCCTTGGAAAATCAGGTCCTTTGTATGAGGAAGATCAGCGAATATGGGATCGGACTCTGGTTGCTTTGAATTCTTAATATGTTCAGATATCTCAAAAATCAGTTACATTCTTCTGGCACAAACTGTACAAATATAGAAATAAAGTGAGCAAGTTGCTTGTCAGCTTAGTAAAAATCTAGCATTAAAGGTCAATGGTTACGGGTGTGAAGGATGAGAGTGGTCAGATGAGATGTGATTCTCAAGGCATAGAGAATAGTACTGTACAGTTCACAGAAAGTAGATGAGATGACTTGGCAGGAGTTTTTCTCTAATTTTCAGTGGCCAACATTATCTGTACACCAGTCTGAAGCGTTAAATGATCCTGTTACTGGTATTGAAGTGACTTTAACAATTTGTAGGCTGAAACTAGGTAAAGCAACTGTCCTTGATGGGGTTAGGCTCTGAGTACTATAACATTTTGCAGTGTGGGATCTTAAAAACATTGGCAAAGTTTTATAACTCAATAGTGGACATGGTAACCGTTGCTGCTATGAATCAATCGTTAAAAATTGTACTCCCCTAGAAAGGTAAAGGTCCTTATGATGATAAATCTTACAGACCAATTTTGTTAATGTTGATCTCAAATTGCTGGCATCTATTTTGGCAGCATGTATTGGTATGGTACTTCCATCCTTGGTGCCGGATGATCAGATAGGTTTTGTGCAAGGGAGGCTTGGTGTGAAAAATGTATGCAGACTGATAGCGGCCTTATTACAAGATCAAACTAAGAGGGCCCTTATATTAAGCCTAGATGCAGAAAAAGCTTTTGATTCACTGATGTGGGATTATATATTTTGGGCTTTGGAGAATTTGGGGTTTGCAGGGGCTGTTGTAAAAATGGCTTTATATAGTAACCCCTTGGCTAGAATTTTTGTTAATGGATCACTCTCTGGTAGTTTCCAGTTGGGAAGGGCATGAGACAGGATTACCCCCTTTTTCCCTTATTGTTTGCATTAGCTATAGATCCTATAGCCCTGAAACTAAGAAGGGGCAACAGCATTTCAGGGGATAAGAATAGGAGGGAGAGAATTTAAAATCTTGATGTTTCCTGATGATATCTTGTTTGTTAGCGATGCATACAAGAGTGTATTGAGATTACAGGAACTGTTTCAGCAATTTTAAAAGTTTGCCAAACTGAAAATTAATTGTGAAAAATCCGAAGCACTGGCGTAAGATGGAACTTTGGAGGAGTGACTTGGAACCTTTCTCTTTCAAAATGAAATGGATAAGATTAAATATTTAGGAGTCTGGATACCTCTCGATCTTGCTAAATTTTATTCCTTAAATAAAGTGGAGAACATTCTGGCAATACTGAATCAGCTAAAAATGTGGAATAATCTGCCTGTCTCATTTATGGGGTGAATTGCATTGTTAAAAATATTACCCAAATTATTATGTAGGTTAAATATGTTGCCATGCTGGCTGAATAAGAATGATTTGGCATTGATCAAATCTGTGTTTATTCAGTTTCTATGGACCATATTGTCTCCATGCATAAAATGGCTGTAGTAATGTGTTGTTATGGGCAGTCATAATGGCTTGGCGCAGGCTCAGAAACTGGGGACACTATAAATACAGACATGTTTGTAGGTATTTATAGTGAAATTTGTGAATGTAAATTAAAGTTTCAGAAGTGAACCATTTTTTGTATTGTGGACATTGACATGTTAATGGTGTGATATTGATTACCCTTGGGTTTTTTTTTTTTATCAGAATCTGTCAATATCCTTACTATTGCTTATATTAGGAAATACAGCTTTCAAACCTGGTTTAGAATATAAGAATATTTTCCAATGTTGGACACAAGCGGATTGTAAAATATTGGCTTGTATGCAATAGCTTTCAAGATCTGCAACTTCAATTTGAATTGCTGCAAATGCAATTCTTTGCATTTTTACAAATCAGAAACTATTGGGAGTCTTGTAACTGGTCCAATGAAAACTTAAGAGGCTAGCTTACTTTTGCAAATTCAATACAAGATATAGGAGCAACAAAGAACTCTATTTCACAGTGGATAGTGTTGTGTAAATGACAGAGCAATGAACTTGCAAGGCTGAGTAGATTTTGGATTGAAGAATTACAGCTAGTTCTTCCACCTGAAACGATGGGGAAGAGCAATGCTTCTATTTGAAGAATTTATAGAGATATGGTATTACATGAGATGAGTCAAGATTTTACATAATGTATATTGGGCAGAGTTGCGGAGATATATGAAGTTGATCTCATCACCTGTATGTAATAGGTGTCACACTGAAAGGGAGTCTATGACTAATCGCATTTTAGTATGCTGTACAATGAAACCATTCTGGGATCAGATTCAGCAGGGCTTGCGGGGATGTGTGGGGATTTATTTATTTATTTATTTAAGGATATTTTTTTGTAATGTACCGTGGCACGTTAGCAACATCACCTCGGTTCACAGTATAACATAACACAGCAACAGGCTTTACAATAAATTTCCTATCTAACAGAGATTGGGCTAACAGGGACATTTCGATATAGGAGAACAGGGAACGGTTAAATATTTGGTTAAGATTCGGAGTTCAACAAGGGGAGTCAAGGGCTTCCAATGAGTGGTGCAAATGTTCAACAAGGGGAGTCAAGGGCTTCCAATGAGTGGTGCAAATGTACTTTTGGGGGAGTCCTTCATGATGTCAGAGAAAGGATGGAGGGGGGGGGGGTGGACTGTTTCCTGGCAGTAGCTGATATTGATAGTTTACAGCTTTCCAATAGCAGGTCCGCAATTTCATTTCTCAGTTCTTTCAGCACTCTGGGATGTGTACCATCTAGTCCAGGTGATTTGCTACTCTTTCATTTGTAAATTTGCCCCAGGACATCTTCCAGGTTCACTGAGATTTTTCACTTCCTCTGAATCATCACCTTTGAATATCATTTTTGGCATGGCTATATCTCTTACATCATCTTCAATAAATACTGAAGCAGGGAACCAAGATGGCCGACCTGTAGGGCGCCACGGAGGAGCTCTCTTCACAAACTTCGTACCTTTGGTGATTTCTTTGATTTTTCAGTGCCTGAGGGATGCTGCACACTAAGCGCAAAGCGAAACTTAAAAACATTGTACCTGAGAAAGAAGATCGCATCCAACAGGCAAAAATAGAGAGTTTCTTCGCATCAACTCCCAAACTACCGGAAGCGAGGGCCGCAGAGGGAGAGACCCTGGAGTTTGGGTCTTTCCCAATGGCTGAAACGATATCGCTGAGCCCGGGGGCCCCGACGACGCCATCCCCACCCCGAGGACAGAGAGGAATGAATGAAGAAAACCTGCCGAGTCCCATAAAAGAAGGAAGGAGAGGGACGGCGTCCCCTGATCAGGGCAGTGAAGGCGGGGAAAGTGCATCAGAAAAAAGTGAGAGAACTCCTGCCAGAGAATTAATTCTCTCTCCTAGGACCCCCTTTAAGGCTCCACCGGAATTTAACAACGAACATAAGAACATAAAAACATGCCATACTGGGTCAGACCAAGGGTCCATCAAGCCCAGCATTCTGTTTCCAACAGTGGCCAATCCAGGCCATAAGAACCTGGCAAGTACCCAAAAACTAAGTCTATTCCATGTTACCGTTGCTAGTAATAGCAGTGGCTATTTTCTAAGTCAACTTAATTAATAGCAGGTAATGGACAGAAGAGTTGAATATCATCCCGGGAACTGTTTTTGCTATTAGGAAGCCACCAGTTGTGACTCTAGAAACTGTCTGGAATGCGTTAACATCTATAGAGTCTGCAATTTCATCGCTAAGGCATTTCTAGAAATGAGTAAAAAAGGAGCGAACACTGAGAAGATTGTTCTTCAACATCGAGAAAAGATTGAGAAAGTTGAAATGAAGGTAACATCGATGGAGAAAATTCAAACTAATTTAATCAAGTCTGAAAATATGATGGAAAAAAAAGTTTGAGAGTTGAAAATTCCCTTAGATTTTTGAATCTAAAAGTAGTAAATTTTCCTGTTTTGAAAAAAAATGTCACCAGCTGAATCATTTAAAGTTTACCTGATGGAAGTTCTTAAAATTCCAAAGGAGGTGATGCCAGTAATTACCAAAGCTTTTTTCATCTCACAAAAACCTTTAAATACTAGAGATATAAATGCAAGGGAACAACAATCTATGAACATCACTGAAATTCTTGAATTATCTTCTCAAATTGAGATTAAAACAAGAGGGACTATTCTGATATCTTTTGCGTTCGAACATGATAGAAATATGGTATTGAAATTCTTTTTTAGAAATAGGTTGATCAAGTATTATGGACAGAATATCTGGATCTTTCCTGATATTGTGCGATCCACCCGAGCAAAGGAAAGCCTTTTTGCAAATGAGATTGGAAGTGACAAATCGGGGGTGGGGGGGGGGGGGGGGGGGGGTGGCAACTATGATTCTGAAATACCCATGTAGATGTGTATTGAAATATCAGGAAGAGACATATATATTTCTAGAGCCGGAACAGCTAAGGGGCTTTCTAGATGGGAAAGCTGGAAGTGTGTAAATGGAAAATGGGATAGTTTTGTCTTACAGTGAAGTTAATTTCTTATGATGGTTGTAATGCTGATGAGCTCCATATTTCCTTTAAAATCTTGGTTCCCAAATTACCTTAGATAAAGAGAGATTTATGTTATGTATGGTTATAACATAGTTTGCCATTGTTAGTTGTATTACCTCTGAAAATAAGATGTATAGACTCTCTATTCCTCATGCGCCCCCCTCCCAATGAAGAAGACCCTACAACAGGAATTCCCACTGAAGTAGACCCAACAACAGGACATCGTTAAGATATCCCATGCATCTGACTCTCACCCCTCCCTGCATTCCATGACCCACCCCCGCGCCTTACCTCTGTATGCCCTCTTTTGTATTTTCCCTCTCCCTCCTTTTCTCTCCCACACCCCCTACCTCCGTTATCCTGTTTTCCCCTCGACACACTATTTGAATCGCTGACTTTCCCTGCTCAACACTGTTGCTACTAACTTTTCTATGTTAACCCTATATAGTTTAAGATTATCCTTTGCTAGTAACATGACACCCCCATCATAATTATCCTCTTCATGTTGTATTTATTTCTATTGTTGCCTAAGAACCCCATTCATACTCCCTATTAGTATATACACATATATCCATTGTATAGTGCTGCAGACAGCAATTAAGTTATCCCCTATATATTGTTGCTTAGAGTAATTAATCACATATATCGTTTGTATATTTGTTTCCTATTTTCTGTTATTGTTCTTTGTAAGGGCTATGCCCACAAGTTATTAGTTGTATGTAAACCGATACGATATGCGAACGGCTATCGGTATATAAGAAACTCCAAATAAATAAATAAAGTAATCGATATTGTATTATATCTGCAAATGCAAAATAAAAAATTTAAAAATAAATAAATAAATACTGAAGCAAATAATTCATTTAGTCTCTCTGCTATAGCTTTGTTATCTCTAAGTGCTCCTTTAACCCCTTGATCTAATGGTCCAACTGACTCCCTCACAAGCTTTTTACCTCGAATATACCTGAAAAGTTTTTATTATGAGTTTTTGCTTCCACGGCAAGCTTCTTTTTAAATCTTCTCTTTTTGTTCTTTATCAATGCTTTGCATTTGACTTGCCAGTGCTTATGCTGTTTCCTGTTTTCTTCATTTGGATCCCTTTTCCGTTTCTTGAAAGATGTTCTTTTAGATATTATAGCCTCTCTCACCTCACCTTTCAACCATGCCGATAGTCCTTTAGCCTTCTTTCCACCTTTTCTAATAAGTGGAATACATCTGTTCTGGGCTTCCAAGATGGTATTTTTAAACATCGATGCCTGAGCTAAACTGTTAACCTTTGCAGTTGTTCCTTTTAGTTTTTGCCTAACCTTTTTCCTCATTTTATCATAGATACCTTTTTGAAAGTTAAATACTGTCGTAGTAGATTTCTTTTTTGTGCTCCTTCCAGTTATTAAGTCAGATTTAATAATGCTGTGATCACTATTGCCAAGTGGCAACACCAAATCCTGTTCCATTAAGGACCAGGTCTAAAATAGTTTCCCTTCTTGTTGGTTCTTATACCAGCTGTCCCATGAAACAGTCATTTATTTCATCTAGGAACTTTACTTCTCTAGAATGTCCCGATGTAACATTCACCTAGTCAGTACTGGGGTAATTGAAATCACCCTTTAGTACTATGCTGCTGATTTTTGTTATCTTCCCTAATTTCTTTTAGCATTTCTTTGTCTGTTAGTTCATTATGGCCAGGTGGACGTTAGTACACCCCCACTACTGTTCTATTCCCTTTTTCACCTGGAATTTCTATCCATAAAGATTCAACATTGCATTTTTTTTACTGTGGAACTTTTATTCTTTTTGACTCAATGCGGGTTTCTTGGAGAGGAATAGAGAGGGTGGGATAGTGTCTTGAGTGTGTATGGGTATACAGTAGTATGAATGAAAGTGTAAATGATAAGGGAGATATATGTGGCGGGAAGGGGAGGTGAGATAGGGTGTGGAAGATAGTTGAGCTTAAGAAGTTGGTAGGTGAGCGAAGGATAGGGTTGTGGAGGACAGTTAAGAATGGGAAGGGATGGTTAATAATAATGAGGGCATTATTACAATAACAAAAGTTTTCAGCATGGAATAGGAGGTGCTGCAGTGACATTGGGAGATTCTGCCAGAGGATATTAGATCTTGATCCCGGATATTGTTTATATATGTTCCCATGTATGGAATTGAGTGACATATGGTACTGGTGTTTGTTCTATGGTATTGGGTGTGCTATGATGTTTTTGATAATGGCAACATAATGATCTTGCTGAGTAAAAATTATTTTTTGAAAAAAAAAAGAATAGCACTGTGATATATGCATCTCTTCTTTGCCTCTGCTGCTCTTCCTTTTGCTTTTTACTGAAAAAAATAATTTTACCAACAACCCCCCCCCCAAGAACTATGCTGGCTTTTACCAATCAGTGTTCCCATATTGGGAAAGATTAATTTTAGGTAGACAAAAAGGGACTGTTTCTTAGGCTATACAGTAAGTGAAAGGATGGTCTTGGCAAGGACTGGAGTTTCCATACTGATGTTTCTCTCTCCCTTTCTGGCCATTAGGTCCTAGAGGACAGAATGCTACAGAAGATGCACTTCACTCAGCAGCAGATGCACCGGATGCCTCTCCATCTTCACTTGCACGAGCTCTTGATTCCAGTTGACAGCTTAAAAGACACTGTGACACTTACTGCCCCACTCCCATCCTACTTCCTTCAGACTCTCTCGTTACTAGGGCTGACAGTGAAAGAATTTCCTGAGAGGGAGGGGAGAGCATGTGCAAACTGAGATGCCTTTAATTTTATATGGAGGGTGGTTATATTTTTACAAGAGCGATGATTTAAAAACACTGGGGAACAGAGTCTCCCACATTCTAGGAAAATGAAAATTTGATTTGACTTCAACTCTAGTGCGAAACATAGAGATGGAGAGAGGCAGATTATTAAGAGTCAAGACCACTAAAGTACATTTAAAGAATCCACCTGAAGAGTTTCTGCAGTGACAGGAGGGCTAGGACTGAGCATGCCTGAAAGCTGCTGGATCTAGAGTCCCATCTTTGCAAGTTGAGTTTTTTTGGGCATAAGATTTGGATACATTTCCACAAGCATTCGCTTAAATGATGCACAAGATTCTAAATACACTGTTTAGGTGAATGCAGATAAGGACAAGCTGGGGGATTTGAGCAGATTTTTTTCACGCACATTCTGAACATGATATGCAACAGCTTACCGTATTCTCAATAAAGAGGAAAAATTGAGATAATTCCACAACTCATCCAGTCTAAAGTGAGCGAAGGAGACATTTAATCCAGGCTAACTTTAATGTTTTATTGGTTTTGTCATTTTTTTAAATAACTTGAAAAAAATACATGTTAAAAACTATGCCCTTTGTGTGGTGTTGATGGTACAGCTTTTGTTGGTTGCTTACATACAATAGATTTCGCAATGAGGAACTGTAAAAGGTACTTGTGAGGCTGTCTCAATGGCTCAGTGGCAGGGCGATATGTTGCCATGCAGAAGATCATGACTTGATTCCCAGGTTGGGATTCTGTTTTTTGGATCAATTGGGGCTGGGGCAGCATTCGTAGCCCCATAGAAAGAGGAGGATGACATCTCAACCCTTTGTGCATCGGTGCCACCTGTGTCCAGAATTAAAGATGGTCATGTACTTGGTTCTAGAAGGAACTGCAGTCTGTGGCTCCTGGCTAAAAGATAGTCGCTGCAGTGGTTAGGCTAGATAGAAAAAGGTTGGGGGGATAGGAAGAGTTAAAAATAAGAAAGTTGTATTTGTAAAGGCTCATGACATTGTCACCCTGTAGCAGCCTGGTTCTGGTTGAGCTGGCAATTCAAAGGAGCAAGAGGAAACTTCTGGGCCACAAAAAAAGAGTACATTTTGGCTGAGTCAGAAGGAAGTGTCTTATATCTGTGTGTTACCATTTCAGGTACAGACCTAGAGGCACTGTGAAAGCTGCACATGGAAAGGTCAGTTGTTCAGTAAGACCAGGAGTTAAGAACATAAGAACATGCCATACTGGGTCAGACCAAGGGTCCATCAAGCCCAGCATCCTGTTTCCAACAGTGGCCAATCCAGGCCATAAGAACCTGGCAAGTACCCAAAAACCAAGTCTATTCCATGTTACCGTTGCTAGTAATAGCAGTGGCTATTTTCTAAGTCAGCTTAATTAATAGCAGGTAATGGACTTCTCCTCCAAGAACTTATCCAATCTTTTTTTAAACACAGCTATACTAACTGCACTAACCACATCCTCTGGCAACAAATTCCAGAGTTTAATTGTGCGTTGAGTAAAAAAAAACTTTCTCCGATTAGTTTTAAATGTGCCACATGCTAACTTCATGGAGTGCCCCCTAGTCTTTCTATCATCCGAAAGAGAAAATAACTGATTTACATCTACCCATTCTAGACCTCTCATGATTTTAAACACCTCTATCATATCCCCCCTCAGTCGTCTCTTCTCCAAGCTGAAAAGTCCTAACCTCTTTAGTCTTTCCTCATAGGGGAGTTGTTCCATTCCCCTTATCATTTTGGTTGCCCTTCTCTGTACCTTCTCCATCGCAATTATATCTTTTTCGAGGTGCGGCGACCAGAATTGTACACAGTATTCAAGGTGCTGTCTCACCATGGAGCGATACAGAGGCATTATGACATTTTCCGTTTTATTCACCATTCCCTTTCTAATAATTCCCAACATTCTGTTTGCTTTTTTGACTGCCGCAGCACACTGAACCGACAATTTCAATGTGTTATCCACTATGACGCCTAGATCTCTTTCTTGGGTTGTAGCACCTAATATGGAACCCAACATTGTGTAACTATAGCATGGGTTATTTTTCCCTATATGCATCACCTTGCACTTATCCACATTAAATTTCATCTGCCATTTTGATGCCCAGTTTTCCAGTCTCACAAGGTCTTCCTGCAATTTATCACAATCTGCTTGTGATTTAACTACTCTGAACAATTTTGTATCATCTGCAAATTTGATTATCCCACTCGTTGTATTTCTTTCCAAATCATTTATAAATATATTGAAAAGTAAGGGTCCCAGTACAGATCCCTGAGGCAATTAGAAGTGTAATACCTAAGGTGGATCAGCAGTCTTGTACAGTTTTCTCTAGAATGATGCTGCATGATTTAGAAAGAAAGCAAACTTAAGAAGACACTTCAAAAAACCTGAGAAGAGCTAAATTTAGGATGCCATAGCATATAGCTTCACTCTGAGATGGAAAAATAAGTGGGTGCTGGTTAAATGGGACAGGTGGTGTCATAACATTCAACTACAGAGGATTTAAAGGGGGTACCATCCTAATTCAAAGCAGACACTCTTCCATTACATACAACCTTAATATTGGGCAATAGATAAAAAGAAAAAAAAATCAGTCTCACAACTTGTACAGAAAAGGAATGAATGTAAGCAGAAGACAGGTTAGGTCTAACAAATGGAATGAAGCAAGGGACTTATGTTGTAATTTCTGACAAAGACTGAGTGGTGCAGTCCCTGGTAGCTCAAGTTAGGAAGAAGCTTTCTCAACTTATACAACTTTCTCCTGGTCAGTGTGATTCACTGTCTGATGATTCACTTTGGGGCGGATTTTAAGAGCCCTGCTGGCGTAAATCCGCCCGGATTTACGCCAGCAGGGCCCTGCGCGCCGGTGCGCCTATTTTACATAGGCGCACCGGCGCGCGCAGAGCCCCGGGACTCGCGTAAGTCCCGGGGTTTTCAGAGGGGGCGTGTCGGGGGCGGGCCCGATCCGTGCGGCGTTTTTGGGGCGGGACGTAGCGTTTTGGGGGGCGGGCCCGGGGGCGTGGCCGCGCCCTCCGGACCTGCCCCCAGGTTGCGTCCCGGCGCGCTAGCGGCACGCGGCTCGGCGCGCGCCGGCTATATGGAATCTGTAGCCTTGCGCGCGCCATCCAGGATTTTAGCGGCTACGCGCGTATCTACTAAAATCCAGCGTACTTTTGTTGGCACCTGATGCACCAAAAAAAGTACGCCAAATCGCGCTTTTTGAAAATCTACCCCTGTATATTGTAGGGGGTCATCAATCCAGAATTATTTATAACAAAAAGAGATGCACAAGTGCCTCAACAAATACACCTACCTGACCTTGTGCTCAGCTAAGTCCTGAAGTTTCAATAGTTTTTGCATGGTTTGAAATCTATTTCTATTTTTCCTAATTATATAGGGTTATGATCTGCTCCTCCAGAGGGGAGGAGTTAGCAGTCTGTTACGAACGGCTCCTCCAAGGGGGAGGAGCTAGCAATCTGTTAGGATATGCTATGCTGATGAGAGGAGCAAGCAGATGAGAGTTAGCAGTCTGTTGTGCTCAGCTCCTGAAGTGGAAGGAGTGAGCACTCTAATGTAAATAGGTGAATCCTTGGACTGATGGCAGATGACAGCGCCCCCATGAGGATATCCTGAGAAGGACCACCGGCTAGGCTTGAGTATGGAGACAGACACAGACAGTTCTTTATTAGACAGGTTAGTAGAACCACCAGAGGTGGCAGTAGTGAGCTGATATGCCCGGCAGGGCTGAAGTCCTTCAGATACTGGAACTGCGATCCCAGGGATGCTGAGCTGTAGAGAGATTATAGAAAGTGAGTAGACAGGTTATGCTGTATACATATCCAGTAGTAGATGACACACTCACATAGATTCTTAAAGAGGCTCAGTAGCTGGAAGGAGTTAGGCCCTCGAGGAGCGAGTACCTGGTTCCAGGGAAAGCTCTGAAAGAGCGATGGTAACTCACAAATGTCTGTATCTGCGATAGCTTCCAGGCAGTAAAGAATCTTCAGAGTATTCAGGAACATGGGCCCTCGAGGAGCGAGTACTGGTTCCTATCTGCAATCTGAAATAGAAAAAAAGAGAGTGAGGCCCCCGGGGAGCGGGTACCTCTGGTAAATCCGAGGAGGCAAAGTAGCTTGGATGAATTCGTATTCCTTGACGGAGTTAGATTCGTAGTCCTTGCTAACTCAAATCGTAAGCGCAAGTGAAGACCTTTTATGTTGGAAGTGGATGACGTCAATACATGGGGACACCCCTGAGGTTCGCGCCCTTGCTGGTACATACTTCGGAGCGCACGCACGCGCGCCCTACGTCCTCAGGAACATGGCAGATCCGCAGCATCAAACCGGTCCAGGGACGCCTGGGAGAAGCGGCATGGAGACGCCATGGCAGTAAGCCATCAGACCCGGAGGGAGTCACCACAGAGGTAGAGAGGGTGGAGCAAGGATGTAGAGCAGGCACGAACGCAACATATAGAATATTAAGAATCCTTGCAAGTCTTTATTTAAGTGACTGTTTATTAAAAGGAAACAAAGGCTGTCTGTTCCATCCTTTCCACTCCTAGGGTGTTTTCTTCTTAAATAGTTCCCCCAAGGACTTAGGTTAAGTGAATAATATAAGACCTAAGTACCAATCACACACCTTATATTTTAGTCACTATTAGCAAAATATATTTTTTTCAGTGAAACAATTGTGGTACTTATATCCCAAGGCCTACCGTTTGGAGAATTAAGGATCGTCCAAGTTACCTTCAGCTCTCTAAAATGAAAAAACGAGCTGACTCATCTGAAAGAGAAAGTGTCTAGGTTTCAAATAACTTGCTCTTTCTTGCAGCATCCAGAATTTCCTCCTTCCACAGAGGATTCAGAAATCCAGCAATAAATAGTTTATAGTGGCCTCTGGTAGAACAAGACCTATGACTCTGAGATACCCAATTTCCCCAACATTGCAGCATCCTATATGTCCACTCCCAATTCCATAGAGCAATCAGACATCCAGGATTCAGAAACCAAGGAATAATTGAATTACAGTGGGCTCTGGCAGAATAAGGCCTATGAGGGAGACACAAACTCTCCTTGTTGTTACTCTTACATAACACTTTTTCTGCAAGAGAAAATGAGCAAGCCCTGCAATCGAATATAAAGTCATATCTGAAAGGGAAATATTCACCCAGAGTACACAGAAACACTTTAACATTATCAAACATCATAAAAGAAAGCTCTTAGGAGACTCCCAAATTGATTCCTTCAACAGATGAGCCAGTTTGGGAACTCATTTTGTTGGGGAAACAACAGTTAAATGCTTTCCAGGATCCTGAGGTAGTAGAAATGCAAACCAGGTACTCAAAGCAATTATAGATGAAAGTAGGGACTCTGATATCAATGTTATTGACCATCTGGGGACCAATAACCTCAACAGAAATGGTATCCATGCAATATAGAAATATTTCCAAAATATAGGGAAGTAGATTAGATACATAGAAAAGATTATGCCTTTTCCTGTTCATAGAAAGACTAAGCCATGTAGATAATTTCAATTCCTGGCTCAAAACCTGTTGTAAAGAATGTGGCTTTGGATAAATTGGAAGCTGGGTCCATGTATGAAGGTTATATGGCAAGGATGGTGTACATTTGTCTGTGGCAGGAAAGGATGCTAATTGAGAAATTCAGATCACACATTATCAGGCATTTAAACTAGAGTGTGGGGAGTGGCAGGAGGTGACCAATGAAATTGGAATGTCATCCCTAAGCAAAACAGGAAGTGGGAGGGAAAAATAAAATCAATCAGTTTGAAAAAGTGACTAGGGAGAGCAACAAACCAAGGGAGAAAAGTTGGAAAGCTATGACCACAAATGCTCATAATTGCAATAAAATCACAGACCTGTAGACCCTAATCATAGAGGTGAACTTGGACATTGTTGCTGTTACAGAGACATGGTTCATTATTTCTCATGATTGGGATACGGCCATCCCAAGCTATAACTTGTTAAGGAAATGACAGAGAGGACAGAAAAGGGGGGGGGGGGTATTCAAGCAACTGAATTGCAAGGGACATGGGGTAGGGAAGAAGCATTATGGACTGTCCTAAAAAAATAAAATGGTGCTTCCATTTTTACTGGTGTGGTCTATAGGCCCCCAACGTAAACAGAAGAACTGAATAGAGATCTGATTGAAGACATCCAAAAGGTAGAAAAGAAGGGAGAAGTTTGTTGCTCATTGGAGACTTTAATCTGCCAGATGTGGACTGGAGTATCCCTTCTGCAGAATATACAAGAAGTAGAAAGATAGTGGTTGCCCTTGAAGGGGCTCTTCTCAGACAAATGGTAATGGAACCCACAAGGGATGGTGTGATACTTGACCTAGTGCTCACTGATGGGGATAATGTCTATAATGTCAGGGTAGATGTCCGTCTCAGTACCAATGATCATCAGACGGGAGGGTTTGATATCGCAAATAGGATACAGAGAAGTCGCACAAAACCTAAGTTTTGAATTTCAAGTGTACAGACTTGTCAAAATGGGGACGTTCTTAGAGGAAGAACTAGAAGACTAGGAGAAAATGGGGGCAGTGGAACAACAATGAGCCAAATTTAAAAGGAGCTTTACAAAGGCAACAAACCTGTATGTTAGAAAAGTAAGCAAAGGAAAATGAGAAAGCTCTGGTTCTCAAAGGAGGTGGCTGAAAAATAAAGGCAAAAAGAACAGTATTCAAGAAGTATAAAGGATCCAAAAAAGAAGAACAAATGGAAGAATACCTGCTGAAACTGAGGGAGATGAAGAAAGAAATCAGGAAAGTAAATGGTCAAGCAGAAGAAAGGATTGCCAAGAGGTAAAGCAATGTGATAAAACATTTTTCAGGTCTTCCTTCTTCCTCTGAAATATCTGAAGGATATTGTATAGAGGAATTGAAAGGCGACAAGGAGAATGTGTAGAAAGAGTCAAAGAAATAGCAGAAATATTAAACAAATATTTCAGTGTTCACTAAAGAAGACCCCGGAGAAGGACCTTTACTGGTTGACAAGACCATAGATGGGAGTGGGGTAGATGAAACTCTGTTTACAGAAGAGAACATATGGGAATAGCTAGTAAATCTGAAAGTGGACAAGACCATGGGGTCGGATGAGGTACATCCCAGGATACTAAGGGAGCTTAAGAGATGTGCTGGCAGGTCCGCTGAAAGACCTATTCAACAGATCCTTGAGAATGATGTGTGACTGGAGAAAAACTGTGGTGGTTCCACTTCATAAATTTATTTTATTTATTATGTAAAGTTTTATGTATACCGACATTCGTTAAGAAAACATCACATCGGTTTCCAAGGAACAAAAAAGTAGCCAACAGGGTTTTACAATGAAACTGATAATAGAACTAGGGGGGGGGGGGGGGGGGGGGGGTGAGGGAGGGGCGAGGGGAAGGGGGGTTGGAGGAGGGAAACCAAGGCTTTTGCTGTACAATAGGTAAACGCAAAACATAGTTAGATACAAAAGTATAGATTATGTACAATAAAAATACAAGAGGGAATGATTTAAGAGGGGGAGTTATCGGTCATAGACCTGGAGGGTGAGGGGAGGGGCTGAGGAAGGGGGGAGGGGAGGGGGGAGGAGCGGGGGCGGGAGGGGTGAGGGAGTATAGGAGTGATAAGAAGAGGGGGCGCATGCGTAGGCTCATGTGAACAGCCAGGTCTTGAGGTTCTGTCTGAATTTCTTAGTGCAGGTCTCAAGGCGTAGGTGGGTGGGCATAGAGTTCCATAAAGAGGGTCCAGCTAGGGATAGTGCGCGTTGTTTGGTGACTGTTAGATGGAAGAGTTTGGGGGAAGGTGTGTGTGGTTGCTGTGTAGGGCGTTCTGGTAGGTCTGGAAGAGGGAACGGATGTGTAAAAAGTCTGAGAACCAGTGCATGTCTGGATTGTGGATGGCTTTGTGTATAAGGGTGAGGGTTTTAAATTGAATTCTGGCTGTGATGGGGAGGCAATGAAGTTGTTTGAGAATAGGTGTGATGTGTTCTTTTCTGCGTGTGTCTGTTAATATTCGTGCAGCTGCATTTTGTAGCAGCTGCAAGGGGGCAAGGCTGTTCTTCGGGAGACCTAGGAGTAGAGCATTTGAGTAGTCTATTTTAGATAAGATGAGGGCTTGTAGGACTGTTCTAAAGTCGTTGAGGTGTAGGATAGGTTTAAGTTTTTTGAGGGTGTGTAATTTATGGTAACAGTCCTTGATGATGGAGGAGAGAGGAGATGGTGTAGCAGAGAGGAGACTGGAAGCTACAGGCCAGTTAATGGAGGGAAAATTAATGGAGATTCTGCTGAAGGAAAGGATAGTGAATGCGCCAAGGACAAGTAGGATGCTAGTCCTCACACATGGGTGACATAATTAGATGGAACCCGGCATTAGGGATATGAATCGTTTTTTGACGATTTAAAATATCGTGTGATATATTTTAAATCGTCAAAAATCCTTAGAGCCGCGATACAATAACAATTCCCCCGATTTATCGTCAAAAAATCGTAAATCGGGGGAAGGGGGAAGGGAAGGTGGAGGGTGGGAAAACCGGCACACTAATACAACCCTAAAACCCACCCCGACCCTTTAAAATAAATCCCCCACCCTCCCGAACCCCCCCAAAATGCCTTAAACTACCTGGGGTCCAGAGGAAGGGTCCCGGTGTGATCTTTTACTCTCGGACCTCCAGTGCGTTGTAGAAATGGCGCTGGCGCTACCTTTGCCTTGTCATATGACAGGTCAAAGGTAGCGCCGGCGCCATTTTGTTTTTTGTCCCCCGACGTCAGGAGCGTAGATCGCTCCCGGACCCCCGCTGGACCCCCAGGGACTTTTGGCCAGCTTGGGGGGGCCTCCTGACCCCCACAAGACTTGCCAAAAGTCCAGCGGGGGTCCGGGAACGACTTCCTGCACGCGAATCGTTTTTCCGTACGGAAAATGGCCGGCGCCATTTTCCGTACGGAAAAACGATTCGCTGAGGCTCCAGGGAGGAAGGCTAAGAACCAATGTCAAGAAGTATTTCTTCACGGAAAGGGTGGTGGATGCCTGGAATGCCCTTCCGGAGGAAGTGGTGAAGTCTAGAACTGTGAAGGACTTCAAAGGGGCGTGGGATAAACACTGTGGATCCATCAAGTCTAGAGGGCGTGAATAAAGAGGAGGCAGCAAAACACTGCACGGAGCGGCAGTAGCCACAGAGGCATTCACGGAGCAGGATGCCAGTGGTTGGAGTTTCACCTTCACGGAGCGGAAAGATGGAGGGCTGCCATCTAAAAAAAACAAACAAAAAAACCCCCCAAAAAAACCAAACAAAAAAAAAAACAAAAACAGGGGTGGGTAAGAGTATGGGGCAGGGGTGTGGCCTGCTTGTTGCAGTGGTTGCTACCCCTAATTGAGTTGGATGTTCACTTGGATGCAGATTTGGCGCTGCTCTCTACATTGGTGATGGGGTGGAGGGGAATTAGGGCTGGAGGGTACTGGAAGCCAATAGTAACAGGTGGGAGAGAGAAAAAGGGAAATAAAAAAAATGGATAAAGTGCGTAGCTTGCTAGGCAGACTGGATGGGCCGTTTGGTCTTCTGCCGTCATTTCTATGTTTCTGTAATGTGAGAGGAATAACCAGTAAGAAAAAGGTGATAATGCCCTTCCTATAGGTCCTTGGTGAGGCCTAACCTGGAATACTGTGTTCAGTTCTGGAGCCCATATCTCAAAAAGGATAAAGACAGGACAGAGAAAGGTAATAAAAATGGCGTGGAGTCCTATATTGGAAGAATTATGAGGAGAGGCTGAAGGATCTGAATGTGTATACTCTGAAAGAGGGGCAGGGGAGATATGATACATGCCCTCAGATACCTGAAAGGTTTTAACGCTGCATGAACTTCAAACCTTTTCCATTGGAAAGGAAACTGTAGAACTAGAGGTCATGAAATGAAACTCCAGAGAGGACGACTCAGAACCAACATTAGGAAATATTTCTTCATGGAGAGGGTGGTGGATGTCTGGAATGCCCTTTATGAAGAGGTGAGGAGGATGAGAAAGGTAAACAAATTCAAACGGGCATGGGATAAACACTGCACATCCTTAAAGGATAGAGGTTAGAAATGAACAAAAGGGTGCATGGAGTGGCAGTTACTTCCCTTAACAGAAGGTATGGAGATTACTACTCTTAACCGATTAGCCTTGATGCTTTTGTCACAACTGCAATATTGCTCTCTGTTTCAGCAGGAGGAAAAAGGGGAATTGGATTCAGATGATGGCCATCGCCGGGCCCCAACTTTTATGGTCTGGGATACTACATTAGGGAAAATGTAGTGGACTGCTTTTATGGCCAAGTCCATAAGCTAAGCACGTTCAAACAACAGCACTGTATGAATTATTAGGAAGGCTGCTCCCCCTGTAAAAATGTTGCTAGCAATAAATTTGTTATGGGTTTGACAGTTGCTTGTTTTTTAGTTTAATATTACTATCCTTAACATAAAGCTTTGGAGTAACCTGCACGGAGCAGTAGTTGCTACCATAGGAAACCTGCTGGGAAGACTGGATGGACCATTTGGTCTTTTTCTGCCATCATTGCCTTGTTACTATGTGTGTTTTAGGAAATGGACTTGCATACAAACATAAAAGAAACAAAAATACTCTTCCTCCTTTTAGCAACAGGTAATTAGGTCCTGAAAAGCTGTTTTCATGATAATGGAGGAGTTTTTTTTATATATTTTGATAAAGTCCATTTTACCCTCACATCCTGAAAAAGTGAATGCACATTTTTCTGTCTGTGGTCATCTCGGTCAGCAGAGGGAGTGCCTCTCTATATCTGACAATATGCCAAATTAACGAGGCTCTCATTCGCTATTCGGGTTGGTTTGGTTTGGCACGCTCATGGATTCTAAATGTTCATACTCTTCAAAGCAGCTGAGTTGTGAGGATTGCTATACCCTGGGCCGTCAGTTGTTCTCCCTGTTCCTGGACCTTGATCAAAGGGGGCACCTTGGAGAAGCGTAATTGGGGTGTTTTAGGGAATTTGCTTCTATGTTTGGAGCATTTGCACGGCACATGCAAGTCTATCACTGACTTGTCCTCTTTGCAGAACAAGCATGGTATTCTGGGAACCTTCTGGAGCCCTGTGAATGAGAGAGTGAGAAAAAGGTCAGGTAAGGTGGAGAATTTGTTGGCTAAATCAAATTGGCATTAAAAAAGGTAGAAAAAGCCAGGTCCCTAATCTGGGAGAGATGAAGATTTTTCTCTGGTAATGACATTGAGTAAGGAGGAATGAGGAAGGTACTAGGACTCATAGTTAACTACTGTAGGGTCAAGTGTAAATATTTCTGTGCAAAGGATGTTCCTATTTCCTTTGCTCTCACTGTTAGACACCTGCCCTGAATTAAGGTTCCAGGGTTCACTCTGCAGTATTTATATGGATTGAGCTGTTTTCAGTCCTTGTAGTATTTCCCTTTGATCCAGTAAGGTTACTTTTAAATTTACCTCTTTCCCCATCATATGTCAATACCAACTGTACTGTGCTCTTTCCTCTGGCTTCTTTTAGATTATACAGATCACTTTCAGCAGTGCAGTATGAATGTCCTGAGCACTTACCTTTCCCATCTTCTCACTAACCCTGGCTGCCTCAGCTTCTTTGTTCACTCCTCTGATAAAAGAGATGGAATGGCTGAAGAAAGGCTAAACAGGTTAAGGATCTTCAGTTTGGAGAAGAGATGGCTGAGAGGACATGATAAAGATTTATAAAATCATGTGTGAGGTGGAACAGCTAAATAGGGAACAATTAATTACCCTTTCAAATATTACTAGAACTCTAGGGGAGACTCCATGAAACTAGAAGATTTAAAACCAATTGGAAAAGGTTTTTCAATTCATGCCTAATTAAGCTGTGGAATTTGTTGTCAGAAGATGTGACTGAGGCATCTAGCATAGCTGGGTTTAAAAGGGATTTGGACAATTTCCGGGAGGAAAAGTCCATAAACTATTATTAGCCAGATGGACTCGGGGAACCCCACTGCTTATACATGAGAATGAGTAATAAAGAATTGGATCTACCCTTGTGGATCTGCCAGGCACACTCTAATGACCTGGATTGGCTACTGTTGAAGACAGGATGCTGGGTTCAATGGACTTGGCACATCTCATGTTCTTAACCTTTCTTCTTTACCAATCTTTCTAGAAAGTTTGTACTTGTGCTGCATATTTTAAATGTTTTCATTTCTTAACATGTAAATCCATTTATTTCAAACCTGTTTTCTTCATGTTTTCTGTGCTCTTAATTGGGTTTTCGTTTTGCTTGTGTCTCTGACATATAATTCATCTTTTTTTTTTTTTTTTTTTTTTAAATCTGCGAAAACTGATCCATTGCATTCACACTTCTTTTAATTGTCTGTGCTGCTTGATCCAACTTAGATGCAGATCAGCATCTGTTAATACTCACAAAATTATTGGATTGGTTTGATTACAAGCAGAGTTTTGTGGAATTTTGAAATGATTTAGGACAATGCATATGCTTAATGAAATCAGGCTGCTTATCAGAGTGTTAACTTTTTCAACAAATCTTAGAATAGTTAAATTTGTTTTATCTCCTGCTAAAGCAGTACATACACTTGGCATTTTCCTGCTCCTAATCTGTCAGAGACTGAGGGCAACCCTCCCCCCCCCCCCTTTCATGACCTCATTCTCGGCTATAAGAGGGGAGTAGCCATAGGCTTTTAGCAGTAAACTCCGTCTCCTGCAGCTGCAGACAAGTGTAGACTAGATTTACAAACCTCCCAGAGGTAAGTTGCGGCCCCAGCCTTTAGAGATATCCTTGCTCCTGGGGCAACAGTGTCTTGGGGCTGATTTCCCCATTGGAGCTATCTCCCAGGAAGGAACATGGTAGTAGGCAACCTAGGAGTAGATCCCTCCTATTTGGGAACCTACTCTTTTAAGAGTAGGAGATCCTAGAGAAGCTGGCCTTTAAAAAAAACAAAAAAAAAAACCCAGCATCTTGAGATCTTTCTCCCTCTTGTTCCTCCTCCCCTCTTTGCCTTCCTTCTCTGCTGCCCTTCCTTCTAGGTTTGCATGGGAGGAATAAAGGCAATTAAAAAAAAAAGAGGATTAGAGAGGAGAGCTGCAAAGGCATGGATGAATTCCCCCAGTGGTAGTGAGTACTACACAAGGCGTTAGCAAAGGAATCTGGAGAGGGAGACTGGCACCGAGTGCAGCCCATCACGGTTTTTTCTTGTTGGAGGGAGTCTGCCCCGGAGGATCTCCTGAGGGTCCTTTAGTACTGTGCCTCCTTCCACTGGGATGGTGGTTTTGTGGGGTACCGCCAACACCAGCAAATCAGTCATTAGGATTCACAGTAACTTGTTCTTTTCCTCCACAGGGAGAGAGAGGGTACAACTTTCTCATTATCCTACCTCCTCTGAGCCCTACATTTGAGTTTGAAGGCCATTTGAAGCTTTACTGCCAGAAGCATACGACTTCTCCTTGGATTTCCCACAAATTCTAGACTTCTTATAGAAGGGCCAGGGTGAAGGCTTAGTTCTCAATCCGCTAAGGGAACAAGCAGCTGCTATATCATGCTATAGGGGCTGCATCAAAGGTACCCAGGTAGCTGCAAACCTGGATGTTAGTGTGCTTTTTAAAAGGGGTGAAGTATTTACAACCACTCTTCAGACCAATTTCCTGGTCCTGAGAGCATAGTAGGAGCACTCTTCGAACCTTTGAAACAAGCATCCATTAAGGATCTGTCATTAAAAGCTATCTACCGCTTAGACCCACTTCCATTGTATAAGCAGTATATAAAAAATGTTAAATAGCGATATGCCCCACCAGACTCATTTCAGAATTACAGGCACAGTCATGAAGAGAACCAGTAATTTCTCCTCATTCAGTCACCCGTGTCCTCATTCCTTCCGAAAGTGGTGTCTCCTTTCTTCCTGAATCAGACAGTCTCACTTTCAGCCTTTAGAAGGGCCATAGGGATATGGATGAAAGACTGCACTTCCTGCATGTGTGTGATGTTCTATTAAGATATCTAAAGGTGACCAAACCCCTTCAGGAAATTTGGATAGGTTGTTCAATCCTTTTGGTGGACTACAAAAAGGGAGAAGTGGCCTCTAGGGCCACGCTAGCTGGATGGATCAAAGAGGCAGTAGCCTCGACCTACATACTCAATGGTAGGTAAATGCCAGTGGCGCGCCATGCACACTCTTCAAGGGTGCAGGCGTCATCCTGGGCAGAAGCATCATTTGTCTCGCCATGTAAAATCAGGGCCACCACCTGGTCATCCTTGCACTCATAAACACTGTAGCTTGGACATAGAGTCTAAGGAGAATGCAGCCTTTGATTTAGGAATACTTGCAACAACCCTATCTTCCACCTATCCAGACTAGGGATAGCTTTTGTATTTCCCAAGTTTGACTGGTCTAGCAGGAGGAAAAGGAAGGTAAAATTGTTCTCTTTCAGTTTTCTTTCCTTGAGTTCTGCTAGAACAGTCCAGGCCTTACCTGGGAACACAGAGGCCACAAGCAGACATGCCTGAGATAATTCCTCCCTTGAGAGGAGGAATAACCTTGAGGGATGAAAAAAAATATGTAAGAAGGGGTAAGAATTAGGCTACTGTCAAGGACCTATGGCCACTCCCCTCATAGCTGAGAATGAGATTACTAAGGAGGTGTGTCTTCTGTCTCTGGCAGCTGAAGAATGGGGAAATCGACTGGTTTAGCAATATTCAAGGGAAAAAACCAATTATCAGATAAGAACAATTTTACCTTTTTTTGTTAAACCGGTACTGATTTTATCCTGGGTACATCTTGTGATACTGTGCATACAATACTATTCTTGCTGTATCTCAGACTTCACAAGCACACACAGTATATAAGTAAGACACTTCATTAATAGCTTTTATCACTGTAATAGCTAGACTTTTCTGAATATTACAGATTTGCACCTACAATCCTTTTCAATACATTTGAAAGACTTTAACACCACAGGAGTATCGAGGAAGGGGCAAAAGTCCCCTCTCAAGCCCCCAGAAATCTACAAATGATTATGTTTCCTATTGCCCGTTCCAGGAGATAAAATGGAGAGAACCTAGAGAGGGAACAGGAGGCCTAACATGATGGTAAATTCTGAAAGGATCTTCCATGTTGCAAAGATATCTGTGCTCATGCAATATGAAAATCATTAAGAGGCAGCTTTATTAGTGGTATTTGAACCAAATTACTATTGTCTAAAGTTATGACTTTTACCAGGTTCTTGGTAGGCAGTACCTGTAATTTGCCTCTTCAGCTTCTGATATCTTTATTTCTGTTTAGGGGCTATCATTTTATCAAATATGATAAACTCTGCTTGACTCTATTATTTCCATGGCTGTTTTCTCAAAGTATTAAATACATTAATTTTTTTCCTTTTAGTTGTCTTTCCAGGAAATCTGATTGTGTATGTAAAATTAAAAAAGAAAGAAAGAAAGGTTCTCCCCATAATTCAACCTTCAGTGCCTTTACTATCCAAATGACTATTGAGTTCTCAGATTCAAACATCCATCCAGTCTCTCATTTGTATTATTAAGCTGGCACTGGAGTTACTTTGAATTCCCCATCTTCGACTCCCAGATTGAACACTGGAGAGATACCTGCTTCAGGGATATAAGGAAGTTAAGAGGCTGGAAAGGATGAAGGTGGAGGGACAGATTTAGCTTAGCTGTGAAGTCTGTTTGGATGAAAGCGTAGTTCAGAGCGAGGTCATCTTTCAGTGGTTGGTGCCCAGAGCCAAAGTGTGGTCTGAAAGCCAGCAAAGGTGATTGTAACATGGACAAGCCTAGAACACACTTTAAATGGGAAAAACCTGTTGTACATCTGGCCCTTAACGATGCCATGTCCTTAGATTCTTAGTATTTGTAACTGGAACCTAGTGAGAACCTGCTTTTCATTGGTTTGGTCTTTAGGATGTGGCAATCACAAAGGACAGCTAATTAGGTCTGAGTTTAAAAGAAGTAAGTGAACTCTGTGAGACTCTCCCTTAAAACTGAGGCTAAAAATACTGCAAGATTTGCTAAAAACAAGGAAATTGTTAGTTTATCTGTTTTGATGCCCAATAGTCAATTGAGATAAGTTAACAGATGTATTAAGTTGTGAAATAAAACTTGCTTTCTAAAAGCGATTAATTACTGATACAAATATGGAACTAGTTACAGCCAGTAATTTACCAACAGTTAGAGTTAGTTACTTCTGACCAACTTGAACATGAGTAGAGACATTTGTTTTCAGTTATTTTTCCTGGGAATTTCAGTGTTTATTACAATAAGAACAAAAAATATGTTTACTTGTAAAATGACAAATTTGTTTATTTGCACTGACCTCCCATTTTTGTCCGTGCAATAAAAACTGATAAATTCCTTGAAAAACTAAAATAAAAACAAAACAAAGGTTCTAAACACTGTGGTTTCATCCTGGTTTCAAATGTACAGATAATAAAAATGAATATGCTGGGAAATGTGCAAGGAATAATGTAAAATTAGTAGAATTGGTTTATTTGCAGGTTGTTTGATATATTGAGATTTGAATACATTGGAATTCCATTTTCTAACCGAACCATGCCAACCTTTCATTATATTAGCATGGTAGCACAGTTTTCAATAGATGAGGGATCTATTGGCCCATCCAGTCGGCCCTGTTGACCCTGCTCTCTAAGACTCCAAATCCCTTCCTTGTCCTTACCGCTGTTATTTGCACCTCTTCCCAACTTGTTTTGGTTGCGGCCACCTCTGCAGGTAGGTTATTTCCGATATCATCGATCTTAGTAAAGTACTACTTCCTCATGTTTTCTCTGTCCCTTCCTTGTTTGTTTATTATGACCTCTTATCCTTTGAGCCTCTTTATCAATTTAAAATGCTACTTTCTTGCTCTTTATTGAAGCCTGCGAAATATTTGAATATTTCAGTAATGTTCCCCTTTTCCCTTCTCTCTTCTAGAGTATATTATGGCTGTATTTCAAGGGCTTTTGATAGCTCTCATCTGAACTACCATTCACTTAATAAGCTTCATCCACCTATATTCAGTTTGGCCTCTGGGAGTGAAATATTCATAGGCAGTGGAATGGGGTGGGCTACTTGGGCCATAACCCAACCAACCTTTTCTCCCACATAGCATCTGTAACTAGGGAGGTTAGGGGACAGGGGAGGAGATTGGCCTGTTCGGCCTCCCACACTCAAAAAGGTGTTCCGCTACCCCTGAATATATTGGATTAAATTGAATAGTAAGTGAGGTAACAGATATTTGGCAAAAAATATATATTTGTCACAGACTGAAAAAGATAGCATGTGAAGAAGGATGAGGATAAGCCATCATTTATGCTTTATTTATGCCCTCCATTCCATTCTTGGAATACAAAGACCGATTCATCCAAATGCATGCACACCTTTTACACTCCTCCTGGAACTTTCATACCCAAATATAATTTGCCTGAGTTTGACATATGTCTGGTCTGGCCTGGTGTGCTGCTGCAGATGCATAGCTCCCTTACCTATCATGGAAACTGTTTTGGCATGTTTAGAATGTTTTAATGCTCGTGGAAACACAGAACAATTATTGCGTCATGTGATGCGGTGATCCCGGGCAGACCTCTCTGACCCCTGTCCATCTATAAAAGTCATAGATATCAGAGGTTTGAGAACGGCATATTAGACACTAGAGATCAGCCTATATGTCCATCGATAAGTATATGCAAAAAATTGTCAAGTGGTATGCTGAGGAGAACTGGCAAAAAAGAAAAGCTGATTCTCACTGGAGACAAAATAGCCTCTGGAAAAGAAAAGCCTTCCCAAGGCCTCCTAGAAGGAGCGATAATTCAGTCATAGCAGCAATTGCGGGTAAGCTGATGCGATTTCAAGCCAAATTTAACGATTTGAAAGAATCTCTCTCAGACTTGGTGCTGCGATTAGATGCTTTGGAGGACCACCTTTCAGTATTTGAGGATGACGCGCTAGCAGCGGCAGGGAAACTTCAAAAACTGGAAAAGCTTGTGATAGCACAAGATGAAAAAATAGATGACCTGGAAAATCATTCATGCTGCAATAATCTCAGATTTGTGGGATTTTCTGAAGAAAGAGAAGATTCTAAATTGGCAGATATACTCGCCACATGGCTGCCAGAGAGATTAGGCCTAACAGATGTGTTCAGTCCCTTACTTGTTGAAAGAGCACACAGAATGGGCGTAAAAGGAACCAGCAATCCAGAGTGGTGATTGCTTGATTACTAAACTTTGAACATAAGCAATTAATCCTATTGGGATATCATAAAAATTGAATTTGCAGTACCAAATGTAAACAAAATTTTCCAGGATTATTCCTCTAAAGTTTCTATTAGGAGGAAAGCATTTGTTCTTATAGGTACTGTCCTGGTGGAAAAGCAAATTAACTTTGTATTGCAATTTCCTGCATGACTAAGAGTGAGGCACAGAGACGAAATGCAGATATTAGATTGTGGAAACTGCACAAAGATAGGTAGACTCATTGCCTAGATGAAGTGATTGATAGCTGGTGTCTTATTATCCATCACAAAAAACACCCAAAATCCAATGTATTCCAGAAACCCTATAGTGCAATGCACTGACGAGAACAGTATAGGCCTCAATGGTCAAATTATTACAATTCTAATATAACCACATGTGCAACAACCCACATATTATCTGTAGGACCCACACTCAGTGAGTTTGTTAAACAATCAAACTCAGATTAAAGTTTATCGGTCCATTTAATTTGATAATTCTAAATTGTTAACTTATTTCAAATTTTTAGTGGAATTTTTTGATTTTGTTATTGCATAAAAACTGACGAGCTGAAGCTAACACACTGCAATATTTATCCCAACACGGGTATATCGTTGTAAATAAAGTCAGTGGAGCAGTAAACATCTATAATAGTTCGCACAAACTAGATGAAACAATGTTAAGAGATTTCTCATAAGTCAATCTATGGAGCAATACTCATCTGTGCTGTAGGAGCAAAATAGTCCCAACACGATCTTGTTTCGGACAATCCGGTCCTGCTTCAGGGGAGACCACTCTTCAAAAACCGTACTCCATATCTTGCAGAGACTTCAGTTCTATATCATTCAATCCGAATCACTTACTTCCGTGGCTACATCAACGTGTTCCTTTTTCTCGCGGTCTGCATTCGATACCACCATTTCACGGTGAAAAAGGAACACGTTGATGTAGCCACGGAAGCAAGTGATTCGGATTGAATGATATAGAACTGAAGTCTCTGCAAGATATGGAGTACGGTTTTTGAAGAGTGGTCTTCCCTGAAGCAGGACCGGATTGTCCGAAACAAGATCGTGTTGGGACTATTTTGCTCCTAAAGCACAGATGAGTATTGCTCCATAGATTGACTTATGAGAAATCTCTTAACATTGTTTCATCTAGTTTGTGCGAACTATTATAGATGTTTACTGCTCCACTGACTTTATTTACAACGATATACCCGTGTTGGGATAAATATTGCAGTGTGTTAGCTTCAGCTCGTCAGTTTTTATGCAATAACAAAAAATCAAAAAATTAAACTAAAAATTTGAAATAAATTAATAATTTAGAATTATCAGATTAAATGGACCGATAACCCTTAATCTGAGCTTGATTGTTGAACAAACTCACTGAGTGTGGGTCCTACAGACAATGGGCCGGATTTTAAAAGGGTTACGTGCATAAGTTATGTGCGTAACCTTCTTAAAAGGCCCCTGCGCGCGCCGAGCCTATTTTGCATAGGCTCGGTGGCACGCGCAAGTCCCGGGGCTTTGCAAAGGGGGCGGGTTGGGGCGTGTCGGGTGGGCAGCACGAATTTCGGGGTGGGGCGGGAGGTGTGTCGGGGGCTTGATGCTGGCCCGGGGCGTGGTCGAGGCCTCCGGACCAGCCCCTGGGTCGGGTGGGCAGCGCAAATTTCGGGGTGGGGCGGGAGGCGTGTCGGGGGCTTGACGCTGGCCCGGGGTGTGATCGAGGCCTCCGGACCAGCCCCTGGGTCGGGTGATGGCGCGCGCAGATTTACGCCTGCCTCTGGCAGGCGTAAATCTGCCAACAAAGGTAGGGGGGGTGGGTTAGGTAGGGAAAGGGAGGGGAAACTGAGGGGGAGGCGGAAGGAAAGTTTCCTCTGAGACCGCTCCAATTTTGGAGGGGCCTCGGAAGGAAAGTTCCCTCCGAGGCCGCTCCGATTTCGGAGTGGCCTTGGAGGGAACAGGCAGCGCGCGCCGGGCTCGGCGCGCACAGGTTGCACAAATGTGCACCCCCTTGCATGCGCCGACCCCGGATTTTATAAGAAACGCGCGTATCTTATAAAATCCAGCGTACTTTTGTTTGCGCGCGCGTAAATTTATAAAATATACCCCAATATGTGGGTTGTTGCACATGTGGTTATATTAGAATTGTAATAATTTGACCATTGAAACCTATACTGTTCTTGTGAGTCTAATTATCCATGCCATCTGAAGCAAGCTGGAATATAGCTGTTTGAAGTGGAAACCATTAATATACAGCACTTGTTGATTTGGAGCATTACAGGTTGGACTTACTGTTATGTTGTTTCACATTATGATATTATTAGTCTACACGAGGAAGAGAAGATAGAGAAAATCATAGAATCTTGAAAGTAATCGTATCCTGCTATGAACCACGGCTTGCTTCGGAGACATCTAATAATAGTTTCAACCTTGACATGCATAGTGGGGCTTGAGTATATTTTAGTTTCGGGATATATTGGAATAGTTCATGAGGGTTATTTGATATATGCTGTTTTAATTTCTCACTTAAACAGCAAACTTGAGTACCTTGAATTTATGTTATGGCTATACCAGGGACTGAAAGAAATGAGAAAAGGGGTAGGGGATGACACCCAGGTGAACGCGCATGTGACTCCTTTTGCTCATTGGAGCGTTAGGGATGGAGGGGAAGAAACGAGGGAATAGTGGTGGGAGGAGGGGGATTATGAAAATGATTTGGGGTAGTTGAAGAAGGGATGTACTGGTATGATGATTTGACTTACCGATTTTTGTTTAATAGAGTTCTACTCAGCCTATGGATGGCAGCTCCAGTTGGGTGGCGACGGGTAATTCAAAATAGAAATGATGGGACTTCAGGTTACGTGTATAACTTGGAATGTATAAGAGGCGGGTACCCCAATAAAACATGAAAAAGGGATAAGCTAAAAGGTAATATTGTTTTTCATGGGATACTTGTATGCTTAAGTCGGAACATGTAAAGTTAAAAAATGGGTGGGGCAATTACGGTATATGCTGCTCAAGGAACAAGAAAAAGTCATGGAGTAGTGATTTTGATACATAGATCAGTTGCTTTTAAATGGGAAAAACAATTCTTGATCCAGAGGGCAGTTATATGAACAACCTGTAAATTTAGCATATATAGATGCCCCTAACCATTATGACCATATTTTTTAACAAAAGTAATTTCCCATGTTATATCTTCAGGAAAGGTACCCATTATAATTGGGGGAGAGATGAACTGTGTTAGATATCCCCAAGTGGATAAACAAGCTAAGTGTCCTGTGGTGACTATGGGGAAGAATAAGGGAATACAATTTTTATGTAAATCTCTTCAAATTCTAGATGTAATGGACAACTCTGAATCTTATTACTAAGGATTACCATTATGCTGAATGACATGACTCTGAATCGCATATAGATTATCTTCTCCTTTCAGAAAGCTTTTCCCTTATATGTAAACAAGCCAATACTGAGCCACTGGTCATATCAGATCACTGTCCAGTCACGTGTGAGCTTGATTTGAGAGGCACAAATCCAAATTTTTCTCATTGGAAAATGCCTGCTTGGTTAGTTCAGGACAAAGATTTTGCTAATTACTTATTATCTAACTGGAAAGACTTTGAGAATAATAATAATGCTCAACATAAATCACAGCCAATATTGATGTGGGAAACGGCTAAAGCTGTACTGAGAGGGGAAATTATTAGCTTTACGATTCAGTTAAAGAAACAACTAGACAAAGATATTATGGATCTAACACGAAATCTAGAAAAAGCTAAAAAGTTCTATAACGAAACCAAATCAGATGATGCAAAGTAGGACTTTTGAGTAGCGTAAAAACTCCTTTCTGAGAAACTGCATTTACGAGGTACTTCTACCCTTTTTGCACTAAAACATAAGTTGTATTTACAAGGTAACAGGATGGGTAAAATATTTGTTAATTTAGTTAAAGGGAAACTAGGAGCAGCTTTTGTTACGGGGCTTAAATCTAGTCACTGCCATATAGCAACATCAGATGACAACACTGGAGGCATTGTTAGGGCCTATTATCAATCTTTGCACTCCGCTGACCCAGATAATATTGCAGAGAGAGAAAGGTTTCTAGAAGAAATGGTGTGGCCATCTTTATCTAATCAGCAATTAGCTAAATTTAAATTATAAAACTTGGTGATAACTGAGGTTAATATTTGAGCTTAAATTTTTAAAGTCCTAGGCCTGGATGGATTAATGACATGTTTTTATAAAATTCTGAATCCCTCATAGTAGATTCTCTTAGAAATCTATTGTTGATGATGGTGCAGATGGGAGAATGCCAGAATCCATGAAAATGACTAATATAGTATTGCCCAAACCGGGTAGAGATCCCCTCCTAACATCTTATCGACCCATTTCTCTATTAAACTTAATCATAAAACTATATGCCAAAATTTTAGCTAGCAGATTAAAAGAGATTCTACCATTTTTAATATCTAGGGGTCAAGCAGGGTTCATTATGAGAAGAAGATCTAGTATAAATGTACGTTGCATAGCAGTTTTTCTGGATCTCTGTGATTAAGCCTGTTTTAAGGACCCTTTTTTTGGTGGAGTTCAGTGCGGAGAAGGCCTTTGATAGGGTCTCATGGTCTTTTCTACATCATATTCTAGATATGTTTGGGTTTTCGGGTTTTATAAAAAAGACTATTCGACTATAGTATTATGGTAAATAGAAGCTCTGTGCTGTTTTGTCTATCCGGAGCACCAGGCAAGGTTGTCCACTGTCCCCATTACTGTTTATTCTCACTTTAGCACCTTTAATGGTTACTTTGGAAAAATATATACAACAGATAGAGAATGTAAAAGGACAGCAGCTACCCACGGATTTTTAATTTGCTCATGATATTTTAATGTTTGTTCCAGATGCTAAAACTCATATAGGGAACATTCTGGATATTTTTTTCAGCATATGGTAGTTTCTCAGGATTCAAATTTATTTATTTAAACAATTTTGGTATACTGCAGTCTCCAAATGGTTTGATTGTAGCGGTTTACATAGTCACATACACAATATCCAAACAAATTAAACAAATATTACATAAAAATAATAAAAAACATACAATACAGGTTGAAACAACCTTCTAAAAGATCAAAAAGTTGTTACTGTCTTCAGAAACATTAAGTCTAATTAAATTTAGATAAATCTGAAGACTTAGAAATTTCCGGGGCAGTGATAGGACAATGTCCAGACTTCCCACTGCAATGAGCTCATAATCACATTAAATATTTGGGAGTATTTCTACAGAGGGATCTCAGCAAATGGTAGCTGATGATTATTAATCCGATTATACAGGTGTTTAAGAATAAACTACAAAGTTGGATGCATTTTCCCCTCTCTATATTATGATATTACATTATTTAAAATAATGCTGCTACTGAAACTATTGTATGCTCTCCAAATGCTTTCTTTAGTACTACAGCAAACAGACCTAAATATTATCTATAAATTTTGTTCTGAATACATCTGGAGAAAGACAAAAAAAACCTAGATAAACAATGATGAAGCTTCTGGTCCCTAGAGATGAGGGAGGCTGGGGATTTCCCAATATTACATTTTAAAACATGGGTTGCTTATTGAGATCACTAGGGGATTGGCTATGGATGAATAATCATCACTCAGATCCACAGCTGGAATAGTTAGCAGCAGCCCCATAAGATCTGTATGTTATATTACATGCCAAGAGAGTGGATTTATCTGATAATATTCTTGCTAATCCATTGATAATTGCAATGAGATCTGTTTGGAAATTCATTCGGCAACACTTGCCCTTATCATGGGAAAGGTCATGATGGTACCCAATTAGAGGTAATTCCAATTTTGTTGCAGCCAATAACAGTAGCAGATTTAAAATATTAAGCCATCAGGGGTTGGATATGATACAGTATTTTGTAAATAGTCAAAGTAAGAAGATACATACCTTTGAACAAGGTCAGCTGCATATGGGATTTATGAATTCAGATTACTTCACAGATATACAACTCTGAAGTTATATTCACACTACTTTTTGTAAAGAAATGCTGAATATTACATCTGCCTTTCAAAGATTGCTGAAGATATATCAAGGGGGTAAATATAAGCTCTCTACTTGCAATAAATTTGTGCATTCTGAACGTAAATATATTACTGTTAAAGCATTAGTGGGAAAACTGGGAGATGGACATAAAGATAATGGAAGCAAAAGACAATTTGTATGATAGTTTAATGTTAGTGCACAAATCCATAATCTGTGTTCCCATAAGAGAACATTTACTTATTCTCCACAGTGTTATAAAATCTCCTCTCAGCGATTCAGATGGGTATAAGCACTTCTCACAGGACAAGCAGGATGGTAGTCCTCACATATGGGTGACATCATCAGGATGGAGCCCAATCACGGAAAACTTCTGTCAAAGTTTCCAGAACTTTGACTGGCCCCTTCTGGGCATGCCCAGCATGGCACTAACCCTGCAGCCAGCAGGGGTCCCCCTTCAGTCTTCTTTTTTCCATACAGCAGTAGCCTCGCGGTTTAGGAGCTCTGAAGAGATTCCTGACAGGAATTTTCCTCACGAAGTTAATTAAATTTAAATTGCCCCACAGGGGTCCCTCCTCTAATTTTTCTCAGGCCGCGGTACTCCGGTAAGTTTTTCACCATTTTTCGTCGATTACCGTCGAGTTTGGCCCTCGTGGCCTACTGGCCATCGACCATACCGCGGCTTGATTTTTCTATGGCCATGGCGTCAGGGTTTTGTCGGTGCCCAGACTGTACTTACACCATGTCTATCACAGATCCTCATGGAGTCTGTGTAATGTGTTTAGGCCGTGAGCATGATGTCCTGACTTGCACCAAATGTGCCCTCATGACACCAAAAGGTCGCAAAGCCAGAATGGAGAAGATGGGACTCCTTTTCCGTGCTCACGCCCCGACGCCATCCATCGCATCGACGTCATCGGAACCGGCACCGTCGAAGTCACACCAGCGTCGACCACCGTCCGGTGACCGCCCGCCATCGACGTCTTCACAGCCATCGACTCCCGTTTCTCCCCCTCAAGATCGAGGGGATCGTAGGGAGAAACATCGCCATCGGCATCGTAAGTCTTGGACCGTCGAGGGAGCGAAATCATCGACCGAGCCATCGTCCGAGCCACCCGGCACAGACCATTTCTGCGACCGGGACACCCTCACCCGATCGGGGTTTGGGAGTCGCGATTCCGCCTGTAAAGGTGGTCCCTCCAAATGTGCCTCAGCCTCCCTCTTCCGTCATGGAGCTGGGGCTGCTTGCCCCAGGTCTCCGGGAAGAACTGGACCGGCTGGTCCAGGAGGCCATCGACAAGGCGATGCAACGACTCCAGGTTCCTCCGACACCGGCACCAAGAGTGGAACCGGTCACCGACCCGATTCCAGCAGCGCTGGCACCGCTGCTATCCCGGATGGAGGCACTCATGACCGCCCTTCCACTGGTGATTCCCGGGTCTCCGATGGCTCCGGTGTGCTCCCCGTTGACAGCTTCATTGGGAGGAGAAACACTGTTCCACATTCCTCCTTCAGGGGTATTGCGTCAGCCATCGATGACATGTCGTTCCTCACCACCGATTCGTTCATCAGGGGCGATACGCACATCGGCGCCATCGATGCCTTCGATGCCGGCACCGATACCCCCCAGGGCGTCCATGGTGCCCCCGGTGATTCCTTCGACTTTCTCGGAGCCTCAGCCGGGCCCTTCAGGTATCCAACCCCCTTCTCGTCCTACAGGTCAGCCTGCTGATCCTTATGACACCTGGGGTGATGATACTTCCACTGACACCGATGACTTACCTTCACTTCCCTCTCCTACTGAAAGTAGAAAGCGTTCTCCTCCAGAGGACCTTTCTTTCATTAATTTTGTGAAGGAAATGTCGGAATTGGTTCCTTTTCAGCTTCAGTCAAAGCAGGATGATAGGCACCAGATGATGGAGCTTCTCCAGTTTCTGGATGCCCCTAAAGTGATCACTTCTATTCCCATTCATCAAGTTCTTCTTGACCTCCTCAAAAAGAACTGGGAAAACCCTGGATCCATTGCCCCAGTACACAGAAAGGCTGACACTACCTATCTAGTACAGTCAGCCCCTGGCTTTCAAAAATCTTAGCTCGACCACCACTCAGTTGTGGTAGAATCGGCTCAAAAGAAAGCAAAAAAGGACGAAGCCTCACTCCTCTACCCCTCCTGTTAATGAACACAAGTTCCTAGACAATATTGGTCGACGAGTGTTCCAAGGGGCCATGCTCATCTCCAGAATTGCTTCTTACCAGCTGTACATGACCCAATACAACAGGGTCATTTTCAAGCAAATACAGGACTTCTCTGAAACCCTGCCTGACCAATTCCAAGAACATCTTCAAATCCTTGTCAACAAAGGGGTTTGAGGCAGGAAAGCATGAGATAAGAACAGCTTACGATATATTCGACACCTCCACTAGAGTGTCTGCAACTGCCATTTCGGCAAGACGTTGGGCCTGGCTCAAGTCTTCTGACCTTCGCTCAGAAGTACAAGACAGGCTCTCTGACCTGCCCTGTATAGGAGATAATCTGTTCGGTGAACAGATTCAGCTACTAGTGGCTGAATTAAAGGACCATCATGAGACCCTCAAACAGCTCTCATCGATACCTTCTGACTTCCCCTCTAGACAGCCCTTCAAGAAGGACTCTAAGAAGTCATTCTTCCGCCCAAGGAAGTACTATCCACCACCAAGGTCCTGAATTACGCGGCCTTATCAAAAACCTCAGCCTCGCCAGCCTCGGAAGCAAAAGCCACAAGCAGCTCCCCAGCCGGGGCCTGCTTCAGGTTTTTGACTTTCCCTTGGAGAGTAGCAGCCTGATTCCTCTGCCAAGCATACCAGTGGGAGGTCGATTGTGCCACTTTCATGGCTTGTGGCAATCAATCACAACCGATCAATGGGTGCTAGCAATCATTGCTCAGGGTTACCACCTAAACTTTCTTGCTCTTCCACTGGACTCACCACCTCTACAAGCGTGGAGAGTAACTGATCACTCTCTTCTCCTAGAGCAGGAGGTTTCCCTTCTTCTCCAGTTAAGAGCAATAGAACCCGTCCCACTTTCGCAACAAGGCCTAGGGTTCTATTCCCGGTACTTTCTGATCCCCCCAAAATCCGGGGGGCTTCGTCCAATTCTGGACCTACGTACCCTCAACAAGTACCTCCAGGGGGAAAAGTTCAAGATGGTAACCTTGGGCTCGCTTCTACTTCTTCTACAAAGAGGAGACTGGCTCTGCTCTCTGGACCTCCAGGACACATACACCCACATTGCGATATCTCCAGCTCATCGCAAGTACCTCAGGTTTTTAGTAGGCCCAAAGCACTATCAATACCGAGTGCTTCCATTTGGCCTAGCATCAGCACTACGAGTCTTTACCAAATGTCTCGTAGTTGTCGCAGCTTTTCTCAGGAAAGAAGGTGTTCATGTCTACCCCTATCTAGACGACTGGTTAATCAAGGCCCCAACCCAGCAAGCCGCTCGATCGTCCCTGGATTTGACCCTACACACTCTAATTTCTCTAGGATTTCTCGTCAATTACGAGAAATCCTATTTAGTCCCATCTCAAACCTTGACGTTCATTGGGGCAGTCTTGGACACCTTGCAGGCAAAAGCCTTTCTACCTCAACGAGTGCAAACCCTCGTGTCCCTCGCTTACCAGTTGCAGTCTCAGTATACAGCAACAGCTCGGCAATTCCTTGTCCTTCTCGGACACATGGCGTCCTCAGTCCATGTCACACCAATGGTCCGCCTGGCCATGAGGCTCATGCATTGGACTCTGAGGTCACAATGGATTCAAGCTACTCAGCCTCTGTTGACCATTGTCAACATCACTGACGCACTCCGTCTCTCTCGCCTGGTGGAAAGATCAGAACAATCTCCTCCAGGGACTGCCCTTTCAACTACCAGATACTCAACTCATTCTCACTACCGACGCTTCCAACCTCGGGTGGGGAGCCAATGTGAACAATCTACAGACACAAGGATCTTGGTCTCCAGAGAAAGCCAAACACCAGATAAATTTCCTGGAGCTTCGAGCAATGCGATATGCTCTCAGAGCTTTTCAGGATTGCCTATCAAATCACGTCATCCTGATTCAGACGGACAACCAGGTGGCCATGTGGTACATCAACAAGCAGGGAGGCACAGGCTCCTTCCTTCTGTGTCAGGAAGCTGCGCCGATTTGGGCGGAAGCACTCTCCCACTCGATGTACCTCAGGGCCACCTATTTGCCGGGAGTGCACAATGTCTTGGCAGACAAACTGAGTCGTGTCTTCCAACCGCAAGAGTGGTGTCTCAACCCCTCGGTAGCGACCTTCCTCTTCCAGCAATGGGGTTATCCCCAAACAGACCTCTTTGCGTCCCCTCAGAACCACAAAGTGGACAATTACTGCTCCCTCATTCGCAGCAAACACTCTCAGCCCAGAGATGCATTCTTCCTCTCATGGGCAATAGGTCTGCTTTATGCATTCCCTCCACGTCCTCTTCTCTCGAAGACTCTCGTGAAGCTCCGTCAGGACAAGGGAACCATGATCCTGATCGCACCTCACTGGACACGCCAAGTGTGGTTTCCCATACTCCAGGATCTCTCCATCCGCAGGCACATTCCCTTGGGAACGGACCCGCTTCTGATCACTCAGAACGACGGATGTCTACGCCATCCCAATCTTCAGGTCTTATCCCTGACGGCATGGATGTTGAAAGGTTAATCCTTCAACCACTTAACCTTTCAGATTCAGTTTCTCGTGTCCTGATTGCTTCACAGAAGCCTTCCACAAGAAAATCTTATTCCTATAAATGGAAAAGTTATACATCATGGTGTTCTTCGCAATCCCTTGATCCCTTTTCCTGTCCAATCCCAAGGTTTTTGGACTATCTCTGGCATTTATCGGAATCAGGTCTAAAGACCTCTTCCATCAGAATGCATGTCAGTGCGGTAGCCGCCTTCCATAAAGGTGTCGGGGATGTCCCTATATCGGTACAACCCCTCGTAACACGTTTTCTGAAAGGCTTGCTCCATATCAAGCCACTTTTACGTCCTCCGGCCCCTTCTTGGGACCTTAATCTGGTTCTTGGGCGGCTCATGAAACCACCATTCGAACCTCTTCACTCCTGTGACCTAAAATATCTCACATGGAAAGTGATTTTCCTTTTGGCTATCACTTCAGCTCGCAGGGTTAGTGAGTTACAGGCCCTAGTTAACTATTCGCCTTACACTAAACTCCTGCAGGACTGGGCGTTACTCCGCACTCTCCCTAAGTTTTTGCCTAAGGTAGTTTCGGAGTTTCACATTAATCAATCCATCATACTACCTATCTTCTTTCCCAGGCCCCACTCCAACCCAGGGGAACAGGCTCTGCATACCCTTGATTGTAAACGGGCTCTAGCGTTCTACCTAGACCGTACAGTTGCCCACAGGAAGAGCACTCAGTTATTTGTCTCTTTCCATCCCAACAAATTAGGGCAACCTGTGGGTAAGCAGACTCTTTCCTCCTGGTTGGCTGACTGCATATCTTTTTGCTATCAGCAAGCAGGCATTCCTTTTCAAGACCGTGTTAAAGCACACTCTGTGAGGGCCATGGCGACTTCAGTAGCACACCTACGATCGGTGCCGCTTCCTGACATTTGCAGGGCTGCCACCTGGAGTTCTCTCCTTACTTTCGCAGCCCACTATTGCTTAGACAAAGCCGGAAGACAAGATTCCATCTTCGGCCAATCTGTCCTGCGTAATCTATTTCCAACGTGACGTACCAACACCCTTCCGCCTGCCCGGTAGGGTTCAGGATGCCCTCTACCAAATTCCACCCCAGTTGTTGTGCCTGTTGCACGCCGTTGGGTACATTTAGTGCATGTTCGGACATCCTCAGCTCGGTACTCACCCATATGTGAGGACTACCATCCTGCTTGTCCTGTGAGAAAGCAAATGTTGCTTACCTGTAACAGGTGTTCTCACAGGACAGCAGGATGTTAGTCCTCACGAAACCCGCCCGCCGCCCCACGGTGTTGGGTTCGTAACGTTTTCTTGTTTTATTTTTCTGCACTGCCTGTAGCTATCAAATAAGACTGAAGGGGGACCCCTGCTGGCTGCAGGGTTAGTGCCATGCTGGGCATGCCCAGTAGGGGCCAGTCAAAGTTCTGAAAACTTTGACAGATGTTTTCCATGATTGGGCTCCATCCTGATGATGTCACCCATATGTGAGGACTAACATCCTGCTGTCCTGTGAGAACACTTGTTACAGGTAAGCAACATTTGCTTTCTTCCTGTATAAAGTGCTCAAGAGAGATGTCACTTTATACCATGGTTTCTAGGAGTGTCTGCTAGTGGAGACATTTTGGGAAGCAATTCTTCAGTGTATAGCAACTATTCTGAATGTTTGTTTGCCCAGATTACCCACCTTATGTATTTTATGTATCAAACCTGAAAATCTTGGCTGTTCACCATTTGAGTATTCATTCATAATTTAAAAGTCTAAACATTGCAAAGAAATGTATATTAACAAAATGGTTAGCTGCTTTGGTGCAAACTACACAGTTCTGGATGGCGGAAATGATTGAACTGCTTAGTTTACATTATCGAACATGGATGCTGAATTCTCACTCATCTTCAATAACTTTTCTGAAAACTTGGGGAGCATTTATTAACAGTCTACCATTGGCTTTACAACCTAGATTTCGCTTTCAGAGATAACATCTGGACATGCCTGCTCTGCTACTTATTACCAACATTAGCACTATAATTGCCAGATTTCATCAGGTCACAAATGATGAAGAAATCTGTCACATACCGTGGAAGAAAGATGGGGGGAAGAGAGGGGAGCTGGGATCTGACAGATGATTATTAGTCCTGGATGTTTGTTGTAATTTCCTGTATATTTCTTGCTGTTATATGCATTTTTGTGTATTATTTACTGTCCGAGAGGAACTGTTTATTACTTTGAAAATCAATAAAATAGCATTATGAAAAAATTTTGCAATCTAACCCTATTTAAAACAATGGCTTAAGACTCTTGTGCAGTGCTAGTTTATTTATTTGATTTATATTCCACCTTTCAGCCACTTTAAAGCTAATTACATTCAGGTACCATACTTATTTCATCCTATACTGCACCAACTGAAGCCACTGGAGGCCCTATGTAAATGGGGACCTGCTTTGTTCATTTGGACTGAAAAGAGAAGGCAGAAGGCACCAACATCAGACTGCACAATCCAGCAAGGTTCCTAAAATGTATTTCTTGCAGGCAGTCTCAAATAGTTGACCATCCCTGCTCCCATGCAGAATTCACTTTTAAAGGGCCAGTACTACTTCTCCCCACTAAGTATTACAAAATTTGTATTTCAAAACATCTTTTTGAACATAAATGCCATGCCTGGTCAGACCAAGGTTCATCAAGTCCAGCATCCTGTCTCTGACAATGGCCAGTCTGCGTCACACGTATCTGGCAGATCCCAAAAAGTAGATCTATTTCCTGTTACACACTTCCAGGGATAGCAACAGCTTTCTTTAGTCTAACTGGCTAATGTGTTATGGACTTTTCCGCCAGGAACTTGTCCAAACTTCTTTTTTACCCCCCACTATGCTAGTTACCTTGATCACACCCTCTGGCAACAGATTCCACAGATTGATTGTGTGCTGAGGAAAACAAAGTACTTTCTGTGATTTTAATTTCATGGAATGTACCCTTGTTTTAGTATCATTTGCAAGGGCAAATAAGTGACCTTTATTTACCTCTTCCACCTCTCTCGTGATTTTTTAAACTTTTATCAAGTCCCCTCTCAGCCGCCTCTTTTCCAAGCTGAAGAGACCTAACCTGTGTAGCTGCTCATCATAAGGAGCTGTTCCATTCCCTTTATCATCTGGCATGCCCGAATAGTTAGAATCTTATCTACAAGATGTACACCACATCTGTCATCCCAATCCAATTTCCTCTCTATCCTTCTTCGTTTCTATATTCAAACTCTTTTACACATATACACCTCTCAGCTACACAGCACTATGTATTTTCATGACTATAGGGAGATCAAAACATATATGGTGCTGTCATGCAGTTCAGTCTCATCAGCAATCACAGTCCACATAAACTGAATAGGAATAATACCTCATAGCTCTGCTATATTCATCATACAAGCTACTGTACACACAATTCCTCTGCAAACCTCCCTTGCAACATATACACAACACAGCCACTTACAAATCCACATTCAGATTTTCTAATATATGTTCGTCATAGTATAAACTGCATTAAATGATCTATCCCTTGCTTGATTTCATTCTATTCCATAGTGAACTGTGACTTTGTTTTTTGTACAAATATTTACACACACACACACACATATGAAATCATGCATGCAGGGACAGATACCATCCTCTGGAAATGTTGTTCTTTACAGAAAAAAACTATAAAGAATCCAAGCTGAAGTGCTTGATGAGGGGAAAATGTGATGTTTAACCTATACACACTTGCTGTATACAGAATGATTCTGTATACAGCAATATGTGTATGCTCCTGTTTTATCACCATTGCAGGCGGTGAGGAGCCTCAGGCTGCCTTTCCCTTGGGTGCAGCCCTAGTTCTGAAGTAGCTTATTTTGAGAGAGTACATGGGTATTGGCTTCATAGCCTAAAAGAAGGGCATGACTGGTGGCAGTGTTCAAGAGTTAGGGACCTTTTACTTTCAGTTTTTATTTTTCTCAGGAAGGTGAAATTACTTTTTAACCTGATCATTTCCTTTCCTCAAAGTAAGGCAATGCTCTTCAACCAGCAGATGGAGACGGAGAATAAAAACTTGCTGACGTTACTCTCATATAGCTCTGCTCAGGCACCAGCTAGCCAGTATTTCTCCAAAAACAAACTGTGGACACTAACCACTAGCAATAAAATCACATCCTACAAAACTATTCAACTTAACCTTGTGAATTCTTTTCTATCAATTTTTTTTTTTTAATAACAACAGAAACACTGGACTCAGCTCCACTAACAATAGTCCCTTAGGACAATCAGAGTATCTTAGAAGAATGGAACTCACCCAATTTATGGGAGTCCTACTGCATGAAAGATCCTGGAACCTCATTCCTTTCTGGACAAGGATTTAGCCAGGACCAGTGCTCGTTTTTTGCTGCCCTGTGTGAAAAATTATTATGCTGCCCCCCTCCCCGCCCCGATTCATTCAGTGCCTGTCCTGAGCCTATCAAATAAAGCCCAGCTCCGTCCTGCAATCTATCGGGCCGATACAGTACAGTGCGCTCCAATGGAGCGCACTGTTAATCTGCCATTGGACGCGCGTTTTTGACGCGCTAGCATTACCCCTTATTCAGTAAGGGGCCGAAAACGCGCGTCCAATCCCCCGAACCTAATAGCGCCCTCAACATGCCAATGCATGTTGATGGCCCTATTAAGTATTCCCGCACGATTCAGAAAACAAAATGTGCAGCCAAGCCGCACATTTTGCTTTCAGAAATTAGCACCTACCCAAAGGTAGGTGCTAATTTCTTCGGGCACCGGGAAAGTGCACAGAAAAGCAGTAAAAAATGCTTTTCTATGCACCCTCCGACTTAATATCATGGCGATATTAAGTCGGAGGTCCCGAAGGGTAAAAAAAAGTAAAAAAAAAATAAAAATTTGAAGTCGGCCCACAGCTGTTGGGTCGAAAACCAGACGCTCAATTTTGCCGGCGCATCCATCTTTTAAAATTTACCCGTGTGTGTGTTTGTGTGTGTGCGTGCATGCCAGTGAGAACCTATATGTGACACATAAGCTCTCACAAGCACAAAACATACACAAACACACAAGCTCTCACACAGACACATTCACAAACACACATGTTCTCACTCAGTCACACACACACACACAAAGATAGGATCTCACACACATGCATACACAAAGAGGCTCTCACTCATTCACACATACATATAAGTTCACACACATGGTCTCCTGTTATCATTGGGCTATGATGGGATGAGTTCTACCACGGTCCCACGGACCTCCTGTCCTGTTGTCTTCGAGCTGTGGTGGGATGAGCTCCACCATGGCCCCGAGGACCTTCTGCTATCTTCGGGCCATATGACCCGCCAATCTTCCTAGCAAAGGCAGAATCCTCCCATGCCAGCACATCCGGTCAGTAATACCTTGCAAACATATGCAAAGAAGACCATGTCACCGCTCTACAAATCTCTGCCAGAGAAAGCAAATGCAATTCTGCCCAGGAAACCACAACGAGTGCCTGCTGCCTTGTCTTGTAAGAGACTTCCTGGCATCCACATAGGTTGCTGACACTACTTCCTTTATCCAACGAGCCCCCGAGAAGCTGCCTCCTCCTTCTTCACCCCCCCAGTGAAGAACAAAAAGCCTATCCGATTTCTGAAACTCGTTTATAACCTCCACATAATGCAATAAGTACCACCGCACATTCAACAGCTGCGATTTCCTGTATTCCTGACCATCCATATCCTTATCCAAGGATGGTAATATCACCAACTGATTTAAGTGAAACTCCGAAACCACTGTTGGAAGAAAGGCAGGTATTGTCCGAACCTGCACCTTATCTGGAGTGATAATCAAAAAAGGATCTCTGCATGACAAGCCTTGCGATTCCAAGATCCACCTTGCAGAACAAATAGGAACCAAAAACACTGTCTTCAGAGTTAGTAACTGTAAGGAAATACCCCAGAGAGGATGAAAGGTTGGACTCACCAGAAAGGAGAGAACCAGATTCAAATCCTACAAGGGGACCGGGAAACGCAAGGGAGGTCTAAGGTATTTTACTTCCCTAAAGAACCTAGATACGTCTGGGTGAGAAGAAAGCGGTTTTCCCTGCACATGGCCCCAATAACACGCTATAGCAGCCACCAGTACTTTCAGCACGTTCAAAGCTAAGCCCCTACTCAAATTCCAAGATTAAGGGAACAGGCGCTGAGGCGGGCAAAGAAGCGTGATTCTGACACCAATGCTCAAACACCCGCCAAACGCAAATATATGCCAAGGAGGTGGAAAACTTTGTGCTCTCAAAAGCATTTCCACCACTGACCCTGTGTAACCTCGCTTTAAGAGTTTAGACTTCTCAAGGGCCAAACCATAAGACAAAACTGACTTGGATTGTCATGAAAAATTTGGTCCCTTATGTAACAAACCCCCGAGAAGAGGGAGTTGCCACCAACTCCTGACAGTGTGCTCCCCAGCCCTGAAGACTGACATCCATGGTATCCACCAACCAGTCGGGAGTCTCCAAATCCATACCTTTTGCTAGATGTTCCCTTCTCAACCACCAGAGAAGGTTCTGCATCACCTCCGGTGACAAGGCCAGCATCATATTGTACTCCTGAGACTGGGGATTCCATCAAGAAAGGAAAGATCGCTGCAGAAGATGCATATGTGCCCACACCCAAGATACAACCTCTATCATCACGACCATACATCACAACATCTGCAGATACAATCAGACTGATGGGCCACACGCAGGGCCCGGACCTGACCCCAGATCTGCTGAATGCAAGACTCCAGGAGAAACACCTTGCCTTGCGCCATGTTGAACTGGACACCCAGATACTTCAGGACCTAAAACAGCTGTAGGTTGCTCTTGGCCAAATTCACCATCCACTCCAGCTGCTGCAATAACTGATCCACCCTGGTGGTCACCACTTGGCTCTCTTCCAATGACTTGCTCTGATTAGCCAATCGTCCAAGTACATATGAATCATAATGCCCTCGTTTCTAAGGGCTGCAGCCACGACTACCCTCACCTTGGAAAAAGTCCTGGGTGCCGTGGCCAAACTGAAGAGCAACGCTTGGACCTGATAGTGCTGACCTAACACTGCAAAGTGCAGATATTGCTGATGCTGCTTGCAAATTGGAATATGAAGGTAAGCTTCCGGTATATCCAAAGAAGTGAGAAATTCTCCCTTCATCACCACCATGATCACTGATTTTAACATTTCTATCCAAAAATGGGTAACTTGGAGGCCCTGATTGATCCCCTTGTGATCCAGAATAGGTCGAAACGAACCCTCTTTCTTGGGAACCACGAAGTAAATGGAATAGCACCTTGTGCCCTTCTGATCCTTTGGAACTGGAACCACTGCCTTTAGGATGAGCAACTGTTGCAGCGTGCACTGGACAGCTGACCTCTTTTCTACGAAGTTGCAGGGGGAAACGATAAAAGAATCTCAGAGAGGACAGATAAGTTCCAAAGCGTATTTGTCACACACCACTTCCAAAGCCCACTGGTCAGAAATGATGTGGGTTCACCTCCAATACAATTGAGATAAAATTGCCACCTATCTCCAGCATTGGAGGATGGACCCCCAAAACTTCATTGGAAGGAATGCAGGGTTCCGGAGCCTGAGGCACCACCTTTGCCTGGCTTCCTTGGCTGAAAGGACTGAGATCTCCCAAATATCTGAGACTTCTGACTACTCGAACCTCTGGAGGAGCGAAAACGCTGAGAGCTCCGAAATCGCCTCTTGGCTTGAGAAAACCGAGGAGTTGGCTTCTTATCCTGCAGTAACCGAGATAATTTTGACTCTCTCATCGATCCACCATCTTCTCTAATTCCTTCCCAAACAAAACATGCCCCTTAAAAGGTAACTTTGTAAGGTTCGATTTTGAAGTAGTATCAGCAGATCAGTTCCAGCCTTCAGCCTGCAATTACCAAAGCCACTCCTCGAACCGCCATGCATGCCAAATCATAGCCAGCATCCACTAGGAAGGCAGCTCCTGGCTCCAGGTATGGGACATTCTCTCTCAGAACTTTCTGGGCCTCCTGGGCTAACTGTAACCTGGCCCTGGCCACCATACAACAGCAAGCGGAGATTTGGAGATTGATGGCCATCGCTTCAAAGGTCTGCTTCAAAATAGCCTCAATTTTCCAATCTTGAGTGTCTTTTAAAGGCATTCCTCCTTCCACCAGAATGGTGGTCCACTTTATCACACCACAGACTGTGCTTCCACCTTAGGAAACCTGAGTTGCTCCCTCACTTTAGAGTCCATAGGATACAATCCCCCTAAAGAGCAACCTCCTTTAAAATTAGCCAACGGTGCGCTCCATTCCAAATCTGTCAGCTCCTGGATGCCTCAAGTAGAGGAAAAAACCAGGATGCCTTGTGCAAGCTGATCATTACTGGGTTCTGCTTGCTGCTGACAAGATCTCATACCCAAGGGCTTTCAAGATCTGTAAAATTAAACCGGACATCTCGTCCCTGTGAAAAAACCGCAGCAAAGTTCTATTAGGCTCAGCATCTGGGGGGATCTCCACCTCTTCCAATAATGAATCATCAGAATTCCCCCCCCCCCCCCCCCCGAGGATTCTGACTCCCCATCTGAGTCTCCTGCAGGATCCCTGTCCTCACCTTCTTCTCCCTCCGTCTGCCTTCTTTTCTTCCTCCTGGAAGGAGACGAGGACTCTCTGGAACATTTTCAAGGTTCTAAGGAGGGAGAGACTTCTGAAGCAGGCAATCCCTAGCCTCTTCCCGGGGAGCTCCTTGCCCCGATAGAAGGCCTGCAGACCCTTAAAAAAATTCCACCCACGAAATAGCAGAAAGATCCATCTCCAGTGTAGGCAAAACTCTCTTGGAGCCCACTCCCGAGTGGATTGGCAGGAGAGAGGCGGAGAAGACTCCTCAGCCACTCTGGCAGGAGTTGCCACCACAACCTCTGCCTGTAAAGCAGTGGCCTCTGAGATCCCTGTAGAGACAATCTCCCCTGTAGAGACATCCCACTGGGCCTCCACACACTTGACACACAGAGGGACCTGCTGGGACTAAGAACTCTCATATGGCATGCTAAGCAAAGCTTCTTCCCTCGCTTCTCCCTCGATGCCATGTCACACTCTGTTCCTCTAAAAGCTGAGCAAATGTGATGCACCGTGTGCCTCAGCAGTTCCTGCCAATCAAAATGGCGCCTGCCGTGTGTGGCTTTACCGCTGAAACATTGCTGGTTTTAAAATGAACCCCACAGCCCTCCTGAATCACTCGGCGTGGCTACAAACACAGCTGTCTGCTGCCCTGCCTGCAAAAGATCATGCCAGCACCCACTCCCAGCACTGATCGATGCATGTGCTTTCTTTGAATAAACTTTCCACAGATAAAACCGGCAAGATAAAAAAAGAAAGGCAGGGAGAGAGCTGAGTGAAGAAAGCAGGACCAGACAGAGGCCTAAGCAGGAGGGCTGAGTCCAAGGCCTCCTTATCCTACCAGATCTCTTCTGCTGCCCAGGGAGGGCTAGGGCCACAACCTTCACCTCACTCCTATCCTTTTTTTAGTTTTTTGCTTGTCTCCTGATATTTGTTCTCAGACACTCATTTGAGGGAGGGAGCTACTGCTTTCACCACAGGAGATCAAACCGGCCTGTTCAATCCAGGCAGGCCCAGATCCACAAGCTCGGATACATGTCCACCACCTGCTGAAGACAGAGAAAAACAGGCTGGCTGGTGTCTGAGCAGAGCTGTATGAGGGAGACGTCAGCGAATCTTTGTTCTGTCTCCACCTGCTGGTGTGGCTGGACTTGCCTGGATGAAGAGGAGTGTCTTTTTTCCCCCCACTGCTTTTCTCCCATTTTTGTTTGTTATAATAAAAACTAATACATTTCCAAGAAAAATTAAACAAAAACTGAAAACAAAGGTGTCAGTGGTCTTCACCGAGATAAATTGTTCTTTAATGGCAGGGAAGGTTGAGACTGACTGTGTTGTCCTAGCCATATGATCACTTTACTCCACAAGTCCCTGAGTTCCTACCATTGGATAGTTTGTTCCATGCTGCTCAGTTTACAAATGCAAAACTGTATATGGAAGGAGCAGTGAAGCAGAGAATGCAGCTTCCTAGTTGTACAAAGATTTAAAGTCTCGTTTGTGAAGAGATTAGACTTCCTTGATGTTCAATGCTCATTATAAGGGAACAAGAGTGAATAAAAGTGCAATGGACATGAGAGAGGAAATAATTTTAAGCAAATGTGTGAGCCTTCTCCAGCCCATGTAGAATGGTATTTGCGATGCCACTCTGTGTTTTCCCACTTTTATTTAATTGAAATATTCATAGTAGGGCAACACAAGTGTTTCTGAGCATAAGCAGATGAAGAAGGGTGGAGACTGGCACTGCCGGGATGAGGAGGTGAATCGGGCACTTGCCCCAGGTGTAACGTCCAAGAGAGCATCATTGTGGTGGTCAGCCATTCTGACCATTCTGTGGTGGTTTGGAAGCACACTTACTTTGTGAACATGGCAGCATTTGGCAGCCAACTCCTGGTCACGGGTAGTTTGGGCTGCATGGTACCAATACCCCCATGCGGTTCTCACAATAATTGCCAAGAAATGTGGAAGTACCAGCTCCACATGATTGAAAGTACTTAGAGGAGCCTGCAGGAGCATCAGAGAGGGAGCAGTGGGGCTGGGAAGGGGTGAGAATAAGCAGTGGAGGCTGCGGGGGGGGGGGGGGGGGGGGTGTTGTGTGTGAATGCTTAAAAAGGAGGAGGCGGTGGCGAGAAATAGGAATGTGCATTTATTTTTTATGATTCATTTTGATTAGTATGCACTCATTTTTTTGAGTGTGCACTAAATCAAAATAGTACACACACACACACAAAAAAATGAGTGTGCCCTAAACAAACAAAATAAAAGTAATGAAACAAAAAAGAAAACTTTTTGGCTGCACATCCCTTGTGAGCATTGGGGAATGGAGATGGTGGTAGAGAATGAGCAATGGGACGGGAAAGAATAAGGGGTGAGAGTGACAGAAGAGCAGACCTGACATATAGGTAACACTTTCATCTTTTGATCCAAACTGGAAGGAGCAAGCAAGCCCCCCTAACATATTAAACATAATTTAAAAAACCTGATCTTTGGTATCATATTTATTTTATATGGCTTACAAATCTCATTACTGTTAGGGATGTGCACTCATTTTAAAAGATGCATTCATGTGAAAAGATGAAATTTTAATTAATTTTCCTTTCCATTTCAATTTATTAAAATGAAAGAAAAACAACTGAAATGTTCATTTTCTTTCATTTCATTTAAGAAAATTGTCATCAACAATGAAAATAAAGAACCCCTGCCTGGGGCTCCCCACTGATTTCCCCAAACCCTCTTACCATAATTTTCTTATTCTGTACGGGGCAGGGGTGAGACTCGGTCACTCTTGCCCACCGGACGTGTGCTGATAAATGTTGTTTTCTTCTGTACAAAATGGCAATAGTCAGGTCCAAATAAAAAAAAGAAATGCCTCTGCACATCATTAATTAATGTCAAATTTTAGTTCTTACTTGATGTGAAGTGGTAATAAGCTATCTTTACAATATGAAAATACAAGTCAGAAGATAATATTGTTTGGGTCAGGAGGACTAAGGGCCTGATTTTCAAAAGCACTTACATGCTTAAAACTGGATTTTGAATTTGTAAATAACTGCACTTTACCCATCTAAGTGGGCTTTTGAAATTTGCTACAATATATGCCATTGAATTCTCACGGCTTTACCCACGTTAAGTGCACTTAAGGCTGGTAAATGGATTTTGAAAATTGCTATGATAGTATGTTACATTTACATGTGTAACTCCTTTGAAAATTCACCTGTAAGCGTTTTTCTTCCACTGGGTACCAAGGAAAAAACAGCTTGAAAACCACTGCTCTGGGCTCTTCCCCAGGTGCAGTCACAGAAATGTCATCTGTGTGCGAGCCAGACACAGGCAGAAGTTCCCTGCCAAAATGAGAAGGAGCAGCACAGCTTGTGCCAGAGCCATCACTGAAGGGGGGAACCAGGATGATGCTACTGGGCAGGGGGCGAGGTGGAGAACAAGGGGGGATACTTGGCAGAGAGATGGGGGGACAAGATAGAGGGAGATGGATATTGATGGGCAGGAGAGGAGAAAGCTAAGAGAATACTTTGGGGCAATAGATAGGGGGGAAAAAAGGAGGAGATGCTCTACCGGAGTCATTCCTACAGGAGGGAGAACTGTGCTGGATCTGTCGATGATACATAATTATATTGCATATTTCAAAATTTTTATTTACATGCTTACACTATTTCAACCCCAACCTATATTTCATATTAAAATAGATAAAGCACTTATTTTATAAAAAAAAGGAAAACCTAAAACATCATATGGTAAGTCAGAAGATGGGATGAGGGGTAGTAATTCTGAACATCTGCCTTGGGTACAGAAAACCTGATTGCAGCACTGGTGACTGAAATGTGGGCAAGCAATTTTGGCTTCATGCCCTTAGTCTGAGCTGACATCACAGCAAGAACATGCTCAGTATGCTGCCTCCATCCAATTCCATGTTGATGATGGCAAGAGAGTGACTGCATATCCCAAAATGGATAATTGACATCACAAATAACACGTAAACAGGCTGAAGCTGTAAAGTGTGCTCGGCCGAGCGCACTGTTTAACATGCAGTTGGCTGTGTGTTTTCGACACACATCTATTACCCCTTATGCTGTAAGGGGTTTAGCGTGTTGAAAACGCACGGCCAAACCCCCTGGAAACTAATAGTGCCCATCACATGCAAATGCATGTTGATGAGGCTATTGATCACTCGGGATACCCAAGGGCAGGCATTAATTTATGAGCAACCTGAAAAATTGTACAGAAAATCAGAAAATACTGCTTTCCTGTACACCCTCCGACTTAATATCCTAGAGATATTAAGTCTGAGGAACCAAAAAGGTTAAAAAAAAAATTAAAACAAAAATATTTTTAAAAAATGTGCCGGCCGGTCCGGTTAGGAGAACAGACGCTCAATTTTTAACGGCATCTGTTTCCCTAACCAATGGCTGTCAGCGGGTTCGGAAAACCGACGCTCGTAAAATCGAGCGTCGGTTTCCTAAATCTGCTGACAGCAGCTCCTCTCCTCAGCCAAGGAGGCACTAAGGGGGTGTAATCGTCCCTAACACCTCCTTTTAGCGCGACCTCTCATTTAAATATAGGATCGCGCGCACAAGAGAGGGGGCTGGGGGCGCGTCGGGAGAGCGGGCGCTCAACACGGAGTACCCGTTCTCCCGCGTTTCTTACTGAATCGGCCTGAATGTAATCCAGAGAAGGAGGGCCAATCTGAAAATCTGTGGACAGGATGATAGGGGGGAAGGAGGGGATTCCTGACACTCGTGAGGCCTGTAAACTGTGAGGGATTTCTAATGTGGATTGTGATTTATTTTGCCAAAGTCAGTCACTTTCTATGTCCTGAATTTGGCTGACTGAAGCCCAATATCCTTGCAAAGATGTGATCTCCAAACAGAGGACATTTTTAGAAAGAGCAAATCATGGGAAATCTTGTATCCACAGACAGAAGGTAACTAAAAGTACATTTTGTAAAAAAAAAAAGTATAACATATTTAATTACCTAGACAAGTAATCGGTAAATTACTAAGTAACTCAAAGAGAGAATTAAATAACAAAACTAGTAATGCAGCAACTAATTCACAACATGTTTTATACCTTATAGAAAATATTTTTTGTATTATTATGACTACTATATTTGGCTGGGCAGTTTCATCCTGCTCGTTTGGGTTCTCTGCTCAGTCAAAAAAAAGATTCTACTAGGCTAAGCAGCCATGAACCTTCATTTCCAACAAGTTAGGGTTTGTTCCCCTTTTTGTATAACTCCCAGCAGTCCTTGGCCAGGGCCACAGATCCCCATTCCCTCTGGAACCTTGATTCCGAACAGTCAGCGTCACTGGTGAGAGAGAGCTGAAATGTCCTTCCTGCCCCCCACCCCCACTCCTACTGTGAACATCGCCCCGGCAGTAATCCAGCAGCGCAGCCGCTGAACAAAATGGTGTCTTAGGCAAGGGCTGGATTCAGTATCTCCCTTCCTTTTTGCCCTCACAGACCTGCAGACCGATTCAAAAAAAAAGTGCTGTGGGCCCCTCTTCCTGCAGCTTGGCACCCGGGGCGGTTTAACTCTTCTTACCCTTCCTCTGTGATGGCTCTGAGCCTGAGAAGCCAAAGGCAGGGCCAGGAATGGAACCTGGATCTGCACAACCACTGACACCGAAACAGCCCAGATCTTAGGGAAATTCTAAGGTCGCTCTTAACCAAGGAGCATGCTGCTTTTTATTTTCTTTACAGTGTGCGCTGTGGCGTACTCACAGAGTCACAGAGAAAAAAACCCAGAAAGGAATTTTAAAAGAAAATCTAGGCTATCCCCTGACTCCTTCCAAATAGGACCCAATATAGCTATATCATCTCAGAGAGAGGTGTGCCTGGCCTGTTCTTAAAATCCTCCATGTCCAGAGATTTCACCACCTACAAGTAACATGTTCCAGTGCTCTACTACTTTCATGCCACCTGTCTGGCTACAATTTAATGTTAGCATTTTAGAAATGGCCTCAGAACCAGAGTACTAAAGAAGTTATGGATAGGGCTCTGTTTTTACAGACTGTACCATCATAAAAGAAACCCTCAAAAGTGTTTGTAAATATATGCCATAATATATTTATATAAATATATATATATATATATATATGCGGTACTTAATATATATATATATGCGGTACTTTTTAAAAAACGTTACTTTTACGATTTCTATTTACTTACAATTTTCCATTGCCTAGTAATAAGCACGTATGGTCAGTAAAGACATCCTGAAGATCCTGGAACATAGCGTGGCTTTTACTGTAGCTACGTGTGCCAGAATCCTCCTTATACTCCTCAACAAACCTGCAAAGAACTGCTTCCTCTAACCTGCCCCGAATGCTTTCCTATGCGCTCTGACAGAGTGAAGGAAAAAAAAAAAAAGTTTCCTTTTTACCCCCATCATCTTGCTCACACCTTCTGCTTCTATTGTTATTTATTTTTTAGATCTAGGCAGCAGGTGAGCCGCATTCTTGATGTTCCCTTTCATCCTCTTTCTTTTTTTCTTGACTGGACATTTTTTTAAGGAGGGGGGCTGAGGATCACACAGATTTGGGGCTCCTCCCATTTTCGGTGACCTGAGATGGATGGCTATTGGCCAGTATTTCTTTGGCACGTTCGCTGTGTGACCACAGGGTTGGGAGAAAGCTGCTTCTTGGGGCTTCTTATCTTGGAGAGTTTGCACATAGGTGGATGGCTGCCTGATATGGTCAGGTCTCTTATGAGGAAGAGCGAGAGAAGAGGAACAAAAACAGTAGGGAGGGCCTATCAGATGCAAGCCAGAGAATGGCACATACTTCATAGGCAGCCATACCATCTGATCCCTACCTGTGCACCTGCCTTGCTTCTGCAGCTGGAACTCCATTTTATTGAAGTTGGAGAATTTTAAACTAAGTTGGCTTAGATCTTGAAGCCTAACAGTGGACTTTGGGGCAAGAGGCTTCTCTGTATGACTGACTTGTGAGATTTTAGAAGCAGATATGCGCTGTGTGATTGGCATCAGCTCTTCTCTCCTGAAGGTAGCCGTGTTGCCTAGCAGTGGTTTTTCATGTTTCCAGTCCGCTCCAAATTTGCCAGGATTGTTTAGTTTCTCAATGCATTTGTCCATGCTCCTAGGCTCCCAGTCCACTTTCGCTTTGTTCTCTTTTCCAGTGGCTACCTTGCCACTTGAGTCTCCTTGATTCCTCCAGTTTTCCGAGATGCTGGCTGTGACGGACCAGGTGAGCCCTGGTGTAGCAGCAAATGCACACTTGCAGGCTTCTGGCAGCTTACTGCCAGAGGTTGTGTTCACTGTCATGGCTTTAGGTTGCTGTGGCATGGAACTGCATTTCTGGCTGCAGATATCAGTGGCAAAAGTGACCTCATTTCTTGGCTTTAGGGTTCTTGGTTTTTTGACTGTGCATCCTTCCACCATAAGACTTATTCCTAAGTACTGGGGGACTTCTACAGCTGGCTAAAAGAAGAAACATAAATTTGTGGTTTTAGAAAATTTGTAAAATAAATTTAGATTTTTTGTAATCAGTAAATGGGATTGATATAAGGGTTGTGGAAATTTATTGGACAAGTTTTGTAATATAAATTTGCATATAACAGTTTTGTGTTATGACGAATGAATATGAGCATTTAAATGAATGATGAATTTTGGGGTAAGATATCTTATATGAATCAGTGTTCTAAATCCTCTTATAATTTACATTAAAAAGCTTATAGGGGATAGGTTTTTTTAATTCATATATGCCAAGCTGTTCAAGACATCTGTGTTAAACTTAATAGACCCCATTTTTGCTAATGTCAAAAATTCCACCTTGTAAAGATGGATCGGATGTTCTCATATATTCTGTAACAATACCACACAGCCTAACCTAACACTGATATTTTGTAATATTATGTTGATATATGTTAAAGCATTGAATGATGTGTTTGTATTAGTTGAATAATATGTGGTTATAAAAGCTTGTACTGTAGACCCCTGAAGCTGTTTTTACAATGAAACAAAAGGCCCTTGGGACCAGTCTAGTGTTTCGGGACTCCTTAAGACACTGATGTAGTGTGTTTCTTATTATGTAATCTGAATGTGTGTTGTAACTGTAAATCACCAATACAATTTGTCTGTGTTTTTCATGCATTTTGAGGGTGGGATTACTTGTATGTTTTTAACAACAAAACCTTGTATAGGAAATTAAATGTTTTTTAATTACATTTACTGTACATGTTGGTCAGATACATTGTGTGTGTGTGTATAATTATGGGAAATTAGACCTGGTTTATATGCATTAGTAGTACCATGATTTTTTAATAAACGAAACAGGACTTTAGCCTTTGAGTACCTTTCCTATCATGATGGTATCAAGTGATACACTGGAGTTTTTCATCTTATTCAGTATAAACATAATTTTCAATTGACAATGTCATTTCAGGTACTTGCAACTTCATCTCCTCTGTTCCATGGGAAACACTCCTCAGTGCCCTAGTTTCTAGTCACAGAGTAACTCTTACATACAATTTTAATAACCCTAGTACTTTTTTCTATAATTTTTCAGTTTGCATTATCTGCAATTGTATGATCCTAAATTATCCATTACAGAAAAGAAATAAAATTACCAATAGTTAAAGCCTAGATTTATCAAAATGCTCTAAATATCATGTGAGAGAGAGAGAGAGAAACTAGCCATGATACCTTCATGTTAGATAGGTATTTATATCTCTATGGGAGGCCCACCTAGTAACTCGAGGTGAGGTTTAGGTATTAGTATAAGGGTTAGGGGCCACTTTGAGATTCAAAGTGAGACGTACGAACAGTGCTCTCTTGTGAAGATTTGATGACCTTTGGAGTGAGGAAACTCACCCAAAGATAAGATTTGTGCAATGTTCTCTCAACCTAGCTTGATGGACTCTCTACCTGAGTAATATCAAGCTAGGTTGAAAGAACATTGCACAAATCTCCTCACTCCGAAGGTCATCAAATCTTCACAAGAGAGCACTGTTCTGTTCGTACGTCTCACTTTGAATGTCAAAGTGGCCCCTAACCCCTACACTAATACCTAAACCTCACATCGAGTTACTAGGTGGGCCTCCCATAGAGATATAAATACCTATCTAGCGGGAGGGTATTAGGGCTAGGCTCGCTCTATCACATGGCTCTCCCCTTTGCATGTGAAAATGCCATATAGCACTTTGATAAATGACTCCAAAAGTGAGCATTTAGCATGTGGTATGGTAGTTTTAAGTACTTTGCATGTCTCACCTGTTTGCAAATGAGTTCAAAGGCCCCAATAATACAGTTACGATCATGTTTGCGATCTATCACCACCCGGAGTGTGTCCTCCTGCACACTGTGGCAGAGTTTGCTTGTCACCGCTGTGGATGGAGACATGGTAGGACTGGCATTAATTTCAATGAGCCAGGGTTGGAAATCCTCTCCAAACATAAAGTCTGCCCCATACAGCTCAAAACTGTTCTTTCGAAACTCCACCACATCCTGCGCAGTCTGCATAGCATGGACCACCGCTGCCTTCATCCCGGGAAGAATGACCTCTGGCCAGACATCTTTGGGTCCCACCTGCTCCAGGTACTCTTCGAATTGCTCACTCGACCACATGTTGTCAGCGGGGACTAGAGGATGTCGACGCAGTGAGTTCACGTAATGTTTCTGGATGGAGTTGTTGCATAGATGGATAGAGCTAATCAAGAAAGACAACAGCAAGTCAGGTTTCAGAGACAGGGCAGTCATATGGAGAGAGGCTGTAAGTTTACTGGTTTGGGCGTGGTTAGCAAAGAACAGATAACTTATCATTTGCAGGGCCAGAGAAGCACATAAGTTTATCACCGACACAGCAGCAAAGCTGACACAAAGTTAGAGGCTAACTTCTCCCTCACAGAGAAATAAGGAGACAGGTAGACATAATTAACAATAGCTGCCCCTGACCATTCAGCAAAGTAAACAGATAGTTATGTGGCAGGAAGCATTCATTTTACCACTCCCTCATAATAAGAGACTCAGTAAACAGACACAGGCTAGAAAAGAATAAGGAACAGAAGGACTGAGAAACATGGTGTGACCCTGAATTCTTCTAAGGAAAGTATTGCATTGCATTACAATTATTATTCCTGCTATATAAATAAATGTGCCACGCACATTTTCAAACGAGCCCAGCCACGCGCGTAACTGCCGATACGCACACAAGTGCCAGGCCCTTAAAAGGGATGGGCCGGAGGCCGGCCAGGACAGTGGCCATTAGCTGCTGTTCCAGGGAAGCACATGCCGGCCGACTGCCGGCCTGTGCAAATTACTTCTGCTCCAGGGGAAGGGTTTAGGGGGGTGGGGAGGAGAGGAGAGAAGAGGGAAAGAGTTTAGGTAGTGGGATAGGGAAGTTCCCTCCCAATCCGCTCCTTAATTGGAGCAGCCTGGGAGGGAATGGGAGAAGGCCCGTTTGTGTCGCTGCGTGCAACTTTCTAAAATCCCCCCCCCCCCCTGTGCACGACGCCCGCACATAAGAACATAAGAAATTGCCATGCTGGGTCAGACCAAGGGTCCATCAAGCCCAGCATCCTGTTTCCAACAGAAGCCAAACCAGGCCACAAGAACCTGTCAATTACCCAAACACTAAGAAGATCCCATGCTACTGATGCAATCAATAGCAGTGGCTATTCCCTAAGTAAACTTGATTAATAGCAGTTAATGGACTTCTCCTCCAAGAACTTATCCAAACCTTTTTTGAACCCAGCTACACTAACTGCACTAAACACATCCTCTGGCAACAAATTCCAGAGCTTTATTGTGCGTTGAGTGAAAAAGAATTTTCTCCGATTAGTCTTAAATGTGCTACTTGCTAACTTCATGGAATGCCCCCTAGTCCTTCTATTTTTGGAAAGTCCTTCTATTAATTGGAGTAAAGCACTTGCGTAACTCCTTTGAATAATAGAAGGACTAGGGGTATAAGAGGTGAATTTTCAAAAGGATTTACACATGTAAATGCAACTATTAGAGATGTGAATCGTGTCCTCGATCATCTTAACGATCGATTTCGGCTGGGAGGGGGAGGGAATCGTATCGTCGTCGTTTGGGTGTTTAGATTATCGTGAAAAATTGTTAAAATCGTGAACACACACTAAAACCCCCTAAAACCCACCCCCGACCCTTTAAATTAAATCCCCCACCCCAAATGTCTTAAATTACCTGGGGGTCCAGCGGCACACTAAAACCCACCCCGACCCTTTAAATTAAATCCCCCACCCCAAATGCCTTAAATTACCTGGGGGTCCGTAGCGGCGATCCGTAGCTTAAATTACCCCCGGGTCCTTAGCTAAATCGGGGAAAGGGGGAGAGCAGGAAATCCGGCACAGTAAATCGTGGTGTCTTCAGCCGGCGCCATTTTGCAAAATGGCCGCCGCAAAATGGCGGCGGCCATAGACCAATACGATTCGACACAGGAGGTCGTTCTGGACCCCCACTGGACTTTTGGCAAGTCTTGTGGGGGTCAGGAGGCCCCCCCAAGCTGGCCAAAAGTTCCTGGGGGTCCAGCGGGGGCCCCTGGAGCGATCTCCTGCCGCGAATCGTTTCCGTACGGAAAATGGCGCCGGCAGGAGATCGACTGCAGGAGGTCGTTCAGCGGCGGTCTGGAACCCTCGCTGAACGACCTCCTGCAGTCGATCTCCTGCCGGCGCCATTTTCCGTACGGAAACGATTCGCGGCAGGAGATCGCTCCAGGGGCCCCCGCTGGACCCCCAGGAACTTTTGGCCAGCTTGGGGGGGGCCTCCTGACCCCCACAAGACTTGCCAAAAGTCCAGCGGGGGTCCGGAACGACCTCCTGCGTCGAATCGTATTGGTCTATGGCCGCCGCCATTTTGCGGTGGCCATTTTGCAAAATGGCGCCGGCTGAAGACACCACGATTTACTGTGCCGGATTTCCTGCTCTCCCCCTTCCCCGATTTAGCTACGGACCCGGGGGTAATTTAAGCTACGGACCGCCGCTACGGACCCCTAGGTAATTTAAGGCATTTGGGTGGGGGATTTAATTTAAAGGGTCGGGGTGGGTTTTAGGGGGTTTTAGTGTGCCGGGGGTGGGTTTTAGGGTGTTTTAGTGTGCCGCTGGACCCCCAGGTAATTTAAGGCATTTGGGGGGGGGGTTCGGGAGGGTGGGGGATTTAATTTAAAGGGTCGGGGGTGGGTTTTAGGGGGTTTTAGTGTGCCGGTTTTCCTGCCCTCCCCCTTCCCCCGATTTACGATTTTTTGACGATAAATCGGGGGAATTGGTATTGTATCGTGGCCCTAACGATTTTTGACGATTTAAAATATATCGGACGATATTTTAAATTGTCAAAAAACGATTCACATCCCTAGCAACTATCATAGCAATTTTCAAACATCACCTATGTGTGTAAAGTGCACTTACACGAGCAAATCATATGGACAATTCAATGGCATATATCGTACAAATTCTCAAAAGCTGTGCAAAGGTCTAACAGATAAGGCCCTCCACAAACGGTAAGGGCATGTGCACGTGGCCCACAGATTTTATAACATGCGCGTGCCGGCATGCGCATGTTATAAAATCCATGCGTCCATGTGCGAGTGCCGGGCACCATGCGCCCATGGACGCGTACACGCACCTTTTAAAATCTACCCCTTTGTGTTTCCTCACCACACCCACGTGCAGCATGTAGCAGGACAAAACTGGCGTAGTTGGTAGGATGCCAGAGATTTATATGAGCTCGGTTATTGTGATTTCAGTGCTTTACTATCTCTGAGCAGTGTAACTCTTTGTCAGTATGTAATATGTGGTGTAGGAAGAAGGGATAAGTGGAGCAGATTCCTAAGGCCTCAGGTATACTACAGCCCCTGGGAGGTAGTGGCACAAGCTTGAACAGGGACAGGAGAGAGGGCCTCCATTCCCACCGACTCCCAAAGCCATAAAGAACATCTGGTTAGGAAAGAAAGGAGCAGCTGGATGCTACTTACTGCGCTGCGTAAGTTATGGGAAAATAAGGAGGAATATTAAACAGAATATAAGTCTCTCCAGTGTAAGGTATCTGATAAAGGCAGCTGCAAATACATCAAGCACAGCTGCAGCTCATCATGCATAAAGCGAGCTACTATCGGGGGGGTGGCAGAGAAAATAGCCATTAGAGTGGTACAAAATAACTATAAAAAGTACCAGTGGTCAGTTGACACGCACAAGGTGCACGTCATGATTGCTACTGCTCTGACTGAGTGGCACCCTGGTAAGTGGTACGGTGACATATTTGAAACCTCAGGAGATGAGGAAAAAGCTGATGAAGACAGGTATGCCCTGTTTAAGCAAACAGAACAGAGTCAGAGCTTACCTGTGGCCAGCCATATGAGGCCACAAGCCTGTCCGCTTGTAAAAAATGAAATAATGGTGTGGTGGGCACCGACGGTCCCAGAGGCTTGCGCAAGATTTCTCACACCAAGAAATACTGGAATTAGCTGACAAGTTTCAGTGTTACGCCTGTCGGTCACAGACGGCTGCGATCTCTCATGCTCACCTCTTTTTTTCCCCGTTCCATGAATTCTGGGAAGAATGGTGGTCTCTGCCAAAGCCCGCAGACCTCTCCGGTGTTCCCGGGACAGTGCGGGCGCTGCCGACCGCCATCTTGGGCCTGGAATTTCCTAGGCGCGCGCAAGGGCCTCCTTTGAAGACGTCATGGCGGGAACCTCGGGGGCGTCCCCTCCCAATGACGGCAACCCACTTGTGCATTTAATCCGACCGGCCCTTGCCTTCTTTGAGTTAACAAGGAGTTCCGGCTTGCTGAATTCTCCTCTTCTAAGAACTTCCTGTTCCTGACTTGGTCTTGGCATCCAAACGCTCTGAGTACCCGCTCCTCAGGGGCTCTCTTGCACTCCCGGCTATCCGCTCCTCGGAGGGCCTACCTGCCTGACTGCTTCTAGACCTGCTTCTCAAGTCTCTATCTCTCTCCAGGAACCATCTACTGTGAGTACCTTTACTGACTTCTACTATACAGACTGTATTGTGGATTCCACACAGTGTACCCCGAACCCTGGGCCACTACCGCCTTCCTTCAGTAGAAGCCATTCAGCTTTCCTGCACTACAGAATATCTACACACCAACTACGGGAGCCACTTCCGGGTTCCGGCATCTCTACCAGTTCTTCAACATCTACTGTACAGACATTCTTGGCATACCCCGCTCCGTGGGCCACTACCAGATCTGTATTCCAGAGGTGCCTACACTCATCAGAAGGGATTCTCGGTGTACCCCACTCCGCGGGCCACTACCGGATCTTCTCATCTGTGGCCTCACCCTGGGCATTTCCCATTGCTCAGGACTATACTACTACATCTGCAATTACTACATTACTAAATTACTGCATTCCTGTTTTCTGCATTCATAATAAAGTCTCTACTTCTAGCTGTGTCCCACGCCACTGAGACTGCGCCTGCTGACGGTGAGGCTCACAGGGCTCCTCCCTGTGGGCGGAGTCACCTCTCATCTCGGCCCAGGGTTCACATTCCTACATAAACATAATATTCAGCAAAGACGTACTGAAAGTCTACTCACATGGCTAGTACGGTTGTTAAAAAAGAGGGCTGAATACATCTATATCTATACTGCAGATGTAAAATGGATGGTCATCTTCTGAAGAGACTCCAAGATCTTATATGAATTGCAAAGATGCCCAGGGAGGACTCAGGACTTACTGACATTGGTAGTTACATGTTTAAGGAATAAGTATACGGCTGAGTCTGAGTTAGAGGATGAGTCAAAGGCCTGGAAAAGCATAAGGGAAGCTATATGAATTGTGCAGGAACGGGCTATAAAGTCTGCAATGTATCAGGATGGTTATAAAATCATCAGTTCTTTTACCCATGCCATGTGCAACTCGTTAATCCTGATCACATGGCACATAGGCTTGAACAATTAAAGCAGATAAATGTTAGAGATGAAGAGTTCTCTTGCTCCTCACAGAGAAGATCACCCTGGAAGTTTAGGGGAATGATCCAAAACGTAATATGGGGTGCACTCCAGAGAGCAAGAGTACCTCCCAAGAACATGGATCAGAAAGACACTGAGGTTTTTTATGGGCTAGAGAGGAGGCAAGCCAGGTCAGTAGAATAGCTGGACCCTGCGTCGCACTCCGCTAAATCATTTCTGTGGTCAGACTCAGAGCCCTTTTGAGAATCAAGTACCCCACCCTCAGAATCTGGGTGGAAACTGACAACTCTCCTGAGTTGATGATTAAGCCAAAACCCTTTGCAAATATCCAAAACTGATAAGAGACTACATGTCCCATTGAAAATGTTCTGAGTGAGGGAACTTTAGCTTTAGTAGACACAGGGGCACAGGCTACTTTAATTCATGAGGATTCAGTTTTAATTAATGGTGGGAGGTCAACCCTTTCTGTATCTGTGAAACTGAAGATGCAAACTGCAGACTGCACACTCAGAGAATATCAGTTACTAATTACTGAAAGCAGAGAATATGCATTTATATGAAAGGGCAGACAATATACCTTTACTGGGTATATTGCAAAGTCCCACCCTGTGTCATGGGGTAATCATATAGGACCTGGGAAAGATCAATATACCATCTCAGAGCCAAATCATACATTACATTGATGGGTACATCATGGGTACAAACTGTAGGATGTGGCAGATTATTTATCAGAGGTAGTGGAGTCCTCTAAGGCCAGGGGATGGGCTATTAATCCAAAGACCAGGGTCCAGCTTAACAGATAGCATTTGAGGAAGTGAAAAGAGCAGTACAAACAGCCTTGGCCTTGAGTTCAATGAGAGATGGGCCTTGGAGGTGCAAGTCTCAGCTACTGCTGAGGACTCTAATTGGAGACTTTGGCAAGTGCAGGAGAGCAAACGTAAGTCTCTAGGTTTCTGGTCCCAGAAATTGCCTGCAGCTGTAGAGCAATATAACCCCTTTGAATAACAATTACTGACATTTATTGAGCACTAGTGAATAAAGTACAGCTGACCACAGGACATCCCATATTAATACACCCTGAGATCTCCATCATGCAACGGGTACATAGCACTCCAAAGTGCCATGCTCAGCAAAGCAGCAGCATCAGGTAGAATTGGTATAATCATACTCATGTCCCTGACTTTGTGGTCAGGTAATTTAATTTTTATTTTAAGTTAGCCATAATATAGATTGCTTATTTGCTGACATTTATTCTTCTGCATTATCTGTGTTTTGATTGATTTGAAATCTCTCTATATTTTTTACCAAGCTACACAGACATTTTAGAATCCCTGCTAGTCTATTTAAGTAACTGTATGTCCAATCCCTGGACCTTGCCTCAGTCACAAAGTTGGGGCAAGGTAAGGTCTGTGCCATTTTGGAAAATGGCGCCGACTGGGCCAGGTGCAAAAGTGCAGTCCAGCCCCAACATGGGACCCTTTACAAATTTTAAAGGTGCAAGAGTGTGTGGGAGGGATGACAGGGTTGGGGTCCTGAACCACCCTTTTTTTTATTTTTCACCTTTGGGGGAGTGGGGGTGAGGGGGCCAGGATCCTATTGTTCATTGTTGGACTTGGGATGAGTGGGGCCGGGACCCTATTTGTAGTTTTCACATTTGGGGGAGTGGGGAGTGGAGGGTGTCAGGGGCCTGGGACCCTATTTTTTTTTATTGTTAGGCTTGTGTGTGTGTGTGTGGGGGGGGGGGGGGGGGGGCACTAGGATATGTCAGGAGGCCCACCTTGATATTTCTTTGACATTTGGGGAGAAAGGGGGAGAGGGAAGGGGTGGTGCCATCACTGCGCTGCAACATTTGAACTATTTTTAACTTTGGAAGAGTCGGGACCACCTTGAGTGGCAGCCCAGGTTGAGCCGAGGGTCAACACTGACCCCCGCTCAAACTCTCTATGTGGCTGTGATTTCATTTGGGGGGGGGGCGCAGATGCCCTTTAAGGTGATGGCGGTCCCTTGAGGTCGGGGCCGCTATTGCTTTAAAGGTCCGATAGGCACATTCTTATGCCCTGAAGTGTTTGGCCGTGAGACACAAGAACATGCCATAGAACCGTGATGTTTTTTCAGGAGAGGGGCTCCAATAACACGGTGAAACCTCCCGCAATAGTGGGACCATTCCCGCAAAAAGAAATCTTGGCTTAGTGCTGCTAAGCCTGTGTTTGTTATATAAAAAAAGGCTGTTATCTCTAAGTGTTGTTCGTAATACCTTTTTTTGTACTGGATAATGAAGAAACTCCAGCAATAGAAAATGAAGTGATATCTGAAAGGGATGTAATCAACCAGTGTACCCAGAAATTCTTAAACATTATCAAAGGTCATAAATAGAAGCTTCTTCTGCTGGGAAACTCGGTCATCAGAGGAACCAATTAGGGAAATCATTTTGATGGGGATACAACAGTTAAATTCCTTCCAGGATCCTCAACCAGTAGAAATACCAATTAGATAGTTAATGCAATTATAGAAGACAGTAGACTCCAATATCATTGTTATCATGCATCTGGGGACCAATAATCTTGCTAGAAATGGTATCCTTGCACTACAGAAAGATTTCCAAAATCTAGGAAAGAAGATTAGACACATGGTAAAGACCATTGCCTTTAGTTTATTTATTTATTTATTTAGAGTCTCTTCTATACCGATAGCCGTTTGCACATCATATCGGTTTACATAAAAACAAATAACTTTTGGGCGTGGCCCTTACAAGTAACAATTGAATGGCAAGTAACAAAACAGAAATATAAGGGGGATAAGTGTGTTAAGATATAAAAGTTTTATGACCCGGAGCTAAATATTGGGGTATCATAGGCATTTACAGTAACAGGAACTATAAATAATGCTGAGGAGCATAGCAATGAATATGACAACTATAATACAATACAATGTACCAGGAGACAGCGTTCTTAAGGTATTCTTAATCAGTTTCCAAGGGAGGGGTAAAAGCCAGGGATGGGGGGAAAACTTAAGAGGTGGTAGTATGTAGGGGTCGAGGAACACACCGAAGGGAGAGCAAAGATAAGAGGAAAGGGAGAGCTGTAGCGTCGCTAAGGATTCATAAGGGGGTAGTGCAGACCAGGGGGGTGATGCATAAGCGACTAAAAGAGGGGGGGGGGGGGTAGGGAGGATAAAGGGTAGAATTGAAGTCAGTTGATGGGGGGAGGGTAAGAAGTATAACAGGTCAGCTACTTGGGTGCCTGTTAGGTATTTTTTGTGGGGGGGGAGGGGAAAGGGGGTAGGCTTGACGGAACAACCAAGTTTTCAGTTTTTTTTTTTTAATTTAGGAGTAGAGGTCTCAGTGCGTAGATCAGGGAATTCCATAGGGTGGGGCCAGCAAGGGAAAATGCTCTGCTCATAGTAGAGGAGAGTTTGATAGATTTGATTGACGGTGTGCGGAGGGTTCCTTGGAGGGCTGGGCAAGTGGGTCTAGTGGAAGTGCGGGGGAGGAGAGGGGGGTTGATCCAGTTGAGGTTTGAATTTAACAGACTTTTATGGATGAGGGAGAGTGCTTTGTAAAGTATTCGTGATGGTATTGGGAGCCAATGGAATTCGATAAGCGTGGAAGTAATGTGGTCCCTTTTTTTTAGAGTTTGCAAGAATACGTGCAGCGGCGTTTTGTAATAGTTGTAACGGTTTGGTGTGCGTCCAAGGAGGAGGGCGTTACAGTAGTCTATTTTAGAAAAGATAATAGACTGAAGAACTGTACGAAAATCAGAAAAGTGTAGCAACGGTCTGAGTTTTTTTTATCATTTGTAGCTTAAAATAGCAGTCCCTTATGATAGAGTTAATAAAGGGTTTGAAAGTGAGATGGTTATCAATGAGGACACCTAGGTTGCGAGTGTGTGAGGAGAAAGATGTAGATGCATGTGAGAGGGGGATAGCTGGAAGAGGCTGTTTGTTAGAGATGATTAAGAGTTCAGTTTTGTTAGGATTGAGAGCCAGGTGCATGTCTGTGAGGAGTTGGTTAATGGAGGAAAGGCAAGATTCCCAGTTTTGTAGGGCAGTTTGGAGGGAGTCAGAAAATGGGAAGAGAATTTGCACATCGTCTGCATAAATGAAGTGCTTGATGTGAAGATTGGTGAGAAGGGTGGTAAGGGGAAGCATGTAAATATTAAAGAGGGTAGAGGAGAGAGAGGAGCCCTGGGGAACACCCTGAGGAAGACTGATAGGTTCAGATTCAGTGTTATCAACTAGGACAGTGAAAAAGCAATTTTGCAGATAGGATTGTATCCAAGAGAGTGTGTTTCCAGAAATCCCAATACTTCTGAGGATGTTGAGGAGGATAGAGTGATTGACAGTGTCAAACGCAGCGGAAATGTCTAGCATAGCAATCAGATAAGAGGAGCCCAAGTCGGTTCCTTTGATAAGTGTGTCAGTAAGAGAGAGTAGTAGGGTTTCAGTACTTAGATGCTTCCTGAAACCATATTGAGTTGAGGGAAGAATGTTGTGTTGTTCGAGGTGAAGGGAAAGGCAAGAGTTGACTAGTTTTTCAAGAATTTTAGCTAGGAGGGGTAGGTTGGAAACAGGTCTGTAATTAGACAAGGTGGCAGGATCAAGATTAGGTTTTTTGAGTAAAGGTTTCACTACTGCTTGTTTGAGAAAATTAGGGACTGTGCCTTGCTCCAAAGAGCAGTTGAAGATGTTGGAAAGAGGTTTGGCGATTACTTTGGGAATAGATAGTAAAGGTTTAGAGGGGATAGTTTCAGAGGAATGTGAGGAAGGTTTCATCTTTTTTAGGATGTTCTCTATTTCAAGGGAGGAAGATGAGTCAAAAAAGGAAAGAATAGCTGAAGAGCTGAGGATAGGAAGAATAACATTGTTGCTGTTATGAGAGAAGTGTGCCGTGAGGGAGGCAACTTTATCTCTAAAGAAATGCGCTAACTCGTTGCTTCGATTCTTGGAGGTGGTAGCTAGTGGTTGTGTGTGGGAGGGGGTGGTAAGGTCAGCAACCATAGAGAAAAGAGCCATGAACATAACCTTGGGGTTATGTTCATGGAAAAGTTCATGGAAAAGGGAAGGAAAGGCTCTGCCATATAGACAACTTCAATTTCAGGCTCAAAACATAGTGCAGACCATCCTTACTGTATAACCTTTTACTGCTCTATAAATGGTCCTAGCCTCTATGGAGCAGTAAAAGGTTATACAGTAAGGATAGTCAACATTTGTTCATGGCAGGAAGAAGGATGCTAAGCGAGAAATTCAGAGCATATATTATCAGGTATTTAAACTAGAAGGCGGTGTGGCAGGAGGTGGCCAATGAAATTGACATGACATCCCCAAGCAATAGAGGAAGTGGGAGGAGAAAAACAACAAAATCAATCAGCTAAAAAAAAAATCAGAAAAGGTGGCTAGGAAGAGCAGCAAACCAAGGGAGAAAAGTTGGAAAGCTATGACCACAAATGCTCGTAGTCATGGGCATTAAAATCCCAGGCCTGCAGGCCTTAATGGTGGAAGCGGACTTGGACATCATTGCTGTTAAGAGACCTGGTTCACTGAGTCTCATGACTGGGATGCAGCCATCTCTGGCTATAACTTGCTAAAGAAGGACAGAGAGGGCAGAAAAGAGGGAGGAGTAACTCTTTATGTCAAAAACAATATCTAAGCAACTGAAATGCATGGGAAATTGGGGTAGGGAAGAAGCATTATGGACCATTCTAAAAACAAAGAAAATGGTGCTTCTATTTACATCGGTGTGGTCTACAGGACTCCAGCTCAATCAGAAGAACTTGGCAGAGATCTGGTTGAAGACATCCAAAAGGTGGGAAAAAGGGAGAAGTGTTGCTCTTGGAGATTTTAATCTGCTGGATATGGATTGGAGTATCCCCTCTGCAAAATCTACAAAAAAATAGAAATAGTGGATGCACTTCAAGGTTTTCTGCTCAAACAAATGGTAATGGAACTCACGAGGGAAGGTGTGATACTCGACCTAGTGCTCTCAAATGGGGATAATGTCTCTAAATCCAGGTAGGTGCCCACCTGAGCACCGGTGATCATCAGATGGTATGGTTTGATATTGTAAATAAGATACAGAGAAGTCACACGAAGACCCGAGTTTTGAATTTCCAAAAATACTGGCTTTGTCAAAATGAGGATGTTACTGGAGGAGGAACCAGAAGAATGGGAGATAATGGGTGAGTGTGAGGGAGTCTATAAGAAACTCCCTCAGACTCCTTCAGCTGTCTCACCCAGACTGCCTTAAGATCCAGACCCACAAGGAATCAGGAGTGAAGGGAAGAGCCCCCCACTAGAGCATAAGAACTCAGGGCCTATCAGGGTTAAAGAGAACAAACATGAGGCCATCCTATGAGAAGACATGTTATATTTGATGTTTAACTGCTACCAGAACAGCAAGGTGCGTCTGCCTCCTTTGTTTTCCTGGCTGTTTCCCAAGCTGCTATTGCCCAAGTTACCACATATGTTAGCAGCAGTGAGATTTTCTTGCCTAAGCAGGAACTAGAGGCAGAAGCCCACAGCCACAGCAGAAAAAAAAAAACCCTACAGATTTTTTTTTCTTTTTTTCCAGGGGCCTTAGGATTTCATTCACCTAGCCTTTATTACAATAGGCCAAGGGAGCTAGCCCCACCTGTGTAATCAGGATTCAAGCAGTAAGAACCGGACAGGCCAGCAGGTTTTTTTTTGTTTTCTTCCCCTCTCCTTCCCTGCAGAGATACGTAGTTTGGAGGCAGCTGGGAAAGCAGGGAAGATGGAGCTACCAGAAGCAGAGGTCACGATTTAAAACTCCAGGGAGGAAGACTCAGAACCAATGTCAGGAAGTATTTCTTCACGGAGAGGGTAGTGGATGCCTGGAATGCCCTTCCGGAGGAAGTGGTGAAGACTAAAACTGTGAAGGACTTCAAAGTGGTGAGGGATAAACACTGTGGATCCATAAAGTCTAGAGGTTGTGAATGAAGAGAAGGTGGCTTGCGGGAATGACGGCTACTACCTGGAGATAATACCCTTATTCAATAAACATACCCACGGTTAATGCAACTCCACATTGCTCTATGCTTCAACGGCAAGAGGAAATGTGGAAAAAAGGATTTGCATTCACAAAAAAGCGGGGAGTAGCTTGCTTGCTACGGCGATTACTACCCCGAATCAATTAAGCCTGATACTTCACTTTCAATGCATATCCAGCATAGCTCTCTGCTTCAGTGGCAGGGGGAATGAAGAAAAGATGGTTTATATTCAGACAACAACAACAAGGACTGAATTACATAGTCTGGGTAAACAAATAAGCATGGGTATAGCTTGCTTGTTACGGCGGTTACTATCCCAAATCAATTAAGCCTGATTCTTCACTTAGATGCAGTTCCAGCACTGCTCTCTACATTAATGGCAGGGATGGAAGGGAAATAGAACCAAAAGGTTACTAAGGGCCAAGAGTAACAGAGAAGTATGAGGGAAAAAAAAAGTTTAAAAACTTGCTGGGCAGACTGGATGGGCCATTTGGTCTTCTTCTGCTGTCATTTCTATGTTTATGTTTCCCTTGTCACCAGTACTACTTAAGATGACCCCAGGAGAAGACCCCGTCTCCTGGAAAACTTTGAGCGTACAGCTCGACTGACAGGCTGGCCAGAAGATAGGTGGACGACCTATCTGGGCAAACTACTCACCGGGAGTAGTCAAGATGCTTTCCAAACCACCAGTCCAGAAGGGAGGACCACCTACCAGAAGTCAAGGCTGCCATTCTAGAGAGAGCAGAACTCACCTCAGAAGCCTACCATCAGCAATTTTGATGGGGAGTTCTTCAAGTTGGGGAAAATCCAAGGAATCTATTCCACAGAATCAAGGATGTCATTTGGAAATGGCTGTGCCCAGAATGGAAAACCAGAGAGGAGAAAGCCAAAGCGGTTCTGTTGGAACACCTCCTCAACAGCCTGGAATGGCCTATGCGGCAATGGGTCTGCCATCACCTAAACTTTACACTGGAAAAGATGTTGGAAGAGGTAGAGGCCTATTATCAGGCCCAGGCCATGCCTGAGTTGCCATGATCCCCAGAGAAGCCAGTCGACCCGGGTAGAGGATGATGGACTCCTAAAGGCAAGAGACCCTGACAAGTGCCAGAGCCAGGCCGACCCGTTTCTTCTCTGGAAAATCCACTTTGTCCCCCATGTTTCAGCTGCAGAGAAGGGGTCTTTTTGCCAGAAACTGCCCCCGCAAGGAAAAGGAGCTAATGGACTTTAACTTCATGGCTCCATATTTTTGTAATTTTGTAGATGTCTCCAGCCAAGGAGTCTCTACCATCGTGATTCCAGTGAAGCTGGAGAGCTCATCCACCCAGTCACTAGTGGACTCTGGGAGCATGAAGACACTCATTAGAAGAAAGTTAGTAAAGCAGATTCAGATTGATTATGGAAGAACTGTGATGTTGTCTTGTATTCAACAAGCCAAGTGTAACTGAAGACTCCTGTCAGCCGAGCTCAAATAGAGGTAGGAGTTCTTCCTTGGCTACCTTACCCCGTGGTGGATAGGACAGGATTGTCCAAACTTTGAGACCCTGTGGAACCAGCTCACAAAAGATTTGTCTAGCCACAACAATTAAGGAGTTTCCAGAACTCTTTCCCTTGGATGATCCAGTTCTGTATCATAAAGACTCTAGGACTCCTAAATCTAATTTAGAGGCAACTAGGGAGGAAGGGTTGGAGTCAGGGGAATAATCACAATCCATCCCAAATGTTATAGCTAGCCCCTTTGAGTAGGAAATGGAGGTGATCTGGGGAACTTCAAGGACTGAAAGCTAGTCTTGGAGTGCAGGTAACAGACCCTTTCCTCCTTATTTTGTAATGAAAGGGGACCTACTTTACTGAGTCACAAAGGGAAATGTGTAGGGGGAATTGATAGAACAACTCCTAGTTCCCAAACTACATTGCCAGAAAGTCATGGAACTAGCACACCGTTACCTTCTAGGGGGGGGGGGGGGTCACCTGAGGGAGGTAAAGATCTGAGAGAAAATACTGGTACAGTTTTATTGGCCAGGCCTACATAAACAGGTCCTATTGTATTGCCGGTCCTGCACTACCTGCCAACTCACAAAGCCTCCCTATGTACAGGTGGCACTTCTCATATCTATGCCCATTATTGAGACCCCTTTTGAAAGGGGGGACATGGGCCTATTGGAGGCATTAAATAGATCTACTAAAGGAAATAAGTATATCTTCATCATTCTTGACTACACCACAAGATACCCAGAGGTAGTACCGCTACCCCAACGGTGGCGACCGCCCTAACAGAGGTTTTTTCATGACTTGGGGTACCCAAGGAATTCCTGATGGATCAGAGGACCCTATTCATGTCCAAGGTAATAAAACAACTCTGAACCTTTCTCGAGGTAAAAACTTTATGTACCTAGGTGTATCACCCGTAGACCGATGGCTTCATTGAGTGCATCAATCAGACACTCAAGCAAATGTTGAGGAAATTTGTGGATTAAGACAGCAAGAATTGGGATTCATTACTACCCTATGTGCTGTTTGCAATCCATGAAGTACCCCAGAGCTCAATGGGGTTCTCCCCTTTTGAATTACTGTATGGAAGGAGGCTGAGAGGAATTTTGGACATAGCTTGGGAAGACAAAGGGAACACTGGGTAGAACCTTATAGCCTGCATTCTCTGAGTGCAAGATTGCCTAAAAAAAGCTGGGGAAGTGGCCCACCTATGCCTAGAGAAGTCTCAGGCTACCCATGCCCAAAGTTACAATCGAAACCATGGTCCAAAGAGTATTCCAGCTGGGAGACCGCGTCTTTGTCCTCCTCCTATCTTTGGAAAGCAAGTTGTTAGCAAGGACCCTATGAAGTTTTGGAGAAAACTGGGGCCGTGGATTACAAAATAGCCCAGCCAGATAAATTAAAGAAAATGCAAATCTACTACATAAACCTTCTGAAAAAGTGGGTTGCACAGGGTGTGGAGTGGTTCAAGAAGAAGAGTTTGGTCCAGAGGTTGGACCTGAAGTGGATCAAACCCAGATTCCTTTCAGAGAGCAGCTGTCCACCGCACATACAGCTAACAAAGTGATCTTCTCAAAAACTTACCAGGTCTTAACCACCTGGTACAGCATGATATCATTTCACCTCCTGGAGTTGTCATGCAGCAACGATCCTATCAGATTTCCAAGGCCATGTAGCACATCATTGAGACCGAAGTGACTGAGATGCTCAGTCTCAGAGTTATAGAGGAGTCTAACAGTGACTGGTCCTCCCCCATAGTATTGATGCCAAAGCCAGATAGGAGCATAAGGTTCTGCATAGACTTTAAAAAGATCAACAAGGTCTCAAAATTCAACGCGTACCTGATGCCTTGAGTGGATGAGCTGACTGAGTGTCTGGGATCAGCCTAGTTCATTTCTACCCTGGACCTTACAAAGGGGTGCCTCTCACACCAACAGCAAAGGAGAAAATCACTTTTTTGATGCCAGGTGGACTTTTCCAGTTCACCGTACTTGCTTTTGGACTCTATGGCACCCTTACAACATTTCAGCGCTTGGTTGACCCCCCTACTCTGCCTTCATCAAAGGAACACAGCCACTTACGTAGATGACATCATGGTCTACAACCCAGATTGGAAGCACACTAAACCAACTCCAGGCTGTGCTGCTGAAGAAAGCAGGACTAACAGATAACCCAAAGAAGTGCTTGCTGGCAGGGCAAGAAGTCCAATATCTTGGCTAGACCCTGGGGAAGGACAAAGTCCATCTGCAGAGCCAGAAGATCGAGACAATCACCTGGGTGCCAGTCCCACAAACAAAAGCGAAGGTGACAGCCTTCCTGGCCCTACAGCTTTTCAATTATAAAATACAACATAAAGCAGGCAGGGAAAATACTAATGCAGATTTCCTATCTAGACAGGTGTCCTTAGTACAGGCAGGCACTCATCCCCACAGAGCTGAGCTTAGGAGGAGGATTTGTGAGGGAGTCTATAGGAAACTCCTTCAGACTACCTTAAGGAATCGGGAACAGCTCTATTACCCGGTCTTCCTTAGGATCCAGATCCACAAAGAATTCTGGGAGAAGGGAGGAGCCTCTCACTAGACTAGAGTATAAGAACTCAGGGCCTAGAAGGGTTAAAGAGGCCCCAAGGAGCAGAAAAGAAGCCATCCTATGAGAAAATATGTTGTTTCATGTTTGAGTGCTACCAAAATAGCAAGGTGAACTGCATTTGTTTTCCGGTTTTGCTTTCACTGTAAATAAAAGTGCACACAAGGAAACATCCAGTTTGCCTCCTTTATTTTCCTGGCTAGTTCCCAAACTGATGTCGCTCTAGTTACCACAGTGAGGTGGAACAGTAGGCCAAATTAAAAAGAGCTATTAAAAAGGCAAAAATCTATATGTTAAAAAAGTAAACAAAAAGTAAGAGGAAAAAGAAATCAATCTGGTTCTCAAACAAGGTGACTGAAAAAATAAAGGCAAAAAGAACAGCGTTCAGGAAGTATAAAGGATCCCAAAAAGTGGAAAATAAGGAAGAATACCTGGTGAAACTGAGGGAGACGAAGAAAGAAATCAAGAAAGCAAAAGGTCAAGTGGAAGAAAGGATTGCCAAAGAGGTAATGTGAGTTGCCAACAATTTTTCAGATATATCAGAGAAAGAAGGGAGGCCCAAAATGGTATAGTGAAACTGAAAAGTGACAAGGAGCAATATGTGGAGAGAGATGGAAGAAATTGCAGAAATATTAAACAAATACTTCAGTTCGGTGTTCACTAAAGAAGAACCTGGAGAAGGACCTTTGCTGGTTGACAAGACTGTGGATGGGAGTGGGGTAAATTAAACTCCGTTTACAGAAGAGAATGTATGGGAAGAACTAGGAAAACTGAAAGTGGACAAGGCCATGAGGCAAGATGAGGCACATCCCAGGATATTAAGGAAGCTCAGAAATGTGCTGGCGGATCCACCGAAAAACCTGTTCAATGGATCCCTGGAATCAGAAGTGATGCTGCAAGATTGGAAAAGAGTGGTGGTGGTCCCGCTTCACAAGTATGATAGCAGAAAGGAGGCCTGAAACTACAGGCCAGTTAGCCTCACTTTGGTGATGGGAAAATTAATGGAGACGATGCTGAAGAAAAGGATAGCAAACTATCTACAATCCGGTGGGTTGCTCGACCCAAGTCAGCATGGATTCACCAGGGGAAGCTCCTGTCAGATAAATCTGATTTTTTTGATTGGATGACTAGAGAATTGGATCAAGGAAAAGTGCTCAATGTGATTTACTTAGATTTCAGCAGTTTTTTTAATACGGTCCCACATAGGAGGCTCATGATTAAATGAGAAGCTTGGGAGTGGGCGCCAAGGTGGTGGAGTGGATTAAATACTGGTTGACTGATCGGAGACAGCGTGTAATGGTAAATAGGACCTACTCTGAAGAGAGAACGGTGTTAAGTAAAGTGCCACAGGGATCAATTTAGGGACCAGTTTTGTTCAATATCTTTGTGAGCAACATTGCAGAAGGGATAGAAGGTAAAGTTTGTCTAGTTGCAGATGAAACTAAGATCTTCAATAAAGTGGACATGCCTGAAGGAATAGAGAGAATGAAAAGTGATTTAAGAAAGCTCGAAGAGTGGTCAAAGATTTGGCAGCTGGGATTCAATACCAAGAAGTGCAGAGTCATGCATCTGGTGTGCAGCAATCCAAAAGAGCTTTATGTGATGGGCAGTAAAAGACTAATGCACACGGACTGGGAGAGGGACCTTGGTGTGATAGTGTCTGATGATCTGAAGATGGCGAAACAATGTGAAAGGCGATAGCTAAAGCCAGAAGAATGCTGGGCTGTATAGAGAGAGGAATAACCAGCAAGAAAAAGGAGGTGATAATGTCCTTGTACAGGTCTTTGGTGAAGCCTCACCTGGAGTACTGTGATTGGTTCTGGAAACTGTATTTCAAAAGGGATAGAGACAGGATGGAGGCAGTCAAGAGAAGGGGGACCAAAATGTTAAAGGGTCTGTATCATAAGACTTATGAGAAGAGATTTGAAAGATCAGACTGGCAGAGAGGAGGAGCAGGGCAGATATGATACAGACCTTCAGATATCTGAAAAGTTTTAATGATGCACAAATTTCAAACCTTTTTTGTCAGAAAGCAGACATTAGAACTAGGAGTCATGAAATGAAACTCCAGTGGGTACGACTCAGATCCAACATCAGGAAATATTTCTTCACAGATGATGAATGCCTAGAATGCCCTTTCAGTAGAGGTGGTGAGGATGAAAAGAGTAAATGAATCCAAAAAGGCATGGGATAAACACTGTGGATCCCTAAAGGCTAGAACACGGAAATGAAGAAAGGGGTGCTTGGAGCAGTATTTACTACCTTTAACCATGTCACTTTCGGGTTTTTGACGCAATTGCAACAATGCTCTCTGCTTCAATGGTGGAGGCAAAGGAGGAGTTGGGTTCAGATAACAACCAATGCTGGGCCCTGACTTTCACGTTCCAGGGCACTGATATGCAGGACATTAGGGAAAAAGCAAAGGACTGCTTCTACGGCCAAGTCCAAAAGCAAAGCACGTTCAAGTAGCATTGTCTGAATTATCAAGACTGCTCACCCTGTATAAATGCTGCTAGCAGTAATTTTATTATGGGTTTGGTAGTTGCTTAGTTTTGATTGCAAATATTACTACCTTAAACATATGGCTTGAGGGTAACCTGCATGGAGTAGCAATTACTACCCTTAACTGAAACATGGGGGAAGCTGCAGAGAGCAGTAGTTATTGCCATAAGAAACTTACGGGGCAGACTGGATGGAACGTTTATTCTTTTTCTGCTGTCATTACTATGTTGGTGCATGCAAAGCCAGGCAGCAAGGGGCGGAAGTATTACAGGAAGAGGTAGCCAAGTTCCCCTCGGCCCGGGATCTGCAGGACCAGCTCACACCTGAAATGGGCTCACTTGTTCCACTAATGAGCTCTCCCATGTCCTAGGGAGTACCATATGACAAAATACAGGATGAAGAGAGGACAGGCATATGGTTTAGGGATGTGAATCGTGTCCTCGATCGTCTTAACGATCGATTTCGGCTGGGAGGGGGAGGGAATCGTATTGTTGCCGTTTGGGGGGGGTAAAATATCGTGAAAAATCTAAAAATCTAAAAATCGCAAAACCGGCACATTAAAACCCCCTAAAACCCACCCCCGACCCTTTAAATTAAATCCCCCACCCTCCCGAACCCCCCCCAAATGAGTTAAATAACCTGCGGGTCCAGCGGCGGTCCGGAACAGCAGCGGTCCGGAACGGGCTCCTGCTCCTGAATCTTGTTGTCTTCAGCCGGCGCCATTTTCCAAAATGGCGCCGAAAAATGGCGGCGGCCATAGACGAACACGATTGGACGGCAGGAGGTCCTTCCGGACCCCCGCTGGACTTTTGGCAAGTCTCGTGGGGGTCAGGAGGCCCCCCACAAGCTGGCCAAAAGTTCCTGGAGGTCCAGTGGGGGTCAGGGAGCGATTTCCCGCCGCGAATCGTTTTCGTGCGGAAAATGGCGCCGGCAGGAGATCGACTGCAGGAGGTCGTTCAGCGAGGGTTCCGGCGCCTCGCTGAACGACCTCCTGCAGTCGATCTCCTGCCGGCGCCATTTTCCGTACAAAAACGATTCGCGGCGGGAAATCGCTCTCTGACCCCCGCTGGACCTCCAGGAACTTTTGGCCAGCTTGTGGGGGGCCTCCTGACCCCCACGAGACTTGCCAAAAGTCCAGCGGGGGTCCGGAAGGACCTCCTGCCGTCCAATCGTGTTCGTCTATGGCCGCCGCCATTTTTCGGCGCCATTTTGGAAAATGGCGCCGGCTGAAGACAACAAGATTCAGGAGCAGGAGCCCGTTCCGGACCGCTGCCGTTCCGGACCGCCGCTGGACCCGCAGGTTATTTAACTCATTTGGGGGGGGTTCGGGAGGGTGGGGGATTTAATTTAAAGGGTCGGGGTGGGTTTTAGGGGGTTTTAGTGTGCCGGCTCACGATTCTAATGATTTATAACGATAAATCGTTAGAATCTCTATTGTATTGTGTTCCATAACGGTTTAAGACGATATTAAAATTATCGGACGATAATTTTAATCGTCCTAAAACGATTCACATCCCTAATATGGTTCACAGATGATTCTGCTCAGTACCTAAGTAGGAAATGGTGTTGGAAAGGTGTGGCCTTGAGATCCCCACTGCCAATAACTGAATAATATGCAGGGGATGGGACAGAGCAGTCAAAAGATGCAGAATTGCAAACTCTAGTCTTAGCTATTTGGAAGAGCTGTGATCTGGGCCATTCCAGGAGTCACCAGTTTACCGACTCATGGGCCGTGGCAAACAAGCTTAGCCGTTTGGGTGTCCCGATGGTATAAACATGATTGGAAAATTGGAAGAAAGACAGTATGGGGAAAAGAGTTGTGGGAGGAGGTATGAAGAGTAGTGCAGAGTTTCCACTCCTGTTAACCATGTAGATGCTCACACTCACAAAGAAACTGTAGAGGTCTGGTATAACCAAGCTGCAGATGCAGCTGCCCAAATTTCCTCTGTAAGCTTAGCAGAACTGAGGGGTTAGCAAAATGGATTCATGAGCAGCCAGGACACTTAGGGGCTGAAGCTACCTACCACTGTGCATTACAGTAAGTAGCATGAGAGCAGTGCCCGACAGATAATTCTCAATCTGAGATCTGCCAATTTATAAAACAGGTGCAGCTCAAGCCTCCAGTGAAGGGATTAGGGTACATCAATAGTGGTAAACAGGCAGTACAGATCTGGCAGATTATAGGCCCTATGTGTCACAGGGCTGTAGGCTGGAGCCAGGACTACCCCTGCAGAAGTGGTGCAGGACTGTGGGAATGGGCTGGTGCTGATCTGCCTAGCCAGCCCCCTTCCCTGCAGGTTGAGTCCTTGGGTTCTGGGGGCAGGTAGGACTTGTCTCTTGCTGAACATCATGGCAAGAGCTGGATTCAAGCACAGGCTGGAACCTGGAGGCAGGCTGGCAGCTGAAGTCAAGCACTGTTTGGGAGCTGGATACAGGTACTGGCTGGGAGCTGGGTCCAGGCATTGACTGGGAGCTTGATACAGGCACTGGCTGGGAGCTGTGTCCAGAGTCATGCTGGAAGCTGGGTCCAGGTACTAACCAGGAGCTGGTTCCAGTTACTGGCCGGGAGTTGGAACCAGGTTCTGACTGGGAGCTGGATCCAGGCACTAGCTGGGACTGGATGCAGAGCACAGGCTGAGGCTTGGACACAAAGCACAGGCTGGGGCATGGACACAAAGCACGACAAGGACAGGTCTAGACAGGGATCAGACAAGGACAAGACTGGACGAGGGCAGGACAAGTTCTCGACAGGTCAAGGAGAACAGAAAACACAGAAGGCCTGGAGGCCACTAGACAGAAGATCTGGAGGCCACTAGGCAAGGCAGAAGGCCCAGAGGCCACAAGGCTAGGCAAGGTAGAAGGCCTGGAGGACAGAAGGCTGGCCAGGTCAGAGAGCCGAAGTGACTCAATGAAGAGGTCCTGATGTACTGGATAGGCTGGGTTAAGTAGGACTGAAGTTTGGAGGTTGTGTAATCAGTGAGGAGATAACTTGCAAGACAGAGAGCAAGGTTCACTGAAGATCCCTTGTGGTGGGCTGTGCAGCAGGCTGAACCTTGATATGGGAAGACTGCACAGCAGGCAAAACCATGACACTAGGCCGTTATCACAGGGGAGTCAAAATGTAGTAACTCTGGTGGACATCTATTCAAGTTACTTTTATGCTTACCCATGTAAACAAGCAACACAATGGATCTCATTTCATTGGTCATTTAGTACAAACCTAGGCTAAAGAAAACTGCATTCACTGGGTCACACACATTCCCTATTACCTGCAAGTGGCTGGGTTAACAGATTACAGTCTGTCACTAGTCTTGCAAGAGTTAAATAACAGGCCAGTGGAAGGCAACACCACCTCTTTACCAAGGATGGTAGGACAACCTATAACCCTACAGGCAGAGGTGCTAGAAATTTGGAAAATGCACCTTCATCCCATACTACCCCTTCAAATCCATGTGCTGTGGGGATGAACTTGCACAAGCCAGACTCACTGTACCTCACTCCTCAGACACAGAAGCTAGTCTGAACAGGAAACCCCTTAAGGGCACCTATGGTCACATTGCTCCATGTGTTGAGCTGATACTGATAGGCCCAGAAGTCATAGAAGGGGTTATAGATGCCGATTATGAAGGGGGGGGGGGGGGGGGAAGGTTCTGTTGTGCAATCAGTCTGACACCAGCTTCAAAATCAAAAAGAACACAAAAAAACTGCAGAATGGATTTGTGAATAGGCCCCGAGTGCCCCTAATTCTGAAATCCCACCATCACAGCAATGTGATGTGGCGGGTTGCAATCAGGAATGAAGATCGGAGTCAGTCACAGTGCCTAGCAGTGGCACTCGGGCAAAGGCAGAAATTATTGCCCAAGGACCTGGAGGAAACACCTGGGAAGTAATGTTAGAGGGACACACCAGTCGTATTGTCGTTAAATCTGAAAGTTTTACTAAGAGCAAAGCAGATAAAGTGGCTGCAGTTTTCATCATGAATATGCTGATCCTACAAACCTCATTTCTCCTCCCCAGCACACACCTGAAGCTGCATGGTCAGAAGCCTACTACTGAATCTATTCCCTTAAAGGAGCTTGCCTGGAATCCCGAACCCACACCAAAGCCCATGACTGATCACCACTCCACCTGTGCCGGCACTTGTTTGCACCATTTTCTGAAGGGCGGGACAAGCATATTCTTCCCTGCGATAAAAAGTGGTGACCCTGCATTCACCCTGAAAAAGGAACTGTACCGGACTGAAGGGCAGGACAAGAATTCTCCTCTCTGCGATAAAAGTGGTGACTCTGCATTCATGCCGAAACGGGAACTGCACCAAACTGATTCCTTATGCATCATTGTCACAAAGCAAGCCTTCCCAGATCCCAATTGAATGACAGCAACATCTTTTAAGAGACTTCACCATATAATGTAAATAGTTAATCCTTAACTGCTCGGTTATCTTGCTCTAATTCTTTCCCCAGTTATGTTAACCTTGTTGTAATGTAACTTTATGACCTCTTTGCACTTGTTAATGTTCTGGTTTTTTTTTCGTTTCACACCCCCTTGTTATATGTAAACCGGCATGATGTGATTTTTAATCACGAATGCCGGTATAGAAAAAACTCTAAATAAATAAATAAATTGTTACTAATGTACTGTCTATTAAGCAGTCTATTTCCCGCTTTGTGGCTTTAAGACATTACATCTTTTGTGTTTTTATTTATATTTATGAATGTTTTAATAATAATCTGCCTAGGAATTTTGATAGGTGGGATAAAAGGTTTTGAAATAATTAAATAAGTACATTTTTTTTTTACTGACATGTATCAGAGATGCTTCTCTGGGCCCTGGGAGGTGGAATGTAAGGGAACTGATTCAGGCCTGACCAGCTCAAAACAGATAACTTAAAGGGCCAGAGAAGTGCATCAGATTATTTCTGACACAATAGCAAAGCTGACACCAGGTTAAAGGTTAACATCAGGGGCAGATTGGCCTATCGGGGGGGGATCGGGCATCCCACCGGTGGGCCGGTCGCTCTAGTCACGTGGTCTGCCGAGCGCGGCCGCGACAGAGCCGCGCTCGGCCAACCACGTGGTATCTCCTGGGCTGGCCTGGGCGGCGAATTCCCGGGCCGGTTGTCAGCGGGAATTCGCCGCTGGTTAACATATCTCTCACAAAGATATAGGGAGACGCAGAGACACAATTAACAATAGCTGCTAATTGCTTGAGACATGTCGCTCAGCAAAATAAACAGATAGCCTTTGTGTTGCCCCCTTCTTCCCTGGGGAGAGTGGGGGAGCTTCACAGCACAATAAGAGATTCAGCAGGACTGACACAGGCACGAGAAGAAGAAACAGAAGGACTGAGAAAAATTCATTTTAGCATTATTTACATAATCTAGCACATATAATATGAACTGTCATGGGATCTACTGTCGTTCTGACTTGGTGTGTGAGTGTCTATATAGCAAGGGACGTATCTAGTGAACTGGATCTCTGCCCAGGAGGGAGCCTACAGGATCTGAACTCTTTGGGGGTCCTCACCACACCCACACAAAGCATGCAGTGGAATAGAGATTCCTCCCTCCGCCTGTGTGCAATATGTAAATTATGAATGTGCCAATATTATAGAAACATAGAAAGGACGGCAGGAAAAGACCAAACGGCCCATCCAGTCTGCCCAGCAAGCTCCCACACTTATCAGTTTCCCAGACTGCCAAGGTCAGGGCCCTTGTTGGTTACTGCTTGATTCCAAATTTCCTGCCACCCCCTGCCATTGAAGTAGAGAGTAATGTTGGATTTGCATCCAAAGTGAGGTATCAGGCTTATTGGTTAAGGGTAGTAACCGCCACATCAAGCAAGTTACCCCCATGCTTATTTGTTTTCTCAGACTGTACAGTTCAATGTCCTTGTTGTGAGTGTAAATCCTCTTTTCCACATTTCCCCTTGCCGTTGAAGCAGAGAGCAATGCTGGAGTTGCATTAACCGTATGAAGGTTTATTGGATAAGGGTAGTAACCACCATTCCAGCAAGCTACCCCCATGCCTCTTTTCATTCATTCCCATCCTCTAGCCTTTAGGGATCCACAGTGTTTATCCCATGCCCCTTTATCAGTAAGTTGTCATTTAATAACTAGGATCTGTCTGCCCCATGACATGTAATTATGTCATTCATGTTTCTTAGCAAGTAAAAAAGGGGCCATTCATTATTACGGAGCCCCCTTGTATTGATCGCATCCACCATAAAAGTGTCCTTGTTTCCAGTGTTCAGTGATATCATTAGCATGTCCTACAGCTTCTTCAATCGTGTTGGAAGAAGAAATCAAATGTACTATCTCTGCAATTCTTGTGCATACACTTTATTATGCAAACATGTTTCTTCAAAGTGAGCAACACCCTACGGTTGAAGCATTAAATTAATTCATATAAGCTCTTTCAAATATTCATTAAAGGAGGAACCTATACAAGCCACACCTACAGCAAATACTCTCATTTTAACTTGTAGGGAGCTCTATCATAGTTCTGTGGGCATGAAAGAGAGGAAGGTGTACAAGGGAGTCTGGCAAAATTTCTCTTCTCAGCCCTTGATTCCCATGCCCAGTTTATGGTTACTACACTTACGTGTCCAGGTTGTCCAGGGAGAACGGCTGAGAAGAGAATCGTATGTAGCTATTCTGGTAGAACCAAATGGTCAAAGGGTTCCAATCTGTCACCAGAAACCATTGTCTTAAGTCGAACTTTGTCCCAAAGATGAGGAGGGGTTTCTCAATGTACTTCTGCACCACCCATTTCCCGTCCAGAACGAGTATGGGATTACAGTCCACCAGTTTGAGCATCTCCTCCAAGCGGTCCATGCAGATTATCCCTGTCAGAGAAACACAGAAACACATCTTCTCACACTGGTGTGAAAAGCAGAGGCACCACTGCCCATCAGTGACTCGCTAACTGGGCAGGCTGGAGGGGCCGATGGCTCTTCATCTGCTGTCTCCTGCTATGTTGTGTTATTATAGGCAACAACGTGGAATGTTAAGCAGAGGAAGTTTTCCATGTGATCACCCGTAAATAAAGTTATTCTTATTTGTATAGAGCTACCAGGTAGATGTAACTCTACAGACACATAATAGACAGTCCCTGCTTCTTGAAGCTTACAATCTTATAAAGACAGAAATATGGTGGTGATGGTGGTGGGGGAGGGGGTGTCCTTTCAGTTGACAACAGCAGGGCCAGCTGCAAGGAGTGGGGCCTCTTGAGAGTCTACACGAGGAAGCAGACTGTGAATGAGGTAAGAAAGCCATGTATAGGAATAATTAAGTTCATATTTTAAAAGTGGCCTCAGAAAGATGTATTTTTTAGGCTGGATTTGAATCTGACTATGAGGAGGTCACCGCAGACTTTGGTCTGCCTTTGTGGAATGTAGAGGGTGAAATCCAGATTGGGGCAGGTCGAGGATATTTTGAGATGTTAAAAAGTCTAGGCAGCAAAGATAAACGTGCCGATCTATTAGTTTGGACAGAAAGGGGAAGAAGGGTTTTGAGGAGCATGTCTGAAGGCAGAGGGGAAGGCTGCAGTAGAAAGTGAAAGAATGAGGATGTGGCAGTATTAGGGATCGCACTGAGGAGCCAGAGGGGAATGGAGTCAGAAGAAGTGGTTAGTTTGGAACAGGAGAGAAAGTGGGCAGTTTCCTGCTCTGCAATTATAGAAAGGTAGGAAAGCAGGGAGTAAAGGGGTGGGGTGGTGGGAAGCAGTGGCTGTTTGAGGAGGGAGTTAAGCTTTGTAAAGGCACAGGAGGGGCTGAAACCAGCCTGCTAATCAGATGGACATAATAGTCTTGTTTGGCAAGCATGATCACTGAATTGGAAAGATGTCAGCAGTCATTTGAAATATACGAAATCAAGATGAGAGCAGGATGGAGGCCAGAGATTCACTGCAGAGTTGGTGCAGGAATGAAGAAAGCAAATCGTGGCAATGAGCCAGAGTTGGGGAATGGCATATCTTACAGTGCAGGGGAGGGGAGATGGGAGAGATAGTATAGTGCAGAGGATAGTATAGTGTTGTAGGAAGAGACTGCCTCATCAACAAATGCTAATACGAGCAGTAAGAAGAAAGGCAGTAGCAGAGAGGACACAGAGATCAGCACATACAATTATCCTTTGCTTACCTCTGCCACGGGACTTGGCTCCTGGCTTTACAATCCAGATATTTCGGTTCCCCTCAATGTCCAGTTGTGGGGTCACTGCTTTCAGCTGTTCCAGCATAAAATCACACTGCTTTGTGTAAGCTTCTGGCCTTTCTATAGTTGCACCATCACTAGGATGAGAGACAATCAATGAAAGAGATTGATGGACCTTGTTCTTTGTTTAAGGGGAAAAGGGTCATCACTCACTATGAGGTTCTGACTGTTCCATTGTAATTGAAGTGAAAAACAGATTTAGAGCCAGGCATTGTATTAAAAACCTGGCTTTTTAGTCTGTCTTTTAATAACTGTTAATTTGATTTAATTAGTATATTTAGATTATTAGTATTGACTTTGGTAGAGTTAACTTTATTTTTTAATTAATGGTATTTTAATTTAATTTTAAAGTTTTATGTTATTATTTTTATGTGTTTTTTGTGTACATATTTTATGTTATAATATTATGAGTGTTTCTTTTTATTTTGTACATCACTTTGATTTAATTTAGAAAATTGATAAAATCAATAAACTAAACTAAACCAGGAAGACTACATTCCATGACAAGAAAGGAAAAACAGCCAATCAGAAAGATGTTTAATATCTTAAGGCTGACATTCCTGTACTGTGTGTATGCACTGAATCAAAGTTCTGGCAGCAAACTGGAAAGTTGGTCTATGGCTGACACAATGCACAGTGTAGTGACTCATTAATGTAATAGCCCCATTATTATATAAAAGCCCCTCAGAAATCATGGTAGTACTTCCTGGCAAACCAGCCCCAATTTAGGCAACGATTACCTTGGCCACATATTACTACTTACTGTATAACCTGGTAATAGGTGTGCAGAAATTTCTCCCACTGAGCATCTGTCATTTTGTATGATGATTCTTTCCCTTTATCGATATCTGCATGAGCCAGGCTGTTAAGATATTCCTGACAGGCACGCAGAGCTATCTCAATCACTTGAGCTGAAACACGACCGCCTTTCTTCTTGACAGCCCTTTTACCCTCTGTAAAGGAAACAGATGCTGATAGTACTTGCATAAAGAAATGTGTGTGTTTGTGGAAGAGGGGAATGCATGCTGGGATGGGGCAACCAGTTTTCAGTTGCATTGGCTCTTGCTGAAATTTTGGACAGCAGTGTGTAAGATAGCATAGGCACTGCTGATTGGACACCAGGGAATGTAACAAACAGAGCCAGGCCAACGCAATAAAGTTCACCTAGCCTAATGTACAGGTTTACTCATGGTTGTATGCGTATTTTGGGCGCACAATCATGGCATTCGATGCAGTAAGGAGATCAACACATCCATAATTTATGTCCTAACTAAAGTGTATCGAATAGCGCCCATGGCATTTAAATTGCACACAAATAAAGATATTAGCTATTACTGCCCAATGTAGGAAAGTGCACCCAAAGGCTGGGTATAGGGTTGCCAGTCTTTTGCACTGAGTGCCCCACGTATGATTATTTCCCAGCTTGTGCAAGGTCATATGTGTGCGCTAAGTGCAAAGACCTCCAAGAACAAGTCCAATCTCTGGAGGCTAGAGCAGCAGATCTGGAAGAGCTAAGGGAGACAGAGAGGGACATATTAGACCTTCAGGAACATATTAGAGAAGTCCTGCCTCCAATCTGGTAGCCCCTGTGCTGCTTTGGAGGATAAAGGTCACCTGGAAGGAGAGCATCAGCTTGAGGAGGTAGGAAGCAATTCTGTAGCTAAGACCTGCCCTCCAGGGGCACATGCCCAGGAGGGAAGGAATAGAATGGCCGTTATAGTTGGTGATTCAATTATTAGGAAGGTTGATAGCTGGTGGACGTGAGGATCGCTAGGTAACTTGCCTGCCTGGTGCAAATGTGGCAGACCTTGCGCATCACATAGATAGGATTTTAGATAGTGCTGGGGAGGAGCAAACTGTCTTGGTACATGTGGATACCAATGACATAAGAAAGTGCAGGAGGGAGGCTCTGGAAGCCAAATTTAGGGTTTTAGGTAGAAAGCTAAAATCCAGAACCTCCAGGGTAGCATTCATATAAATACTCCCCAATCCACATGCAGGACCCCAGAGGCAGGCAGAACTCCAAAGTGACACGAAGGTGCAAGTAAGAGGGTTTTCGATTTGCTAGGAACTGGGCCTCATTTTGGGGAAGGGGGGGGGGGCCTTTTCCGAAAGGATGGGCTCCACCTTACATAAGAGTGGAATCAGGCTGCTGGCACTAACCTTTAAAAAGGAGATAGTGCAGCTTTTAAACTAGATAATGGGGGAAAGCCAATAGTCACTCAGAAGTTTTTGGTTCGGAATGATGTATCTTTGAAGGACACTAAGAGAACATGGAAAATAGGGCATCCCAATAGAAAGGTTGCAATAAATGCCAAAACGGACCAGGTACCTTTAAGTAAAGTGCAGAATGATTCCAAATTGTCCCTGTCAACTGATGAGCAGGTTGTTAATACAAACAAGAAGCATATTTTGAAATATCTATATACAAATGCTAGAAGTCTAAAAAACAAGATGGGAGAGTTAGCGTGAATAGCACTGGATGAAGAGGTAGATATAACTGATATCTCAGAGACCTGGTGGAAGGAGGATAACCAATGGGACACTGTGACACCAGGGTACAAATTGGCGGAGGGGTGGCACTATATGTTAAAGAGAGCATTGAGTCAAACAGGATAAAAGTTCTGCAGGAAACAAAGTGCAATGTTGAATCTTTATGGATAGAAATTCCAGGTGATAAAGGGAATACAATAGTAATTGGGATATATTAAAATCCATTTGGCCAGAATGAACTAACAATGAAATGCTAAAATAAATTAGGAAAGCTAACAAAATCAGCAGCACAGTAATAATGGGTAATTTCAATTACCCCAGTATTGACTGGATGAATGTTACATCAGGACATTCTAGAGCAGTGGTCCCCAACCCTGTCCTGGGGCCCACCAGCCAGTCGGGTTTTCAGGATATCCACAATGAATATGCATGAGAGAAAATTTGCAGGAATATGCAAATGAATGTGCATGAGAGAAAATTTGCAGGAATATGCAAATTTTCTCTCATGCATATTCATTGTGGATATCCTGAAAACCCGACTGGCTGGTGGACCCCCAGGACAGGGTTGGGGACCACTGTTCAGGAGAAGTAAAGTTCCTAGATGAAATAAATGACTGCTTCATGGAACAGCTGATAGAAGAACCAACAAGAGGAGAAACTATTTTAGACCTAGTCCTTAGTGAAACACAGGATTTGGTGCAAGAGGTAACAGTGTTATAGCCATTTGGTAATAGTGATCACAACATTATCAAATTTGACTTAATAACTGGAGGGAGTGCAAAAAAGAAATCTACTATGACAGCATCCAAAAGGGTGACTATGATAAAATGAGGAAAATGGTTAGGAAAAAACTGAAAGGAACAACTGTAAAAGTTAAGGGGCGGATTTTCAGAGCCCTGCTCGCGTAAATCCGCCCAAAACCGGGCGGATTTAGGCGAGCAGGGCCCTGCGCGCCGGGAAGCCTATTTTACATAGGCCTCCCGGCGCGCGCAGAGCCCCGGGACTCGCGTACGTCCCGGGGTTCTCGGAGGGGGGCGTGTCGGGGGGCGGGGCCGGAGCGCGCGGCGTTGCGGGGGCGTGTCGGCAGCGTTTTGGGGGCGGGTACGGGGCGTGGCTACGGCCCGGGGGCGTGGCCGCGCCCTCCGTACCCGCCCCCAGGTCGCGGCCAGGCGCGCAGCAGGCCCGCTGGCGCGCGGGGATTTACGTCTCCCTCCGGGAGGCGTAAATCCCCCGACAAAGGTAAGGGGGGGGTGTAGACAGGGCCGGGTGGGTGGGTTCGGTAGGGGAAGGGAGGGTAAGGTGAGGGGAGGGCAAAGGAAAGTTCCCTCCGAGGCCGCTCCGATTTCGGAGCGGCCTTGGAGGGAACGGGGGGAGGCAGCGCGGCTCGGCGCGCGCAGGCTATACAAAATCGATAGCCTTGCGCGCGCCGATCCAGGATTTTAGTGGATACGCGCGGCTCCGCGCGTATCTACTAAAATCCAGCGTACTTTTGCTTGAGTCTGATGCGCAAGCAAAAGTAGGCTGATCGCGCTTCTTTTAAAATCTACCCCTAAGAGTTTAGCTCAGGCATAGATGTTGTTTAAAAATACCATCTTGGAAGCCCATAACAGATGTATTCCATGCATTAGAAAGGTGGAAAGAAGATTAAATGACTACCGGCATGGTTGAAAGGAGAGGTAATGTTCTAAAAACATCTTTCAAGAAATGGAAAAGGGATATGAATGAAGTAAACAGGAAACAGCATAAGCACTGGCAAGTCAGATACAAAGCATTCATAAGGAAGGCAAAGAGAGAATTTGAAAAGAAGGTTGCCATGGAAGCAAAAACTCATAATAAAATCTTTTTCAGGTATATTCAAGGTAAAAAGCCTGTGAGGGAAGCAGTTGGACCATTAAATGATCAAGAAGTAAAAGGAGCACTTAGATATGACAAAGCCATAGCAAAGAGACTAAATGAATTATTTGCTTCAGTATTCACTGAGGAAGATGTAATATATATACCCATGCCAGAAATGATATTCAAAGGTGATGATTCAGAGGATCTGAAACAAATCTCAGTGATCCTGGAAGATGTACTAAGGCAAATTGACAAACTAAAGAGTAGCAAATCACCTGGACCAGATGGTACACATCCCAGAGTGCTGAAAGAACTGAGAAATGAAATTGCAGATCTGCTTTTGGAAATTTGTAAACTATCAATATTGTACCTAAAGACTGGAGAGTTGCCAATGTAACGCCAATTTTTTAAAAGGGATCAAGAGATGATCCAGGAAATTACAGACCAATGAGTCTGATGTCTGTACCAGGCAAAATGGTAGACACTATTATAAAGAACAAAATTGCTGAACATATAAATAAGCATAGCTTAATGGAACAAAGCCAACATGGATTTAGCTAAGGAAAGTCTTGACTCACAAATTTGCTACATTTTTTTGAGGGAGTAAATAAATAAGTGGATAAAGGTGAGCTAGTTGATATAGTATATCTGGATTTCCAACAAGCATTTAACATGAAAGATTCCTTAGGAATTTAGAAAGTCATGGCATAGGTGACAGTGTCCTATTATGGATTGCCAACTGGTTAAAAGATAGAAAACAGAGAGTAGGGCTAAATGGTAAATTTTCCCAATGGAAAAGGTGAATAGTGGAGTGCCCCAGGGATCTGTTCTGGGACTGCTGCTTTTTAATATATTTATAAATGACTTGGAAATGGGAACAAGTGAGGTAATCAGATTTGCCAATGACACAAAATTATTAAAAGTTGTCAAATCACATGAGGATTGTGAGAAATTGCAAGAGGACATTGCAAAACTGGGAGACTGGGCATGCAAATGGCAATGAAATTTAATGTAGACAAGTGCACAGTGATGCACTTAGGGAAGAGTAACCCAAATTATAGCTACAAAATGCAAGGTTTTACGTTAGGAGTCACCACTCAGGAAAAGGATCTAGGTGTCATCGTGGAAAACACATTGAAATCTTCTGCTCAGTGTGCAGCAGCAGCCAAGAAAGCAAATAGAATGCTAGGAATTATTAGGAAAAGAATAGAGAATAAAATAAGAGAATATCAGGGGGTCACGTGATGTCATGAAAGAGCACGGATGTGCTGTTAGTGCTCTCCAGGGGCCCTCCCGTTAATTTTTCATTTTAATCGTGACTTTGACCTTTTTGCTTCATTGCCGATTTATGAGTGAAGCCCTGCTTGGTTGCGCGCTGTCGCCTCATACATACCAGGAGATCTTTCGCTGCTAATACCCACGATCATGGCCATGCATCTGGCCAAGAAGGAGAAGGAGAGACCTGCTAAGATGATGCTGGTGGAAGAAGAAGACAATACAGTCAGTCTAGGCACAGAGCCAGTGAGTTCCCCTTTGACGATAGCATCTGCTGTTATAGCGGTGCTGGATGGCTGTTTTTCTGCTTAGATGAAAAACTAACTACATATGGCCAGTGCAGTCAAGAAGCAGAGCAGAGAAATTCTCATTTGGAAGACAAGATGATGCATTTAGAAGTGGAAGTTCAGGATCTTCATAAAAGTCATAAAGTACTGCTTGCAAAAGCTGATGGCTTGGGATAATTGCTCCAGGAGAAATAATCTTCGGATAGTGGGCATTCCTGAAGACCTCCCTGATGCTAATTTGGGGGCAACGTTGGAGAAATGGCTTACAACATATCCTGGCCTTATGTACAGAAAGGGCTCACAAAACTAGATACGGAACAAGCTTCGAGTTGTTATGATGCAAGTTCTTAATTTTGCTCATTGTTGCGACCATCGCTGCCTGACGTCTCCACCCCGCCCCCTTACCTCTGTGGCGACTCCCTCTTTGCTTGTTGGATGTTTGGCTGCCGCGGCATCATCCTGCCACCCTCCTCTGGCGTCCCCAGACTGGCAAGACGCTGCACTCCGCCATGTTTCCCAGAAGCCTAAGGGTGTGCGTACGGTGTGGCCCCGACTCAAGTACCAGCAGTGGCGCGAACCTCAGGGGCAACCCCCTGAGATGACGTCATCTGCACCGGATATTTAAGGTCTCTGAATTCGCTAACTAGTGAGTTACCATCCTTCTCTCAGAGCTTTCCCTGGAACCAGGTACTCGCTCCTCGAGGGCCTAATCCATTCCAGCTCCTGGGCTGCTTCAAGAGACTATTGTGTGAGTGTTACCATCAAGGTTATATGCCTGAACTCTGCATACCCTGCCTACTCACTATACTTAGTTTCTCTACAGCTCTGCCATCCTGGGATCGCTGTTCCAGTATCTGAGGGACTACAGCCCAGCCGGGTGCTTCCAGCTCACTACTGCCACTTCTGGTGGTTCAGTATACTGTCTAATAAAAGAACTAGTGTGTGTCTGTCTCCATACTCTGAGCCTGACCGGTGGTCCCTCTCGGGATCTTCCCCCAGGGGCGTGGTCATCTGCCACCGGCCCAAGGATCCACCCACAACTATCCCAAACAATAACACTCATAAAGTGGACATTTTCAGGGCCTATCAGAAGTTGCAACCTCTGCTTTATGAGGCTCAAAATGTCTTAGTTTCAGGACTATTCTCAATCTGTGGCAGAGAAGCGCAAATCTTTTACTTCGGTGTGCACTCAAATGATACAGAAGAAGCTGAGGATCGCTTTGCTCTTTCCTGCTAAGCTTAAGGTGATATATCAGGGCAAAACTTTGTATTTGAGACAGCTGCTGAAGTAGCCCAGTTTTTGCAATCTTTGGATACACCTCGATGGATTTTCATTTTCATGATGTCTGTTACTCTTTCTTTGGAGATCACATTTGACTTGGCGACTAGGAGAGAGCCCCCATGGATTTATACACGATGATTCATATCCCAGATAGGATTGCCAGGCAGTGTGAGACCTGTATTGAGTTTTTTGTTCTTACTACGTTCTTTTTTCATACATATTGTCCTCTCTGGGTTTTGGTAGAAGAAAAAGGGGGGGGGGGGAGTTGGGAAGGGGGGAGTTTTTTCTTTGGGCAACGATCAGTGCTGAACATTTAATTTTCTCTTTGTCAATGATGGGTGACCAGCTATGGAATACTACTTTCTTTTCTCCTTCATTATCTTGGCTTTGCATGGGGGGGGGCAGCCTAGGCTGGGAGATCTCTTCCTTACGGTAATTTTTTTTGTTTATACCTTGCATTACATTCCATAAACTGTTTTCTTTTGGGTAAAAAGTTGAAATATATTTATGGGAATGTTTGCTGAATAGGATCTGTAGTAAAACGTTATAAACTGTTACAGGCTATGAGCCGCTTACATGCTGATGTTGCTATGTACAAAAGACACAGCTCATAGATTCTGAACATGATAAATTAAACAAAAAATGGGTGGGACATATATAACTGGGAGAGGCAAGATTCGCTTTCCTTTTACCCCCACCCCCCAAACACATTCCCCCTTTTCCTTGCTTCACTGAAGAACGACAAACATCTTTATTTGGTCAAATAAAGGCCGCAGTTTATTTACACCAGACCCGAGCCCGATAACTTTATAACAAAGCTAAAACATGACCCCCCTCCTTGTAACATCCTTCTTAACCTGCCCCCCACCTCATCCCACTGGTAGAGCTCCGCCTGTATCCTCCAGACCTCTTACCCCACCTCGTCCGAGCGTTGGTAAGTGATATCGCCTCTGAGCATCGGCCCCCCTCTTGCTCATTGGCCATCTCGTGCAGCAGCCCCCCCGCACTGCACAAGATTCTCCCCCCCCCCCCCCTTTTGCATACCTTTTAACAATACAATAAATCAACAACATTTGGGCTCGGGTTTACCACCACCACTGCGACAAATAGCAAATGTTGCTTACCTGATGTAACAGGTGTTCTCACAGGACAGCAGGATGTTAGTCCTCACAAATGGGTGACATCGAGGATGGAGCCCACCACGGAAAAGTTCTGTTTAAACTTTGACTGGCCCCTACTGGGCATGCCCAGCAAGGCACTGACCCTGCAGCCAGCAGGGGTCTCCCTTCAGTCTGATTATCAAGCTACAGGCAGTGCCTAGAAAGGAAAAATAAAACGAACCCAACACCGCGGGGAGGCGGGCGGGTTTCGTGAGGACTAACATCCTGCTGTCCTGTGAGAACACCTGTTACATCAGGTAAGCAACATTTGCTTTCTCACAGGACAAGCAGGATGGTTGTCCTCACAAATGGGTGAGTACCGAGCTGAGGATGTCCCAACTTGCACCAAATGTACCCAACGGTGTGCAGCAGGCACAACAACTGAGGAGAAATTTGGGAAAGGGCATCCGCACCCTACCGGGTAGGTGGAAGGGTGTTGGTACATCAGGTTGGAAAAAGGTTACGCAAGACAGACTGGCCGAAGATGGAGTCCTGTCTTCCAGCCTTGTCCAAACAATAGTGGGCTGCAAAGGTATGGAGAGAACTCCAGGTTGCAGCTTTGCAGATGTCAGGAAGCGGCACCGATCAAAGGTGTGCCACTGACGTCACCATGGCCCTCACAGAGTGTGCTTTAACACGGTCTTGAAAAGGAATGCCAGCTTGCTCATAGCAAAAAGAAATGCAGTCCGCCAACCAGGAGGAAAGAGCCTGCTTACCCACAGGTTGTCCTAACTTGTTAGGATGGAAAGAGACGAATAATTGAGTGCTCTTCCTGTGAGAAACTGTACGGTCTAGGTAAAAAGCTAGAGCCCGTTTACAGTCTAGGGTATGCAGGGTCTGCTCTCCAGAGTTGGAGTGGGGCCTGGGAAAAAAGATAGGTAGTACGATAGATTGATTGATATGAAACTCCGAAACTACCTTAGGTAAAAATTTAGGGTGAGTGCGGAGTACCGCCCGGTCCTGCAGGAGCTTAGTGTAAGGCGGATAGGTAACTAGGGCCTGCAATTCACTAACCCTGCAAGCTGAAGTAACAGCCAAAAGGAATAACACTTTCCAAGTGAGATATTTCAAGTCACAGGAGTGCAGAGGTTCGAAAGGAGGTTTCATTAGACGACCAAGAACCAGGTTAAGGTCCCAGGATGGGGCCGGAGGACGCAAGGGTGGCTTTAGATGGAGTAAGCCCTTAAGAAAGCGTGTTACTAGGGGTTGTACTGAAATAGGATTACCCCCAATACCCTTATGGAAGGCGGCTACCGCACTGACATGCATTCTGATAGAAGAGGTTTTAAGACCTGATTCAGAGAGATGCCATAAATAGTCCAAGAATTTGGAGATTGGACAGGAAAGGGGATCAAGGGACTGAGAAGTGCACCATGATGTGTACCTTTTCCATTTGTATGAGTAAGACTTCTTGTGGAAGGCTTTCGTGAAGCTATCAGGACCCGAGAAACGGAATCTGAAAGGTTAAATGGTTGAAGGACTAACCTTTCAACATCCATGCCGTCAGGGACAAGGCTTGGAGGTTGGGATGGAGGAGGCATCTGTCGTTTTGAGTGAGCAGATGCGGGTCCTTTCCCAGAGGAATGTGCCTGCGGATGGAGAGATCCTGGAGTATTGGAAACCATACTTGGCGTGGCCAGTAAGGTGCTATCAGGATCATGGTTCCTCCGTCCTGGCGTAGCTTCACGAGAGTCTTTGACACAAGAGGGAGTGGAGGGAATGCATAGAGCAGACCGGTTGTCCACTTGAGGGAGAATGCATCTCTCGGCCGAGAGTGCTGGCTCCGAATGAGAGAGCAGTAATCGTCTACTTTGTGGTTCTGAGGGGACGCAAAGAGGTCTATGCGGGGAGAACCCCACTTGTGAAACAGAGAGGTCGCTACCAGAGAATCGAGTGACCACTCGTGTGGTTGGAAGACACGGCTCAGCTGGTCTGCCAATACATTGTCCACTCCCGGCAGGTAAGTGGCCCTGAGGTACATGGAGTGGGAGAGGGCTTCCGCCCAGATCTGCGCAGCTTCCTGACACAGAAGGAAGGAGCCTGTGCCTCCCTGCTTGTTTATGTACCACATGGCCACTTGGTTGTCCGTCTGGATTAAGATTATCTGATGAAATAGATGATCTTTGAAAGTTCGGAGCGCATAGCGGATTGCTCGAAGTTCCAGGAAATTGATCTGGTGTTCGGCTTCCTCTTTGGACCATAACCCTTGGGTTTGAAAGTTGTCCACATGGGCTCCCCAACCGATGTGAGAAGCGTCGGTGGTTAGGATTACTTGCGGATCCGGTGGAAGAAAAGGTAAGCCCTGAAGGAGGTTGACCTGAGTCGTCCACCAGGTTAAGGATAGGCGCAGCGCTTGTGTGACTGTGACTATGGAGGACAGAGGCTGAAAAGCTTGAATCCATTGGTGTCGTAGAGTCCATTGTGTTACTCTCATGGCTAGTCGGGTCATGGGAGTGACTTGAACCGAGGATGCCATGTGTCCTAGGAGAATGAGGAACTGGCGAGCCGTGGCAGTGTTCTGAGACTGGAGCTGGCGAGCCAGGGATATTAGGGTGTGGACCCTCTGAAGAGGAAGGTAAGCCTTTGCCTGTAAGGTGTCCAAGTCTGCCCCAATGAAGGATAAGGTTTGAGATGGGACTAAGCAAGATTTCTCGTAATTGACAAGAAACCCTAAGGAAAGGAGTGTTTGAATTGTCAATTTTAGGGAGGATTGAGCTATCTGTTGGGTGGAGGCCCTGATTAGCCAATCGTCCAGGTAGGGGTAGACGTGGACACCTTCCTTCCTTAGGAATGCTGCTACCACTACGAGACATTTGGTAAAGACTCGTGGGGCAGAAGCCAGACCGAAAGGTAGGACACGGTATTGATAATGGTCGTGGCCTACTAGAAACCGCAGATATTTGCGATGGGATTGTGTGATCGCAATGTGGGTATAAGCGTCCTTGAGGTCGAGAGAGCACAGCCAATCCCCTCTTTGTAGCAGAGGGAGCAGCGCGCCTAGGGTTACCATTTTGAACTTCTCTTTTTGAAGGTATTTGTTGAGGGCTCGAAGGTCCAAAATGGGACGTAGTCCCCCTGATTTCTTTGGTATTAGGAAGTATCTGGAATAGAATCCCTTGCCTCGTTGAGAGGGAGGAACGGGTTCTATAGCATTTGATTGCAGAAGAAGAGATACTTCCTGTTGTAATTGAGCCAAATGGGTGGATAGACTCCACGCTTGAAGAGGCGGGGAGTCTGCCGGAAGAGTTATGAAGTTGAGGTGGTAACCCTGTGTGATAATTGTTAGCACCCACTGATCTGAGGTGATCTGCAACCAAGGTTGTAGAAAATGGTACAGTCGACCTCCTACAGGAATGTCTGGAAGAGGGGTTTGGCATGTGTTCCCTACAGGGGAGTCAAAGGCCAGCCGCAGGCCCAGGAGGAGGGGCTACAGTAGGCCTTTGTTTCCTAGGCTGACGCGGCTGAGGCCTAGTAGAGGATCGAGCTGGACGAGGCCTGGCCGATGGAGGGTAGTAACGGCGTGGCCGAAAGAACGACTTCTTAGAGTCCTTCTTAAGTGGTTGTTTGGAGGAAACCTCAGACGGAACAGAAGAAAGTTGTTTTAACGTCTCGTGGTGATCTTTTAATTCAGCAACAATTTGCTGAATTTGTTCTCCAAACAAATTGTCCCCTAAGCAGGGTAAATCCGCTAAACGATCCTGGACCTCTGGGCGAAGGTTGGATGATTTTAACCAAGCCCAACGTCTGGCCGAAATGGCAGTAGCTGAAACCTTTGTGGAGGCATCAAAGATGTCATAAGCCGTTCTGATCTCGTGCTTCCCTGCTTCAAACCCTTTGTTAAGAAGGGCCTGAAGCTGTGGCTGGTATTGGTCAGGTAATGTGTCAGCAAAATCTTGCATCTGTTTAAGGATGGCTCTGTTATATTGCGTCATGTAGAGTTGATATGAGGCTATGCGAGAAATCAGCATAGCTCCATGGTACACTTTCCGTCCCACACTGTCCAGGAATTTATTGTCCTTGACCGGCGGAGTGGAGGAGTGTGGCTTTAGACGCTTGGCCTTTCTTTGTGCGGACTCAACCACAACAGAGCGATGATCCAGTTGAGGCTTTTGAAAGCCTGGTGCTGACTGGACGAGATATGTGGAGTCAGCCTTCTTGTTAACTGGTGATACAGATGAAGGAGATTCCCAGTTTTTCTTTAAGAGATCGAGAAACACCTGGTGAATGGGGATGGAAGCGATGATTTTTGGAGCATCCAAAAATTGAAGCAGTTCCATCATCTGGTGTCTGTCATCGGTCTCAGATTGCAGCTGAAAAGGTACAATTTCGGACATCTCCTTTACAAAATTAATAAAGGAGAGATCCTCTGGAGGAGATCTTTTTCTACTCTCTCTAGGAGAAGGCGGTGATGGTAAATCTGTGTCAGAAGATGTATCATCACCCCAGGTATCATAGGGATCACTTGGGGGTTGAAGCCCCGATGGACCTGGTTGAGGATCCGAAGGCATCGAAGGAAACCTTGGAGGAACCGGTGGTACAATCGGTACTGGGAACGGCATCGAGGGTTTCGGTGCTGCCGATGGAGTCGGTGCCTGTCTTGGAACCAATGGAGCCAAAGGATAAATCGGTGGAGATATACGAGAAGGCACCGATGGGACCACCCCGGAAGGGGGAATCAGGAACGGTGTTTCTCCCGCCGATGAAAATCCAGTCGGAGACGATGGCGCTGTCGGTGCTACTGGAATCATCGATGGAAGGGCATGTACAAGTGCCTCCATACGTTGTAGTAGCGGTGCCAGCGCTTCCACCAAAGGTTTGGTGGTCGGTTCCTTCCTCGGTGGCGGAGTCGGTGCCGGGGTCGATGCCGGTGGTGGTGCCGGAATCGGTGCCGGAGACGGTGCCAATGGAGGTTGGAATCTTTGCATCGCTTTCTCGATGGCCTCCTGGACCAGCCGGTCCAGTTCAGCCCGGAGACCAGGGGTAACAATACCCGGCTCGACGGGAGAAGGAGGCTGAGGCAGAGCCGGAGGGACCACCGTAACCGGTGGGATCATGGCTCCCACACCCCGAGAGGGTGAGGGTTTCCTCGATGCCTGCGAACGAGACGTGGATGGTGCCAAGTCTGATCGAGGCCTCTTAGTCGGTGGTTCGGCCTGTTCAGAGGTCGATGACTGTGGATCCTCGACAGGCCGAGACTTGTGCCGTCGATGGCGATGCTTGTCCTTCCGGTCTCCTCGCCCATCCGGGGAGGGGACAGGAGTCGACGGCCGAGAAGTCATCGATGGTGGACGGTCACCGGAGGGTTGACGATGGTGGTGCAATTTCGACGGTGCCGGTTCCGATGACGTCGATGCTATCGATGGCGTTGGGGTGGGTGCATGGAAGAGGAGCCCCATCTTCTCCATCCTGGCCTTGCGACCCTTAGGTGTCATTAGGGCACATTTGGTGCAAGTCAGGACATCATGCTCACTACCCAAACACAAAACACAAACCCTATGGGGGTCTGTGATTGACATAGTCCGGGTACAATCCGGACATCGACGGAACCCCGTTGCCATGGCTTAAGGCCAAATTTAGTCGCGGGTTCGGTAAGTGCCAACAGGCCTCGAGGGCCAAATTCGACGGTAGTCGAGGAAAAAGGCAAAAAACTTACCGGTTTCCGCGAAGGTGACAAAAATTTGTCGAAGGGAGACCCCTGAGGGGCAAATTTTCTTCGGAAAGAAAAGTACCGAATTCCTGTCAGGAACGTGGTAAGGGAGGTCCTTTCACCACGTGGCAATTGCTGCGTGGAAAAAAGAAGACTGAAGGGAGACCCCTGCTGGCTGCAGGGTCAGTGCCTTGCTGGGCATGCCCAGTAGGGGCCAGTCAAAGTTCTGTTTAAACTTTGACAGAAGTTTTCCGTGGTGGGCTCCATCCTCGATGTCACCCATTTGTGAGGACAACCATCCTGCTTGTCCTGTGAGAAACATATAACCATACACTTTAACAATACCACAACAACCCCCTCTGGGTGGGAGGGAGGGAAAGCTTCTTGCCTGCTGCCTCGGCCGTTTCCCTGCCAACTGAGGCTGAGTAACGGCTGCTCCAACTGACTCACTTTCCTTGTCCAATCCCTGGTCCGCCTTTAAAATTCCTGTACCCTATTGGCTCCCTACCTAGCCCCCTCCCCCCCCCTTCCTTTCTAATTCCTCCCCTTTGTTTATCTTCCTCACTAGGGCCTCGCTCTCTTGCCGCCCGTTATTTTCGCAGTGTGAGACAAGCTCACCCTGCTTTAACTTCTATGCCTCTGCTACTTCTCATAAAGCTGGGATGGATATTCTTCTCATACATAAGTCTTTGCATTTCCAACTGATTAAAATGATCAAGGATGCTGATGGTAGATATATCTTTGCGGAAGGCTTATTATATCGAAAGAAAGTCTTGCTGGGAAGTGTTTATGTCCCAAATAGTTATTCCAAAATATTTTTTGCAAAAATTGTTTATATTGCATCCCAATATTCTCATATTCCAATTCTTAAGAGGGAGATTTTAATGTGGTAGCTGATCCTTCAATAGATAGGATCCCTGCTAAACTATGAACGAGTCAGGATCAGAGGCGGGGCATACCTATTTATGTGAACAACTTTCTTTGATGGATGTGTAGAGGTTTTTTACAGAAATGGAAAGAGTTTGAATATTTTAATGAAGCACATAAACAAGACTCCTTGCTATTTTGGGAAACTGCGAGAGCCGGATTAAGAGGAGATACTATTGCCTACATAGCTCAGAAAAAGAAACAGATCTAAGGAGATATTTGTTTTGGAAAAACAGATACAAATTGATAAAAAGGAACTCTGCCTCTGATCTTACCCCTGAGAATAAATTCAGATTCTGCAATACTCATACTGCTTTAATTACTCTGAAACACTAAAAAATGGAAAAAAAAGTATATTGTATTACAAATATAGAATTTTTCTCCATGGCAACAAAGCAGGAAGAATGTTGGCTAATGCTGTAAAGCAATAGCAAGGCAAATCATATATATATAGTTGCCATGAAAATGAGGGGAGGCACTATTGTTAGAGACACTAAAATGATTGGGAGTTTTTTTGTTAATTTTTATAAAAAATCTCTAAGCTCTGGAGTCTAATAACATACTGGAAGTCACAAAATATTTAAGAGATATTCCCCTTCTTCAGTTGCAAGAACAGGATTTAGATTTGTTAAATGCTCCTCTTTCTCTGATGGAATTGGACTCTCTTATTAGGAATTCACCATTACAAAGGACTCCAGGTCCAGACGGCATGACTGGTGAATTTTATAAAATATTGATTGACCAGGTATGCCTACTGTTGGGAAAAATGTTTGATTCTCTGTTGGAGACTGGGTAATTTTATCAGGAGACTAATCTAGCTAATATTGTGGTCTTGCCTAAACCAGGGTGTGATCTGCTGTTGCCTGGCTCATACAGGCCAATCTCTTTATTGAACTTCAATGTAAAATTATTGGCTAAGATTATGGCTAACCGATTAGCTACAATATTACCATCTCTGATATCCTCCAGTAAAGGGAGATATGCAGCCAATGTCCGTAAAGTTTTAGCTTCCGTGGAACACTCCACACTACATCACATGAATTCTTTACTCATTAGTTTTGACGTCAAAAAGGCATTTGACAGGGTCAATTGGGAATATCTCTTTGCAGTTTTGCAGACCTATGGATTTCAGGGTTCCTTCTTACAGAGTATCAAAATACTATACACTAACCCTACGATGAGAATACTAGTAAATGGGGAATGTACTGAGGTTTTTAGTTTACAAAGAGATACTAGGCAGGGTTGCCCCCTGTCACCCCTACTTTTTGTGTTATCATTAGACCCTTTTATTCGGAAACTTCTGCAAGAAGAGCGGATTGAGGGTATTACCATTGGGAATAGAAATTTTAAAGTTGCTGAATTTGCAGATGACCTCCTTTTACATATCACTCGACCGCAAACCTCTTTGCCTGCACTGTTAACTGAGCTTGCTATAAATGGGGAGCAGGCTGGGCTGAAGCTGAACCTAGATAAGTCTGAAGCCATGGCTATCCATGCTTGGGGACCTAGGGATTGGAGGGGTGCATTCCCATTAGCTTGGGCTCCTCACCATATGAAGTATTTGGATATCTGGTTCACTAAAGACATGCATCTCTTACATTCTTTTAATGTGGCCAAGTTTCAAACGGTTACTAAGACCTCTTTACGAAAATGGAATCATCTGGCTTTGTCTTTGGGGGCTAGAATCTATCTGTTTAAAATGGCCACCTTCCCTAAGTAGATTTATGTCTTGAATGTTCTCCCTATGGTGTTGAGCTCAAAAGACATACATGACTTTCATGGGGAACTGCGTTTTTTTCCTGTGGAGGGGCAGTAAATCTAGAGTGCCTCTGTTACAATTGATGGGTTTGAGACAGCAGGGAGGGATGGCTCTGCCAGATCTAAGATTGTACAACCATTGTGCCAATTTAAAACAGCTGGGAGATTGGATCATGGATACTTCTTTTTACTGTGAATCTCAATATGAAGCTGCTGTTACTCACCCTATACACCTACGTTTTACATTGCACGCTTCATCTTTTCAATTATCGCCCTACTTGAGAAAACATGTTTTGATATCCTCAGCCCGTAGCTCATGGCACTGGATTACTTCCAAATTGAAATTAAATAATTCCATAGCTCCCTTCCTTCTTATCGTGGGTATCTTGATTTTTCATCTGGGCTAGCTAGACATATTTATAGGCAATGGGTAACTAAAGGTTTTTTGGTTGTTTCTCACTTTCTAGATAAGGGAGGGAAATTACTGCCATTTCATTCTCTACTTTTTCCAGACAAGTATGTGTCTTGAAAAATGTTTAAATGAAGGAAGTGGTAGTTTCATATCATTATATAAAGGTACCAACCAGATTACCCGCTCATATTGTAATAATCAATTTACCACCAGCCCCCGTTTTTTTGTTACATCGGTGAAACTCAAAAAATGTTAAACACATAAACAAAAGTTAAAGTTGTGAAAAATGTGAAACATTGTTCCAAACATAATTAATTCTTATATTGCATGTCAGTGCTTATAACACGAAAAGTTATTCATGAATATTACTTAGCTGCACGTCAAGCTATATCCTGGAAGCTCCTCAACGCTTCTGAAATGGTTTGATAGCACTTCCTTTTGAGTTTCACCGACTTAACAAAAAAACGGGGAGATGGTGGTAAGTTGATGATTACAATATGAGCGGGTAACCTGGTCGGTACCTTTATGTAATGATATGGAATTACCACTTCCTTCATTTAAACATTTTTCAAGACACATACTTGTCTGGAAAAAGTTTTTTTTGAAAACACATAATAAAAAATTGTTTTCATTAAAAAATTCATGTGAGTTTATTTTGGTACATTGTTGAGTTTACTCACATTTTGGTATTTTTTGTTTTGTGATTATTTCATTCTCTTCAGCAAAAGTCGGGGGAGGGTAATATTTCTGATTAGGAGGGTAATATTTCTGATTAGGATGGGAATTAGTATAGCATTGGTTTGATTTGGAAGACCATGGATGGCATACTTTATCTTTTTTTCATAAATTGCCACAAGCTAAACTTCCTGGTTTCTTGCTAGAGGGTTTGTGTCTAAGTGGATTGAGGAATTACATTTACAGTTTTCTCTATCTGTGTTCACTTCTTGCTTTAGATTTATTCCTAAAATTACACAGAATATGCAGATGAGGGAAGTACAATTTAAAATTTTATCCAGAGCCCATGTCTCACAAAGATAAGCATACTTAGCTGGTTTGACTGATTCGGATTTGTGTTTAAAATGTAAAGTGGAGGTTGGCCCTGTGAATATCCAAAAATTTGAGGAACAAGTGTATCATTATGTTGAAAGTGTTCTTTATGAGCATTTATTTTTTTCTGCTCCGGTGGCTATATTTGGATGTTTGAATTCTGGAGAACAATACACACTCACTACAAAAGCAATGGATAACCAAGACTACTGTTCTGCATCATTGGAGAGCTGAATTTGATCCACCTATTATGTTCTGGAGGAATGCTATACATCAATTACTGCTAAAGGGACCGACGACTGGAAAGAGGAGTCCTCCCAAAACCAAGCAGAACCTGCTGGACATTTGGTTGCCGTATATTGACTCTTTACCCTCTCGTGTTCGGAGTTCGATTTTGAATACATACTAGTCTATAGCTGGTTGTTTAATATACACTGCTCATCATCAAGCTGGGGTGGTAGGTTGGGAGGGGTGGTTGGGTTGGGTGGGGTCTGTAAATTCACTTTTTGATGTTCTTTCTTGTCTATGCCTTGTGTGCTCAAGGACAATGCAGCCAGGCATGTTTTGTTCATTTTCTTTCATCTTTAGTAAAAAGATTTAAACATAAAACAGAGACTATCAAAATGCCTCTGTATCGCTCCTTGGTGCGACCTCTTCTTGAGTATTATGTTCAGGTTTGGTCACCATATCTCAAAAAAGATATAGCAGAATTAGAAAAGGTACAGAGAAGGGTGACCAAGATGGTAAAGGGGATGGAACAATTCCCCTATGAGGAAAGGCTAAAGAGGTTAGGACTCTTTAGCTTGGAGAAGAGATGGCCAAGGAGAGACATGATAGAGGTCTATAAAATAATGAGTGGAATGGAACGAGTAATTGTTAATCAGTTATTTTACTCTTTCAAAAAGTACAAAGATCAGGGGACACACAATGAAGTTACTGTGTAATTCATTTAAAACTATTAAGAGAAAATAATTTTTTACTCAATGCATAATTAAGCTCTGGAATTCGCTGCCAGAGGATGTGGTGAAAGCTATTAGTATAGCTGTGTTTAAAAAAGGTTTGGACAAGTTCCTGGAGGAAAAGACCATTAACAATTGTAAGAGAGAGTTGTAGAAATCCACTACTTATTCTTGGGATGAGCAGCTTGGAATCTACCCCTTGGGATCCTGTCAGGCACTTGTGACCTGGCTTGGCCACTGTTGGAAACAGGATACTGGGCTTGATGGTCCCTTGGTCTGATTCAGTATGGCAAGCCTTATGTTATGTTATGTTATGTTATGTTCTAACTGTCTGGATTTCTTCTAGACTATACAAAGTTTTGCTTTGATGTCCAGAAGCAAAAGGAGGGCTAAAATGTCCAGAAATCGTCCTGGTTTTCGTCCTCTGAGATTTATTTATTTTATCTGCTGGGGTGGGTTTTCCCCCAGTTGATGGGAGAGGTGGTGAAGGCTCTGTCTGGTCTTCCCCGGCAGTAGAGGGAGCTTCATGTCAGGACTGGTGGGGGAGTGGGTGGCAGGGTAGTTCATTCCCGTGCTGTCTCTGCTTTCTGTGCCTGAGGTTTCTTTTTGTTGCTTCAGGCTGCCCATCAGCCAAAGGAAAAGGAGAGGCCCCTCAGTGCCGTCGGAGTGAAGCAAAAAAAAAAAAAAGAGGGCTAGCAATGACAAGGCTGTGGGAGCAAAGTAAAGAAGAAGCCCCGCAGGGCTGTCAGCAGACCCTGTCCTGCTGGCAGCCCAAAGAAGAAAAGAGGCCTGCTGTCAGCCAGAAAAAAAAGAAAGGCCCTGTAGAGCCATCGGCAAACCCCCATCTTGCCGATGACCCGAAGAAAAGGAGAGGCCCAACAGCCTCGTCGGGTTGCAGCAAGGGAGAGGCCTCACAAGCCAGTCGGCACTCCCCACCCTGCTGGAACCCTAAGAGGAAAAGAGGCCTGGCACCGGCAGGGCTGTAGGCCAGAAGAAAGACAAAGGTCCCACAGAGCCTTTGGTGGATCTAATCCTGCCAGCAACCCATAGAAGAGACGGGGCCCAGACTGAGTTTGTGTATGTGAGAGAGAGTGAATGTGTGTGTGTGTGTGAGCCAGAGAGAGAGAGAGAGAGTGGCAGGCTGTGTGTGAGAAAGAGTGATTGCACGGGTGGTGGGTGGATATGAGAAAGAGAGTGACTGCATGCGGATTGGGTGGATGTGAGAAATGAAGTGACTGCATGGGGGTGGGTGGATGTGAGAATGAGAGTGAGTGCATGTGGGGTGGGTAGATTTGAGAGAGTTACTGCATGGAGGATGAGAAAGAGAGACTGCATAGGTGGATGTGTGACAAAGAAAGAAAGTACTGAATGGGTGGGTGAATGTGAGAAAGAAAGTTACTGCATGGGTGGTGGATATGAGAAAGAGAGTGACTGCATGGGTGAATGGATATGTGTGAGAAAGAAAGTGACTGCATGGGGATGGGTAGATGTGAGAAAGAGAGTAACTGTATGGGAGAGTGGAAGTAAGAAAGAGAGTGCATGTGTGTGTGTATGTGTGTGTGAGAGAGAGAGAGAGAGAGAAAGCATGAGTGGGTGGGTGGGTATGAGTGACCATGTGCTTGTATTACAGAGAAGAAAGTTTGTGTGCTCATTTCTCCCGCATTAATCTACAACAATCTCAGGGTGAGTGGATATCAAAAGATACTAGATATAGAAAGTGGGGAATTTTTAAAAGCCTTATTAATTTTAATATTGGGTGTTTGATGTTTTTGCTGGTTTGAAATATTTTACTGGTGTTTGGTTAATTTTTTAAAAAAATTTATATGAGTTCTTAATTATTGGATGTTATTCTATTTGTCAGCTGTTTTGAAATATTTATATGGTTTTATAATTATGATTGATGTTTTATTTTTTTTATTGTTTGATGTTTTATGAGGAATGATGATGTTTGTTTTTTATGTATTTACTCTGCATACAGGGTTTGATTTTTGGTTTCAGTTCAGTTATTGTCTATATGTTTCTGTTGGTTTCTTTATATTTGATGAGGGTCTGTCTGTGCTCTGTCTGTGTTCTGCTAGTGTATAGTTTCTGTGTAGAAATCTATAGCATCCTGGTTTGTTCTGTTTTCTTGATAGGAGATAAAGTGGTGTTTTAAGGATTGCTGTCATATGTGCAGTGTTGCTTTATCATAGGTAGGTTTTGAATTTGAGTATTGGCAGTTAATACTGTTTTGCTATGGGAGGTTTATTATATTATAATTGAAATTGTTTACTCATGGCTTTCTGAGGGCTAAGCTCACACCCAATACATGTTATAATAGGCTTAATACCATATGGGTTCCAAGTGTCTTTTTTTTTTTTTTTTGCTGGGTTTTCTGGTTGGGACCACAGCTGTGTATTTAAATACAATGTTTACCTGTTATTTTAAGAGATATTCTTACCTCAAAAGAGTATACCTTGAATGTCCTTTTTCATGTAAAATCTCTTATAAATGCATCATTTTTAATTGTGTGTGGAGAAGGCCATGGGCGGGGGAGGGGGTGAGAGGGGCTCAAGGCTATAGGTTTCATTCAGAATGCGTAATATTTTCCATCATTCCTGATTGGGAGCCACACAGAAAAGCACATCGGAGAGAAAGAGGGGACCATAGCAGCGCCCGGAGCCACACTCAGACAGAGAGAGGAAACTGAGACAGCAGGAGACTGGGAGCTGGGAAGGAGATCAGAGATATAGTCCTCAAATTGTTGGGCATAGCAGTATGACTGTGTTTACTGTCTTATGACAGGGAAAATGCTATCTGCCTCCCATGGTACAAGGAGCAACTCACAGAGGGTCCAAAAGAGTCCAGATTTATACCCTAGATAAGCCTGAAAAATCTCAATCTTTAACTTTCAGTCTCAGTCATTGGGATAAGAACATGCCATACTGGGTCAGACCAAGGGTCCATCAAGCCCAGCATCCTGTTTCCAACAGTGGCCAATCCAGGCCATAAGAACCTGGCAAGTACCCAAAAACTTAAGTCTATTCCATGTTACCGTTGCTAGTAATAGCGGTGGTTATTATCTAAGTCAACTTAATTAATAGCAGGTAATGGACTTCTCCTCCAAGAACTTATCCAATCCTTTTTTAAACACAGCTATACTAACTGCACTAACCACATCTTCTGGCAACAAATTCCAGAGTTTAATTGTGCGCTGAGTGAAAAAGAACTTTCTCAGATTAGTTTTAAATGTGCCACATGCTAACTTCATGGAGTGCCCCCTAGTCTTTCTATTATCTGAAAGAGTAAAAAACCGATTCACATCTACCTTTTCTAGAACTCTCATGATTTTAAACACCTCTATCATACCCCCCCTCAGCCGTCTCTTGTCCAAGCTGAAAAGTCCTAACCTCTTTAGTCTTTCCTCATAGGGGAGCTGTTCCATTCCCTTTATCATTTTGGTCGCCCTTCTCTGTACCTTCTCATTGGGTTTAGTGAGAGAGCTGGGATCAGCCTTCCCTGTGCTCACAACTCTTCCTAATGGGCTTTTTTGTTTTGTTCTACCACCACCGAGAAGGGACCGTGGGAGTGATGAGGAGCCTTCGCCATCTTGGGAGAGCATAGCCCTGGCCCTTGTGAATGATTAATCAATAATAAAACTATCTCCTCAAGGCTGCTTGAACATTGAAATGCAAGCAAAGAGTAGACTAAGCTATTTTTTAAAAAATGTATTAGTATAGTTTTAATACTATAGTGTTTTATATTTCTTGATTTTGTTGTTTGATGCTTTATGAAGAATAGACAGATTTCTGTTTTTCTATTGTTTTATTATTATGGTTTTAGTTCAGTTTTTTGTTTGTACATTTCTATTTATAGTTATGGTCTCTTTGTTCTGACTTTTATGAGTGTGTGTGTTCTGCATGTATGAGGGGTGGTCAACTGGCATCATGCAAATTGCATACATTGGCTATGAAACCAGTGAGTCTCCTGGAGAGTAGGGGTGGGAATGAGAAAGGAAGGGGACTGCTATAGGCTATGGAATGACTGACAGCAAGCAAGAACTTTACAAAATAATACAGCAGTGCTAGGGCAGAGTGAGCACATGAGCAGCAGCATAACAGCAGAATGTGTGTGTGTGTGTGTGTGTCTTTGAGGGTGTATGTGAATCTTTGTTCTGAGAGGCTGTGTATATGTGTCTTTGTATCTGATGTTAGTATGGGTGTGTGTCTTTGTATCCTGAGAGGTGGGGTGTGTATAAGTCTTTGTGTCCTGAGAGGTAGGGTGTATATGAGTCTTTGTGTTTGAGAGGGTGTGTGTGTGTATGAGTCTTTGTGTTCTGAGAAGCTGTGTGAGTGAGTGTGTGAGAGAGGCTGAGTGTGTGAGTGTCTGAGAGGGTGTTTGCATGTGTATCTGTGCCTTTAGGTCAGAGGGGGTGAGTGTGTATAATTTTTTTAACAAATTTTTACATTTGCCAAAAAATAAAGAAATAATCTGTATACATGCCAAGTACTAATAATTACAAAACAACAATATATAGGAATTGACAAAATTATGTATACCAGAATCTAGTCCCCATCTTGGGAGGAATTACAAAAAGAAAACGATAAGGCATTATTTGTAATTAACAAATAGTTATGAGTACTCACTTTTTACTATGCTGTTCTCATGCTCGTTCTGACTCTTTATCCATCAAAAAGGTCTCAAGGTGACCAGGTTCTTGAAATACAAACTTATTTTTTTGATGAAGAACTAAACATTTGCAGGGAAATCTTGAAAAGAAACTTCTCCAAGGGAAATTACCCTTGGTTTCAGTAATAGGAATTGTTTTCTTCTAATCTGTGTGTTATGAGACACATCCAGAAAGATTTGTATCTTTTGGCCGCAAAATAGAAAATCTTTATTTTTAAAATATTTCTGCATTGTTAGAGTCTTATCTCTTTCTCTGCAGAACGAGACCAAAAGTGTAGCTCTCTCCGGGATGTCATCGATTGAAGCCTCTAAAAAAGAGGTCAAATTTGGCGATTCCTTTTGAACAATATCCATTTCTTCCCTATCATCCTGAGACCGAATCGTGGTTTTAGGTATATAATATATCTTGGAAATACTCCCTTCCTCAATTGAGGAAATAGAGAGTATTTCGGATAGATATTTTTTAAATAATTCAATAGGGGACAAAAGTCTAGAGACAGGAAAATTCAATAATCTTAGATTTTTCATCCTATTCAAATTATCTAAATTTTCCAAATATTTATGCATCATCAAACTATCTTTTATAAAGGACGTGTTTGAAGTATGTAAAGAAGACAATTGTGCTGTTACCACTTTAGAGGATTCCTCTAATTGATTTAGCCGTGTTTCATGCTTTACTACTTCATTCTTAATTCCTATTGTAACATTATTAAACTGTGAAATAGAATCTGTTAAACATTTTTGCATATTCAATAAGACTTTCCAAACATCTCCCAAAGTTACTTTTTGCGGATCTGTTGTTTCAAATATTACATTTACATCCTGTGTGGGGGCAGATGCGGTCTGACAAGCAGACCCCATCTGATCCCCACCACTGGCTAAATTACTTGACAATATATTTTCAGAAGTTTTTTCCATCATATTCAATACCGTAATTGGGGATGTTATTTCCAATTCACCAGATTGAGCAGTCAACTGCACTGAACCTGGACTATCTGGGGATCCTGAAGCAAAAGAAATATCTGGAATAGAATTCCTAACAGTCTGACTAACTCTATGTGCCACATGAAAGTCCATTGGTCCTCTTACCGTTGGAGTACCCGGCGACGATGTTAGAGGCTTTAATTTCCTTTTCCTACCCATAAAGGGAGGAAATGGAATAAAAAAGGGAAAAAGAAAAAAGAAAAAATTTTAGAAGGGGGCGCGCCAGCAGTTGCGTGCTGCAGGCCTCCGGAATTTATCGGGCGGTCCGACCCTGCTTGATGACGTCACAGGGGTCAGTTCCCAGCGGCGGTGGTATCAACGAGCTCCCGGGCTCTAGCAAGAAGCCCCGTCTCAGTCCCGCGGTTAATCCTCTCTCCTGAGAGGTGACTCACTCACGACTCCTTCGGGTTTCCTGCCGCAGGCCTCCGGAATTTATCGGGCAGTCAGACCCTGCTTGATGATGTCACAGGGGTCAGTTCCCAGCGGCGGTGGTATCAACGAGCTCCCGGGCTCTAGCAAGAAGCCCCGTCTCAGTCCCGCGGTTAATCTTCTCTCCTGAGAGGTGACTCACTCACGACTCCTCCGGGTTTCCTGCCGCAGGCCTCCGGAATTTATCGGGCGGTCCGACCCTGCTTGATGACGTCACAGGGGTCAGTTCCCAGCGGCGGTGGTATCAACGAGCTCCCGGGCTCTAGCAAGAAGCCCCGTCTCAGTCCCGCGGTTAATCCTCTCTCCTGAGAGGTGACTCACTCACGACTCCTCCCGGGAGAGAAAAGCTTGGCCTTTTCTTTCAGGTGTGGGGACATTCTCCCCCACACACCTTCCATGGTAAAGGTAATGGCAGCTCCTTATCTCTGCAAATTCTGATTTTATTGCTCTTGATATATGAAAGGTTGGCCATCCTTGCTATACTTCATGACCTAGATACTAGGCCACACTCCTTAGTAGGGGTCTCAATAGTGCCCTACACATTAATAGTCATGTGTGGAAATGGAATTAAACCACTGGCGAAAATTTTACTTAGTGCATCCAAGTGTTTGGAATTTTCACAGTGGAAAGTTGGCAACCCTAACTGTGTGTCCAATGCACAATATTTTAAACCGGAAAATTAACTCCAGCTCTGGAGGTGGAGTAAAGTTTACTCACAGTCAGGGCTCATGAGAAACATAAAAAATGTGGTACTCTATGTTGCAATAAATGTTCCCCTTGTAAGGTAGGGCTGCTCATAGAGATTAGTATATGATTTAGTTGTTTAGGATTAGAACAAAACATAAAAATTGTATATAGGGAGTAGTGGAGCAGAGCATGATGATTAGCTACAAGACACCTTAAGAAAGCCATGAGTGATTCCTTTACTTTTGATAAATAACAGGCATTGCAGATTTCTGTAACTTCATGCAAGTGATGCACTTTTGCTAGGAATGCACAATTTAGACACCCGTGCACCCAATGCAATATACTTTTGAGTAGCAGAAGCGCACATTTCTCCCTAGTGCGTCCTTTTATGTATGCTGCTTCAATTTCATGCTCATTGGAATATTGCATCGAGTGCACAGGGGATGTGGATGCGCACATGTTAGGGAAACGAGCACTCAATAGGAGCGCCTGTTTTATGCATGCGTCTTATTGCGTTGGCCTGTGAGATGGGTGGTGGATGGTGGATAAGAACATGAAAGGACCATTGGTGTTGGTGCAAGATGCTGATTTTTTTAGTCTAAGGGAGGAAGTAGGAATGTGCAATCATTTGAAATGAATGCAAAAAATGAGGCCATTTTCACTTCATTCTAAATAGAACAAACTGAAAATGGCCTCCTATGAAAATACCTGAAATTTTTGGGGTATATTTGTATTCATGGCATTAAAAAAAAAAAAACAGGACTCCCGCGGTCCTGGAAATCCCCTCCTGGCCTGCAAAATATGAATCTGGGGCCCAACCCTGCCCAGCTGGGCCTCCCTGGTCCCCTCCAACCTGCACTCCCAGCTAACAAAACTAATCTGTCCTGAGCTCAGCCCAACCAGAGCCTGCCCAGCACCCCCCTCCCATTTAAATGAGCCGAGCCCCCACTTACCCTTTTCCAGGTCCTGAATGGTAAAAGGAGAACGATGTCCATTTGCTTCCGCCCAAGTCTCAGAATTTAAAAAATGGTGCTGGCCGCACAGGAAGAAGGCACCAAAATGGTGTCACCTTGGTGCTGTCCTCCAGGTGGATGGCGCCATTTTTTCTACAGCTCCAGAACCCTGGTGGGAGCAAATGGACATCATTTCTGAACTTTAGCACTCAGGACCCAGGAAGAGAATAAGTGGGGCCAGGGTGAGAGCTCCTCAGTCCTGCACAATTAAATGGGGGGGGAGAGGGGCTTAGGCAGGCCCTGGCCGGGCCCAGACCAGATTCGTTTTGTGGGCTGAAAGTGATGGTAGAAGGGGTCCAGGGGGCAGCTGGGCTCAGGGAGACTTAGCCAGGTAGACCTGGGCCCCAGGTTCACATTTTGCAGGGTGGGAAGGGGTTTCAATGTCCATGGGAGGCCCATTTTCTTTAAGCGGTTCAGGGGTTTTTTTTGTTTGTCTGTTTGTTTGGGGGTTTTTTTCCTGTTTAATTTTTTTTTCAATTTAATAAATTAACCAAACTGAAAATAACATTAAACAAACTGACAAACAACATTCCCTCCCCTCTCAAAAGAAAAGAAAAAAAGAACTGAAACAAATACATTTGGGGCTGCACATCCCTAGTCTTTGTACCTCAGTCATGTTTTGTATTAGTATGTGCTAGGTCTGAGCGGGGCTGCTCTGTGTTGAAGGACAGTTTGTTATAGGCTAACGAGATCTGTTATGTGGTGTTTCTATGTGTCAAAGGAGTTTGTATAATTGGTCTCTCTATTGTGCTCCTGTTGTATAATGAAAGGGGAAACAATAATTTATGCCAAGGGAGATGTAACACTGTAGCTTGTGTTGGTGTATATAGGTGCAGAGCAGGCTATCAGGTCGATACAGCAATGTGCGGTTGAAGATTTCCCGTCTGTAACGTGCTGGGAGCGCACAATACAGACGAGTAAGGCGATCCAGCGATACAGTCTCCAGTTTCACGCGTCCGTAGCGCTTCTTAAAATAGACACATAACCCTTTCCGCACGCAACATGTATATGATGTGTAAATGAACGAATTAGCTGTATAATGAAGGAATTAGCTATTCCCCTCCGATACTGTAACGGGCGCTGATATTATCTCCTTAGTAACCCGCTGTTTTGCTGCGGCCTTAACGTGTTAGTTTACCGCCTCCCCCTAGTAGGTGTTAGGACTGTGAGTCTTGTAAGAAATCCATCGACACCACTTAAGATACTCAAACACAATAAAAAACAATAAAAAAAAAAAGCGATACAGAGATGATCGAGAAAATGTAATGCTGTGGGACACATAAAAACCTGTCAGAAAAAAAAAATATATATTTTAAATACCTGTCACTTTCCGAATCGTGCGGTCATCCAGGCAGCGGCGGGAGCCGGAGGGCCGCGTGGGTCCAGGCGGCCGGCGGCGGGAGCCGGGTGTTTGATCGAGGCCGCGGGCGGGTGGGCGCGTGTTCGATCGAGGCCGCGGGCGGGTGGGCGCGTGTTCGATCGAGGCTGCGGGCGGGTGGGCGCCTGTTCATCCAGGCGGCGGGGGCGGGTGGGCGTGTTGGTTTCAGGCGGGCAGCGGCGGTGGGATCCGGGGGGCGGGTGGGCGCGTGTTCAATCTAGGCCGCGGGCCGGGTCGCACAGGCGCGCATTCATCCAGGCGGAGGAGCCGGCGGCGAAAGCGGCCTCCGGCAGCCCCCACCGGCAGTGAATGAATGCGCGCCTGTGCGACCCGTGCGATTCGGCGCTCAAGGCGTGACGTCACGGCATGTGACTGCCTTGAGCGCCGAATGTCATTTGAAATGACAGGTACCAGCGCACCCAGGTTACTGTATAGGCGCTGTATTAAGCGCCTATACAGTAAAATGGGTTGCGCGGGCCTAACCCTTCCCTAACGCTTCACAGCCGCGGCATGCATTTGCATGCAATTAGAAGAGAGTATCAGGCGCTAGGTCAAGAGAACTGTGCGTGCGGGGAGGAAGGGTGCGCCTGGCAATGCCGCACTCTTTCTGCCGCGGTTTTAGAGTATCGATCTGTATGTGTGTGCGAGGTGGGCTCTTGTAGGCTGAGTTGGGTTGTTGAAGGCAGCTATTGACCTAATGGGGTCTGAACATCTAGGGGTATTCTTCTAAGAGAGGATTCTGTGGATCAAAGACTCTTTTTTTTATTATTTAATGAGTCTCCTAAACGCAAACCAGGAACTTAAAATATTTGTATACTGTATTGACCTTTCCCTCCTTATTCTCTGATACCTTAATTATGCACACCCTCTCAACTGCCAACTCTTAGGATGCATCCTGGATGCGCTGACAGAGCCACATAGCAGAAAGTTACCTTGTTTCAGTTCTAGTCCTTGGTTTGTTGATGTAGTCATCTCTCTGCTTCTTTCCATTGCTATCTTGAGAATACTCCTGGCAGCAGTCAGCCAAAAATCCTCTAAAAGGGAAACACTGCAGCATCAGCTGCTGACAATCAGCAGACTTATGAAATACCCTTGCCACCTCCACCACACACTGACCCTCCAGTTCTCAACACACCATTCATTCCTCTTCCACTTTGCTCTTCTATTATCTCAAAATTTGTATCATCTTGGGCGTAAAGCTAAAGTTAATTTTTCTTGCATTAGATCTGTCCTAGCATCCACTGAAGATGCTCCAAATTACTGAAATACAAACATAAAAGTACTTTTGAACTAGCCCTAACATTGAAGGGTTTAAATATGCAATTTCAGTGTTTAAAAAGATGCTGAAGACCTACCTATTTGAACAAGCTTTTAAGTCATAGGTCTTTGTGCTGAATTTTGTCAACTTATTGAAGCTGCTGCATCCCTTCTTGCTTAACATTGGTTGATGTCTGCCATGTTTCTGATTCTTGTATCTTGTCTTGTTTGGGCATTATCATTTTATGGATGCTTGTGCATTGATTTTATGTTTAATATTTAACATGATTATGTAATTTCCATTTTGTATGCCGCTAAGTGTTTTATAAGCAATTTTAAATAAACAAGTGAAATAAATATAGTGAAAGAGCATGCAGACATTTCCAGAGGCTTAGCGATACACAGGCTTTCTGAATAGAAATGTAATTATAAAAATAAGAAAGGTCAAATTGGCCTTTGAAGAGCATCATTAAGTTATCAGCCTATGTGTCATATGATTCAGGTTTACTGATATTGGTCAGTTAAGCCTTTTGGCTCTCGCAGATGGTTGGGTCATTTCTTAACTGTGGTCTCCATCCCAAACAGAGTTCATGCATTTCATCATGAAATGCAACTACTTTCCTTCAGGCTGCGATACAAGAAGGGACTGAATTAACCCAAATCTGAACCTTGGGCTGAGTATTAGTGCCAATTGTCAAAGCTGAGTACATTTTTTTCTGCAAAAAGTTCTACCTCCCAATGTCAGCTGTTTGATTCTTCACCTGACTTCTAACCTAACAGTAGCCGTGCACTGCAGCTAACTGCCCTATGTGTATAAGAACAAGAAACAGAAATACTTTTTGCATTTGATTGTGCCATGCATAGGATACCCAGGTAAGAAATTGAAGAAGAGACTAGGATAGATACATCAACCAGACACAAACATAATGAAGGCAATTTTCAAAGCCATGTACATATATAAAACTTGGTTTTATGTCTATAAATGTATGTACATAACCTTGTTTTCCACATAATTTCGCATGCACTGAGAGGCATTCTGGGGGCAGGAGTCAGCATTTATGTGCATACTTTTTGATTTTAAACATATACACGTAAGTGTACACATATAAGTTATGCCCTCTGAAGATGATGTGTAACTTTTTGCAAGTGAATATGGGGTAGATTTTATAAATCTGCACCCGCGCGTACTTTTGTTCGCGCACCAGGTGCAAACAAGATTACACGGGATTTTAATAGATACGCACGTAGCCGCACGTATCCATTAAAATCCAGGGTCAGCGCGTGCAAGGCTGCCCAAAATCGGCAGCCTGCGCTCGCCGAGCCGCACAGCCTACCTCCGTTCCCTCCAAGGCTGCTCCGAAATCGGAGCGGCCCCGGAGGGAACTTTCCTTTCACCCCCCTGTACCTTCCCCCCCCCCATACCTTTGTTGCACAAGTTATGCCTGCTCGAGGCAGGCTTAACTTGCGTGTGCCAGGCCGGCCGCCAGCGCGTCATGGTCCAGTCCGGGGGCTGGTCCGGAGGCTGCGGCCATGCCCCCGGAACACCCCCGATGATGCGCCGGCCGCGACACACCCCCCGGAACGTCCCCGATGACGCACCGGCCGTGACACGCCCCCCAACTCGCCCCCAACTCGCCCCCCCCCAGGAAAGCCCCGGGATTTACGCATGTCCTGGGGCTTGCGCGCGCCGCCAAGCCTACTCAACATAGGCTCGGCACACACAGGGGGAGTTTGGGCCAGGTTTTCGGGGAGTACGCGCGTATCTTACGCACGTACCCCTTTGAAAATCTGGCCCTATATGCGCATACTCAACCAATTACCTGAGTGTTTTCAAAGCAAATTTATGTGTGCATGTTTACTTTGAAAATACTTGGTAAAGTCTGCATGTACAATGTGCATGCTGACATGAGTGCTAGGCAGGCTGTTTGAAAATTACCCTCCTCCTGTAGAAGGAACACTGTTTACTGTAAAACCACATTAATTAAAGTGAGCGTTCTTTCTTACCAATAAATGCTTGTTTCTCATCCTCAGCACCTAGTCTGTAGCATCGGGGGAAAAAGGTATCGGGGTCTGCCTCATCAAACCAATGCAGGTTCCTGAGATTAAGACACAATCCCACCTGGAGAGCAACAATTCAACAGCATCAGCTTCTTCTCTGTACATTTTGGACTGCTCCAGCTGTTGTAATGAACAGCCTGGTGAAACTCTCTAAAAAAAAACCCACACTGGACACAACGTATGAAAAACACCAAAGTGTAAGGAGATTCTTTGTAAAGGTTCTTTTAATCTGCATAGTCTAAGGAGTACATCCTCAGTACTCACCTTGGTTGTAAAGGATCCGGCCCTGGCATAATGGTTTAGCATCTGATCCTTTCGCAGGTATCGACAATCAATTGAATCTCGGCGTGTTGTCCAGATAAAATAGGGTATTTCATTTCTAACAAGCCTAGACTGGAATTTTAAAAGTGTAAAGGGAAGTCAGCAGCAGATTCTTAGCTAGGGAAAGCTGAGACTATAAAATAAATCATACACAAGGCTTTTCCATGGATGCTTGTAATAAACTCTGCCAAAATAATACATGAATAATAAAAAAAAACTTTGGGCAGGTACAAATGGCGAGACCACACTAGACCATGAACTGGTTGCATCTCACAAGTCTACAAAGATGACCTTGTAGCATGGACTGATAGCAGGAAGAGGGAGCCAGATCAAATGCACAAGCCCCACTAATTTCCTACACCAGCTTGCCCAATCTAGAAGGAAGCTCGCTTTGGTACAATACAAGTATTAAAAAGGGCATTAGTGCTAAATATGAGAGACTGCGATCATACTCAACAAACCCTGGCTTACAAGTGAGGTTCATTCCTGTCAAAGTATGTGCAAAATTAACCTATCTGGAGACATCACCCCTATAGTTTAGACATATAGAGCTGCTTTTATAGGCTTTCAAGCATACTCAAACGCATTGACAGATCCAAATATTTAAAAAATGCTGAAGTACGACAGTGAATGGCCAAAATCAGTCTTTATCCTTATGCTTGGATGATTGTTGTGATGAGTAGAAGGAATGAGTGAGAATCTACCGGTGTGCAAGAGGAAGGAAGCAACAGAATTTGCAAAACAAGAAAAAAACTCTTTAAAAAATTAGGCCAGCAAACAGAAACCATTGGGAAAAGCATAAATCCAGAGGAAAATATATAGAAAGTTATTTGAGAAATTCCACATGTGTTAAACCTGACCCAGGAATGGGCAAGGAGAGGTGAACATAAACCTACAGATGAGAGATAAAAAATTGCAGCATACAGGGCCAATGCAAAGGAATTAGGTACAGTAGGAGAACCTTATAGCATTGCAGCCTCTCTCCCTACACACAATACAGCTTTGCACCCCTTCAGTCCTCCTCACACACATTTACAAATTATGCATTTATAATAACAGATTTTACCTGAGAAATACAAAGTGCAGCTTTCTAAAGTAAATATATCACCTACAACAACATGACAACATGCACATTATGTTTATATGCTCTGCTGTGGGGCCAACCAGAAAATCCTGCCAAAAAGACCCTTTGAACCCATATGGTATTAGACCTGTTATAATGTGTGTAGGGTGTGGGCTTGAGTAAACTGAATTACAATTACAACAAACTAAACCTCCCATAACAAAACGGCACTAACTGTCAGCACTCAAACAGTAATAACCCTTTTTATGGAAAGACAACACTGCAAATATTACATCAGGCCCTAAAACACCAATATACTTTCAAACCAGGCTGCTAAAGATCCCTACACAGAAACTACATGTTAGCAGAATACCTCACCTTGATCATACATGCAAACCCTCACCAAATAAAGTGACCATGAAGTATAAATAGAAACATGCAGACATAAACTGGACTGGAAAACACAACAAGCCAGAATATGTATGCAGTGCAACAATGAAAAAACAGAAAAAATATAGTCCTCATAAAGCATCAAACAATAAAATCAAGAAATATATAATATTAATAATAATAAAACCATATTAATAATTAAAGGAATACATATTTCAAAACAGCTAATGAATAGAACAATATTCAATAATTACAAATTCATATATTTTACAAACATAAATAAAATATTTCAAAAAGACACATCAAATAACATCCAATAATTACATCTAATAAGGATAAAAAAATTCCCTGCTCTCCATAGTTGGGAAATTTTGATTTCCAGATGCCTTGAGATTATCATGGGTTGGGGGATGAGGGTGTGTGCTGTTGCACACAAATTTTCTCCTCTTTCTCATATACACACAATCTAACACATGCATACATGCACCCTTACCTATTCTCTTACTCACTCATTCTCTCACTCACACACATGCTCACATACTCCCTCTCACTCACACATATACACTCTGTGAAGGGTGACGTTGGTGTGAACTCTTTTGTGTTGTGGCATAGTTGACGCAGCCTTGTAGGTGAAACTATGAGGCCTATGCCAGCTGCTGGTGAACACACCCTGTAGCTGGACAGACTGGAGCTTCACCTATACTAGCCACCTCCTCCACAGGTTGAGCCCTTGGGGTCTGGCGGTCAGCAGGTCTTAGGCAGGTCCTTAGAGTAGTGGCTAGAGCAAGAATCCAATGGCATGCTAGGATCAGGGAAAGCAGCAGACTAACAAAATCAGAGACAGGCTAAGATTGGGCCAGGCAGCAGACAAGGGTGGTCAGGTACAGGTAAGAGGTCAGGTCCAAGTGGCAGGCAATTGCAGTCAGGTACAGGCAAGGCAAGGATCAGGTTCAGGCAGCAGGCAATCAAGGTCAGGTCCCGACAAGAGGTCAGATCCAGAAGTCAGGCCAAGGGTAGGCTTGACAAGGCAAGGCTTGACAAGGAAGGTGGGACGAGACAATGCTGGAGAGACAAGACTGGACAAGGCAAGACTAGAGAGGCAAGCCAAGTCGAAGAATCAGGAACACAGGACACAAGAACCAGTAACTTAAAGGCAACACACACTGCAAAGGCAGTAGACCCGTTGCTGAGGCGAGGTAGTACTGCGATGGCCTTGTTAAAGCAGGCCGGTCAGCCAAGTTATTGGAAGGCGTCGCTCAGCGTTTCCTGCTGCGGGGCCTATATAATGTGTGCATATGCATGTGCGCACATTATATGGTGGAAGGAATTTTAGCTGGCGGCATCTTGGGCTGCGATGGGCAGCATTTGGAGCAGGAAGCTGTGTGCTGACCACAGGAAGTATCCAGCCATGTTGGAGGTGAATGAGGTGGCTCGCAGGGCCCTCCCATGAGCTGCCGAATGTAACACACTCTCACACATACACACATGCTCACACACATGCATACTTTCACACACATAAACATTTGCTCACATACATATGCTCTTTCACATGCATTCTTTCTCATTAACACACACTCACAGATATGCTCTTTCATTCACACACACACACAAACACACACACATACACATATGCTTTTCCATTCACACACACACACACACACACACACACACACACACACACACACAAATACACATAAGAACATAAGAATTGCCATTCTGGGTCAGAGCAAGGTCCACCAAGCTCAGCATCCTGTCTCTGACAGTGACCAATCTAGGTTGCAAGTACCTGGCAGATCCCATAAACTAGATCTAATTCTTCTAACTCACTCCCAGGGATAGCAATAGCTATCTTTAGTGTACCTGGCTAATAATGTGTTATGGACATTTCCTCCAGGAACTTGTCCAAATCTCTTTTAAACCCTGGTTTGCTAGTCACCATGATCACATCCTCTGGAAACAGATTTTATGGCTTGATAGTGAGCTGAATGAAAAATTTCTTTCTACAATCTAATTTGAATTTGCTGGTTGTTAGTTTCATGGAGTGTTCCCTTATTTTAGCATTATTTGAAAAAGTAAATAACCATCCTTTATTTACTGTTCCAGCCCACTCATGATTTTATAAATTTCTATCATGTCCCCTCTCAGCTATTTCTTTTCCAAACTGAAGAGCCCTAACCTGCATAACCTCTCATCATAGTAGAGATGTTCCATCCCCTTTATCATTTTTGTCATCATCCTCTGCACCTTGTCTAGTTCTGCTATGACTTTCATGAGATGGGGCAAGCAAAAAACTGCACACAGTACTCACAGTCAGGTAGATTTTAAAAGGGCCGCACATACGCTCATAAACGTGCATATCCTGCCGTACACAAAGATACGTGCTATTTTATAAATGATATGCATATGTTATAAAATACTATTTGTGTGCATATGTCTGCAGCTCTGCACACATATCTTATGTACACTTGGAGAGAGGGAGAGGGAGAGAGACAGCCTCTTTATAAAGCTCAGTCTGATACTCTATATATGGACCATTGTTAAGGGGGCACTATGATTTGGGATGAGTTTTCGGGAGGTGGGTTGGGGTTAGGGATGGTGGTGTTACAGACACATTCAGAGGTATCCATTGTAAAATTGATATCATAAAAGAGTTTTAGACCTTATAAGTGATGAAAAGGAGTTGATTTGTACAATGCAGCTAGCAGAGACTGCAGTGTACAAATCAACTCCTCTTGTTAGAATGTTCTTATGGTTCCCCTTATCGCCCCTGGAGCACTTTTAAAAAATGGCGTCACATTGTCCACCTTCCAGTCTTCAGGAGTGATGGCTGTTTTAAACAATAGAGTGCAGATTACTAGTAATAGATTAGCAATTTCATGTTTTAGTTCTTTCAGAACTCTGGGGTGGATATCATCTAGTCTCTGTAATTTGTTACTCTTTAGTTTGTCAATCTCATCTCTTGCATTCTCCATTGTGACTGCTCAGAAGCTCCACCAATAAATAATGTTTCAGGTGGATGTATGTTCCCAGGATCTTCCTCCATAAAGACCAAGGAAAATAATTCATTCAGTTTTTCTGTTATTTCCTTGTCTTTCCTGAGCACCCCTTTTGCCCCTCTGTCATCTCACGGCCCAATTGACTCCCTCACAGGTTTTTGTTTCTAATGTGTTGCAAACGACGTGAGCATGAGCCCTTCTTGCCATGGCACAATTGGCGCAACCTCATGGGCTGAGTCCTAAGGTTTGCACTGACGGCAGGTGAGCGAGTTTTGGCATGAGCCAGGCTATGACAGAGTCAATGAAACTATGACAGAGACAGGGCTGAAGACTGAAGCGGACTGAAGACTGAAGCCGGCTGAAGACTTGGAGCGGAGTGAGGTTTAAGACTGATACAGATTGAAGACTTGGATTGGAACAAGGCTGAGGACTGAAGCAGGCTGAAGAATTGGAATGGAACGAGCCCAAAGACTGAAGCAGGGTGAAGATTTGGAGCAGAACAGGCTGAAGACTGGAGACAAGACTGAAGATAGAAGCAGGACCGATGACTGGAAATAGGACCAAGGCTTGATGCAGGATTAAAGCAGGACCGAAACAGAACTGGCTAGAGACCTTGCTGAGGCAATAAAGTGGTGTCCTTTTATAGGGCAGCAGATCATGACATCATCTGAGGGTGCCGCAGTTTGTTTTTCCCACCACAGGCCCTTTAAGGCTGCAGACTTTGAGCGAGCTCGTGCCTAGGGAAAGGTCCTACAGGAGCAGCGGCATCTGCAGCATGTCAGTGACATCCAGCCGCGAGAGCTTACCAGCGGTATGTGGGGTGAGTGAAGCCACTCACAAGGCCATCCAATGAACGGCAAGTGTTACAGTACACCTCCTCTAAGTCCCCTCCTCAAGCCTCTCTTCTCTTCGGCTTCTGAGGAGACGACGTTACTTCTTAATCAACTGGGGGCTTGGGGTTCCAGACCAGGATCCAGAGATTCTTTGATTTCGTTACTGAACTGAAAAACCATTCGAGGCTGAAGGCATGGTTGAAAACAAAGTTAAAGACTTGGGCAATGAGTAAAGTTGGTCCTGATCGATGGACAAAGATTCTTTGACAACACGGTTCAGAATTCACATAGGAACAAAATATATATTGAAGCAGCAAGGCTGGCACCTCAGGCAAGGTAGTTCGGAGTGATGTGCCTGGGGACAAGGATGCGACGATACAATGTTCCCAACAAGATGGACCCTGCTAATTAATCTGTAAAGTGCTCTAGTCACTGGATGGTTGATGAAGTCTAAGCCAAGGTATTCAAGTACAAGAGGACTGAATGCTTTAAATAGCACATAGAACTGAAGGTTCTCTTGAGACCCAATCTGCATCGTAATGGGTGAAGAAACTGTGGTCACATGACCAGGTAGAGGTTCTCTGTAGAGTGACGAAATAACACAGGGGATGGTTAAACTAGCAGTAGGACAACCACAGTTGCATAACAGTAACTCCTGGATAAAGTTACCCCCAGCTCTGCAGTTTATTAAGGCTTCAGTCTGAAATGAATGTTTTCCATAGGTGAGACATACTGTATCAGTTGTGAAGAGGAAGCAGGATGAATTGCTACCCTCTCGATGAGGCTTCTTTTTACTGAATTTTCAGGTCTCACAGGACACCAACTGGTGAAATGGTCTTGTAGCTCAGCCTGCCTCTAGGGTCCTATGCGCATAGAATAGGGAGTATTTCTGAGAAAGCAACCCAGCACGTTTTGGATTTCAGTTTTCTAAGAGCCTAAATTTAACCTCCAGAACCTCCCTCCTGCACTTTCCTATGTCAATGGTCATGTGGCTCCTCTCTCTAAAATCTTATCTAGGTAGCACATGAGGTAGGAGGTAGCTTTACAGTAGATAGGCATGTTAACAAGCAATCCTCATGCCCACCAGCCATCCAGCTATCTACATTCCTAATGATCGAATCAACCATTATAACCAGCCATTCTAATCCTTCCTTCCTGGGCACACAGCCTTGGAGACACATCTTCAGTGCAAGAGGATAATGTATCACTAGGAGGGCAGATTCTACCTACAGGTCTCCTGCCAGGTGACCTTGCTACTCTAAAGCAGCACAAGGATTGCTTCACTGAAGTTAGGACCACTCTACCTTGTCTTTGAAAGTCTCCTCTATATACCTCTCTGTCTGTCTCAACTCCTCCAGGTCTGCTACTCTGGCCTCCAGAGATCAGACTTGTTCTCTGAGATGCAGAAGCTCTTTCAACCAAGTGCACACATACAATAACTCACCAAAACAAAATTAGTTCTTATCTGCTAATATTCATTCCTGTAGTACCACAGATCAGTTCAGACTCCTGGGTTTTCTCCTCCCTGCCAGCAGATAGAGACAGAGAAAGTTTCACTGACACTGTACATAACCCAGTGTGCCACCTGCAGTCCCTCAGTATTAACCTGTACCCAAGCCAAGATGACAGCAACAACCATAAATTTCTAAGCAAATTTCTAACGAGCCAGAAGAAGGTGAAATTGCCCAAAAAGACAATGAAAAATTAATTTCCCAAATTTAACATAAGCGATCAGCATTAAAAATCTCCAACTCCACACTATATCCAAAGCAACAGTATAAGTGGTGAACTCTCCCCCCCAACCCCCAGTAAATGGGCTGGTCTCTGGACTGATCTGTGGTACTAGAGGAACAGAAATTAGCAGGTAAGAACCAATTTTCCTTTCCCTGAACATACCCATATCATTCCATACTTCTGGGATGTACCTAAGCTCCCCTTAACTCAGGTGGGACCTGAGTGTGCAGTGACTTCCCAGTAGCTGCCAAGCAAATTTCATGCGTAAACACCTGTTGTGACTCAGCCTAGGAAGTCACCTGAGACGTGTCGAGTACGCCCCTAAAACCCCCAGCAGGGGAGCCTTACCGAGGAGAGCCGCACCTGAAAGGGAGCGAGGGTAAAAGAGACCGAGCTGGTGAGCCGAGAGAGCTGTCTCCCACCCCTCCTGACGTCATCTGCACCCGACGCCAGCTGAGTGCATTTAAAGACCTGCACAGTGGCAGAGTTTGGGAGCCTTACCAAGGAGAGGCGCACCTGAAAGGGAGCGAGGGTAAACAAGACCGAGCTGGTGAGCCGAGAGAGCTGTCTCCCGCCCCTCCTGACGTCATCTGCACCCGACGCCAGCTGAGTGCATTTAAAGACCTGCACAGCAGCAGAGTTTGGGAGCCTTACCAAGGAGAGCCGCACCTGAAAGGGAGCGAGGGTAAACGAGACCGAGCTGGTGAGCCGAGAGAGCTGTCTCCCGCCCCTCCTGATGTCATCTGCACCCAATGCCAGCTGAGTGCATTTAAAGATCTGCACAGCGGCAGAGTTTGGGAGCCTTACCAAGGAGAGCCGCACCTGAAAGGGAGCGAGGGTAAATGAGACCGAGCTGGTGAGCCGAGAGAGCTGTCTCCCGCCCCTCCTGACGTCATCTGCACCCGATGCCAGCTGAGTGCATTTAAAGATCTGTGCAGCCCAAGCCGCGCAGCCCAAGCCGCGCACCAAAGGGGCGCACCCCTGGAGAAAATTTTAAAGAGGAAGTGCCCTTCATTTTAGATGGGAAAGAAATGGAAAATGAAGGTGATAACATCGACCCCGGTGGCAAAAGAACTAAGAGGCCTGATGGATGTGCACTTAGTGCGAAGGGTGAGTCAAACCTCCAAGGAGGTCTCTCAAGATTTATCTCTTTCGTCTGGGCTACAGCTAGTCCTGCCCAGAACCAGTTATCCATTAGCACCTCAGGAAGTGTAGGGGTAAATGTTTTAAATACCCCTAACTTAGGTGAGGTGATAACATCTGAAGACAGAGATAAGAAGTCCTTGGATCAGGCTACAGCCAGTGTTGAAGCAGTGGAGGGGGAAATGACTGTGCCAGATCCAGAGAATATATCTCTAGTAGACATCTGGAAAGCAATTACAAATATGGAGAGGAGATTATCCCAATCCATGGCCCAAGCTACAGTTTTCTCTAATGAGATTAAAGGGAAACTGGACGACCATGGACAAAGAATAGATCAGACTGAAGCCACAAATGCATTATTGAATTCTCAGATAACAGCTTTACAAACAACAGGGACTACCTTTATTAAAGACACTCTGATGATATATAAAAATTTGGAAGGGTTGGAAAATAATATGCGGAGGAAAAATTTACTTTTTTTAAATTTTCCCTTCACAAGATTATTATCTGTGCAAGAGTTATTTAAAAAATATGTTAAAGAGATATTGAGTATTTCATCTGAAATGCTTATTTCCAAGATATATTATTTATCTAATTCTAGGAGAGAAGGTATAGCCCCAGAAGGTAGAATTAATGTGTTGGCTGCTAACAGTCCAAATTTAACATCCTTCTTAGAGGCTTCAGAAGATGGCATTCCAACAAGGGCAACCTTGATAGTTACCTTTGTTATGGAACAGGACAAAAATCTAGTCCTACAAAAATATTTTAAAAACAAAAGTTTTATGTTCTGTGGTAAATTAGTCCAGGTTTTCCCTGATGTATCGAGGAATATTCAGATGAGAAGGAAACAATTTCTTGTGATGAGACAGAGAGTGTTGGCCCTTGGGACCACATTCTTTCTCAAATTTCCGTGTAAGTGTATTATTACACTACACAAAAATAAGTTTGTTTTCCTTGAACCTTCTCATCTTGAAGTTTTTCTTACAGATAAAGGTAGCTGAGGGCATTGTAATCAGTTAATATGGATAAATTGTAAACTGGTAAAAATATATAGTCTCTCGAAAGTTCATAAAGTGTTATGATTATTTCCTTGTAATTTTTTTCTTTAAATTTAAGCTCCCCATTATGTGGACTTAATTATTGGAAATGTTAATAGATTTTATTTTCTTATTTTTGAAACTTGATGTAATGGAATCCAAAAATTGCTTATATGTCTTTTTCATTGTAAAATGTATGAGAAATCCAATAAAGTATAAATTGAAAAAAAAACCAAAAAACCCCCAGCAGCAGGCACCTTTTAGAAATGTAAGTCGACTCGATCACTTCCTTCAGCCCCTGCACAATTGTAGCCTTAGAGGCTTTACTTCCTTTCTTTGGACCACTCAACATTACAAAGAGATGATCTGATCTACAAAGAGGTGATCCAATCTATGGAAATCATAAGCAACCTTTAGATATCTCAATAATGCATGCATCCCATCTAAGAGCCTAAGCTCCCCCACTGAGGCATAAAGGAAACCAAATCCAGAGAAGCTGGAAGCTCCACTGTCTATCTAATATGGAATGCTGAGACTATCTCAGGGAGAAAAGAAGGCACCATGCATAAAGATACCCTCAATCAGACATCTGTAGGATGGGATCTTGACACAATGGTGCCTGGAACTCCAAAAATCACCTGGCTGAACAAATAGCCACCAAGAAAACTACTTTAAGGGTCAAGTCCTTAACTATGGCTCTCTTTACTGGTTCAAACTGAGCTCTCCTTAGTGGTTCAAACTGAGCTTCACACAATCCTCTAAGAACTAGATTCAGATTCCAAGAAGGACAAATGTTCTGCAGCTAAGGGCGCAAGTTCTTAGCTCCCTGAAGGAACCGTATCACTTCCAGATGTGCAGACAGAGGATACCTTTGCACCTTACCCCAGAGACAACCCAATGTTGCTATCTGGACTCTCAGAGTTAAAAGCCAGACTCTTGACCAGAACCTTTCTGTAGAAAAGTCAAAATATGCAACACCATAGTCTGAACAGGCTGCACTCTGTCAACAGCAGGCCAGGATTCGAAGATCTACCAAATTTGCACATTCATCAAGGATGCAAAAAGTCACCTAGCCTGCAATAAGGCGGAAATAACTGCTTCAAAATATCCCCTCCATCTCAATCGTCTCCTCTCAGAAGTGAAGCCGCAAGACAGAATTGAGTTGCCTGACCCGAAAATATTGGGCCCTCATGGAAAAGAGTTGACCGATGTCCGAATCTCTGGGGCCGGTCTATGGTATGATGATAAGATCTGGGAAGCATTGTCGATGTGGCCACTCTGGAGCTACCAGGATCACATTGCCTGGATATTTCTCTATCCGCTGTAATCCCTTGTCCACCAGAGGCCTCAGAGGGAAGACAAAGAAGAATCCCTCGAGTCCACGGGGTTCTCTTTGGTCAGGATACCCCATCTTCCGTGAATGAGACACATCGCTGCCTCTAACAGCTCCCATTGCCTGGGGTCTAACTTTTTCCAAATGACAAAATCTGCCTGAATGTTGTTCCCTCCAAAGATGTGAGATGCTTCCAGCTGCTCCAAGTGCTGCTTTGCCCAAAGAATCAACTCCCGGGCCTCTCAAGCCAATGCCTGATTCTTGGGTCCTCCTTGACGGTTGGTATAGGCCACCATCATCACATTGTCTGATAGGATCCATACTGGATGGCTACGAACCTTGGCAGACAGGCAAGCAATGCGAAATGCACCGCTCTCATCTCTAACCGATTGATAAACCATCAGGCCACTCTCATCTCTAACCGATTAATAAACCATCAGCCATCCTGGCTCTTCGCCGATCTTGCATCACCGCCCTCCATTCAGAGAGACTTGCATTAGTGGTGACTATTAACCAATTTGGAACCTCCAATTCCGCAACACACTTGAAACTGGTGCAAGTAAGCCACCACAAAAGACTGTTGCTGGCTTCCCTCTCTAACGGAAGAGGAAGATCAAACTCTTCCAATAATAGAGATGTGAATCGTGTCCTCGATCGTCTTAACGATCGATTTCGGCTGGGAGGGGGAGGGAATCGTATTGTTGCCGTTTGTGTGTGTAAAGTATCGACATAATCGTTAAAATCGTGAGCCGGCACACTAAAACCCCCTAAAACCCACCCCCGACCCTTTAAATTAAATCCCCCCCCCCCAAATGCCTTAAATTACCTGGTGGTCCAGCGGCACACTAAAACCCCCTAAAACCCACCCCCGACCCTTTAAATTAAATCCCCCACCCTCCCGAACCCCCCCCAAATGCATTAAATTACCTGGGAGTCCTCCGTAGCGGCGGTCCGTGGCTAAATCGGGGGAAGGGGGAGAGCACGAAAACCGGCACACTAGATCGTGAGGTCTTCAGCCGGCGCCATTTTTCAAAATGGCCGCCGCAAAAATGGCGGCGGCCATAGACGAAAACGATTCGACGCAAGAGGTCGTTCCGGACCCCCGCTGGACTTTTGGCAAGTCTTGTGGGGGTCAGGAGGCCCCCCCAAGCTGGCCAAAAGTTCCTGGGGGTCCAGCGGGGGTCAAGGAGCGATTTCCTGCCACGAATCGTTTTCCGTACAGAAAATGGCGCCGGCAGGAGATCGACTGCAGGAGGTCGTTCAGCGAGGTCCGTAAATCTCGTCCGGACCTCGCTGAACGACCTCCTGCAGTCGATCTCCTGCCGGCGCCATTTTCCGTACGGAAAACGATTCGCGGCAGGAAATCGCTCCTTGACCCCCGCTGGACCCCCAGGAACTTTTGGCCAGCTTGGGGGGGGCCTCCTGACCCCCACAAGACTTGCCAAAAGTCCAGCGGGGGTCCGGAACGACCTCTTGCGTCGAATCGTTTTCGTCTATGGCCGCCGCCATTTTGCGGCGGCCATTTTGAAAAATGGCGCCGGCTGAAGACCTCACGATCTAGTGTGCCGGTTTTCGTGCTCTCCCCTTCCCCCGATTTAGCCACGGACCGCCGCTACAGAGGACTCCCAGGTAATTTAATGCATTTGGGTGGGGGGTTCGGGAGGGTGGGGGATTTAATTTAAAGGGTCGGGGGTGGGTTTTAGGGGGTTTTAGTGTGCCGGTTTTCCTGCCCTCCCCCTTCCCCCGATTTACGATTTTTTGACGAGAAATCGGGGGAATTGGTATTGTATCGTGGCCCTAACGATTTTGACGATTTAAAATATATCGGACGATATTTTAAATCGTCAAAAAACGATTCACATCCCTATCCAATAACGGATTCCAGCAGAAGAGAAGAGCCCCCTGCAAAGGCCACAAATACAAAAACACCTAATGCATTAATTCCAATTTCAATGCCATAGAACCCAGTACCTGTAAATAGTCCCAGATCCTAAGCACCAAAAGCTCTAGCAGAAGCCTAATCTGACTCTGCAATTTCAGCAATCTCTCTCCGTGAGAAACACTCTCTCCACCAGCATGTTGAACTGAGTTCCCAGATACTCCAGAATTTGAAAAAGAACTAAATGACTTCAAGTGCATCGGTACCTTTTGTACTAATTGTCGACAGAGGTCCTCTGATTTTGCATCTGGAGCAGTCATCCAAATACAGATGTACCAACACACCCTCCTTTTGCAATGTGGCCGCCTCCATCACCATCACCTTGGTGAGGGTACGTAGAGCTGTCGCCAGCTGAAGGGAAGGGCTCAAAACCCAAAATGTTCCCTTAGGATCATGAATTTCAGGAATCTCTGGTGCTCCGGCCTGATGGCTATGTGCAGATATGTCTCTGTCAAGGTGAGAGATGCCAAGAACAATCCCTTGCATGCCGCTGCTATGTTGGACCTCAGAGTTTCCATGAGGAAACAGAGAACCTCGAGAGCCACATGTACCTTCTCTAAATCCAATATCTCTTGAATTGGATACAGGGGGAAAGAAACAGGACTCTTACCTTAAAATTGATCTCTGGCCACACTAAGCATGTTCAGGGTCTGAGCCAACAGACTCGGGCCACACCGAGTATGTTCAGGATCTGAGCCAACAAACTCAGCAAGACATCTTTGTGAAAAAAGAAAAAAATCTGAGCAGAGTCCAAAGTGGCTCTCAATCATATGCAAATTCACCTAGAGGTGAGAAAGCCAATTCCCCATCGGAATCTTCCTGTGTCTCATGATCCACATCCTCTTGAATACTACCAGGGACAGCACCCTGCGATATTTGCCTGCCGTGACTGACAAATGGGAGGCCCGAGCACATGGTTCCTACATAATAGGTTGCTTCGCCTTCGCTGGGAGCCCCTGCAGAAAGGTCTGCAGGCCCTGGAAACATTCTACCCAGGAGGAGGAGGATGGATTTATACCAGAGTCCATAGACCCAAACTTGCTCTCTCCAACTTCTCTCTCTCGGGGAAGCTTCTGCCCTTGGGAACAAGGGAGGAGGAGAACTGAACATTGCCTTGCCTTCTACTCCACTCCCCTCCAGAGACACCATAGACCGAGAAGATGTCCCTACTTGGGCAAAAGCTGTAATAGACAAATGGCTTTGAACATCTAAACAGCACTGACACAAATAGAGAGAAAGTGATAGAGGTGTTTAAAATCATGAGAGGTCTAGAACGGGTAGATGTGAATCAGTTATTTACTCTTTCGGATAATAGAAAGACTAGGGGGCACTCCATGAAGTTAGCATGGGGCACATTTAAAACTAATCGGAGAAAGTTCTTTTTTACTCAACGCACAATTAAACTCTGGAATTTGTTGCCAGAGGATGTGGTTAGTGCAGTTAGAATAGCTGTGTTTAAAAAAGGATTGGATAAGTTCTTGGAGGAGAAGTCCATTACCTGCTATTAATTAAGTTGACTTAGAAAATAGCCACTGCTATTACTAGCAACGGTAACATGGAATAAACTTAGTTTTTGGGTACTTGCCAGGTTCCTATGGCCTGGATTGGCCACTTTTGGAAACAGGATGCTGGGCTTGATGGACCCTTGGTCTGACCCAGTATGGCATGTTCTTATGTTCTTATGAGGACGGAATTGTGAACAGATAGCAAGGCACTGGTACTTGTTTGTCCCCGATGCCCAGCTCTTCTGAACTTCGGTTCTAGGTGGCCTCCTGCGCACATATCAATGCCACCCAGGTGTACACGCCCTCTCCTCCAGGACGCATGCAAATACATGCTCAAAATTACGTTGTGGTTGTATGCGCACAAGTACATGTGCAAATACGCCCTCATATATTCCATGGTCATACATGCACAAGTACCCGCGTAAATACACGCTCCAGTCTAGGTCATGGCCTTACGTGCCCAAGTGCCAACGCAAATAATGCACTCAAATACTTGCTCAAATACACACTCAAGTCTTGGTCTCGGCCTTATGTGCACAAGACCCCCATGCATGCAACCACCACGTGGCAAGAATGTGCTCACATGCCTACACACGTGGGACAAGAACTGATGCCATGGCTTACCACACGGTTAAGCAAAGGTTGCCTGCACCTTCAGTGCATTTAGGCCTGTATTCGTTCAACATTACCTAACTCCTTTTATACCTTGTATAGCTTAGCCGCATCCCCTTTAGTTCTAATCCTTTAGTTTTTCCCCTGTACATAACTTAACCCCTGTACATATCTTAACCCCATACCATCCCATTGTATATCTGTACATATTGTTATTCTTCATTTTTTATATCATACGTTGCTGTTTGTTGTTTCGCCTTATTTCTCTCTGTCTTTTGGTTCAATTCCCCTAACCCACCCCTGTTCATTGTATTTTCCTACCTGTCAGTTCAATTGTAAACCGGTATGATGTGGTTCACTAATGTCGGTATATAAAAAATTTGAAAAAAACCCCCAAAACATCTGGCACTGAAAATCATCAAAGGCCTGAAGAGCTTCTCAACAGCTCAGGCCTCTTGACTGGCCGAGAACCCATGGAGACTGGGGGCTGAGGGCCACATCCCCTGCTGCTTTTTTCACTAAACAAGCTTTGCACATAAGCGAATTAAAACTGGCAGAAGACGTCTACCAAAACCAGCACCTCTGTGGAACAGCAATAGTTGAGGAGGGGTTTCCCATGCCTCTCCCGCCGACGCTGCTAGGGAATAGAAAATGGCCACCATTTCCAAGCAGACGGGGAAAGCACTAATGCTAGACCCAGTCACCTGTGAAGCTCATTCTACCTGTGTGGCCATGCTTGGCGCAGAACCCCAAACACCATGCCACGTTTGCCGCACGCATACACTGTTCCTCCCTGCACCCATGGCATCACCAGCACCTCAACCACAAGCACCTCAACAGCAAGCTGCACCATGGAGCCAACATCCGGTCTCCTCCGCAGGCAGAAAAGCTGTTGAAAAACCCCATCACTGAGCAACTCAAGCTGCTAAGGTAGCTCCCCCCTTGGAACCCTGCTGTTGCACAGATTCCTCTAACCAGTTCCTTGTTCTCTTTTTTTTTTTACACTCTGAAAACAAATAAAGATACATAGAAACCAATACTTTCCTTTGGTGTAAAGGTTCCAGTTCCAGGAGTGCAGGCCGCATGGCAGATCAGAAAAGAGCAAGACTACTGGTTATACCCATCTCCTTTCACTAAACTTTAGTGACTCAGTCCAGGACAAACCATATAAAAGGAATACTTCCCTGTTCCACTAGGCTTGCAGTGCAGAACTGCCAGCAGGTTCCAGGATGAGGGATCTGGACCACCAAATGTCTACCCCATGGACCTCCGGACCAAGCTATTAGAAGGGTCACCAATCCTGTGCTCATCTGCCTCAAACTATGGGGGATGGCCCCATCAAAACCTCACAACCCTCTGGGAGGATCCAGAAATGTTCTTGTTTTTTTTTAATCTTGTTTTATATAAATATACTCCAGACTGCAGGTTTTACACTATCTACCATCAGCTGGAGACAGAGAAATACTGAGGGACTGCAGGTGGCACTCTGGGTTATGTACAGTGTCAGTGAAACTTTCTCTGTCTCCATCTGCTGGCAGGGAGGCAAAATCCATGAGTTTGGACTGATCTGGGTATGTACATGGAACAGTTAGATAATCATACATATGGCACTCAGTACAAAAAAAAATGAATAACCTCCAACTCGCTGCTGGACTTCTGACTGCATCTTAATTTTATTAACTTGTTAACATTTTAAAAGCTGATTATGGAGTAGAGTTTTTAAATTATTTGGTGTCTTTTAAAATCTAAGGGGTGGATTTTCAAAGAGTTGTTTATGTTAAAAGGCCCATATACGTGATTTTCTGGGCCGATCACAAGCAACTTGTATTTCAAAAAGACCCAATTATGTGCACATAAGCGCGTGCGTGAGCAACCCAAATCCCAAAAAAAAGGGGTGCAGTTAAGTCATGTCGGGGTGTTCTGGAGTGGAGCCGACATTTACAAGTGAAAATATGGATTTTAGATCCAACGCTCGCAGTGCACATTGGGTGTTGGACCTGTGCTAATTTACTTCTGCTCTTGATGAGATGTAAGTCTGAAGAAAAGTCATTTTAGGCCTAAAATGATTGGCCGAGGAATCTGTGTAAATAGAGGGAGTGCAGGCTGAAGGACCAGGAGGGTCTCGAAGACCAAGAGCTAGACTAGGCAAACTGGTAGACTAATTGGTCAAGCTGGCTATTTCCTTCACGCGAGCATGTTTTAAAATCAACTTAGATACACGCGTTAAAGCCAGCAAATTCCTAAGCAGATTCGCAAATAATGTTTGCTTGTGTAACCGTTTAAAATTAGAAGCACACGTCAGCGAGTTGGGTGTATTTTAAATCATGCGCATGTACTCGCACGGACAAAGTTACCATCTCAGGTTTTTAAATTGATAACTAGGTGATTTATGTTAGTTTGTGAATGACCAGCAACAAGACTAAAATTAGTCAATTACTAAAATCAGGGAGGCCCATATTCAACAGAACGATTAGTGGACAAGCTATTCAGCTAAGGTTAGCCAGAAAATGTATCCTTGTGTGGCCGGATAACATGTTACTTAACTGGATATATTTAAAAGATATCGGATTAAGTAATGCTGTCATTAAAGAATAAAATTGCAAACAAAGAAATGGACTGGGGGCAATCCCCTCCCTCCCCCCCCCCCAAAAAAAATATCTTATAAAGGCCCTTTCGGGCCATGCTCTCTTCACTTCTCACAACTTTCAAATGGTTCTGCAATCTCTGTCCCAGTGTTTTATTAAATCTAATATCAGCCAGCCCATTCCTCCCTTCCCTCCCACCCACCCACCTGCAAGGATTAGAAACATTGCAGTGCCCCCCTCCCCCTTCCCCACGACCATCCCCCCCCCCCCCAAGATCTTAATTTTTACTGCCGGGGGCAAGGGACCCTCCACTCCACTCCAGGTGCCTCTGCACTGCTCTAAGAGAGACAGCGCTGGAAGCGTAAACTCTAGTCCGAAACAGAGGAACGAAGAAACAGCGCCTGTTGCTCAGGCATTAGCTCAGAGGAGTGAGCTTCCCTTTCTGTTAGAGCCCTGCTGATGTTATCAGACCACACCACAGGAAATCCCGGGTGTTAGCACTATAAAGTTGAAGAGTTACTACAGGCTCTTAAACAGAGCAGCAGGATGCAGCAGGGGAGCAGGATGCCAGAAGCCATGCTGGGAGGCCCCAGCAGAGCACAGGACACAGCACTGGGCCCGGGAGCATGAGGTACAGGATGCCGCACTCCATGGTCAGTGGCAGGTTGCAAAGAGACTTGACTTTATAAGATACGCGTAGCCGCGTGTATCTTATAAAATCCTGGATCGGCGCGTGCAAGGCTGCCGATTTTGGGCAGCCGGCGCGCGCCGAGCCGCGCAGCCTGTCTCCGTTCCCTCCGAGGCCGCTCCAAAATCGGAGCGGCCTCGGAGGGAACTCTCTTTCGCCCTCCCCTCACCTTCCCCTCCCTTCCTCTACCTAACCCACCCCCCCGGCCCTATCTAAACCCCCCCCCTTACCTTTGTCCGTAGATTTACGCCTGCGAGAAGCAGACGTAAATCTACGCACGCCAGCGGACTGCTGGCACGCCGTGCTACGACCCGGGGGCTGGTCCGAAGGCCTGGACCACACCCCCAGGCCGGCACCACGCCCCCGGTCCTGCCCCCGAAACGCTGCGCCCCGCCCCCAAAACGCCGCGTCATCGGGTCCCGCCCCCGACACGCCCCCTTTCAAAAACCCCGGGACCTACGCGCATCCCGGGGCTCTGCGCGCGCAGGCGGCCTATGGAAAATAGGCGCACCGGCGCGCAAGGCCCTGCTCGCGTAAATCCGGGCGGATTTACGCGAGCAGGGCTTTTAAAATCCGCCCGTTTGTGCTTGACCCTGATAGGGACCGGGTGCTTCAAGAAAGATGATGTTTTAAAATTACAAAGTGAGAGCTTACTCTGATGTCTCAAAAGCAAGCAACAGAAAAGAAAAGGAAGCAATTCCATATTGTGAGGTCGAGAGCTTTACAGCTGGGTGGAGAGGGGCACTTTTGGTTTAATTTTCCATGCAAAGGTATTATTAAGTATCAGGGAGTCAGAGATATTTTTTATGAAATAACTCAGTTGACTTTAGTTTTGAACCCTAGGCCTGTTGATGCTGCCCCTGTTATTACATCACCTCTTCCTCCTTCATCCATTTCTGTGGATGGTTGCAGTTATAGCTGCTAGTTATTTATCAGACTAATCACAGCTAAATCTTTGTTATTTTGTTAGTGTTTTCCTGGATTTTTTAATTGGATCATTTTTTCTTGGGGGATTGCTATGCACTGAGATTTAGTTTTTTCTATATAAATTATTTTTATATTATTGCATTCCATTGTTGATGTCTAACACGATTTATTTCTTGGCAATTTTTTAAAATGTTATAAAGAATTTTAATAAAAATCTTCCAGCAACACATGAAATGATTTACTGGTGCTTCTTAAATACAGAGCATCAGTTGGAGTATTACCAAAACTGTTATTGTCCTTTCCTCTTAGGAAAAAATTCAGCCAGTTTAGTGCAGAATTGAGTGAGTAATGGATGACTCTTCACAGCTTGCTCAGAGAAGGTAAGCAGAGTGCCTAGCTCTACACCTTGCCAGACTTCTGTGATAGCTCGGAGCAGTAGGCATGCTAGAAGGGTCTCACTTTATTGGGTTTGCTTCTCCTGTGCAGAGAATTGTCTCCCAGACCTTTGTAGGGATGTGTTTTCATTTAAAATGAAACAAGAAATGTCAATGATTTGTTTCACTTTATAAACAAAAGAACTCCCCCACTACAGTTCATTTGTTTTATTTATAAAATATCCCATGCCTAAAACTCAAGGATTTAGTTTTCTTTTAAAAAGAAGGCCACTGTGTTTACAGCCATACAAAAGAGCCATGCACCAGCAGATCTTAAAGAAAATTTATTATGAACCAGGAGCTGTAGATGGTTTTGCAGGTATAAATCCTCTTTTTCAGGCTGCTAAAACATGTAATCACACAGTGACCAAAAAAAAAGTGACTGATTGGCTTACAGACAAGATGCTTATTCGCTATACAAACCTGCATGGGTACATTTTAAAAGAAATAAAACCATAGTGTCTGATATGGATGCGCAATGGCAAGCAGATCTGGTTGATCTGACCGCCTTGTCTGATTATAACAGCGGCTACAAATACATTTTGACAGTAATAGATGTTTTGTCAAAATACGCATGGGCTGTGAGCCTAAAACCAAAAACAGGTTGTGAAGTGGCCAAGGCATCTGAAAATATATTAAAGGCAGCCATGTTCCCAATAAAATACAAACAGACAGGGGTAAAGAGTTTTTAAATAGCTCTGTGAAGAGTTTTTTAAAATACAGAGGCGTTCATCATTTTGTGACCAACAATGATGTTAAGGCAGCGGTTGTGGAGAGATTTAACAGGACTTTAAAATCCAAAATGTGCCGATACTTTACAGCGCACAACACTTTTCGATATGAAGGTGTGCTTCAGGCTTTTGTGAACAGTTATAACCACAGCTTTCACAGAACAATAGAGGCCCGTCCCATCAATGTAACAGCCTAAAACTCTCTGCGGTTCTGGAAAGTAATCTACGGCAATAACAACAAACATGAACCTGCTAAGCCTTTTTTTAAAAAGGGGGATCATGTTAGACCAGGGGTGGGCAATTCCAATCCTCGAGGGCCACAAACCTGTCGAGGTTTTAGGATATCCTAATGAATATTCATGACATAGATTTGTATACAACTGAGGCAGAGTGCATGCAAATCTCTCTCATGCATATTCATTAGGGATATCCTGAAAACCAGACTGGTTTGTGGCCCTCGAGGACCGGAACTGCCCACCCCTGTGTTAGACTGTCAAAAACTAAAGGGAAATTTGAAAAAGGTTATGAACAAACATGGACAGATGAGATATTTATAATAACTGATGTCTTAAACAGGGGGCAGAAATCAGTGTACAAGATACAAGATTATGGTGAGGAAGCTATTCAAGGTTCTTTTTATCCTGAAGAATTACTAAAAGTCACCCCTCAACAGGATAGAATATTCCGCATTGGTAAGGTTCTAAAGGTAAAAGGGAGAGGTAAGAACAAGCAGTGCTTTGTGAAATAGCAAGGGTGGCCTGAAAAATTTAACAGTTGGAAAAAAGCATCAGAGATTCAAGACGTTTCATTTGAAAAGGCCTTATAACATAAAAAAAAAAAATGAATGAAGGGGGATTTTACATAATGCTGCCTAGTAATGCCTCTGTGAGAATATTTCCACAAAACACCTGCTCTAATTTCACCACACAATTAGCTAGCCTTTGGCCCTACAGGGTCCGTGGGAAGTGGGGCTGGTGGAAATACAGTACCCGCACACATGGGATAATATTAAAGAAGACCATAAGTATGTTATCACCACGGGTGAAGGAAGCATGGAGCATCACTTTGTTGTACGAAGAGGGTATTATGCAACCATTCAAAACCTTGTGGACCAAATGAACCACAACATGAACAGTCTCCTTAAACCCATGCCACCATGAATCATTTATGATCCCAATATCCGAAGAATCAAATTAAAGTCAGAGGACAATGCAGTAATTTCCACAGAGAGTGATTTAGCGACCAATTTGGGGCTAGAAGCTAAAGCGAATACGAGGCGCTCGCTATTTCCAACAGATATCACAGGCGGGTTTAAAACCCTATACCTGTACACAGATATTGTAGAACATCAGCTGGTGGGAGACCATTTTGTGCAGCTACTTCGCAGGTAAGGACGAGTTTATCACCTTCACTTATGATAAACCGCATTATGTCCCTGTGAACAAGCAGCACATAGACACCATAACATTTGAAATAAAGACAGACCAGAACCAACAAGTCTCATTTTGCTATGGGAAAGTGATCCTTAAGCTACACCTGCGACCCCGGAAAGCTGTTTTTTAAAATGGTTGTGGTTAAAGACTATGGGGACCTTGGCGCATACAGAAATTACTATGCAGCACAAGCTGGTCACGGTCTTTCGGGGTATTACGGTGCTCCAGTCATGTACGGGGCAGGGATAGGCGGTGTGTTTCGTAGTCTCTTTAGAAAAGCAATACCTCTTTTGAGAAGGTGTTTTGAGATTGTTAAACCTCATGTGAAAAGTGCAGCAAAAAACATCGCCAAAGATGTTGTGGGCCGTGTCACAACAGCCGTTCTGAATAAAATGAACAATAACACAAAGCAGGAGGAATCAGGATTAGTGGTTATTAGAAGAGCTGTTAAAAGAAAGAGAACCAATCAACAGGGGCCTCCTGAACCTTTTAAAACAAAGAAGCCCAAACGTGTCAAGTCTCAAAAGACTAACCGCAAGGCTAAGAAGAGAAACCTCTCCACCAAGAAGCAAGATATATTCTAAAACACTATGACTTTTGTACATCAGGGGGTCTGAAGAATGCTTGAAATCAGAATCAGATCTGTTTCAACTGGCCCCCACACAAACCAGCATAGAAAAAAGTATTTATGTGGAGATTCCGCCATTATCTGCCTTGCAGAAACAGCCCCTTTAGATTTTTATATAGCCGGATATGGCGAGGATTACCTGGATTTGAACAACACGTTGCTGTACCTGACCTGTAAAATTGTGAAAGAAGATGGGGCCGATCTTGATGCAGGCGCCAAAGTAGCTCTCGAGAACTATCCAATAGCCTCTATTTTTAGCCAGCTGGATGTCACTCTCGGAGACACATTAGTCAGAGCAACAACTGTTACCCTTACAGAGCCCTCATAGAACTGCTTCTCAGTTATGGTGAGGGTCCTCTCAAAACACAGTTTACAAGTGGTCTGTTTTATAAAGACACAGCCGGAAACCATGAAGCGAGAGACGTGGGGCCCCGTAATACTGGTTTTACCGAAAGAGCTTTTCTTTTACAGCAGTTAGCCATAAAGTACAGCTTCTGGGACATTTACATAGCGATCTGTTTTTTCAAGAAAAGCTGCTCATAAATGGCATGGATGTGAAAATTAAACGCGGAACAAAGATACGTTCTGCTTAATGAGAGTAGATGCCAACGAGAAGTACAAACTCCTTATTTTATCTGCAGCCCTCTTTGTAAGGAGAGTGAAAGTGTCCCCGGGAGTGCGCTTGGGGCATGCTGAAGCTCTGCTGAGAGCTAATGCCAAGTACGCCGTAAACCGTGTAGGTCTGAAAGTCTTTAGCATACCTGCTGGCACCCGTGTGACTAACCAGGAAAACCTCTTTTTGGGGCAGCTACCCAAAATTATTGTATTGGGCTTTGTGGATAATGACGCTTTCAGCGGTAACTACTCTAAAAACCCCTTCAATTTTAAACATTACGATATTAACTTTGCTGCACTGTATGGGGATGGTGAGCAAGTCCCTGAGAAACCTCTCCAACTGGATTTCGATAATGGCTGTTGTGTCAGAGAATACATGCAGCTGGTTCAAGCGATGGGTAAACATTTAAAAGACAGTGCTCTCTTGATTGATCGTCACGAGTTTTACCAAGGTTATACATTACTGGCCTTTGACCTATCACCCGACCAAGAGTGCACAGACCACTACTCTTTGATTAAAACTGGTAATCTGCGGGCTGAAATCCATTTTGCCAAAGCTTTGCCACACACGGTGAATATGATTGTGGATGGTGTCTTTGACAACGTGATAGAAATTAACCACAGAAGGAACGTCCTGTTTGATTATCTATGATGATGAACACTGTACAGATCTTCCGTATTTTAAAGAAGGATCCGTATGTTACAAAACCTTTTGTAGACATCCTGCCCAGTGACTGGCTGTCTGATGTACAAATAGAAAAGAAACCTGCAAGCTTGGTGGTAAATACCCACCCCCACGACCTTCCTGGAGAACACTGGTTAGCAATTTATGTGACTGAAAATGGCACAGGAGAATTTTTTGATTCCTATGGGCAACAGCCTGATAGCTTGTTCTTCCCTAACAGTATTATGAACTTTTTCAATAAACATTGTGAGGATGTTTTATACAGCAACAGCAATTGCAACACCCGCCATCTGCAACCTGTGGTAACCATTGTGTGTTTTTCCTACATCAGCGCTGTAAAGGGCTGTCTTTTGAAAATATTTTAAAATTGTATTCTGAAGAACCACCGCAAAATGACAAAATGGTTTTACAATTTGTAAAAAAAACAGCAAACAGAGAACATATTGTATGTCTAGATCTTTTTGCTGTCTGCTTCATGACCCCAAGATGTGTGTACCATAACAAGAATGTTGTACTAATCCTAAATAAAAACAATCTCTCTCTTGAGGGTTTTGTTTTTTTTTAAATAACAATGTCCATAGACTATTTTTAAAAAGTCTTTTTTTATTGAAAAGATATAATTACACATTCAACCATTTGTATGTGTCAAGTACTTTACGCCTTTTACGGGGAAGGGAGTCTTTGCACTTTACAGTCTTTGTGGACATTTCAGCAGTTGTCACAGAAGGATTTTCCTTGAGTCGTACCAACAGATCCCTGTTGGCTGGATTACCCATGACAGTGGAGAGCGTGTTTAGTTCTGCCAGGGTTTGCATGAACTCTCCCCAGCCTTTGTGTATCCTCCACTGTGAAAGAGCTTGGGTCTGTGAAGCTCCACAAACCAGGTCTAATAGGTTAGAGCCACTTACAGGCTTTCCCTTGTATACAAAAGTCCCATTACTCTTCCAGTGTTGCGACCGTCACTGCCCATCTCCACTCCGCACTCTTTACCTCTGTGGCGACTCCCTTCAGGTCTGAAGGACGGCTGGTTGCCACAGCGTCTCCCTGCCGTCTCTCCCCGGCGTCCCCGGACCGGCTTGACGCTGAGATCCGCCATGTTGCCTGAAGCCTAGGGCGCGTGCGCACGCTCCAAGTGAAATACCAGCAAGGGCGCGGACCTCAGGGGTGTCCCCCTGAGATTACGTCATCCGCTTCCGATATTTAAAGGTCTCTGATATCGCTGACAAACCAAGTTAGCAAAGGTTCGGACGGGTTAGGACAAGATTTACTCTGATTACCCTGCCTATGCTACTCTGCCTCCTCGGACTTACCAGAGGTACCCGCTCCTCAGGGGCCTCACTCTCTCTTTACTTTTCAGGTTACTGGTACTCGCTCGAGGGCCCTCGTTCCTATCTGCTAATTCTCTTCTGCCTGGAAGTCATCACTGTCTACATCATTGTGAGTTACCATCGCTCTCTCAGAGTTTTCCCTGGAACCAGGTACTTGCTCCTCGAGAGCCTATCCTTTCCAGCTCCTGAGCTCCCTGAGACCAATATGTGAGTGTTGTCATCTAGTTCTGTTCATGAACTCTGCATACCCTACCTACTCACTGTCTACAATTTCTCAACAGCTCAGCCATCCAGGGATCGCTGTTCCAGTATCTGAGGGACTTCAGCCCTGCCGGGCACTTCAGCTCACTACTGCCACCTCTGGTGGTTTCAAGACCTGTTTAATAAAAGAACTAGTGTGTGTCTGTCTCCATACTCTAAGCCTAGCTGGTGGTCCCTCTTGGGATCATTCTACGGGGGTGTGGTCATCTGCCACAGGCCCAAGGATCCACCCACTACTATCTCCGCCTACGGAATACATCAGATTGCTACTCCTATCTGATTGCTCCTCCCATCAACATAGTGGATTTTGACAGATTGCTAACTCCATGGATCCGGCTTGACTCCAGAACCCGGCTACTCTATGGATCTGGCTTGACTGCACTGACCCGGCCTATCTCCATGGATCCAGCACAACTCTCAGCTTTGCAGGCCATACCGGGCCTGGCCCTGCGCATCTTGGAGCAGCAAGATGCCTTGATGAAACTTACTGCAGCATTTCATCAGCTACACACACAGAAGGTTCAAGGCACAGCTTCCAACCATGAAGGTCAGTTACAGGAGATAACTTTGAAGACTGCTGTATCACTGGCAGCTCCAATCCACTTTTCCGGAGAAATCCAGAAGACTCGGGGCTTTTTGAACCAGTGCTGCATGCACTTTACTTTACAACCATCTTTATTTCCTACGGCACTCTCTAAGATCACCTACATCCTTTCGTACTTGGATGGTAGAGCTCTGTCGTGGGCATCCACCTTGTGGGAACGCAAGGATCCCATTTTGCAGGACATAGAAGGATTTATGGACTTGTTTAAATCCATTTTTGATGACCCTGCGTGAACCTCTGTTGCTGGTTCTGCTTTAGTGGACTTGAAGCAAGGCAGCAGATCATTGGCTGAATTTGCCATAGAATTCAAGACTCTTGCGGCACAACTCCACTGGGACCCCAAATGTCTCAAGACACTCTTCTGCAGAGGCCTGGATACCCGTTTGAAGGACGAGCTGGCCGCTCGCCAGACACCTGACTCGCTGGACGAATTAGTAGCCATGGCCACTCGGATTGATCATCGACTCCGGGACAAGGTGAAGGAACTCCGGCCTAAGTTGTTACCCGGGTTGAAACAGACCAGTGCTACCAATGCAGCTCGGATGGTTCCGATAACTTCTGCTGCGGATACACATGAACCGATGCAACTTGGTCATGGACACTTGACCTCCAAGGAGAGAAGATTTCGGAAGAAGCGCGGCCTATGCATGTACTGTGGTCAGTACGGCCATGATGTCTCTACATGCCCCATTCATCCGGGAAACCGACGGGCCTAAGTCCTGCTGGAGGACTGTTCTTAGGCCATACCACGTTCTCTCCTCCGCCCTCTCTCCCAGTCTCCGTGATCTATGAACCAGCTACGGTTCAGACTCCTGCCCTGGTGGACTCAAGGACAGGAGGCAACTTCATTCTCAGATGTCTAGTGGAAGACCTGAGGAGTCCCTTTGTCAAATGTGAAGATCCATTATTGCATTATAACTTGAAGTGGGTTTTGGATGTTTCTCAACACCGCCACTTCCACTGAATCCCTCAGTGACGTCCACAGCAGCTCATTCCATTGCTGCTGATATCTACAAACAAAATTCTTCCAAGACTCAATATCCACCTGTCATCGATGCAGAAGACGACTTAGAGATCAAGATCAAAGAGATTCTGGATGTTCGTATAAGAGGCAAGACTTTTGAATACCTTCTGATATGGGAGGGTTTCGGCCCCGACTTAATCTCTTGGGAGCCTCAGACCAATATCTTGGACAAAGAGATGCTTCGTCAGTTCCACCTCGCGCATCCTTCAAAACCTAAGCCTGGTACCCGAAGAGATCACCCTTTGAAGGGGGGGTACTGTTGTGACCATCGCTGCCCGACGTCTCCACTACGCCCTCTTTACCTCTGTGGCGACTCCCTCCAGGTCTGAAGGACGGCTGGCTGCCGCGGCGTCTCCCTGCCGTCTCTCCCTGGCATCCCCGGACCGGCTCGATGCTGCAGATCCACCATGTTGCCTGAAGCCTAGGGTGCGCGCGTGCTCTGAGTGAAGTACCAGCAAGGGCGCTAACCTCAGGGGCGTCCCCCTGAGATGACTTCATCCGCTTCTGATATTTATTTATTTAGCATTTTTATATACCGAAGTTCAAGTAACAGGTTACAAATTACCTCGGTTTACATTATAACAAAACCGTTGCATAATAGTGCATTACATTGAACAGGGGTGAATCAAACTTGGATCAAGGGTTTAACATAAAGGCAAGTGGAGGAAAATTTAACCGGCGTGCCGGGTGCTAACATAGGAGTATAGCCAGTTGTCTAAAAGGAGACACTGGTAAGAGAAATTGAGGAGGAGCATTATTAACTCGTCTGTGAAGTGCGCGGCTTGTTAGTGAAGAAGGTCTACTAACTATTTAAAGATCTCTGATATATATATACTAACTATAACTAACTATATCTCTGATATATATATACTAACTATATATCCTCTGATAGATATATACTAACTATTTAAAGATCTCTGATATAACTATTTATAGGTCTACTATTTAAAGATCTCTGATATCGCTGACAAACCGAGTTAGCAAAGGTTCGGACGGGTTAGGACAAGGTTTACTCTGGTTACCCTGCCTATGCTACTCTGCCTCCTCGGACTTACCAGAGGTACCCGCTCCTTGGGGGCATCGCTCTCTCTTTACTTTTCAGGTTACAGACAGGAACCGGTACTCGCTCCTCGAGGGCCCTCGTTCCTGACTATCTGCTGATTCTCTTCTGCCTGGAAGTCATCACTATCTACATCATTGTGAGTTACCATCGCTCTCTCAGAGCTTTCTCTGGAACCAGGTACTCGCTCCTTGAGGGCCTATCCTTTCCAGCTCCTGAGCTCCCTGAGACCAATATGTGAGTGTTGTCATCTAGTTCTGTTCATTTACTCTGCATACCCTGCCTACTCACTGTCTACAGTTTCTCAACAGCTCAGCCATCCAGGGATCGCTGTTCCAGTATCTGAGGGACTTCAGCCCTGCCAGGCACTTCAGCTCACTACTGCCACCTCTGGTGGTTTCAAGACCTGTTTAATAAAAGAACTAGTGTGTGCCTGTCTCCATACTCTAAGCCTAGCCGGTGGTCCCTCTCGGGATCTTTCCCCGGGGGCATGGTCATCTGCCACCAGCCCAAGGATCCACCCACTACTATCTCCACCTACGGAATATATCAGATTGCTACTCCTGATTGCTCCTCCCATCAACATAGCAGATTATGACACCCAGGATGCAATGTCCTTATTCTTTGACAGTTTATTGAGCAGTACTTCTGCATTTTTTCTATTGCACATGCTGATACTATTTAACAATTCTTGCAGAATGGGGTCTGGAGGGCTATTGTGCTCTAGAAATGCAGAGGTTGCTGTATCATCCTGTAGGGGTAGATACAGATTTATTCTTTTTTTTTCCATTTCTCCATGTCTGTTAAGCACCAGATAGTGCTGTAGCACTTCTGAATAGTGTTTGGCTTTCTCATATTCAGACATACCAGAACTTTGAAGTATATCTTTCATTTCTTCATCGAGTCTTTGAGCTGCGGTGGTTCTAATATTTTCCTCAAGAACTGAAGGACTTCTCAAACGATCAAGTTGTTGACTAAGCACTAAATATATTTTTTCTGTGTACTGCATTAGTGCTTAGCTCAAAAGACCTGTGATGAGTGGTAATACAAAACCTAGCAGAGGCCCAATAAAACCCCCCGACTGCTTCACCAGCTTCTTTTTTTTTTTTTTTTTTAATGTTATTCTTTTATCACCCAGAATCCTCATGGCTTGACGTTTCCTTTTCAAGATGTTTATCTGCTGTTGTGATAAGGAATATTACCTTTCAGAGTGTTTAATGCGATCTCTGCTATGGCCCCCACTAAATCGTTAGAAGCGGCATTTAGGATAGCTTTTCTCCGCTGCGGAGACGCTTGAACTAAAAGTTTTAAAAGGGCTAGGTTCCACTTTAAGCGAGCAGACATGATCTCTGGGACACACAAAACAAATATGTGGGGGGAGAAAATATATTCACTTCTTTTTATGAAGGGGCTGTTTTTTTTCACAATATACCATGGTCCATACTGGTGGAAAGATGTTTGTCCTCAGTCTGTAACACTCAGGGGTTGTAGCATTTAAATCCACGATGAGATATCCATATGGCTTTCTGGTGGCATCCTCAAAGGCTTCTAAAAAGAAGCGTGACTTACCAGGGTACAACTGTCTGGCTAAAACAGCGATTTGCAACTTGTCTCTAGGATTCTTAAAGAGTACCATATATTTGGTATTTAAAGCTATAGTTCTGCTTGTTTTGCCTTGACAAAAAACATTTTGTACAATATATATAATACTCAGATTTCTGTGATGCACGTATTGTGTGAAGGCTTTCTCGATTTCATCACTTTTACAAGCAGATGCCATCAAATCATCTACAATAACCATATTTATTTTATTGGATGGAAACATTTGATCATCATTAAAAGTATTAGGCAAAGAATCCATAAAGGTAATAAAAGGATATTTAAACAACATTTCTTTATACAAAGGTTGCCAGCAACTATAACACCATACATTATTATTAGGCATGTCAGTCAACACACGACCTGCATGATCTAATAGTTTTTTTTAACAAAGAAGCTTTTGCCGCTATTTGACAGTCCAGCTAAAATACACGAAAAGGGGTGCCTCCAGCGCACATCCACAAAATCAATATCCATAGGGCAGCATGTTAAATCCCTCTTTTATCACCCTTTTATCGTATACAACCCTTTCTGTTTTCTTAAGTAGGCCAGTCTCTATCGACCAGTGTAAGCGCTCACCCCGCTAAGGGGGGCGGAGTTAGCAATCTGATATGGATCTGCTTGCCCCCTGAGGGGAGTAGTCAGCAGAGTGATGTACTCCGTAGAGTTAATGATCTGTTGTGGTTTGGCTCCCACAGAGTGGCAGTCTGTATGATACCGCTCTAGTAGTGTAAGGAATAAACACTGAATGGAAATTGGTGAATCCTTGGGCCAATGGCAGATGACAGCGCCCCCAGGAGGATATCCTGAGAGGGACCACCGGCTAGGCTGTGTTATGCTCAGGCTTGTGGACCCTTGGGCCGAAGGGAGGATGGTATACCTTAGGAGGAAGATCCGTAGGTTCTCCCATCAGGTGGCGAGGCAGGAGCAGAAGACGTGACCAGCTGACCCTCAGCACTGGAGACAGAGGCAACTGTGGAGGCAGACGAAGAGTCGTGACGTCGAAGAAGGAACTGTGTCTTCGCCACTGGAAGCCCGCGGTCCCCCCAGGAGGAGCCCGTAGGGTCCCGGGCCGCTGGGACTTAGGTGGACCTTTGAGAGGTCAAGAAGTCGAGCGTTCGGTGCAAGCGCTGACTGGAGCTTCACCCCTGGAAGCCCGCGGTCCCCCCAGGAGGAGCCCGTAGGGACCCGGGCCGCTGGGACTCAGGTGGGCCCTTGGAGACAATGGTCAAGAAGTCCAAGGTCAAGTGCCAGAGGGTCGTCGCTTACCAGTCCGAGGTCACACACCGAGGGATCACCACTTGCCAGTCCGAAGTCACACACCAGAGAATCACCGCTTGCCAATCCGAAGTCAAACACCAGGAATCACCGCTAGCCAATCCGAAGTCACACACCAGGAATCAGGAACACCAAGACACGACAGGAACAAAGATCCAACGTAGAAGAACTCACCGAAGCAAGCAGACCTGACTAACCCGAAAGTTGCCAAGTCGAGGAATGAGCAGAGGAAGCCTCCTTTTATACTTCCTCTGCTCTGGCTCATAGGGAACAGCTGAACCTGGTTAAAGGGATCAGGTCCCTTTAAATCTAATGAGGGGGCGCGGCCTCGCGCCTAAAGATGGCAGCAGCCATCTTGGATTTCCTCCGGAGGACATGCTGCAGGATGCCATGAGGGAGGAGCAGGGATGGCTCCCCAACCGGTGGCCAGAGCGGGGACCCGCGCCGAAGCGACGGGCATTGGGTCAGGGTTCTCCCCCGGAGTTCCCGCGGTGGGTCGCCATCGTGGGCAAGGTAGGGGGCCGTGCTCGTGGCCTTCCACGAGCGCGGAACACAACAGTACCCCCCTCTTTCGGGCACCTCCCCGGAGGCCTGGGCTTAGATGGGTGGTCTCTGTGGAATTGCTCAAGCAAGCCCCGGTCTAAGATGTTGGCCAACGGCTCCCAGGTGTTTTCTTCAAGGCCGAACCCCTCCAACGCTAATAGGTACTCCCATTTCTTCCTATGCTTTTTGATGTCCAAGACCTCCCAGACTTGATAGGTGAGGTCGTCTTCGGAAGCAACAGCTTGGGGAGCTGGAGGCGTGCTGGAAGGCCACGATAACACGAGAGGCTTCAAGAGGGAAACATGGAACGTGTTGTGTATCTTGAGGGAAGGCAGCAGACGAAGTTGATATGAAACGGCACCAACCTGTCGGATGATGGGAAATGGCCCAATAAATCGCGGGGCCAGTCGCGCTGATGGCAGCTTCAGGTGGATGAACTGCATGCTTAGCCATACCTTTTGGCCCGGTCTGAGAGGCGGGTATGGTCTTCTTTGCTGATCGGCATACCTCTTTGCCACCTGACTGGCTTTGATCAGCGCGCGCCGTGTGGAGATCCACAGGCGGTGTAAGTCATCCGCGGAGAGTTGGGCTACCGGGGACGTAACAGGAATGTGAACTGGCAGTGGCAGATGTGGCTGCTTCCCATACATTATCTGAAATGGCGAGGATCCGGTAGCCATGGAGATATGAGAATTAAGCGCAAATTCTGCCCAGGGTAGCAGACTTGCCCAGTCATCCTGTTTCTCATTGATATAAATTCGGAGGAACTGCTTTAAGGTTTGGTTCATTTTCTCCGCAAGACCACTGGCCTGTGGATGGTACGCCGACGTGTAGTCTAATGTAATGTCGAACCTCTGACAGAGGGCCCTCCAAAACCTGGCCGTGAATTGAGAGCCTCGGTCCGAGAGAATACTCCTTGGTAGGCCGTGCAGCCTAAAGATATGCTGAACGAACAGCTGAGCCAGCTGTGGTGCGGACGGCAACCCTGGGAGGGGCACAAAGTGTGCTATTTTGCTAAACCGGTCGACGACCACCCATATGACCGTGTTACCACTGGATGGTGGCAGATCGTCCACGAAGTTGGTTGCCACATGAGTCCATGGTTCCGAAGGCACTGGTAAGGGCTGAAGTAGGCCTGGGGTAGAACCGGGGATTCTCTTGTGGTGAGCACATGCCTGGCAGGACTGTACATAAGCCTGGACATCCTTGTTGACCTTTGGCCACCAGTAATACCGGCGCAGGGTCTGTAAGGTCCGGGATTGTCCTGGATGACTGGAACAGCAGGAATCATGAGCCCATGCCAGGATCTGTTTCCACAAGTGTGGCGGGACCAGAGTTTTCCCAGGAGGGATGGTCGTGGTAGCAGACAGAAGGATGCGTGACGGCTCGATGATGAACTGCGGTTCATCAGAATTCTCTGAAGGCTCAAAGACCCGTGACAAGGTGTCAGCTTTGAGGTTCTTCCCGGCAGGTCGATAGTGCAGGACAAAGTTAAAACGGGTGAAAAATAACGCCCAACGTGCCTGCTGGGGGTTGAGTCGCTGCGCTCGATGCAGGTATTCAAGGTTTTTATGGTCCGTGTAGACCGTAAATTGGTGTTGTGCCCCCTCGAGCCAAGGGCGCCATTCTTCTAGGGCCACCTTAATGGCTAGGAGCTCCTTGTCACCAATGGCGTAGTTCTGTTCTGCCGGGGAGAACTGACGAGAGGAAGGCACATGGGCGTAGCTTGTGCTTCTCTGAAGTCTGGTTCAGAACGGCCCCTACGCCCTCCGAGGATGCGTCCACTTCGATGACAAACGGCCGCTGCGGGTCCGGATGCCGAAGGCACGGTTGTTGCAGGAACGCCTCCTTGAGATGACGAAAGGCAGTCTCCGCTCCCGGAGGCCACTTCTTGGGGTCCGCACCTTTCTGGGTCAGGGCTGTCATCGGGGCAACGATGAACGCATAATGTGGTATGAATGATCGGTAATAATTTGCGAAACCCAAGAACCGTTGGAGTGCCTTTAGTCCGGACGGCTGCAGCCATTCCTGAATGGCTTTCAGCTTCTGGGGGTCCATCTGGAATCCTTCACTGGAGATGATGTACTCCAGGAAGGGAAGGGACTCCTGCTCAAAAAGGCACTTTTCAAGTTTCGCGTACAGCTGATGTTCTCGGAGGCGTTGCAATACCTGGACAACGTGCTGACGATGGGCAGTCAGGGAGTTGGAGAAAATCAAAATATCGTCCAGGTATACGACCACGCACTTGTACAAGAGATCGCGGAGTATCTTGTTCATGGTGTTCTGGAACACTGCTGGGGCATTACAGAGACCGAACGGCATCACTAGATACTCATAGTGGCCGTCTCGGGTGTTGAAGGCCGTCTTCCATTCATCACCCTCCTTGATTCGGATCAGGTTGTAGGCCCCTCGGAGATTTAGAGAAAATCCTCGCACCTTGCAGCCGATCGAAGAGTTCGGAGATGAGGGGCAAGGGGTAACGGTCCTTGACCATTATAGCATTCAGGCCCCGGTAGTCGATGCAGGGGCGAAGGCTGCCGTCCTTCTTCCTGACGAAGAAGAACCCAGCCCCTGCTGGGGACTTTGACTTTCGAATGAAGCCCCTCTCTAGATTCTCTCTGATCTATTCTGTCATGGCCGGCGTCTCTGCAGGCGAGAGGGCGTAGGTGCGCCCTCGAGGAGGTTCAGCCCCAGGGAGGAGGTTGATCGCGCAATCGACAGATCGATGAGGCGGAAGTACCTCGGCCTTTTGCTTCGAGAAAACATCCGCGTATGCAGCATAGGGGACCGGCAGGCCCTGAAGACTGGTGGAGGCAATGGAACAGGAAACTGGAGTCACTGATTGGAGGCAATTGCCAAGACAATTCGGCCCCCAGCGAGATAGCTGCAAGGTCTTCCAGTTGAACTGAGGCTCGTGCTCCTGAAGCCAGGGAAGACCCAGGACGACCGGATGTATGGAATACTCCAAAACATAAAATGGCATTTGTTCCCGTTGAAGGATTCCAACTCTCAACGAGACGGGAACCGTGGTGTGTGTCACGCGTTCCGGGAGAGGTTTCCCTTGGATCGAGGAGATAACCAACGGAGCTGGAAGACGAGCTTGTGGGATCTTTTAAGTTTCCACCAGGCTTTTCATAATGAAATTGCCCCCAGCACTGGTGTCCACCAGAGCTAAGGTGTGGAACTCACTGCCAGCAGATGTTAACGCCACTGGTAACGTTAGTGGAGGTGCAGGTGAAGTACGGCCCAGGAAGAGACCTCCTTCAGGTCCTAGGCCCGGGAGTTTCCCGACCATGTCGGGCAGGCGGCTATTTCATGGCCCGCTGCTCCACAGTAAAAACAAAGTCCTTCCTTCATGCACCACCGGCGCTCTTGTGGAGAGACTCTCCCACGACCCAACTCCAGGGGCTCCTTGGCGGGTGCTCGAAGGGCTTCTGATACACTCTTGGAGGAAGGTGAGGGCCTTCTCGCTGCCTTTACTGCTGGAAGGCGAAACCGCATCCGACAATCCACTCGATTGGCCAATTCTATCATGCCATTAAGGTCGTCTGGGAGTTCCTTCGTTGCTAGATCATTCTGAAGGCACGAGGCTAGCCCTTCCAAGAAGATCCCGTGGAGGCAATCTTCTCTCCAATTCAGCTCTGCGGCCAGGGTGCGGAATTCTGTTGCGTATTCGGCCACTGTCCGAGTACCCTGTCACAATCGGAGCAATTCTGAGACAGCAGTGGGTTTGCGGACAGGCTCATCAAAAATCTGCTGGAAAGCGGACAGAAACTGATTCAAGTTTCCAAACACAGGGTCTCTTCTCTCCCATAGATGAGAGGCCCAGATCAAGGGCTTTCCATCGAGCAGGGACATAATGTAGCTGGTTTTGACCAGGTTGCTAGGAAACTGCGCAGGCAGCAAGGAAAAATGGACCTGGCACTGGCTAAGGAATCCCCGACACAACTTCGCGTCTCCGGCGTATCGAGAGGGTGCCGGGAGTTGCGTGGGAATTACTTGCCCCAGATCGCCCATGGAGGCCTTGAATGCGCCTTGCTGAGTAGGGCGGCCTCCTTAAGCCATGGGCGGGGACGGCAGCGTGGGGTTCATGGGCCCTAACGCCTCGAGGCATTGGGTCAGGCTCTCCATAGCAGAGACCAGGGCATCCAGAGTCTGTTGCTGATCCTGCAGGCGCTGGGCCATTCCGGGAATGGCCTGGCGGGCAGATACCTCCGCCGGGTCCATGGACTTGGCAATCTGTTATGCTCAGGCTTGTGAACCCTTGGGCTGACTGGAGGATGGTATACCTTAGGAGGAAGATCCGTAGGTTCTCCCGTCGGGTGGCGAGGCAGGAGCAGAAGACGTGACCAGCTGACCCTCGGCGCTGGAGACAGGCGACTGTGGAGGCAGACGAAGAGTCGTGACGTCGAAGAAGGAACTGTGTCTTCGCCACTGGAAGCCCGCGGTCCCCCCAGGAGGAGCCCGTAGGGACCCAGGCCGCTGGGACTTAGGTGGACCTTTGAGAGGTCAAGAAGTCGAGCGTTCGGTGCAAGGGTTGACTGGAGCTTCACCCCTGGAAGCCCACGGTCCCCCCGGGAGGAGCCTCTAGGGACCCGGGCTGCTGGGACTTAGGTGGGCCCTTGGAGACGATGGTCAAGAAGAAGTCCAAGGTCAAGTGCCAGAGGGTCGTCGCTTACCAGTCCGAGCTCACACACTGAGGGATCACCACTTGCCAGTCCAAAGTCACACACCAGAGAATCACCGCTAGCTGATCCAAAGTCACACACCAGGAATCAGGAACACCAAGACAAGACAGGAACAAGGATCTAACGTAGAAGAACTCACTGAAGCAAGCAGACCTGACTAACCCGAAAGTTGCCAAGTCGAGGAATGAGCAGAGGAAGCCTCCTTTTATACTTCCTCTGCTCTGGCTCATAGGGAACAGCTGAACCTGGTTAAAGGGATCAGGTCCCTTTAAATCTAATGAGGGGGCGCAGCCTCGCGCCTAAAAATGGTGGCGGCCATCTTGGATTTCCTCCAGAGGACATGCTGCAGGACGCCGCGAGGGAGGAGCAGGGACGGCTCCCAATCCGGCAGCCAGAGCGGGGACCTGTGCCGAAGCGATGGGCATTGGGTCAGGGTTCTCCCCCGGAGTTCCCGCGGCGGGTCACCGTCGCGGGCAAGGTAGGGGGCCACGCTCGTGGCCTTCCACGAGCACGGAACACAACAGGCTGGAATATGGCGACAAAGACAGACAGTTCTTTATTAGACAGGAAGTAGAACCACCAGAGGTGGCAGTAGTGAGCTGATGTGCCCAGCAGGGCTGAAGTCCCTCAGATACTGGAATTGGGCTCTCTGGGTTGCTGAGCTGTAGAGAGAGGCTATAGATAGTGTGTAGACAGGGTATGCTGGATACATAACCAGTAGTAGATGATACACTCACAATTGTAGATATCAGTAATGGCTTCTAGGTAACAGAGAGTCTTCAGTATATTCAGGAACAGGAGCCGTAGGTGAGTACTGGTTCCTATATGCAGTCTGGAATAAGAACTCACAAAATCTGTGTATGAGGTGGCTTCTGTAATAGAAGAGAGTCTTTGGAAGGTTCTAGGAACATGAGTCCTCGTGGAGCGAGTGCCAGCTCCTATCTATAATCTGTAATAGTACTTCACAAGATATAGGTATGCGATAGCTTCTGAGATAGAAGAGAGTCTGTGAAAGGTTCTAGGAACATGGGTCCTCGTGGAGTGAGTACCGGTTCCTATCTGCAATCTGCAATGACAACTCACAATCTCCGTACCTGCGATAACGTCTTAGACAGAAGGGAGACTTCAGAGATTAGGAACAAAGGACAGCGTGGAGCGATTACCGATTCCTATCTGTCAGGTCAATATAGTAAAGTGCGGCCACAGTTACCCTGCTTCTAACCCGCTTTCTACTCACTTTTCGGCCGCGTTAGTCCAACCCGCGATACACTATCCCCTTTAACCCATTCTTACCGCCTCTTTAAATCACCAGGTAACCCCTTCAGCCCGCGGCATGTATATTAGATGTAAACGATCGAATTAGCTATTCCCTCCCATACAGTAAAGCGCGCCCCGACTATCGCCTTTTTAACCTGCAGTTTTGCCGCGCGTTTACCCTTACCGCCTACCCTTACCCCTGCTTTAGAGGCAGGGGTAAGGGTAGGCGGCAAACTTTCCCCCAGCCCCCGCTTTCCTGCCCTGGCCGCGTCCATGGGTGCTGGTCTCCGGGGCAGCCCCAGTCCTCTCTCCCCTCCTCCCGAAGCAACGAAAGCGGAAAAAGCGAAAAAGCAAAAAAAAAAAAAAAAGTAGCAACGAAGCGACTTACTTTTCTTGCAGCCCTCCTCCGGAGATGGACCGCGGCTCCCCTGCCTCCCGGAGGCAGCTGCCGGCAAAGATGGATGCCTGCACGGGCGAAAGCGGTCCCTGTGCGTGCAATTTGGCCGCTCAAGGCGTGACGTCACAACGTTTGGCGTCACGGCATGTGACATCACGTCTTGAGCAGCCAAATTGCACGCACAGGGGCCGCTTTCGCCCGTGCAGGCATCCATCTTCGCCAGCGGAGCTGCTTTCGCTGCCGGCTGCCCCCCGGGAAGCAGGGGAGCCGCGGTCCGTCTCCGGAGGAGGGCTGCAAGAAAAGTAAGTCGCTTCGTTGCTTTACACTTTACATGTCGTTTCACCAGTCCTCTCTCCCCCCCTCCCTGCGCCTTGCTTCGGGAGGAGGGGAGAGAGGACTGGCAATCCCGAGCGTAGGAGAACCATCCACTTCCTGGTACCTGTCATTTCAAATGTCATTTGAAATGACATTTGAAATGACAGATACCAGCGTGTTCGTGAAGCGTTAGGCCAGCGCACCCAGGATACTGTATAGCGCTCTATACAGTAAAATGGGTTGCGCGGGGCCTAACGCTTCACGGACGCTTTTTGGACGCAGCTTGCATTTGCATGACATTTCAATACAGTATCGAGCGGTAGGTGAGCCGGACTGTGCGTGCGGCAACCGCAGGTGCGCCCGGCACTAACGCAGCTCTTCCTACTGCTCCTTACTGTATCGGCCTGTGTAATAGAACTCACAATGTTCACGTCTGCGATCGCTTCCAGGCATAAGAAAACATAAGAACATAAGAAAATGCCATACTGGGTCAGACCAAGGGTCCATCAAGCCTAGCATCCTGTTTCCAACAGTGGCCAATCCAGGCCATAAGAACCTGGCAAGTACCCAAAAACTAAGTCTATTCCATGTAACCATTGCTAATGGCAGTGGCTATTCTCTAAGTGAACTTAATAGCAGGTAATGGACTTCTCCTCCAAGAACTTATCCAATCCTTTTTTAAACACAGCTATACTAACTGCACGAACCATTAAGGAGTCTTCTGAGCATTCAGGGACGTAGGCCCTCGAGGAGCGAGTACCGGATCCCGTCTTAGCAGTCTGAAATCAAGAAGAGAGAGCGGGTCCCCCGAGGAGCAGGTACCCCTTGGTAAGTTTGTGGAGGCAGAGCAGCAGAGAAGTATTCCCTCTTGCTAGCTCGATTCGTAGTAGCGAACAAAAACCTTTTAAGTTGGAAGCGGATGACGTCACTAAGGGGGGACGCCCCCAAAATTCGTGCCCTTGCCGGTACAAACTCTGGAGCTCGTACACGCCCTTACGTCATCAGGAACATGGCAGATCTGCAGCGTCAGGCCAGCCCGGGGATTCCGGGGAGAAGCGGCGAGGAGAAGCCGCAGCAGCATCTGTCCGTCAGACCCGAAGGGAGTCGCCACAAAGGTAGCGAGGGCGAGAACAGGCACGAACACAACAACCAGGCCTTTTGGTTTCTTATGATCCCAGATTGTTGTACCTGTATCTTTTTAGGACTCTTGTCCACAGCTTCAGTTTTATAGTCAAAGACGAGATCTTTCAAATTAGTGAAATTGATCTTTTTACAATTTTCTACATTTAGCATAATCCCTTTCACTTTCATACAGGTCTTTCTGCTGGACAGTTTGTAGCCGTATGTTTTGGGCCCAGCCGATACAAACTGTGATATGCTCATCTGTGGGTATCTCGCTCGTCAACTGACCTAAATAATCTCCCAAAGGGGGGTCACTGGCACCCTCACAACTCACAAATGTCACAGAGTCTGTAACGTTGTGCAGACAACGTTCTTGCAAACTGTCAAGCAGGTTGTACAGTTCTAAACGAGCATAAGCAATTGTGAAACAGGCAATGAAGATTTTTGTATTACCTGACAACACGCTGCGGTCTTTTGAATGCTTCCATGTAACACAGGCTGTTTCATCATCAATAAAATCGTATGATGAAACCTCATATTCGGGTGAAAACAAATACTTATACAGATCATCAGGATCTCTCACAATACTTGTAACAGGTAGGTTTGTTCTTTGGCCAAACTTCCCCCAAAAAGAGTTTAAGAAAATCTTAGCAATTTGGCGCTTTGTGGGGTTTATACTAACCTGTTGTTACGCTCTGCGGCTGCAGACGGCTGCAACCTCTGTTGCTTACCTACTTTTTCTCTGCTTCGGCTTCGTTGGGTGAACTCGCGGCCTCTGCCAGCTACTGCCTCCGTTCCCGGGTTCACCTGAGCAGCATGGATGCCCCCGACCGCCATCTTATCCTCGGGGTTCCCTAGGCACGCGCGCAAGCTCCTGGGCCTGCTTTAACCAGGTCATGACGGGAACCTCGGGGGTGTCCCCCTCAGATGACGTCACTCATCTTGAATACTTAAGCTCACCGGCCCAGACAGCCGACGACTTGGCAACGAGTTCATCTTGCTTAATCCACCTACTCTCGCTTCAGTGCTTGTTCCAGTACCTGCTTCCATGGTGTGAGATTACCGGATACCTGCTCCTCGGGGGCTCTTCTTTGTCTTTCGGCTATCTGCTCCTCGGAGGGCCTTTCACCTGGACTCCTGCCTGCCTCGCTTCCCAAGGCTTTCTATGGAAATACTACTTTGTCTTCAGTCAATGTGAGTAACCATGCTGTGGACCACTGCTGTGATATCTACGTTGGAATTCTCTCCAGTGTACCTCGCTGTGCGGACCATTGCTGTGATATCGCTAGAGAAGCCCTCTCCGGGTCTACCCTGCTCTGCGGCCCTGTGCTGTGATATCGCTAGAAGAAGCCTCGCTGGTGTATCCCGCTCTGCAGACCACTACAGTGACCTCCCACCAAGGAACCCTCTTGTGTACCATCTCTACGGGCCCCGTATAACTTCAATGACTGTACTTTCGCTTGGCACCCCCCACTCCTCGGATAGTGCCGCACCTATTGCATGACTCCAGTTATCCAAGCTGAGTCTGACGTCAGCACCTGCACTGTCACTCTGTGGCCTGCCTCCTGAGGTCACCCTCTCCTCTCGTTCTTTACTTCTGCTATTTACCATCCCGCAGCTGAGACCTCGCCTCCCGACGGTGAGGCTCAGTGGGGCTCCTCCCCTGGGCGGTACTATCTCTCACCTCGGCCAAAGGGCCCACATACCCACAAATCCTAACAGATTGCCAAGTCCATGGACCCGGCACAGATCTCGGCCATCCCTGGTCTGGCCCAGAGGATTTCAGATCAGCAGAAAGTTTTGAAGAGTTTGGCTAATGTCATAAATCTTTTAAATAATCGGCTAGACACTGCCTCTATATATGCCAAGCTGTGCCCAGCTCTACAGATGCTTCCGTTCCGGCCACCAGTGCCCTTGCCGTCATCTCCTCGTTTTTCAGGTGACCAGAAGTCCACAGGGAGTAGGAGGAGTCGCAGAAAAAGAAAGGTAGGTGGAGTGAAGCCGTCGGGCAGCGACGGTCGCAACAGTACCCCCCTTCAAAGGCCGTCTCCTTTGTGAATACCAGGTTTTGGTTTCCAAGGATATGAGAGATGGAACTGATGGAGCATCTCTTTGTCAAGGATATTTGCCAGAGGCTCCCAAGAATTTTCTTCGGGGCTGAAACCTTCCCGTGAAAGAAGGTATTCCCAAGTCTTGCCTCGTCTTCAGACATCAAGAATGGCTTCGACCTTGTATTCTAGGTCATCTTCTGCATTGATGGGAGATGGTTCCTGAGACTTGGAAGAGAACTCACTGAGAATGAGTGGTTTCAGAAGTGAAACATGAAATGCGTTGTGGATGTTCAATCCAGGTGGTAGCTTTAGACTGTAACTGACATTGCCAAGATGTTGGAAGATTGGAAATGGTCCAACGAGCGAGTAGCAAATTGAGTGGAGGGTAACTTCAGTCTAAGGTGCTTAGTGGAAAGCCAGACTTTGTCTCCAGGTTCAAAGATAGGTGAGTGTCCTAACATCTTTTGGCTCGATCACTCGCTTTGAATAGCATTTCTTTCGTCTGAGTCCATAATTGATGGATATCATCAGCAGTGGATTGAGCTGCTGGGGACATCACTGAGAGCTTCAGTGGAAGTGGCGGTGGTGGTAAACATCCATATACCACTTCAAACGGTGTTGATCCAGTGGATGTTGCTGGATGAGAATTAATGGCGAATTCAGCCCATGGTTACAGTTCGGCCCAGTTATTCTGACGGCAACTCACATAGGCCCGAATGAACTGTTTCAGGGTCCTATTCATCTGTTCTGTTTGGCCATTAGATTAAGGATGATAGGCTGATGTATAGTCTAGATGTCGAAGAGTTTACACAAGGCCTTCCAGAATTTTGCCGTGAATTGTGATCCTCGGTTCGATACTATGTGCTTTGGTAGGCCGTGGAGGAGAAAGATGTGGGTTATGAAGAGCTTTGCAAGTTCCAAGGCTGAAGGAAGCCAGGCAGTGCCACGAAATGGGTCATCTTGCTGAAAAGGTTGACTGTGACCCAGATGGTATTCATACCTCCAGAGGGGGGAAGATCAAGTACAAAGTCAGTAGCGATATGCGTCCAGGGCTGTTCCGGAACTGGAAGCGGTTGCAGCAATCTTCACGGTTGGCCTTTGTGCTTGGCACGGTAGGTTTGTGCTTGGCACGGTTGGCACAAGATGCTACGTAGGAGAATGTATCTTCCTTGATAGTTGGCCACCAATAATACTTTTGGAGCTTCAGCAGGGTACGGCATTGACCAGGATGGCCAGCCAGCTTGGAATCATGAGCCCAATAGAACACTTTCTTCCTGAGAAGTTTAGGCACGATGGTTTTAACAGCAGGTACAGAATGGATAGCACCCAAGCTGACTTTCTTCGGGTCGATTATATGCTGAGGTTCTTCGGGAACATCCTCCGAGAGAAAGGAGTGTGACAAGGCATCAGCTCTGGTATTCTTGTCTCCGGGGCGATATTTGAGCACAAAGTCAAAACGGTTAAAAAATAAGGACCATCTGGCTTATCTATGATTAAACTCTCCTCCTCCTCCCGTGTAAATTTTTTTTGTATATATAATCAAGCGAAATTTCGCTTGATTATATATACAAAAAAAATTTACACGGGAGGAGGAGGAGAGTTTATGATTATATACACCACAAAGCAGTGATGCGGGGGCACCTACACTTATGTATGAAACTTTCCTCTAACTCCTTTTAATATTTCATTACTCCATTTTACAGAGTTTATTTCATTGAAACACATTTCACATTAAGTAGGTGCATTAAGTTGAAGTTATAAATCATACAAAAAAACGGATTAGTATTTTTAAAAACAAATTAAAAATTTTCATTAACATCAGCGTGATAGGTTTTCACCTATGATTCTTTTTGCATTGTTGTTTACACGCTGACATAGTGGTGTATCACATTGATATACTTTGGTTTATTATCTATGATTAAGACATTGCGCATGGCGGAGATACTCTAGATTCTTATGATCCATAAACACGGTAATTTGATCTTGAGCGCCTTCGAGCCAAGGCTGCCATTCCTCGAATGCCAATTTAATAGCCAGGAGCTCTTTATCTCTGATCCCATAGTTCTTCTCTGCCGGAGATAAACATTGTGAGAAGAAAGAGCAGGGACGTAATGCTTTGGAGTCTCCGGTTTGGCTCAATACAGCCCCCACACCGACGTCAGAGGCGTCGACCTCTACGATGAATGGCTTGTTGGAGTCTGGATGATGCAGGCAGGTTTCGGTGGAAAAGGCAATCTTTAAATTCTCGAATGCGGAAATGGCCTCTGCAAACCATTTAGAAGCATTGGCCCCCTTCCAGGTCATGGCAGTTAAGGGCACAGTTAAAGAAGAGTAATTCTTTATAAAGCTTCTACAATAATTGGTGAACCCCAAAAATCGTCTCAGAGCCTTCAGGCTGGTAGGTTGGGACCAATTTTTAATACTCTTGAGTTTTTGGGGATCTATCTGGAAGCCATCTTTAGACATAATATAGCCAAGAAAAGGCACAGAGTCCTTATGGAATTCGCGCTTGGATAGCTTGGCGTAGAGCCGATGTTTTCGTAGTCTTTGTAGTACTTGTTTGACGTCCTCTAGATGGGTAGACAAGTCCTGCGAAAATATCAGGATATCATCTAGGTATACCACGACACTCTTGTACAACAGGTCGCGCAAGATGTCGTTCATCATGTTCTGGGACACGGTGGGTGTGTTGCACAGGCTGAAAGGCATTACTAAGTACTCAAAATGACCATCTCGAGTGTTGAAGGCTGTTTTCCATTCATCATCACTGCGCATGCGAATTAAGTTGAAACTTGACCTGAAGGGGGCCTTGACCTGAAGGGGGCCTTCAGGTCAAGTTTCAAAAATATTTTGGCAACTTGAAGCCGGTCGAACAGCTCTGAGATTAAAAGCAGGGGATATCAGTCTTTGATCGTGATCTCATTCAGACCTCGATAGTCGATACAAGGACGCAAGGTACCGTCCTTCTTCCCCACGAAGAAGAAACCTGCGCTGGCTGGAGACTTTGATGGTCTAATGAATCCCTTCTGTAAATTCTCCTCAATGTACTCGGACATAGCCTTGTTCTCTATGGCAGAGAGAGGATAGACACGTCCTTTAGGAGGTTCAGTGTTAGGTTTCAGCCTTATGGCACAGTGGTACGATCTGTGTGGAGGAAGGATATCAACTGTTGCGGTCCCGACCACTTCCCTTCTGTTAGGGCTCAGGCCCACCTTCCTCCGCTTCAGTGATCACCGCATTCCGCCCGCTCCAGACCCCGGGGACTTCACTCACTCCACGTGGCGGCCGCCATTACGGGCCTGCTTCCCTTCGGTCTCGCGCGCGCGCGAGGACATCCATCTTGAGCGCCCAGCTCCCGGAAGCCTGGCCCCGCCCGCGCTGCTGACGTCACGCCCAAGTCCCGATATAACCAGCGTTCAAACTCTCTCTCATCGCCTTGCAACGAGGTTCACAACTCCTTAGTTGTTCTCAGTTGTGCTCCTGTTGATCTCCACATTGCCTGCTTCTGACTCCGGTTTGCTTCTGACTCCGCTTCAGCCTGCAGCCAGCCTCTGACTCCGGTCTGCTTCCGACTCCGCTTCAGCCTGCAGCCAGCCTTTGACTCCGGTCTGCTTCCGACTCCGCTTCAGCCTGCAGCCAGCCTCTGACTCCGGTTTGCTTCTGACTCCGCTTCAGCTTGCAGCCAGCCTCTGACTCCGGCCTGCTTCCGACTCCGCTTCAGCCTACAGCCTGCTTCAGACTCCGGTTTGCTTCTGACCCCGCTTCACCCATTGCCTGCCTCTGTCTCCGATTGCTACAGACTCCGCAGCCGCCCGCTGCCCTGCCTTCAGCCGGCCCTCGGCCCTGTGCAGCCGGTTCCCTGCCTTCCGGGTACCTTGGACTTCCTATCCTTTCTGCTTGCTCTGGTCCCAGCCTACGCCCATCTCAGCCTCTGGACTTTCTGTTGCCAGCTCCTAGTCCCGAGGACCCGGGACCCTACGGGCTCCTCCCGGGGGGTCCCTGGTTCCTGGGTGAACCCTTCCAGCTTGTGGCTCCGCCCCCCCGGCCTACCCTGTCTCCCTAGGTAGGCCGGCCCAAGGGTCCACTATCTCTCCAGCAGCATCAAACTGCAACAATCAACAGCTTCTTTGGAGAACGTATCACTGAATGATGCATATTGAGGCATCAGTCCTGGCATCACTGGAGTCGTAGGCATACAGAGGACAAGAGACACCTCCTTAAGGCACTTGCCATGACAACCTGGGCCCCAGCGGGAGAGTTCCAAGGTGGCCCAGTTGAATTGAGGCTGGTGCGACTGCAACCAGGGTAACCCCAGAACGATAGGGTGCATAGCCTTCTCCAGCACAAAGAAGGAAATTGATTCTCTATGGAGGGCTCCGGTGCGAAGGGTTACCGGTTCGGTACGCCAGGTTAAGTCACCCGCAAAGGCTCTCCATGGATGGAGGATAAGAGCAGTGGAACTTCCAAAGTGACAAGGGGAATCCTCAAGTGTTCCACTAGGCGTTGAAGTATAAAGTTGCCTCCTTCCCCTGAATCCACCAGGGCAAGAGTTTGAACTTCAGACGGTCCGCAAATCAGGGAGACTGGGAGAGAGAGAGCGGAGGAGAGGTCACGGTAAGGCCTAAGAACAGTCCTCTCACAGGACTTAGGCCCATCCGTTTCCCGGACGAATTGGGCATGTTGGGACATCGTGACAAGTCTGTCCACAGTACATACACAGGCCATGCCTCTTCCGAAGTCTTCTCTCTTTTGAAGTTAAGTAACTGCGACCAAATTGCATCGGTTCTTCTCCACTGGCGACAGGTATTGCTGGGACTGTCTGGAGTGCAGGTTTAGCACGAACCTCCTTCTGAACCGGTCTAGTGGTAAGCTTGAGCTCTTTCACCTTATCACGGAGCCGGTGGTCAATTCTAGTTGCCAAAGCCACTAGTTCATCCAGCGAGTCAGGTGTCTCACAAACGGCCAGCTCGTCTTTCAAGCGAATATCCAGACCTCTGAAAAAGAGGGTTTTCAGGCATTTCGAATCCCAGCATAGTTCCGCAGCAAGAATCTTAAACTCTATTGCAAAATCAGCCAGTGGTCGGTTGCCTTGCTTCAGGTCCACCAGGGTAGAACCAGCAACACTCGAGCAACACTTGAGCAGGATCGTCAAAGACAGATTTAAACAAAGCCAATATTCTCGATAAAGAACTGATCAGTTTCATTCTTCTCACCCAAGAAAACCCAAACCCCTGGGGGGAGGGGGGGCCTAAGAAGGGGGGTACTGTTACGCTCCGCGGCCGCAGACGGCTGCAACATCTGTTGCTCACTTCCTTTTTCTTTGCTTCGGCTCCATTGGGTGAACTCGCGGCCTCTGCCAGCTACTGCTGGCCTTCCTGCCTCCGTTCCCAGGCCCACCTGAGCAGCATGGATGCCGCTGACCATCATCTTACCCTTGGGGGTTCCCTAGGGGCGCACGCGTGCTCCCGGGCCTGCTTTAACCAGGTCGTGGCGGGAACCTCGGGGCGTCCCCCTCAGATGATGTCACTCATCTTGGATATTTAAGCTCGCCGGCCCAGACATCCGACGACTTGGCAATGAGTTCATCTTGCTGAATCCACCTACTCTCGCTTCAGTGCTTGTTCCGGTTCCTGCTTCCGTGGTGTGAGACTACCAATTATCCGCTCCTCGGGGCCCTTTCTCGTCTCTCGGCTATCCGCTTCTCAGAGGGCCTTTCACCCGGAATCCTGCCTGTCTCACTTCCCGAGGTTTTCTACAGAACTACTTTGTCTTCAGTCACTGTGAGTAACCACGCTGTGGACCACTGCTGTGAAATCTATATTGGAATCCTCTCTGGTGTATTCCGCTCTGCGGACCATTGCCGTGATATCGCTAGAGGAACCCTCTCTGGGTCTACCCCGCTCTGTGGACCTGTGCTGTGATATCGCTAGAGAAACCCTCACCAGTATACCCCACTCTGCGGACCACTACCATGACCTCCCACCGAGGAACCCTCTTGTGTACCATCTCTAAGGACCCTGTGTAACTTCAGTGACTGTACTTTCGCTCAGCACCCCCACTCCTTGGTTAGTGCCGCACCTATTGCCTGACTCCAGTTATCCGAGCTGAGTCTGATGTCAGCACCTGTGCTGTCGCTCCGTTGCCCTCCTCCTGGGGTCACCTTCTCCTTCTTCTCTACTTCTGCTGTATACCATCCCACAGCCGAGATCTCGCCTCCCGATGGGGAGGCTCAGTGGGGCTTCTCCCCTGGGCGGTACCATCTCTCACCTCGGCCAAAGGGTCCATATACCCACAAATCCTAACACCTGTTCAGGCCTTAAAACTACACCTTCTGTTTTGTAAAAATAGATATATACATGTTTTGTTTTTCTACATCGGTACACCACTGAGGGTAACCAGAGGCCTCCTGTTTTTGACGGAGATGCATTTTTACGTATTCAGATTTACGTTCAAAGTGTCATATTTCACATATTTCAGCAACCACATACCCGTTTGCAACAGCCACATTCATCTCCACAGTGCACCAAGTTCCTACGAGGGCTCTCTCCTCGTCCGAGTGGGTGCACATATCCTGCAGACTGTTGTCAGCGCATGTGCGACACAGCAGGAACATGAGCTTACAACACTCACACAGACTGGTAATACACTTTGGCTTTAACAAGCCCAAAACAGTCTGAGAGGGGACCAAAACTGTCATAAATGATTTGTGGGTGGCCAACTGGATATTCCTTGGTTTTATTGAGAAATGGGTATAGACTGGTAAAATCATAGTAATGTATTTTTTCATCAGGCCTGGCTTTATAGTACAAGCAAACAGCATTGGTTCTACCACCAAAGAGGGCATCTCTGGGTAATAATGGCTGCTGTGGGTCAGATTTAACCAGAAAGTCTACACAACCCTTGATATTTTCTTTCATCATTCTCTTCCATTCATGTTCCCACAAGTTTATGACCTTAAACCCTCTTCTCTACAGGAAATCTGCTTTGATTTGTGTTTTGTAATTGAGAAAACCAAATGTTGTAGCCATTAAGGGGTTCTGGTCTTTACCATTATAACAGCTCGGACAACCGTGGAAAAAACAGCAATTAAATTCAAAAGCTGTTTGTACCACATCAATAAGTGGATAACCATCAAGAAAATAGGGACCCACCTGCTTTTCACCCCCCTTTAAAGCATGGGTGATCTGTATTTGCTCTGCGGCCTCTGTATACATCAGCCACTGGATAGAGGGTGTTGAATGTCTCTTTGTGTGTCTGTGATAGCTGACTGGAGGGACGAGTGCCACGGTCTTGGGTTCTAAAAACATAAACCTGTACATAGCCATGCACACAGATGCCAGTGTTATATATTGGAAGAGATCTATACATCTTTTCACAGTTTTAGATCTGCCACCCTGCTCTTCAACTGCCTTTCTCTCTGTCATTGCCATGATTTCAGTTCTGTATAAGATACACGCCTGCCTCAGAATGTTCACATCCTGCTGGCAATAATAGGTAAGCTCCTTTTGTAAATCAAAGGTGTTATATTGATTGTCCCTGAACCACTTTAAAAATTACTCTCTTTCTCCAGGCATCATATTCCCATCTCCATAATACTCAACACCAGGTATAGGTCCCACATAATTTTGATTAACCCTGGTATTAAAAAAATGTGGGAAATAGCCCTTATAGCCTTGAAACCCCAGGGCTTGTGGAAGCTTGCTAAGCTTCATGGGCAGGAAATTTAAAGAGTCTTTAAATCGTATACCCAGGGGTTCGATCGCGATTTGTAAGAGCTTAGCATCCTGAGCTAACAAGCGCACATCCATCTTTTCCTTTAGCAGCTCTCTAACTACAAAATAACCATCATAGCTTTTAGAATTATGTGCTATGAAGGTGTATCCTTTGAACCTTTTGTCACAAAAAATCTTAACAAACTCAGAAATACTCTCAAGACCTTTGAACTCCCAGTTTCTTGTGTTGTTTAAATCTGTTGCATATATATAATTTGACACATGAAAGCCTTTTTCCTGCATACATTCACAATCATAAAATATATATTTTTCAGATATTTGTGCTTGATCAATAGGAGGCATAAAACACAAATGTTTGTCGCCAGCGGTCAAGGGTTCAGAACACAGCTTACATTGTCTGCCCCTGCATTTATGCCTCTTGTCCACATACACTTCACATTTTTCACACAGTATTTTAAACAAGCACTCAACTTCTTTATTTAAAGCCAGAACTGTATGCCTTTCTAAACACATTTTAGAACAGCAATGCAATATGCATTTAGGACATTTCTGTTGTGCGCCAACATTGTCTATACATGTTGCTATTAAGCAGAGACGGCACCATAATGAGCAATTATGATCGTGACTGTACGGCTTCTGGCAAAATTTACAGAAGTTTCGCTCACCATAGAACTTTTTTACATCTAAGATTCCATAAAAACGGTCATCATATAGCAACATAAAAACAGTTTTATGGAATTCAGGTCTATTATTTGTCTTAAAGCATCCCCATTCTTTTGTATAAAGCACAACACTTTTGTTTACACCTAAATGTTGTTCAAATGTTGAGACATCATCTAGCATGAACTTTTTATGCTCTGACCACCCTAGTTCTGCATGCAGTTTTTTAGCACGGTCTAACAGCTCTGCATCTGTGAGCTTTATTGGTGACATGAGGGCTGCAAGGCTCCCTGCAAAGCATAGAGTGTTACCTGTGTTATTCAAGTCTATTAAATGCCTTCTCTTTTTATGTACAATTTGGCTGTATAGAATAGACCTTAAAACCCTTCGTGCCCATCCCCCCCCCGGTCCATATAACAAGAACGACAGTAAGGAATGTATCACCAAACTGTATCTCTCTATAACTCTGCAGGAGTTTACTAACTTGATCTAAGAAATCATCAGCGTTCAGATCCTGAGGTTTTAACTTTCCTGAATACAAAGAATTATGAAAACCTGTAGAATGTAAATGTACCTGAACATAATCATTAGATAAAACTCTATTGCTTATTTCATTTAGAACGTGCTGTATGCCTTGCCTCACAATGTTTTGTGCACCTGTGAATGAATCTATTCTATCTAAATTAATAAAACAAAATTCCTCTGAATAAAGTACGCCATTACATTTTTCTAAATTACGGCTCCACCTTCTCACAAATTGCACAAAATTAACCGGTTCATTTTCTGCAGATGCATTTTCAGAGGTCCCTGATATATAATTATTTACCAACCCCCCTGAAACATTGTAATCAATACAATTATCTAAGGCCATGCTTTCACATTCTTTCTCTAATGTGTCCCTGTGCACTGGTCTGCTGTCTCTGAGGTGCTCGCTGTCTTTTCTTTCGGAAATAGACCCTTTTGTAGCATTTTCACAGTCTAAAAATTAAAAATAATAATAAAAAATTAACATGGGGGTCATACCTTTTATTGATTTTACAATATTTTAAGAAGAATTTTGTAAAACTATAACAGTATAAATTCTTACTATTTTGTTTATCTCTTGGTTTTAATATGGTCTTTTCTCAGATTTCTTTGGCATTTGCTGCTCTTGGTCTGTTATGTAAAAAACACATGGTAATATCTTTTCATTTATACAGCTGTGAACTGGAGATTTACCTGTATAGATATAAAAAATGCTTCCTTACCTTCAACCGGTTCCCCCTCTTTTAAGATGTTACTGTCTTTTGTTTTTCTTTTGGAAATAGGTTCCTTTGCATCATTTTCACGTTCTAAAAATTTCAAATAAAAAAAACCACTAGGTCACACATGCTTTTGATGCCTTTGCAAGATAGCGCTCTGCTTCAATGGTTGTTGTGGAGGAAAAGAGGCATTTCAGCACAGACATTAAGGAAAAAAAATGTTTCTTACCTTCATTTGTATTATTGTCAGAAATGCCATGGGCTTTTGTTTTTTGCTCTGAGGGCTTGCTGCAACCCAGCTGTTGCTCTGTACTCAACACTGTATCTATTTTTACAATATTTTCTTGTTCTAATAATAAAAAGAAAATAGACACTTTTTTTTACCACATTTTAAAATCATATCTAAAAACAAAAAGATACAATAAAACTATTAACCTACCTTTCAGTTTTCTTTGTTGCCTCCGTTTAGTGAGTGACAATTTATTAATAAATCCAGACTTCTGCCTTTCTTTGTTTGAAGAATCCATTTCTGTTTCAAACTCTTTAGGCCTTACAAACTACAGACTGGTTTTTATGATCAGGCTTGTAAACCCTTGGACCAACCGGGGGGATGGTATACCTTAGGAGGTGGATCCTTAGGTTCCCCCGTTGGGTGGCGAGGTGGAACAGAAGATGTGACCGGCTGACCCTTGGCACTGAAGACTGAGGTGACCGTGGAGAAGCGAAGAGTCGAGACGTCAGAGAAGCCAACTGTGTCTTCGCCACTGGAAGCCCACGGTCCCCCCGGGAGGAGCCCATAGAGACCCGGGCCACTGGAACTTAGGTGGAACTTTGAGAGGTCGAGCCATAAGGGCAGTGCCATCTGGAGCTTCACACCTGCAAGCCCGCGGTCCCCCCGGGAGGAGCCCATAGGGACCTGGGCTGCTGGGACTTAGGTGGGCCCTTGGAGACGATGGTCCAGAAGAAGTCCAAGGTCAAGTGCCAGAGGGTCGTTGCTTTCCAGTCCGAGGTCACACACCGAGGGATCGCCGCTTGCCAGTCTGAAGTCACACACCAAAAATCACCGCTTGCCAATCCGAAGTCACACACCAAAGAATCACTGAGACGAGACAGGAACCAGGAAGCAAGGATCCGAAGCACAAGAAGACTCACACAACGAAGACGTTGCCAAGTCAAGGAATGAGCAGAGGAAGTCTCCTTATATACTTCCCCTGGTCCGGTGCATTGGGAAAAGGTGTAGGCAATTAAAGGGATGAGGTCCCTTTAAATCCAGCAAGGAGGCGTGGCCTCGTGCCTAAGATGGTGGCGGCCATCTTGGATCCCCGGCCGCGGAGGAAGGCTGCCCGACGCCACAAGGGAGGAGCAGGGATGGCTCCCAGCCCGGCGGCCACCCCGGAGGCTCGCGCTGGCACGTGGGAACGACGGGCACCAGATTCCTGCAGCTTCTCCCAACGCTGCTGCAGCGGCCCGCCATCAGCGTTCAGGTAGGGGGCCATGACTGCAGCCGTCCGCGGCCACGGAACACAACAGTACCCCCCTTTTTAGGCCGCCTCCCCGGAGGCTTGGGTTTAGACGGATGGTCTCTGTGGAACTGATCAAGCAAGCCTCGGTCTAGGATGTTGGCCAACGGCTCCCAGGTGTTTTCTTCGGGGCCAAACCCCTCCCAGGCTAGCAGATACTCCCATTTCTTTCTATGCTTTCACACGTCCAACACCTCATGGACCTGATAGGTGAGGTCGTCTTCAGAGGCGATAGGTTGGGGAGTCGGAGGCATACTAGAAGGCCAAGATAACACCAGAGGCGGCATGGAAGATAACACCAGAGGCGGCATCCTTCAAAAGGGAGGCATGGAACGTGTTGTGGATCTTGAGCGATGGCGGTAGTCGAAGTTGATATGACACCGCACCGATCCGACGGAGGATGGGAAATGGTCCAATAAATCGAGGGGCCAGTCGTGCTGAAGGTAGTTTCAGGCAGATAAACTGAGTGCTCAGTCATACCTTTTGACCATGTCTCAGAGGCGGGTACGGCCTCCATCGCTGATCGTCATACCTTTTTGCCACCTAACTGGCTTTAATCAATGCGCGCCATGTGGAGACTCAAAGACGAGAGTTGGGCCACAGGAGACATGACGGAAATGGGAACCGGCAGCGGCGGACGTGGCTGCTTGCCATAGACTATCTGGAATGGAGAGGATCTGGTGGCCATAGAAAGGTGGGAATTGAGTGCAAATTCCGCCCATGGAAGTAGATCTGCCCAGTCGTCCTGTTTCTCATTCACATAGATGCGGAGGAACTGCTTAAGGGTTTGGTTCGTCCTCTCTGCTAGACCGTTGGTCTGAGGGTGGTAGGCAGAGGTATAGTCTAAGGTGACATCAAATTTGTGACAGAGAGCCCTCCAGAATCTGGCAGTAAATTGGGGGCCTCGGTCCGAGAGGATGCTTCTGGGCAGACCATGCAGTCTAAAAATGTGCTGGACGAACAGCTGGGCTAACTGAGGTGTGGACGGCAACCTTGGGAGGGGCACGAAGTGTGCCATTTTGCTAAATCGGTCGATGACCACCCATATGACAGTATTCCCACTGGATGAAGACAGATCGACCACGAAGTCCGTCGCGAGATGGGTCCAGGGTTCCGTGGGCGCTGGTAATGGCTGAAGCAAGCCTGGGGTCAAATCTGGAATCCTCTTATGACAGGCATATGACTGGCAGGATTCCACATAGGATCGGACATCCTTGTTGACCTTGGGCCACCAATAGTAATGGCGAAGGGTCTGTAGGGTCCGATGCTGTCCCGGATGACCGGAGCAATGGGAGTCATGAGCCCACGCCAGAACTTGTTTCCACAGGTGCAGCGGAACAAGAGTTTTCCTGGGAGGGATGGTCGTGGTGGCGGACAGCAGGATGCGTGATGGCTTGATGATAAACTGGGGATCGTCTGAAGTTTCTGTAGCCTTGAAGACATGGGACAAGGCATCGGCCTTAAGATTATTCCCGGCCGGTCTATAGCGTAAGACGAAGTTGAAGCGGGTGAAGAATAACGCCCATCTTGCCTGTCGAGGATTGAGTTGCTTTGCCCGATGCAGGTATTCAAGATTTTTATGGTCCGTGTAGACCGTAAACTGGTGTTGTGCCCCCTCCAACCAAGGGCGCCATTCTTCTAAGGCCACTTTAATGGCTAGGAGCTCTTTATCGCCAATGGCGTAGTTCCGCTCTGCCGGGGAGACCTGGTGAGAGAGGAAGGCACAAGGGTGTAGTTTGTGGTGGTTCGAAGTCTGGCTCAGGACGGCCCCCATGCCTTCTGAGGATGTGTCAACTTCTATGACGAACGGCCATTGCGGATCAGGATGGTGAAGACACGGCTGTTGAAGGAATGCCTCTTAGAGTCGGAGGAAGGCGGCCTCCGCTCCCGGAGGCCAGTTCTTGGGGTCTGCGCCTTTTCGGGTCAAGGCCGTCATTGGAGCAACAACAGACGCGTAATGGGGAATAAAGGACTGGTAGTAGTTGGCGAAACCCAAAAACTGTTGGAGTGCCTTCAGTCCGGATGGTTGTGGCCATTCCCGAATGGCTTTTAGTTTCTGGGGGTCTATGCAGAATCCCTCACTGGAGACAATATACCCCAGGAAGGGAAGGGACTCCCTCTCGAAGAGGCACTTTTCTAATTTGGCATAAAGTCTTTTTTCTCTTAAACATTGAAGTACCTGGACGACGTGCTGATGGTGAGTGGCAAGGGAATCAGAGAAAATCAAAATGTCATCAAGGTACACGACCACACACCGATACAAGAGGTCGCGGAGTATTTCGTTCATGGTGTTCTGAAACACTGCTGGGGCATTACAGAGCCCGAACGGCATCACGAGGTACTTGTAATGGTCATCTTCCTCCTTAATGCGGATCAGATTATAGGCCCCTCAGAGATCCAACTTGGTAAAAATTTTCACACCGTGCAGACGATCGAAGAGCTTGGAGATGAGGGGCAAGGGGTACCGATCCTTGACCGTTGGCGTTCAGGCCCCGATAGTCGATGCAAGGGTGAAGGGTTCCATCCTTCTTCGCAATGAAGAAGAACCCAGTCCCCGCTGGGGACGTTGACTTGCGAATGAAGCCCCTCTCCAGATTCTCTTTAATATATTGGGACATGGATTGCGTCTCAGCAGGCGAAAGGGCATAGGTACGCCCCCGAGGAGGTTTTGTGCCAGGGAGGAGGTTGATGGCACAATCGAATGGCCGGTGAGACAGAAGTGTCTCGGCCTTTTGCTTGGAAAAGACGTCCACTTACGTGGCATAGGAGGCCGGCAGGCCTTGGGGACTGGTGAGAGCGGTGGAGCATTGAACTGGTACTACCGGTTGAAGGCAGTTGTCATGGCAATCCAGCACCCATTGGGCTAACTGTAAAGTTCTCCAGGGACAGTGTTCTTGCAGCCAAGGGAGTCCTAGGACCACAGGGTGTATGGAATGCTCCAGGATGTGGAAGGGCATCTGCTCGCGGTGAAGGAGCCCAACCCTCAACTGGATGGGTTCCATGATATGTGTCACTCGTCCTGGGAGAGGCTTGCCTTGAATCGAAGAGATGACCAATGAAGCTAGAACACGGACCTGTGGAATTTTCAAGTGTTCCAGCAGACTTTTCATAATAAAGTTGCCGCCGGCCCTGGAGTCTACCAGCGCTAACGTGTGGAACTCACCATCCGCGGACGTTAGCGCAACTGGTAGGGTTAATGGAGGTGCAGGTGAGGTTAGGCCCAGGAAGAGACCTCCTTCAGGTCCTAGGCCCAGGAGTTTCCCGGCCGTGCCGGGTATGCGGCCACTCGATGGCCCGCCGTGCTGCAGTAGAAGCAAAGTCCTTCTTTAATTCACCATCGGCACTCTTGTGTGGAGAGTCTCCCACGGCCCAGTTGCATGGGCTCGTCAACCGGTGTTCGGGGGGCTCCCGAGTCACCCTTGGGAGAAGGCGAGCGTCGAGAATGCCTCGAAGGAGTTGCGGCTTTCGGTGTTGTCTGGGCCTCTTGGCAGCATTCTTGGTGGCGCCGATCAATACACCCTGCCAGGTTGATAGGGGCGTTCAAAGACCTAGGTAGTTCCCGGCCCGCAAGCTCGTCCTTGATTCTGGGGCTAAGCCCCTGAAGAAAGATGGTTTGTAGGCAGTCGGGCCCCAGCCAAGCTCCAAAGAAAGGGTCCAGAAATCAATGGCATATTCGGCCAGCGTCCTTGAACCTTGGTGTAGTTGAAGCAGTTTAGGCCTGGCGGAAACCTCCTGAGTGGGATCACCGAAGCTGATGCAGAAGAGCTCCCAGAACTCTCTCAAATTACTCAGAACGGGGTCATCCCGTTCCCACAAAAGGGTCATCCCGTTCCCCCTTCGAGGAGAGAGAGAATGAAGGTGGTCTTGCTAGCGTCGTCTGGAAAAAGGGCCGACTGCAGGCAGAAGTGCATGTTGCACTGGTTAATGAAACCCCTGCAGGCCCGGGGTTCCCCAGAGAAACGTGGCGGTGTAGGCAGGCGGATTACTGAATGGCCCCCGGAAGGCACAGGCGGGGACGGCAGAGTGGGATTCATGGACCCTAATGCCTCAAAGCGTTGGTTCAGGCTCTCCACTGCAGAGACAAGGTCTTTTGTTGGTCCATCATACTCTGGGCCATTCCCGGAATGGCCTGGCGGGCAGATGCCTCCGCCGGGTTCATGGACTTGGCAATCTGTTATGATCAGGCTTGTGAACCCTTGGACCAACGGGGGGGATGGTATACCTTAGGAGGTGGATCCTTAGGTTCCCCCGTCAGGTGGCGACCCTCGGCTGACCCTCGGCACTGAAGACTGAGATGACCATGGAGAAATGAAGAGTTGAGACGTCGGAGAAGCCAACTGGGTCTTCGCCACTGGAAGCCCGCAGTCCCCCCGGGAGGAGCCCGTAGGGACCCGGGATGCTGGGACTTAGGTGGACCTTTGAGAGGTCAGGGAGCTGTGAAGTTGGTGCAAGGGCCAACTGGAGCTTCACCCCTGGAAGCCCGCGGCCCCCCGGGAGGAGACCGTAGGAACCCGGGCCGCTGGGACTTAGGTGGCCCTTGGAGACGATGGTCCAGAAGAAGTCCAAGGTCAAGTGCCAGAGGGTCGTCGCTTGCCAGTCCGAGGTCACACACTGAGGGATCGCCGCTTGCCAGTCCGAAGCCACACACCAGGAATCACCGCTTGCCAGTCCGAAGTCACACACCAAGAATCACCACTTGCCAATCCGAAGTCACACACCAAGGAATCACTGAGACGAGACAGGAACCAGGAAGCAAGGATCCGAAGCACAAGAAGACTCACCGAAGCAAGCAGACTCGAACAACGAAGACGTTGCCAAGTCAAGGAATGAGCAAAGGAAGTCTCCTAATATACTTCCCCTGGTCCGGTGCATTGGGAACAAGTGTAGGCAATTAAAGGGTCGAGGTCCCTTTAAATCCAGCAAGGAGGCGTGGCCTCGCAGCTAAGATGGAGGCGGCCATCTTGGATCCCTGGCCGCGGAGGAAGGCTGCTCGACGCCGCAAGGGAGGAGCAGGGACGGCTCCCAGCCCGGCGGCCACCCTGGAGGCCCGTGCCGGCGCGCGGGAACGACGGGCACCAGATTCCTGCAGCTTCCCCGACGCTGCAGCCGCGGAACATAACACTGGTGAACCTTTCTGGTCACTGGCTATACCTTTTATTACCATCATAAGGGCGTAACCACCAACAACCCTCAAAACTTGTGTATTGTAACACAAAAGCTACCTGGCCCCTCTCTGTCATGTGATGGACATTTGCTACAACTATCCCAGAACCCCCCCCCCCCCTTATATTATAAGATAGTTCTCTTGATTGGATTATCATTTATAGGCCTTTTGTGTGTATTATCAATATCTCTTTAGATCTGAAGCCATTTCACAAAACTACAGTCTGTTGAACCTTCTGTGATAATTACTGGTTCCTGGCCATTGTTTCTCCCTGATTAGATCTTGAGTCCAGACATCTATTCGCACCACCGTCATTACAAAATCCACCCCTTTTGTTCATGAAAGGTAGTGTATTATCATTGCCTCTTTGGGTCTCGGGGCACTTTACAAAATGTAGACTGATGAGCTATTCAGTGCTTTAATGATCACCCCTCTGTGTATTCCTTCATCCCCCCACACAGCAATCCTAAAAAATATTGTGTATTATAACACAAAACTGTCTGCCCAAACTGTCATGTGTTGAACAACTGTATTGTCTACAGCAGCCCCACCACACCTTATGGGAAAGGCCTTTCTCTCTTGAATGTCTTGTCATCCAGGCCTCTTGTTTTTTCTTCCAAAGATTACATATTATACATTGTCTCATCCTGATTAGATTAACCATTTAAAGATCTTCAGTCCAGACAACTTCCCCCCACACTTAGGTCATTGCAATGTTCATTCCTTAGTTAATGAAATAGTTGCTGTATCAACCATTTTTACAGTCTGTGCATTGTTATCAATGAGACTTAATAAAACCATAAGATATCCCCCCGCTTTGTAGCCCCCCAAAAACCTTCCATAGATCCTTAAATCACTATTGACACATTTTGTTAATTCTGATATATATTTATTAGTTGTTTTTATATGTTTTTATTAACTAATTTATACACATGGCAAAATATATTAAATATCACAAAGTATTTCATGTTCAATACATACTTCTGAAAATACAGACAAGAAAAACATTACTAACAAACAACAGTTGTTTTATTATGCATTTTTTAAAAAGGACTGGTGCTTTCTCCCAAAGATGATGGCACTTATATATTTCATCATTAAAACCTCATCTGTAGGTCTAAGCATAGGGGCAGATCTTTAAACCTACGTGCAGGTGTAGATTTGTTCACGCAACCCGGTGCAAACAAATCTATGCCCGATTTTATAACATGCGTGCGCTGCCGCGCGCATGTTATAAAATCCAGGGTCAGCGCACATGAGGGGGTGCACAATTGTGCAACTTGTGCGCGCCGAGCTGCGCAGCCTTCCTCCGTTCCCTCCGCTCCCCCCGCACCTTCCCCTCCATTCCCCTATCTAACCCGCCCCCCATCCCTATCTAAAACCCCCTCCTGACCTTTATCAGGAAAGTTACGCCTGCCTCTGCCATCCACCAGCACGGCGGCTGTTCCGGAAGCCTCGGTCCCACCCCCGGAATGCCCCCGGGCCGGCGCCCCACCCACAGCCCCGCCCCAGAACGCCCCTTTTTCAAAGCCCCGGGACATACGCGCGTCCTGGAGCTGGTGTGCACCGCCGAGCCTATGCAAGATAGGCTTGGCGTGCGCAGGGGCAGCTTGGGGCAGCTTTTCGGGGGTTACGCTCGTAACCCTTTGAAAATTTGCTCCATGCTGTTTAGTTTTTCTACAGGATTTAGAGCACTTTTCACACTATGTATAAGGTACATGATCAGATTCAAATCGTCATTGTTTAGACTTAATACACCTCTTTTATATGCTGCTAATACAATAAGATTCAAAACACGTTCTAGGCACAACCTGGTACAAACAGTCCTTAATTTTTCCTGGGTGTCAGAGAAAGTCCAATAAACGCAACTATGGTCCGCCTGACTTGGTTCATCAATGAGACAGCTGTTGCAGTCATCATGGCGAATGCCAGCCAAACACTTTGTAAGAATGCTGTACACGGCCACCCTTATGATTGATCTAAATGTCATTTTTCAAAAAAGGCCATGTACCGGCGGGGGTTCTGGAAACCCTATACAACTCCACCAGCTGAAATCATGTGCATCTTCGGGTTTGATTTTTTTTTTTTTAATTACCTTCTGAGTCTGGTGGTTCTTTGATGTTTGGACAAAAAACAGCACAAACAGGTCATGTTGATATCTGGTGTGTCCCCCATATTCTTCTGTTTGTAAAGATCTTTCATTTTCCTATAAAACATAATGTAAACATTAAATTAACACCTCTTCTAAACAAGGTCTCTATTACAGATAGATCCCAACCCCTCTAAAATGCATAATTACAATGAAAGAGATTTTCTTACCTTACACGCAAGCTTTTCCAGCAAATAATCTGCTTCAGCATCTAATGCGGCTTGGTGCAGCTCTATATCTGCAGAGTCCATAGCATTTTCATTGACAAAGGCTGGATCCTGCGAATCAAAAAGCTTTTGTCCCAACGGAAGTTCATCAAATTCTGACTCTGTCATTTCATCTGTGCGTCTCTTCCTGCAAGAGTACGATTTGTGCACTGGTGTATCAACTTCTGTTTCAATATCTTTCAGAAGGCCTCTTCGCTTATGGCATCTCTTTAGTTTTGGCTGCTGCTCGCTTTCCATTTCCAGCCGTTTAGGGGTCTCATACACATCTATTATTTTATTTTCAGGATCACAAAGCTAAAGCTTTTCACGGACAGCTACTGTCCCTTCTGTCTGGAGATTATTTATTTATTTATTTATAGAATTTTATATACCGACATTTATCAATGATATCACATCGGTTTACAGTGTAACAAAATAAAACATATGCTTGGAGAGCGTTTGACATAGAACAGTAGTGGGTAAATTAAACATCAGCCTGAAAAAGAGGATTTATACCAGCAAAACTACCTACAGCACCTGGTTCATAATGAATTTTCTTTAAGATCTGCTGTGCATGGCTCTTTTGTATTCTCATGTGACCTCTATCACATGCTTACTTCTACATCCGGTCGTACACGTTTGGGCATGTCCATGCAAATTACACTGCATGCAGCTCATCACCTTTTGTTTCTTTTAAAATGTACCCTAGCAGGTTTGTGTAGCGAATAAGCATCTTCATCTGTACACCAATCAGTCACTTGTTTTTTGGTCACTGTCTGATTACATGTTTTATCAGCCTGAAAAAGAGGATTTATACCAGCAAAACTACCTACAGCACCTGGTTCATAATGAATTTTCTTTAAGATCTGCTGTGCATGGCTCTTTTGTATGGCTGTAAACACAGAGGCCTGTTTTTTTTAAAAGAAAACAATCCTTGTTTTATTTACCTTTGAAGCCCCAAAACTTCCAACACCTAGCACCCTACTGTTAATTATCCTCTGCTCAGATTTCACTCTGCCAGGATGGGGCAATTGGGGCATGTGTATCTACGGCAGGGGTGGGCAATTCCAGTCCTCGAGGGCCACATACCTGTCGAGGTTTTAGGATATCCTAATGAATATGCATGACATAGATTTGCATACAACTGAGGCAGAGTGCATGCAAATCTCTCTCATGCATATTCATTAGGGATATCCTGAAAACCAGACTGGTTTGTGGCCCTCGAGGACCGGAAGTGCCCACCCCTGATCTACGGTGAGGGGAGGAGGGTAGGGGGGAAGATTCTTCCTGTCTCTGTGTACAGAATGAGACATGGCTTCCTGCCACCTCACAGCTAGTAACTTTTAAAACAGAGGGGCTAGAAAAAAAGCATGTTTCCAGCTCTGTCATCATTAAAAAGTGACAGGGACATTTCTGCTGATGTTCTAGGGCAGTGGTTCTCAACCGGTGTGTTGCGGTCACTAAGAACATGCAGGTGTGTCACCACACTTCCTGGTCCCCCGCTAACCCAGCTGCTCCCCCTACCCAAGCGAAATAGGTCCTCCATCCTGGCTTAAAATGCTGATAGCCCAGGCGGAACGTGGCAGGACAGCTGGAGTCAGCGGCACCAGCATTCTCTCTTGTTGCCCCCCCCCCCCCCCCGCGGCCCAGAAGAGGAAGTGGTGAGCAGCGGGTGCGTGCGCGGGAAGAAGAGACCATGCTAGTGTGGGCAGCGTTGGCCTGAAGAAGAGAAGAGAGGAGCAGCCTGAGGAATGAGCAGCGCGGCTCAGAGAAAAACGAAGAACGTCGTCAACCCCCGTGGCCAATGGGACTCCTTTCTCCACGAGGGACTGAAAATGAAGTAGGTTGCTGTTGCCTTTAGGGTTAGAAGTGGAGGAGGCTGCTGCTGTGGCCTCTAATTTGGGGAAGGGGGGAGAATGAGTGAATGAGCAAGCATGTGTTTGGGATCCTGTGTGTGTGTGTGTGTGTGAGTGAGATAGCATGTATGTGAATGATTGAGAGCCTGAACATGTGAAAGAGCGTATGGGTGTGACTGAGAGCTGGTTTAGGTGAGGGAGCATATGAGTATGTGATTGAGAGCATGTTTGTAAGCATGTGAATGAGAGTCTGTGTGTGAGAGAAAAAGACAGCATGTATGTGTGTGATTGAAAGCCTGTGTGTGTAAGCCTGAAAAGTTAGACAGCATGTGTGTAAATGTGTGAGAGAGAAAAAGCATGTGTATATGTGAGCAATTGAGAGCCAGTGAGAGAGAGAGAGAGAGGAGAAAGTTGCAAGCAAACCATCCCTCCTCTTGCTAATTCAAAACAATCTCAGGGCACCTGGATATCAAACGTTCCCAGGTATGCAGAACAAAACATTTTTTGTATCCTTATCATTTTTCATTACTGGGTCTTTGTGTCTGCTATTTTGAAATATTTTATTGGTATCTAGAAATTTTTGATATGAGTTTCTAATTATTGGATATTCCATTCATCCGCTGTTTTGAAATAATCTGTTCTTTTTGTTAGTATGGTTTTACTGTTACTGATTTTATATTTCTTGATTTATTTTATAAGGATGGGTGATGTTTCTTTTTTTCCTTTGTTGCACTGCAATTGGCTTGTTGCGGTTTCCAATTCAATTTTTGTCTGCATGCTTCTAGTTATGCGTTTTGGTCTCTTTATTCTTTTTTAGGTGAGGGTCAGCACATGTGATTCATGTGAGGTTTTCTGCTGGCGTGTAGTTTCTGTGTAGGGCTCTATAGTAGCCTGACTTGGTCCGTTTTCCTAATAGGAGATGTATTGGTGTCTGAAGGGCTGGTGTAATATTTTCAGTGTTGCTTTTCTTAGGTAAGGTGATTACTGTTAAGTGCTGGAAATCGGTGCCGTTTTGGTGTGGGATGTTTACTGTTTATGCAATTTCTATTCTGACAGAATATGTATCTTTTCCTTGTATCATTCTTAACAATAAAAATAATACTGGACCTTTATTTTTTATTTCCGCCGTAAATTGTAATGAGCAGTGTGTCACACATGTGAGCATGGTCTGTCAGGTGTGTCGTGATGGGAAAAAAGTTGAGAACCACTGTTCTAGAGGACGCATTTTTGGGGGGTGAGTTGGGTTTTGTATTGTACTTCCGGTGAGATCATCAAAAACAGCCAGAGTCCATTAATTCTGCCATCATTAAAAAGCCCTTTCTGATGTCGTTCTAGGGGGTGTGTTTTTGGGGGTGGTGGTGAGGGGTGGACTTCCGGTGATGTCATACCTGTGACACCATAGGGGGTTTGGCTTGGGGCGGGGCATGGGAGGGGCCACCAGTGACATCATAGGGGATTGGTTTGGGGGTGGGGCATGGAAGGGGCTACTCCACTTCTATTGGGGGGAGGAGCATGGTGGGGCCCGGGGAAGGGCCAGGGATGGTAGGGGTGTGGCCAGGGGTGGGAAGGGCGGGGCTATACCCCAGTCACTTCTATAAGAGTGGGCAGGGCTTAGATAGGAAGTGAACACTGATTGGCTGACATCATTTTTGATTGACAGTGTACCCATAGACTACTGATAGAGAGTGGGTAGGTGAAGTTCAGGGTCTGAATCCAACACCATTTTTCCTTTATTTTGTTGTATTTGTTTCAAATAAACAAAACAAAATAAATCACAAATAGGGATGATAACTTTTAAACAACCACGTCGGTGCACTTGTATGTGCATATGCTGGCTCGTGCCAGAGAACGTGGCCATTTTATAACATGCGCGTGAATACGTGTGCATGGTATAAAATAGGTTGAATGCGCGTACCTGTGCGCACAATTTTATATGGACATGCGCATCTGCGCACAGATGCTGCCTCTACCACATAAGTGGGGGGGATTTTTTAAGGGACGCGCACCGACTCAATTACCAGTTTCCCCAGTTCGTTCCCAGTTCACCCAGTAATGGATAGGACTTCCTAACCCCCCTAGTTAAATAGCCTCCTTTTTACCCTGTTAGCACCAACTCTTAAAACCCCGGTGTCTAGCCTATTTATTTAATTTTATTACTTACACGCCAGCCCTAGCAGTAGTAAAGTTACGTGGCAGGAGACCCCAGCGTGCACTTGTGCGTATAATGTTAAAGTCCCGCCCATGCCCCACCCAGACCCCACCCACATCCCACCCCTTTTTCCAACTTCTTATTTGCACGTATATCGGGAGATGTGCATGTACACGGGCGCCTTTTAAAATCTGTGGGGCGCACACCGGCCCGTCTGGGCTTTTTGGCGAGCGTAGGGCTATTAAAATTCGCCTTGAAATAAAGAACAAAATCCTAAATGAAAAAAAACCAAACCAAAAACAAAAACTTTTTCAGTGTAACCCCTAGACAAATGGGGTCAGGATCTGCAGCAGCTCTAAAGAGAGAACAGCATCACATTCTATGATATCACCCAGTTGCCTGTGCTTCATCATATGCTCCATGATCCATCAGTGGAAATCCCCATGCTCAGGCCCTTATTCTTTTCTGCCTTTACTACATCCTTGAAATATAGGATGAATCTAATCTAATCTAATCTGGGTTTTATATACCACTCTTCTGGACCACCGAAAGGAAATAAACCCAGGGGAAAGAGAGAGAAGATACTCTTGGCCCCCTTTCTCCCCCAACCCCCACCTCATTCTCCATATCAACAACTCAACCTCATCTTGCCTTGTTCTCTCACACAATCTCACAAACTCAAAACTCCTAGGAAAATCTCAACTAAGGGACACCTAATGTGAGACCGTACCACCATTCTCAGTGAACAGAGGGGAGTAGTAACAGTGGGTTACATTACCATAAGAAAACATTCATAGACCTCATTTTAAAATTTTGGCAAAAAAGAATGTGTCATGAACAGGATGTCAGAACATACAAAGCTAAGTCAGTGAAAGAGAAATCCAGTGCTCTTTATCATGCAGATAGCACCAAGATTAAATACATTTTAATGACTAACCATTAGGTCATAGGTTCCATCTGGGTCATCATCTCTAGCCTCTTCTTCCTCACCATCGTCATCTAAGAAAAAGAGTTTATGGTCAAGCTTACATTTGGCTATCTTACAAATCTCCAGAGAGAAATTTTCAAGCCTATCCCAGGTTCCCTATCTTAAGGAAGTGCCATTTATTGTTTTAAGCATTCTTACATTCACCTACAATCATTGTTGTCCTTAAACATTTAAGGGCCCAATATTCAAAGTGTGTTCAGTGCTATTTAGCCAAATAAGCGGGACTTATGTGGCTAAGTAGCAGCCACTGAATATATACCTACGTTCAGCAGCCGCTGCTTAGCCGCATGACTCCCTTATACAGCTAAAATTACATGCTCAAAAAGTAGGCACGTACTGGACAGATCAAGGATGGAGAAAGTTAGCCGTATTATTTTTATGGCTAACTACCGATATTCGGTGTTAGCCGCATATGTGTATGTTTAGATGCACCATATGTGCATGTTTAGATGCACCATAGAGCAGGTCTAAACATAGGTGGGTAGACGTATCCAGTTAAGTGCGTAAGTATGCGTGAATATTCAGCGGCTTTGCCGTGCCACTGAATATACATCGTAACTTAGCTGGATAAGCTCTAACCGGCTAAGTTACTTATATGGCTAGCTTTGAATATTGACCCTATAAATAGCTTTTTCCATAATTACATTAAAATCAGCTCAGTAAAACTACCTTTTGGTCTGAAAACCCCACATCTCACCCTTACTGAGATCTGGTAACTCTGGATAAAAAAAAACCCCATTCAATCGGTTTCCAGACTAAGAGCTAAATGTAAATGTAAGTGCTTTCTGCATTGCTATAGCACCTCAGATGCTATGACCTTCAGTCATGTCTCTTTCAATAAAATCACAGATGATACTGGCAAAGTCCTGAGGTGAGATCCTCATGGTCCACGGTCTCAATCCCCACACGCTTCCAGGGCCTCTCTGATTTTCGACATTTTCATTCTCCAGACGCTGTCCCAACACTACGCTTACTTCCATTCCCCACCCTCACAATGACTCTCTTCATTCTAACTCCTATAGCTTCACTGGGTTTTAAGCTTTATTTTATTCTCTGCAATCTCAGTCCTGTAGCGTCTCTGAGCTAGTGAGCTAGTTTCTTTTTCACACTCAAGTCCTAGGGGTCGCGCTGAACAGAGGCATTCTGGGTGCTCCCACCTGCTGCAGCTCTTCCAGCTGAGAGATTCTCATGCTCTGTGTCATGTCAGAGCTGACGTACAGTCTAGGCAGTGCACTCTCACTCCAGAAGGCCCTGCTCAACAATGAACTGATTCACCATCACTGCATTCTCATTCCCAGAACATTTGTCAGTAGTAAGGTACTGGCAGCATGTTAAATATTATGGACTTATGTAAATTCCAACAGATGCCACAGTCACGTGCATTTTTCGTGGCACATGGACACATATACAAATACATTAATGACATGAAATGAATTTCACTTGGCCCCGCTGTCTTCATGTCTGTGGATAACAGTTTGCTATGTCACAAATCCCAAGAATGTCTTTGAGAAACGAAGCAGTCTTGGATAAGAGATGAAAGCTGTATAAATTTAACTGGATGGGCCAGAATTCAATTCATGTTTTTGCAGACGCGAGAGTCAAATTCCTCCAGGGCTTGAAAAAATACTACAGTAAAACTGTCTGACTCCCTGGGGTATGCACATCACAAAAGTGCAAAAAGACTCACTCCCAGTAACAACCATGCTTTTAATCCTCCTCACCCCTTCTTACCTATTATACCATATCTATTCTCATCCAATCTTATATTAATATTTATTTTTACTCCTCTATTTCCCTCCTTGAACCTTTCCTTTTCCTTTTATTCCTAACCTGCTCACCTTTGAATAAATTGCTCTATCACACCCTGCAATGCTACTCCTAAATTATTCCCATAATTAACTAACATCACTTGTTAAATCTCTGCAAGTCCGATTCAGATGTCGTTCTTTTTAAATCTGTTTTTTAAATCTGTTTTCTGCTTCTGACGAAATGTTAATTGTTATCCACATTTATATGCGTTATGAACACGTTTTATGTATATTGTTGTTTTTCTCTGTAAACCGGAGTGAAGGCATTCTGCTATACTTCGGTATAAAAAAGAAACTAAATAAATAAATGTAGAGATTCTAGTCCAAGCAAACTATCCAGGAAATAGCATATGTCTTGACGGGTTAAATTTCATAATTATATGCCACTGTGTTATGTCTACTTTGAGGTAATGGAGGAAGAGGTACTTAAGTATTTGTGCTACATACCCTTTCCTATATTTTGATGGGTTGAATTTGTAACTATGGATCTTTGTATTAACTGACCACCAGGGGCACACTGAAAGTGATCTAGGCCCCTGGGCAATAAGGGTCATTGACCCCTAATCACCCATCTAGGGCTAGGGGAGCAGCAGAGGGCCCCCGCGCACTGCCCTATTGCACAAATGGTCAGTTCGCCCCTGCTGACAATTGAAAGCTACCTGCATTAACAGAAGCTAAACCTGAGTATAAATGATGCCTATGCTCATAAATACAGGGACCAATTACTTTCTAAAATGTGCTACTATCTGGATAATATACCAATTAGTCACTGGAAAGCTTTTGCCAGCGCCATGGCAAGTGTCCCAGGCTTACATGGGCTTCTCTCCTCTCTGATCTCTAGTGGAATACTTTGCATACATTAATCTGCTGCTAGTCCCGGACTTTTCCCCAAGGTCATTCACCCTCATCATCATCAGTGTCATCGTCGTCCTCATTCATCTCATCAGCTGTCTTCTTTTTCTGCACTGCCTTCGGGACTTTAGGGATCTTTTTTTCCACCCAGCCTCTGCTGCGCAAACTGTTCCGGATGACTGGGTATGGGCCATGGATGCTGAATATTTTCTTTTGCTAGAGGTAAAAAAAATAAGAGGGGGATGGAAATGGAAGAGAGAGAGAGGCAATATGATTGGGAGAAATGTAGAATATAAGGAAAACAGAAATGAGATTTTGAAAAGCAGAAAAATTACAGAGAATAAGTTCCAAAGGTTAAATGCTAACTAAGGATTACTGGGGAGCTAAGCCCCTTATCTGTCAGACCTCCTTCTTCAACAGAAGAATAAGGGGTGGGGGATGGGACAGGCGGGTACAGGTGCATAAATGGACAAACCTGCCAACTTTGAAAGAAAATGGTCACCTCCCTCCCACACACAACCTCCCCCCTACACCTACAACTACCCCCCCAGTCTTCCTACCCCCTTAGACCTTTCCTTGTCAAAGTAGAGGCCAGCCTGAGGCCTGATCACAGCAGTGGTGGAAGCAGCAGCAGTGTACTGTCAAGACGCATGGGCCGGAGCCTGAGTCAGTGTCTGCTCCAATCCCCGTCTCCACCTCTTCTTGGATTCAGAATGGTAGGCTGGGTCTGGAAGCCAAGCATGAGCTGACTCAGTCCCCGGCCCATGGCACCCTGGCAATATACTGCTGCTATCGCCAATGCAATCTGTTCTCTGACCAGCTGCTACTTCAACAAGGAAAGGGATAGGGGAGAGGCAGGAGTCTCTTCCTGTCTGGGTGACAGAAAGCCAGCACATACATTGGCCAGTGAAAAGGTCCTGCCAGCCATCAGCATCCCTTAATGAAAACCAGTCAGGCTGGCCAAGCACCAGCTGGTTGGCAATCCCGTTGACACTAGTGGACAGACATTTGTGTTGATAGAGAGGAGAAATGGACTGAATAATATTAGGAGGAAAAGCATGAAACTGTTTCTCCTAACCTTGACTGCTCTCTCCACGATAAGTTTTGCATTTTTCAAGCGATCTGTGTTGAATATCTGAGAGTTGTAGGTTTTCCGGACACGTCCCTCCGATGTGTGTGCTGTATGCCCTGCACATAAAACAATAACCTAACTAAAGCTTCCAGTATCCATCCAACAATCTCATCTATACAGCAAGATAAACCATGGAAGCTGGACTCGAGCCTGCGAGAGCAGACATAGGCAAATAGTAAATTGGTCAGTCCTGTCGCTATGTGATTTAGGGCTGCTGAATTTCACAGAGGGATTACTTTCCTGGCTTCCTGGCTCTGATTTGCTAAAGCTATTCTCTGATTCTCTGTCTATGCGGGGGAAGCATTAGGAAAAGCAAGCAGTGAAATTGCCTGAGGCCCCCTTGGCAAAGTTGAGGGATGTCAGAGCTTCAGGGTGCTTGATGCTGGCTGGGCTCAATCCTTGGTTTCTGCCCTGGACCCCAGTGTATTTAATGCCAACCTTTGTAAAATGTTTAGTGGATCAGGCCCTAATTGTATTTCTGAGAATATGTCCAATGAAGTTGATGTCTACAAATGTGTGGCCTAAATCCATTCGTGTGTGCCCATGTTTGTGCGCCTGCATGTTAACATATGAACGTTTCAAGTGGGAGATTTGGTGGTACAAAGAGGAACATAAAAACAGAAGAGCAGAAGAACCAATGTGCCCTGCTGCTTTAAACCAAAATTAAATCACGCCCAACATCCTGTCTCCAACAGTGGCCAATCTGTTTCACATGTACTTGGCAGATCCCAGGGATGGTAACTTTCAAACCAGCGCCTGTGTGCACATTTGCACACATATGTTGACCTGCACCCAAGTATGTGGTCATTTTATAACACTTACGTGCATATCCTCGCATGTTATAAAAAACCTGGCTGCATGGGTGTGCACATGTGCATGCAAGTCCCACTTCCACCGTGTAAATTGGGGGATTCTAAAAGGGGTGCAGGCTGACGCCATTCCCAGTTTTACCAGTTCATCCCCAATTTACTCAGTTAAGAGACAGATGCTCAACCCTCCAGGTTTGATAGCCTTCACACTCCCCAGTTAGCCCCGACCCTTAAAACCCAACGGATCTGCCTCGCTTTCTTTACATTTTAACTTACATGGCATCCATAGCAGAAGTCCCAGAAAGCAAAGCCAGAAGCAAATATTAAGCAAGACAGACCAACTGCCTTAGATGAAATAATGTATTTGCACATATATCACTTGATAAAAGGAGCCCAACTCTGGCCATGTTTTGCACAAGGCTGCTTCAGGGGCTTTAACAGAGGCGGAATTAAAAGTCAATTTTTCAGGTTGTCGATAGTGATCTAAAATAAATTGTATAGTTTCACAGCAGAATTTAGTGTATACCTTGGTCTATTAATGCGACTTCTGGTAACCATGCAAGTAGATGAGCAATTTCACCATATCCTACAGCTCTTTTTCAAATCTTTCAAGATATGCGCACTGCAGGAGATATGCGTGTTTCTCGGCGACTTATTCATACATCCCCCGATTGATGTGCACATCAGGCTTTTAAAATTCACCTCAAAGAGTAGATTTATTCCTTGTTGCTCACTTCCAGGGGTAAGTGGCAGCTTTCCATAATCCACCTGGCTATTAATAGTTTATGGATTTTTCCTCTAGGAATTTCTCCAAACCCCTTTTAAATCCCACTGTGCTAGTTACCTTGACCATATCCTTCAGCAACAAAATCTACAGCTTGATTGTGCGTTAAGTGTTTTAAATCTGCTACCTGTGAGTTTCGCGGAGTTCCCATTAGTCCTAATACAATTTGAAAGGGTACATAATCTGTTTACCTGTTCCACCCTCCTAATGATTTTATAAACCTCAATCATAACCCCTCTCAGTTGCCTCGTTTCCAAGCCGAAAAGCCCTAACCTGTTTAATCTTTTTTCACAAGGGAACTGTTCCATCCCATATACCATTTTTAATGCTCTCCTCTGTACCTTTTCTAGTTCTGCTTTAACCTTTTAGAGGTTGAGGCAATCAGAACTGCACACAATACTCCTGGCGCAGATGCACCATGGATCCATACAGAGCATATGATAATCTCCATTTTATTTTCCATTCCTTTCCAAATCATTCCTAAAATTCTATTGGCTTTTTTTGACCACCACAGCACAAAGAGTTGAAGATTTCGACATATTGGCCACGGTGACTCCAATTCTTATTCCTGGATGGTGATGCACATTGGGAAAACTGATCACTTAGTCCTGCTCTCTCTTTTTCTTGTCTTTTAACCAGTTACTACTCCGCAAGAAAACATGATTTCCTATCCAATGGCTTTTTAATTTTCTGAGGAGTCTTTCACAAGGGACTTTGTCAAATGGCTTCTGAAAATCTTAACCTCTTATGGAGATGTACTGAAGTGAGAAGATATTTAGGAACATAGGAACATAAAATGTGCCATGCTGGGTCAGACTAAAAGTCCATCATGTCCAACGTTCTGGTTCTAGAAGGTCCAAATGAGAAGATCACCAAAAGGTGGTGATCCCTGCATCTACCTGGCAAATAATTGCTAATGGACCTGTCCTCCACAAACTTGCCCAAGCCTTTTTTAAACCATCTATACCATGAACTTGGACCACATTCTCTGGCAACAAAGTCCACAGCTTAAATGTGCACTGACTGAAAAAATTACTTTCTTAAATTTGTTTCAAATTTGCTACCAGTTAGTTTTATTGACTGTCCCTTGGTCCTTGTATTATTTGAAAGGCTAAATTATCTATTTTCTTGTTCCACACGCCTCGTGATTTTATAGACCATTAATCCTTTTAGCTTTTCTTCATAAGAAAGCTAGCTATTCCATGGTCAGGTATATCCAGAGTCCAGACAAAGGTCAAAGCAGGCAGTGGTCAAGTGTATCCAGAGTCCAGGCGAAGGTCAAACCAGGAATCCATCCAAGGAAGGGAATAGGAATGGATAGGCAGAGGCAGGCTGGGCAGGCAAGACTGGAACAGGTAGGGAGAAGACTGGAACAGGCAGAGATAAAGGCAGGATCAGGCTGAGGCAAAGGCAAGAACAGGACAAACACCATCAAGCACTACACAGGGTAGCTGGCCTCATTGCTGAGGCAAAGAAGGACTGTCGGTGAGGTCCTTAAATAGGACCCAAGCTAGTAATGTCATCTTCAAGCACTGTGGCCTTTTCCTACTGTGGTTCCTTCATAGGTCGGGCCATAGGTGTGCATATGCCCAAAGGAAGCCATAAGAACATAAGAACATAAGAAAATGCCATACTGGGTCAGACCAAGGGTCCATCAAGCCCAGCATCCTGTTTCCAACAGTGGCCAATCCAGGCCATAAGAACCTGGCAAGTACCCAAAAACTAAGTCTATTCCATGTAACCATTGCTAATGGCAGTGGCTATTCTCTAAGTGAACCTAATAGCAGGTAATGGACTTCTCCTCCAAGAACTTATCCACTCCTTTTTTAAACACAGCTATACTAACTGCACGAACCACATTCTCTGGCAACAAATTCCAGAGTTTAATTGTGCGTTGAGTAAAAAAGAACTTTCTCCGATTAGTTTTAAATGTGCCCCATGCTAACTTCATGGAGTGTCCCCTAGTCCTTCTACTATCTGAAAGAGTAAATAACCGATTCACATCTACCCGTTCTAGACCTCTCATGATTTTAAACATGATTTTAAACATGAGGACGCAGCAGTCGCAACGGCGTCCTGCTGCGCGACGAAGAAGCATTGGGGGTGAGTAACACATCTCAGGGGTGCCTGCAGTGAGCTGCAAATGCAACTATTAAATTATATTTGCCATTTAGATGTCCAGTCTCACAAGGACATCCTGCAATTCTTAAGTTTAACTTGTATTTTAATTATTTTGAATAATTTTGTGTTATTCACATATTTGATCACATCACTCATTGCATACTGGGTCAGACCAAGGGTCCATCAAGCCCAGTATTCTATCTCCAGCAATGGCCAATCCAAGCCACAAGTACATGGCAAGTGACCGAAACATTAAATAGATCCTATGCTACTAATGCTATCAACAAGCAGTGGCTATTCCCTGTTGATTAATAGCAATTTATGGACTTCTCCTCCAGGAACTTATCCAAATCTTTTTTAAACCCAGCTACACTAACTGCCTTAACCACATCCCCTGTCAACTAATTCTAGAGCTTAATTGTGTGTTGAGTGAAAAATAATTTTCTCCAATTTCTTTTAAATGTGCTACTTGCTAATTCCATGGAGTGCCCTCTTAGTCCTTGATTTATGTGAAAGAGTAAATATCCATTTCACATTTACCCATTCAAGTCCTTTCATGATTTTGTAGACCTCTATCATATCTCCCCTCAACCGTCTCTTCTCCAAGCTGAACAGCCCTAACTTCTTTAGCCTTTCCTTATAGGGGAGCTGTTCCATGCCCTTTATCTCATAAATGAATAAGTTAAACAATTCTGGTCCCAGCACAGGTCTCAGGGGAACTTACTATCATAATGTAATAAAATTTGACATAATCAAACTTTAAGTAAAACTACTATGGTAGATATAACTTTAAAAGTGGGCATTATGATAGAATGAGGAAATTAGTTAAAAAAAACAACCTAAAAGGAGTATCTGCAAGGGTTAAAAGTTTGTGAGAAGTATGGACATTGTTTAAACATTGTTCAACAACCGAGCAGGTAGTGGAGATATTGTGGGAGCAGGTAGTGTGGGGACCTATTATGCAATACTAATTGTAGTCATTGAGCTTGATCTATATGTTTACATGCTTGCTGCCTTTACATCAGATTGTGGACTGCTTCTGAAGTCTTTATTAAAAATATTTTGAAGATGTTTGCTACTTGACTGAAGTTGTGGCAAATCAGAAATTTATTGTGCGACACACCTCTCCTTTGACCATTGTTTAAAAATACCATTTTGGAATCCTAGATAAAAAGTATTCCATGCATTAAAAAAGGTCAAAGGAAGTAGTTAAAGCTAAAAGGGCATGGTTCAAAAAATGGAAAGTAGACCCAAATGATTAAAATAGGCAAGAGCACAGTTAAATGTAAAACAGTAGTTAGGCAAGCCAAGAGAGACTCTTGAGAAAAAGCTTGCAAGTGAAATAAAAACTAATAATAAAATCTTTTTCAAGTACATTCAAAGGAAAACGTCTGTGAGGGAGTCAGTTGGGCTGCTAGATAACCAAGGGACAAAAAGGGTGCTCAGGGAGGGCAAGGAAAAAGCAAAAAAATGGAATGCTTCAGTCTTTATGAAGGAGGATGTTGGGAATAAACCCACACCTGAAACATTCTCTAAATCATAGAGGTTCTGGGCAACTAAAAGAGATATCTATGACATTGGAAGATGTAATAGACCAGGAGAATAGACAAACTAAAGAGTAACAAATCACCGAGACCAGATGGCATCCACCGAAGAGTTCTAAAAGAACTCAAACATGAAATTGCTAACTTGTTACTAGTAATCTGTAACCTGTCTTTTAAAACAGCTACGATTCCTGAAGACTGGAAGGTGGCCAATATGACACCAATTTTTAAAAAGGGCTCTAGGGGTGATCCAGGAAACTATAGACCGGTCAGCCTGACATCAGTGCCAGGCAAAATGGTAGAAGTTAGTCTTAAAAAAAAAAATAAAAAATCATTGGCCAAACAGTCATGGCTTAATGGGGAACAATCAACAGTTTTAGCAAGAAGTTTTGTCTTACTCATCATTTAGAATTTTTTAAATAAACATGTAGGTAAAGGTGAGCCAGTTGATATAGTGTTTTTGAATTTTAAAAGGCATTTGACAAAGTCCCCCATGAAAGATTCCTCAGAAAATTACAAAGTCATGGGATAGGAGGCAATGTTCTGTTGTGGACTGGTAACTGATTAAAAGGCCAGAAACAGAGGGTAGGACTAAATGGTAAATTTATAAAATGGAGAAAGTTCATTAGTGGAGTACCATAGGGATTGGGATTGGGACCTGTACTATTTAACATATTCAGAACTGATCTGGGAAAGGGAATGATAAGTGATCAAATTTGCAGATGATACAAAATTATTCAAAGTTGTTAAAACAGCAGCAGACTACAAGGAACTGCAGAAGAACCTTGTGAAACTAGGAGACAGGGCAACTGAATGGCAAGTGAAATTTAATGTGGAAAAGTTCAAAGTGATGCACATAGGGGAAAATAATCCCAACTACAGGTACATGATGGTAGGTTCTGTATGGGAAGTCACTAGCCAGGAAAAGAACCTTAGAATCCTTGTACACAATATGTTGACATCCTTGGCTCAGTGCATGGCAGTGGTCAAAAAAGCAAATAGAATGTTAGGAATGATCTAACAAGGAACGGAGAATAAAACAGAAAATATCATATTGCCTTTGTACCAAGCTATGGTACAAAGGCACTGCACCATGAATACTGTTTACAGTTTTGGTCACCCCATCTCAAGAAAAACATAGCGGAACGAGAAAAAGTGCAGAGGACAATGACAAAAACTTTAAAGGGGATGGAACATTTCTCCTGTGATGAGGGGCTATGCAGGCTAGGGCTCTTCAGATTGGAAAAGAGACGGCTGAAAGTGGACATGACAGAAATTTATAAAATCATGAGTGGGGTGGAAGTGGTAAATGAAGGACAGTTATTTACCCTTTTAAATAATACTAAAACTAGGCGACACTCCATGAAACTAACAACCAGCAGATTCAAAACAGATAATAAAAAAGTACTTTTTCCACTCAGTGCACTATCAAGCTGTGGAATCTGCTGCCAGAGGACATGATCAAGGCAACTAACATAGTGGGATTTAAAAGAGGTTTGAGCAAGTTCCTGGAGGAAAAGGCCGTAACACATTATTAGCCAGATAGACTAAAGAAAGCTATTACTATCCCTAGGAATGTTTAAAAGGAATTAGATCTATTTTATGGGATCTGTCAGGTACTTGTGACTTGGATTGTCCGCTGTTGGAGACAGGATGAAGGGCCTGATGGACCTCTTGGTCTGATTCAGCATGGCAGTTCTTATGTACGCATTTACCTCTTCTCATTTACAAAACTGACTCTTTGGTTTATCCTTTAACAAGTTACCAACACACAGTAACATATCACCTCCTATCCAATTACTTTTTAACTTCCTGAGGAATCTCTCATGAGAGACTTTGCCACATGCCTTATGAAAATTCAGGTACACTGTATCGACTAGCTCACCCTTATCCGTCCTCTTGTTTATTAACACATAGAAATACAGAAACATAGAAATGACGGCAGAAAAGGACCAATGGTCATCCAGTCTGCCCAGCAAGTTTCCCATGGAAGTATCTGCCATGCAGGTTATCCTCATGTATCAGTCAGTGCTACCTGACGTGCTGTGCTTATGGACTTGGCCGTAGAAGCAGTCCTGTGTTTTTGTCCTTAACGTCTGTGCATCAGTACTCCAGACTGTAAAAAAGTCATGGCTCATGGCTCATGCTGGTGGTCCCTGAATCCAAATTTCTTTTTCCTTCCACCCCCACTCCCCTCGTTTGAAGCAGAGAGCGATGTTGCAGTTGCCTCAAAAGCATCAAGGCTTATTTGTTAAGGGTAGAAATCCATGTCTTTTGTTAAAGGTAGTAACTGCTGCTCTGTTCAGGTTACTCCCACGCTTATCGATTTCCCAAACTGTAAATGTCGGGGCCCTCGTCGGTTGCTGTCTAAATCCATTTTCCTTCCCCCTGCTGTTGAAGCAGAGAGCAAATGTTGGAGTTGCATCAAAAGTATCCAGGCTTATTGGTTTCGGGCAGTAACCGCTGCACCAGCAAGTTACACCTGTGCATGCTTTCTTCTTTCCCTTTAGGACTTGGCTGTAGAAGCAGTCCTGTGCTTTTTCCCTTATGTCTACATTTCAATTTCCCAGACCATGAAAGTTGGGACCCTTGGTTGTCTTCTGAATCCAACATCTTCAAAGATGACCTCATTTTGCTAAATCCATGATGGCTCTTCCACATTAAACCATGTTTATCCATATGCTCTGTAATACAGTAGTAAAAGGGAAACAAAAGAGAAGTCTGTCCCCTACAGTGCAAGAATTAGAAAATCTGTATCTGTAGACTTGTTCAGAGAAATCTGTCTGCATGCATTTGCCCCATCTTCATGTCTGTAGAAGGATGTGTCTGTGACAATCTGTTTTCCTTCTGTTCTCCTCTCATTCTGAGGCAGATGCGTTCAAGCTGCGTCTTTGTGATTAGCTGCTTGCACATTTTGAACTGTACAGTTTATTTATGTGAAGTATTTATGCTAGTTTCACATTTATATGCATATCTAATGAAATTCTACCCAATTCTCAGAGTCTGTCTGCCTTGGGACAGATGAGATCTGTGTCCATGTCTTTCTCTATAGATGTGCCCGCATGTCCTTGTGCAAACCGTACGGGCTGCTAGCCAGTTGGCATGTGCATGTAAAGGTCCTTTTCCTAATACATAAAGCCTTTAGAAATCCCTACTTTTCTGTAATAGAGGCTAGTATCGCACACAGTGCAGTGTCTAGCGGAAATGGAGCTCTAGGTGGGGTTGCTTTTGGTGCCTCCTCATTCTCTTTAGGGTTTGCAGACTTGCAGCCTGACTCACATATCCTATCATGCTAAAGACCTCCACTTCCCCTTGTTATCCTCAGGCCCAGATTTAGGCATGGGCAACATAGGCATCTGCCTAGGGCACCAAATAATACCCAGACCAAAGAGGAGCCTGCTTCTGCTGGCACAGCTTCAAAAGGATGCCACCATGGCACTCGGCCTATGGGCTATTTAAATCTTGAACCTGGTGAGTCTCACTGGCTTGGACAGCAGACAGAATTCTTTCTGTGGTAGGATCATCTCTCATACAGTCTCCCAATTACATTACAACTCAGTCCTACTCTGTTCACCTTGGGTTAAGGTTACAGACATTTTTCTTCCTAACTTATGGCATTGCTTAAATATGATATCAGATTCAGATTATCTTTTTATTTGGTTTGATAGGTATGATTTATTGTCATATGATGTATAGCACCTTGAGATCTTCAAGTTGTGTATAATGTGATGCTATAAATCCTTAAAATCAAGCTATCTCTGCAGTTATGCCATACCCTCCTGTTTGTGTTTTTCCGCTCCAGGCCCAGAATGCATTTTATGTGGTAAGTTGCTCTGAAGTGGGTTTTCGGATTGAGTTCCCTTGTTTTCATCAGTCTTTTCACCCTGACCTGCTGAGTTAAAAAGAACAAAGCTTTACAAACCATAATCCTGGGGGAATTCTGCACTACTGCAGAGCGCAGAATTTGCGCAGAATTGCCATTTTCTGCGCAGAAAATGGCAGAGGAGACCCAGGCATGCCACGAACGGAGCACGTGAAGATGAAGCCCCGGTGCACTGTTCGCGGTGAAGATGAAGGCTCCCCCGTATGCCGTGGGATGCGCTCCGCTCGTGGCGACAATGAAGGCCCCAGTGCGCCATTCGCAGTGACAATGAAGGCCCTCATGTGCTGTGAATGGAATATGGTCCGCTTGCAGTGAAGATGAAGGCCCCAGTGAGAGTGAATGTGTGTGTGTGAGAGAGGAGAGGGGTGTGAGAGAGGAGAAGGAAGGGTGAGAGAGCAGGGAGAGGGGGTGAGAGAGGGAAGGGGCTGAGAGGGGGGAGGGGAGGGTAAAAGAGCAAGGGGGTGAACAGGAAGGTGTGAGAGAGAGCATGGGAGGTAAGAGAGGGGGGCTGGGGGATGCTTGAGTGTGGGTTTCAGAGAGAAGGAGCCTATATGAAAAGATTGTGAAGGAGTGTATATGCGTGTGAGAGGTTAGGAGCACGTATGAAAAAGGGATCGTGTGTATGTGAGGGTGCTAGCCTGTGTGAAGGAATTGTGTATGTGTGAGACAGAGCCTGTGTGAAGGGGTGCATGAGAGAGAGACATAGGTAGCCTGTGTGAGGATGTATGTGTGAGAGAGAAAGGAAGCTTGTGTGGGTGTGTATGCAAGAGAGAGGGACCCTATATGAGGGGATGTGTGTGTGTGCGAGAGAGTGAGGGAGGCTGTATGAGGGTGTGTGTATTTGTACTAGAGAGAGGGAGCATGTGTGTGAGAGCGGGAGGGACAGAGGGAGCCTGTGAGGGGCAGTACTGAGAAAGGGGTCAAACTCTGGGAGTGGAGATAGAGTGGAAGGGGTTGAACCTAGAGTTGGAGGGGAGAGATACTGGTAGGTGGAGGAGTTGGGGCCTGAGATGGCAAAGTGGCCAGGGGAGTAGGGAGAGCGAGAGGAAGGGATACTCTTACAGTGAATTTCCAGGGAAATTCTGCTCAAAATATTTAAAATTCTACATCTCTAAGTAATAACTTTTTTCTGTATTAATTTAAAATGTAATTACTTAAAGACTGTCATGTATTTTGACCAATATAAAGTTTGCAGAATTTTTCAGAATTTTAAGTTTTTGTGCACAGAATTTTAAATTTTTTTGCACAGAATTCCCCAAGGAGTAAAACCATGAGAATTTTATTTGTTCCTCTACTTTCCACCGACAGCATCAGTAATTGCATAACTGGTTAGGATTCAAATAATAATAATAATATCAGAGATTCAATAACATAGTCCTTCTCTGATTGTCTTATGACAATCCCAAGGAAGCTGAAACTTACTGTGCATCTGTAACCAGCTCAGCTGCACAGATCTGAATTTTAAAAAATGTGCACAGAGAAGTGAATGTATCAGCACCAAACTGCAAGCATCAGCAATGTTCTGAATATCTCCAAAGGCATGCAATCTCACCTTGGTCTTCAGCACTTATTTTGTCTTTGGTGTCAGTCTTTCCATTAGGAATTCTCTTGTCTTCAATTTGTGCTTCTGGAATAGGCTACAAAATAAAGATAATTAAAAATAACCTGCATAACCAGTAGCCTGAATTATTCATAAAAATGAGGATCTGCTGACATGGGGCCCTCTCATCCATTGCTGAAGGTTAAACTGGCGATGAAATGCCTCCCTCCTTCCAAACCACCATCAAGGAATATGAGCAACAAATGATATCAGAGCAAGGAGGCCAATTAGATCTGTATGAACTATTATTTCACTGTAAAACCCCCATCTGAACCCTAACAATTACAAAGGCTTGGTGAACTGGATCCTGCAATCAATGGTGCACACCTTCAAACCCGCTTCTACACAAGGGTGAACTTTTACCTTGGTAACCATGGTGACAGCTGGCCAGCTCATTTTAATATTATTTGGCTTATAGTAGCTTGCAATGAATAGGTCTGTCACTCATGGCTAATGTTCTGCCTACAGATGTAGGAGAGAGAGAAATATGCACGTGAGAAAACAAAAGGGGAGAAAGAATATAAGATTAGCAGACTTTGGATTATGCAGCCTATAAATATTTAAAATAAATAAATACAGATGAAAAGCATCAGTACAAATTGAGAGGTGAGACAGAGAAAAGATGGAAAGATGGAAAAAGATGAACACAGAAGGACAAACTAATGACAGCATTAGGATGGAATAAACTTGCCATTATGTTTATTTATGTACCACCTGCATTCAACTGAACTGATCCTGTAAAACCAGATTTGAAAAGACATTGCAGGATTGACCTGCATATATCTATCTATAAAGATGAACATTTTGCTTGTCTGCAGTGCAGACTGAATAACAGATGCCCAGAATAATGCAGAAAAGTATTTTGCCAGTACACTGTAATGTACATGCCTTGCACCCACAGCTCCATGACAAACTGCAGCTCTCTGCTTGCACACTGACAGATGGTGAGGTCTCCCACGGTATTGCTAGATAAATATTTTATTTATTTGTCAATTTTATAAACTGCTTCCCCAATTACATAGTAATTGCCCTAATCAACATTAATACAATACATGAAGCAAACTGTTAAAAAAAAAAGAAATACAAAATACAAAAAAATATATAAAAACAACTATGAACAGTAAAAAAAAAATAAACATCACTCACACCCTTACACCAACCCCCCTTCCCTCAACCACTGACCCATCTCTAAAAAAGCCACTCTCTGAAGCATATCCCCCTCTTCTCAAACCTGTGGCATGAATTTCCCTACTACAGTTCCTTGTGACTACCAGCTAGCACTTCAACTGTTTTTATCAGCGCACGCCGCAGTGGGTCAAAAGAGGGCACAGGGAACATGTGATTCTGCATCCCATGGATTTCATGCTTCAAAGGGGAATATTGCAGTCCGACCAATAAAACAAAATGGCTAAGGTTTTATCAGACACTAGCTTATTGCTGTAGATGCTGTTGGGGGGGGGGGGGAATGAAAGAAGATGAAAGAAAAAAAAGCAATCAAAAGAATTGGTCTGTCCAACAGCACACACTGCAGCATTACAATCTTCCTGAAAACAATACCATCAGAATTAAATGGAATTCTACCAGTTCTTTACAGCTCAGTCTTGTCAGTGTCCTTAGTGACTTTAGCAATGTGAGTTCTGTGGTGTGGGCTGTACTAGTGTAGGCAAAACTACCCAGATATCTCTCTCTTACTATCACTTACGGACACAATCCTCGTCAACCTAGAGAAAAACCAATCCTACCTCCTTATTCTTCTAGATCTATCCGCTGCCTTTGATACGGTAAAACACACCATACTTATAGACCAACTAGCCAACATAGGTATCAAAGGCTCAGCTCTCAGCTGGTTTCAGTCCTTCCTAAGCAACAGATTCTATAAAGTCAGGATAAACAACAAGGAATCGCTTCCAGTTCTTTCAGATCAAGGAGTCCCTCAAGGATCTTCACTCTCACCCACCCTCTTCAATATCTATCTCCTCCCTCTATGCCACCTGCTCTCAAACCTCAAGCTTATCCATTACCTCTAGGCAGATGACATCCAAATCCTTATCCCGATTTCAGAATCCCTTCAAAAAACGATCAGCTACTGGAATGACTGTCTACAGCCAATTAAAGACTTACTCTCAAGCCTCAATTTAGTATTGAATGCCAACAAAACTGAAATGCTCATTATCTCCCAAGATCCCCTCACCATCTCTTCAAGCTCCTCTCAACCAAACTCAATTAGCAAGTTCTCACCAGACGTCAGGGATCTTGGAGCCTGGCTAGACAACAATCTAAACCTAAAAAAGTTTGTAAACAATACCGCAAAGGACTGCTTTTACAAACTGCAAGTCCTCAGAAAGCTAAAACCCCTCCTTCACTTCTCTGACTTCCGGCTAGTACTTCAATCCATCATACTATCTAAGCTCGATTATTGCAACTCCCTCCTTCTCGGTCTACCCTCAAATACCATCAAACCCTTACAAATGGTTCAAAACGCCGCTGTCAGAATACTTACAAACTCTAATAAAAGAGATCACATCACTCCAATCCTTCGTAACCTACATTGGCTTCCTATTAACCACAGGATCCTCTATAAAGTGCTCACAATTATTCACAAAGCAACATACAATCTTGCTCCGATCATGTTAAGCACCCAACTCCAACCTCATACTTCATCCAGACCAATTAGAAGCGCTTACAAAGGCACATTGCAAGCCCCACAGGTAAAATCATCACTGAGCAAAAGAGCACTATCTTCAGGAGGCCCCCACCAATGGAATGCGCTCCCCCCAGATCTAAGACTAGAACCAAGTCATCAGGAGTTCAAAAAAAAGCTAAAAACATGGCTTTTCCGTCAAGCCTTCCCAGACATCTAATGCTACCTAATCAAGTCTTTTAACCCAAATCATGGGTTATCTCACTGTTTTTCCTATTACAATTTTTTCAACTGTACCTTAATTTTGGAGCTCTTTCATCTTTTGTATTTATACTGTACTCACACTCCATTTACTCTATCTCTTTTATATTTATTTTCTATATAATATTTATTACTATATTACTATGTTTAATTGGTTATCTATTCTATTTGTTCCATCATTATTGTTATTGTTCTATTGTTACCTGTTTTATTGTTCAACTGTTCTATGTAAAACCCACTACTCTTTTTGGGCATCTAAAAGTTGTATGTAAACCGGATTGATTTGTAGTTCCTACAAGAACTTCGGTCTATAAAAATTAAAAATAAATAAAATAAATAAAATAAATGATCAGGAATTTACACCTAGAGAATATATACACATATATTGAACATGCAAAAATGTATTTATATTTACCAAACTGTATATCATGAGTCTAGTAACCAGCACAGAAAATGCTTTGAGTAAACCATTCAATAAACTTCCAAAATGTATTACGTAAATGGATTTGATTTTAGATTGGTAATGGAACAGACCGTCACTGGCCAATCAGATGTGATTAATGACATCACAGTGGTTTATGACCTCACAAATGCACTCAGACAGTTGCAGCCAATCCTACATAGCCCAGTTCTGTCACACTAGTTCTTGAGTTAACACCTTTTTAATCAAAATTGCCATTCATTTGTGCCATGAAGGAAATGCATAATAGTTTCCCATTAAAAGATTTATTTTCAATATTCATTTGCTAGGGAAGGAGTTTCCACAACAAGCGCTTGTTTCTGTCATCCAGGAGTTGTAGAGAATTATCTTTGTTCACTCAAGGTCAATTAGAACACATCTTTTATTTAGCAGATAACCATTATGTACCATTTTGTTATATATTGAATACACTGTTTCAAAAAGATACCTATGACTTTATAATTCATGAGGAGAGAGGAATGACTATCATGAAGGGGCCAACATCAGTCATTTATTATTTATAGAATAAAAACACAAAGCCACTTTAAGTTATATTTATATATATATTCCTCATACAGAGAAATTCTTTAAATGCCTTCTATTAGGTAAATGTTAAAAACCCTACACCCGCTAAAGCAGGGAGATATGCACACAAGTTGGGACAGTGCACACCTAGTGGACGTCAAAAGTTTTATAAATGGGGCGTGGTCTGGGCAGGGCACAGGTGTGTCAAAGAAGGCCAAGAGATGTGCACATAAATATGTATGCACATATGCGCCCAGGCACGTGCTGGGGTCCCCTGCCACATAACTTTACTGCTGTGTGTAAGTAAAAAATCAAAAACATCTAGGCTAGTCAGAGGGGTTCTTTAAGAGTTGGGGGCTAACAGGGCGAAAGGGAGGCTAATAAATTAGGGCGGTTTGGACGTCCTATCCCTAAACTGGTTGAACTGAGAAAACTAGCTATGGTGTCGGCGCGCATCCCTTATAAAATTCCCCCACTTAGGCGGGAGATGAGGCATGTGCACGCACATGTCCATTTAGAATTGTGTGCACATATATGCCAAAACACAGCTACACTGACATCTATCTAAATATACTAAAATCCTGAGTGCTCTCTTTTTTGTACATATTCTGACTCATCTCTAAATAAATATTCACAAGTCGTAATGTAAGCATTTCATAACTTCAATTTTTTATTTTAATTTGTATAACGTGAGTCATCCATCTATATTACCTTTTTTATTCGGTAAAGCTGTTGTTTATTTATTCAGGATCAGATCTTTATTGTCTACCTATTCTAGATTTAGACCTTGCTATGCTGCTATAACTTATTGTAGACCATCCTGGATATTAGATATTAGATATTAGATGTTATGCAGCTACATTCATTGTTTATACTGTTTTTTTAAACTGCTGTACCCACCCTTGGGTGTATTTCTTATTCGAAAAGTCAGGTATTAAATCCTAATAAAAACAAATGTACAGACACATCGTCTTATTTGGGGGATTTCTTACTACCGAATATCTCACTGAGTCCTTTGGCTTTAATAGGCAAGGTGGTTTGTTAGATGCCCCTGCTAAATGGTGATAACGAGGAATTTCTCATCTGCAGTACATGCCACACCTTGCTTTCCGTACAGGAAAATGATCTGCAAACGCATATACATACACACCCTCACGTGATCCTTACCAAAGTACATCTTAAGCAGAGGTACAAGGAGAGCAGCGAGCAGAGAAAGGGCAGCAGGACACGGAGACGGATTTGCAGGAGATACTCGTTTATACTGTTCCCTAGGCACGTCTGACAAGCTCCATGCCGAGCTTCGCCCTCTCAGGTCGCACGAATCTCGCTTCCCCTCAGACCTGAGAACCAACCGACTGCCCCCTCCTCCGCCCCATGCCCCCTGCCAGAAGCAAGCCAGGCGCTTGGCAGCAAATCCCACCCCCTCTTGTCTTTTGTTTGCGGTAACCAGGGAAACCATTTCCAAGACAACCGGGAGGGAGCCGCCTGCACACCTTCCGCCGGTCCTGCTCGGGGCAGCGGGCTGCACCTCTGTCCAGCGCGGGCACGCGGGGGCGCTGCCAGGACTCGCCGCAGCGAGCCGGGGCCGCGCTGGGCTTCCCGCCGACCGAACGAGGGCAGTGCATCCAAGAGATGCAGTGTAAGCCGCGCCAAAAATGGAGGCGGCTCTTCGGAGGCGGGCTGCAGCCCACTCCTCCGGACGGAAAGGTGAACATCGAAGCTGGAAAGAGCAGGAGGCGGCAGCCCGGCTGCTTCCAGCTCGAAACTCCTTGTCTCACAATAGATGGAACAATCCGGCACTGGTTCCATCGCTCCTTTGTTTGCTAGCGTTCGGCAGCCGCTGCAAAGCGCCGAGGGCAACCATAGGGCTCGTTAACAATACCAGGCTCATTCGAACCGGCCGCTGCTTATTTTTGTAGATACGAAAATGCCGTGTACTGGGTGAAAGGTTAATATGGATCGCTGCGTGCTCTGGTTAAAAGGGAAATGATCGTGGCTCGGTACCATCTTTGCTTCATTACGTTCTCCCTTGGCCTTTCTTGCTACTTTAGACCTTGACCCTATATAAACAATATGGGAACCAGCCCTGGAACCATACACCTGTATCCTTCCACGCCATGACAAAGAAAACACGTTTCCTACTGCCACTCGGAACACTAGAGAGATGACAAGTAGTGGGGGGGGGAGCAGCAGCAGACACCTGTTCCTGCCCACGCTATGGCTATGTTGCTGTTTGAAACCAAATATGAAATGTCACTAACATATTCTTTTTTGTTTTGTTTTCAAAACAAAAACAAAACAAGATTGGGCTCATTTTAAATAGTCAACTGTCCGTGGGCAAATTAAAAGAAAAACAAACTGATCTGGCCTGGTCTCAGTTCCACCCCCTGTCCAAACCCACGGAATGAAAAAGGCCCTTAACAGATTGGGTGTCCGCGGCTCTTCCATGAGCAGAAGTGAGCCCAAGACGCTCCTCCCCCACAGCTCTGGCATTTAAAATGGTTTTACACCATTCGGTTGTGGGAAGATTCTGTCCAACATAATAGGGCTGGCCTCGCGTTGACCCGCAGCCGTTTTGAAAAGCCAGAGCTGTGAGGAAGGAGCAACTGGAATCACTCCTGCCCCTGAAGGACCGCAATCGTGTAAAGGCTGGCGGGAGAATCCTGTGATCTGGGATGGAACCTTTTTTTGGCGGGTTTGTTGGGCAGGGGAAGGGGGTCTTTCATTTTGTTTTTATTTTGGATAAATGAAATAAAATTGGATCAGCAAGAAACAAAACTTAAAAAATGCAAACCAAACAAAAATTTTTCCTGTGCACAGTCCTAGTCCATATGTATCAATAGCGGGCTGGCTATGCTCTCCCAGCCTTTCTAGCAGCTCTCACACCACACAGATTTGACTGAAATTGGCAGGAATGTTGGTATCTTACGTTAAAAATGACCCCAGCCACCTGAAGGATGGTGCTGTACAGTTTTCCATCCTCAGTCATTGTATTTTAGGCATTTGTTTTGAATGAATGCACATTCCTAAGATGCCAACACTTCATGATAACATGGCCATACAATGAAACGATGCTGGCCCCTACCAGAGGCAGATACTGACGTGACATCACTTCCGTGCCATTTTTAAAGTGCTGGAGTTGGGACAAAATGAGTGGGCTTTCCTCTTTGCCCTAAGGATTTTTCAAGGACCATGGGAAGGTAGTTAAGTAGGAGCCAGTAAAGGAACTCCCCAGGAGGAAAACTAAAAGCCACAGAAGAGAGAGAGAGAGGGGAAACAAAAAAAAAAGGCAGGTCAAGTGTCCTCTGCTTTAAAGTGGAGGAGGAGGCAGCTGGGAGCTACAGGCCAGTTAATGGGACAGTATGGTGAGTGCATTAATGGAATCTCTGCTAAAATGGGGGCTGTGCAGCTTTTGGATCGAGCGGTTTATAGCAGGGTTTGTAACCTTTTGAGGAGCATGGACCCTTACAACCTCCAAATATTTTGCAGACCCCTACCTGCTTCACTTTAGTTTTTTAATGCCATATAGAAATCTGACATGTAATAACAATATACACTCCAGAATCATTTGCAATGTACAGAACTTAATATTAAAGAATGGTTTCTGATATAAACTGTGCCTTCCCTCCTCCCATGGTCCATACCCGAGTGCCCTCCCTCCCGCTCTTTCCCTACATTCATGGCCCCTTCCTGAGTGCTCTCCCTCCTGTCCTTTTCCTTGTTCTGTCCTTCCTGCATATTCACATTCCTGCCCTCTTCCCCTTCCCAAAGGCCTCTGCTACCCTCTTTGCTCCCACCCATGACTCCTGCCCTTCTAGCCTCTCCCTCCTTTATCTCCCTTCCTGATTGCTTTTTCTCCTTGATCCCTTGTTGAGTGCTGTACACCCATAGGCCCCTTCCCATATGCCTCCCATCTTCTTCCTTCTCCCCATTGCCACTTCCTGAGTGGCCTCCCTTCTGTACTCTTCCCTTGCAGCCCCTTCTATGCTCCTCTCTGTCCTACCTTCTCTCCACCACTCAATCTCAAAATGTTCTCCTACTTAAGGCCCAAGCGCTTTCACTCCTGTGCCCACCTTTCTTGCCATCTCCTCCCTGTAATCTTTCTGCCCCTTCTTGAGTGCTCATCTCCCTATGGCCCCATACTTCTGCCCTCCTTGCCCCCAACCATAGCCATATCCTTTCCTCACTGCAGATTTTCTTCCTTACTGTAAGGGGAGCAATGTGCCTTGGGTTCATAACCATGCTTACTGCTGCCTGTGGTCTTGTGGAGCAGTGGCTGTTGAAGACAATGGCGGCACCCTACTATGCCTTCTTCCTCATGGCAGATCTTCAGGCTCCTCCTCCATACTTTTCCATCTCCTATCCCTGCCTGTTTGGGCTTCTCAATGCTGTAGTTTTCCTCTTCTCAGTATGTGATTAGTCAGCAGCAGTAGATGTAGAGCAGCTCTCAGCAATTGTACTTTTGTTGCCTCCCTTCTGGAGGACCCCCTGTGCTGATCTCACGGCTCCAAAGTTAGGAAACACTGGCTTATAAGGTAGCATGGTTTTAGCAAAGGTAGGTCTCAACCAAACTTAATCAATTTCTTTGACTGGGTAACTTAAGAGTGGGGGACAGTGCTCGATGTAGTTTAGGTGGATTGCAGCAAGGCCTTTAAACATAGCTCCACCTCCGCCACTTAGAAATAATTTTGTTGCCCTGGCTATAGGCCTGAAAGTGACTGAGTTAGAAACTGGTTGACTGGAAGTCAACAAAAGGTAATAGTAAAGGAAGTTCACTCCATAGAAAGGAGTGTTACTAATAGTGTACAACAAGGATTGGTCCTGGAGCTGACTCTGTTCACTCTTCTTGTAAGCAATATTACAGTAAAGTATCAATTTTTTGCAGATGATATAAAAATATACACTAAGGCAGACATCGTGGAAGCTGTAGAAAACAAAAGGAAGGATCTAGTGAAGCTTGAGGACTGGTTAAGCAGCAAAGGTTTAATGCTAAAAAAAAAAATTCAAGGTCATGCATTTAGATTGTACAAATCGCCAAGACTGTGATATAGTATAGATGTGAAATTCAGTACCCAAACTAAAACCAGGATCTAGATGTGATCACATCTGATGATCTTAAGGAAGAGAAGATGCCAACAAAAAACAGAAGGATGGTTAGATGTATAGGAAGAGAAACAGGGAGCAGGAAACAGGAGGTGATATTGTCATTGGTAAGAACTCATGTGGAGTACTGTAGAATCCTAGACGCTGCTCCTTAAAAAATATATAAAATAGAGTTGGTCCAGAGGGCAGCTACTAAAATGGTCAAGTGTCTTCATCACAAAGCATATGGTGCAGCCTTAAAGATCTAAACTTGTATACACTGGAGGAAAGGAGTGAAAGGGGATATGCTAGAGCTGTAAATACCTTCAATGATTAGATGCACAGGCAGCAAACAGGTCTCTTTCAATGAAGTGTCTCTAGAATAAAAAAGGTCATGGGATGAGGGTAGAAGGGGGTAGTCTTTAGAGTAATCTAAGGAAATTTTTTTTTATGGAGAGGGGTGGTAGATGCATGGAATTGGCTCCCAATGGAGGTGATGGAGACAGACAGTGGCATACATCATGCAACAAATACAGAGGATAGCTGAGGGAAAGCAGGGATTGTAAAGCTAAGCAGGAGCTGTAAATGTGCAGACTGGATGGGCCTCGTGATCTTTATGCGTCATGTTCTATAATTCTAGATTGTAACCACAGCAAGCATGACATGACAAGCTGCACATGCTTGTCTTTTACATAAAACAGATAGCACCAACAAAATACGTATCAATACTGCACACACACAAAACGACCAGATATGCCAGCAGTAGGTATGCAGAATATGGAAGCTCAAACTGTGACATGTAAAGAAACCCAACAGATCACCTGCCACAGCAGCATGCCAGATATACAGCACCTGAAAACAAACTTGTAACCACAGACACACTGCCCAAGATACTTGTAAAGGAACATAATAGGGTGGCCACTTAATGTGCACCACAGGCGATCTTTTACATAAAACAGATAGGTCCATTGTACCTTTCTGGGTCCTCTAGCAGCTATTAAAGGCACCAGGAATTCACATACTCTCACCCCCAACCCCACCTCATTAGAAAGCAGGAGGAAAGGTATGAGGAGGATCTAGGCATTTCTGGCTAAAACAAGTTCACGCACAGCCTCGACAAGTTCATAGCAAACCACAAAGCCACCATGATTGCTCAAGCTGCACAAATTGGACTTAACAGCAGAAACTACAAAGACATGTACAAGCCTCGAAAACTTGGCCCTCCATGATTATAAACTACAAAACAAATAAGGAGCCAAGATACCTCACAGGCAGTCTCTGATATCATATAATGTGATCTTAGCCACCAGAACAGCTATAACTACCAGCGTATAATCATATACTAGTGTTGCTTTTGGATTCTTAATTTATCGATTTTTCAAAGAATTTTTCTTAATGCAAGTAAAAAAGCATTTAAAAAACATCTTAATATTCTTCTCCCATTTTCAAGAACCAGCAGCAAAATAGTATCAGGTCAATTCAGCATAGTATGCTCAGGCCGAGCACACCATACTGGACGCGCATTTTTGATGCCCTATTATTACTCCTTATACAGTAAGGGGTAACAGCGCATGGAAAACGCACGGCCAACCCCCTTGAAACTAATAGCGCGCATCACATGCAAATGCATGTTAATGAGCCTATTAGTCACACTTGATACAGAAAGTAAAATGTGCAGCCAAGCCGCACATTTTACTCTCAGAAATTAAAGGCAGGAGTTAATTTCGGCTGGCATCAGGCGAAGGTACAGAAAAGCAGAAAAAAAAACTGCTTTTCTGTACACCCTCCGATTTAATATCATAGCGATATTAAGTCGGAGGCCCCAAAAATAAAAAAAAATAAAAAAAATCTGCCCGTGGCCTGCAGGTTGAAAACAGATGCTCAATTTTGCCGGTGTCTGTGTTCCGAACCCGTGGCTGTCAGCGGGTTAGACAACAGACGCCGGTAAAATTAAGCGTCGGCTGTCAAACCCGCGGGCCCTCATTTGAATTCTGAATCACGCGCCCAGGAGAGTGACTTGGGCATGCGTTGGGAGAGCAGGCGCTCACCTCGGAGCACCGGCTCTCCCACGCAGTTTACTGAATCGGGCCTGTATATAATTAAAGATCTTTTTGCAGAGAACTGAAAACTTAGCTTTATGTCCTTGGCTTCACTGCTCATTCTTCAATTTGCACACCATTATATACTCCCCCATGGAAAATCCACCCAACATTGCCACTGTTTTAACATGTTCATATCTGCTTCAATGGCTAGGGAGAAGGACTGCTAGCTTGTCTTAAAGAATGGCCACATTCACAGCTTATTCTCATTCTTCAATTTGCTCACCCTGCTGGAAAACCTGCTCAACACTGCCAGCTTGTCTTTCATTAAGGAAAGGCCACAGTCTTGTGGCAACAGTGGCACTGCTCCTGCATCAAGGTGTCCGACAATAAGCAGTATCACATGAATTCTACCCTTTTATAGCATGCAGTGCATCCCCAAGTCATGCTATAAAAATCTTTCATATGGTCCATATCTGGTATAGCAAAGTTCAAGCTGTGGAATAAGATCCTGCCATATATTATTCCAATAAAAAACTGCCTTTATAAAAGGGGGAGGAACAAGGAGCAGCAGCAGTCAAGCTTTTGGCTCCCAGAACTGTCCTGTCTGCTTGCTTACATACCTTATAACACACAATATCCATAGCCCAAAGTAGAAGCAGCAATAGGTGACTGGTAGATGTGGTGACCAAATTCCCCGAGACCTGCCAGCAGTAAATGCGAAAACAGAGGTCACAGTAGGAGTTCATGACTGTGGGGATGCCCTTTCATGGAGTCCTGCAGGCTAGATGTGTCAGAGATGGAGCCCTGTGTGGTCCGTATGAGGCCATCTTTCCTACTTCCATTACCCATTAAGTCCTGCCTTGCAGTTTGCAACGTGAAAGGATTGAGTAATGATTAATAGTGATGTGTATTCATTTTAAACAAATTAGTCAATTTGAATGAAAGTGTCTAATTCATCATGGTTCGGGAGAACCAACATATGAAAGGAATTTTTCTGGTAATTCAGAAAAATTAGTATTTCGTGTTAGTGTGCCCTAAGTCCTATTAGGGCGCACTAACTGGTTGTTAGTGTGTACTAACAAAAAATGTTGCCAATAAGTTACACAACGTATCAATTGGGGAGTAGTTCGTTAGCTAGAGGTATGGTTCTGCATTCCCATTGGTTATCTCCTTATTGTCTCTTTAGAAGGAGACAGCCAATGGGAATGCAGAACCATACCTCTAGCTAATGAACTACTCCCCAATTGACACAATGTGTAACTTATTGGTAACATTTTTTTGTCAGGCCGCACTAACAACCAGTTAATGTGCCCTAAGTCCTATTAGGGCACACTATCTCCGGAATTAGAAAACTAGGTAGTGCGCAGGAACGGGACTTAATGCGCACGAACATGGAGTTAGGGTGCACTAAACCCAGCTAGTGTGCACTAACACTAACACAACCCCCCCCCCCCAAAAAAAAACCCCTGAACCAAGGGAAAAACTAAATTTCCCACGGAGGCCCGAAACAAAGCCCAAACCGATAAAACAAAACAATGCACATGCCTAATGATCAATACGTGAAAAGGAACAGCATCCTTTGCCATCTGAGGTGCCAGGGTTGTTCCCTTGAGTCAAGACATACACAACAGTCTTGTAGCTGTACATCTGAACAATCTTTGTACTTTTCTAAGGTAGTGCCTTATTTAAAGAGAAATAAGCCCTTTCATGGCATTTGTTGCTAGTTCTCCCCTTCCCCATCTTTTTAAAGCTTAGCCAAAGGAGGCCAACAGAAAGTGTGCGCCAGCAAGTTTGACTATGGGGCCTTAGAATGCACGCACATGCCATAAGCATGTTCTATGCAGGCGTACATAACTGCATATCTGAAAAGGAATGACGACGATATTATGCAAGAGACAATGGTAACAGACCTAAGATCAAATGTACTGCGGTTATATTTAGGATTGTTATGCAGTACAGGGATCTCTCAGTAGCTTCTCTCAAACACAAGATTCAATTTGACCACAGCAGAAACATTTCTACAAAATATGTTTTCCCTAAGAGTTAAATCTGTCAATTCACAGTGGCACGAAGGGGACGTTTACTGATACCACTTTAGAACATGCAGAGCTCCTTTTACAAGTTTACCTGCAGAAACTCGAACTGGCTGATTCCAAAATTGTCAGCAGAAAGAGTTTCATCATCACTTCTACAAGCTGTGGACTTCAAATCCATGCTAGAGCAATACCTCTCTACTGGATTCCTTCAGCACCTCTTCCTCATAGACAGGCCAGCAGTTGGTCCCAGTACCTGTGCTAACATTCACAAATGGATCACATAATCGATCCATTGAGAGCACCAGCAATATTGGTACCTATGAAATGCAGTCTGGTCCCTTAAAAAGGGCCATTGGCCCTGCAAGTTTTTGGTTTTTTTTTTTTTTTTTAAAGATGATGCACTCTAACAGCAAAGGAGAAATTATTACCTGTTAATTTTCATTAGTCCCGCTACACCAGTCCAGTCCAAATAGGCAGGTTGTATGTCCCTCCCAGCAGATGGAGGCAGAGTACACTGATTTCTCTAGTGACATCACCCTATGTATAGTGGTGCAGCACAGTGAAAACCCAATATTCCTTTGACGAAGCACTGAAAAACCACCCAAGGAGCTTGCACAAGTATTCAACCTGTGAAAGTCAGCAGCTGTGTGGATTACAAATGACACGCACATAGATTGTTCCAGACAGTCTGTTTAAAGTACATTTTCAAAGTTATAATTCATTATTTCTCTGCATTTTTTTGAAGGAAAAAAAACAACCCAACCCTGAAAAATGCTGCTAGTATAAGTATTCAACCCCTTCAGACTCGTACTTGGTAGAACCACCTTTTGCTGCAATAACAGCTTTAGGTCTGTTATGGTAAGTTTCTACTAGCTTTGCACTCTTGGGAAGTAACTTTTGCCCATTCTTCCTGACAGACTTGCTCCAGGTTGGTTGGATGATGCTTATGGACTGCGATTTTCAAATAGTGCCACAGATTCTCGATTGGATTGAGATTTGGACTTTGACTTGGCTATTCTAGAAGATTCCACCACTTGTATTGCTTTGGCCTTGTGCTTGGGATCATTGTCCTGCTGAAAAGTGAAATTTCTCCCAAGTTTTAGTTTAGCAGACTGAAGCAGGTTGTCATGCAGTATCTCCCTGGCTGTTGCACCATCCAACCATCCTTCAATTTTATCAAGATACCCAGTCCCCACTGAGAAAAGTATCTCCATAACATGATGCTGCCACCCCCATACTTTACTGTCGGGTTGGTATTTGCTGAGGAATGGGCTTTATTAGATTTGTGCTACATATAGGCTTTTGAATTTTGGCCAAAAAGCTCCATTTTTGTCTCATCTGACCACACAAGCTTAGCCACATTTTAGCTAGGTCACTCTGATGCTTTCTGCAAACTCCAGCTATGCATTGAAGTGGTTTTACTTCAGTAATGGCTTCTTTCTAGCCATCCTCCCATGCAGGGTAGTTGGTATATGGAGCTCTTGATATGGTTGATTGGTGCACCTCTACTCGTCTCACTCACTGAACACTGTAGCTCCTTCAAAAGGAATTGTTGGCATCTCTATGGCTTCCCTCACAAATTCTGTTCTTGCTCTGACACCAGGTTTTGAGGGATGGTCTTGTCTAGGCAGGGTCTGGGTGGTGTGATGCAGCTTCCATTTCCTTACAGTTGATCCTGCAGTGCTCACAGAGCGAGCCAAGCACTTAGGAAAAGGTTAAAAATAATATCTATCTTGTGCAGGTCTATAATTTTATCTTTAATTTCCTTAGAATGCTGTTTGGTCTTCCTTTTAACAGCTTTCCTTCAGATTCACAGTCTAAAGAATGGTACTGGAATTAGAGGGTCTTTTATCCAGAAAAGTTGTGGTTTTTTTTGTTTTAAAATGATTCACAGGTAGAGGCCAATTGTTAGGGCACTATCTTTCATCTGTGTAAACTTGGAGCTTCCACAGGACAGGGGCTGAATACTTATGCAAGCAAAGTTTTTCAGTTTTTAATTTTAGTTTACAAAAAATGCAGAGAAATAATGAATTGTGACTTTGAAAATTTACTTTAAGAGTATACTGGTTTGCAAACATACTATCTGGAACAATCTGTGTATCAGTTGTAATCCACACACATTTGCTGACTTTTTAGGGGGCTGAATACTTTTGCAAGGCCCTGTTAACATTGTTCACTATGAAAGTTTGACTAAACAAAATCCTCATATTTACACCCTCCTGCATAGGAACAATACAAGCAAAGAAAGCAGGATAGGGAGAGATAGCACAGAGCAATCAGCTGAGAATGTAATTCTATGCTTTTTCTTCTCTCCATCCCAGCCTTTTTTTTTTTTTGCACAGTTTGATTATATTTTATATTTTCTTGCTGGTGTTGCCCTGGCGAGAGAAGAGGAGGTCTGAGCCAGTGGGGGGCCAGTGGCACCAGACTCCTGCAGCCCCTGGCAAAGTGGCCAGCCAGCACCGATCTTCAGCTCTGGGTCCGGGCAGCTAATGGATGGGATTTCCCCAACAGCTGTGCGGCAGCTGAAAACCCGGCAGCCATATTTGCAGCTGACTGCTCAGTGCCACGATGATCACAGCACAGGCAAACTGAGTAGCAGGGCCTGGGAGAGCCTTGGGATGCGATTTCTCCAGCAGCAGCATGCATGACGTTTTCTTCTTCCTGTGTGCCTGGTAAACATCACTTCCTCTTCCAGGCCACAGGGGCAGGAAGAAGAAGAGGTCATTTTCCTGTTGCCGACTTCCACAAACAGTGCTGCCGTTCCCCTCGGGGCTTGAATGTGCTGATAGCCCGGGCAGGAACAGCAGCAGTGTTTGTCTCGCTGAGGTGAAGCAGGGGGGACGACGACACACCAGTTGAGAACCGCTGCTCTACCAGAATGGTAGTAGGCCTGGTAACAGCAGTGACTAGCGCGTTCACCCATGGCATCTGAAACAAATTCTTAACTGCTTCAGGTGGAAAGGGATACAATTTAAGAAGAGATTCTTCACTCCATTGCAGGGCTTAATTCGTGGGGCCAGGAACGCAGTTCCGGCACTTCATTTCAGGTTTAAGAGGAAGGGCAGCGTGAAGGGAAAAGAAAGGGAGGTGAGCTTCAAGTGCACCACAGCTATTTTATTCCTTAATCCAGGCCCTCCCCTCTCTTGCTCTCCCTACTTCTTCTGTATTGCAGGGAACAGAAGGGGGAAGGGGTAATACCAAAGCAGACATTACAGAGCAGACACAAAAGGGGTTGAATTAGTACAAGTTTGAAACTTGTTGAGTACAAGTGCCAATTGTCAAGGCTTTAAACCCTGGTCTTGATGAATGGCACTACTGCTCACAACTTTCAAAAAAAACATTTGCTACATTAAACTCCTTTTTGTTTCAACTACAGAGGGCTTAATTTCTGTCAGAACCACCCCACATGGACTTCCGCCACCTTTTTTTCTAGGACCCGATGAAGTGGAGCAGAGCCGGCAATGTATGTCTTCCCTATGGAAACAGCACAGAGCCAGTAGGTGCATAGATCATTTATGCCTTGGCCCTAGCCCTGGGAGGAAGCGGAGAACAGAGTGCTGGAGCTGCTTACCCTGTGACAAGAGTAGCCACATGGCTTTGATTTTTGTGCAATTTCCCAGTCCAGTTTAGGAAGCTGCGAGAAACAATAGCTAAGGTAAAAAAAAAAAATAAAAAAAATTGGGGTGAATGCCTGTCAGCCCCACTGCTTCTGCCATTCCTGGGTGTGTTGGCTTCCTATTATCGCAGTGTCATCCCAGGCCCTGCCACTTCTGCTGCTGGTGCCCACAATGCTGAGAGTGAAAGGGCCAAGTCAGTGAACGAAGGGATCAGAGAAGCTGGGTGTTGTGTAGGAAAGGAGAGGAGTAGATCAGGGTGTTAAAGATGCTGAAAGCTGTAAATGAGGGAAGCTGAGGGACTATGACACTAGTAAGATAATCTGACTGGGGAGGGTTAGGGAGAGAACATGGTACACTGGTCCCTTCCTTCCACTCCCAAGGAGGCAAGGAGCAGCTCCCACGTGACTGTCCAAGGAAACTGAAGACAGCAGACAGTGCACATCAGTCTGCTCCTGCCCCCCCAAGGCAGAGGTTAGCCAGCTGATTCGGGCTTGAAGAGGAAGCCTGTTCTTTACTGACTGAGGGACAAAAGGAGAGTTGCTGGGGAGAGAGTGATTTTTCAGGGAGAAGGGCTCAAAGATCACCAGGAATAGAGGATTAGACTTGGGGGGAGAAGATGAGAACCACTGTGGAATTTATTGGGGGTGGAATGGGGATGGAGAATCAGGATCACCTGGGTACAAACAGTAGGTTAGAGAGAGACACAGCCCCATTCTATCTGCCTTCTCCTTCGTATCCCAGTGATCCTGCATCCCCAACCTCCAGTCGTTCTTCCCCTCCCAGTGCTCACCGAGCACGCCAAGAGTGTGCAGGAGTGAGATCACACCTGGTCTTGTTCCTGCCCCTTCCTACAGCTCACACCCGGCCCATCTCAAACCCTCCAGTTTCACTTCCTTTTGTCTTCAAAATTAAGCCCTGCACCCTTGAGACCAGATTCTGGGGCCTCCCATTCAGCTAACACCATCTCCTCTACCTCTGAATGTAGAGGAAAGGCTTTTGCAGGCTTTCAGACTTCTTTCATAGGGTCCAGACAAGATGTTCCTCAACTGTAGAGTCTGCTATTCTAAAGGCAAGAGACCACCTGATCAATCAGGGCTGCAATCTCCTTCCAAAAGAGACAGATAACCAGGTCATCTTCCCTGTCAGCGTGAACTTCCTCCAAAGACACACCGCTTCTGACAAAACTATTTAAGGCCTCTTGCCAGGCACCCTTGGACAGCAGAATTGGCCCTGGAAGGACCATCCAGTATAGGAGGAGCATCAGAAATGCCACCAGTGGCCAAAGAACACTCTCCTGATATCTCCCCAGCCCACCCACAGGCCAAGCAAAGAAGCCCCATGGCTGTCTTGCATTTGTAGGCCCTACAGTGGCTGTTATGACTCTGCTTCTCCATTCGCAATAGGAGAGAGAGTCACCCCTGGCTCAGCTCACAAGAAAGAAGCCAGAAAAACCCCTCTCCCCACAGAGCAGCAGCTTACCCTCAAAGCCCACTAGCTCTGTACCTCTCACCCAGGGACTACTAACTGAACAACTCTGCAGCACAGATGCTCATGCAGTCCTTTTAAACTTCAGTCTGAAAGCTGAACGGGAACGGCGGAAGAAGGGAATTAGGATTGTCTCAGCTATTCACAGGATCCAAAATACAGGAATTTAACAAAAAAAAAAGTTTTCCCCTTCTCCCGTTAATGGGCTTGCTCTACTGGCAAGACAGAGGCCTGGTCTGAAACAGCTTCAGTGCCTTCTCAACAATCCTGCTGCACCACCAGCAAGCTTACCATCTGCTGGAGGCAAAGTATACTGGCTTCTCACTATGCTGCACCACTATACATAGTGGTGATGTCATTGGAGAAATTGGTGTAATCTACTGCCATCTACTGGTAGGAGGACATAACCTGCCTGTTTGGACTGGACGAAATGGAAATAAAATAATTTAAGTCGCTGTCATTACCACTGGCACCAAATTGGAAACATTTGCTTTGCTCAAGACAGTCTGGATCCACCTATGATGGCTTTCACATCCTTTTCACGAACACAATTCTTAAAAAAAACTTAGTATCTCTATCTCCCCTCTTCAGCTCCAAAGTGAATACATTTAGTATAGCTTCTCTTTGCTCTAACTGTTTTGACTTGTGTTTAATCTGTTCAGCCACCACTCACACTTTTAAGGCTAGATTTGAACAACCCAACTCGTTTTATGGGAAGGGCTGCTCTTTGAATGGCTTTTCACTGCCCACTAAACTTATCCTAGAAAGTAATTGTCCCTGTACATTTGCAGCCCATCTACTTTACAACAGTCCACTTAAAGACAAACTAAGTCACATTAAAGAAACTCAGAGGCAGGACAAAAAAAGGCTTTAATAAAGGAGTATGAAAAAAATCTACAGCAAGTGCAAAAAGCAGATAAACGGAAGTTACAGATTCCAGATCCGCTCAGTTCCCTTGATGCAATGGGTGTTGACTCTTAACAAATCACCTGCAGGGCAGATGTGAGAGAGAAGCATTAGATCTCCATTCCTGTTTGCCCCAGGCAAAGGAAATGGAATTTAAAGACCAGTATGTGATCAGGAGCTCTGTGCACATCAGGCTCTCCACTTAGGAATGTAATATATCCCTCTCCATGGCACCAGATCAGCAGAAGCAACTCTGGTTTAAAAAAAAAAAAAAAAAAAAAGGGAGTGCCCCGTAAATCAGCGTGCAGAAACATCAGCCTCTCATACCCAAGGCTGTGCAAACATTACAGTAACACTGGCAAAACGTCCCTCAGGCAGACATGTCCACCCAGGCACTGCCCATAAAACTTCCTACGGGCCACACCTCTCTGCTTCCAGCCTACCAGAATGTGCGATGCTGGGCTGCTCTCATGGCTCTGCAGTATCTGCCATCTGTTCGGCTCTGGAAGCCAGAAACTGTTGTAGGAGAGAGAGAGAGAGAGAGAGAGAGAGAGAGAGAGAGAGAGTTTTCTGAAGGTATCCCCACCCCCTCCCTCTCCCATTACTGTAATAGGCTGATCTCAAACCTTACTAGTATCTTGAAGAGAAAATTATGGTTGATGGATGCGCTCTGCATACCTGAGAAGACAATTTCCCAGTAAGGAATAACTGTAGAGATTTTCCTTTTTATGGAGGCAAACATACCCGACTCATCTCAAAATGTCCAAGACTAACAAAGTCCTTTTAATTCTATGCCAGCAGTGATTTTATAAAGGTATTACACAGTTTTCATTTTAGGTGTACGAGAGACTTCTTTGCAACAGAAGTTCTCAAAATGGAAGAAGTATTTTACTCCCTTTCCACCTCCACACTTATCCATTAGAACAGAACTGGACTGAGCTCAGTTATCTATTTTTATAGATCTGATTTTCCCTCCACCCTCAAAGACGCCATTAGGAGAGTCCATTTGAAGAGATTACAGCAAAGAATTAGCAATTAGAACAAAAAAAAAAAGCAGCACAGGATTCATACAAGCACAGAATTTCTTAGTTTCAAAAACAATACAAAAATTCTGTCCCATCCCTTTGGGATTCTGAAATATTGGAGAATAGAATATACATTTTGCCCAGAGTTCTCTTCCAGATCTGACCGTGTCTCCTCATCTCGGTTTTATTTTCTGACAGCAAGTTCCCACATGGGTCTTCCCCCAAAGCCCTTCCCAGCCCTGGTGGGGCAGTGATGCAGAGATCCAGGAGAGCATATGAGTGACATCTTCAAAGTTCATCCAGATGTTTTAGAACTGTAGGGGTAGGCAGATTAAATAAGTACATTACAAACATGTCTGGGATGCTCCTATAAGCAGCACACACATGAACGGAGATCAATTGCTCCAACACTACTACTGAACTTCCAACATTACAACAGCTTGTAGAGGGATGAAATTTGAACTAAATATTAAAAGCTTTAAGCATGATCCCTACGATTTACTACATCTGAGCAAGTCACGTACATAGCTAGAAATAAAAACAAAGACATTGATTTCCACACCACAATTCCAGGTTGCCCTGGAAAATCATTCCCTAGGTGGTGTGACTTGGATTGGCCACTGTTGGAAACTGGATAATGGGCCTGACAGACATTTGGTCTGACCCAGTATGGCAAATCTCATGTTTTTATGTAAGCAGGCTAAGATACAGAGACCAACTCACGTTCTTAAGGAACTCCTCTGCCACAATACGAGCCCTGGCATTGACAGAAAGCTTCATCTCGCTAATTTCTTTGTCAATTTCCTCCATGAAATGAATCACAAAATCCACCAATTTGTGTTTGTACATCTGTTCTGTGTGGAAGTTTGTAATCAGAAAACTTATGTCGTAACCCTGGAGGAGAGAGCAAAATCTTAAAAAAGGCAGCAGATAAAATTCATCTGTGTACAATGCACAAACATCCCTCCCTTCTCTAACCTCTCCTACAGTGCCCTCTGGTGCTCATGAGTGCGCTCTTTAATCAGGATCAACCCAAGATGTTACTCCTTTCTGGATTGGGCTCCTGCAATGCCTTGCAAAGCTCTCTATTGCATGTACAGGCAAATGATTCAGTCACAAGTGAGGACATATGAATAGGTCTACCCCTATGCATGGGATTCTGGAAGGCTAACACGGACTTGTTTTTACCGTCTACCCTTAACAGAAGGCACAGAGGTAACTTGCACGAAGCACTAGTTACTACCCAACAGACTAGATGGACCACTTGGGTCTTCCTGCTGTCATTTACTCTGTTACTATACCTAGAGGTTCCCAATCTGTGAGCTGTGAAGTTCCGTTTCCCCCCATGCCAGCAACGTCGTCTTACTTTTCCTGCTGGAGGGAGGCCATAGTGTAGGGAGGTAGGGAAGAGGGATTCAGCGGAGTTCCTTACCTACTGCTTCCACCTCCTCACTGAACAGAGAACTGCTTGGAGCAAGCAGCTCTTGCAAGACTGTGGGGCTCCTTGTGCATTTCGCTTCAGTGGAAGGTTGGCAGAGGAGGTAACAGCAGCAATAGGTAAGTAGTGTTGTTTAACTGATAAGAGATGAGGTGGTTTTTTTTTTTTGGCAAGGTGGGGGGGGGGGGGAGGGGTGGCGCGCAAGAGAAATGTGGAAATGCCAGGGGATTAAGGGAAAAGGAAAAGTGAAGGTAGTAATGTGAAACTGATGATGCCACAAGATGGGATAGAGGAAAGGGAAGGTAATAGAGTGCTATGACAAAGTGAACCCAGTGCTGGGTGTGACATGGCATAAAAAGGCTGGGGAACCACTGGTTTAGGAGGGCATAATCACTACCTGATAAGTGTGTGAAGCACTGACTTTTTTTTCAGGATATCCTGGGATACTTTCAACGAGGATTAATTTCTAGGCCCTTGCCATATCCTATCCCAGCTCTTAGCCACCCTCTGATTTCTCTCCATGTCCATGCAAACTCACCTCCACTGGTTTCCTGCGCAAGATAAAAAAGTTCTCTGCTCGCATCATCATGAAACGCATGAATTTATGGCACAGAATTTTCTCAATCTCATCAGCCTGGGAAAAATGAGATATTTGTAAAAACTTTACCATAAAAAGGCAAGGAAAAAACCACACAAAAACACACACCGAGCAAGACATCTGCAGCTCTTTGTCCAAAATCCACCACCTGCTAAGCACAGAATTGCTCCCCTGGAATATTTATTCTCTACACAGCCAACCATATCAATGCTCCCTCCCATCCACCCACAGAAGCAAACTCACATGATTAACCTAAAAACAGCATTAGCAGAAGAAATGCTCAGCTAACATCTACATACACAGGATTGGACATCTGTACCACACACACACACGGGGGCATAGGGTGACTGCTGAAGTTGGTGGTGCATCAGAAAATGTGCTCCTGCCATGTGACTAAGTCTCTGAGCTGCCTCCCCGGCCTGACATCAATAAAGGCCAGGCTCAGAATGTCTCCTTTGACACGCTAACATGTGTGACATTGAGCCGGCCTTTGATGTCAGGCTGTGGGAGGTAGTTCAGAGTGTTGGCAGCCCAGAGCAGGAGCAGTGCTTTACTTTCTTGTAACTGATGCCAGCAGTTAGGAACAGCTCGTGGCAAGGGAGAGAGAGGAGAGGATAGGATGCCCCCCCCCCCCCTAAAGGTATCCAAAAGGGATACGCTATCCAAGAAACAGGCCCCAAACCAAAATCACCATACAAAAGAAAGTTCAAATTCTGGGGCCATCTCAGTAACAGCCACACAAACACCTTTCAATGCCAGAAACTTTCTGAAGTAACACCTGAGAACGTTTGATTTTCAGTCACCCTGAGACTGTCGTGGATTAGTGGAGAGGGGAGGGGAGGGGAGCAGGAACATACAAATGTTCTCCTCTCTCACATACACACAAATCCTTTCTACCCTCTCTTCTACATCTTCATTCCCACTTTCCTCTCACTCACTCACCCTCCCCTCTCAAGCACCACCAGGTGGGGTCTCTTCTCACAGGGCAGGGATGGGAACCCCTCTAGCACATTACCAAAGGACGCAGGGCCAGTCCTAGCATTTTTTTTTTTTGTTGTCCAATGTGAATTACTGTGCTGGCCCCTCCTCATTCTGGGTTTTTAACATTTAAATTATATTATCTAAACAGAGCAAGGGCAAGGGTAATAGGCATCTTAAGTTAATCTTGCAGCTTTGTCCCCCTGGGTCTCTGCACAAACAATTTAAAATTATGCATTTATATACAAGATTTTACATCAAAAAAGGACAAAGTACAGTTTTTTGAAGTAAAACTATAAGATATATATCCACATGCATTGCTGTAGTCTCAACCAGAAAACCTGCATAAACGTCAAAAAGACATTCGGAACACATGGTATTAGGGTTATTGTAATGTATGCTAAGTGTGGGCTTGGTCCTCAGAAAGCCATGAGCAAACTAAGGGGTCATTTATCAAAATGCGGTAAGGCGTTTTCACATGCGTTAAGGGCTTATTGCATGCAAAAAACGCCTTTAACGCATGCGATAGCACCATATCGTATGGTGCGATGCAAATCCGAAAGAGGAGGAGGAGTTAGGGGTGGGAGTGGGCTGGGTTTGCTAGTCTACGAAGTGCTATTGCACAGACTTAACGCTACTGAAAAAGGTGTAGTTGAAATTAAGCAGTGCGATAGCTTGTGTTGCGGGGCAGTAAGGTGTTAGCGTATTTTGCAATGTCTCCTGAAAGCTCCCAGAGCACCAGCCGAGCCATCTGGAGAGAAAAGAGAGAAGAGAAAAAGAACGAGAAAAAGAATGAACGAGAGAAAAGAGACTAGCCATAATGTCCTCTCCCTAGATAGGTATTTGTATCCCTATGGGAGGTCCACCTACTAACTTGAGGTGAGATTTAGGTATTAGTGTAGGGGGGTTAGGGGCCACTTTGACATTCAACGTACGAACAGAACAGTGGTCTCTTGTGAAGATTTGATGACCTAGGGAGAGAGGAAACTCACTCCAAGATGATATTTGTGCAAGGTTCTCTCCACCTAGCTTGGACACTCTACCTGGGTAACATCAAGCTAGGTGGAGAGAACCTTGCACAAATCTCATTGAGTTAGTTTCCTCTCTCCGTAGGTCATCCAATCTTCACCAGAGACCACTGTTCTGTTCATACATCTCACATTGAATGTCAAAGTGGCCCCTAACCCCCTACACTAATACCTAAACCTCACCTCGAGTTACTAGGTGGGCCTCCCATAGGGATACAAATACCTATCTAGGGAGAGGACATTATGGCTAGTCTCTCTCTCTCTCAACTATGGTCCCCCAGTGGTTGAAAGCAGGAAATACAACAGGTATGGCACTTATCGCAAAGTCTGAAAATGTTATCGCAATTTGCACTAACTTAGCTCTTCGCATAGGTAATTAGCGCAAATTGCGATAAACTGTATATTAGCATAAAACACGCCCCGTTTGCTATCGCATGCGATACTTATCGAATTTTGATAAATCCAGGCCTAAATTACATTTACAATAAACTTCCCACTCAAAAACACTGCCAGCACTCTGTTACAACCCTACCTATGAAAAGGCAGCCCTGCAAATATTACAGCAGGCCCTAAAGCCCTGCAAATATTACAGCAGGTGTTCACTCTGGAATACCATCCCCACAAATCTGCGCCTAGAACCATGCCTACCAACTTTCCGCAAAAGACTGAAAACCTGGCTGTTCAAACAAGCCTTCCCGGATAACTCATAACCTCCTCCAACTCCTGTAACAATGTTACCATTTGGTTCTGTAAATAGTCATTAAGTTATTTATCTTATCCCCATACAATTCTTTTTACTCCCCACTGTTCCTCTTTTTTCTCTCTCCCAGTTATTCTACCCCTGGTTTATTGTAACTGCTTCCCCTTTGCACCAGTTTAGTTCTACTGTTCTATGCACCCCTTGTTTCTATGTAAACCAGCATGATGTGACCTGTTCATGAATGCCGGTATACAAAAAACCTAAATAAATAAAATAAAGCATCAGTACACCTCCTATTAGGAAAACAAGCCAAGCTGCTATAAATCCCTACATAGAAACATGTTAGCAGAATACTTAACCCTCACTCACACTCAGAACACAGACAGACCCTCAAATACAAAATAAAGTGACCATAAAGTATAAATGGAAAAGTGCAGACAAACTGAACTGGAAACTGCAACAAGTCCGACTCTGTATGTAGTGCACCAATGGAAAAAAATCACCATTCCTCAGAAAACATCAAGCAATAAAATAAAGAAATATAAAGTAATCATTATAGTCAAAGCATACTCAAAAAGAATTTTATAAATAGCTGATGAAGGGAGTGAGGGTGGAGGTGAGGAAGGTGGTGGCATAGCCTCCAGGGATGATTAACTTGTAGCTGAAGCTACTAATAAGTTGATCTTGAGTTTGTGTTGGTTTGGTATTGCACTGCTTTAAAATCAAATAATTAAAATATCAACTTTTAAAATTTCCCAAACACCAATAATATATTTCAAATCATAAAACAGATCAACCACCACCAATTAAAATAATTAAAAAACAAAAAACCAACTCATTCCCCCCCTCCATACCTGGGAACCTTTGATTTCTGGTCACCTTGAGATTGTTATGGATTAGTGGGAGGGGAAGGGAGGTGCACAAACATTCTCCTCTCATATACATGCGCTGATTCTCATACTCACAGACCTACACAAATGCTCTTTCAAAACTCACACAGGCATGCAACACACAGGCTCCCTCCCTCTCTCAGGCATACATGCATACACTGGCTCAAGCATACCCACCCCCTCGCTCTCACATCCACTTACCCGACACGAACTCTCATATACGGGTTCCTCCTCTCTTGCACAAACGCACCCCTACACATAGCCTCTACCACACACCCCTTCACACGGGCTCCCTCTCTCACACACAAACATGTACCCTCACAAAATCCCTCAAACAGGCTCCAAATCATAGACACACACACAGGGCCTCCATAGTCACGAGCGGGATGGGCTCCACTCATGGCCCACTGCGGTGAGCAGGATGGGCTCTGGTTGTGGCCCACTGGGGCCTCAATTATCTTCAGCTGTGAGTGTGATGGGCTCCACCTCCATTGTCTTCAGCAGCGAGTGAGATGGGCTTTGCTCACAGCCCACCCGGCATCTCCAAAAGCTGCACAGTAGGGGAATTCTGCATGTCGCAGTAGCGCAGAATTCCCTCAGGAGTAAAAATTGGTGGTACATGGCACACCCTTTTCTAAAGTTGGTGCTGCTTATGCACAGTTGCCCACTATGGACACTATGCCCCTGCACACATTTACACATAGGCTTCTCCAGGGTATTATCCTACACACTTGCCCCTGCACATGCCTACTCATTCATATACCAATCAATTTACTTCTATGAATGCTCACCTGAAAGCAATCGTGCCTCTGGCCAACCTTGCTCCCCTGGCTCTCCCTCTTTGGATCCCACACAAGTTCTGTGCTTGTACTAGAACAGTTACTCACCCTCCTTGTGCACAAAAATCTTGGCATGTTACACCTAGCACCTGCACATATTTGTCTGCAGCCATACCAGAACATGCCTGCAACCTCACCTGTTTTACTGCAATGCTGACTCGCACAGAATTGATGGATCCCTCAATCAGAACCTTCTCTTTCTCATTCCTGCTGATTATTACCGGCTGTAACAGCAGCTCTTTGCTGCTCCTACAAAAAGAAATGCATGTGATTCATTCCAGAAAGCAAACCTCTTTACCATATTCAGAGATACCACAAAATGAGTTATACTGTACTCTCAAAAGTGTAAGTAAAACTGTTCAAATCTTAAATCTAAATACTGGGCTTATTATTTGGGGTTTTAAGTTAGCTTTCTTCAGAGACACTTCACACAGAGCAATATTAAGCTGAATTTTAACATTCTTAGAGCTCATACTTCTCTATGTGGAATATACGTTTACACTTTTTTTTTTTGCAAATCTTCAGATAACATGGAGAGGTGTGTTTCCATCAGCCACAGATATGCTTGTGGGCTTTTCTTTAAGTTGTTCTGAATGCCATATAAGCCAAATCAGATAACTTGATTTTCCCCATTCAAATTCTGGAGGCTTTTTCTATCTAACCATTTAATCAGTAAATCTCTCAGCTTGTGAACTCTCTCCACTAATGTGGCAAACAAAATGTGGAGGTGGGGAGAGGGGTTTAATATGACAGTTTCCGGTAACTGCTGGAAGGGCATATCCTACCGTCCTCCACAATTTTTGGATCAAAATGCTCCCAAAGCCTGCTGCTTTTTTACACTTCAAACACTTACCAGAGGATACCAATCCTGTTGTGCGCTCTCAGATGGGAAAAGTTCTATGCAAAATACGATATTGTAGTTCCTTCAATTGTACACAGTATTCCAAATGAAGACTCATGAACTTATACAGGAGCATAATCTCTTTTTCTGTTGGCCATTCCTCATCCTATACATCCAAGCACCTTTCCAGCTTCTGCTATCACCTTCTCCACCAGCCTTAAGATCATCAGAAATGATCGCCCATAGATCCCGCTCATATTTCATGCTTAGAAGAATTTCACTTTCCTTACTGTACTGCTTCCTTTGATTTTTGCAGCCCAAATGCAAAACTCTGCATTTTTTTTTTTAGTATTAAATCTTAGATGCCAGATTCTAATCCTTTCCTCAAGCTTCACTAGATCCCTCCTCGTGGTTTGCACAATGTCCCGGATGTCTACCATCTTATAGATTTTTATATTATCAGCAAAAAACAAACCTGTCGAAAGCCCTTCCATAATATTACTTTTAAAAAATGTTAAAAGAACCAGTCCAAGGACCATTCCCTGCCGCACACCACCAGTAACGCTCCTCTTCTTGTAGTGAACTCCATTTAACACCAGTTTCTAACCAATCGCTTTAGGGCCGATACCAAGTGCATTCAGTTTATTTATAAATCTTCAATGCGGAACCGAGCAAGGTGCATGCAGGGTTGTGCCTTATTGCTTGGTAAGCCAAAGAGACCATTAGGGCTTTTGACATCTTTGGAGTGCAGCATTTTAAGACACGGACGGGTAATTCTAGCTTTTCACAGACGGCCCTTGCCTCAGTCACTGCTTACAATACTTATTCCACTCATGGATGACTCTTACCTGACTTCTACCTCAGGCTTGTTGTGCCGTTCTACCACCTGGGAGGAGAAATTCTCCAGACATAGTGCTGCCTGGAGAGTGGCACGGACTGCATTAAGGTACGGGCGAAGTGTTGCAGTCTGAAGAGAGAAGAGAAGACCTTAGGGCACAAATACAAGAACATTCAAATGCATCTTGAGTGCAAAAACTGTTATTTTGGCTTCCAGTTCAATTAGAATTTACTTCTTCATTGTCATTTATAAGCTCTTCAAAACTTGTACAGGCAAAAAAAAAAACTTGTAAGAAAAACATTAAAATGTACACAGAAATCAAAACAGGAAAATAATATGCAATGCTAAATCTCAACAGGAAAAAGGCAGGAGACAATCTATTTTAGTGAAAAAAAAATAGGAAAAAAAAGGAGACTACTGAATTATAATATAAAGCTGAACAAAAAAGTTAAGATAGTGTGAAAATCCAAACATCTCAACTGAGAGCTCAAAATAAAATTTTTCTTTAGAATGTTTCATAATACATTTACAGGGGTAACTAAGAATTGAGTGTCAAAAAGCCAAAACGTCAGGGCGCATTTCTGTAAACTTCTTCCTATGTATCTGCGCTCTGGTAACAGCTAGAAAAACCCAAACCTTCCATCCAAAAAATAAAGCATGATGCTGCCGAAAGAACAATCTAAGAACAGAATCTCAATCTTGTGGAAAAATAGATTTAACAAGTAAAGTTTCAAAATGAGTAACCTTGGAATCTTACAGGTATACTCAGAATTCAGACAAGCCCATACATGGGCCTTGCCCCAGTCCCTCTAACTTACAGGTCTTGGAAATAGGAGGCAGGACTTCAACAGGAAATTTCCAGACATCAAGCAAACATTTTTTAAAAAGATCCGATGGTAATGTCAATACTGAGAAATTCAGTACCAGTACCATAAGATTTCACAAAGAATTTTCCAACTTCTGTTAATCATATTACTTTGTAAGTGAGTCACATTTATCTGAGTCTTGAGGGGAAAGAACTTTTTCAAATATCTGAATACAATTATTGACAGAGATAAGATCCACTAGAGGAAAATGACTTTTTTTAAGACCACCAAAGCTGGCCAGAGTCCAAAGTCACTGTCTGCAGTTTCTCTAACGCTGCTCAGAAGATAGTTCTTAACACAACTTCATTCACAGAAGCAAAAGATGGAAAATTGCTTCCAATGTCCTCTAAACTGCTGGCAGGAGTAGAAGACTGGGCCTGTTGAATCTCTACGGCATCCCAAATCACAGTGGAGCTGCCAGGATGATGCCTCATCCGGGATCCCGGGGAAAAAACTTCCCTCTGCGCAAGACAAGACTCCCCCCAGACATTGTCTGTATAAGCATCAATCATCGCACATCTAGCGGTGAAGGGTCACCTAGGAAATGGGAGGAACTGTCGGCGCTCCAGGATTCAAAAATGATTCAGCGTCCAGCAGAGAGTCTGCTCACTCTAGATCTCACAACAATGGAAGCAGCCTCCAAGATACTTCAAAAGTACGGGTAAGGAACTCAACAATCTTAGGCTCCGAAGAGTCAGAAGTGTGGGTGGCTGAGGGACCTTTCCAAATTTGGGCTTTATGCTTAGTTTGAAACAGAAGAAAAGGCAAATAGAAATTCTGACAAGCTCTGACACACCATGTCTTCTCACTAAGCCACAATCTTGGTCTCTCCCCTACTTCATTGTCAATTACTCACCTTAGCACTCAACTGATTTAGATCTTTTTGAGATTAGCATGACCGAGTGAGCTCACAGTACTCATAATAAAAGATGGGCCCATGACAGAGGGACTTCTTACACAGTAAATGGGTAAAGTTTATTAAGACAAAATGAGCTTTGTAGCATTTCTATATAAACATATGGTCCATCTTCAGTCTAACTAGAAAGAATTCAAGGGAAATTACCTATTCTTCATCTAGTAGAAAGTTCAAAGTTAAGATTAGGTGGCAGAAGGAAGTTAATGGAATTGGAATGTCACCCCCAAATACATACACAGAAAGTGAGTGAAGAAAAGAACAAAACTAGCCCGCTCTTAAGCATAACAGAAGAAAAGATGCCCAGAAATGCAGCAAGCAGAGGGAGAAAATCTGAAACACGACGTGCACAAATGCTCAAAACATCAGCTACAAAGTTCCAGATTTGCAGGCCCTAAAGATGGAGCCAGACTTGGATAGTTTCTATTACACAGACATGGTTCAGTGCATCTCATGAATGGGATGCAGCCATCCCAGGCTATAACCTGTTGAGGAAGGATAGAGGGGACCAAGAAGTGGGAGAAGCAGTTCTTAAGTTAAAACACAATATCCTAGTAACTGAAATGCATGGAGTTTAGGGAAAGGAGGAAGTGATATGGGCGTTCTTTAAAAAAAAAACAAAAAAAACCCCCCAATAAATAAAAAATAAATCCATTTATACTGGTGTGGTCTACAGCGCTTCGAATCAGATAGAAGAACTGAACAGGGATCTGAATAAAGACATTCAAAAGGTGGAAGTGTTGCTTGTTGGAGATTTTTATCTTCTGGATATGGATCACAGCATCCCTGCTGCATAATCTGTAAGTAGAGTGATTGTAGATTGTGTTCAAGGTGTTCTGCTTAGACACATGGTGAAGGATCCTACAAGGTGAGATGTGCTACTGGACCAGAAATGGAGATATAGTTATCTCTAATGTCTGTGTACGTGCCCAACTGAGCACTAGTGATCAGATAAGTATGTTTTTTTTTTATAGCAGCTAAGTCGGAGAGAGATCACATGAAGATTTAAAAAAAATACAGAGTTTGTTAAAATGGGGGGAGGGGGGTTTAACAAAGAGAAATTAGAAGACCGGGTGAAACAGTAGGCTAAATTAAAAGGAGCTATTATTAAGGCAACAAATCTTTATGTAAGAAAAGTAAATAAAAGTAAGCGAAAAAGGAAACAGATGATACTCCAAAGAGGTAAGATGAAAAAAATAAAGACAAAAAGATCAGCATTCAAAAAGTATAAAGGATCTCAAAAGGGAGACCGAGAAGAATATCTGATAATACTGAAAGAAATCAAGATAGCAAAAGCTCAAGAGGAAGAAAGGAATGCCAAAGAACTAGAGAGAGATAAAGGTGAAAAAAAACATATCAGGGAAAGGAGGAAAGCCAGAGGTGGTATTGCAAGGGTGAACGAAGACAAGGGTCACTGCATGGAGAAAGATGAGGAAAAAAAAAAAAAGCAGAAGTTTATTTCATTTTGGTGTTTACTAAAGACGACTCTAGAGGAGGACTGCTGCTGGTTGGCAAGTGTGCGGATGACAGAGTAGACACGACCCCATTTACAGAAGACAGCATTTGGGTGGAATTAGCAAACCTGAAAGTGGACTAGGACTTGGGGGCCTGATGAGACATCCTAGGATTTGTGCTGCCTGGTGCCAGGCTTAAGCGACATTCAAAATAAACATTCATAATAAAATTGAAATGTAAATAAAACAAATACAACAAATGACATCAATACAAACCATCCCAAAGATTCATGAACATGCTTGCTGGCAGAGACAGGTCATCAGCAGAGACTTTTAACATTTTGACAAGCTGTAAGACAAAGACTCTTGGGCAAAGAGATCCAGAATACTTGGGCAGCGACAGAAACAGCAATTTGGGTCCACAAGCTTTTGAGACTTGATTCCTTACTATGGGAAAATTTATTATAGCTATAGAATCCTCCATCCACGCTATGTTCCTGTCAGTGGGCGCTTCTGGATGGTCCTTCAAACTGCATGGCACTCCTTTTTATACTTCACTTGATACACCTCTGGTAACCAGTGCAACTCAGCTAGAACTGGCGAGAGATGTGATTTCCAATACTTATTCCAGAAATTAGCCAAGCAGTGACATTTTGAAGCATCTGAAGTCCCTAAGCACACAATCTAGCAGACCAATATACATCAAATTACTGAGGTCAAATAAAGGTAGTATAAATGCTTGAACCACTGATCGAAACTCATAAGGTTCTAACAGAGGTTTTAAGCCTCCTGAGCAGCTACAGTTTAAAAAAGTTGGATCATACAATTAACTTGATTTGAGAATGAAAAAAAGAGGTCAGAATCAACAAGGACCCCAAGGCTCTTCATGCAAGCTGTATAATGCTCCAAATATTTACTGTTAAAGACTGAAAAATAGAGATTAGAACATAAGAAGTTGCCATACTGGATCAGACCAAGGGTCCCTCAACCCCAGCCAATCCATGCTCAAGTACCTGGCAAGTACTCAAAACTTGAAGTAGCTCCCATGCTACTGATGCCAGTAATAGCAGTGGCTATTCCCCAAGTCAACTTGATTAATAGCAGTTAATGGATTTTTCCTCCAAGAACTTATCCAAACTATTTTTAAACCCAGCTACACTAACGGCACTGACTACCCCCTCTGGCAACAAATTCCAGAGCTTAATTGTGCATTGAGTGAAAGAATTTTCTCAGATTTGTTTTAAATGTGCTACTTGCTAACTTCATGGAGTGCCCCCTAGATACTGCAAGACAGAACTCTCCCCTCTATTTTCGACACATTCAGAGCTAATTTATTGTTGGTCAACCAGCACTTGATAGTATTGATACAGTGACGAAGATTCAGCAGTGTTGCTCCAAGATGGTGACAAATGGATAAAGAACCGAGTATCATCCATATACCACCTATAACCAGTGCATAATCCAGACAAACTGCAGATGAGCACCAAATAGATGTTAATAGAAGGGCAGAGTGCGCTGAATTCTGGGGCACTCCTGAAGAAATCTGATACCATCTAGGGCCATCCATATTGACTGACCAGCTAAGAAATGCTACATTCTTTCAGACAGTAGAGGATCTAATGATTAAGCCCAGATTCAGGTATAGCCTGGCATGCTACATTTTGAAGGTGCTAAATATCCAAACCAAAAAGGAGCCTGCTTCTCCTTGCTTTAACACCACTGGCTATGGGCACCAAGATCTTGCATCCAGCCTTGGCTGTGGTGTCTAACAATATAAGTAGATATTGTGACCCATCAAGACCTCTTCATATGGTATTGAAAGTCAAAAGAATAAATGTCTCCATACTGAGAGACTTATGGAAGCCGAATTAGAAAGGATTCAAAAGCTGATTATTCTTAAAGTCTTTTAGTTGCTGCAATACAAGTGCTTCCAATATCTTAGCTAAAAAGGGATGATAATTTACCGAGTCTCCTTATCCAGGGCTGGCTTTTTCAGGGGAGGTAGCACAGAGGCACGTTTCAAAGCGCTGAGCATACACTCCTTCTCAAAAGGAAAGGCTTGCCACATTAGTGATGAATAGAGCAAGTGTGTCCTTGTTTACCTTAAGATGATGTACATGGCACAAATTTAAAGGGCAAAATGAATTTAAAGAAGAAATAACTCAGTACTTCTGTATGGCCTGCATGTCCAAAGGCAGACCACTTTATTGGTCCATTCTCAGGTAAAAAGGCCCATGAAGCTACCAAAGAAAGAAAAATAGCAGAAATCACAGTGATTTGTTACAGAAGTAATCTAAAAAAAAATATCACTCCCAAGGCCTCCATAGGTGTCGTCATCTTCATAGGAATTAGGTGGTAACCTAATCAGATTTTGTAGTGTCTGATAAAGGACACGATGATTATAACCAGCAGCAATTGGCAAGTATTGAGAAATTACTACTTATCTGATAATTTTAATTTTCTTTAGGACAGTCAGATGAATCCAGAACAAGTGGGTTATGTACCTTTACTAGCAGATGGAGATGGAGCAAACTGATGTCACAGTATATATATATCTCTGCAGTGACAGCCTGCCTGTATTCTCTTCAAAAAGCACTGTGAACAGACTGGCAAAAAACTTGATTAAAAACAGAGAACTATTTCAATACTCGGCCAACAGGCAACACTGAGCTCAAATAAGAATGTAATAACATTAGCCTAGGGACTGGACTGGACTAACACCAGTAATCTCTGTCATACGTAGTCACACAGGAGGACAATACTACATTCACCCAGCAGCCAAGGGAGGGAAGCTGGATTCATCCGTCTGTCCTAAAGAAAAGGAAATTATCAGGTAAGTAGTAATTTCTCGTTTCTTGGCGTCCAGTCAGATGAATCCAAAACAAGTGGGATGTACTCAAGCTACTCCTGAATAGGGTGGGAGGCTGCCCACAGTCCTGTCACAACTGCCTGTGCAAAGGCTGCGTCCTCCCAGGCCTGCGCATCCAGACCTTACACACCCGGAAAAGGTGTGTAAGGAGGCCCACGTCGCAGCTCAGCAAATGTCGACAGGAGACAATCTAACTTCCGCCCATGACATTGCCTGAGCCCTAGTGGAATAAGCCCTAACCTGATTAGGTAACAGCTTGCCAGCATCAATGTATGCTGCCATGACTACCTCCTTAATCCAGCGGGCTTTTGTAGCCCACAAGGCCAGTTCTTTTCTAGTACCACTGTGAAGAATAAATTGACGATCTGTTTTCCGTAACAGCTCAGTAACCTCCAGATATGTTTCTGGACATCCAGGGGTCGCAACAGACAACACTCCTCTGCGGCTTCCTCTCTCTATCGTCCCTGGACAGAGATGGACCGATTCAAGTGAAACTAAGTGACCAGCTCTGGTAAAAAGGAAGGAACAGTATGCAGCTGTTTTGCCACTAGAGTCACCCAGAGGACAGGCTCCCAGCAAGACAAGGACTGCAGCTCGGAAACTCTCCACACAGAACAAAATTGCCACAAGAGACATTGTTTTCACCAGTAATAACCACAAGGACAGGCTACACATTGACCTAAATGTAGGACCCACTAAGAAATCCAAGACCAAATTCATACTCCATAAGGGTACTGGAAACTGCAAAGATGATGATGTTTCACTCCTATCAGGAAACGGGCCACATCAGGAAGAGCTGACAAGGAACCACCATTCACCTGACCCCTGAAACAAACGAGGGCCTCTACTTGTACTTTTAAGGAATTAATGGCCAAACCTTTATTCAAGCCATCCTGCAAAAATTCCAAAATGAGCAGGATCTTGGCTGAATGAGGAAGAGTACCTCAAGCCTCACACCAGGCCTCAAACTCTCACCAAACTCACACATAGGCCAAGGAAGTGGAGAACTTTTAAGCACTAAGCAAATTAGAATCACTGCCACCAAGTATCCACGTTTCAGCAAATCGAGCACTCTCAAGGGCCATATGATAAGAAAAAATTTGAGACGGATCTTAGTCAAGGACAGGTCCCTGCCATAATAGGTTCCTGTGCGCTGGGAGTTGAAGAAGAGAATCCACCAGGAACCTCTGCAAACTTGTATACCAAGGCCCCCTGGGTCAATCTGGGGCGACAAAGAGCACCAACCCTCTGTGGCGTTCGATCCTTTGAATAAATCTTCCCAACATGAGCCATGGAGGAAAGGCATACAGCAACCTGTCTTCCAGCAACTTCTGCACTAGGGTATCTATCCCCAATGACTATGGATCTCTCCTGCAGCTGAAGAACCATGGAACCTTTGCATTGCGAGAAGTCACCAGCAGGTCTAGGAAAGAGACCCCAGCGATCCAGAATCAGCTGAAATGCCTCATCTGACAATGCCCACTATCCTGGATCCAGACTCTCCCTGCTGAGAAAGTCTACTCTTACATTGTCTTTGCCTGCAATGTACAAGGCTGAGATCATGTGGAGATGCACCTCTGCCCATTCTATAAGTTGATCTATCTCCTGCAACCTTTGTTGGCTCTTGGTGCCTCCCTGCCAATTGATGCACACCACAATCATTGCATTGTCCGACATTATGCAGACCAATCGACCCTGCAACCTATCGCTGAACTGTAAACATGCAGCTGGACCGCCCTGGCTTCCAGCCGATTGACATTCCAGAGAGATTCTTCTGCACTCCAGTGCTCTTGGGCTGTCAACTCCTGACAGTGAGCTCCTAATCAAGGAGACTCGCATCTGTTGTCAGTACTAGTCAGTCTGGTGGAGACAAGGAAACTCCGTTCTGTAGATTATCTGCCTGCAGCCACCACTGTAGTTGAGAGCAGGTGGAGCTGAATTTACGAGTCCCAATACTGCGGATCCCAACGAGATAGCAGGAAGCACTGAAGAGGATGCATATGCGCCTCTGGCACAAATCAGCAGGCACTCCAGGCTGAGATGTCCGAATATGACAAGCAGTGTAAAAGAAAAAGATGCTAGGCTTCTTAATTACAGGCACCATAATAGCAGATAACCTAAAGTAAAACAGCTCAATGCGCTTTTTTGGGGTGTTTTTTTTTTTTTTTTTTTAATATGCACTCAATTAGGCGCTCAAAAATTATGTGCCCAAAACTTAGGCGCACACATCTAGGCAGCCAAAAAAAAATTAAGCACGCAGCACTACTTGTGTACAAAGGCAAACTACGCTTAACATGGGCGCAAAGAATACAAGGCCCGACAGTGCACCCAAAACTGAGCGCACAGCCTGGATGCACAGCTAGACGCACACACCGGACTGACAATTCTGTAGAGGACAGCCTTAGGAAGCGTGCGAAAAGCCGTTGTGGCCTACCACGTGGTATGCAGTGAAGTGCCTCAGAGCAGGGCCTAACCTAAGGAAGCTGCTCAACCCACCAGGCTGCCCACATCCCTCAACCTCCCTATGGAGCAGGATAAACGTCTGACCGGCACTCCAAGCACAGAGACCAGGGCAGAAGGAAGCCCTACACAACACAAAACCTCCTTGCAAGTCTCCTGTATAATTTTTTTTTTTTTAATTTACCAGAGCTCAGCCTTACCTGGCTGAGTACAGAGACTGCGGGGGAAGGGGGGGGGGGGAAGGGGGCATCTGCTGTCACAGCTGTGCTTGGCTTCCTGCACCCACTGCCTTTCAGCTGCTCAAGCAGCTAAGGCCACGCTGGCTGAAAATCAGCTAACGGACCAAGGAAATCACCTCAGGAATTCTCAACTTGGGGATGGATCAGTCGGTATCACCACAGGAGAGTGGGGCAAGTTTACTTTCCTTATTTCTCCTTTTTCAAACTGAAGCAATCCCCAGTAGCAAGATGCACGTCCACCATCTGCTGGAGACAGAGAATACAGGCAGGCTGATGTCACTGCAGGGGTATATATACTGTGACGTCAGTTTGCGCTGTCTCCATCTGCTGGTAGAGGTACATAACCAACTTGTTCTGAATTCATCTGACTGGACGCTAAGAAATTTATTTTAGCTGGATTTGTTTTCCACTTGCTTCAAATTATGTTTTCTATAGTGGTTTATTAATCGGATTTATCCTTTTGTTTCATATTGTATTTGTATAATGTATCTAATTGTGCATGTTCCTATTGTTCACCACCTAGGGCTTTGGCATAGGCAGTATATAAATAAAGGCAAAATAAAATAATCAAAGACATTTTAGAGGCATCAAACAACTGCTTATAAGCTGTAAGTTTACGCAGTGGCGCCACGAATGTTCCAACTTCCACAAGGCACATTTGGCATCATAAACTTCAGGCAAGAGATTTCATACATCCATTCTGTTGCCACCTAACTGCTCAAGTGGAGCAATATTATACAGAGCATGTTTGTGGCTCTGATGGTCCAGAGGAAGGTCAGCTCAGCGTGCTGTTGGCAGGTTTACTAAAAGACCTATTCAATAAATCTCTGGAAATGAGTATGAGCCACAGCAAGAATGGAGAAGGGCAGTGGTTGTCCTGTTTCACAAAAATAGGAGCAGAGAAAAGGCTGGAAACTACAGGCTGATTAATCTTACCTCAGTGGGAAATTGGTGGAAATGCTGCTAACAGAAAGGACAGTCAACTGTCTACAATACAATGGATTGCAGGATCCGAGTCAACATGGTTTTGTCAGAGGAAAGCCATGACAAATGAAATTAGAATGACTTTTTTTGATTAGGCGACTAAAAAATTAGATCAAGGGCAAACACTAAATTTGATTTATCTTGATTTTAGCAAAGCTTTTGATGCTGTCCCACATAGGTGGCTCATGCACAAAATGAGAGGCCTGGAAGTGGGTCTCAAGGTAGTGGAATGGATCACAAATTGGTTGCCTGACAGAAAATAGTGAATATACTATACTGAAGAGAGAAGAGTGATAAAAGGAATGCCTCAAGGATCAGTTCTTTGGCTGGGTTTTTTCAATACCTTTGTGAGCGACATGGTAGAAGGGTTAGAAGGAAAAGTTTGTCTTTTTTTGTAGAGGACACAAAGAGCAGTAAGAGTGGACACATCTGATGAAGTAGAGAATTATAAGTGATCTAAAAAAGCTAGAGGAGTGGTCAAAGAATCTGGCAGCTAGGAATCGTTGTCAAGAAATGCAGAGTCATGCATTTGGAGGTGCAGAAATCCAAAGGAGCTTTATGTGATAAGGGGTGAAAAAATAATGTGTAGAGACAGAAAAGGACTTCATGGTGATAGTGTCTGATGATCTGAAAGTGGTGAAACAATGTGGCAAGGCAATGGCTAAGGCCAGAGGGATACTGGGCTGCACAGAAAGACATAACCAGCTGCGAAAGGAAGTGTTAACCCCTCCCCCCCCCCATACAGGCTTCACCTAAATATTGTGTTCGGTTCTGGAAACCATCTCTCAAAACGGTTAGACACAGGATGGAAGCAGTCCAAAGCAAAGTGGCAAAAACGGTGTGGGGTTTGCACCAAAAGACTTGAGAAATAAGACTGAAGGACTTAGATGGATATGGATAACCTGGAAGAAAGGAGGTACAGGGGAGATGACAATTTTAAATACATGAAGGGCAATAATGATGCACAGAAATCAAGTCTTTTCCAGTGGAAAGAAAGCTGGAGAGCGAGGGGACATATGAAGCTCCAAGGGGATAGACTCAAACATTAGGAATATTTTCTTCACAGAAGAGTGGTGGATGTATGGAACACCCTCCCAAAAAGAGGTAGTGAAGACAAGAAGAGTCATGAATTCAAGAGTGTGGGATTCCTATAGGGGCTAAAGGATGGAAAAGAAAAAGGGTATCCTGTGGTAACCTGCTCGGAGCAGCAGTTACTTCCTTAAAAAAAACCCCAAAAACAAAAAAACCCATCCTTGATGGGCAGACCAATTGAACCCATTATACTAAAGTTATCTCTTACTTCATTTTTAAAAATGTCTACATTGCCTCCCTGATCAATAATAGGCATGCGCACTCTATGCAGTTTACAACTGTGTGGATGTTTGAGAATTAGCAGTTAATGAGTTTTACACAAAAGCTTTTCTACACGTTTGACATGTTAAAAAATGCTTGCATAGAAATTTGTTCGAGTTGAACCAACAGCTCAATGGCACTGCCATGCAGGAGATGTGGGTTCAATTCTCCAGCCCAGTTCCTGCTTCTCAGATCATCCAGGACAGGGGATACTATGGAGGAAGAGTTCAAAGAGAATTTTGCCTGGGCTGTAGAATAAACTGCTTCCCCACACAATAACTTATTACTGATGCTCCCATGACAGAACCTGCTTCTCTTTCTATTCATGTAGGATTTCACACCTAGGGAATACAATGCATATTTTTTTTATTTCAGGTAAAAATAAAAAGTACAACATACTTATCGGGTACCTTAAAAAAAAATACTCTGAATCCCTCCCCTCCCTTTAATAAACTAGGTCATCCAAGATGTACAATGCTAAAAGAGTGTGATGTATGCTGTGTGCAGTACAAGAGATCTTTCCTCTTAACTTATCAAATGCTAACCACAGAATTCTGTTTTAAGCCCTGACTGCTGAGAAAAAAGTCCAATATAGTTTCTATGTTTGCTGTTTTTTCATCTTTTTCCTGTAGGAAGCCTGGCAAGGTCTGAGACCTTTTACCTGCTCAGATTAGGACCAGGGTCTGGCTCTTCTTGAGCTCAGTAGTTGGTGCTCTATGAGGTGATATTTTCCAGGTGCCCAGACATCTTGAATGGATTTCACTAGTTCTTCAGAATGTCCAAATCCCTATTAGCTAGGCAGGCACAGGGGATCACCACTTCCTACATCTAGGACTGAGTAGCAGGGAAGGGATTTTTCCAGGTACTTATTTATTTTATTTAGAGCTTTTTTATACCGGCATTCATGATACAATCATATCATGCTGGTTTACAGATAACAAGGGGTGCAGTAACTTCGTACATATAACAAGTGCATAAGAAACAATAAAGTTAAAATATAACAGGGTTGCTAGAACTGGTGGAGCAAGGAGACAATTAAAGAAAATTATACAGAAGTAAAATATTTACAATAAGCAGTATGTACATTATGCAGCAATGGTCTGTTAATGGATAACATACTTCTAAGAAACCCAGATTTGGCCACCTCAGGAGACAGGATGATGGCTTGATGGACCACTGGTCTGACCCAGAATGGCACATGTTCTTAAAGTACCGTAGTTTTCCATGCAGGCCAAAATTTAAGAAACAAACAGCTTAAACAGCAACGTGCACTTCCCCTTGCTCCTCCTTTAAACCTAAAGAACTCTGGTATAATAGCCACATCCTTAAGAAAAGAGGGTACACTAGCACATCAACCACACAAAAAAACATTTCTACTTTATAACTACATATGCACCACAAAACATAACTAATATTCTCTTCCATGAGCATAAACAAGATGCCCAGTACTGAAAAGTCAATGGAAATGCAGCCACGAACAGGACACTTCTCATTAGGCTTCACTGAAAGAAGTGTTACAGTCTAGTCTCTGACCAATAAATAGTGAGAGAAGCCATAAAATACAATTTTAAAATGAGGGCACCTCCAGATCAGTAAGAAAGCTAAGAATTATTTACTTTCCATAGCTTCAGTTTATAAAACACACTATATGGTTATAAGATTCCAGCCCCCATAAGAGTTTAGAATCTGATTACCAGGGCTGAGGGTGGAAGTGTTATTTGCTTGTGGTTAGAAAGCAAGAGATGAAGAAACTGAAATTTAAAACTTCCCCTCTACATCGCTGGGATGGGGGGAAGAATCTGGGTTTATTCTAACTACCACAGAACACGACCAAGGTCAAAAGAAGCCACTGCCTTCATAGAAAAAGGTACAAGATCTCGTGTACCAAGACTCCATAGGAAGCCTTAAAGTTCTAGTTTTTTCATTTAATCTTGGAAATAAGACCTGTAGCAAATGCACATTTTCTATTCTCTGCATAAAGACTCCTCGAGATTACAGCATGCCTCACTTGCACAGAGTTTGTCCGGTCAGAATTTGAAACACCCCGGCTTCCTTCGATCTTCATTGGGACTTTTTGCAAGGGAACTTTTGGGCGTTACAAAATCATTTTTATGTATTTATTTATTTATTTTGCATTCTCACTGTTGGCACCTCACTGTTGGCATATTGGAGGAGAAAGCAATATACTTATTTGCCTGGGGGTGGAAGAAAGGCACTGTGGTCCTTGACAGGATCGGACACCAATGGAGCATTTGTGTGGGCGGAATTGGGGGTTTTGAGAACTTCAGACGGGCGACGCCGTCGCAATCTGCTCGGTTAGGAGGATGGCACCACTGCAGCAGGCGTGGGCGGAGGTACGACACCGGGCTGCAGCAAGTTACATCGGAAAAGCTCTTAGAAAAAAACACAAAGCCCAATACCGCTTCCTCCTCCTCTACCTTCCCAGACAGATGCAGACTAGGAGAGCGGGCGAACCGGGGCAAGGGTGGGGCAAGTGAGACAGAAAGAGAGCAAGCCCCAACCAGCAAACACCTCCAAGGCGGCCTGAGTTAGAGCACTCCCCGCCGCTGCACCACCGAAATGCGACCGGTAAACGCTACCCTCTTCTCCCCCCGAGCTCCAAATCTCTGCCCGCTAACAGGCCAGGACCGCTCACTCACCATCTCTCCTCAAGCCCTCGGATAGCGGAAGTAGCAAGTCCGCGCAGACGTACTCCGCCGCCGCCCGGAGAATCTGTCAGCCGCCGGCACCTACCATTACCAACGGTTTGAGAGGGGAATGGGCTCAAAATGCACGCAGACGAATACATGCTTTAGTGGAAACATATAACTTTTTAACGGATATTTACGACTTCTGTTATAGAAAAACAAGAAGTTTATGGAACTCGAAAAAAAACCAGTTACACACATATTATTTCATGCCTATAAAGATTGAGGCGGCCTCTGACTTTTCTCCATATTAGGGAATTTGGAATGCGGGTCAGACCAAACTGACGCGCATGGCGGGGGGAGGTGAAGGGACAGTTATTGCATTTGGCGGACAGTTATCACGTGCTGCCGCCGCAAATACGAAGTTGTATATTTTTGGCTGAGGTCCTTCTTTTTCATTTGGAAAATGCAGCGGGTTTCAAGGTTAGAAAACAGAAAGCTCCTCCCCCTCCCCTACTTCATTTTCCGCGACACCTTCTTGCTAGTTCTACTCTGATTGAGGGGAGTGGGTTGTTCCATCGGTGCTTTAGGGGTGACTGGGTGCTCAGGCTCGCACCCGGGACCAGGCTACTGGCCGGGCGGAAGTGATATTGGGCAGTAGTGGTGAGGGCGGAGCGGCACGCTCTCCCCCCATCGGTGATTGGTTGAAACCATAATGGATCCTGAGCTGTAGTGGAGCGACGCTACGGTAGGAGGTAGAGAGGCGTAGGGGTGGGGGTGGGTGAGGAAGAGGGAAGAGTGGTGCGGGCTGAAGCATCTTACCCTAGGCTTTCACGCGCTGCCGGCAGGACTCCAGGCCTCTGCAGGTTTAGACTTGGCTGGGTGAGGCTTGAGATTGGGGTGGGGGCATGCAACCAGTAGGTAGCTAGAGGGTTAAGTTGCGGATCCAGGACTCCAAAGGAGCGGAGGTCTATGTAGCCTTCAGCCCCTGTGCACGCTTCTGCTGTGGCCACCTGCACACGTCCGGCCTCCTGAGCTTGCCTGGAGCTGGTCCTTAAGCTTTTGTGCTCTGCTCTCATCTGTAGGCTGATGTATCTGCGCTTTTTTGGTTTGTTTTGCAGGTTCATTGTGCAGGAATTCTGTTTTTTCCAGTGTTCTCTATAATGGCTATTTGGAATTCAGACCATGCTTTGTATGGACTCCAAGTTCCCAATAACCCAGTGACATAGCAGTGGTACTCTAGGGCAGCTATGAGAGGAGGTTGAGATATTGGGTAGAAGACCCAACTGGGGAGTTGGTGTTGGTTTGCTTTGGGAACTTTATTGTAAATGTACTAAAAGAGGATGAAACTCAACTGGGCAGACTGGATAGGCCATCTTGGTCTTTATCTGCTGTCACTATTTTAGTATTTCTGGAGAGGCAACTAATTTGCTTATACCTGAGCCTTTTTAATGGGACAAAAGATTTTAAAGCACCTAAATATTGTAATTAAAATTAAAGTGGTTTTTTGTATACTTTTCAAAAAAAAGAAACATGAGATCACCATATCTGTGTATGTCCAGTGTACACCAGATATTCAGTACATATTGGGGATCCAAGATATGCTGATGAAAATATTTTATTTCTGTATAGAAGTATGTGCATTCTGGAATGTAGATTAATTTTGTTCTGTGAAATTTCTTGCTGCTGTTAGCAGTTCCTCTTTTTATGATTTCTTTCCCATAGGTTCATCATAGTCTCAATTCAAAATGAGTGAGTTGAAAGATTGCCCTTTGCAGTTCCATGACTTTAAGTCTGTGGATCACATCAAAGTGTGTCCCCGGTACACAGCAGTGCTGTCACGATCAGAGGATGATGGAATTGGAATCGAGGAGCTGGATACTCTACAGCTTGAACTGGAGACTTTACTGTCCTCTGCAAGTCGAAGGCTGCGGGTCCTGGAAACAGAGACTCAGGTGAGTGCCCCAGGAAGTTTTTGGTTTTTTTTTAAACTCTTTAGAAACAGTGCATGATAGTAGGCAAAGAACATATGGCCCATCTAGTCTGCCCATCCATTGCTGTTTCTCTCTTTTGGAGATCCTCTGTTTTTACCATTCTGATACTGCTCTCATCACCATGCATCTTACTTCCTCTTAGTAAACAAATATTTCCTTAGATTATTCTTAAATCTACCCCCCTTTCACTCTCATCCCATAACCTTTCATTTCAGCATTGCCTTTCCATTGAAAGAGAATCACCTCCTGTGGATTTATTCCTTGGTAATATTTAAATGTCTCATCTCTCCCCTTTCTCTCCTTTTCTGTAGGGTATACACATTTAGATCTTTTAAGTTTGTCTACATATACTTTATGATGAAAACTATTGACCCTAGTAGCTGCCCAACTCAGTCAGTCTAGTTTATATACGTTTGAAGCTGCATCTCCAGAATTCTACATAGTATTCCAAATAAGATCTCACCAGAGACTTTTACAGAGGCAATATCACCTTTTTTTTTTTGGCTGCCCATTCTTCTGTTTGTGAACCATGTATCCTGGCATTGCTTTTGCTGTCTCTTTATCTTCCTGTTTGACCATTTTAAGATGATTAGATATGACCACCCTCACATCACACACTTGTTTTGTGCACAGAACTTCACTCCCATACTGTACTACTCCCTTGGTATTTTGCAACCGAAATGCATGATCCTGTATTTTTTAACATTATATCTTAGTTGCCAGAATCTAGATCATAGCAGTTCGGGACTCTATACACGCTTGCTCAGCGTTAGAGTATTCAAACCAAAGAAGAAAGAGAAAATTCCAAACAAAGAAGAAATTTTACCTCTCCAGACGAGCCCCACTCTCCTGCGGTGATACCTAAGGGTCCCTCCCCCAGTTGAGATTTCCTGAGGTGATTTCTGAGATCCCTCAGAGGTAGGCCTCGATCCAGTAGCTGGTTCCCGGCATGGACTTAGCCCCCGGCAACAGGAGCAGCTGAGAGGCAGCGGGTGCAATACAGAGTGTGGTGGTGAAGGTACTTCCTTCTCCCCCCACAGCCGGAGACCGCCCGGAACGAAACCGGGAAACGTCGAGACAAAGTAAGGTAGAAAACTTTTTCTAAGTCTCCGGTCTCCGAGGCTCAGATGGCCGCATAGATTGCCAGCCGGCATCTGTACCATCGGGTTGATCAGCCCAGGCCGGGCTATACCCCGATCGGATACAAGGGTCCTCCCATGTGGAGACCCTCTGAGGTGGTCGCCATCTTGCTTGCGTGGTCGCCGACGTCATTTCGCCGCTCTGTCTGCCTAACTGAACTGTGTGCACAGGGACGAGCCGGGCGCACAAATTACCTGTGCGCACAGCGGCGCGCGCATCTCAGTGAGCGCTCATCCCGGCCTACACGCACATCTTGGGCACACCCGGAGTGCATAGCTAAGCCTCCCGGCGCGCACATTAAACACACAGACCGGGGTTTCAACGACCTATGCGCACAAAACTATGGCACCACTGGCCAAGAAAACCAAGGCACAAACCCTCTGCCCAGCCTGCCACATAAGAGTTGCGCAGCACGAGGAGGCCATGGCCCTGTGTCTACAGTGTGAGGAGGCCCTGGGAGAACCTGGACAAGGCCCTCCCCAACCAGTACAGGAATCCAGATCCACCGATAGTACCCCGGACCTCTCTATCCCCAGCACGACACTCCCCCAAATGGGGTCCCTGGGGAACGCAGCGGCCTTTAATCTAGACCTAGGATCCTTCTCCTGGGTAGAATTCTTTAAGGGTCTACACACCTTTGTCCACATGCAACCACCACCGATGGCACAGTCACATCCGCCATCAGAGGACCCTTGCCTCCCAGGGCCCTCCAGGCCTTCCAGTGACATGTTCCCCCCATTCAAAAGCCTCACCATAGGGGACACGGACACCTCTGACGAGGATCAAGACTCCCTGGAGGAAGGGGAAATACCTCCAGGAACGGAACCTTACCAAACCATGAGGCGTTTCTTCTCCAAAGACGAGTACCAGATCTCGTGGCTCTCAGCTTGAAGGAGCTCGCCATTCCAGGCACAAGTGCCACAGAGGAACCAAAGACGAACCCTCTCCTAGAAGGGCTCCGTCAGGCCTCACGCCATTTCCCCTTGCTGCAAGCCGTACAACAGCTGATCAACTTGGAATGGGATGCCCTGGAGGCCAGTTTCAAAGGGGGGGGCGGGCCCTGGAAGCCCTATATCCACTGGAACCCTCAACCAAAGAGCTACTAGTGTTCCCCAAAGTGGATGCCATGGTCTGCGCGGTCACAAAGCGCACTACCATTCCAGTCGAGGGAGGAGCGGCACTCAAGGATGCCCAGGACAGACGTCTGGAGTCCATCCTTAAACAGTCATTCGACGTATCAGCTATGTCACTACAGATTGCTGCCTGCTGTGCTGTGGTAACACACGCCTGCCTATCCATGACCAGGAACGCCACCACGCCTGGTGAAGCACTAGAACCAGCGGTATCCTTCCTCACGGATGCGACCTCTGACGTGGTATGCACCTCAGCCAGGGATATCTCATCCGTAGTGGCAGCCAGAAGGCAACTCTGGCTCCGAAGTTAGTCAGCCGACGCGACTTCCAAGATGAAACTCACGAGAATTCCCTTGAAAGGAGCCCTCCTGTTCGGAAGCGAACTGGAGAAGTTAGCTGACAAATGGGGTGAATCCCCAGTACCTCTGCTACCGGAGGACAAGAACAAAAGAAGCCAACGCCCTGCTCCCCGATTACCATGGGGCAGAGAATCACAGCGCTTTAGACCCTACAAAAGTACGTACCAAGTCCCTCGCCCCACAGGCAGGGGCCAGTCCTTTCGGAACAAAAACAACAAGAGGGGAGCCGGCTCTGGCACAGGCCCCAGCCGCACCCCACAATGAGAATCAGCTCCACAGGAAGAAGCCATAGGGGGCAGGCTTGCCCTATTCTACCAAAGATGGGTCGAGATAACAGCACTCAAGTGGGTCCTAACCATCATTCAAGAGAGATACTATCTGGACTTCCACAACATCCCTACGGACAAGTTTGTGAAATCTCCTTGCCATGCACCTTCCAAGAGGACGACAGTGGAAACCACACTGGCCAAATTGCTCGCCCTAAAGGCCATAACACTGTTGCCCACGCAACAACAAAATATTGGGCACTCTTCCATTTATTTTATCATCCTCAAGAAAGAGGGAACGTTCCAGCCCATCCTGGACCTCAAGTCAGTCAACCGCTACCTGAGGGTACCACACTTCCACATGGAAACCCTGCGCTTGGTCATAAGGGCGATACAGCCGGGAGAATTCCTTACATCCCTGGACCTGTCAGAAGCCTACCTGCACATTCCAGTCTATCATGAGCATCAGCGCTTCCTATGCTTCACTATCCTGGACCACCACTATCAGTTCCGAGCGCTACCCTTCGGGCTAGCCACAGCCCCTGGCATGTTCACCAAAATCATGGTGGTAGTGGCGGCGACACTGAGGAAAGAAGGAATCCTCGTACATCCATATCTGGATGATTGGCTGATCAGGGCAAAATCTCCAGACTAAAGTCACCAGGCGACCTCAAGAATCAAGACTCTACTGGAGAGCCTTGGGTGGATCGTCAACACAAAACAAGAGCTGTCTGCAGCCCTTCCAATCTCTAGAATACCTGGGAGTCTGGTTCGACACCAAACAAGACAAGGTCGTTCTTCCCCCTACAAGGAGAAAAAAACTAATGAACCAATTGCAAAACCTGCTAGGTGGTCCCCGCCTCAAAGTATGGGACTACCTACAAGTCCTCGGCCTCATGACATCAACCCTGGAAGTGGTCCCATGGGCAAGAGCCCACATGCGACCACTACAGCGCTCCCTACTGTCATGATGGAACCCGATGTCCCAGGACTACTCCATTCGCCTCCAGCTCCCGGAGGAAGTGTGGAACCAGCTCCAATGGTGGCTACAAGAAGACCATCTAAGCAAGGGAGTAAGGCTATCTCCACCAACCTGGGTCTTGCTCACCACGGATGCGAGCCTACGAGGGTGGGGAGCCCACTGCCAGGAACTGACGGCCCAGGGGCAATGGGACAAGGAAGAGTCGGGATGGAACATCAACTGACTGGAAGCCCAGGCGGTCAGACTAGCCTGCATATGGTTCAGTCAGACTCCGGGGCAGATCTGTCAGTCATGTCCGACAAAGCCACGACAGTTGCCTACATCAACTGCCAGGGAGGAACCAGAAGCCAACAGGTGTCCCTGGAAATAGATTCTCTAATGGCATGGGCGGAAGCAAACCTACAAGGGATCTCGGCTGCCCACATTGCGGGAAAAGACGTCACTGCGGACTACCTCAGCAGAGAAAGTCTAGACCCGGGGAATGGAAGCTGTCGACCACAGCCTTCCGGTTGATAGTAAACCGCTGGGGAACCCCAGCCATGAATCTCGTGGCAATCCAGTCCAACGCCCAAGTTCTCAACTTCTTCAGTCGCAGACAAGAACCACATTCCCAAGGGATCGATGCCCTCGTCCAGACCTGGCCACAGGAAGACCTGCTATACGCCTTCCCCCCCGTGGCCACTACTGGGCGGGATCATCCGCAAGATAGAGCACCACAGGGGTCTAGTACTTCTAGAGGCCCCGGACTGGCCAAGAAGGCTGTGGTTTGCAGACATGCAAAGACTCATGACGGGGAGTCCTCTCCCTCTACCTCCACACTGGGATCTGCTCCAGCAAGGCCCGATCCTCCACGAAGACCCAACTCTATTCTCTCTTGCGGTCTGGCCATTGAGAGGACATGCCTGAAGAAGAGCGGATACTCGAGGGTGGTGATTGACACCTTGCTCTGAGCACTCACGTTCTCCACATCACTGACCTACATACGAATATGGAGAATATTCAAAGCTTGGTGCGAAGACCGCGACATCCTTCCGCGAACAGTCAAATTCCCACGATCCTGGAATTTCTGCAGGACGGATTACAGAAGGGGTTGGCTCTCAACTCCATCAAGGTTCAGGTGGCCTTTCTGGCCTGCTTCGGAGTCAAAGTGGAAGGCACCAGCCTAGCATCTCATCCGGATGTCTCCTGCTTCCTGAGAGGGGTCAAGCAGATTCGACCACCCCTAAAGTGGCCAGTATCCCTATGGAACCTCAATCTAGTACTAGACTTCCTAGCGGGAGCCTCCTTCAGACCTATCTGAGGTCTTCATCTACGACTCCTAACCTTGAAGACTGCATTCCTAGTAGCCATATGTTCGGCCCGTTGCATCTCCGAACTTCAAGCACTATCCTGCCGAGAACCGTTCCTCAAGTTCACACCGGGATTCATACAGCTACGCCCGGTCCCCTCCTTCCTCCCAAAAGTGGTTTCTTGTTGCCATCTCCAGACAAGCATAAGGACTCGGAAGAATCTCGCCGCCTTCTCCATCTTAACATCGGCAGACTCCTAGTCCAATACCTAGAAAGGTCGGAATCCGTACGAAAGATGGACCACCTATTAGTCCTTCACAGCGGGAAGAAACCAGGGGAAGCGGCCTCGTGGGCAACCATAGCCCGCTGGATCAGAGAAGTAATCAAGGCAGCCTACGTAGAGGCAGGCAAGCCCCCACCTCTACAAGTCGAGGCCCATTCCACTAGAGCCCAGGAGGTGTCCTGGGCGGAAACCAAGATGCTGTCACCCGTCCGAGATCTGTCGGGCGGCGACATGGTCCTCTATTCACACCTTCTCTAGGTTCTACCACTTGGATGTTCACACTCAGGAGGACAAGCATTCGCAAGGGCAGTACTGAGTGGGCCACGGGCAGCCTCCCACCCGGTTTGGGAGTAGCTTTTGTATATCCCATTGGTTCTGAATCCATCTGCTACACGCTTAGGAAATAGAGAAGTTACTTACCTGATAATTTCGTTTTCCTTAGTGTAGACAGATGGATTCAGTATCCCGCCTATGGCTGCTGCTATGCACGAAAACCCCGGGTGGCAATTCCCGAGAGCAAGACAAATACGGGTAAGCCACGCTTCCTTTCAGCTAGGACACCCATTATTACCGGGTGTCGGCGTTTCTCGATTGAGGGCACTGGCGGTCTCCATCTATAGTCCACGTCAAGCAATTCAAGTTGATCACGTTTCTCAAGTTATTCAAGTTAAACAAATTTATCAAATTATCCAGACACACACACATCTACAATTGCTTTGCGAGGAGAATACTGAAGAGCAGAGCTTCCTGCACGGGTATATGTACTGGTGCTGACGTCAGATTGAAATCTGACTCCGTCTCCAACTGCTATCAGGAGCACACTATACCCATTGGTTCTGAATCGATCTGTCTACACTAAGGAAAACGAAATTATCTGGTAAGTAATTTCTCCATTTATGCACTATTACTTACAACATCACATAATCATATATTTCATGTCTTTTTTTTTTTCCTTTTGTTACTAGAATACCTCAGTTTTAAGGTTGCTCTTATGTATACTCTGTTTTTATTTTCATAATCTGTTTATTAACTTGTTTGTTTTTTACTGAATTGTTTTACTTTGAATTTTATGTATGTTTTAAATTGTAAACCGCATAGACAACCAAATAGATTAACCAAATTGTATAAGCGGTATATAAGAATTTTTAAATAAATAAATAAAAATACTCAACGTATGCAGCACTATACAAAAACATATGAGGCAGTCCCTTCCCAGTAGAGCTTACAGTCGCAGTTCCTTCCCAGTAGAGCTTACAGTCTATAATCAGGGCAAAAGCGACTTGGGAGTTTCATTTATAAACAAAATGGCTAAAAATTAAATAACGTGACAGATCTAAATATATCAATGCCATGTACACAGTGTTAATGAATCAAAAAAAATCAAAAAGGAACCATAAAGGTTCACTCACTGTGGAAATATTTTTAAATATTGTTTTTGTTTTTATTTTTATACACCTACACGAACTGTGGAATTCTCTTTATTGTGTATTATAAAAAACAAAAATTTTTTGTAGAGGAGTTGGAAGGGTCTCATAATCGTGTAGGCAACCCTGTCTCATTTAGCATATTATAATCATAGAACCGCCAACCTCCTCCGTTTTTTTGTGCCTTTCTGTGCAAATATTGTGTTTAAAAACGTCAACGAATTCTACTGTATTTAGAGTTACCCGATGACATCCAGTGCGATATTACTCAACGAGATGCGGGCTGTTCTTTGATATTTTCAAATACCAGGCACCACCGTTGATGTTCTATCAATTATGGTCTCTAATCCTTCTCTTCTTGAGAACTAACTCTGTTCTATTACTGTGTATCGAGTCTCACAAATTATCGATATCCCAACATGTACATGTTTCGGACGCGAATACATCCTTCCTCAGGGGATGTTCTAGCGAGCGATGTTTGGACCCGCTGTTGAAAACAAAATCAAAGGTTTAAATGTTTAAATATTTAAATGTTACTTTCCTTGAATTTCTGAAGAGGCTTCTCCGTTTTTGAGTCGCTTGCCTTCTTGATGTGGTGCTCCGCTCCAATTTCCTGATACGTCTACTCCATTGATTAAGAGACTTTGCTGATGGCAGACCTTACTGATAGCAGTCCGGATGTCAACTGAACCTGGGCTGTACAAGCTCTTATTTTATAGGGTGGATTGTGTCCTGGATGTGGCCAATCAAAGTTGCTTTTGTTATCCTCCTATGGGAAGTCTTTCCATTCGCTAATCCGACCCATGAAATTGTTTCTCTACGCCTACTGTGCACGGACTTGATGGAAGACTACCAACATTCACATCTTATGAATGTGACGTGTTTATCGGACCTGGTTGAAAACTGCTGGTCCGTTTTTGCTTAGGAACTGACTATTGAATGAATAATGTGATCATAAAGCAATTGACGACAAATTCAATTCATCATTCATGCCCTTTGGATTAGAAGATTTTAGAGTGTAGACATTTTACTTGTTATCCTTTCTGCAATGTCGCTCTCAAAAATATTGAACAAAACTGGTCCCAACACTGATTCCTGTGGCACTCCACTTAATATGGTTCTCTCTTCAGAGAAGGTTCCATTTACCATTACAAGTTGTCTCCTATCAGTCAACCAGCTTGTAATCCAAGCAACCGCCTTCTCAATTTTCTCATTTTATTTGCTAGCCTCTTGTGCGGGACTGGATCAAAAGCTGCTTTGAAATCCAAGTAGATCACATCGAGCGCTCTTCCTCTGTCCAATTCTCTAGTGACCAAATAAAAAAATCAATCAAATTTGTCTGGTGAATCCATGCTGCCTCTGGTCCAGCAACCCACCGGATTGTAGGTAGTTCACTATCCTTTCCTTTAGTAGAGCATCTATTAATTTTCCCACCACCAAGGTGAGGCTAACCGGCCTTTAGTTTCTGGCCTCCTCTCTGCTACCAATCTTGTGAAGTGGGACCCCCACCGCTATTTCAATCCCACAGCGCCATTTCCAGGGATCTGTTGTTAAAGTATCCAATGTTCAGAGTTTCTACTCATGTGCAGCAAGGTCTGGTGTAAATGCACAGTTCCTCTTCATCCCCCAGATCAATCCAGTCGCGTGCGTTTTTCTCTTCAACCAGCAGACAGAGACAGAGAATAATAAAAGCTTCACTTTACCTGAGGTACATAGAAGAGTGTGCCACCTGCAGTCGTTCTATATTCTGTCTTCAGCAGATGGTGAAAGAGTACAAATCCTGCAGTCGGGTTGGAAAAAAGAAAATAAGTAGGAAGAAGGCCAAATTGCTTCCAGGGTGTCATGCAGTTTCGAAGGCTGCAGCTTCACCTGGCTAGCCCCACAAGCCTTGCAGCATTTCTTGCACTCAGCAGGAGCCGCCATCATGGGGTCCGATGTGGTTAAAATCACAGCCAAGTAGTAAGACATCTCAGCCATAAGGAAAATGCTGTGGCACTTGTGAGCCGACCCCCATCTGCAACCGCTAAAGAGCACTCTCCCTCCTCCAAAGAGTTAACACTGAACTCTCCTGCTTGCTCGATCGACTTGCTCCCCCCCCCCCCCCCCCAAGCCTTAAAAGGTACAGCTTCCCAAGCTATAAACAGAGAAATTAAGTAAAGTATAATTTATTTTCCTGAACCTGACTAAAGGAAGCATGGATCCTCCAGGAGAGAGGAGAAGGGCAGGAAAATAGGGCAGTCAGACCACTGGCTATGAAATTCCCCTGCCAACACCGGGGTAAAGCCACTCCCTTGCTCGCCCCCTACTATATCAGGGGGGAAGGCAGCTTGGGATCTGCTAGTGCCACAGTTGAGGGAAAAAAGCATCCAGAAGAAAACAGGCACCATGAGCAGTTAAGGCAGGCAGTACTGCTCTGCTCTGCAGTCCGGGCACTGCAGCCATTTTGGCCCTTGTTCCCACTGTGCAGGGGGAGGGAGCTGCTTCTCCTCTGGAGCTAATCCCAACAGTGGAAGCTTCAGACAGTACCTGAGAGAGTTCTGAAGAGGGCGGAGATTCCCCGGATGGGGAAGTCTGATACAGGAGAGTCCTTTTCCATAGCATTTGGGCTGTTTAATGCACAAAGCCTTTTTGAAGACTGTTCTGTTCTGCGTGTAAATGTGCTAGAGATTACCGTGTTTGATGTTCAAGTTCCTCTACATACCAGTGTCCTCCAGTTATCGTCCTGTTCGATTACAAGTAGGGGTAGTTGTTTCTTCTTATTATACATTTTGCTTGGGTACAGTTAATACTGAGCAATTTCAGGTGACACGCTGTTATATGCACCATGGGTCAGTAAAACCTTTATTCTCTGTTTCCATCTGCTGGTAGAGGAGAAAATCCCATGCATCTGGAGTGATCTGTGATTCCCAAGGAATGAAAATTTGCAGGTAAGAACTAATTTTCCTTTCAGCCTAGTTAGTGAAAATCTTTTTTGAACTGGGCAAATTTAAAATTTTCCTAGCATGTAGACGGATGGACTCAGGACCAGTGGGGTTATGCACCTCTGCCAGCAGATCGAGACTGAGCAAACTGATGTCACAGTATATATATACTCCTGAAGTGACATCAGCCTGCCAGTGTTCTCCGTGTATTGGGGATTGCTTCAGATTTTAGAAGGATAATTTTTATAAAGAAAAGTAAAAGCCCCGCTCTCCTGTGGTGATACCAAATAGTCCCTACCTCAGTTGAGAATTCCTGAAGTGATTTCCATGGTCCCTCAGATGTGTGCCTTGGTCCAGTTGCTGCTTTTTTCAGCCGGTGTGGACTTAGCTGATTGTACAGCTTAAAGGCAGCAGGTGCAGGAAGCTGAGTGTGGTGATGACAGCAGATGTCCTCTCCCCCCCTGCAACCAGAGACAGTCTCTGTACTCAGCCAGGAAGGGCTGAGCTCAGGTAAGTTTTTTTTGTGTTTTTTTTTGTTTTGTTTTTGTTTTTTTTTAAAGTCAGAGAGAGTAGAATGGTTGGTTTTGTAGGATTTCCTCCAGTCTCCCTGCTTGGTGCGCCGTTTCGACATTCGTTCCCACTTCCGTTGGGGTTAAGAGAACTGGGCAGCCTGGTGGGTTGAGCAGCCTAACTGGGCTAGGTCCTGCTGTCAGGCTTTTTCCTGTGCGCTGCGTGGTAGGCCGTGGAGCCATTTTCATGAACTGTTTTGCGTGTTCGGCTGCCCTCTACAGGACCATCAATGTGAGCAGTGCAACCAGCTATTTGCCAGATTGTGCGTCCAGTTTATGAACATGCCATACTGGGTCAGACCAAGGGTCCATCAAGCCCAGCATCCTGTTTCCAACAGTGGCCAATCCAGGCCATAAGAACCTGGCAAATACCTTTTGGGTGCGCTGCCTGCATGCACATTCTAAAGCATATCGGTTTTGCGCTTAGTTTTGCGTGAATAGACTTGGGATGCCTAACTTTGTGCGCTTAAATGGTTTTCAGCACGAATTGGCTGGACACACGTCTTCAGTCGCTTGTTAAGTGTACTGATGAACTATTTCCTAGCGTGTCGCAGATGGACTCAGGGCCAATGGGTATAGTGTACTCCTGATAGCAGATGTAGTCAGATTTCAAAGCTGACGTCAGCCTACATATACCCGTGCAGGAAGTTCATCTCTTCAGTGTTTCTCAGTCTCCTAAGCAGATAGGGACACTACACACTGGAACCATATAGGGCTATGTTGCGGTTCTTTCATAGAGATGAACTGTTGGCCCTAATTTCCCAGACTTTGAAGATGCTGAGAGTGTCTGGGGCAGATTCCATGTCTGAGCCAAAGAAAAATCCCATTTTGGTTCCTTGCATAAAGCCGGGTCAGACATTGGAAGGCCTGTACCCCTGGATCCAATGATGAGAGAATGTCTGCATTTTTCAAAAGTGGATGTGCTTATCTGTGCCATCTCTAAGCAGACAACTATCCCTGTGGTGAGAGGAGCGGCCTTGAAGGATGTGCATGATAGGAGGATTGAGGCCACCCTTAAGCAAGCATTTGAAGCAGTGACGTTGCAGATAGCTTCCTGTTGTGCCCTGTGGCTCGCGCTTGTCTGCTTCTCTCTCAGGAAGTTGATGATTCTGGAGTGAATTCCAGAGCAGTTATGGAACCTGCCACCAACTTTTTAGCAGATGCAGGCTGCGATTTGGTCTGTACCTCGGCTAGAGGAGTGGCTTCGGTAATAGCGGCCAGGCATCAATTATGGCTGAGAAATTGGTTGGCCGACGCAATCTCTAAAGCTAATCTTACAAAATTGCCTTTTAAAGGCTCACTCTTGTTTGGGAGCAAGTTGGGAGAAACTGGCCAGTAAGTGGGGCGAATCCCTGGTTCCTCGGTTGTTGGAGGATAAGAAGCAGTTGCAGCACCCCTTTGGTAAAAGAAGGATCGTCTCGGGGTTCCAAGCGGCTTTGTCCCTATCAGAGGACTTGTCCTTCGGCAGGTCTCGGCCCCTTCGTCCCAGATAGCCCAAACGTGGTGCAGACTCGGGTAGTGGATCCTCCTGAGCCTCTCAATGAAGGTTTGGCGACCCACCTTCGGGAACAACATATTAGGGGGATGCCTCTCTCTCTTTTATCAGAGGTGGGTCGAGATCATATCAGATCAATGGGTCCTGGAGGTGTTACGAGAAGGATATGCACTGGAATTTCGCAGTGTTCCTCAGGAAGTGTTCATGGTGTCTCCTTGCCACTCCCCACAGAAGAAGCAAGCAGTAGATTCTACACTGTCAAGGCTTCTCAGTCTGAGGGCTTTGGTTCCAGTGCCTACTTCTCAAGAAAGTAAGTGTTGATATTCCATTTATTTTGTTGTACCCAAGAAGGAGGGCTCCTTTCGTCCGATCCTGGATCTCAAATGAAGTCAACCATCATTTCCGGGTAACTCATTTTAGCGTGAAAACCTTGCACTCGGTGATAATGGCCATGCAGTCCAGGGAATTTCTGACCTCCCTAGATCTGTCTGAGGCCTAGCTCCATATTCCCATTTGATTGGAGCAACAATGTTTTCTGCATTTCGTGGTGTTGGGGCATCATTATCAGTTTCGGGCACTACCTTTTGGTCTAGCCACCGCTCCTAGAATTTTTTCCAAGGTTATGGCAGTTGTGGTGGCAAAGTTGAGAGAGGGATGGATTCCTAGTACCCCTGTATTTGGACAACTGGCTGATTCAAGCCAAGTCTCTAGAAGAGAGCCACCTGGTGACCCGCAAGGTGATCTCCTTGTTGCAGGAGTTCGATTGGGTGGTAAATCTGGCCAAGGGCAGTCTTTGGCCAACTTGGCCATTGGAGTATCTGGGTGTTTGGTTCAACATGAGGCAGGACAAAGTTTTCTTGCCAGAAGTTTGGATTTAGAAGTTGATGTTGCAGGTGCGTCGTTTGAACACTACACATCCGACAGTGTGGTCCTATCCACAAGTACTTGGTTTGATGGCAGTAACCCTGGAAATGGTGCCGTGGGCGAGAGCACGTATGCGTACTTTTTAGCAATCTCTCCTGTCTCATTGGAACCCAAATTCTCAGGACTATTCGGTTCGGCTCCATTTGCCGATGGAAAACTGCTCTCACCTCCAGTGGTAGTTGCAGGAGGATCATCTGAGAGAGGGAGTTTTCCTGACATCTCCAGACTGGTTTATAGTCACTGACAGATGCGAGTTTCTAGGTTGGGGAGCTCACTGTCAGGAACTAAAGGCATAAGGATGCTGGAATACAGAAGAGTCTCTCTGAAGCATCAATCACCTGGAAGCCTGGGTGGGTCCAGATGGCATGCTTGCAGTTCAGCAACAGACTGCAGGGTCAAGCGGTCTGAATAATTTCGGACTATACAACAATAGTGGCTTACATCAGTTAACAGGGAGGAATCAAGAGCCAGCATGTGTTGCAGGAAATAGATCAACTTATGGAATGGGCGGAAGGGCATCTCTAGGTGATCTCGGTCTCCCACATTACAGGAAAAGACAACGTAAGAGCAGACTTTCTCAGCAGGGAGAGTCAGGACCTAGGAGAATGATTATTGTTGGATGAGGCATTTCAGCTGATAGTGGATCCCTGCGGCCTTCCATTCCTAGTCTTGCTGGCGACTTCTCGCAATGCAAAGGTTCCTCAATTCTTCAGTCGCAGGAGAGATCAAAGGTCCTTGGGTATCGATGCTTTCATGCAGGTCTGACTGTAAGACAAGCTGCTATATGCCTTTTTCCCCCGTGGCATCTGTTGGGCAGGATCGAAGGCCAAAGGGGGATGGTGCTCCTGGTGGCACCAGATTGGCCCAGGAGACCATGGTATGTGGATCTGCAAAGACTCCTGGTAGAGACCCCCCTTTGTCTTCCGCCGCCCAAGAATCTGTTGCAGCAGGGGCCTGTCCTTCAAGATGATCCAACTCTGTTTTGTCTTAAGGTATGGCTCTTGAGAGGGCTTGTTTGTTGAAGCGTGGATATTCTTCTGTGGTGATTGCCACCTTTGCTACAAGCTCGAAAGTTCTCCACTTCCTTAGCCTATGTGCGCATTTGGCGAGTGTTTGAGGCTTGGTGTGAGGATTGAGGTGTTCTTCCTTGTTCAGTTAAGATCCTACTCATTCTGGAATTTTTGCAGGATGGGTTAAATAAAGGGTTGGTCCTTAATTCCTTGAAGGTATATGTTGCAGCTCTTGCCTGTTTCAGGAGCCAGGTGAATCCTTTTTGTCTCATCCTGAACATCTTTGTCTTCCCTTGCGGTTCTCTTGCTTCGTCTTAATCTAGTGTTGGATTTCTTGGTGGGCCCTACCTTTTGACCAGTGTGTAGCCTTTCCTTGTGGTTACTGACCTTGAAAACAGTGTTTCTGGTGGTGATATATTCTGGCATCGAATTTCCAAGCTGCAGGCCTTGTCTTGCCAGGAGCCGTTCCTTTGGGTGACTCCAGGAGCGATACAGCTGTGCACTGTTCCCTCTTTCTTGCCTAAAATGGACTTGGATTTTCACTTGAATTAGTCCATTTCCTTGCCATCTTTGGATAAGGTGAGAGATGAGGAAGAGTATTGCCTATTGCGTCCCTTGAATGTCAAGAGACATGTTGTGCGGTATCTGGAGGTTTCTAAACCTTTCCGAAAGACAGATCATCTGTTTGTCCTTCAAGATGGAGGAAAGCAGGGCGAACTAGCTTCGTGGGCTACAATAGCTCACTGGATTAAGAAAGAGGTTGCGGCTGTGTGTGTGGATGCTGAAAAGCTGTTGCCTACTCAGGTTATGGCTCATTCCATAGTGCTTAGGCAGAGTCATGGGTGGAGGTTAGATTGTTGTCTCCTGTCAACATTTGCCGAGCTGCGAAGTGGTCCTCCTTGCACACTTTTTCCAGGTATTATCGCCTGGGAGGGCATGTGTGGTGTTGCACATGTGGTGTGGACCGGATCACGGGCAGCCTTCCACTCTATTTGGGAGTAGCTTGGGTACATCCCGCTGGTCCTGAGTCCTTCTGCCTACATGCTAGGAAAGGAGAAATTAATACTTACCTGATAATTTTGTTTCTTTAGTGTAGACAGATGGACTCAGCTTCCCGCCTTTGGCTGCCAAATGATTGTGTTACTAGTCCTCCTGTGGGACTACATGTTCCAAGGGATTATTGGTAAGTGTTCATCCAGTCCCTTGATTGGGGTACATACATTCGTTGCTGAGTTCAGTTTTTTCTCTTGGTTGAGTACAGTATTGGTTGACTGTTTTTAATGAAGTTTTTTGTTGTCCACAGTTGCTTTTGAAGAAAATACTGGCAGGTTGATGTCACTGCAGGAGTATATATACTGTGACGTCAGTTTGCTCAGTCTCCATCTGCTGGCAGAGGTGCATAACCTGCTGGTCATCTTTCTATACTAAGGAAAATGAAATTATCAGGTAAGAGGTAATTTCTCAATTTCCATCTTTAAAATCTTGATGGTACATAAATGGAAGAGAATCTCAGCCTTATGTTTCAGAGGGAAAGCTGAATGTTCTGCTGCTTTCCATCCTCTTGTAGTATAGGAAAGGTTTCTGCCTTTAGATTATGCCTCTTGTTAGTTGCATTATGTACTACAAAAATCACACCCATCATTCATGTTCTACTCTTAATTTCTCTGTGTGTTCTTCCAGATCCTGACAGATTGGCAGGATAAGAAAGGTGACAGGAGATTCCTGAAACTGGGCAAAGAGCATGAACTGGGCACCCCAGTCAAACATAGCAAACCCAAAAAGCAGAAATTAGATGGGAAAGGAGGTCACGGAACCGGTCCTGGACCAGGAAGGCCAAAATCTAAAAACCTGCAGCCTAAGAACCCGGAGTATGAATTCCCAGATGACCCTATTGATGTTCCCCGGATCCCCAAAAATGATGCTCCTAATAGGTATGTATCTGTGGAGACAAGGCAGAAAGCTAAGTACCAGTAGGCAAGTAGGCCCTTATCAGGAATTGTTATAAAATCTGGTGGTCAAAACTCAGCTTGTTAGAAAGATTTTAATGTTGATTATAGCAATGAGTTTTGTATTGATCTTTCATAAGCTGTTGGTGGAATGTAGCGGGAGTGTAATAGGTTTTACAGTGAATAATATAGTGTATAGCTAAGTTGGCAAGTTGATGGGTCAATGAGTCAAAAGAGATCAGAGGGACAAGCCCTACCAACAAAACAACAAGCATTAGAGTGTGGTCACTGTGCTTGTGTATCTTTGTTTAATGGTAGTTCCCTCTAGATATGAATACCACATTCTTTCTTGCCATGAAACGCAGCTGTAGTTTGGAAACTGGTCCCTGCCTGTCTGAGGTGAAGCTTGGAGCTAAACAGGCATAGAAGGAAGATGGTCAAGCGTTCTTAGCTTTCTAAGTGGTATATATTGTTTTAGTTGTTGCAGGTGCTGAAGGGATTAGTCTTATTGCTAGAGAAGCATATGCAGGACTGAGATTTGATACCTTAGGTTTCACAGTAAGCCATGATTTGTCATTGTTCCTTGCTGGGTCCCTAAACTCCAGTTCCTCATGAAATGCCTCAATTGGGAAGGTGCTCAGTGCCGCATATCTGTTTGGGATATCAGGTTCTGGGCTTCGGTGGAGCCGTACTGTGCTGACATAACCAGTGAAGAAATACGGACAGTGGAAGATCTACTGAAGCCTCCAGATGATGAGGCTGAGCACTACAAGGTACACAATTGTCTGTTAAGAAAAACTGTTCCAGTCTTTCATTTGTTTTAATACTTTCTAATGCCGTGTGTCTTCCGAGAATAGGATGCCTTATTCAGTTATTATTACTGAGGTCCCATGTTCTTATAGATCCCACCCTTGGGGAAGCACTATTCCCAACGATGGGCTCAGGAGGACCTTCTGGAGGAGCAGAAAGATGGAGCTCGGGCAGCTGCTGCAGCTGACAAGAAGAAAGGCATGATGGGACCATTAACGGAACTGGACACAAAAGGTAACGAACAGCTCTAAGCTGGAAGCCCAGAAGGAATAAATACTGGAAAGAAATTAATTTGGAAGTTCGTGTGAGCCAGTGTTTCAAAACATTGCCCCACTTCCACCAGTGTTGCATATATCTGGATGACAGCGAGACCTTCCTGTGTTCACAGGTGCTGTTGTCATCTCCTTTTCTTCTTCCTAGATGTGGATGCCCTTCTGAAGAAATCTGACTCCCAGCATGAGCAGCCAGAGGATGGCTGTCCCTTTGGGCCTCTAACACAGCGTCTTCTCCAGGCTTTGGTGGAGGTGAGTCACAGGAGACTGCCCAGCTAACCTTTGACAAATGCATGTATTCTGCTGAATCTTCCCAGCCTCTTCCCTCTTAAGCATGGTTTCCTATAGATCCTATAGACACCTGATTGCTTTTTACCAGAAGTCCCACTACCCTTCTGCCTGTGGTTTCATTCCCTACCTGACTCTTTGCTCTCTGCTCACCATTTGATTAGGAGAACATTATATCCCCAGTTGAAGACTCTCCAATCCCAGAAATATCTGGTAAGGAATCAGGAGCTGATGGAGCCAGTACCTCTCCCCGAAGCCAGAACAAGCCTTTCAGGTGAACATCCTCTTATTTCTTTTGGTCACAATGGGGAGTGAGAAGGGAGATGGTGGAAGTCCATAGAGTTACTTTAGAGGAAAGCGGGCATGCCTAGTGCCCTTGGATATATACCCTCTGTGAACCAGATGTTGGAATACTTACTTGCTGTCTTTTTGCGATGAGTGGCGAGAACAGTCTCATAGCTGGTGGAGACCAAGCATGTTGCAAGATAGCATACTTGGCTCCCCTTTTCAAGACTGATAGAGATGACTCCTGACCACCAACTTTTGCCAGAATGGCTTTAACAGTGGCTTGGAAAGAAACCGCTGATTCTTCAATAATGTCTTACTGGTGAGCTTTCCCAATCAATCCCCCTGAAAACAGGGGTGGTTGTTGCCTGGGTTAGGAGGTTTTAAATATCACAACATGAAAATACATAGCACAGGCGATCAGAAGAATAAATAGTTGTGGGAGAAGTTGCTTTGCTTGTTTTATTGTTTTGTTTTGTTTTTATTTTTGAAGTGTTGCCACATCTTACACTGCTAAAACTGTCTTATTTTATTAAGAGGAGATGATGTGTTGGGGAACATCACTAGCCAGTCATGACAGTGTGGATTGTACACATTTAGCTTTAGTTGCTTCATTGGTCCCAATGAAAACTGGAGTCTTTGCAGGTTGCGATAAACTTTTAAAGAACAAACAGGCAGTATGTAGTTGTAAACGTTTGAGAGCCCCTTCAGATGAAGAAAAGACTTCTGAGCTGCAAAGGTACACAGTGACCACAACGTTCTTTTTTTTGTTTCTTTTTTATCATTCAGACACACCATCAATTTGACACTTAATGCCGTTGGCTCCATGCCCTGATGGGGGTAGCAGACAAGGTTGCAAGCAATGCTTGTGAATGTTGGGTCTTGCCAGTCCCATGATCTTCATGCTTTAGTTACAGCTTTGGTTACTACAGGGGGTTTGATAAAATAATGGTCTCTTCATATTGCAGTGTCCCACACACTAAGTCCTTGGAGGGTCGGATCAAAGAGGAACTGATTGCTCAGGGTTTGCTGGAGTCCGAGGATCGTCCAGCAGAGGATTCTGAGGACGAAGTCCTGGCTGAGCTTCGGAAGAGGCAGGCAGAGCTGAAAGCGCTCAGTGCTCACAATCGTGCCAAGAAACAGGAGCTGCTTAGGTGAGTTTGATTTTAAACTGAAGGAGTCGTTCTCCACCTCCCCCCCCCCCAAGATTAGGACACCACATGTAAGCTTTATGTGAAACTCCTGGAGGCCCACAATGTAAGTATACTGCATTTGAACATGATTGCCTAAACTACTTCTCACAAACGCTGAACACACAAAACAGCCCTGGAAGTGGCATTCAGAGCGTTTGGGAGAGTGCAGAGGAAACTAGTGACACCTAACAAGCTAGTCAAGGAGCAGCGTTTGAAGTATGTTCTTTAGAGCATCTCCCCTGGGAAATTTCTGCAATACTTGGGCATATAGAGAGGAGATAAAGTAGAAAGCAGGCACTGTTAGCAAGGCTGAAATACAAAGGTTAAAAAAGAGTCTAAGAAGGACTGGATAGCTCAAGGGAATGAGCACAAGATAAGGGGCCTTTCACCTCTACATCACCAATTCAAATCTGGCTTAGGTCAGTAGTGACTGAAAATCGTTACGCTCTGAAAGCAGTTTGACCTGTGAAATGAGCTGCTGACCTCCAGTTCAGTTCTAGTGGGGAATTGTCTATGTTGCAAAAAAAAAAAAAAAAAAAAAACCCAAACCAGCCAAGCCCCGTCACGGTTTGGCACTAATTGGCTCTGTTCTCAGCCTTCTGAGCCTAAAGATGGTGCAGGTATAAAGGACTGACTTGTCCTTTCATCTTTAGCGGTGACTCCTTCAGAGCAGGGTTCAGCTAAATGAGGGGTGTGTGTGTGTAAGTGTTTACTGCCATGCCTCATGCTGTACTTCTTCTGTGGATGAATGGAGAATTTCAGTTTTCAGTGCTGTCCAGTCTGGGTGTTAAATGCATGAGGTACATTGGGGGAGGGGACCAACCAAGCAGTTGGGTAGTTCTGATTCCTTGTTCTGTGGATTATGAAAGCTTAAAGATGCAAACAGTTAAGAGAGCCAAGGCCTCTTTCTCTGGCAACGTAGTGTAAATGAAACTGGAGTTCCTCCTCCGAGGGAAGGGCCTGCAGGTCGGAAATGATGCACAGACCTTTTACATTTCATTTGCATAATGTGAAAGGGATTCACAGCATGGCGCATCTTTCTTGGCATATGTCTGTTAATCCTTTAATTTTATCATATGTATGTATTTGACAGCAGTATGCAGGTGGAAACCAAAGGCTTTTTATCAGCCAGGGTGTTCACTATCAAAACTTTCAAGGACCTGGACTCGGAAGTCAAAGACAAGGAGGCAATTCTGCCTCCGGTGGATTTAAGGCTGAGAGCGCTATTGGGGTGGGCATTGAGTAGGAATGAGTGAGGCTTGGGCGAGGAGTGACAGAAGGAAGGATAGATCGAGGTAGGGGAGAGGGATTAACAGAGGACTGGGGATTGAGCAGACACTTATGTGATACAAAGAACACCTTGGAAAATGATTGTGCACTTTTCCAGTGTAGAGAGGAAATAGACTGCATGTGTAAGACATGGTAAAATTTTGGAACTCGCGTCCTGTCATTTATGGAGGATATTCTTCTAATGTGACACAAAACTAAGTTATTCTGTAACATTGTATTATCTACGGAAATGTGAACTGTATTGATTAGAACTAGAGCTGTGCCTGAGCCTCTGGTCCATGCGCAGTATTGAATCGCAGACAGAAACCTCGAGCTGTTTCTCTCTTTGCAGACTTGCAAAAGAGGAGATGAACAAGCAGGAGCTGCGTCAGCGAGTGCGGATGGCGGACAACGAGGTAATGGATGCCTTCCGGAAGATCATGGCTGCACGGCAGAAGAAAAGAACACCAACTAAGAAGGAGAAGGACCAGGCCTGGAAGACTCTGAAGGAGCGGGAGAGCATCCGGAAGCTATTGGATGGTTAACAGGGCCAGCGCAGGAGGCCTGGCCCGACTCAGCGCAAGTTCTCCTCTGAGCCCCAACTCATTTGCAGCCTGGTTGCGTTTACTTTAACCGGTGTCTTCAGGTATTCTGGCCTTCCCTTCAGACGCCTGAACGTGGTTTTCCTCCTGGAAGAGCCCTTTGATGGTACAGGGGTGCCTGGGAGGGGAAGGGTGAGTGGGGGGATTGAACCTTTTTACACCTCTCAGGGGGGGTGGGCTGGGTGAAGATAAGGTCCCAGCAGGAATGTAGGAAGGGTTTTGCTCTGAAGCTTTGTAAGCTTGACTCTGGTCAGGGGGAAGGGAAACTTCCCATTTTCCTGAAGTGCTGGTGCTCTGAGTTTGTCCTCTGATTTTATGGTTTTTCATTCACTGATTAGCATCTGTTCTCGAGAGGTTTCCTTACTACTTATTGGAATCCATAAGGCCAATGGGACCTGGCAAATGGGATGCAACACTCCTGCTGGAGGAGGAGCCGGGACACTTCTGCCCCAAGCGAGAGGCAAATGGACAGTGGACGAGCATTTTTTAACTCTACCCTTGAGCAGGCAGTCGTGGCAGCAGCTCCTGCAGGCTGACTTCATGTCTCTCCACAGTGAACCTATACGAAAGAAGAAGAATGGTCCTTCTGTGACAGTGTTGTTTTAAACTAGAACGTTTCTTTCCTTCTTATACTTTTTTCAAAATCTCAATTTCACTGGTGTTACTAGGGACTAAACATGGGTTTCTTTACACTGGGGGGGGGGGGGGGGGAACTACGCCTGTGGAGGAGAATGAGATGCTAAAAGCTATTACTGTATTTAATTAAGCACTGGTTTGATGTTTCTTTAGGGGAAACTGCTGAGAAACGGTGAAGGGAAGTGGCTGGAAATTTTTTTTTTTTTTTTTTTTTACATAGCATCCAACCCAGGTACTTTACAACAACGAAAATGAATGAAAATGAACCCCTGCCCACAAAGGGTTTATAATCTCCATGGGTGCTCGAGCCAACGGGCAATAAAGGATTGGCAGTAGGCAAAGCTGGATTTGAAGCCCAGTCTCATTCCCCCTTCTCTCCCCTTTGGAACAGAAAGGGATAAATTGGAAAGGTTACCCTGGTGAGGGAAATGAGTGTTTAAATTAGGGAGGGCTGGTAGGGGTGAGGGAGCAGCTCTGGGCAGCAGTCCTGACTTCTGAAGGCGTAGGCAGCCCTTTTAGTGAGAAGGAGCTCATGGCGCACGGTGTCACGGCTGCTTCTCCTTGCGAGGACCGCGTCCTCCCCTAAAGACAGTCTCATTGATTTGATTGTCGTATCCAGCACCCCCCATCATCCCGGGTTTTGACACCTGACCTCCAAAATGATTCACTGGTAGACTGATGTGGGATGCTCTGGATATAGTTAGTGATTTGGAGCTGAATTGGGGACATTTCATTTTTCCTTCCCCTGTTCAGCTCTTTTGTCATTTGACTTTCTAAAAGATTGTTGAGTTTGGGGTTTTAACGCCTAGCTGGGCCAGAGGCCTCGTCCATATCATTGATCTTTCTTTACTTTTCTCATGGCCTCCTTCTTACCAGATACTCCCAGAAGAGGATTGTAGGTCATTCCGGGAGCCCTTTAGGGGGAAAACGCACAGCTTTTCCCCTCAAGCACCATCTCGTTGAGGATTGTTTCAAGGTGTTTGAAGAGCATGTAAGATGTTTGTTAGATGCATCTGTGGACTTCCTCTCCGATTCGGGGTCTCTGATCTCTAAAGTATATTTGGGGAAGGAAGGGGAGGGGGAGGCTTGCAGAAGGGGAGCAACAGTGACCCCCTTTGTAGAACTTTATTTTGCTCCACTCTTTTGAGTATTGTGTACTCCCATTACATGAGTCCTTGTTTACTGCGAAGAGAACAGATTTAGCTGCTTGCGTGCGCACGAGAAGCCCAGCTTCCTTTTAAGATGTGCAGAGAAGTTGCTTGAGCCTGCTCTAGGTGTTGGTTACCATCTCTTCTCAGATTGCTTTCTGGCATCTCTATGAGCCATAATAACTGGAACTGTGCAGCAAACCCAAAGACTTTAATAGTGTAACAACGTCGTAAGATTGACAGAATGGTAGTTCAAAGTAAGATATTGGGTATCTGGTTTTTTTTTGTTTTTTTTTTCAAATGAACCCATGGCCGCCTTTCCTTTACAAATGTGATGGTCCCTGGCTAGTTAGGAAAGTCCCGGCTGGGTCCGACCTGTGTGTGTTGGGTTTTGGCTGCATGGATTGTATTGGTTTCTGCTCACGAAGACTCCAGCCATTGCTTGGACCATCATGCCGTTTCCCAGAGCTCGTCTACCATATGCTGTCTGCTGGCACCGGAAACCCAGCTGAAGTTAGCTGTGCACGCAGATGGAAATCTGCTCTGAAACTTTCGGACGTTGAACCTCTCTACTCTATGGGAGTGTGTATGTATGTATGGTTAAAAAAAAAATAATAATTTTCTTTCCTTTTTTTTTGTAAAAGACACTGAAGTCTCCTGAAAAGAAAATAATTGCTACAGTGTGTTTTTGTTTTTAAATTAAAAAAAAAAAACAAAACCCAAAAAACTGCTTTTGTTTGAACAGTTTTGAATCTGGTTTCAAAATGGGAGCAGGGAATGGAGAGTTAGCCCAGTGAGGAGGGGTGAAATTTGAAAGTATGGCAAGAGAAGAAAAGTATGGGACCTTCCAGTGGTAGAAAGGCAGAAAGGATACCCCGTGCTATAGCAGCTCTGCTTGTACAATGAATCTTACGTACCTGGGTTTTGGATTATATGCGTGCACATTTTTAGCTATTTTTCCCACCAAAAGAAACAATTATTTGTGTGCACAGAATCTACTGCATGGTACTATTATTGCATTAAATTCCTAGTTAGCAGCAGCAATTAGCTCACCGAGCGTCAGTTCAGGGACCAAGTGTTCTCGTGCACGTAAACATGAATCTCCTTTAGTGAGGTCTGAGCTGTGCTGGTAACAAATGGCAGAGTGAGACAGATTGTGAAACTTCCATCAGATAATTAAGTCTGAATTGTATCGCCCAAGACATTCTGGCTATTGGCAGTTGCCAGCATCTGCGTAGCTTTGCCCTAAGGGTCAGCATACAAGCAGCATCCACCATACGGGACCCTGGGGGGCCTGTTGCAAAGCTTTTTCTTCCCCTGCCCATAGATGCAGAATGGGAGAAAAGCCTTAATAACCCAGATCCATTACCAGTGTTACTGAGGCTGCTGTGCTTTTATGGGGGGTACTACTGACTTCTGAGCTCCTTCCTAGATCCAGTGATTTAGTTCATGCTAAAATATTTACTGTGGCAAAGCTGTTGGTGATATGTGATAATAGATGTAAAAATGAAATCTTCTATAACCTGTAACGAGTTTTAATCCACACTAAACTGAAGAGTTAGAAATAAGCTAGAGGCACAATGCATGACCAAGAAAGAGGTCCAGGGCTGAAACCAAGTCCCCTTGCTGTTCCCAGACTAGCTAGCGGCTCGGTAGAGACAGCAGCCATAATCCCCAGGGTTGGTTTGGGTACTGTAGGCCTTGCCCCAGCATCCTGATGGATGATATCAGTCAATTTCATACTCTTGCGTTATTAACAGCAGGTACTGCTTGTGACTCCATCACTGCAAGTAGCAAGATTAACCTGTACTCGGCGTACTGCTGTTATCTGCTCTGCTCCAGAAATGGAATTTGGTACCACAGGTCCTGATTGGGGGTGGGGGGTTAGAAAAATGTTGAAGGCCTGGCTCTTTGAGCCAGGAGATAGGTCTATGGAGTGGTTGTGTTTCTATGATTTTAGAAATTCAATGTATTTTATTTTTTGGTTCTATACTTTAAGGCCTATGGCAGGAAAGCAGCGATTATCAAATATTATTTACTTAAATTTCTTAGTCGCCATTTCGAATTAAAGCCATGGGTGACCTACTTTGAAATCCTTGGCTCAGTGTGCTGCAGTGGTCAAAAAAACAAATAGAATATTAGAAATTATTAGGAAAGGAATGGGGAATAAAATGAAGAAATGTCATAGTACCTCAGGATCACTCCTTGGTGAGGTTGCACATGTGTGCAGTTCTGGTCGCCGCATCTCAAAAAACACATAGCTGCATTGGGCAAAATTACAGAGAAGGGAGACAAATGATAAAGGGGATGGAACAGCTCCCCTATGAGAAAAGGCTAAAGAGGTTAGGTTTGTTTTACTTGGGGAAAAAAGATGGCTGAGGGGGATATGATAGAGGTCTACAAAATCATGAGTGGAATAGAACAGGCAAATGTAAATCTATTTATTTAGTCTTTCCAAAAATACAAAGACTGAGGACACTCCGTTAGAAAGTAGCACATTCAAAAGAAATCTGAGAAAAATCGTTTCACTCAACGCACAATTAAGCTTTGGATTCATTGTTGGACGATAATGTTAAGGCAGTTATTGTAGCTGGGTTTAAAAAAGGTTTGGACAAGTTCCTGGAGGAGTTAAACCATAAAATGTTATTAACCAAGCAGATTTAAAGAATAGCCACTGCTTATCACTGCGTGATAGCAGCATGGGCACTCTTTACTGTTTGGGATCTTGCCAGGTACTTGTGTCCTGGATTGGCCACTATTGTGAGTTGATGGACCCTCACTCTGACCCAGTATGGTGATTTGTATGTTATGTTCTTACAAAATAATATTTAATTTCCTGCAGTTAGAATTGAGAGTTCCTGAAGCAATCCTGAAAGTTTTGCTGCTTGGAGTGGGTCTCATTTATATTAGGAATCCTTGGAAGCTTCCAGATCCCTGACCCTGTGGTCCAGGGGATGGCAATTTAAAAATAAGATAAAAGTTCCACCTCACATCAAAGTAATTTGGAAGATCAAAGGCTCTGGGACTGATACCAGGGTGGAATCAGGCTGTTGGCACTAATTTTTTAAAAAGAGTTACAGCAGCTTTTAAACTAGAACAAGAGGGAAAGCCAACCTAGAGATTCCAATAAAAGCAAAAGTATTCCATGTGCCTATAAGTAAAAAAAACCATCTGAGCTAAAGGATTCCAAGTTATACCTATCAACTGAAAAGCAGGTTGTTAATACAAACAAAACACACTTTGAAATGTTTGTATGCCAATCCCAGGAGAACTAGTGTATAGCAGTGAATGATGATAGACATAATTGGCATCTCAAGAGACCTGGTGGAAGGAGGATAACCATTGGGATGGTGCTATACTAGGGTACAAATGATATTGCAATGATAGGGAGGATCGATTTGGGCCGGGGTGTGCTTCATGTCCAGGAAAGCATAGAGTCCAAGAGGATAAAGATCATACAAGATACTAAATGCTCAGTAGAATCTTTATGGGTAGAAATCCCATATGTGTTGGGGAAGAGTATAGTGATAGGAGTATACCACCTAGTCAAAGTGATGAGATGAACAATGAAATGCTAAGAGAAATCAGGGAAGATAACCAATTTGGCAATGCAATAATAATGGGAGATTTCCAATATTAACTGGGTAAATGTAACACCAGGACATACTAGAGAAAAACTTTCTGGAATGAATAAAATGACTGCTTCGTGAAGCAATTGGTTCAGGGAACCAACAAAAGAGGGAGCTATTTTAGATCTAAAAAGGTACAGCTGTGAAGGTTAAGAGTGTACAACAGGCATGAACATTGTTTAAAAATACCATCTTAGAAACGCAGTCCAGATGTATTCCATGTATTAAGAAAGGTGGAAGAAAGGCCAAACAATTATCAGCATGGTTTAGCCAAAAGAATTCCTTCAAAAAATTAGAAGTATCCATCTGAAGAAAATAGGAAAAAGCTTAAGCATTGTCAAGTTAAATGTAAAACATTGAAAAGAGAGGCTAAGAGAGAATTTGAAATGGTTAGCGGTGGAGGCAAAAATTCATAATAAATAAAAAGTTTTTAAAATATATCCAAAGCAAGAAGCCTATGAGGGAGTCAATTGGACCATTAGATGATTGAGGGGTTAAAGGGACTCTTAGGGAAGATAAGGCCATAGTAGAAAAACTAAATGAATTCTTTGCTTCCGTGTTTACTAATGAGGATATTGGGGAGATATGGGTTCTGGAGACTGTTTTCGAGGGTGATGATTCAGATGACCTGAACTAAAGCACGGTGAACCTGGAAGATGTAATAAGCCAGACTGAGAAACTAAAGAGTGGCAAATTACCTGGATCAGATGGTATACATCCCAGGGTTCTGAAAGAACTCAAAAATTAAATTTCAAATCTATTAGTAAAAATTTGTAACCTATCATTAAAATCGTCCATTGTACCTGAAGAGTGGAGGCTGGCCAATGTAACCTCAATATTTAAAAAGGGCTCCAAGGTTGATCAGGGAAACTATAGACCAGTGAGCCTAACTTCAGGGCCAGGAAATATCATGGAAACTATTCTAAAGAACAAAATCACAGAACAATATAGAAAGACCTAATTTAATAAAACTCAGCCAGTATGGATTTACCCCAAGGGAAGACTTGCCTCACAAATCTGCTACATTTTTTTGACGGGGTTAATAAACATGTATAAAGGTTTACCGATTGATGTGGTGTATTTGCATTTTCAGAAGGCATTTGACAAGTCCCTTATGAGAGGCTTCTAAGAAAACTAAAAAGTCATGGGATAGGAGTTGATGTCCTTTTGTGGATTGCAAACTGGTTAAAAGACAGGAAACAGAGAGTAAGATGGTCGCTGCATCTCAAAAAATTAGTTTCACTGGAAAAAGTACATAGAAAGGCGACCAAAATCATAAAGGGAATGGAATGGCTCCCCTATGAGGAAAGGCTAAATAGGTTAGGGCTGTTCAGCCTGGAGAAGAGATGGCTGAAGGAGGATATGACAGAGGTCTATAAAATCATGAGAGGACTAGAATGGGTAAATGTGAATTGGTTATTTACTGTTTCAGATAATAGAAGAACCAGGGGACACTCCATGAAATTAGCTAGTAGCATATTTAAAACAAATCGGAGACCATTCTTTTTCACTCAACATACAATTAAGCTCTGGACTTCGGTGCTGGAGGATGTAGTTAGGGCAGTTAATGTAGATGGGTTTAAAAAAGGTTTGGATAAGTTCCTCTAGGAGAAGCCCAAAAACTGCTATAAAACAAGTTGACTTGGGGAATAGCCACTACTATTACTGGCATTAATAGCATGGGATCTACTTAGTGTTTTGGTACTTGCCAGGCACTTGTAACCTGGATTGGCCACTGTTGGAAACAGGATGCTGAATCAGTATGGTAAAATTTTAAAATTTCTAATATATAACTTGCATTATTTGTGATGCAGCAGGATAGGTCAATCTTGTTAGTTCAATTGGCATAATGTTGCTGCTGTACCATGGTTTTCATCATTGGTCAGCAATTATCCTGGTTCCAACCCAAATGCTGTTCTTTAAGAGAAACAAAACAAAAAAAAAACCCCCACCTCTTAAATGTGATTGTATTAAAGTGAGAATAAGAACATGTTTTGCCATTCTGGGTCAGACCAAAGGTCCATCAAGCCCAGTATCCTGTTTCCAACATTCGCCAATCCAAGTCACAAGTACTTGGCAGGAGATTCCTAAGTGCAATAGATTCCATGCTGCTCATCTCAGGGATAAGCAGTGGGTTTCCCCAAGTCCTTCTTAATATTCCTTTATGGACTTTTCTTCCAGGAACTTGTCCAAACCTTTTTCAAACCCAGCTATACTAACAGCTTTTACTACATTCTCCAGGAATGAATTCCAGAGTTTAGTGATGCGTTGAATTAAAAAAAAACCTATTTTCTCCTTTTTGTCTTAAATGTATCAGCTAGTAACTTTATTGCAAATGAATAGCAGGCCTCAATTTAGAGCCCTAAGTATCAGGTGCTTAAATTTAGTTGTAAAACTTACTGGATGACTTTAGCTGAGTTATTCAGTGGGATACAAATCTCACTGAATATACCAACTTAGGTTCAAAGTTAGCTGAGTAAGCTTACTCATGTAACTTTATACCTGTTTTCCTCCATGATCAGACTTACTCTGCTAAACATGGCGCTACCCAAGTAAGTTTAAGCCCAACCTCTGGAATGCCTATGCATTGCCTCCTTTTATTATTATTATTTTTTTAAATATGGGTAAGTTTTAGCAGGGTCATGACTTGCATGGCTAAAACGTATCTGCTTCAAGGAGCAGAAAATTAAAACCCTCAAGTTTGTCTGACTCAGTTCCAGATTTAGCTAGGAAAACCTGCTGAATATTGACCTCCTTAGGACCCTGTCTGAAATTAGGTGCCTAAGTTAGGTTTCTAAATTTAGGGATTCTGCTTTAGTTGAAGCTAGGCACACTGGATGTACCATTGGGTGTTTATCTGTCACTTACTGTGTGACTATAAATACTGGCTCGTAGGGGGCCATATTCGGCGGCTTTTCGCCATCTAGCATGTAAATTATCTGGCTAAATGCTAACATTTGAATATTTTGGGCATTTATCACAACTCATATCTATCATGTCATATATAACTCATTATCCATCTAAAATTTAACCACATAATGTAGGGGTGCCCTGGGGTGGAGTTAAATTATCTATCTAACTCTGGTTGGGCTGCAGCTGCACCATGGAATATCCAAAGCTAGCTGGATAGGTTGATCTGGCGAACTTTGCAAGCTGGCCCATGACTGAATAGTACCCCCTGAGTTTTATCCCCGATTTAATTGGATTAGTTCCGTTCAACATTAAGTAGGGATCCACAACCCTGCAGACAGTGAAATATGCAGATATTGTGGGCAGGGTTTTGGACTGTGTTTGTAAATTGTGATTTTTTTTTTTTTCTGTCCCATCTTTGTCTGGAATAGGAGGTGCCATGGGCTTGGATACTATGAAATCCTCAAAAATGTGTAGAAAGATTGCTGGGATTATTTATTTATTGCAGAAGTTCTCTGGAGTTTGAGGGCAGGAGTGCCTTTTCTGTGCTTCCCCACAGCTGTGGGACCTAAGTTCTCCCTTTAGATTGACGGAGAAGAGCGACTGAGGAATCTCATGTGGTACACGTGCTGGCAAGCTGCCCAGAGACCGTTAAACTTCTCCAAGGAGGGGAAAAAAGGTAAAATGAATCACAATAGCCAAACTTGGAGAAGCCTGAAAATTGTGGCAATTGTAACTTTTATATATTGTGGTCACAATTTCCAAGGGGCACTCTCAATGAAGCTAACACAAATGTCACAAGGAGTGACATTCCTGTGAGTGTTGCATTGCTGCCGTATAGGGGGGGGGGGGGGGGGGAATGCTGTGGGCCGAAGTGAAACTGTGTTCAGACAAAGTCTTGTCAATTGTTTGAGGGACCACAGAGATGCTGAAGGGCTTTTGCCAAAAGACTGGCTTGCCATGCGGTGAACGGTGTGTGTGGAGTGAAGTTCCAGAATCTGGCACTGCACCACTAGAGGGAGCCAATTTCTTGGAAAGGGCGGCCTGATTTTAAAGCAGCGTTGACTCAGCCTGTAGGAGGTCTGGTGTTTAACACCTCCGTTTCAAAAGTCTGGACCAGATGCTGAAGTTCTCAGCCAGATTCTATTACCTTTTGAATTACAGAGACTCTGACATCCAGCCTCAGCCTTATACAGGAACGGAATAATAGATTCTGGGTCTGGTTGGCCCATGACAAAATCACAAGGTTTCATCCAGGTCCTCATGCATCCCCCTTTTCCATTTGCTCCTCCCTTGTTTTCCCCCCATGGTTCCTCTCTCCCACTCTCATCATGTATTTCCAGGGTCAGGTGCTTGCGGAGGGGTGAAGAAACATGCTACATTGTTCAGCCATTTCATATCCAGGCAAATGGAATATGGCACATAAGACCACAGCTCCCATCTAGTCTGTCCATTTTCCCAATCTACTACAATATCAGAGAACCAACTACATCTGTGGCTTTACCTCTGCTTCCGGATCGCTTCCTGTCTGACCCATATTTCCTTGAATTCTGATAGTGCTTTTGCCCTTAGCATCTCCCTTGAGAGACTGTGTCGAGCATGCTTCGCCTTTCCCTTGAGGTCATGTTTCTTTACGTTACTATTGAATCTTCTTTCTTTCAAATTTTTCTCATAACCCTTTATTCTAGAACTTCTTCTCTGCCAAACATGCTTGCTGTGTATGCTTTATGCCTTGATGCTATTTGAATGTCTCTGTGCTCCCTCTCCTCCACGTAGATATGTCTTAGATCTCTCATCTCTTGCAGACTCTACAGTTTTTGCTAGCTCTTCATCGGATTGCCTCTACTATAAGTTTGTATCCTGTAGTTCTATACAAAAAAAAACCCCAGACATTTCAAATATAAATTATCACTGTTCTTTGGCCTAGCTTAAATCAGATATTCTCTCCCCACTTCCTGATGGTCTTGAGTCATGGCCCCTGGTTAGCACCCTGTCATGCAGCCTCTGAACTGCTCTATGATGAACACTTCTGCTATTAATGTCAGCTTGGTACCATCACGTTTCAGAATTGATTAATCCTAGAAAAATAGAAAATTTAAACTAAAAAAAAAAAGTAGGGTAACCTTCCTAAAAGGAAATAACTTAAAAGAACCAAACAGGCCTGAAACTAGCGGGGGTGAGCAGACTGCAACTGCACGGGGCAGCACACCCGGGGGGGGAGGGGAGGGGGGACAGCAGTGCAAAAAGTAAGGAAGGGGCCCAAGAAAGGAAGAAGAAGAAAGCAGAGGCTGATATAGTTGTTGGTGGGACCCCATCCCACTGGCAGTGAAGAAAACAGAGTCCCTTGATGCTGCCAGTGGACCCCATCCCGTCAGTGGTGAAAAAAAAAAAGGGCCTTGCATGACCAGACTAGGAGCCAGAAAATGAGGGAGCACGTTCTGCTGCCGCTTCTCCTGCACTGGCCCCAAGATGATAAAAAAAAATAAAAAAAAATTACAAGGCTAACACTTTCGCTATACTGATCATGCGATACATGAGATCAGATAGAGGAAGTGCTAAGAATACTGTGAGGCCAGCACAGGAGGAGCAACTGAACGGCTCATGTATTTTCATCAAGGAGGCACAAGCAACAGCAGCGACGGTGAAGTAAGACAGGCATTGGTGGGGTTGCTAGCAAAAAGAGGGAGCCTGCCTAGGTTTTGTGTATGTGTGTATGAGAGCAAAGGAACCTGCCTGGGGTGTGTGTGAGAGAGAGAATGGGAGCCTGCCTGAGGGATTGGGGGGGGGGGGGAGGGGGGGAGAGCATTGGGAGTCTGCTGGGGAAGTGGGGAAAAGTGAGTGAGAGCATTGGAACCTGCCGTGTGTGTGTGTGTGAGAGAGTTTACCTGGTTGTGTGTGTGAGAACATGGGAGTCTGCCAGGGAAGTGGGGAGAGGTGAGTGAGAGCATTGGAACCTGCCTAGGGGTGTGTGTGTGTGTGAGAGAGAGGTGGCCTGTCAGTAGCTGAAGTGAAGAGGAAGACCTAGGGCTACTGGAAAATCCCAGCCAAAGAAAGCTGAAGATGCACAGGGGTGTGTGTGGGTAAATATATATAGATAGATATAAGAAAGAGAGGAGAAAGTTTGTCCACCCCATTCCCACTAATCCATGACAATCTCAGGGTGACTGGAAATCAAAAGTTCCCATGTATGGAGAGTGATTTTTTTTTTTTTTAATCATCCTTATTAGTTTTAATTTTTGAATGTTATTTGTCTGCTGTTTTGAAATTTTATTGGAGTTTGGGAAATTTTTAAAAAATTGTATCTGAGTTTTTAATTCACTCTTCTATTTGTTTTTGAAAAAAAATTTTTTTAGTATGTTTTACTATTCTGATAATGTATTTATTATATTTCTTGATTTTATTGTTTGATGTTTGAGGAATGATGATGGTTCTGATTTTCTATTGTTGCACTGCATAGAGTATGGCTTGAGCTAGAAACTGTAACAGTTTTTGCCTGTATATTTTTATTTATACCTTATGATTTCTCTATTCTGTATTTGGTGAAAGTTTGTTTGCGTTCCACATGTGTGACTGAGGTTAGGTATTCTCCTAGTAGGAAATGTATTTGTGCTTTAGGGCCTGGTATAATATTTGCAGTGTTGCCTTTTCATAGGTAGGTTTTATACTGTTTTAGTACTGTCTTGGTATGGGAGGTTTATTATATTGAAATTGTAATTCAGTTTACTCATGGCATTATGAAAGTCAAGCTCACATCCAATGTGTTACAATAGACCTAATACTATATGGCCTCCTTTTTGCAGGAATTTCTGGTTGGCACCACAGCAATGCATGTAAATATAATGTAAGTGATATTTTTACCTCAGAATATTGTACATTGATCTTGTTTCATGTAAAATCTATTATAAATGCATAATTTTTAATTGTGTATGGAGAAGGCAGATGTGTGTATGCTTGTGTGTGCAAAGCTGTAAGGTTCACTTGGAGCACCTAATACTCTTATACAAGCCAGGTGTTGAAGGAGGTGTCAGTTTTCAACGTTTGTATTGCTGGAGGACGCTGGGCTTTTTTAGGTGAACCCAGGACAGAGACTGAATGGAGAGGAGAAGGAAGGGGGCAGCACAGCAATTGTTCACATAGGGCAGCAAAAAAAGCTAGTATCAGCCCTGGACCCAAGAAGCTACTGAGTTGTATAAACTGAGCAAATCAATTTATGGGCTATGTGTTACACTTTTGAGGGACTAAATTGATAAAACCAGTCTTCTGCAATTTTGCAACAGCCCCCAATGATAGCAAGGGTACCTAAAGGCCAGATTTTAAAAGGGTCACTCGCGCAACACCCGTTACGTGTAGAAGGGCCGGGCCCTGCAAAAGGGGTGGGCTGGGGGGCATGGTCTGGGTGGGGAGGGGTGGAGCGGGAGGTGGGCCAGGACTGGCGCTATAAGCTGCATCTAGCTGGAGCGGGGAGGTTACTTCTGCTCCGGAGAAGCAGTAAGTAACGAAACAAAAAAAAAATGTAAGGAGCTAGGAAGGGGTTAGGGGTTGGGGAGGAGAGGGGAAAGGGTAGGAAGGTTACGTGGGGTATAGGGAACTGGGGAAGCCCTACTTACGACGCCACGTATCGCCGCCCCCCCGCTCGGAGGAGGCCACCCGCTCGTACATGCGCACACAGACATTAAAATCTGGCGCGCATGTATGCGCGGGAAGTGTATTTTATAACATGCGCGCGCTAACGTGTGCCGGGAACCGCTCACCCATGGACGCACGCGGCTTTGAAAATCCGGCCTTAACAGCTCCTGGAACTAAATTTTATAGGAGTCCATCTGATGAGGTTACACTGAAGATGTGATGCTTGCAGCTCGACTTCCAACTCCATTGATCACCATTATGACCCCCATTCCCTACTAGATAGTATCATCATAGTAAATCACTACAGATAAAAACCAAAATGGCCATTTCAGTCTGCCTGGTAACCTTACCACAGCACTGTGTCCATAGTACCACTTTTATTTTCATCTCCTTGATCAAGCCCTGCAAATCCTTACGAGGCAGTGCACATCCTGACAAGCCTGTATAAATAACAAATATTTTTATTAGAAGATATCACTTCCCCCTTACCTCTACCAGAAGACCATTTTTTAAAGTCTCCTAGAGGTGCCCTCCCTCCCCCAACTAGATGGTGGACTGGATTGGACACTAGTAGAGGGACAGACAACTGCAATTCATTCATTCAGAGGAAAGAGGGGTGATTAGTGGAGTGACTCTGGATTTGTCCTCTGGCCAGTTCTATTCGTTACCTTTCGGGCGATGCCATATTGGGACGCGTTAAAAGGGTGCTCATGACTGAGCGCCCGCACCCTTAACGCGCGGTGAGAGGTGGCTGTCAGCCACTTAGGAAAACGACACTCAACTCAATTTTAGAGCGTCTGTTTTCCAAACCTGACAGGCACACTTTTTTTTTTGGGGTGGGGGGGGACGACGACATTTCTCTAATTTTTAATTCCTTTAACTTAATATCTCCAGAGCTGGTGTTAATTTTTGAGAGTAAAAATGTGCTCCTCTGGCACCCTTTTATTTTTTTTTTTTTTTTTTGGCATGGAGGGGGAATCATTAATAGCCTCATCAACATGCATTTGCATGTGATGAGGGCTATTACCTACGGGCACGATTGGGTGCGCGTTTTGGACGTGTTAACCCCTATTTTGCATCGGGGGCTATGGACGTGCATCCATTCGCAGATTAAACTGTGCGCTGCAGCCAGCGCACGGTACAGCATCGGCCTGTTTGTGCGCAATACTGCAGAGGAGGGGGTGTGCACTTACTTATTTTTTATTTGAAATGAAATAAAAAATGCTTATGGAACAGGAAAAAAAAAGAAAGGGGCCAGGGTAACTATTCCTGACACCATGCTCCCCCACTATTAAAAAACAAAAAAAAACCAAAACACTGTTGCAGCAAAAAAAATTTTTTTTTAAAGCCTCCACTCCACCCATGGTCTTTCTGTACCCTTTGCCTTCACCAACTCCGGAGCAGTAACATTTGGCAATCACTTTTGCCTCATATGGATTTCTTAAGACCCATAAATGCCTTAAGATGGGTCTGGAGAGGATGCAAGCAGAGCCCAGGAGGTAAAAGCGGGGCTTTAATTTTGAAGTAATTTCCTGGTAAAAAAAAAAAAAGGAACGAGAAGTGATTTAAGAAAGCTTCAAGAGTACATATGTGCTTGGTAGCTAAGATTCAATGTAAAAAAATACAAGAATACAGAATTATGCATTTGGGGGTGCAGAAATCCAAGGGAGCAATACACAGTGGGTCCAACAACACTGGCTAAGGATGGATGTGTTTAGAAGTCATTTGTGAATTTAGAGTTCTCCCACTAACATACGTCATGTGACTGTAGCAACTGTGAGATCATAAGAGGTATTTATTTTATTTAATAATATTTCTGTATCGCTTCACTGATTACAAAATTGTGATTTACAACATATTAAAAAATTCCAAAATAAAATACATAATAAAACATCAAATTAAAATAAACAATATTAAATATGCAAATCAAAATATAACATGCACATCAGATGCACAGATCGCACTTCTTCAATCCTACTCAGTAACAAAGCCCCATCAATTATTTATTATTGTATTCCTTCTCAATTATAGCCAGATCATATATTATGTGCAGAATCACAAGAAAAGCCAGTTGTTTTGGGAAACCGCCTGTGTTATAAGTGAGGGAGAGAAGATTTTGCAATCCTGAACAACTGAAAGCAATAGAGTAGTGCTGCTTTTGTGACAACTGAGACAGGGAAGCTTGGTATTGCTTTATTACTATAACTATTATCTTTGCACTAGCAGGCTGATGCAATACAGTGCTCTTAGCCTAGATTCACCACAATAACTCCCCATGTAATAGTGGGATTAGCACTTCCAAAACATGTCTAAACCAGCACATAGCTAATAGTGCTCATCACATGTAAATGCCATGTAGATAAGGATATTAGGTATTACTCCCGATGTAAATAATCACCGTGTGCCTGACGCACACCTTTTAACAAGCAAAACTTAACACCAGCCTGGAGCTGGTGTTAAGTCTTTGTGCACTCCAAGCCACCACCACAAAAGAGCCAAAAAGAGTTTGGAAAAAAAATCTTGACGGTGGTCAAGTTAGGAAAATGAACACTCCGTTTACAAGTGTCTGTTTTCCTAACCCATGGTTGTGCACAGGTTAGGAAAACGGACATTCGTTAATTGAGCATCTGTTTCCCTAACCAGCGCACAGCTACATCTCCTGGGCGTCCGATGCCATGGTTGCGCTAGGGATGCACAATAATAATTTTGTAATAATGTGTAATAATTTTGCTGAATTGCTTTCTTTCTGCTGGGCAGATAATAAAATGCTGCTATTCTGGAAGCTACTGTGTGTTGATTCAGAGTGTAAGTGAATGTATGGTCCTTTTGAGTTTGAGATCCTGCAGTGGAAATGGTAGTGGTAGTTTGGTTTGGGATTTGTGTTCAGGGCAGTGGATCTCATCCAGGGAGGATGTGCTTGGGGGGGATACCAGCGCTGTTTGTGTTTCAGAATAAAGAAGCACCCCAGGGAAGCGGCCTGGGGGTTCTGACTCTGTATTTTGCTTTACGCACACAGTGAACCTATAACAAACTGGGAGTGAGATAATGATGTGCACCAACCACAAGGGAGAACTCTGGGTGATCATGTCTGATAGCGAAACAATGTGATACGGTGGTGAGCAGAGGGATGCTAGGGTGCATGGGTGTGGCATTCGCAGTAGAAAAAAAAAAAGGTGATGATGGTCTCTGTCGAGGTCATTGGTGAGCGTACCTGGGAACTCTCCGGATTTGGCCCGGAGACTCTGGAATTCTAAAAGAATTACCGGGTTTCCAGGCCAATGCCGGAAATCTCCGGGTGCTGCAGCAAAACCAATCTGCTTTTACCCGGAAAGAAGAAAGGAACGTCATTGGTCTTGCGCGATTGAAAAAGGAGGAACTCGACCGTGATTTCTACCATCTCCGGACCTTTTTAACTCTTAACTTCGCTTCCTCGTGACACTACCTGCTCCTGCACAGCCTGTTTCCTGTATCCAGCCACTTGCCCGCCCCATCCTGTTTGCCTTGGCCAATCGACATTGCGATTTCTTGCCCAGGCAGCGTCCACCTCCGCAGCACAGGAGGAGAAGGAAGAGGCTGCCGCTGCTCCAAGAGCCCAAGTTAGAGTCTGCTGTTGTTAGTGTGTTTTGAAAGGAGGGGGAGAGAGAATGAATGAGCATGTCTGAGAGTGAGTGAGTGTGTATTTGTGTAGGAAGAAGAGATCTGAGAGTGTATGTAGGTGAGTAGGAGAGAGCTGAGTGCAAGTGAGCATGGGTGTGAAAGTGAGTGGGCATGTGTGTATGGAAGAGGGAGAGGCGTGAGTGAGTGTGTGTGTGTTGGTGGGAGAATGGCAGAAGTAAAGGTGTAAATGGACATGTGAGAGAATGAGCGGTGAAAGTAAGTGTGAACATGGAAGAGTGTTTATGAGAGCACATTTGTGAGCATCCGGTCCCACTGTGTAGTTGCCCCCCCCCCGGCTAATCCATGGTAATCTCAGGGTGAAGTCAAAAGTTCCAGGTATTTTGGTGAGATCTGGAGATTTGTGGTCTCTCCTGTTGGCTGTACCTCCTAAAGCCTGTAGACAGGGTGGAGACAGCTTACACCATCTGCATCAAAAACTGTATAAGATAAGACAATATGTACCCTAGAGGAAAGGAGAGATGGGGGAGATATAAGAGAGACATTCAAATGCTTTGAACAAGAAGCAAACTTTTTGAGAGGAAAGAACGGAACTCAAGAAAGCCTGAGATAAGCGCAGAGAAGTCCTAGTTGCAAAGAAACGAGGGAACCTGAAATCAGCTGGGTCTGTGTCATGATATTGCACCAAGAAGGAAACTAGGCCGACTCCGTGAGCTTTCATGGTGCTTAGTTGCTGTCACTTTCTTGCGATCCGTTTTGAGGCCGTGCCTGGTAAAAAGTGGAATTTCAACTGCCAATAAATAATAACAAATAGTTTCTGTGTAAAAATCGGAAAGTAAAAGAAAACAAAAAAGATAGCAAAAAAAAAAAGACATAGAAACCCCTAGAATTCAATCTCCGGTGCCTGCCGGGTGAGGAGTGTGGTGTACAGAAATCGCATGCAGCTCTTTCTTACTGTCTGCTTCTCAGCTTGTCTTTTTTTTTTTTTTTTAAGTTGGATGGCTGCCTGGGCCCTTCTGTTGTCTCTGTGCTTCTGTTTGTGCTGTGTCAGTCATGTGTCATGTTGTGCTTACTCACTGGCCTCCATGCCTGTTCCTCCCCACCGCCTTGTAACATTTTAGATCTCTTTGTCTCTCTTTCTCCAGCTTTTTTGTTGATCGTTGTGTCCAAGTTTTTTTTCCTCCATTCTTCTTTTCGTCTGCCCGGTTGTGTATCAGTCCACAGTCTCTCTCTGGTTGCCCTAGATTTTGCATTCCCTAAATATCTGCTTTCTCTTTGGGGTTCTTTTCTGGTTTGAGTTCTTTCTTTCCCTTGTTTACTTCCGTTGACTGTTCCACTTTTCCCCAGTTCTGCTTGTCTGGTTTTTTTTTTTTATAGTGTCTCCAACATCATCCATATTCTCCAGCTCTGGCTGATTTTGCTTTTCATTTTGTACTGATGCAACTAGTATTCAGAAGGGGAGGCATTCACATTCATATTTTTTATCTTTAAAAATAAATATATTTTTTGTGAGGTGGGAGGAGCGCTGCACTTTTTGGCTTCTAGCTCGATCAGAACCAGCCTCTGTTAGGCCTCTGCACCACGAGTCTTCAACTATCTGGGATTTTTCTCTATTTTTATAATCCACTGACCTCATCCATTGCTGTGACCACAACTCCCTTTGGAAGCTGGTAAATGAACAGCTGGAGTGTGTCCAGTGGCGGTCAAGACTGAGACTTCCTCCCTGCCCTCAGGGGCTTGCGTGCTTCCTCTGCAGCTTTTCCAGCTTCAGGTGGCCCAGGAGAGCAGAAGTCAGGTCTTGGGATAAAACCCGGATCTTCTGCATTGTGCCACTGCTCTGGACTCGGGTTTTTCTAAATTTTGCCTCACTGACAAAATATTTTTAGGTGTGAGCCTTTCTCTGTGGTTCAAATCTGACCTGTGGGTCTGCTTTTCCAGCTCTGTCTGCTGGTGAGCTTGTGTCTCTTCAGCTCTCTCTGTCTATCCATCTGCCTGTGCAGATCTCTCTGGGCATCTGCTGTTCTGCTGATTCAGATTCAGATAACTTTATTTACATGATTATTTTACGTGTTGCCCAAGTAATACATAGAATAATTAAAATAAGGGGCAGACAAGAGAGAAAAATTACAAAATAATAATAATAGTATAGTTACAGGTTATGGAATGTACAATATCAGAGGCCAGTCTCAGTATTTGGTGCTGGTCTGTATTGTCCCTGGACAGATTTAATTTTTGGCCTGCTGGCAGGATATTGCACAGTATGCTGCTGTAGTTGCTGTTTCTCCTGTTTTCCCCCCAGGATTATAAAGTTTTTTCCTGCTTATTTTTTCTATGACATCATTGATTTCTCTGTCAGCTTTGGGAAACGTGCATCTCTGATATCTGTATTTTGCACAGCACAGGAGGGAAATGCGTTTGTTTCTATTTCTCCAGCATTGCATTGCATACAGAGTCTGGCTTCTTTGGAGTTTCCAGTTCAGATTTTGTCTGCATATTGCTAGTCTGCGATTACTTATTCTGTATTAGGTGAGAGTCTGTCTGTTTTTTCCGTTTGTGATCGAGGTGAGATATTCCGCTAATGTGTATTATTTTCCGTGTAGGCGCCTGTAGCAGTCCAGCTTGTTCTGTGTTCCAAGAGGAGGTATATTGGTGTTCTAGGCCAGGCATATTGCCATGTTTGCATTCCTGCCTTTTCCTATGCCGGGTTGTAGTTGTTTGAGTTCCGGGTGTTGGTCCTGGAGTGGTATGGCAGGTTTGCTCTATAGGTGCTGATTTCTTTTTTTTTTTTTCTATGGTTTTTATGTTAATTCACAGAGTGCCTAGTAGTGGAGGGAGTTTCTATTGCTGTTATTAAGATGACACCAGAATTTGAATATTCTTTTTTGCATGGTGAGTAGGAAGGGGAAGCATCCTAATTCTGCTTTGCACCCATTTTTAGGGGTTTTTCTGTGGACACACAGAACTGGAGATAAAAACATAAGAACATGCCATACTGGGTCAGACCAAGGATCCATCAAGCCCAGCATCCTGTTTCCAAAAGTGGCCAATCCAGGCCATAAGAACCTGGCAAGTACCCGAAAACTAAGTCTATTCCATGTTACCTTTGCTAGTAATAGCGGTGGTTTTATCTAAGTCAACTTAATTAATAGCAAGTAATGGACTTCTCGTCCAAGAACTTATCCAATCCTTTTTTAAACACAGCTATACTAACTGCACTAACCACATCCTCTGGCAACAAATTCCAGAGTTTAATTGTGTGTTGAGTGAAAAACAACTTTCTCCGATTAGTTTTAAATGCGCCACATGCTAACTTCATGGAGTGCCCCCTAGTCTTTCTATTATCCAAAAGAGTAAAAAAACGATTCACATCTACCCGTTCTAGACCTCTCATGATTTTAAACACCTCTATCATATCCCCCCTCAGCTGTCTCTTCTCCAAGCTGAAAAGTCCTAACCTCTTTAGTCTTTCCTCATAGGGGAGCTGTTCCATTCCCTTTATCATTTTGGTAGCCCTTCTCTGTACCTTCTCCATCGCAATTATATCTTTTTTGAGATGCGGCAACCAGAATTGTACACAGTATTCAAGGTGCTGTCTCACCATGGAGCGATACAGAGGCATTATGACATTTTCAGTTTTATTCACCCTTCCCTTTCTAATAATTCCCAACATTCTGTTTGCTTTTTTGACTGCCGCAGCACACTGAACCGATGATTTCAATGTGTTATCCACTGTGACGCCTAGATCTCTTTCTTGGGTAGTAGTACCTAATATGGAACCTAACATTGTGTAACTATAGTATGGGTTATTTTTCCCTATATGCATCTCCTTGCACTTGTCCACATTAAATTTAATCTGCCATTTAGATGCCCAATTTTCCAGCCTCACAAGGTCTTCCTGCAATTTTACAATCTACTTGTGATTTAACTACTCTGAACAATTTTGTATCATCTGCAAATTTGATTACCTCACTCGTCGTATTTCTTTCCAGATCATTTATAAATATATTGAAAAGTAAGGGTCCCAGTACAGATCCCTGCGGCACTCCACTGCCCACTCCCTTCTACTGAGAAAATTGTCCATTTAATCCTACTCTCTGTTTCCTGTCTTTTAGCCAGTTTGTAATCCACGAAAGGACATCGCCACCTATCCCTTGACTTTTTACTTTTCCTAGAAGCCTCTCATGAGGAACTTTGTAAAAAAATGCAGGATTTCTGTTCAGGTTCTGTCCCATTCTGCATAGTTTGGGGTTAATAATAGGCCCTGGACTTCATGCTCATATAAGAGAATTGGTTGAATGATGATACTGAATAATTGTAATAGTAGTTTTTCTGAAGGGAGTTGTATTTGGCCAGAGATTTCTTTGTTCTATATAAGTCTCTTGGAGCTTTTTCTTATAGTATCTTTATAGCTAATTTAAAACTCCCAGATGCACTGTTTTAAGCCAAGGTAGTGTAATCTAGGGTATGCTCAATTTCTTGTTTATTTACAAAGAATTTGAATCTGTGTCAGACATTTTTGGCCTTCCCTTGAAAAGCATATATTTTTTTTTCCACGTTTACCTGTAGGGCCCATGATTTGCAGTAGGAATCTGTCTACCAGGTTTAAGTTCCCTTGTAAACCACTTGAGGTGGGGGGATAAAAAGACCGGCTCGTCTGCATCGAGCAGGGATTTGATTTCCGAGGCATTGAGTTTTAGTCCTGCGGCTGAGGATCTCTCCAGTTCTGTGGAGAGATCATTGACAGGGCCTTTTTTTTCCGCCCCCCTTCTCGCTCTTCTCAGTACTGCCAAGGATTCCCAGCCCCCGATGAGCTGCAGATGTGCTTGTGAATGAACCCGCTGCTGCCCTGCCCCTGCCGAAAGTTTAATTTTAGTTTCATCCCGCCCCCTTGCTTCGGATTGGCTGCTTGGCAGTGCCTGTCCTGCCCAGCTGTACTGACATCAGTGCCGGGCTGGGGAGAAACAGCAGCCAGTGGCACTTGTGTGTGAGGCAGACAGGGAGACGGAGACGCTGTCTACAAACACTGGCACAGATCTGGGCGAGAGAGACAAAGGGGGCTGATTGATCTTAGCTTTCCTTACCGTATTTTATTTATTTTCGGAGGGGCAGATACTAAGTCAGTCAGAGGCTGGCAGGATCTGAGAGAGCCGTAGAGATCTTCAGGTACAGAGAGCTGGAGACCCCCCCCCCCCCGAGAGAGAGAGAGAGGGGGCAGCGGAGAAGCAGTCTCGCGGTTTCAGGTAAGCGAAGGCTCTAACAAACCATATCAGCAGCAGCAGCAGCCTGAGCGCTGGAGTCGGGTGCTGCAACCGCATGATGAGCAGGCTGAAGACCCAGCCCATGCGGGTGCGACACCTGCCTCACTTGGGTCATCGGGCTTCGGGATAATTTCCACTTCACACGTGTGAGGTGTGTGAGACTCCTCTTGCCAGGCTAACCAAAGACCCGAGCTGGCCTGCACAGGCGATGCAAGTGCCCCAGATGGGCGGATGCTCGATGCAGGATTTTTATTGGGTTTTATAGCTGGGAAAGATTCTGAAATAAGACTGGTGGAGCACTGGGCTCGAAGAAACGGGAGGGCATGTAGGATCTGAGCCTTGGCTGCTGAGACAGTTGAGGTGCCTGCCAGATCAGTTATGTTTTTGTGTGCACGTCATTGCTAATAATAGCAGGAGCCTCTGACTCCGTACAGGTGTGATGCATGTGCTTCTGCAGAGCTAGAAAGGGATAGTCCATGTGTCTGATTCTGGGGGAGTCTGCAGTCCTTGTCAGTGAACTGGTTTATATATATATTTTTTTTGTTTTATAAAGGATACATTTACCTTACATGATTCATAGAAAGAGCAATTCTATATCCTGTATATGTACTTAAGACTTCCTGTTCATGAGAGAGGACCCAGGAGAGATGTCCTCTCTCTCTCTCTCTCTCTCTCTCTCTCTCTCTCTCTCTCTCTCTCTCTCTCTCTCTCTCTCTCTCTCTCTCTCTCTCTCTCTCTCTCTCTCTCTCTCTCTGCACTTCAAACCCATCTCCCAAGGTCTAAAATGCTATTAGTAGACTTCCTGTTTTGTGGGCTGCCTGTTGTCTTGGTTTTGATACTGTACAATTTGTATCTTTTAAAGACATATTGAGAAGCATACAGAAATGGCTCCCTACCCTTCTCAAGGGAAAGGCAGCTGTTTTTTTGGGGGTAGGGGTGGGGACCATAGCATAGGTGAGCCATCTTTTCTTATCAGTTTACACTAAATTGTAGTGGGTGTTTAAATGGTCTTTTTGAGACTTAATTTGGGCTGAAGGCATGTTGATACTTTGCAGAGAATCGCTCAACTAACAGTTCTGCTAGGGTTTTAGTTTCTGTAGGATTGGATCAAGGGAAGAGCTATTTCCTGAGGCAGGGGTAACCTTCCATGTTTGTAGGGAGAGGTTGAACCGGTCCTGGTTTTATTGTGAAACAAACAGAAACTACAACTCCATGCCCGCAACGGGAGTAAAAGCAGGATAGACTTGGCCTCTCCTTACTGACATGAAGCTATACAGTAAACATGCTTGAGGCTCTGTGGTCCCAATAGGTCCTAAACTTTCAGCCCTGTAACGTTTTTTTTGTCCTACGTAAGATTTGTTGTGCCTTTTTATAGCTATTTCTCTTATCTACCAAAACAGATCTCATACACAGCAGTGGATGGAATATTTCGTAGGTGCTTGAATGATGAATTCATCATATTTTGTCTCCGGGTCTGGTATTTGAAAATGGCAGTCAGATTACCCTGGGGGGGGTGGCACTATTGCAGCTGGGAGCCCTTCATTGTAAAAATGTCTTGGGTTGTCTGGACAGCTTAATTTTGTTGCCAAATTTCTCAGACTCTGCCATCAGAAGAAAGGCAGCCGTGCTGAACTAAAAGAACCACATGCTATTTTGGAATCTGGTGACCTCAGAAAGCCAATGAATATCCCCTGAAGTGGAGGTTACATGATATAGGAGTACTAGTATTAAGAAATATTTTCAATAAATAGTGGTGAAGCTGTGGAGTAATTTGTCAGGGGAAAGAGGTATCTGCAAACATTGGTACTGATCAAATAAAATGTGAATAAAAAAAATGCATACATTTTTTAACTTGTGCTTAAAAAAAAAAAAAAAGATAATGCCTGATGTAGTAAGCTAATGCTATGCCAAGGCATCAGAAGTTTAAAAAAGAAAAAGCATGCCAACCCGAAAATACGCACAGAAAGCCATGTTCAGCATTCACAAATTTTGTTTTGTGCACACAGAGCCTGAGTACAGAATCCCCACGCCACAAACTCCAGGTTCAGACCCATAGATTAACACTTGCCCGAGAAAGTTTATTCCACTTTTAGTCAGGAGTTAGTTTTTCTTAATCCTGGTAATTTGAGTTAAGCCTATGCACCTCTCTCTGTATTGGGGAGTAATAGCTAATGCCTTGATTAACATAGAAGTTGCATGGGGAGTGTTAATTTGTGTACGTAATATTGCTCACATTTGTGGGATTATTTTTTTCATGTGCGCTAATCTTGTTAAATCAGGAATAAAGTTGTCTGCACAAAAAATAACGTTCACACGACTGCGTGTCAACATTTATTTAACTCATTTGTAGATGGCCTTTGCAACCTTGAGAATGTTGTTGTTCAGTGCTGTGTGCAACGTTTATTAAAAAAAAAAAGTTATGTAATAAAACAATTAAAAAATAAAACAATAAAACTAGCTAGCTTGAAGCCACAAGGCAGTAGATTCAGGAACAACATCAGAAAATATTTTTTTGCGGAAGAGGCGTTGGATGCTAGAGATGTGAATCATGTGATCGATTGTCTTAACGATCGATTTCGGCTGGGGGGGAGGGAATCGGATCGTCGTGGTTTTGTTTTTTTAAATATCGTGTAAATCGGGGGAGGGCGGGAAAACCGGCACACTAAAACATCCCTAAAACCCACCCCGACCCTTTAAAATAAATCCCTCACCCTCCCGAACCCCCCCAAAATGTCTTAAATTACCTGGGGTCCAGTGGGGGGGTCCCGTTGTGGTCTTCCACTCTCGGGCCACGGGTGCATTGATAGAAATGGCGCCGGCGCTACCTTTGCCCTGTCATATGACAGGGCAAAGGTAGCGCCGGCGCCATTTTGCTTCCTGTCCCCCTGTAGGGGGACAGGAAGCAAATGGCAGGAGGTCGTTCCCGGACCCCCGCTGGACTTTTGGCAAGTCTTGTGGGGGTCAGGAGGCCCCCCCAAGCTGACCAAAAGTCCCTGGGGGTCCAGCGGTGGTCCGGGAGCGATCTCCGATGCTCGTGATGTCGGGGGACAGGAAGCAAAATGGCGCCGGCGCTACCTTTGCCCTGTCATATGACAGGGCAAAGGTAGCGCCGGCGCCATTTCTATCAACGCACCCGTGGCCCGAGAGTGGAAGATCACAATGGGACCCTCCCACTGGACCCCAGGTAATTTAAGACATTTTGGGGGGGTTCGGGAGGGTGGGGGATTTATTTTAAAGGGTCGGGGTGGGTTTTAGGGATGTTTTAGTGTGCCGGTTTTCCCGCCCTCCCCCTTCCCCTTCCCCCGATTTACGATTTTTGACGATAAATCGGGGGAATTCCTATTAAATATCGCCTCTAACGATTTTTGACGATTTAAAATATATCGGACGATATTTTAAAGCGTCAAAAAACGATTCACATCCCTGTTGGATGCATGGAATATAAGCTACAGCCCTAAACAGAAAGCATGGGGTAACCTTCAAGGAGCAACAGTTGCAACCATAAAAACCTTGCTTGACTGACTGAATGGGGTATTTCAGTCTTTCTGCCATCATTTACTGTGTTAATAATGTGTGCACCATATCACATTGAGGCCACAGTGCAAACATGCAGCCTGGTGTTAAGACACTTTTCTTTTCTTGAAGGGAGTAGTAGCAAGACACAGCACAGACTGCATCATCTTTATGGGCTGACTGTGCAGCTGGGAAAGCTGTAATATGCTTGGATGTATAAAGAGTAGAAAGAGGGAAGTACAAATCTACCTCTAAATGTCTGAGACATCAGTGCTGGTTCCCACATCTACAGAAGGACATGGACAAGGTAGAGGCAGGTCAGAGGAGGGCCATGAAAATTGTACATGGGCTGCACTGTAAGTCCTTTGCAGAACCTGAAGGGAGCTAGAGATATAATCTCTAGAGGAAAGAAGAAATAGGGGAGATGATTTTACAAACATTTAGCAGGCTTCCAGAAGGCACCAGAGTGCATCATATTCCATAAAATGAGAAACTTACAGCTAAGTGGTCATCATGCGAAGATGAAGGGAGGGGAATTCAATTGGAACGTGAGAAAACACTTCCAAAGGAAGTCATAAGAGCAAAATGGTGGCAGAATTCAAGCATACAGGGGACAGACACAAGTAGATCTCTGAATTCGGAAGGCCAGCAGAATGTGGTGGCTCCATTGTTCAAGAAAGTACACCTAATAGAGAACTCTGCTTCAAGATGTTTAGCGTCGCAATGTCCGTGATCTGGAATGCCCTGCCTTTTGATGTGCAAGTAGAGGAAAATTATGACTTTTTCCAAAATAAGGTGAAGGCATTCTATTTGCAGGCATTTCGTGCTGTTTGAGGTGGAGGGGTGGTTGGGAACAATTTAGTTTTCCCAGAACAAGTAAATGTTTCACAGCAAAATAGGCCCAAATGTGCAGACTGGGTGACCCAAAATGGACCTTTGTGCCAACATCTTCTGTGGTTCTATGTTAATTGTTAGCATTTCTTTCCTACTCCAAGCTGAATTCTTAGGGCCCAGGTAAACTGGGGCCATTTCGTGCTGTGTCAAGTCATCTTTCTTATGGCACAGGGTGTTTTATTTCTTAAAGAAGATGTAAACTTCATTACAGGACGGGAGGATGGGTGTTTTTGTCACAGGGTAGCGGTGAGGTTTCCTGGTAGGTAGGCACGGCCTAGGATCATCAGTAGGGAAAAAGCTTGCTGTGTCTGTATTTAGAGTGCCTCAGGTGTGGAGCAGCAGTGACTGTCCTGCCAATGAAGAAGGGAAAGCACTTGCATACGATGGGCCCTTTTGGTGTAGCTCTCCTTTGATGCCCTTTCTGCTAGGTTTGAGAGAGAGAGAGAACCCGTTCTCAAGACAGACCGTCATGTGAGTGCATCGTTAAAAGCCCTCTCCCTCCAGCCACAGGAAATCCCGTGATTGCAGGGAACGTGACCGGCTATCGCATTTCTCTCCAGCATATCTTAATGGAATCGATCTCCTGCTACAAGGAGCACTCCCAGCACACTGTGGGCAGTTTAATGGACGCTGCGCTTTCCAGTAAGCTGCCACTGTCTAATTCATCCTTTAACAAGAAATAAAGAAACAAAAAGCAAAAATCCACTCTTCCATCATAAAGATACAAGAACTTTCTATGTACACGCAGCCTTTCCGTTATTTCTTTTCTCATGGTTTGACTCAGATTTGTAAGAGGAATTTACTGTTGTGCAGGAAAAAAAGCCAGTAGGGATCTGCAAGAAGAAATTGCGATAGCAGGGGAAGGTTGAGGGCAGAGAAGATCCCAGTGGCATGGACAGGCTTTAAGAGAGAATCAATTTAAAATGAGATCGTTGAAAGTAAAGTTAGGATATAAAGATATCATGGGCAGATAAACTGGTCATAAAGTTCAATGAAAGAGGAGTTTGCTCTTAACTGTAAAATCAATGCAAAAATAATTCACTATGACACAGCCCCATGCCCAGTGACAATGCAGAAGGTCCTTGGTTCGATTCTGATTCTGATCTTCTGCTGGTCGGAGGCTGCGGATGCTGCAGTAAACTGTCAGGTCAAAAATAAAGAGCAGAGGGTCACTCTAACAGGGAGCCCTTTTTCTTAAGAAAAGTTTTCTGCGCCAGAGAGTAAATGTCCATTGCTGATCCCTAGGGAAAATAACACCTGGGGGAATAGAGAGATTGGTACCAGTGACCAAATTACATACAACAATCACAAAATACTTTTGTAAGCTGATGCCCATGTAGTCTCTTTTTCTCTCCCAAGTAGAACAGAGAAAATAAGCTCTCTTTCTTAAAAGATATCACTGTCTCCTTTGAAATGGTATTGCAATTTAACAGTATCCCGAGTTCTCCCATTGCTTTAGTGGCCTGGAGTTTGAAGATTTGGTGCTGGGCAGAATGATATTTTCTGAGCTTTTGTACATGGCAGACAAGATTCTGGACATCATCTTTGCTGAGCTCTACATATACGCTCCATCCCGAAGTGATGTGTAGCCATAGCACCTAAGATGCATTCATGCAGCCACCTTTTGGGTGCATGTCATGTTGGCTGCTTTCAGTGCTTGGACACTACCTGGAAGTGGGGTGATGGAATAACATCCATTTCTTATTTTTTTTATTATTACTACCTTCTAAAATTCAGACTACACGTGGGGTTATCTTAGGCAAAAGTGATTTGCCGCAGGTTCCACAAGGAGTACGTGGATGATTCAGGAGAAACGCAGGAATCCCAGACTCCACATGAATGATCTGAGCACTGTCTTGAACCTTGCGCCACTCTGTGGCTGTCTTATTTCTGTGACTCTTGGAAGTGGCTTATTTTTCTGTGCAGGGGAATTAGCTATGTATCTACCGGTATCGAGACCCCACTGTGATCAGTATGCACAACAGTATGCCATGCTGTCTAGATGAATTGGTCGCTGTGTGACCGCCCCAAAAGACTTCTACACTGCAAAGTAAGCAAACAGCTGTCTCTTCAGCTTATGAATATCCGGCTAGGGAAAGGGGTGTGGCTCTAGAAGGGAGTCCATTACTGGAAGTGTGCTGGTAAAACAAAGGGTGTTGGTGGGTAGTGGAGAGACCGAGGTGATGCAGTGGGTGTGAAGGAGTTTTATCAGAGGATCTGAAGGTGCCTGGGTTTCTGCAGCGCATGATCTGCAGACAGAAAGAGGGGAAGCCATAATCTGCAGCAGGAGTTGCCAACCTTTCAGAAGTGACATGCAGCATTTATATCAGGGATCGGCAACTCTGGTCCTCGAGTACCTCAAGCCAGTCAAGTTTTGTTTTTCTTTCTCTCTCTTGTGCCTCATCCTGCCCCCTCCTCGCCCGCCTTAGGCTCTGCCTTGTATTCAGCACTTCCCTGACCTCCTCAGGTTGGGCCAATGGCAGCAGTGCTGTTGCATGAGGCAGGCAACAGTGGAAGTTAGCAGCGCAGGACCGGCATGGGACTTGAGGTGGCTGCTGGTGGGGACCCCTGAGCCACTCCACTCCCAGTCGGGAAGAATTGGCAGCAGACTGGGGGAAATAGAGGTGGTGGCGGCGGCGGCAGTGGGTGGGCCGTGGTGGAGAGAGGGTGAAGACTGGGAGATGGTAGCGGCTAAGCAGCTCCAGACAGGCAGCATTCTTCCTGCACGTGGTTTGCATTTCTCACTCCATTCTTGTTGCCCTTCTGCACCCGGGCTGGTCAGTTGGCAAAGCTAATGCCAGGCAGCTGCATCGCACAGTTTGTTTTTTTTTTGTTGTTGTTATTTTGTAACACAGATTGGCCTGTGGCAGCTGCTAGCACCTCCCCTCCCCACCATGTGTGCTTCGCTAAATTAGAATTTCATTGCATTTGCCACTGAAAATCATCTTCTGCACTGCATGTTGCTGACCCCGGATCTAGAGAAGATCTCTATTGAGAGAATGATGAGAGGAAGAAATCTTTGTGTGTGTGGTAGAAAAGCCACAGAGAGAGAGAGAGAGACAAAGGGGCAGGAAAGAAACAAACTGAAGACAAGAAAAGGCCAAGCAAGGGTGAGAGAGGGGAAGGAAAGCAGCAATGAGGAACAGATTAGGAAAAGATTGATTTATCCATTAAAGAATAATTATAACAGACTGGTTAGGTGGCCAGAGGGATATGCATTAAAACTGAAGAAACTGCAGGCTGAACCTCTGGCAGAAGGAGGAGGAAGCAAAAGAGAGAGCGTGAGAACGAAGAGCAGGGAAAGGGGGACGGAGGGGTTGAGGGAACAGTATAGGCATTTGGGAATTGCACAGAGCCCCTAGGGGGCTTCCAAGAGACGAACGGCGCCGAGATTTTGAAGGCGCGAAGACACTCGATAGAATTGGAGGCAGAGGGGATAAAAGGGTTGCCAGTCTTGCCTTAGTGCTGCTGTTGTCTTGGCAATACACAAGATGGAGTTATTTAAAGAGTGTTGATTAAATTGGTGTTGGAAAGATAGAAACAGGCAGGAATGTGGAAAACCCAAAGACTGACTTGAGCTGGTGTACCCAGGTGAAGCCTACGTAAGAGACGTACATTTCCACCCACTACGGGTCTTTTAGGCGCAGGGGAGTGCAAAGCCTATTGAATCCCTGTGTAGCCTATCTTTGCAACTCCCATTCCTACCCCATTAAAAAAAAAAATAAATTGTGAGGGTAAGGCTATGGAGAAGTAAAGGGAAGAGACCCTATGTGCAGAAATGGAAACTTATTTCAAGCTGTCTGCATGGGACGTAAGACCATCTACTGGGTGTAAGTGCATATTAGGATAGAAACAATGTTTGACTTAGAGGTATAGTTACTAAAGGGTGGTGGTATACATTGTTAGTAAATAGGCCCCACTGAAATTAATGACAGCCGTATGAAAATGGGGCCCATCAACGTGTGGATTGTACTTTGTCTTGGTAAATTGGCCCCTGAATTTGAAATTTAGTTCATTGCTGTCAAAAGAATCCAAAACTGTGTTGCAAAAGAACATAAGAAATTGCCATGCTGGGTCAGACCAAGGGTCTATCAAGCCCAGCATCCTGTTTCCAACAGAGGCCAAACCAGGCCACAAGAACCTGGCAATTACCCAAACACTAAGAAGATCCCATGCTACTGATGCAATTAATAGCAGTGGCTATTCCCTAAGTAAATTTGATTAATAACCGTTAATGGACTTCTCCTCCAAGAACTTATCCAAATCTTTTTTGAACCCAGCTACACTAACTGCACTAACCACATCCTCTGGCAACAAATTCCAGAGCTTTATTGTGCGTTGAGTGAAAAAGAATTTTCTCCGATTAGTTTTAAATGTGCCCCATGCTAACTTCATGGAGTGCCCCCTAGTCCTTCTATTATTCGAAAGTGTAATTAACCAATTCACATCTACTCATTCAAGACCTCTCATGTGGGCCGATAAAGTAAACCAAGCCACTCTCCTGTGCGTGCGATTCAGTAACTTAATTTTATTTAAATTAGGGCTCACGGTAAAAAGAGGCGCTAGGGACACTAGCGCGTCCCTAACGCCTCTTTTTTGATGGAAGCGGCGGCTGTCAGCGAGTTTGACAGCCGATGCTCAATTTTGCCAGTGTCGATTCTTGAACCCGCTGACAGCCACGGGTTCGGAAACTGGATGCCGGCAAAATTGAGCATCCGATTTTCAAGCCGCGGGCCCATTTTAATTTTTTTTTTTTTTTTTAACTTTAACTTTTTGGGCCTCCGACTTAATATCGCCATGATATTAAGTCACTTCCCCGGCGCCGGCAGAAATTAACACCTACCTTTACAGTAAGTAAAATGTGCTTGGCTGCACATTTTACTTACTGTATCGCGCGGGAATGACTTAATAGGGCCATCAACATGCATTTGCATGTTGCGAGTGCTATTAGTCTCGGGGGAGTTAGATGTGCGTTTTCGACGCACTATTACCCCTTACTGAATAAGGGGTAAAGCTAGCGCGTCGAAAACGCGCGTCCAAATGCCGGTCTGTACTGTATCGGCCTGATGATCTTAAAGACCTCTATCATATCCCCCCTCAGCCGTCTCTTCTCCAAGCTGAACAGCCCTAACCTCTTCAGCCTTTCCTCATAAGGAAGCTGTTCCATCCCCTTTATCATTTTGGTTGCCCTTCTCTGTATTATTTTTGTGCAGAAAGGCTATACAAATGCAGTCAGAAGTGTGAATCCCGGAGCCTCATCTCCAGGATGAACCGGGATGTCTGTCCCTTGGCGCATCTTGGTACAGGCTCCTCGAATACCTCGTGCTTCAGAGTTTGACTATCAGCACTTCCTCAGTGCAGTTTGACAGACCATATCTCCTATTGTTTGGTGTTTTGTCCACTGAAGTGTGAGAGCCACGCTGCCATGGGGGTAGGGGTTGAGGGTGGATTCAGAGACTTGTGGGTGAGAAATGTGGAATTGTTATTGGTATGGAGCACCAGGACAGCACTGGAGATACTTTGCTCAGGGATTTCCTTGAGACTGGGCTGCATGTATCTTTTTTTTTTTCAGTTAGGAAAGGCTGATGTTGAACAAGAGGAGAAGAAAAAAACAGGAAGGAAGTGTACAGGAACCAAAGCAAGATGTTTAGTTTGCAGCCAGATGCAGTGGTGATAAGAACAGCAGTTGTGGACAGGACAGGGGGCTGTGTGAAGACCTTCGTGCCAAAGAAAGCTGAAGTAGTTTCATCTTGATAGGAGTGAAAAATGAAAGCATGGACTTTCCGAGCTGCAAAAGCAGGCGGCGTGTTCTCCTACCCTGTCAATATTTCTCCACCTTGTTCTATTCCTTGGTTCTTCTGGTAGTCTCAGTAAAGAGGTTCTGTATTTCAAACCATTTTATCCAAATGGGCTCCTCTCTCCCACTAAAGCTATAAGCAATGGTCCAAAGAAAACCTAGCAAATGTTCTAGAATCCTTTGCTCTGTGCCAAAGACGTCTTCTGCTATAGTTGTCTCATGTTCTCACATTTTAAGAAACAAACCAGAAGGGGAACTACTGGGACAGTGATATCTATAAAACAGTGACATCCCTGATCTAGTAAAGTTTCTTCTTGGCCTCAAAGAGTGGAGGAGTAGCACGCTATGACCCAGGAGACCAGGGTTCAAATCCCACTGTTGCTCCTTGTGACCTTGGGCAAGTCCCTTTACCGTCCATTGCCTCAGGTACAAACTTAGATTGTTAGCCCTCTGGGGATAGGGGAATACCTTCAATACCTGAATGTAATACACTTTGAAGTGTTGCAAATAGTGAAAAAAATACTTTGGTGCAATAAAAACTCACCAGAAGAGTCTCATTGCATGACTTATGGTAGTCTCAGGAATAAGACTTACAGGTGGATACAGTACAGTGCGCTCCGGTGGAGCGCACTGTTAACCCATGGTTAGACACCCGTTTTCGATGCGCTAGCTTTACCTCTTATTCAGTAAGGGGTAATAGTGCTTCGAAAACGTGTGTCCAACCCCCCCACCCCCCAAACTAATAGAGCCCGCAACATGCAAATGCATGTTGATGGCCCTATTAGTTATTCCTGCGCGATTCAGAAAGTAAAATGTGCAGCCAAGCCGCACATTTTACTTTCAGAAATTAGCGCCTACCCAAAGGTAGGCGTTAATTTCTCTCGGCACTGGGAAAGTGTACAGAAAAGCAGTAAAACCTACTTTTCTGTACCCCCTCAGACTTAATATCATGGCGATATTAAGTCGGAGGTCCCAAAGGTTAAAAATAATAAAAGAAAAAATTTGAAATCAGCTCGCGGGTTGAAATCTGGACGCTCAATTTTGCCGGCGTCCGGTTTCCGAACCCGTAGCTGTCAGTGGGTTTGAGAACTGATGCCGGCAAAATTGAGCGTCGGCTGTCAAACTCGCTGACAGCCGCCGCTCCTGTCAAAAAAGAGGTGCTAGGGACGCGCTAGTTTTGGTCTGACTCCATCTGCTGGACAGGAGGCTCAACCCATGGTCTGGACTGTTCCGAGTACGTACAGGGAACTCTGATTATGAGCAAGAAGGATTGGCTCTGTTTGGTTTCTGCTAGGTACCTCTGACTTGTATCGGCCACTGTCAGAGACAAGATGCTGGGCCTGATGGACATTTTGGCCTTGACTCAGTTTGGTATTTCTTGTGTTTCTTAAAAAGACACCAATTCAAAAAAAGGTTCCAGGTCAGTGATAAAAAGGGGCCAGCTCAGCGTCATGACAGAAAATCACCATTGGTTGTAGATATGCATGGAGTTACAGGGATAGAGTTATGTGGGGATGGGTTACCAGAACAGCATATGTGCTACAGGCCAGGACTTGGGGGTACATTGATAGACTAGTTTGGGCAATAACAACTTTCTAATGGGAAACACAATCTGTGATGGCACCGAATGACCCATATAAGCCCTGAATATGAGTTTCTGTGTGAGCAGGGGAGCTGGAATTTCTTACATCCATGTTCATCAGAAAACTAAACCCTTTTTTTGTTTTGGTGGGGAATGGGGAGCCTGCTTTACAAAGAGGGGGGAAAGTAGGCTTATGAAATCACCATGAGCTTCTGTGTTGCTCACCAATTACTTTTTGTAGCGGGCCCCTCAGATGGCTTGCTGGCTGAAACTCTGAAGCTACAATGCGGGGATCCATGGGATGGGGATACTATTGTCCTGGGCCCTTAGTGCGATGAATATTATTGTCCACTCAAATCTCACATAACTTGTCCTAGTCACTGGTCAAGGGAGTTCTCCATGGGGAGAAATCTCTTTCCACTTGGTCTACCAGTAGCCAAAAGAATCCAGTAATGGTGTTCCACATAAACGTTTACTTGATTTTGAAAATAAGAATCCAAGCTAAGATAGAAAACATTAGAAACAACATCAACAGAATCAAAACAAAAACCACTACAGTCTCTTTATCCATGGTAAAACTTTTGGAAGTTTTCTTCACACCTGCATCAGAATCTGTTTCCAAAATTCCTTCTCCTTGGAGGATAGGGTAGTCTTTGTAGTTCCAGCATGAACAACGGCTGGGGGGGGAAAATAAGATGATGAAACCCCTTGTTCAAAAGATATTCCCAAATAGCTCTCAAAAGTAGAAAGCTCCAAAAGCCTTCTTCCAAAGTCTCAGAAAAAATCATCTCAGTCTCCCACCTCTGCTATTTGCTGTTTACAGAGACAAAAGATCCCAAACCTAGCCTTCCTTAAGGAGCTGGTTTAAAGATCCAAAAAGTACAAAACATCTTCCAACCTCTCCTATTCTTCTCCTTTCCTGGTCAATCCACTCTACACGCAGCAAAGACCTCCATTTTGATTACTTCTCTTGAGGAGATACAGTGACCCAGATCACATGCTCAGGGTGACATTTATATATCTCAACCACATCCCACAAAAGAGTGGGGATAAAGCAAGGGGAGGGCTCCAAAATGCAAAAAATAGGGAAAAGTATTAGTGATAGGCAAAGCCGGGTCACAATTTTTTTTTTCTCTTTGGTGTGCTAGCCTCACCAGATTTTCTGAACATGCCAGGGGGTTCATGAAGACCCTGAGGGGTGTCTTTATTTATTTATTTACTTTTAGGGATTCACAAATGTGTGTGGAAAATAGGCTACGTTAGCTCTGCGTAGAACTTCTTGTGTTAATTCTCGATCTAATTTCAGATTACGGTAAACTTCAAACCTCGAGAGAGAAGTGAGGAGGACAAAGATACCAAGATGCCTCTTGGAGAGGATGGGCCCAGCTGGAAGAAGCGAGCTGAGGATATTCGGGATATTTATGAATTCCGCGAAGTTCTGGGAACGTAAGTGCTACAGTAATAAAGTGCCTTGAAGAATGGGTCGGGAATGTGGAGAAGGTATAGAATATATATGTGACAACATCCAGTGTAACATGAGTATGGTGTAATGTTAGCGGATGATTTCTGTACATTTCCGTGTATCGCCATGGTAGTCTCCCCCCCCCCGTGCACGGTAAGTCCTACTTTTTCTGTTTTTTTTCCCCACATTTTCCACTAGTGAGGGTTTTCTACTATGTTTTGTAAGGCTTTTATGTGGGTGATTTCCATTTGGTATGAATGTAGGTTAGAGTTGTGACCCTTTCCTCACTATTCCAAAAACAGGAAGACGCTTGACTAGGTTCTAAATCCTAAAAAGGTGCAGTGGAGTAGCTCAGCACCCATCATTGGCATGCGTTACAGAAGATATTCTTAAGTATCTCAAGGATTCCCAGCTTATGGATTAAAACACACATTGTGACCACCTGGCTCCCCTCCCCCTCACAGGTAACACTGTCTGTCGGAGCACTCATAGGACGTTTCCCAAACCCTGCACCCTCCCCGTGGTGGAAAAGGGTGACAACGTAACCTCTCAGGTCTCTCTTTACAGGGATTATAGACACAGTGAGAGCTCATTAAATGCTGACTCTAACTTTTCTTGTGCTTTCTTTACTTATTCGCCATTCACCACTCTCACGGAGGAGGGTATGGCACAGCAATAAAATCTCTTGGCATCCATTCTGAGAATCCGATGGGTGCCTGTCATTGTATGCATGCGGGGGTGGGGCCTGAAACCATGCTCCAGGAACCTGGCTGTTTCCAGGGAAGACGGAACATGTTCTTTGTCATAGGCCACCAGAAGGGCATATAGAGTTTATCCTGGTCACAGTATTGAAGGTGTCTCCATGATTTTGGAACCTGGGGGTATTCTCTGTTCATGAGCTTACAGCATATAAGAAAGGGGCGTGTGTTGGCTAGAGCAAGAAAAGACTTGGTGACTGAGATGACTGTGATTTGCTATGGATCTTGAAAACCAACTGGAGGCTTGTGAAGTGGCACTGAATTGGTGATCAGGGGCGTGTTGTGGGGAAGAGAGAGACTCTGGGCGTGGTGGCAAGTCATATTAAGAACAGCCACATTCTTCCCTTCTCACCCACCTCTTACTCAGAGATTGAAGAGGGGCATTGGGCCAGCACTTCATGCTACCACTTCTTCAGCTCTGGTGCTTCCTTCCACTTTCCCTCCATCGATATTGTGCTCCTTCACTATGTGACTCATTTTACCGAAGGCCAGTTATTCTAAAGGGCATCCTATTTTGTGTCTATGGGAAAATTGCTAAGTACATCTTGCTCCAAGTTTGAGCCATATGGGTGCCAGTAACACCTGTCCTGTTCTCAAGATGCCCCAGCACCACAAAAAAGGAATACAAAAAGCCAGCCTTGTGGCTTGGTAGCTGTGTCACGTCCTTCAATGTAGAGGATCTGGCTTCAATTCCAGGGTGAGGTCTTCTGTTCTCCGGGTTGACCGTGCCTGGGAATGCTATGGAGGAAATATCCACAGCCCCTGGGAGGAGGAGGGAGTACCAGTCATTGTGCAATGGTGACACCTAGTGGCAGAATTTAGGGCCCATGACGGCAGGGTTCTGGAAGTAGTCCTGGTACATGATTCCTGCCTGAGGATTGTCACTGCAGTGAAGTGAGTTACGAAGGTATATAAGCTAGAGGGAAAATCCCTAGAGTGAAAGCTACTGGGGACCATATGGCTTAAGCTTGGTAAAATGATCTTTGCAAGTGGAGAATGAGACAGACAAAGGAGGCAGAGAGTAAGGGAGGAAAAATGGTGAGCTGGAGAAAGCAACAGAGGGAGGGGGAGGAACTGGGTTAGGAGAGAAGTTGAGGGTGAGGGCAAGAAGACTGAAGAAGAGTTGGGGGCAGAAGTGTGAGAATAAGGGAGAAAAGGAGTGACGAATTAGAGGGGTCAAGACCCATTGTCTTTTCCATTCCAACCCTTGCATCTACTAGAAAGGGCTGGCTGCCTGCTGATGGATATTGCCCCGAATAGGAGGCAGTTGTGGCATTAATATCTTCCCAGTCCGGGAGCTGTGAATGTTCCACTCCATGAAGTGTCTAGTTACCTCTGCTATAGAACTGAGCATCACTTCACCTCTCCTTATGCTGGGAAGCAGTTTTACCTTGGATGTGGGAGAATTGTCACTTTCTTTGGTCTCAGCCTTTCACCTGCAGGAATCGGATCAGGAAATACAAAATTTAGAAAAGAAGGCCTTCCCCATCCTTCTCAGCCCAAACCACTGAAATTGCTGTAGAAATGCTGGCATTGGGTAACACACAAAGGTTTTATCTCAAGCCTTCTTTCCCAGCAAGATCCTTTCCCTAGAAAGAAACCAGAAACCTGGCTTTTGAACGTTTTGAATTTCTCCATTCCCATTCTGGCCACTCAAGGGTCATTGCACGCACTGGGACTGTTGCTATTTTCTATTCACTGAATTTTGACTTTTATTGTTTTATGTTGTTGATATTTTGAGGTTACGCTTATTGGGATTGTTGTATTGTTTTATTCCCATTATACCTTGCCTTGGCATTTGTAGGAAAGAGAGGTGAAAAATGATTGATTCATGTCTGCTGGAAGTTCATAGTTTCTGTATCAACGAGGAATATTGACTCTGATCTCTCACTCTGTGCTCCGTTGGGTAAGATGGCAGCGAGGGGGGGTCAGGAAGAAGATGAGGAGAGGGACGTGCTGCAAGCAGAACCTGGAATAGCAGATTGTTTCAGCAACTCATTTCCTTCCGTGATGGGAATTTTAAGCTGTTTATAGATTTGGAAACTTGGAACAGAGCACCATCTGGGAGAGCTTCAGAAACTGTGCCAACTAGAGACAAGAAAATTAAAATAAAATAAAAAAAAAATCCCCAAAACAAACCCAAACACAGATGCCAGGCAGGCGATCCTTGGGGACAGAGGTGTGGGGAGGGATACTGGATGGTGGCAAGGGTGGTTTTGCTTCTGTTGAAGGATTTTGTCTGTAGCTCGCATAGCTGATTCTGACAGCATTTGAAAAGAATGTGAAGAGGAAAAAAAATCCGTCCATCTGGACCTTGTCTTTAGGGCAGCTTTAAATATTTTTAATAATTAACCCATTGGTGTCTGGCATCATTAGGATTTTTTGACTTAAAATAAAGCATTAGAAATAAAGAGAGAGGCTCCAATCCTGCAGACTCCAGAAAGTTAAAGATAGGACAATTCCCCCCCCCCCCCCCCCCCAGCTGCAAAGGCCATGGATATGTTTTACCCACAGGGCCTTAGGGCTGATTTTCAAAGGGATGCTTACATGGACACTTTCCTTTTTGATAATAGCCTCAGGTCTGAGAGTAGGAAGTACCCCCACCAGCATTGGCACTTGAGTTGCTGGAAAAGGCAGTCTCTGCCTATTGCATTTGAACCCTGTCCAAACCATGCCCCTGGCGACCCCCTTTCCATGATCTGGCTCTGAAATCATGCCCACTGTGGACCTGTGGACATCCATGGCTGCACGGAGGTGGGGAATTCTCAAAACTGGCCATCTACCTAGATAAATTGCTGCTCTCCCCCACTAGGCGCCATTGAAAATTGCCCCCAGAATGTATTGTTTCCTTCAGAAACCATTTTTTTGGAGGGATGGTGGGAGGAAAGGTAGGAGGTTTGCCCCTTCAGAAAAAAAAAATGTGAATCGTTCTGTATTTCATGGAATTATTGGAAGATGTCAGATGACAAATGATGACATTAGTCTTTATGACAATCCAAAAGTGTGCCAAGGGGGGCACCCTCATGGTGAAATTCAGTCTTTTAGGCATTTATAAGAGCATAAGAAATTGCCATGCTGGGTCAGACCAAGGGTCCATCAAGCCCAGCATCCTGTTTCCAACAGAGGCCAAAATCAGGCCACAAGAACCTGGCAATTACCCAAACACTAAGAAACATCCATGCTACTGATGCAATTAAATGCAGTGGCTAGTCCCTAAGTAAACTTGATTAATAGCAGTTAATGGACTTATCCAAACCTTTTTTGAACCCAGCTACACTATATTGGATCACAACCCAGTGATTATAATGTAATCTTCTGTTTTTGGTAAGACCACAAGCCCCAGAATGTTCTCATTAATACAGTCTCTTATCCATGGCAGTGCTGTTGCTGCTATAAACTTCATCACTGGTAACTGCTGTCTTTCTCCATAGTGGTACGATATCATGGGAACATCACCGCTGATAGTTGGTGTCTGTCTTCAGAGTGATATAATATCATTAAGAGCTTTGCACTGATAACGGAAGTCTGGCTCCATAGTGATACGATAGTGCTGTGAACATTGCCACTGGCGTTGCCCACATGCCAGTGAGTTTCCCTGTCACCAGCGCTTCCATGCTCCTCTGTGATGATATGATCTCACTATCATAGCTCCTTGTGAGGAGAGCTGTTCTCTTGATGCCCCGGTGCATTCTGTTGTGTTGCATTGACCCAGCTCTGGAAATGTATGGGTGCTGTGAGTTGCTTGCACCTGCTGCCAGAAGTTCCCATGTGCAGCAGCAGCGTGGCACCTGTGGCTCATCGGGATAGCGAGTGCCATGAACTTCAGCATGTGTGTGTGTCATTGTACCGATTAGGTGCCAAAGGGCTCCTCCAGAGTATCAGAGTGTTGATGCTGCTCTATGGGACTATGGCATTGCTATGAACATTGATAAATATGAATCAAAGTCCCAACACACGTTCATGGCATTCTTGAACAGCTGTGAACATCTGCCTATTTAGTGTCTTTCTCTATAAACATGCATCATTCTTCCTAGTGATAGTGCCCAAGAACGTACTGAAATCTCAGGGTGATGCAGATTTTACCTGAGTTTTGGGGGGGTTTTTTGTCTGAATTTGTACAGCTGGTAATATATTTTTTTTTTTATCCTACTTTCCGAAGGAAGAAAAGTAAGCTTATGAGATCACTGTATCTGTGTCCCCCTAACGGGGTATTTTTGGGGATCCATGTGGATGTTTGCACACATCAGGAAAGTAGGCTTCATTCGTTCTGCATGGAGTTTCTTATTTAATCCCAAATTCTTAAATCTCCAAAATATAGTACTTGAAAATAATGCAGAGACCCAGTTTGGGTGAACTTTCAAAGCTGCCAGCAATTTGGTTTCAGATTTCAGAGTAGTTGTCCGAATTATCTATGGCGTGCAAAAAAAAATATCTGAAAAATGTTTTTAAGTGGAAACATTTTTAGAATCTGTCCCAATCTAACTGGAAAACAGCTGAAAGAATGTCTCTGTGCTTTGGCTCGCTGCCAGGGGGTAGGCAAGAGCAGCATGGAGGACTGTACTGAGGAAAAGCAAACTTCTTTCCTTTGGCAGACTGCAAGCCAGGGAAGATCCAGGATTGATTGAGCTCGGACACACCATTAGACCTCCAGAATAAAACGAGAGTGTTTAGTAAAACTGAAACTCTCTATGCCACCATTGCTCGGAGACCAGAGAGAGGATGGAGAGGGGACTCCCCCACTCTCCCACGAGAGGGCCTGGGGGGTCTGCTGAACTCTGCAGTGTCGCTTGAGAGTAATGGCTGGAATCTGTGTTCAGGAATCTTCTGCTGCTTGGGAGCCTAACAGAGCCGCTGGGACTCCATTCCTCCCCTCCTCTCTCTCTCTGGTGCTTGATTTATCCCTGCAGCATGTTTACTGTTACTTCAGGGCTTTATCATTGAAAGGCTGGCAGGAGAGGTGTATGAGTTCGCCTGTGTGCTGGGGAAGGGGCATGCAGACATATTTCCACCTGGAACCTGCATTCCTGTTTAATTTGCATGTGTTATGGGAGGGTTGACAGGTTTTACCAGCTGTATGAGTTGCCTTTCCATTTGTTTTCTTGGGGAAGGGGAGACTTAATGGGGGGAGTCTCTTTTGGGCTCTCGGCTGCATCAGAACCTGCCCTAAATGACCCAAGGCACCTTGAGCCCTCATTCACAGCTACAGGGTTTCCCCCCTGGTTTATGGGTCACTTCCAGTCAGCCTAGGAGTCATCAGAGGAGAGTCCTCTGTGGTGGAGAGGCTAGGCCTGTGATTCTCTCAGAAACCCAATGCAAGAGGAAAGCTGGGAGATAGAGCAGAGACTTTCAGATACCTGAAGTTATCAATAGTGCACAAGAAACCGTTGTTTTCAGTGGAAAGAAAGGTCTAGACCTAAGTAAGGATCAAGATATGAGGCTCCAAGGCAAGTAGGATCAGGAGTAATTTCATGAAATAATATTTTTGCATGGAGAGGGTGGTGATGCGTGGAATGCTGTTCTGGAGTGTGTGCTTGGGGCTAAAACATTAGTAAACTTCCTATCCCCCTTTTTGTCTGGGTAACTTTTTCCACCCAATATTTTTGAGTGGACAGCATTTCTGGTACAGAATGGGGGCAGCATTAGGTGTGACTGTATTGAGCACTATCTGGCTAAATTTGTGTGGACGAGTCACTCCGCACAAATAGGTCTAAAGTTATCCGAGTAAATTTATCCAGATTATCAGCAGAGATCTTGTCTGGATAAAATTACTTGTTTGCCAGCTTTCTGAATTTGGATCGCCATGTTACTAGTACATATTTAAATAAGCCAGTAGGTGTTGCTATTTTGCAATGGCTGGATCTCCTTCCCTCCCGAGGGTCTATGAACATTGCTTAGGGAGCATCCCCATCTCTTGCCAGCCTGAGGAGCCAGGGCTATGAATCAGATCCAAGATGCCGTCCTTCTTATAGTTGTGACCACCTGTTTCTTAGTTACTGAGACCAGATACCTTGCTTCTCTTTTGTGTGCCTTCTGCTACCTATTGACCTATAGTATTAAATATTGAGATCTGTCTGCGTTCTAGACGGTAGATTAAGGGCCTTATTTTATTAATATAGCTTTATATGCCCATATGTTAAGGGCTTGCTGCTAAATGGCACACACACATCTGTCTTTTAACCCCTTGTGGACCTTATCAGGAAGTCTCTGTGGAAGCAATGTGTTCGCTGCTGTGATGTGGGTCTGGAAGCCTATCTACAGAGAATAATAAATGTTCTCTTGGTGCATGCCAAGCCCTAAGCCCAGGTATATAATACAGCATTTGCATACTTCTGGTAAAGTTCAGCCTGGCTGGTTTTAATTAATTAATTAATTTTTTTGTGTGGAATGTCTAATCAAGGAGATGATTGTATGTCCTGGCAGTCTGACCATTAGTGTGCAGACAGTATATTGTGTTACTACAGAGATCTATGTAAACTGTAACCGAAGCAAAACAGGAGACTATAGTCACTAGCTTTATTGCAAAATTACCCATTTCTCAAGGACTTTAGAAAAACTCCAAGATGAAGTGAAACCTGCTATGTAGTGATAGCAGATGAGATGTTAAACTTTGCATGGTGTACTCTTGTATTAGGCTGTTCAGAAAAGTGTTGGAAACATTTATATTAGAAGACGAGAGGGTCCTAGTAGGAGCCTCATAGTAACATGGTAGATGAAGGCAAAAATAAAAACAAACCAATCAGCCTACCCAGTCTACCCAATTATTCCTGTCCACAAAAACTAAGATTGTAAGCCCTCTGGGGATAGAGAAATACCTACAGTACCTGAATGTAAACTGATGTGATATCTCAATTAAGATCGAATGTCGGTATATAAAAATAATTAATAAATAAATAAATAAATAAAAATATCCTAGCTGCCAATCTTCGAGCATGACCTCCTGTAGGATCTTGCTCCTTATCCAGGTTAGGTTTGATTATGTCCTCATTCAGCGTCTCCAGAAACTCCAAGTTGGTTCACCCCCCAGCAGCCTTCCATTCACGTGTCTGTTCACAAAGCTTTGTAATAATCTAAACAGCAAGCAATGCAAGTTTGGCTGTTGCCTAAACCTCTGGCCTCTAAGTCCCCTGCCAGACCTGGCAATGTGAGTGTGCCTGCATTTCCACTAGGATTTCTAGTTCGTACGGCGTTTGCAGCCTGCCAGACTGACCGGGCAATTCTATGATTGCAAGAATAGGGCAAGGCTCTTCATCCTGATTGTAATGCTTGGGGCAGCACTTAAAAGTGATACCCTGTGCTGAGGCTGTTGCAGCCTCTGTTTTACGGTTCTCTGGAGCTAACCTCTCTTCAGACTGCTTAAAAGAGGAAATGGCAGTGGTCAGCTTTCCTTCCCTGTAGCCCTGTGTTGGTGTGGAGTTATTGCTTTCTGTGGTTTTTTTTACTTCTTTTGGTAAGCAGGCACTTTCCCTCTGTGTTTATGAACAAGCCCCTTCAGTTTTCTCTATGCCCACTGACAGAGAGAGATGGGTACATCATGGCCATCAGGTAACAACATCGACACCAGGGCTGTCTCCACTGAGAAGCTCACACATATCTTTGTGACATGAGATTATGCTGGGCATAATTCATGTAATTGTTTTGTTTGTGTGTTTTATTTGACCCTATATAGACTTGGCACTTTTATGGATCTGCATTCTGAGAATTTTATAGTAAAGTATAGTAAAATTGTCAACCAGTTATACTGTTCCATATGTTCTACGGTTCCATGTAAAGCTCCGCTCTCTGTTGAGCAGTTCTTCGTTTTATGTAAACCGGAGTGATTTGTAGTCCCTACAAGAACTTCGGTATATAAAAATTAAAAATAAATAAATAAATAAAGATGTTTAAGTTCTATAACTGATAAATTAGCATGTAAGAGATTACCTAAACACATTAAACCATTAAGTAAATGTTTATAGAGTATGTACTTAACTTCGGTGCCCCTGAGCTAGGCCTCACTTAAAACTCTGAGGTGACGCCTTCTCTGAATCCAAGAAATTGCTGCTAGCTGAATGAGTACTGACTAGAGCTGAAAGGGAGGACAGAGCCAAAGTAACAGACACCCAGCAACTGTAGATGAGGGGACCGAGAGAGAACAGTACAGAACATGCTGGAAGGGAAGGTTGCATTTCTCTGGACAAAAAAGATGTGGAGAACTAGTCTTATGTAAACAGAACAAAACAGCACGTCCTTCCTGCTCCCTTACTGAACGCAGGAGGTGCACATTTTATTTTGCTGTCTTCTGTAAGCTGTCTCGGGCCCACCCTGAGCCTAACCATGAATGTGCTGAATGTTGACCTCATGGACTTGGATCCCTTCCCTGAAGGACACACTGAACCCTCAGGAGGCTCCAGAATCCACTTTTTTTTTTTTTTTTTTTTGAAAAGTTTTTTAATCGTCTCCCTTTCTGGCCATCCACGTTTATACCTCTGCATCAGTGAGAGTCAAAGCCTGTGAATCACGCTCTACCTAGAAACATAGAAATGACAGCAGAAAAAGACCAAACGGCCCATCCAGTCTGCCCAACAAGCTCCCACACTTATTTTCCCATACTTATCTGTTTCACCAACCACCAAGTTCAGGGCCCTTGTTGGTAACTGTTTGATTCGAATTTCCTGCCACCCTCTGCCGTTGATCCAGCGAGTAATGTTTTCAGTTCTGGAGGCTGTATCTCAGAAAAGAAACAGATAAGCTAGGGGCTGTCCAGGGTGAGGTCTGCACTAACCGATCTGCATCTGTACACCGTAGAACAAAGGAGCGTTGCAGAGGGGACATGCAGGGCCGGTGGAAGCACTAGGCGAACTAGGCCTGGGCCTAGGGTGCCGAGTATTAGGGGGCACCGCGAGCAGTGGGGTATCCCGCGGGGAGCCAATGCCCTCGGGCACAGGGAGGCTCATGCGGCCACCGGTGGACCTTATCCCACTGGCGGCTGAGTAGCGACATATAGCAGGCAGATCGGCAGGGCTGTGGTGGAGCTCACGTCACCACGGCCCGAAGAAAAAAGTCGCGTTTAAACGTGCAGGTGCTCCTCCTCCTTCCTGCTTGTGCGGCCCCGGAAGAAAACGTTGCTGGAGCCGTGCGGGCAGGAAGGAGGAGGAGCATCAGCCGCGTGCTGTGCTGTGTGCTGGATACACACAGCAAGAAGATCGGCAGGGCCGTGGTGGAGCACGGCCCAAAGAAAAAGGTCGTGTTTAAATGTGCAGGTGCTCCTCCTCCTTCCTGCCTGTGCGGCCCCGGAAGAAAACATTGCTGGAGCCGCACAGGCAGGAAGGAGGAGGGGCATCAGCGTGTGCAGAAGAGGAGCAGAGCTTACGGGCCACCACGAATCCCAAGTCGCAGTGGCCGAGAAGAGGAAGAGGCCCGGTAGCAGGGCCGCCGCGGATCCCACATTGCGGCGGGCAGCCCGAGAAGATCAGGGCCACTGCAGAGCCCATCCTGCGGCGACCCGTGAAGAGGAGGCCCAGAGGTGAGAGAGAGGCTGAGGGTCTGTAGAGTGTGTATGTGTGCATATATGAGATGAGTTGAGAGACTGTGTGTGTGGGAGTGAGGACCTGAATGTTTGCAGAGACAGCATGTGAGGAGCCTCTATGTGTGTGTGTGAGAGAGACCGCGTGTGATAGTGAGAGCCTGTGCTTGAGCAAGACAGCATGTGGGAGTGAGAGAGAGCCTGGGTGTGTGAGTCAGACAGCATGTGCCAGTGAGAGACTGTGTGTATAAAAGATTGTATGAGAGAGAGAGAGAGCATGTGACGGTGTGTGTGTGTGTGTGTGTGTGTGAGAGAGAGAGAGAAAGCATGTGAGAATGGAACCTGACTGTGTTTGAGGGAAGAAGATGGAGAGAAAAGAAATAGAAAAAAAGACAATATAATAAGGAATTGGCAAAAAAATAAGAAAGGGAAGGTAGAAAAAAAAAAGCCTGTGACCAACCGATTAGAAAACTAAGATCAGACAGCAAAGGTAAAAAAAAATTACTTTTTAGTGATTGGCACATGTAATCTTTGGTAATGTGCAAGAGCAGCACTTTCTCTATGCGGATCTAACAATGTGCGAGATCAGCATGGAGGAAGTGGAAGCCCACGGGGCTTGCACAGAGGAGGCAGCAGAATGGGCTTCAGAGTCAGTAGCAGCAATCGGCGTCTCCCCAAAAGCCATGCGGCAGCAGTGAAAGTGGCAGCAGAGGAATGAGAGAGGTTCCGAGGTTACTGGCAAAAGAAAGAGAGGGGGTCTGCCTTTAGTGTGTGCATGTGTATTAATGGGGGTCTGCCTGGGGGTGTATGTGTGTGAATGCATAGGTGCCTGCCTGGGGGTCTGTGTGTGTATATGTGTGTGTGAGAATGACTGGGAGCTTGCCTGGGTGTGTGTGTTTGTGTGTATGTGAGGGAGCCAGTGAGTGTGAGAGCATGAGTGTGTATGAGAAAATCCAGGGGAGTAAGAGTTTGTGTGTGGAGGGGGAGAGAGTGGCTTAGAGCCTGAGAGTGTATCAGTGTCAGTGAGAGCGAGAGATTATGGTGGATATACGAGCATGAATGTGTATGTATGTGACAGTGTATGTGTGAGAGAGATGGACATGTATGTGTGAGAGAGAGAGGATAACCTCCTAATCCTCGACAATATCAGGGTGACTGGAAATCAAGAGCTCTCACAGAAGGGGACAGCAGGGCTTTTTAAAATCCTTATTAGTTTTAATTATTGGGTGTTATTTGATATATGTGCTGTTTTGAAATATTTTATTGGTGTTTGGGAAATTGTAAAAAATGTATATGATTTTAATTAATAGAAATTCTATTTGACAGTAGTTTTAAAATATTCTTTTATTATGGTTTTACTATTATAACTGATGCTTTATGTTTCTTGGTTTTATTTGTTTTATGAGGAATGGTGGTTCTGTTTTTTCAGTGCTAATACACAAAGTCTGGCTTCTTGGGGTTTCCATTTCAGTTTTTGTCTAATTTGTGCTCCTTTATTTTGTATTCTGTATTTGAGAGTCTGTCTCTGCTCTGTGTGTGTGACCATGATGAGAGATTCTGCTAGCATGTAGTGTCTGTATAGGGATCTATAGCAATCGGGTTTGTTTTGTTTCCTCAGTAGGTGGGGTATTGGTATTCTAGGACCCAGTGTAATATTTACCCTTGCTTTTTCACAGGTAGGGTTATTGTTGTTTGAGTCCTTGGTGTTATTACTGTTATGTTACAATGGGATGGCAGTATAGATTTTGAGTCTCTTTTTTGCGAGGTTTTATTTTAGTTCACAATGTGCCTGGCAGTGGAAGGTGTTTGTGCTGCTGTTACTGTGAGGTGACACCAGAATTTGAAAACATCTTTCAGTATGATGAGCTGTAAGGGAAACATCCCAGCTCCATTGTTTGGGGGAATTTCAGTGGATGCACAGAGTTAGAGAACTGGAGGTGCAGGATTTATATTGACATTCTGTCCCTTCCTATATATTCCAGGCTCCACTCTCTCATAGCCATATATAATTAGTTGAATGAGGCTATCAAATAATTTTATAGTGTGAAACTGGCCAGCTTTTTAAAATTACGCAGAAGACCCTTTGGACTTTTTTATTAACACTTTTTTTTTTGTAACCAATTTTAAAGCAGGATCCATGCTATAGAGGTGGGTGCGATGAAGAAATGTCATTTTGGCTCCCCCCCCCCCCAAAAAAAAATTCTTCTGTCTAGAGATGCCACTGATTTTCTGTGACCTTAAGCATTAGTACAAGAAGGATTAAGGGGGGGGGGGGATGCTGGAGAGGCACACAAATGCATTGGCCCCCGAGTGCCGGAGACCCTTGGTACGCCACTGGGTGCGAGCCATATGGGGCTGCAAGTGGCGGCAAAGAGGAGTGGAGATTTGGCGCCACGAGCAGTGCCCAACCTGCTCGCGACCCAGAAAATCACACAGTCGGTGGGCATGATCGAGAACGATGTAGGAGTCGGGGCCAAGACTGGGGGGGGGTGGGGGGGGTGCAAGGGAGAAGGCTCGCCTAGGGTGCCTAATCCCCTTGCACCGGCCCTGGGGACATGATAGAGACATTTTCCTATCTGAAAGGTTTAATGCATAAAAAGCGAACCATTGTTTCAATGGTAAATAGGTTGTAGAAGGTAGGGATCATGAAACGAAGTGCCAGCTGGAGGGGGTGGGTGGGGTGGGTAGGCTTTTTCATGGAAAGGGTGATGGCTGTCTGGAATGCCCTCCCTGCTAAAGTGGTGGAGACAAACAGTAACAATTCAGAAAACCGTGGATCTCTGGTGGCAAGACTGTGGGAAGGAAGCACTGGCTGGAGCACGGAGCAGTGGGCACAGCCCACAACAACATTGGCGGTCAGACAACCAGCATAGAGCAGCAGTCAAAATCTTAAACAGCAGTGGTATAATTGCATTGGGCCTCCAGGAGGGCTTGGGAACATGCATGGAGGGGTCGAAGGAATGAATAAACCTAAATGTCAAGCGGCATGAGGAGGCCGGATTTTAATATGGAAGAGGCCTACTAGCGGAGATGTTGAAGGCTATCATTATGGATTTTGGGTTTGCTTGGGAAGCTATGGAGTGGTAAGAAAAGCGTGGGGAGGTGACGTTGGTTTTTGGCTTGCACGTGGGAACTCGTATGTACATTTAATTGTGTATTTAAAAATATAGAGTCTGCAGATTACAATTAAACAAAATACATATAACAGTTTGTAACTTAGACATTTTAAAAATAAAGAGAACGTGGTTACCAAGAAGATAACTTTACAGATGTTAATAGAATCATTCATTTCTAAAACAATTTGAGGTAAATAAACCTCCATAACAACTCAAGTCCGATCAGGAGTAGTGTCAACAAGATAATAGAAAGGCTACTAGAAATAAGTGATCCTTCCGTGTTTTCCTGGAGCTGCACTCATGTTCCTCTTTTAGAACTAATGGCAGAGCGGGCCAGAGTAGAGATGTGGCAACCGAAAAGGCCCTGTTGTGAGCAGTCTATAACAGACCAACTTCAAACGATGGTACCCCCCAGTAAGGATTTCCCATTGAAGGCAACAACCGCACCTGGACGTCCTCTTGCACACATTTATTTATGTACAGCCCCTCACAGGGCTTTAAACAGAATAATCAACAATTTTTATACTGAATCTGCATTGTTACAGCTAGACAATGGAATTTGATCAGTTGTGACATTATATGATCTAACTTAAGGTTACCTGTAATCAAGAAGGTGTTAAAGCTCACAGCTGACATTTTGCCAAACTCAGAAAGAGTGCATTACAATAATTAATTGAGCTTAGAATAAAGCCTGTTCAGCACTTCAAAAATCAGAAGCTGGGAAAATGTACCTGAGGTGCCTGTCTAGATGCAGATTGCAAAACATGGATTTTAATAAAACTCTGAAACTGGCCTTAGAAACAGAATATTGAATCAAAGATTATTCCTAGAGCTCATACCTCTTTCAGAAAAGGAATACAATGATCTCCGATCTTTAATCCTTGGACATCAGCAGGGGCAAGATCAATTTACATATAATACCTCGATCTTACCCAGGTTCAGGGCAAGCCCAATTGTGCATCCAAGATTGAATTCCACGAACACAATCCCCTAATCTTGCCATCCTAGCATGAAAAGATTGGCTGACAGGCAAGAACAACTGAATGTCATCTGCACAGATTTTGTAATTTACAACAAAAATAGAAATAATCTGCCCAGGGGTAATCTGCTGTAGATAAATAGCGCTGATCCTTGTAGCACCTCAGAAGTAATAATGTGAGGAATGGAATAACAAATCCCTGTTTTTACCTGCTTCCAATCAGCCAAAATTGATCTAAACCACTGATGTACAATATCAGGTGTCCCCATAGATTCCAGTGTATTTAGCAAAGTGACAAGGCATGCAATATCAAACTGAAGATACATCCAGTAGTACCAGGATAACAGAACAACCTTTATCTAGTTCTCATTCTTATGCTTTCTCTAAGTTGCATCGCCATTCCTCGCTTCTCACTTCCAAATTATATATTTTTTTCCTCCCAGCCTCCCCATGTTTTTCCGTTAATTTAAGTTATATTTGTTACCATTATAAGTTTGCTTTATTTAAGTTATATTGCTATTTTTATTATTTTTATTTTTATTTGCTTTATGTAAAAGACTTCAACTATTATTATCTTGTTCAATGTATAATGCTCCGGCGTACATTTTTGTTCTCTGTTCACCGACGCGATATCTCCGATGAGCGGTGGTATATAAAAAGCAATAAATAAATAAATAAATAAATTCTCCAAGTAAAAAATTGATTAATGATACCAATAGGGTTTCAGTGCCATGGCTGGGTCTAAACTCACAGTTGGGCTGATACAGTAAACTGCGCGGGAGAGCCAGCGAGTGCCCGCTCTCCTGACGCGCGCCCAGGTCACTCTCCTATTACTATATCATGTCTGTGTCAGTGGGCCTTCCAGAAGATACAATTTAATTATGGCTTTTTATTTTTTTTATAACTAGGTCCTATTAGTCTATCTGGCACTGCCCTCCCAAGGTGTTATCCGGTGGATGCCATCATGTTTTTCCTAATGCCCTCTTCACCTCTGCTAGTGAGGCGTGGGGAAGCAGTGGGCCAGCTTTCCCAAGGCTGCCATGGCACCACGACGAAAAAGCACACTATATTTATAACCTCTGTTTTGCAGGGGAGATCTGGAAGCCCCTTTTTGTGTTTGATTTTTGTTTATCTATTGATTTATTTTCCTAGTGAATTTGGAAGAGGTGAGCATTGTTGGATTAGCAGCACTGGAACCCCAAATCCTCCCCTTTATGTACAGAACAGGCCACTACCTTCCTTTCTAACACGCCACCAAAACCCTTATCCCCCCTCCTCACCTCTGCCACCTTGCTTGGAATACTGTAACCTGCGCACCCATGACCCATGACTTCTCTTCCTCCAAGGTGTTAAGAACATATGACCCCCCTTACTCCCCATCCACTTCTGCATAAAGTTCACCCTTGTGCTCACCTGCAAGCACATTCACTCTGTAGCTCCTCATTACCTCTTATCTCCCCATACACTCCTCCTCCTAAACTTTGTTCAATGGGCAAGATGCTTTTATTTATTCCCTTCTTCTCCATCACCAAATGTCGACTCCATGCTTTCCACTTTACTGCACCAGCCTTCCTGAACAGCTGTGTCTTCTTCTCTTAACATTTATTTATTTTTATTTATTTAGATTTTTATATTCTGCTTTTCACACTTTTTTTTTAAGCGCATCAAAGCAGATTACATTCAGGTACTGTAGGTATTTCTCTACCCCCAGAGGGCTTACAATCTAAGGTGGGTTATTTATCAAAGTGCTATATGGCGTTTTCACATGCGTTAAGGCGTTTTCGCATGCGAAAACCCCTTTAACACATGCAAAAACACCATAACGCATGGTGTGATGCAAATTAGGAAAAGGGGAGGAGTTTGGGCTGGCTTCATAATTTGCAAAGCCATATCGCATGGCTTTAACAATGATTTTAACTACACCTTTTTCATTTGCATTAAGCCATGCGATATGGCTTTATTGCACTTTGTGATGTTTTTGCAAATACCGTTTTTAGTATTTTAAGCTGCTGGAGAGCCAGCCTAGCTATCAGGGCCCTCATGAGAATGAGGGCCCACCTAGTATGAGGCCCACCTAGTTACTCGAGGTGAGGTTTAGGTAGGAGTGTAGGGGTTAGGGGCCACTTTGACATTCAAAGTGAGACATACGAACAGAACAGTGCTCTCTTGTGAAGATTTGATGACCTTTGGAGTGAGAAACTCCACCAAAGATGAGATTTGTGCAATGTTCTCTCAACCTAGCTTGATGTTATCCAGGTAGAGAGTCCATCAAGCTAGGTTGAGAGAACATTGCACAAATCTCGTCTTTGGTTGAGTTTCCTCGTTCCGAAGGTCAGCAAATCTTCAGACGAGAGCACCGTTCTGTTCGTACATCTCACTTTGAATGTCAAAGTGGCCCTTAACCACTACACTCCTACCTAAACCTCACCTCGAGTAACTAGGTGGGCCTCATATAGAGGTATTAGTGTCTCTCCCTCCCTCTCTCTCTCCCCCTCCCCTTCCCCCAGTGGTTGTAGGTAGGAATTACAACAATTCGGGTACTTACTGCAAAGTGCGAAAAAGTTATCACAGTCTGCGGTAATACCTTTGCGAAGCGCTAAGATAGCGCACTTTGCGATAAACAGCCTATTACCATAAAACACGCCCCTTTTCCTATCGTATGCATTATTTACTGCATTTTGATAAATCCAGGCCTAAGTTTGTACCTGAGTTAATGGAGGGTAAAGTGATTTGCCCAAGGTCACAAGGAGCGTATTCATAGAGTTCTTCATTTTCAGTTTAATCCGATTTTCACCCTAATTTTAGGATGATTAAAGAGGAGCTCCAGAGCTGCAGATGTAATGTTGCAAGGCCACCTGCAGTGTTTCAAGTCCTGCCTCCCATCAGCAACAGCACTCGCCCACCAGTGCTGCTGATATGACTTTTCAAGTCTCGCTTCCCCCCCCTCTACCTAGGCAGCCAAGGTGCCTGCTGTTTGGCCACACCCACCAGAAGCACTTCCCAGCAGGTTCCCTGGCCCTGCACAAAAGGAGAAGTGCAATAAGAGCACGGGAGCATCAGTAAGCAAGCTACGGATGGAGAGAGGAGAAGCCTGGAGCCACCAGTAGTAAGCATGAATGCTGTTGCAATGGGGGGGAAGAGGGAAAATTTTCAGGGATGTGGGGAGAGGTAGGGACATGCTAGGCAGGGGATGGGGAATAGGGGTGCTGCCAAATGGGTGAGCAGAAGATTCTGCTTAATATTTTATTATTTTGTCTTCCGTCCACCAAAATGAACTTCAATATTTACCCAGAAAAATGAGTTGAATTTTTCCACTGATTTTCTGGTTTTTGTTCTTGTCATAGTATATCCTGATAAATTCCTAGCAACAATTAAAATAATAAAAACCAAAAATGAAGGTCCCTACCTATTTAGAACCCACCTAAATACCACCTTTTTGAGGCTGCTTTTAAAACTTAACCTTGGTTCTCTATGATCACAGCCTTACTGAGTTGACCATTTCTCTAGTGCTAAAAGTTTTTCTTCTGTCTTGTCTGTGGATCTTGACAAAATTGTAAACTCCATAGGGTAGTGACAGTCTTTTAGCTGTGTCTGCATGGCAGTGCATATGCATACAGTTTGTAGTACTAGAGAAATTAAAAAAAAAAGCCTGCAGTAGCAGTGCCAACTGTTAGGAAATACGAGTGCAGCAAGCTGTCATTAATGGCCCTTGATTGTGATAGGTGGGATCATCCTCCCTTTCCAGAGCTGGAGCATTAGCTGTCAGGATATGTATGGCATTCTCCCCAGCCTCTTTGCAGGCTTTGGCTAGGGTCCTAGAGAAGGGATTAAAGGACTTGGCTGAGCCTGGCCTGGGTGCAGGAGGTGAGAGTGGAATAGGAGGGAGAGATGAGGGATAATCATTTAACTACCTTCACATCACCCTTGTGTCTGGGGTACCATGGCAGTGAAAGTAATTCCCTTCCTGCTTCCACTTTCTGTGCTGGAGTCTGACTGAGGTCATTTTAGGGGATGCATGTGTTAATTAACAATCATGGATCAGGATGGATTAACCAGAACTGCTTTCAATTTGTACTCCAGCAGATAGACTATAGCCTGTATTGAACAATACTATGTCAATATTGTGTGTGTATATACGTGTGTGTGTGTGTGTGTGTGTTTTGTTAATGACCACCTCATAAAATCTTTTTTCTTTGAATGTCTGTGAAATAAGTTTTAGGAAGCCTTCCACTCACAACCGATCACACAGCTCTGGTATGAAAACATAATGATGAGACAGACCCTTCCTGACCAGTCAGATGTGATTGATTGATTGATTGTACAAAACAAGCTCTTACCACGGTGGTTGACGACTTTTTTTTTTTTCTAATTAAAGTGTCATCCATCTATGACATACACTGCACGTCTAGGAGCCGTATTAATCGTGGAGAATATTGCGTGGTCATTGGCTGTGCCAGCGCTTAAGGACTAACGGCATGATATTACAGTTTATATACTTTTTTGTTTAAACAAAGGAGTTACTGTATGTATTTTACAAATCATGTACATCCTTGTTCTTTCACTAGGGAACATATATAAATGTTGTTCTAGGTTATTTAATTCTGCCCATCTGTCCTGCACACTTGACATTTCAGAAGTGAAGGGAAAGCAAAATGGTATCACCTCCATGCTTGAATTTCACTCATGCTGAATGCCTGAAGCACTGAGATGGTCACCTCCACCCTGAATGATAGTCATTCATCAGTCATAAAGTCAAATACTGAGAAACATCTGAACTTCTGATATTTTAGAGTCTAAGCTAGACAGGCAGGTGGATGAAACATGAACCCCCTCCTCCAATCTCTGCAGGCAGTGCAGAAGTAGTTAGACCTAGGCCTACCTACCAGCAAGATTTGTTTACCTAGATAAAGGATGGGCAAAGTAGAGAAATACTTTCTAAGTAAGTGCTACCACCTATATTCAGACAAATGAGGGTGATGGTGATAAGATGTTCAGCTAGGCTTTGGTAGAGTAATTCTGGTGAATTTCCATGACACATGGTCTGTAGTACATGTTATCACTGCCTGTAATGGATGTTCTTTTTCACTCAACGCACAATTAAACTCTGGAATTTGCCAGGGAATGTGGTTAGTGCATTTAGTGTATCTGGGTTTAAAAAAGGTTTCGATAAGTTCTTGGAGAAGTCCATTACCTGCTATTAATCAAGTTGACTTAGAAAATAGCCACTGCTATTACTAGCAACAGTAGCGTGGAATAGACTTAGTTTTTGGGTACTTGCCAGGTACAGGATGCTGGGCTTGATGGACCCTTGGTCTGATCCAGTTTGGCATGTTCTTATATGAGGCTGCATGGTTAAAGGTTGATTTGTGGCCTAAGTAAGTGATGGAGGCAGCCTGCTGAAGTGTGCTGATTGGAATAACTGATTATTTCAGGGTTTCAAGTGTATCAAGAACATTATACAAAGTTCTAACAATAATATCCAACAACAACATGATGGGAATAATATTTAAGCCACACATTCCCTTATGAACTCTTAGATCTCAGAATAAAGGCCTACTAGAAAGCCTGAGTGCTAGAAACTATAATCTAACACAAACTAGAGACTGAGCAATATCAATTACTGGCCCAAAGCTATGGAACTCAATGCCAAAGAATCTTTGAACAACAACAACAACTGACAAGAAATTTAAGAAAGACCTGAAAACTTGGCTATTCACTAATGCCTACTGTTTGACTGATACATCCAATTCACCCTGACACAGATAACCAAAATCTGCCTTGAACAATACTCCCCCTTCGCTTATCCCTTCTATAATCTGACCAAGATTGCCTTTAATGTGTCTGTCTTTGAAGTATATCCCTTAGTTTTAGAATGTTATCCTTGTTCACCTGTGTACCTGCCTACCTTGCTCACCTGTGTACCTGCCTAACTTTGTTAACCATCCTATGTTTGTGAGTGTCTGCCCTGTACACCGTGATCTAGCAATTCACACATGGAACGACGGTATATAAAACACTCAAATAAATAAATGAATATCAGACTGGGCACTGGACTGAGCTCTATTCTCTGCTTTAAGGAAGACAGATTCATGGTAGTTCTGAATTTATCCACCTAACCTTTTCAGAGACTGAGAGCAGTAGTAGGAAAGGGGTTGATAATTCAGGTAAAAGATGTGAGGAGTGGGGAGCTGATGTTGGGTTAAGTATGGGAATTTATATGCTCATCTACCCAAAGTGGGACAATTGGAACTGGGCAGGCTGGATGGGTCCATTTGCACTTTATGTGCTGGTACTTACTATCAGGCCGATACAATACTATGCGCTCCATCAAGCGCCCCAATTAACACTCATTTGGATGAGCATTTTCGATGCGCTCTTATTACCCCTTATACTGTAAAGGGTAATAGTGCCTTGAAAACACGCGCCCAACCCCCTGAAAACTAATAGCGCTCATCATATGCAAAGGCATGTTGATGAGCCTATTAGTCAGTCACCCGCGATACTGAAAGTAAAATGTGCAGCCAAGCCGCACATTTTACTCTCAGAAATTAAAACCTGCCCAAGGGCAGGCGTTAAGTTTGAAACAACCAGAAAAAGTGTACAGAAAAGCAGAAAAAACTGCTTTTCTGTACACCCTATGACTTATTAAGTCAGAGGAACCTAAAATTAAAAAAAACCAGAACAAACCTAACCCACTGGTGGGTGGGTTAGAAAAACAGATGATCAGTTTTACCATCGTCCGTTATCCTAAACCCATGGCTGTCGACCGGTTCGAAAACTGACGCCAGTAAAATAGAGCGTCTGTTGTCGGACCACTGACAGCCAGCTGTACCGCTAATAAGAAGGTGCTAGAGATGCGCTATTGTAATTGCGCAACACCTAATTTGACTAGAGAATCGTGCACCTAGGAGAGATGCCTGGGTGTGTGTTGGGAGAGCGGGCGCTCAGTATGGAGCGCCGGCTGTCCCGCACTTTTTACGGAATTGGCCTGTATGTTACTGTATTCCACCAGTGCACAAGAACACAGGTACAGGCATCACCCCAGCCTCTTGGGGATTTGTGACAGGGTTTGCCTGTACTGCCCTTCCCAATCCTGCAACCATTCCTAACATCTGTGTCCCCAGAGCGCTTACAATCTAAGGGCCTGATTTACTAAGGCTTTTCTCCCATTTCTGTATCAATGGCAAAAATGCTTAGTAAATGAGGACCTAAGTTTGTACATGTGGCAACAGAAGGTGAAGTGACTTGCCCAAGGTCACAGAAAGCATTAATAGAATTTGAACCGTGGCTTCTCTGGTTTGTAGGTCACTGCACTAACCACTAGCCTACTCCTCCATTTTATCATATGGTATTCATTTTCTTTATGACTCATTTTTAACTAAAGTGCCATGAAAGTAAAAGCTACAGCAGACGATTTATTGCAAGATTCCAAGAATGACTTCCACAGCATCGCAGAGAAGGGATGATGTGGGACAGCGTGAATAAACAGGAGCGATGTTAAGTTTTGTGTTCTTTTCAATGTCAGTGAATTAAGTTCCAGTAATTACACATTTTAACCTGCATGCATATTTTAAAAATGACAAACACGTTAGATAAGCTGTTCTTTATTGAAATCTTTTGCTCAGGTGCATTCAGTAGTCCTATGTATTAAAGATGTCACACTGCTCATTCTTAGCAGCCTTGCGGAAGTGAATATACCTGAGTTTAGGAATGCAAGATCCAAGGTGCCAGCATGGCTCAAGGATGCAGTATTGTCAAACTGAGGATAAACAAAAGAAGTAGGGGTGGTTTTTCACCATTTTAGATCTAAATACATAAATATGGGGCTGATGCAATATTATTTGCGGAAAGCAGGTGCTGACTTTTCAGCGCCCGCTTTCTTAACGCAAGCATGGCGCTCGCAAGAGAGGCACCATGCAATATGCAAATTAGGGGGTTGTGCTAGCGCGATCTTAGCGCCTCCTTACTAACGCGACCCTGCAGTTACCAGCGGTCTGCCGGTTATGAGCACCGACGCCGATAAACTTGGCGTCTGTTTTCATAACTGCAGTCAGCCAGTTATGAAAACCGACACCGAGCATATCGGCGTTGGTCTTCAAAGCAACCGGCAGAGGTTTTTTTTACTTTAAAAAAAAAAAAAGTACAGAAAAGTAGTTTTTTCTGCTTTTCTGTACTTTTTTTCCAGTGTGCTCAGATATTAATGCCTGCTCCAGGCAGGCATTAATAGCTAAGCGATAAATGTGCGTCTTGAGACGCACATTTATTTTTTTGCATTTGGAGTGAATGAGTAATAGCCTCATTCACATGCATTTGCCTGTGATGAGCGCTAACTCATTCACTCCGTGTCGGACGCGCATTAAATAGGTGCTAATTCCCCTATTGCAGTAGGGGGTGGATTAGCGCCTATTTAACCCGTCTCAGATAGCGGATTAAACTGCGCTCAGCTGAGCTCACTGTATTGCATCGGCCCCCTATGTTTGCTTGTTTCCCTGTCTGGTGTATGATGCTCTTAAATGACGGTGATGCTTTATGCCTTTGGATTTAGAGTAATGAAATGCAAATGTTTGCAGCTTCCTGCTATTGTTTCTTGTTGTCCGTCCCCATCAGAGCCATCAGGCCTAATCCTCCAGGTCTAACATCACCCTGTTTCCATGGGAACATCCCTGATCTGGCAGAGTTGGGGTTATGACCTTTCTGTGGAGGAGGAAAGGGGATGTAATTCTGAGGGGAGGGGGAGGAGTCTCCTGCCTCCTGCACTAGTATATTAATATTTAAAGCATAAAATACAGAGAAGATACTGCTTTCAGTTACTTGTGCTCCAGGACTAAAGTGAAGTTAAATGACCCTGGTAATGAAGTTTAGGATAAGATTACACTTTAAAAGGAAGAGTACTAACTTAAGACCAGAACACATCTATTATTGTTGTATATCTTGATTCTGTTTAGAATGGAAGTAGACAAGAAGGCAGTCTTGGGGAGGGGGGAGGAGGGGCAGTTTCTTCTCTTTGAGTACCCATCAGCCATCATGCTTGGGCAGTACCAGGGCAACCTCACTGGCCCCAAGAGCTGGAGAGGATGGTTCTTTCGAGATGACCCCCCTCGGTGCAGCTCTTCCCAGCCAACAAAGACCACCACAATAGCAGCAGCTACTTGACCACCCCCCAGGATCACACACACATGTCACCGGCACCTATGGGAGATTTGAACCCAACTCTTCAACATGCTACGGCCTGAGGCCACAGGGGCCATCCCCTGCACACTTTGAGGATACGTGACACAGGGGCTAGAGGACTGGCCTGAGAACCAGGGAACACAGTGTTCAAATGCCATTTCTTCCAGTGTGCTTAGGCAAGTCACTTTATCTCCCATCGCCTCAGGTCCCAATTTAGAGGCCAATGCAGTGTAATCTCAGCATTAAACTATGTGCTGGCAGCAACTATTTAAGTCTGTACTTATCTGTGGGCATTTTATAATTTTTTTTCAACTTTTTTAGGGCTTTTAAATGTCAGTGCATAGCTCTCATTTGTATGGATTTCCATTCTCAGGGCACTAAGCAGTACTCCCGATTTAGGAGTGCTCATTGTCTGCTTACCAAACTCTGTGGGGTCAGAAGTAACCTTTGGAGCAGAAAATGTGAGCTGAAGTGCAGGCAAAAAGGTGCATTCATCTGCACCGGCCTGCTAGATTGTAAGCTCTCTGGGGAGAGGACTTTTGTACCTGAATACTAATAATACAGTAGGCTGTTTTGAGCATTATTTGGAAAGGCGGGTCAAAATTATTAACTTATTTTTCTTTCTGGAGGAACGTTAGTATTTGACCTTGCTTGAAGGAAAGGAAGACCAAGTTGAGAGCTAAAGCGCTGTGAACAGGACCATTCTTGGGGAGAGGGGGCAATTGCCTCAGGCCCCCATGCTGATGCCCTCCACCACCTACAGAAAGGAACAGGTGGGCATGTCTGCCGCTAGGCACAATTTCTCCATGTCCTCAATACTCATTAGCCCCGGTGGTGCTGAGGGTGAGTCAAGATTTCCACTACTTAAGAGATGCTTGGAAGGTTAGAGGCAGGGTGAGAGACTTTCTGGGGTCTTTGAGTCTGGGTGGGATGAGGGAGTAACTTGATAGGAAATGTGTGGGGTGGGGAGGAGGGGAAAGGGCTTGATTTATAGGGGGGGAGGGGAGGCAAAGAGGGAATTGGAAATGGCTTGGAGGGGGCTCCCCAATCTTCATACTTCGGTGGGAGGGTAGGGGGCTGTTCTGGCTGATTCACTCTAGGCCCCATATCCACCTACCTTCAACCTTGGTGGAGATATTTGTGTATTGGGGGAGGGGGGGGGGGTTTTCAGTGAAATTAAATACGATTTTATTTATATGCCCTGCTCTGACTTCTGGTTGAAGCCGACCTCATTTAATTTGGGCTGCCTATAACCTTTTTGTAAAAATAGGTCTTGAAATGCAAAGCTGTTTATGGAAAAATGGCAAAAGCCCCACTGCGCTGCGGAGAAGGGAGGGAAGCAGCAGGGCCCGGTGACCATGGCAACTGCCGGCGACTGCTTCCATGTGCCCGCTTCCCCTGCTGAGGAATGACTATACCGCCCTGCTTACCACCGAGCCGAGATGGCAGGCTTCAAGAAAAGACACAATGCAGTTTCCGCAACTTGTGCTGGACCCTGCTGGACACAACCTATCCCCCGACCTCCCGCCCCCTCACTTCCCCTGCAAAGACTTCCTTAGCCTCTGCCTTCCCCTAATACCCGCCACGCACTGTACAAAAGGTTAAAAGGATCTTGCTCGCTAAATGATGGAATCGACATCGCAGGGATCCTTCTAGGTAGCGGCTCGTGCCACAAAAATGTGGTATGAGCGAAACCCCCGCCCATAATCCAGATATGTCTCATTGGGTGGGTAGAAATGACCGAGTGGAAATCGGGGTGTAAATAAGCACCTATCGTCGGATCCCCACTTCTGATCACTTTTTACTGCTTTCCTGGGATGCCACCGACAATCTGGCTAGACTTCGGTCTTAATGATTTCCAGACACATTTCTGCTCTTGCTCCCTTCTGCCTTTTTCTTGTTACTCGTTGCCGCCCTGTTCATTCTCAATCAGGAAGTGTTCCGACGGTCCCCTTCTCTCGAGGCGGGGCTCCTTCCCTTGTACCCACCCGTCTTGGACCGGGGCGCCTTTTCATTTCTATACCTTTACTCTTCTTGCCCATGGTATCTACGGAGCGAACTGAGCCCTCTCCCTCCACCCCACCCCCCTCAGAACACTCCCACTTTTCTTCAGTTGCTATTGCTTTCAATGTCTTGTTTTATGATAACTTCTTATCCTGATATTTTCTCCTTTTTCATTTCCTGATTATTGTACCTTTCAACAACTATGCTGCAGCTCTGTTATAGCATTCTTTTTTTTTTTTTTTTTGGTAAGGAGCTCTGGATAAAAGTGCTAATACATAAATACTGAAAATAAATAAGTGATATATCTTTTATTTATTGATTGCATTGTACCCAATCTGAGATGGCTGCTGTTTTAGATTCACCCAATGGGAAATGCACAAATTGTGGAGAGGGGTTCTGGATTTTGATCTTGTCTCTAGTTTTAGGTGTTGAAAACTGTGACTCCTGTACAGCAATTAGCAGGGCTATTGCAAGAAGTAGGCAAGAAGGGTGACCACCCTGGCTGGCTGCCAGGCTCCACATCATCCTTTTAAATTAGTTTGCAAGCCCAATGGACCAGAAACGGAAGGGAGTGCTGAAAGCAACCCATGCCCAGGGTGCCATTTTATCTAGTGATTGCTTTAACAATTAGTCTCGGACTAGTGGGACACGGACCGGTTCTGGTGAAGATGAATGTGGCCATCTCCCAGTTCTGTTTTGTAAACCTGGTAAAACCGTCTCATGTCATTTGAATGAACTTCTGCTATCACTGAATACATAGTGGTTCTTCCAGGCTAGTGTTGGGGGCCACTGGCAAAAGCAGTACGTGTGAGGGCCAAACTCCTGAGCTGTGTAACTGACCAGCTATCGAGATATTCAGCCTGCTCCATGTTCTTCTGGAGCTGCAGAAAGATACCTGGGTCAGGTTGATAGTGCATGGAGCACAAATTCCTTCCGCACATGGTCTTTTTGCACACCTCCAGTTTTCACAAGACTGGAATGGGAGGACACAATTTTCTCCTACCATTCTGAAGATGGATCACTGCAGGTCAGGCTCGGACTCCATGTCGGAAAATTGTGAGGAAGTCCAGAAGGATGAACTGCCCTTTAGTTCCAGAACAGGCCCTGTGTCTGAGGCATGTAGTCAGTGCAGTAAAGGAAAGAATTTAGGGCCATATGATATCCACGGCAAAGAGTAGCTGAGATTCTCCGCACTGAATGACTGGGAAAACTGAGTTCTTTCCACCTTCCCCACGGTTGTTGAGGGCAGCAGTTACATATCTGTTAGAAAGTGAAGTAGAGCAACTTGTTAGAATAATTGTAACGGTGCTGCGGGCCTGCTTGGCTTGGGATAATTAGTGGCATTCTGCCTATGGGTGCTTCTTCTTTTTCCTACATTCTCCTCTTCCCTCCTTAAGCCTATCTTTGTCTCTCCTAAGAGAACCAGCCACCAACAGCTGGAGTTAGTCATCCCAGGACTTGGCACTGCTGCTTGTCTGTGTTGGAATAATTGGCTAAAAGTAATGAGCGCTTAATAAATCGCAGAATCAGCAGTAGGAGGATAGACTTCAGACCCTCCGTTTTGGGGAAAAGCCCGCAGGTACTTTCACTTTGAAACTTGTGGACTTTTGCATTTCTTTTGTGTGGTAGATTTAGCAAGGGGAAATAATGTGTTGTAGTCTTGAAAATCCAATCAACGCGTGTTATTTGCCAATCCTGCCCAAGACCCGCCTCTGGGAGCACCTCTCCCGAATGCAGTGAAGGGCACAATCATACTTTTAGCTGTACTGAGGGAGGGTAATTTTCAGATAGCCAATTTCTGCACCTAAATTGCTATTTACCCACATAATTGACTGAAAATTGCTTTCTAGTTTCCCTACCACCACATCTGTATCCCTCTTTTTACCTCAGGCTGCTGTCTCCTGTCTTCTTCCCTCTTTCTCTCTTGGCAGCAACAAGACTGAGAAGAGTCAGGATTCTTTCTCTGCTCCATTAAAAGCCACAAACCTGAACCTGAACTCTGAGAGTGTGTGTGTGTGTGTGTATATATATATATATATATATATATATATATCAAAGAGAAACCACCGCTGCTGCTCCCATGCTGCTGTGTGCATTTTCCAGATGTTCAGGTACCCTGGGGGAGATTCCTCTGTGCTGAGTTTTGAAAGCTCTAGGGAGAGAGTCTTTAAATGAGATGCTTTAAATTTCCCATTGAAATCTATTAGTAAAAGGACTTGTAGGAGGAAGTAAATAGGAAAACCTTACGTTTTTAATCTAAGTAGAGAGTGCCTCTCTCCTACAGAGGAAGGGTTGACAAATCAGGGTGTTTTGTATGAAAGCTATTTGTTTAAAATGAATGCAGTCCATCCCTGTAACTTTCAATTTGTCTTAAATGGAGAATCAAAACAACTTTGGCTTTTTGTTTTAATTATAAAACATCCTTCTTCCACTTTTCTTTTGCCCCATTCCCACCCTCCCTCTTGCCCTCCCTTCCCACTCCAGCCACAGCCCGTAAAAGGTTGATGCTTGAGATCCTTTTGCCATCTGTCCCAGAGCAGTGGAGGCTGGCAGTTACCAACTACCCAGCTCTTGGCTGCTGGGTCATGGAGATATCCGTCAGCATCCAATAGGCCTGCCCTTTTTCTGTAGCTGAACCCAGGAGGAAACCAATAACATGTGCAGTACGGCTTCCAGGTGAAGACTCACTAGAGCAGGACCACTCATCTCATGCCCTCTGCTACTATGAGCATACTGCCAGAGGAATGCGAAACTTGGGCACAATGCATAAACTACTCTGACAAAGCACCTACAGGCCGATGCAATACAGTGAGCTCAGCCAAGCGCACTGTTTAACCTGTGGTTGGATGCACGTCCGCAACCCTTTATTCTAAAAGGGGATTAGCGCGTCCTGCCCAGAGCGGACGTTAATTTCTGAGCAGCCCAAAAAGTGTACAGAAAAGCAGAAAATACTGCTTTTCTGTACATCCTCCAACTTATTATTACGGCAATATTCAGTTGGAGGAACAAAAAGGAAGAGAATGTAAAAAAAAAAAAATGTTTAAAGTGTGCCGGCGGTTAGGAAAAGGGATGCTCAATTAACGAGTGGCCATTTTCCTAACCAGTGGCTGTGCACAGGTTAGGAAAAAGGACGGTCGTAAAATTGAGCGTCTGTTTTTCTAACCCACTGACAGCCACCTCTTCTGGGCACCCGCTGCCAAGGAGGTGCTAAGGGGGCACATTTGTCCCTAGCACCTCCTTGGTAGCACGATCCCTCATTTAAATCTTCAATCGCGTTCCCAGGAGAGGTGGGCCCGTTTTCCGCACTGATTTATTGGATCGGCCTGCTAGTCCTCTGTTTGCTGCTTCTGGCAGTGAGAGACTGAACTGACAGGACACCCAGTCGCCTCCTTCTTCAATCTCCACAATTAAGATCCTCACCAGTGAAATATCTAATCAATCACACATATACCTTCACCCGGTGTATTATTTTTGTCAATGATTTTCCATGAATACACCCCAACTACTTGTTATCCTAATTTCATGTGTTTTAATATATTTAAATAATATAGGAAAACGGGTGGATATTTCATATATTATGCGGCACCGTCCAGGTGTCGATGTTTTCTCTTATAATCATAAATAGCCTCCCGCCTCCAATTTTTATTCAAATTTTATAACATTAAAATATGTTGAACTGGATCATGGAAAATCCTGTTTTTTTATAAATTGATTTCTGTTTTTATTATTATCTCACAATCTTCTCTCCGTGGCTACCACTTTTTTACTTATTTATATCTCTTATCATCGCCGGAAAAGATCACCGTTACTTAGCTCTTTTAAATGTCTGTTACTCCCGACTTGCGCAAGTTTCGACGATGTGTCTTCCTCAGGGTATTTTCTTTCTCTTATTGTTCTTCCTCAAAGAAACTGTTTAATTCCTTCGGGGCTCTTGAAAAGCCTCCGTCATTACTGAATCCCCGGCGGCGTCTGTCCAGTTCAACATATTTTAATGTTATAAAATTTGAATAAAAATTGGAGGCCGGAGGCTATTTATGATTATAAGAGAAAACATCGACACCTGGACGGTGCCGCATAATATATGAAATATCCACCCGTTTTCCTATATTATTTAAATATATTAAAACACATGAAATTAGGATAACAAGTAGTTGGGGTCAGTGGCGTAGCCAGAATTGATTTTTTGGGTGGGCACAAGGTTAACATGGGTGGGCTGTAGGCATGCAGGTCTACTAGTTGTTTTTTTACTGATAAATAATGCCAAATTATGCAGCATAGCATTCACATCTACGCCTAAGTATGAGGTTTACTTAATGATACAAACATAATTCACGGTGATTTGTGGTACTTTAGCCTTCTTATTATTACGATTTTATACACGGCTCCTACCTGTCCATAAATTTTGAGAGAGCGGTTGTGTTGCTTATATTTAAATTGCTAACATCTCAAAATATAGATATATATTTTTACCTTTGTTGTCTGATCTTTGTATTTTTCTAATCAGTTGGTCCTGGTCTCTTTTTCCCATTTAGCTCATTTCCTAATTCCTTTTCAGTGTCTTTCTTCTATTACTGTCTTCTTCCCTTACACACACACACACACACACACACACGCTTTCTCTCACAGACTCCCTCTCACACACTCAAGCTCTCACTCTCATATGCTCTCCCCCCCCCCCCCCAAGCTCACATTCAAGTTCTTACTTTCTCACCCCTCCCCAGGCTTATAGTCTTATGCACACACAGACGCACATCCAGGCACCCATTCTCACCCACACACATAAACCCAGACTCCCATTCTCACCCACAAACCTATGCTCCCAGTCTCACCCACACATATTCAAGCTCCCATTCTCATCCATACATATACACATTTAAGGTACTATTCTCACCCACACATACACACATTCAAGCACCCATTCTTATCCACATATTCAAGCTTCCATTCTCACCCACCCACACAAACCCAGGCTCTCATTCTCACCCATATATACACACATTCAAGCTCCCATTCTCACCCACCCACAAACCCAGGCTCCCATTCTCAACCACACATACACACATTCGAGCTTCCATTCTCACCCACATACACACCCAGGCTCCAGTTCACCCACACACACTCCCATTCTCATCCACACATACACATTCAAGCACGTGCACAGCTTCCGCTTTCTCCCCCAGAGCAGGAAGATCAGCTGCCTCTCCTGCTGCCAACGGACTCCTGCTATCTTCGGGCGTCCGAACTTCCTGTCGGGGGGGGGGGGAGCGGAAGCGCAGCGCACAACGTCCGCTTCCTCCCTCCCCCCCCCCCCCAAGCAGGAAGATCGGCGGGCAGTACGGCCCGACGCCCGAAGATAGCAGGAGGCCGGTGGCAGCAGGAGAGGCAGCTGATCTTCCTGCTTTGGGGGAGAAAGCGGAAGCTGTGCGCGGCGCTTCCGCTCCCCCAAACAGGAAGTTCGGCAGGCCGTTTGGTCCGAAGATAGCAGAACGGGTGGCAGCAGGAGAGGCAGCTGATCTTCCTGCATTGGGGGGAGGAAGCGGAAGCTGCCCGCGGCGCTTCCGCTCCCCATCCCCAAACAGGAAGTTCGGCGGGCCCGAAGATAGCAGGAGAACGGGTGGCAGCAGGAGAGGCAGCTGATCTTCCTGCTTTGGGGGGAGGAAGCGGAAGCTGCGCGCGGCGCTTCCGCCCCCCCCCCCCCCCGAACAGGAAGACCGGTTGGCCATACGGCCGCAGCAGCGCTCCCCCATGTGTGCCGTGATGGCGCGCGAGGCGTGGGTTCTCTTGTTCGCTGTCGCGGGGATGGGATCCCGCGACAGCCTTGCAGTTCCGGTGCCAGTTGGGTGGGCCTGGGTCTAAGTTGGGTGGGCACCTGCCCACCCAGGCCCACCCGTGGCTACGCCACTGGTTGGGGTGTATTCATGGAAAATCATTGACAAAAATAATACACCGGGTCCTTCTTCAATCTGGCAAGACGTGGCTGTACTTACGGAGCACTTGGTGCCCTACCTGCTGATCCTGGCAGTGAGAGACTGTACTGATGGAGCGTCCGGTGCCCTGCCTACTGATTCTGGCAGTGAGGGATTGTACTGACGGAGCGCCAGATGCCCTGCCTGATTCTGGTAGTGAGGGATTGTACTGACGGAGCGCCCGGTGCCCTGCCTGCTGATTCTGGCAGTGAGGGACTGTACTGATGGAGCGCCCGGTGCCCTGCCTGATTCTGGTAGTGAGGGATTGTACTGATGGAGCGCCCGGTGCCCTGCCTGATTCTGGTAGTGAGGGATTGTACTGATGGAGCACCCAGTGCCCTGCCTGATTCTGGTAGTGAGGGATTGTACTGATGGAGCGTCCGGTGCCCTGCCTGCTGATTCTGGCAGTGATGGCTGTACTGACGGAGCGCCAGATGCCCTGCCTGATTCTGGTAGTGAGGGATTGTACTGATGGAGCGCCCGGTGCCCTGCCTGATTCTGGTAGTGAGGGATTGTACTGATGGAGCGTCCGGTGCCCTGCCTGCTGATTCTGGCAGTGATGGCTGTACTGACGGAGCGCCAGATGCCCTGCCTGATTCTGGTAGTGAGGAATTGTACTGACGGAGCGCCCGATGCCCTGCCTGCTCATTCTAGCAGCGGAACAGTTTTCATATCCGATTTTTATACATAATGTTAATTTTTTTAATAGGTTTTTGAGATGTATTTGTAACAGTCTGCTTAGTTATATCTCCAGTTGGTTGGTTGTAGTATTCTTTTTCCTACAGAAAGTTGTGTCATGGCACAACATTGCTTATAGAAAATGAAGCTAATTTGCTATGTAAAGGAATAAGTGCTTGCTTAGTGTTAATATATCAGCGTGCACACAGTGTGGAGGAAGCCTACAGGTTCCTTGCCACAAAATAACACATTTTTCCATAAAATCGACCTACTTGTCACTTTTCTGATTCTGCTCTGTGTTGTCTTCTTAGCGCATTCCTGTCTTCTGGTTACCCAGGACTCAGAAAGTCACTGGAGAAGAAAAAGCGAGAATCTAGCACATGCCGTCCGAAGCATTATCGTGGGAATGACATTGCTTCAAGTGTAACTTTTCCTCCCAAGGAAGGATTGCGCTACATGGGGCTGCTCCTTATCTCTGGCCTCAGCAGTTCTGCTTAACCAGCTTGTTGATTGGATGTTTGATTTATTGCTTCAAAAGGACCAAAATCACTCCTACAGGGGACTTACAGTTTGTTGAGTTATTGCCATTAACTCCGGCCCTCCCCCTGGTTATTCATTCCTTTTGAGCAGCTGCTAATTTGCATTGGAACTGAGTTCCTGGGAACGGAAAGAGGAAGCAGCCTCCCAAATCACCTTTTCATTCCCGTGCCCACAGATGCAGCAGCGAGAAGGAAGTGCCTTACACCCCCCCCCCCCCCCCCCCGCTCCTCCAGGCCAGTAGCTCCTCCTTAATCCTCCTTCCTGCTCAGTCAGAACCAGGGCTGGGATTCTGGCCGCAGAAAACCTGATCTGGGAATCCAAACCGGGGGGGGGGAGGGGGGGTCTTATTGCTTATTTCTATAACACCCGGTAGACATATGCCGCCTATGGAAATGTTTAGTGTTTGCCACCGAGCCAGTGGGCCGGCCCAAGGGGAGTGCTTTTAATGAGGGTTTTATCTTCTGAAGGGCGACCAATATTAAAACATTTAAGTCAGTAACTTTTAAACAGGCGCGTGGGCGCACATGTGGACACATTTCTTGGTCCGCGTCCAGGCACATTGCCATTTTATAACATACACGTGTATAGCGCGCGTGTTATAAAATAGCCTGACCATGCACACATGTAACATGCAATTTGAAGTGCACATGCGCCTATGCGTACAAATGCTGCTCATGCAGCATAAGTTGGGGGATTTTAAAAGGCCCACGTGCTAACGCCATTACCAGTTTTACCAGTTCGTTTCCAGTTCGTTTCCAGTTCACCCAGGTAAGGAATAGGACGTCCAAACCCCTCCCCCCCCTTCTCCATTGTTAGCCCTGACCCCAAAACCTTGCCGATCTATTTGTCTTAATTTTATAACTTGCACGTTATCCACAGCAGAAGAAAAGTAACGCGGCAGGAGACCCAGGCACGCACCTGTGTGCGTAAGTATTGCGTGCAGATTTCAATGTGAAATCCAGGAATGCCTGTGCCCCGCCAGACCACGCCCTGCCCCCTTTTTTGGACTTTTCATTTGTGTGCATAGTAACAAGTATGTGTGCACGCGGGCAGCTTTTAAAATCCGCTCGGCACGCGCCAGCCCGACTTGTGCGCCTGTCTCGGGGCGGATTGGCCAGTCGCTCCAGTCACGTGGTCTGCCGTGCTTGGCCGTGACGGAGCCGTGCTCGGCAGACCATGTGATGCGTCCTGGGCCGGCCTGGGCAGCGAATCCCCGGGCTGGTCTTCCTCAGGAATCCGCCGCTGACCTGTCTCCTGGTATTGGCGCACGCCAGGCTTTTAAAATTCACTTTGAAGGGGTTACATTTTAATAGCCTGCCTGCTTGCAAGATATGTATGTACCTTGTGGTTAGTTTTCAAAGGGGAACTGCCCCAGTCGTTTATCTTTTGAAAATTAACTGCAAGCACATGTGTATAAATGGCCCACGTACGTTCACCAGCTTTTTCTGTGGGCGGCCAATCGAAGGTAAAGCAATGCATGTCCACACCCCCCCCAGCCATGGCTTTTTTTTTAAACTGGGCCAAAAATATGTGCATTGTGACAGCCGGCCTATACTTTTAGCCACTTTGAGGGGACACAGTTTTCAATCCCCAAAATCTACCTGGGTGAACATTCTTTAAACATTCGTCCTCCCTATATAGTCTGAGAAACTGAATGCATGGTCACTTATACCACTAGTGCCTTTCCCCTGCAAAAGAAGAGACGAGAAAGGTTGAGATGGGATTAGAAGCTGGAGTAAACCTGGAAAAGGCAAGCACTCTGGAATGGACACAGCTGGAGAATGGGGGACAAACTAGAATTATAAGGAAATAAAATCAGGTCCGAAGAGACATGAGAAAGAGGGCTTTGTGCTGTAGGGATTGGAGTGTGTCTGGTCCATGGGGGTAATAACACACTGAGATGCAAATCAAAAATCCTGTCTTGTGGCCTGCTGCTGGGGATTTTTCTGCTTCTGGAAAGTGTAGTTGCACTTTCAGGATCAGAAGTCACTTTAGCAGATTTGGTTGAAAGCTCAGAAGCTGCTCTCAAGCTAGAAGGAGCCACCTGACTCCTTGAATATCCGCTGATGTTACAGCCACAATTAGCAAGGGACTATGATCGCTGCCGTCTTACAATTGCTGCTGCTGATCCATATTTCAAAGTCAGCAGATCTCTGAGTATACTTTGATCCAGACAACACTAGAACTTTCTCTTGGCTTACTGCCAGGCCATTACATAACCCAGGCTTTTGGCTAGGGTAGGAGGTGCGCACTTGGCCATGATTGAAATTTCATGTTTTTGGGAGTGGTGGTAAATCCAGAGCGTGGCAGCATGCAGTACTACTGCATTAGTCCATGCTTCAGCTTGCAATACTCCCCCAGGAACACATGCCTGCAGCATGCATAGGCACTAGGAGAGTATTAAACTTTCACCATCTGAGTAGAGCAACAGTATGATCTTGCTTCAAGGTAGTTGGTTCTAAAGGTGCTTCTTGGTGTGACTCATAAGAACATAAGTTGCCATACTGGGCTGGACTGAGGGTCTATCAAGCCCAGCATCCTGTTTACAACAGTGGCCAATCCAGGATACAAGTACCTGGCAAATACTCAAACAGTAAATAAATTGCATGCTACTAATGCCAGAATAAACAGTGGCTATTCCCTAAGGGGCAGATTTTAATATCTACGCCCAATTTTATAACATCCGCGCGCATGTTATAAAATCTGGGGTCGGCGTGCACAAGGGGGTGCACACTTGTACACCATGCGCGCGCCAAGCCCTAGGGGAGCCCCGATGGCTTTCCCTGTTCCCTTCGCTTCCCCTACCTAACCTGCCTCCGGGCAGGTGTAGGTTGCATGTGCTGGCCAAGTGCTGGCGCGCGATCCCCCGGCCTAGAGGCCCTACGGAGGCCTCTGGCCACACCCCACCCTGGACCGCCCATGCCTCGCCCCTTTTTTCAAGCCCTGGGACATACACGCGTCCCGGGGCCTGCGCGCGTTGCCGGGCCTATGCAAAATAGGCTCGGCGCGCGTAGGGCTTTTAAAATCTGCCCCTAAGTCAATTTGATTAATAGCAGTTTATGGACTTCTCCACGAACTTGTCCAAACCTTTTTTAAATCCAGTTATGTTAACTGCCTTAACCACATCCACTGGCAATGAATTCCAGAGCTTAATTATGCATTGTGTGAAAAAGAACTTTCTCCGATTTGTTTTAAATGTGTTACTTGCTAACTTCATGGAGTGCTCCCTAGTCCTTGTATTATCTGAAAGAGTAAATAACCACTTCATATTTACCTGTTCTAGTCCTCTCATGATTTTATAGACCTCTATCATATCCCCTCTCAGCTGTCTCTTCTCCAAGCTGAACAACTCTAACCTCTTTAGCCTTTCCTCATAGGGGAGCCGTTCCATCCCTTTATTATTTTGGTCACCCTTCTCTGAACCTTTTCCGGCATAATTATATCTTTTTTGAGATGCGGCAACCACAATTGCCCACAGTACTCATGGTGTGGTCTCTCCATGGAGTGATACTTAGGTACTGTGACATTCTCTGTTTTATTCACCACTTCTTTCCTCATAATTCCTAACATTCTATTTGTTTTTGACTGCTGCAGCACACTGAGCCAATTATTTCAATGTATTGTCCACTATAATGCCCAGATCTTTTTTCTGGGTGATAACTCCTAATATGGAACCTAACATTGTGCAAATGCAACATGGGTTACTTTTCCCTATGTGCATCACTTTGCACTTGTCCACATTTACATTTAATCTGCCATTTGGATACCTAGTCTTCCAGTCTCTCAAGGTCCTCCTGCAATTTATCACAATTTGCTTGTGATTTAACAACGCTAAATAATTTTGTTTCATCTGCTAATTTTATCATCTCACTCATCATTCCCCTTTCCAGATCATGTATAAATATATTAAAAAGCACCAGTCTAAGTATAGATCCCTGAGGCACTCCACTGTTTACATTTCTCTACTTGGAAAACTACTCTCGGTTTCTGAACTTTTAGCCAGTTTGCAAGCCACAAAAGTACATTGCCTCTTATCCAATGACTTAATTTTTTTAGTAATCTTTTATGGGAGACATTGTCAAACGCCTTCTGAAAATTTAAATACACTAAATCTACTGGCTTACCTTTATCCACATGTTTATTAACCCCTTCAAAAAATATAGAAGTTTAGTGAGGCAAAACTTCTCTTGGATAAATCATGCTGGCTGTGTCCCATTAAAACATGTCTATCTATATGTTCTGTGCTTGTGTTCTTTAGAATAGTTTCCACAATTTTTCCCAGCACTGAAGTCAGACTCACTGGTCTATAGTTTCTCGGATCATCCCTGGAGCTCTTTTTAAATATCAGGGTTACATTGGTCATCCTCCAGTGTTCAGGTACAATGGACGATTTTAATGATACATTACAAATTACGAGTAATAGATCTGAAATTTCATTTTTGAATTATTAAAGAATCATGATGTGTAAACTATCTGTTCCAGGTGATTTGCTACTTTTAGTTTGTCTATATGGCTTACTAAATCAACCAGGTTCACCTGATTTGGTTCAATTTATCTGAATCATCACCCCTGAAAACTGTTTCTGGAACGGGTATCTCCCCAACATCCTCATTAGTTAACACCGATGCAAAGAATTTGTTTAGTGTTTTTGCGGTGGCCTTATCGTCCCTAAGTGCCCCTTTAACCCTTCGATCATCTAACCGACTCCCTCACAAGCTTCCTGCTTCTGACATATTTAAAAAAGGTTTTATTATGAGTTTTTGATTCTACAGCCAACTTCTTTTCAAATTCTCTCAGCCTGTCTTATCAATGTTTTACATTTAACATGCCAATGCTTACATTTTTCCTACTTTCTTCAGATAGATCCTTCTTCCAATTTTCGAAGCAGGTTCTTTTGGCTAAAATAGCCTCTTTCACCTCTCCTTTTATTCATGCTGGCAGTCATGGTTAGAAGGCATTGAAAACTGCTGGAACCATGAAAAAAGAGCAATCATGGCCCCCTCCACCCAAGGTGGACGGGACGTGTGCTCTGTCATCTGTCAGTCCCTTCCTAGTTGATGAGTATGCACTACGTTTCAGGAGGAGAGGGCAGCCAGGTTAGTAATCATTCTTATTGATAGCCCATTTATCCGCCAGCCACTGCTGCCCTCCACGCCTCCGGGACCTCATCTGCTGTTTGTCTTGCAACAGTGGATAGATTTTCTGTCTTTACACAGACAGAGAGCACCACCAAGCTTCCATATCTCCTGACAGGCTATGCATGCCCAGCTACTGTTTGCTGCGGTGCTCTTCCGAGCTCAAGATGAATCAAATTGAAAGAACTAGGACTTAAATCTCAATTTAGAAAGCAACATTGTGTGAAAGCTTCACAGGCTGGCAAAGAGTTCCAGATCCAGATCAGATACACCCATACAGCAAGCAAAGCTCTGCTAGTAATTGTGTGTCAGAGACAGGCGCACAGATGTTTATATCTTATTCTGCTGTGTTTCACCAAGGCTTGAGAGGGTCAGTAGTAGTGGATACTTGATGCAAAAAGTGTCGGATCGCAACCAGCACTGCATCCAATCGTAGACCTGCAGTGTGCCTAATTTCTTGTCCTTATTCAGAGTGTAGAGCTCATGGTGATTAGAAATCTCAGCAGAAGGGCACTAATGGCCAGTGCTGTCCCTTAACTGTAATATAAACTGTGCAGAGAGTCATGTGGCGGTCTGGAGACCCTGAGGCCATTAATAGTGGCGTCTGTAGCATTTTTCCTTTCCCTGTATCAGCCAGCATTGACCCAGAGATGCACGCGGCCAAAAATACCTTAGCTGTGCCACAAATCTTTTACCCCCTTCAGTTATGTTATGATAGCTTTCTGCATAATGTTTAACTTTAGTTCAAAGCCTCTGGCTAGTCATGAATAATATTTGTGAAATATAATCCAATTCGCTATATGTAGGCATAGATCTACCCTTGGGTTTTCATTTTATTCTTTGAAACACTTATACCCATGGGTAAATGCTGCTGGCCCTCTCTTCAGATATTCAGCCATTTGTATGGCTCAGAAACTTTGAAGGATTCCTGAGCTTGTTTAGCACAGAATATTTAAAAACAAATCCGCTCTTCAGATTGAAAATAAAGTGGGGTGATTCTAAGGATTTGCATCGTGCACTGACAGCTAGGGTTATGAAATATTAAGTGATTGTTTCCCCTTTACATTTAGTCTTTCATGTAATATAAGCTTTTGTGGCGATGGGAGGAGTGAGTAGGCCCAGGGGCTGACTTTGCCATTTCCTGGCTGTGGCTCCAGCAGAGGGAACCTGCTTGTGCATTCCAGGTATCTGTCCGGATTACGTGGATGACTTGAGGTCTCACCAGCTTCTGGCATGAGCAGCCCTCCGCTGCCTCGAAGTACTACAGCCTTTTGCCTTCCTGCTAATTTTTAAACGGTCAAACCGTTTTCATTGTAGTCGCTTAAATCAGCGGTTCTCAACCGGTGTGTCGCCAAGCACACGCAGGTGTGTTGCCACATTTCCCAGCCCCCCCGCTGCTCCCTCTTCCCTAGCAAATTAGGTCTTCCGCCCGGGCTGAGAATACTGATAGCCCGGGCAGAATGCGGCAGGAAAGCTGGAGTCAGCGGCACCAGCATGGTCTCTTTTTCCTGCCCGCCGCCGCCTGGAAAAGGAAGTGGTATGTAGCAGCTGTGTGCGCGAGAAGAAGAGACCATGCTAGTGCGTGCAGCATTGGCCCGAAGAAGCGCGGCGCAGCCTGAAGAAGACTAGCGTGGCGCGGAGCAAAAGAGGAGAAACGTCAGCCCCCGCAGCGGATGGGAGTCCTTTCTCTAGGCCGCGAGGGCTGGAAGTGGAGGAGGCTGCTGCTGTCGCTAGTTCGGTGGGGGGAGAGAGAGAGAGAGTGAGTGAGCAGGCATATGTGTCTGAGATCCCGTGTGTGTGTGTGTGTGTGTGTGTGTGTGTGAAACATGTATGTAAATGTGTGATTGAGAACCTGTTTGTGAAGGAGAGTACGTGTGTGTGATTGAGAGCCTGTGCGTGAGAGAGATAGCATGAATGTAAGTGTATGATTGATTGAGAATGTGTATGTGTGTGTGATTGAAAACCTGTTTGTGAAAGAGATTATGTGTTTCTGATTGAGATCCTTTGTGAGAGAGAGATCAAGTGTATGTATGATTAAGAGCCTGTGTGTATAAGTAAGAGAGAGACCATGTGTGTCTGTGTGTGACTGAGAGCTGGTTTAGGTGAGGGAGCATGAGAGTATGTGATTGAGAGCCTGTGTGCAAGTGAGAGAAAGAGAGAGAGCATGTGTGAGAGAAAGAGAGAGAGCATCTATGTAAGTGTGTGATTCAAAATCTGTTTGTGTGTGTAAGTGTGAAAAGACAGACAGCATAAATGTAAATGTGTGATTAAGAGCCTATATGAGAGAGAAAAAGCATGTGTATATATGTGTGTGATTGAGAGCCTATGTAAGTGAGAGAGCTTGTGTGTGACTGAGAGAGAGGAGTAAGTTGCAAGCAAACCATCCCTCTTCCTGCTAATTCAAAACAATATCGGGGCACCTGGGTATTAAACGTTCCCAGGTATGCAGAGCAAGCATTTTTTTTATCCTTATTGTTTTTCATTATTGGGTCTTTGTGTCTGCTATTTTGAAATATTTTTTTGGTATCTAGAAATTTTTGATACGAGTTTTTAATTATTGGATATTCCATTATCAGCTGTTTTGAAAGAATCTATTTGTTTTGTTATTATGGTTTTACTGCAATTGATTTTATATTTCTTGATTTGTTTTGAGGATGGTGAAGTTTCTCTTTTTCCTTTGTTACACTGCATACAGTCTCTCTGGCTTGTTGTGGTTTCCAGTTTTGGTCTGCATGTTTCAAGTTATGCTTTATGGTCTCTTTATTCATTGTTAGGTGAGGAACTGCACATGTGATTCAGGTGAGGTATTCTGCTGGTGTATAGTTTCTTTGTAGGGCTCTATAGCAGTCTGGCTTGGTCCGTTTTTCTAATAGAAGATATATTGGTTTCTTAAAGGCCTGGTGTAATATTTTCAGTGTTGCCTTTTCTCAGGTAAGGTGGTTACTGTTAAGTGCTGGAAACTGGTGCTGTTTGGTGTGGGATGTTTACTATTTATGCAAGTTCTGTTCAGACAGAGTACTTGTCTTTACCTTGTGTCTTTCTTAACAATAAAAATAATACTGAGCCTTTTATTTTTTTATTTCTGCCGTGAATTGTAATGAGCGGTGTGTCACACATGTGAGCATGGTCTGTCAGGTGTGTCATGATGGCAAAATGGTTGAGAACCACTGGCTTAAATGATTAAATTTTTCAAATGTTATTCACATTACCACTTTCCACTGGGGATGTACTTTTCTTGGAAACAAAGCAGGAGATTTGAACAATTTCTTGTTCTGTTTCATTTCCTTTGGAAAACGAAAGAAAAATGAACAATATTTTGTTTGTGTTTCATTTCATTTTCTTCACTGAGCAGGCACCAGCCCTGGCCCAGGACCCCTACTGCAGAAATGTAAAGACACCTAGGCCTGCCTCAACCCTCCCTCCTTCTCTGGATGCCTCTTTCTCCATCATTGGTCTTTAAAGTCCACATGGGCAGGAGCAATCCTGAGCTGCTTCTGCTCCATCAAGTCGGAATTTTAATATGGTCCAGTGCCATTTTGTTATATGGACATATAGGGCTGGCCGGGCCGTGGAACTTTGAAATATTGACCTGGAGGGGCCTGAGCAACTGGGGATTATTCCTGCTCCATTTGGACTTTAAAAGACCAACAATGGATTAAGAGGAATCTGGGGGCAGTGGGCAGTGGGCAGAGGGGGGAGGCAAGCCTGGGGATGCCTTGAATTTTCTAAATTTTTTGAGGTGCTGGGCTTTTTAAAGCATGGAAGGGGGGATCTTTTTTTTAAATTCATATTGTTATTTATTTCATTTCAAAGAAACTATAAGTGAAAAGCAGAATGAAACTAACAAAATGTAAGTACACGCATCCTGCTTCAACTAAATACTTTATCAATATGGCCTGGAGCCATAGAAATAGCAGCACTACTCAGAAGTTACAAACTTCTGATCGTTAACCATTCTTCTCTGCTTTATTATTTGCGTTTATGGTTTTGTTTTGTTTTTTCCTTTGTTCTATCACTGGAGGCAGTGCATGCAAATCTATCTCATGCATATTCATTGCAGATATCCTGAAAACCCAAATGGCTGGCAGTCCCAAGGACAGGGTTGGAAACCACTGTTTTAGATTTCTCTCTCTCAGGTCTGTTTATAAAAGTAAATAATTGTTTACACTTCCCAGTCCTTATGAGGTCCATATTCAGACACAGACCATATAGCAAAGCTAGCTGGATAAAGTTATCCAGCTAGCTTTGGAGGTATAGTCAATAGTGCAGCCACGCTATTGAATATAGCCGCCTAACTTTAGGACAGCTCTTTGGCCCAATCAGACTTAGGGGGTCATTTTCAAAAGGGATCGCACGCGATACCTAGATTGGGGCGGGTTCTGGGCGGCGTCCGCACTGGAAGGGGAGGAGTCGGGGCGGCACCGGGGCGGACGCCGCGAAGACGTCGCTGATGGCGAAAAGGTAAGGGCCCTTTTCGCCGCCAGTTTCGCACCCAATAGCACCACCTTTTACGATGGTGCTATTGGGTGCGAAAGCCGGCAGTTATTGCACCGCGGAGGTGCGATCGCTGCCGGCTTTCGCAGGCCCGCCCCCTGCTTCGCCACCCCCCTATTACCACCGGATTTTCTAAGGTCTGTGACCTTAGAAAATCCAGGCCTTAGCTGGCTAAGTCATCCAGCTAACTCTGAATATCAGAGGTAGCAAGCTAATTCAACTCCTCCTAGTTACACCCTGAGCACACCCCTAGCTTATCCAGGTAAATTCTAGCCACCTAACTTATTAGCCTGCTAGAATTTAGCTGGATAAGTGTCCAAATATTCATTTAGCCGGCTGACTTCTGAGTTATCCAGCTGTTTTTTAATATGGACCTCTTATTTATTAATATATATATGTGTGTGTGTGTGTATATATATATATATATACACTCATACACACATACTTCTTGCAATGTAAGCAGGGTTTCTGCTCTGGTGCATGCATTGCTGTCCCACCTCAACCAGATAATTCAGCAGAATGTTCAAAAAAGTGTTGAGGTAGGGTTTGCTTCTCCTTTGTGTCCTCAGCGGAAGCTGCCAAGTATCATCTTACAGATTTTCAGATTTTGCTTATGGGTGTAGGCAGAATGCCTTTCTTGGAGCTTCCTCTTTTAGGTTTTAAATGCCTTGATACAGATTGCTGGTGACAGGTGATGCAGACAGTAGGGAACCATGGAGAGGGCAGAGGCAGCGCACAAGGGATGAGAGAGAGGGTGGTCAGTTTCACAGTTTCTAAGGTTTTCATAGATCAGTCTTATGCGCTGATATGAGTGATTAAAAGCCTGCACTTAAAGCAAGAGCCCAAGCCAAGATTCCTCAGCATAGCAACTTATTTATTTATTTATGTATTTATTTATTTAATTAATTAATTTTTATATACTGATGTTCCTGTATAATATACATATCATACCGGTTTACAAGGAAATAATACTGTCGCCTTGGGGGCAGCTTACATTGGAACAAATAACAATAAAGAACATAACAATAAGGAACTTAAATAGAACTTACAGAGAACAACAAGGCCTAATAAAACTGAAATATAGCACTATTAAGAAACGTATGTACAGAAGGAGAAGGGGATCGGGGTCTATAATGTCTTGTTGCCGATATTTTTGCTTCAGGGTAGCCAGCGGTTTGATATTTGGTAGGATGGTCCCACATCTTTGGAGAAAAACATGACTAATATGTTTGCTCTATTCTACAAAATAATGCATCCAGTTCAGTGCATTTCAGTCGGACTTCGAGGTATATTCGTCTTTAACACTACACCTCCTACACGATATCCCTTAAAATAGCACTTAACGGTTGGTCAGGTGCCATTTTGCCTTTACTTGCGCTAATATACTTTATTCATGTTGTGCCAGTTCTTCGATCCTGATTCTTCTTCAGAGCGAGAGGTGTGCCGTCTCCCTGCTTTGCTTTTCCAGGATATGTTCATACTCTGTGGGCCTTATTTAAGAAAGATTAACTGCCCCGGGCCAGGGCTTCCCACACCCAACCCAGTTAGGTTTCAGGATATATGCAGTGAGTATGCATGAGAGAAATTTGCATACAGTGGAAACTCAGTAGATGCAAATTTCCCTTGTGCATAGTCATTATGGATATCCTGATTGGCAGTCGGGACTCCCCAGGACAGGTTTGAGAAGTCCTGCCCTCCACATAAAACGGGAAAATTGTCTGTTGAAGAAGGCAGGGTCATGCCTGCGTGGGACTTTGATCCCAGCTGTTCTGCTGGCACTAGCATGGGAATGCATGGAATTAGGATCAGTTTGTAGCACCTCGGATGGTTTGAAGCTATGGTAATGCAAGTTGTTAGGTAGGTTAAAAAATGTAACCACTAATGTCTCCTTAGGAATGAAAGAAAAATAGAAAATCTCAATGCTTTTGTTAATCTAGCAATTAAATTACTTAAAAGTGATGGCCATGTTAAGAACGCCTGTTCAGGAATGGGATGCCATATTAATCAGAGGGTTCTGAGCGTTGTTTGTGCTATACCAACCAATCCACTATGAATGTGTGAAACGGCCCTTTTTCTCACTGAATTGTGATTGAGCGGGAAAAGGTGTTGCATTTCCCCCTGTGCTCCCTGGAAAAAAGAAATCTTCCCTTCTCTCTACGGGTACTTTTCCTATTGTGCTCGGATCAAAAGACGTACGCAAGTTTGGTTTCTCTTGCTGCACTACTCCTGAGCTGAACCAGATAACATGTAGGATTATTTAAAGAAATATGATGCACACCCAACTGCCCAGTATTTTAAAGATGATAACCTTATACTGAAAGGAAAACCAAGCCATAGCACTTGTCCAGCTGACAAAAAACAAGAATAAAACTCGACATTTTGTGCCTGTATGACATGTGCTCCCCTTACATGCCATTTTCATGGGGTTACAGACACATCCCAAATCAGCCCCCCTCATACACACACACACTTTGATCGCTGCATTACTTTTATTTTTATGAAAGCCTTTCCAGACACCAACTGAACCTTAATTCACCATTAACTAACGCTTAGACTTTTTCTTAACATGGTAATTAATAAGTACCTCAACAGGGCAATTCATTAACGTTGCAAATGCTGTAACTTAGTTCACACCATTAACTGGCAAATTTGTTCTCTATGTTTAATTCCTAGCTCCTTTTCTCTGCTCCAAGTTGTGTAATTCCTTTCTTTATTGTAGCTGCAACCTTTTGTCAGCACCTGTTATTGTTTATTATTATTATTTATTATTATTTTATTATTACTTTGTTCCTTCACCTCTTGTTAATTGTAAACCGACATGATGCGATATTCATCGCGAATGCCGGTATAGAAAAACTTAAAATAAATAAATAAATAAATATCTCATCTTTCTCTGCCATCCCACCTCTAACTCACCGGTTTTTGTTCTTCCCGATCCTGCCCTCAGTATTTTAACTTAGAGCTTCTTTTTTTTTTTTTGTCTGAGTGTCTTGTCTCTCTGTGTTGACTAGACTGTAAACTCTAAGGAGCAGGGACGGTCTCTGCACATAAGAACATAAGAACATAAGAAAATGCCATACTGGGTCAGACCAAGGGTCCATCAAGCCCAGCATCCTGTTTCCAACAGTGGCCAATCCAGGCCATAAGAACCTGGCAAGTACCCAAAAACTAAGTCTATTCCATGTTACCATTGCTAATGGCAGTGGCTATTCTCTAAGTGAACTTAATAGCAGGTAATAGCAGCACGGCTTATGCCTATATTCACCTAACTATTAACGTTAATTTGCTGCCACTGTTTTCCGTGAAGTTATCTCCAACCACATCAGAATAAGCTGGCTGTCACTACAAGGTTTCACTTCTTCACTCCTCACTGGTGCCTTGGACGTCTTGGAGGGTGTGCATGGTACTGTGACAGAACCACGTGGCCCGGTACATGGTGCTTGCTGCTCTGAATTGGCTGCCACTCCTTCCTGTCACTGCAGACACGGGATGAAACAGAGAAGGGTTTGGCTACAGCCATTGGCACTTACGGGAAGAAGTGGCCAAGTAGACCTGTGAAACTGCCTTTGAGGTTGTGCCATCTCATCTCATTTTCTAGCTGTTTGTTTTGGACTAACCCTTATCTGGTTTCCTGCGCTGTCCGATTACTGCCTGCCGTGGCCCTGGATTATTTCAGAAAACACTGTAGGCATATTTATAGCTGCTTATCTACCTCCTCGCAGGACTTGAGAGTGTGATAAGTTTATGCGCATGGGGTATTGCATGTGCACTTTCATCTTTTGGGGGGGTTTTTTTTGTGAAAAAATATCCGGTATCTTCGACTGTATTCTCATCGGTCCAAGGTTTTATTTTTATCTTAATCACTTTTTTTTTTTTTTTTTTTTAAATGGCCATTGTTAGTTTTGAATGGAGCTCTTGCTAGACCAGTAGAGAGAGTTCTTTAACTATTTCATGTCACCTTATCCAGACAGGAGAGAACCCAGAACCCAAGATGTGCACCAGTTACATAAACAGACCAGTAAGAAGCAAGGAGACTATAATGCTAATGATTTAGAGATCAACAGTTGCAAGTTTTGATGTTAGGATATCCACAATGAATATTCATGAGATCTGTTTGTATTTGTTTGCTCTAATAACCAAATTTGGTTATCCTGAAAATGAAACCTGCTATCTGTTCTAACTTCTTGACGGCTGTATCGGGGAGACACTGATGTAGAGGGCAAATTTCAGCCTTGGTGCAATATTTTAACTGTCGTTGACTTCTGATGCCCAGTTTTTATACTGGCATAGGGAAGAGGGACAGGAGGGATAACAAGGACCCCCAGGTCACCACTAAGGTTACCCATTCTGTGATTTTCCTCTCTTTGTACTGCTTGGGAAAAGCAACTACAGTACAACGAGCAGGCCTGGATTTGCCAACAGGCACACTAGGCATGTGCCTAGGGCGGCAAAAATCTAGGAAGCAGCCGGGCCAGTTGGAAATGTGCCGAATCTCATTTAGCAGACAACAGCCCTCTGTTTCTTGCGCCAGCTTCCTCTCCCTCCCAGTGCAGAGTACAGGAGGAGAGGGGTGAGGCTGGAAGGGACAGAGCAAAGAAAAACTGCTGTACTCCCTATACCGACCCCTGTCATGAGGGGAAGAAGTAAGCCTGGAGCACATAGAGCAGAGCAAAGAAGGCTGTGCCTTACACCTTTTGTCTTTTGTCCCTTCTCTGGTGGGGGGAGGGGGGTGCAGGAGAGAGAGGCATAGCACCAACTGTTCTTAAGGGCAGAAAAATCCTATATCCGTCACTGACAAAGAGCAGGTACACCCTGTAGTAATATAACCCAGTTGGAAAAAGTAGAAAGATCACAAAAGACCTACAACCCCTGCTACCTGAGGATGAATAGCTGGAAGCAATATTTCCTGCTTTTCCTGTTCTTGCTTTCCAGCAGCCACCTAATGTGAATCAAAAACTAGCAAGCAAGAAGCTTCAAACAGAAGCAAGGAAAGCAGAAAATGGCACAGACCCTTGCAAGATACCACACTGCAAACCGGCACAGGAACCAACAGCTACCGCGCGGGAAAGGCGTTTAGCATAAAGGGATCCCATTCATGCTCTTCTGCTACTGTAGTATATATTATCCGGTGCAGACAATGTGAAAAAGGATACTGTACTGGTGAAAAGAATCAAAAGTTATAGAGCAGAATAACACATCACACTGGAGAGCACGGGGACGCTTCTATGGGAGGAGCCTTGTTTTCAGGCCAGATTCGAGGATCAAGGAACTCAAAGGGACTTCAGAACTACACAAGAACTTAGGACATTTAACATTAAAATGATCGAACACAAAGGGCTTTAATAGGGATATTGCTTTCTTGCCCATTACCACATAGTCTTCCTGTAGCTATAAAATCTGCTGTTTGTCTCTTGTCGGTTTTCTCACCGCTCTTCAAACATCACCCGACCTCCCCACCCTTTAACTTTACAACTTTTTATAGCTTTGAAAACCATCAACACTCTGCAGTACAATCTGGAGTTTACTTGTTTGTTCCGGCAACTTCATCCATGGCTCATTCTGCATTGAAGTGATGAAAGTAGCAGAGCTCGTCAAAGCTGAGTTATAAATGTGTTAAATTAATCAAGTAAAAAAAAAAGATATCATCAAAGGCTGTTTTTTATTTTACCTGTTTGTATGGGGTTGTTTTTTTTTTTTTTCAATTTATCTGTATTCTTTCTCCCATTCAGACTTTGCTGAGTTGCTTTTTCAGAGCTGGCTTTCAGGGTGTGTGAGCTGTGCTATCACACAGGTCACCATGCATTAGGGCAGGGGTCAGGAACCTTTTTGGCTGAGAGAGCCATAAACGCCACATATTTTAAAATGTAATTCCATGAGAGCCATACAATATGTTTAAAACTAAATCAAGTAAATGTGTGCATTTTATGTAAGATCACACTTTTAAAGTACAATAAGTCTCTGAAAATATTACACCAGGCCTTAAGACACCAATACATCTCCTATTAGGAAAATGGACCAAGTCAGGCTGCTATAGAGTCCTACACAGAAACTACACGCCAGCAGAAAACCTCACCTGAATCACGTGCTGTCCCTCACCTAACATAGAATAAAAAGACCAAAACGCATAACAAGAAGCATGCAGAAAAAACTGAATTGGAAACTGCAACAAGCCAGTCTCTGTATGCAGTGTAACAAAGGAAAAAAGAAACATCACCCATCCTTATAAAACAAATCAAGAAATATAAAATCATCAGCAGTAAAACTGTACTAACAAAAAGAACATATTTCGAAACAGCTGATGAGTGGAATATCCAATAATTAAAACTCATATAAAACATTTCCAGATACCAACAAAATATTTCAAAATAGCAGACACAAAGACCCAGTAATGAAAAATAATAAGGATACAAAACTTTTTTTGCTCTGCATACCTGGGAACGTTTGATATCCAGGTGTCCTGAGATTGTTCTGAATTAGCAGGAGGTGGGGTGGTTTGCTTGGAACTTTCTCCTCTCTCAGTCACATACCAGCGCGCTCTCTCACACTGGCTCTCAATGACACACCTATACACACATGCTCTCAGTACTCACATATACACGTTTTTTCTCTCTCACTTATATAGGCTCTTAATTACACATTTACACACATGCTGTCTATCTTTTCACGCTTACACACAGGCACACAGGCTTTCAATCAAATAAATACATGCTGTCTTTTTCTCTCACACACAGACTCTCATTCACATGCTTACAAACATGTCCTCTCTTTCTCTCATTTACACACAGGCTCTCAATCACATACTCACATTCTCCCTCACCTAAATCAGCTCTCAATCACACACAGGCACACATGCTCTCTCTCTTACTTATACACACAGGCTCTTAATCATACATACACATTATCTCTCTCACACACAAAGGATCTCAATCATACACACATACTCTTTCACACAAACAGGTTTTCAATCACAAACTTACACATACAGGTTCCCAATGGTAAACTTACATTCATGCTCTCTCTCTCTCTCACAGGCAGGCAGTCAAACACAGACATACTATCTTTCACATGTGCAGGCTCTCAATCATTCACATACATGCAATCTCTCACAGACACACACACACACACACACACACACACACACGCCCCCGCGGCCCGGAAGAGGAAGTGGAGAGTATCGGGTGCCTGCGCGGCAAGAAGAGGCCACGCTAGTGCGCTCGGCATCGGCCCGAAGAAATGAAGACTGCAGCGCGGCTCGGAGGACAATGAAGAGCTTCAACCGCGGCCGATGGGACTCCACCTCCGCTGAAAATGAAGAGGTTAGCGTTGGGAGGAGGCTGCTGCTGCCGCGAGTTGTGGGGGTCACAACTCGCGGCAGCAGCAGCCTCCTCCCAACGCTAACCTCTTCATTTTCAGCGGAGGTGGAGTCCCATCGGCCGCGGTTGAAGCTCTTCATTGTCCTCCGAGCCGAGTTGTGGGGGAGAGAGAGAGTGAAGCGTCATTCACTCTCTCTCTCCCCCACCCCCACAACTCGCGGCAGCAGCAGCCTCCTCCCAACGCTAACCTCTTCATTTTCAGCGGAGGCGGAGTCCCATCGGCCGCGGTTGAAGCTCTTCATTGTCCTCCGAGCCGCGCTGCAGTCTTCATTTCTTCGGGCCGATGCCGAGCGCACTAGCGTGGCCTCTTTTTGCCACGCACGCACCCAATACTCTCCACTTCCTCTTCCGGGCCGCGGGGGGGGGGGGGCAGGAAGAAGAGAGCACGCCGGTGCCGCTGACTCCAGCTGCCCTGCCGCGTTCCGCCCGGGCTGACAGCATTTTAAGCCCGGGCGGAGGAGGACCAGGGAGCAGCTGGGTCAGCGGGAAAGTGTGGCGACTGTCTGCGAGCCAGATGCAGCCCTCAAAAGAGCCATATCTGGCTCGCGAGCCATGGGTTCCCGACCCCTGCATTAGGGGGTGCCAGCACTTCTCCCAGTGTTGCAACTGGGCTGAAGAAAAGCCGCAGTAGAGCCCCTGAGGCCACTGATGACTTGCTGTTTGTTGCCTTCTCCCACCGCTTCCCAGGTCTGCCCACTTGCCCATGGGGTTGAGAAGAGTTGTTGCCGTACCTGTCCACAGGAGAGCTCTGCTGCAGGCCTGGCCCTTCTAAACTCTTCGACCTCCATGGGCAGCTCTCTCTGCCCCTCGGCTCGCTTCAAACAGTGACCCATGCAGAGAGGGAGCGAGCTGCTGGCAGTGGGAGGAAGCACGTTGAAGGGCCAGACCCGCAGTACTGTTTTCCTGTGGGAGGGGCTGTTCAGACCATGCGGAAGGAATGGAAGGTGGGTGGAAACAAGGATGGAAGGAGGAAGGGCAGGGATGGAGAGGGAGGGGGGTCAAGAATGGAAAGTGTAGGGGAGGGCAGAAAAGAAAAGTGAGGGGATAAAAGAATGGAAGGAGGGAGGGCAGGGATGAAAGGTGGAGAGGGAAAGAGGGAAAGCATGGTTTGAAGGTGAGGTACTATGGAAGCAGGGATGGTAAGGAGGAAGGTGAAGTAAGGAGAAGGAAAAGAGGGGTATGGAAAGCAAGGGGAGGAGGGAAGGATGTAAGGGAAGGAAAAGACAGAGGCAAGGAGGGTTTGGAAGGTGAGGGGGAGAGAGCCCCGGAAGCAGAAGGGGGCATCTTTAAAGCTCCAAGGGGGGAGTACTGAAGAATGGGGAGGGTCTGAAAGATGCATGAAGGACCTGGAGTATTAGGAAGGGAGTGAAAGAGGATGAAAGTAGGGGAAAAATCTGAGGAAGTTGTGAAAGAAAAGGGAAATTGAGACTGGAAGGAGAGTGTAGGGAGTAGATGAAAGACAAGAGAGGGAAGTAGACTAGGAAACCAGTGAAAGATGGGAAATGGGAGGACTGGGGAAGGCATGAGAGATGGGGAAATGGGAGGGTGTTTGAGTGGGAGATGGAAAACTGGTAAGTAGGCAAGAGGTGAACAGAGAGCATGAGGAATTGGGGAGATGGAGGAATAAGACTGAAGATGGAGAGCATTGAGGAAGGTTGCAAGGCAATAAAGGTATGGAAGATGGAAAGGAAGGAAAAGTGAAGAGATGTGGATGGGAAAGCATGAGAAGGATAACTAAAGTGAATGGGTGAGCTTGGAAGGGGTTGAGAGTGAAAGGGAAAGGTGAGAGGATGGTTGAAGAGAGAGAGTCTGCATGGTGGTGATTGGGGAGGAGGAGGAGGGTTTCAGAGAACTAGAAATGAGTTGGCTATTTGAGTTGGGGGGGAGAGCAAGGGAGCTAGATTTTGGAGACAGGGTTGAGAAGGAGCAATTAAGGAGGATTAGAGTGGGATAGGGAGAACTAGAGAGATAGGATGGATGAAACCTAGCTATGAGTGAACAGAGAGGCAGAGAGAGAAAGGGAGAAAAATTAGGTGAAACGGAAGGATCACTGTCGGAGAGAGAAAGACATGTAGAGGAAGAATGTAAGAACATAGAGAGAAGAAACAGAAAATGGAAAGGTGACCCTAGAACTGGCGTTAGGAGAAGACCTACAAGAGGCAAGCAGAAAAAAAGAGATCAGGACCAACACAATTGGAAAAAAAGAATATCCAGACAACAAAGGTAGAAAAAAAGCATTTTATTTTCAGTTTAGTGCTTGGGATATGTCTGCTTTAGGAATAGTCATCTCTGATATTTTTGTGTTTTGCACAGTTCAGAAGGAAATGCATTTCTGTTATTTCTCCAGTGTTGAACTGCTTACAAAATCTGGCTTCTTGGGCGTTTCCATTTCAGTTTCTGTCTTCACATTTCTAGTTTATGGTCCCTTCTGTATTTGGTGAAGGACTGCTTATGTTCTCATGTGCAACAGAGGTGAAGCTTTTGTGTAGGGATCTGTAGCAGTCCTATGGTTTGGGGGTAATATTTGCAGTACTGTCTTTTAATAAATATGTGTTGTTGCTGAGACTTAGTGATATTATGGTTATGTAGACTTTCTATCTAGATTCTGAGTGACATTTTTGTAGAGTTGGAATTTGTGTTGCTTTCACTGAGGTGACACCAGAATTTATTCCTTTTTTTTTTTTGTATAGTGAGTTGAAGAAAAAACGTCCTAGTTCTGCTCTGCATCCATTGTTAGTGGAGTTTCTATGTATGCAATGTTTCTTTATAGAACTCAAGTGTAGGGTCTATATTGGGATTCTGGCCCATCCTGTTTAGATGTTGTCTGATCTTCTTGGGTGTGTGTGTGTGTGTGGGGGGGGGGGGGGTTGATGAGGTGATGGTTGAGGAGTGGTAAAAACCTAAATTTTGTCACGATTTGGGAGGAGGATTGGGAAGGAATTGCGCTGGGATGGGGGCAGGGAGGGGCAGATGGTGAATGAGTGATCCCTGAAGAAGCTGCAGATAGTGGTATAAGTGAAGATGGTATTTTTCACTGGGGGGAGACATCAATTTCAGTTTTTACAAAGGGTGCCGATTAGCTTAGAGCGAGCCCTGAATATAGCAGGACTGGACAGGTTAGCTGAAAGCCTTCCCCAAATCTTTGGATTCTCTTGGTTCAGTCCTCACTTAATTCCCCTGCCAGAATGTAATCATTTAATCATCATTCAGGCTTTTGAGGATGATTACTCCTGGGGGAATTCTGCGCACAAAAACTTAAAATTCTGCAAACTTTATATTGGTCAAAATAACACAATTTACATGACAGTCTTTAAGTAATTACATTTTAAATTAATACAGAAAAAAGTTATTACTTAGAGATGCAGAATTTTAAATATTTTGAGCAGAATTTCCTTAGAAATTCACTGTAAGAGTGTCCCTTCCACTCGCTCTCCCTACTCTCCTGGCCACTTTGCCCTCTCAGGCCCCAACTCCTCCACCTGCCAGTATCTCTCCCCTCCACTATTGCCAGTCCCCCATTCTCAGTACTGCCCCTCACACAGGCTCCCTCTGTCCTTCCTTCTCTCACACACATGCTCCCTCTCTCTAGTACACATACACACACCCTCATACAGGCTCCCTCACTCTCTCGCACATACACACATCCCCTCATTCAGGGCCCTCTCTCTTGCATATACACCCACACAAGCTCCCTTTCTCTCTCACACACATACATCCTCACACAGGCTACCTATGTCTCTCTCTCTCACACAGCCCTTCACACAGGCTCTGTCTCACACATACTCAATCCCTTCACACAGGCTAGCACCCTCACATACACACAATCCCTTTTTCATACACACCTGCTCCCAATCTCTCACACATATACACACTCCTTCACAATCTCCTCATAAAGGCTCCCTCTGTCTGGCACCCACACCCAAGCATCATCCCCCCCCCCCCGCTCTCTCACCTCCTCTCTCTTTACTCTCCTGCTCACCCCCTGGTCTCTCACCTCCCCTCTCCTCCCCTCTCTCATACCCCCTCCCCTTTCTCACACCCTTCTCCCTCTCCTCTCACACACACACATTCACTCTCACTGGGGCTTTCATCTTCGCCGCGAACAGCACGCTGGGGCCTTCATCTTAGCCGCGAGCGGAGCGTGTCCTGCGACACACAGGGGCCTTTATCTCTTGCAGCGAATGGCATGCTGGGGCCTTCATCTTTCCGCGCACCATTTGTGGCATGCCAGGGTCTCCTCTGCCATTTTCTGCACAGAATTTGGCAATTCTACATAGAAAATTGCAATTCTGCACAGGGGGGAATTGTGCGCAAATTCTGCGCTCCGCAGTAGCTCAGAATTCCCCCAGGACTAGATGGAGGATAGTATTCTCTCTTCCTCACTGCCTCTCAGCCTGGCAAGTATGGAAGCCTGAGTCAGGGCCTTTGGAGTCAGACTGGGGCTGGTATTTATCCTTCCTCTCTCTTTCTTTCATACTTTGGTTTCTTCTGTTTCTGATCTCAGTGATAGGGTGCATGTGGTTTCCACAGGAAGCAGGGGGCATGATGAAGGGTTTCTCTGAATTTACCAGGTAGGTGGCAGGGAAGTCTAGTCACTACAATGACTAAGAAACCACAGCCATTTCGGTGAGGAGTGAAGCAGACATATGGAGTGACAGGGTTGCCACTTCACCGCAGATCAACCAGACAAGCAGAGCCAATCAGCTTTTGCCCATTGCATTTTCCCTAAGAAAAATCAGAACTGCGGATCTATGTATGCAGCAAAGCAAAACCAGGACCCGGAGTGAGGTGGCAGCCCTAAGTGACAGAGCATGTCCCACTAGAAGCCAGTGTTTTCTTTAATAAGTAGGTTGTGAGGAAGGCATCAACACAATTACAGTTTAAAAAGAAGAGCCTTCTACTCAGGCAGTAATCATGTTTGTGAAAGTAGACAGCAAACCAACTAAATACACTTCCCTTTTTGTTTTATGGCTTATACAGTAATACAGTTGACACAGACGTGGAAAGAGTCATTTTGTTTACTAGTGTTAACACTTTATTATAAGCCCAAGGAAACAGCAACATCTGACTTTTGCCTGGTGCGTACGTGGAACATAAAGGCAGCGACTCGAATAAGAATGAAAAATAAAGCAATAGAGCAAGATGTAATGCTTATCAGTGGCAATTTCACTGTCAGATGAAATGGCTCCCTCCAGGTCAGGTGGACTGAATAATGGCGTTACTTCCCTAAAGCACATTAATCACAGTCTGAGCAGAAGGTAATTTTACTCTGTCCAAACACGGAAAAACATTAGATAGATAGCAAGCAATATCAAAGAACAAAACTTAAAGCAGTCCCGTGTCTCTCGGCCCTCTGCGACCCTGTGTCATACAGTAAATCTGGTAGTTAACCATCTAAACTCCGCAGGGGACAGCCAGTGCCTGTCTCATCACTGGGGCATTCTACAGAGTGAACAGCGTAGGGCACCGTAATCTCGCAGGAGCTGCTGCTGACCCTGCACGGTTCAAATTGCAAGATGGCTGGAGCGCGCTCAGTGGTTAGACCAGCGATGGCGGTTCCCCACACAGCTTGGAGGGCGAGTTGACTTTTTTTTTCTGCATATCCATAAACTAACAGGGCAACCCCAGTATTTATTCAGATGTATAAAGATAAATGCTCAGGTTATGAGGGCGATTATCTTTTTAGGAGGGTTCCAACTTGCAGTGAGAGAGAGCTGAGGTCTTTGAACCTGTCTGTGCAGAGCTGGACTGCTGCAATGACCCTTCAGCTCTCTCCCACTGGTGGATACGTTGGGGTTGCTGCCCCATGACTGCACTTCATAATGTAGATGGAAATTTCCCATGATATTGTAAAGAAAATGGAAAGGAAACTATGGAAAAGGACTTAGGAGAAGGGCTGGGCATTCCTCCAAACAGTGCTCTAGAGCTGTGTGGTTTCAGGAAAACGTAGGCACACCCCTATGTGATCCTATTTATATCCATCTTCTACGGTGTTGGGAACACTCAACACCAAAGAGCAAGAAATGTAAAAAGAATTCCATTGTGCTCTGAAACTACATTCTAATGTAAATATTTATTCTAATTTTATACTGCCAATTGCATTAAAAAAAACTGTTCAAAGCGCTTTACAGTAAAATAGGTTACAAAATAGCAATTAAAATAAAACCAAACTACAATTAATACAAATGATAAAAACATAACTTAGACAAAAACATAAACAGTCATAAAAAAATACAGTGAACAGTAAAAGGTGATAACAGTGATATATGTATATCCACGGATTATAAGACAATGACCTATGACTGGTTATACATAAATATAGAGCAATTTATAGACCACACTGTGAAATTGTTCCAAGATATATAATCCTTAGTAGTTACAATAAGAACTACTTTACTTGCTCTCAAGCTTTTATAACTGACAGCTGGAATCTGTCCATAGTAATGTGGACAGCAATAATTGGGCAGACTGGGTGGGCTAATTGAGGTTTTTTTTTTCTGCCAACATTTCCCCCTTGGTTTTGCTTGAAAAATACCGCACTTTCACTAGCTAAAGCCAAATCTGAGTTGAGTTGATTTTCCAATCTGCCGCAGTGTAGTTAGCAATTTGTGGCATGCTATTCATAGCCTATTAGTCCTGTCGGAGTCTGTTTAAGATTGAGTTAGGATGGTGTCCACAGTGTGAACAGGAGACTCTTTCTTGCACTGAAAGAGCACCTCTGGAATGTGGGAGGCCCGTCCATCAGTGCTCTCCTGTTTTTCTAATGTGCAGCAGGCAGTGCCATACCCAGCCACAGAGCTGACCCATTAACTCAAGAACGCAAATGGCCTATAGCATGAGAAAAGCCTTGTGCAGATGACCTCTTGGAAGTCTGCATTAGGGTTACCCACCGGATCCAGATTTTCAGGACAGGTTGATTCAGTCCTGATTTTACGCCACTACCTACTTGAAATCGGTACAGACACCAAACTACAAATCCATGAAGGCAGTGAACAGGCCCGGTTTTAGGCATAGGCAACTGGCTTCTGGCGCCAATTTCTTACCGGCGCAGGAGCTTCGTTGCCGCTGCCATGCCTATATTGGGGCTTGCCGCCACCATGCCACTTCTGTCCTCTAGTGGCACCAGATTCAGGTCACAGCAACAACTGAAGATTAAGAAACTGCAGTCCTCGCAGGCTGACGGAACTTGCGGCGCACCACTGCCTTTTCCTGCATGGGCTTCCTGTTACCATGGGCACCCTTGTGAGGGGCGAGGTGCCGCTGGGTCCATCAGTGCATGAAGCCTGCTCAAGGCCCCGAGCAGAAGTTTCTTAATCTTTAGTTGCTGCTGTGACCTAGAGCTAGTGCTGCAACTTGGGAGGAAGTGGGGGATGCCCTGAGAGGAAGATTTAGATAGGAAAGATTGCCCCCTCCCCAATGCCTATGGGCGAATATCACCTTAATCCTCCTTGGCAGCAGGGTAAAACCAGGAATGAGGATCAACCTATCCTGAAAAGCTGGAGCCAGATGGCTGTCGCAGGGCCTGATTTACTATAGCTTTTCCCCAATTCTGTGTCTATGGAGAAAAGCTTAGTTAATCAGGCCCTTAGCCTACTTTCAGCAGAGTGTTTCTGGGAAATTTCTGGGAGTTGTATGTTGGAAAACAAGAGGGGAAGTTCAGAACGAGAGCAGGTGGCACTGCAGGGAAGATCTGGCAGCATCCCAGCCAGCTACTGACTGATTAGAAAGCAGGAGTTACAGTATTATCAGGGATCCATTATCTGCTCAAGTTCCTCGCTAATCCTGAGGGAGGAGAAGGCATCTCTAGAATGTGTTTCAAAGCAGTCTAGTCATTTTAGTGCACATGTTTCTTTTTCTCTCTCATGCATACCCACAGCTTTTAGTGCTCAGATAGTGCAGCAACCCTGGAATTGACTGGTGCCTTTCATGCGTTGTTTTTTTTTAATTCAGTGAAACACAAGATCATCCTAAACTGGTCTGCGGCTCCATTTTAAAGAGCTGCTCCTTCTTAAAACAAGTCCCCAAATTGCCATGGTATGCCTTTACCTCACTAATCTCCACACTGGGAATGTCCTTATGCTAACCTGTCAACTAACGTTCCCAATAATTAATCTCTATAACCGCTCTATCCAATTCGCTATACAAAACAAAGATTTTTATAGATGAAAGCTGGCAATTTCATATATTGGCTCGAGTACCACCCGTGGTTACTGTGCCTTAATTTTAATCATCAGTGCCACCAACCCTCCCTCTTTCTAAATCGCATATAAAAAAAATTACCTAAAATATTATTTTTACAATATTGAGAGTGCCTAAGTTCTCTTTTCACTTTTCTCTAACACAGACCGCCAAATGGCTGTAGAAACATGCTTTGATAAATGTCCACTGATAATCTGCACATCTCACTTATCTTTGAAGACCATGCCTAAAAGCTGAATACCTTGGTCAAGATCCCCAATGTGCTCGCATTTCGAAACAATATCTTCCTCAGGGGTGATTGTGTGTCCTCTTTAGCAGTTCTTGTAGATTTAAACGGCATCCTTCTGGCATTCTCTGACAAAATTCTTTTTAAATTTGAAGAGTGCCCTAATTTGACTTCATGCAATTTAAAAAAAACAAAAACAAAGATAGGTTGGTGACATTGATGATTAAAATTAAGGTACTCGAGCCAATATATTCAATTGCTGCCTTCCATCTATAAACATTTATTTGTTTTGTATAGTGAATTGGTTAGAGCAGTTATAGAGATTAATTTATCCAGAATGTTAGTAGTTTTTTATTTATTTATTTTATTTAGCTTTATATTCCACTTTTCACAGCACTTCAAAGTGGATTACATTCAGGTACTGAATGTAATCCCCACAGGGCTTACAATCTAAGGGGGGGGGTCATTCTCTAATGCTATCGCACGCAAAAATGGACTTTTCGCATGCGATAGCTAGCTCGAGGAGGAGTCGGGACGGCACCGGGGCAGACGCTGCGGACACATCGTTGGTGGCGAAAGGTAAGAATCCTTATCGCCGCCAGTTTCACACCAAATAACTACACCTTTTTTGGTGTAGTTATTTGGTGTGAAAGCCAGTAGCACAGATTGCTGCCAGCTATCGCAGGACTGCCCCCTGCTTTGCCCCCCCATTACTGCCGGATTCTCTAAGATCTGTGACCTTAGAGAATCCAGGTCTAAGTTTGTACCTGAGGCAATGGAAGGTAAAGTGACTTGCCCAAGGTCACAAGGAGCGACAGTGGGACTCAAACCCTGGTCTATAGCTTTGATAAATGTCCTCTGGTTTATAAACCCTGGTTTATAGCCCACTGCTCTAACCACTAGGCTACTGGTGCATGTGTAGCCATGTACAAAAGTGCATAAAGCTCATGCATGTATTTGGAAAATCTGTCCATGCAAGGTGTGCATGCACTAATAAGGGAAAAAATGTGTGTGCATTGTATGTGTGTTATTGCATGCAGCATGGGTTTTTCACGTGTGTGTCATAGTGTCTGTGTGGATGAATGCTTGCATAAATAGACATGTGCAAGAGTTAATGTAAGTGCATTTTTATTTGTAATTGTGTGTATGCTGTAGAAAGGTGAGCATATAGAATTGTGTTGTACACAAACATTCAGAGTCCCAGAGACGGTCCCTTTGGTATAGCCCTCTCGTAAGTAAAAGCTCATTTGCTTTCAGCTGCTACCTCTGCAGTAACCATATTGAGCCCCATTATAATAACAACTTTGGTTGTATGGCACTCAGTTTTGGCTCCCAAAATTGAAGTGATAAAATTAGTGGATGGAGGTAAAAGATCCTATATTGGTGAGGCACATAAAATAATAGAGGGTCGGATGCCTGTCATGGACCTAAGCACCAGTCTCACTCAGTGGGTTGGAAATAATTTACACATGATATATATTTTTCAGAAATCATGTCACGGTGTGTGATGAATGTACCTTCAATGAATTTGGGGATAGACTGGCAGTAAAATCAAGAAATACATACATTTGTAAATAAAAAGAAATCCATCCCTCATTGGCTAAAGGTAATCTCTGAAATGGCTGGCCGGGCTAAACTAGGATGTTTCCCTTACTACTCACCATATAAAAAAATAAATATATCAAATTCTAATGTCACCTCAGTAACTAATGACACAAACTCCCTTCATTACCAGAGATTTTCTGAAGTAACACGAAATCCTGCAAAAAAAAGACCCTTAGGACCTATATAGCAACCTGCCACACCAAAACAGCACTATTGTTTCATCGTGACCATTGCTCTTTGACACCCCCCTGAAGCTGCCATCTTAGTCGATGGCCTAGTTTGCCTCATGGTTAAGCCGGCCTGTACAGCACTGATTAGCAGCAACAATAAAGGCAAAAACACAACAACACTTTCTTCCTCTAAATCTGTCCTTCATCTACTTTACAATACAAATTACTGTCTTCACTCCCCTACTTTCCCCTTTAGAGGAATGCATTATTCACGTTCCTCTTGGATCTGTCTCCAAGCATAGTCTCATCAGCTGGAAACTCCCAGCAGACTGGTAACTTTTTTCCTCCTGCCTAGAACAACATAGCATTCTCCCAAGACAACTCCAGAATGCTCCTTGGGGCAGCAGCAGCCAACTTTAGCCCTCCTGGGCAACAACATTCTAGGGGCAACAAAATAGGTTAGACGCCAAGGAGTTGTCCGTTTGAAAACTTTAATTGAATGGAGACGTATTCTTTATATATTGTGCCCAACTCGGGCCGAGTTTCGCCCGCACACGGGGCTGCCTCAGGGGCTGTATGCAGTATAGCTTATAATGTGTATGAGTTTGATCTCACACCGAACTTGTCTGCTGGTTTTGAGTTGCTCAAATTGAGAATGTAGATAGCCTACCCTCCTGTTTTATCGGTCCAACAACATTCTGGGACTCGCCCCGGATGGTGGAGCCTCACACCCCCTAAATCCTGATCTCCCCGTAGTTTCCTCTCCGGGAGAAACACTCTTCAGGTCTTGAGCCTTTGCCCTCAAAGAGGAAAGCCAATGCAGAGCCCTCTCCATGAGGAGAGGAAAGCGAGGCACCTCAGCTTTCTTGTGGATCCCTCCAATCTCTTCCCAGCATGGGTTTATAAGGCTCTTAAATATATTCCCTCTAGTGCAGCATCTTCCCATTGTTACTGAAAGGGGACAGATGGTGAACCACCCAACATACATTATCCACACCATACCTGGCCTTCCCATTGGTTAATAAACAGACAAGAAATCACAAAACATTGCATTCCCCTGGAGAAGAGCTTGAGTGGCATCTTTCCACTTGGTAAATGGATTTAATTGTCTGCGTGGAAATCCTCCTGGTTTTCACGCTCTTCCTCCAACATTATAGTTCAGACATACCAAACCATTTGAGGATATTTTTGAAGGTCCTCCAGTGACTTTAGTTCACTTTCTAATGATTCTGGTATTACCCTGATTGTTCCAATGTTTCTATATTATATTCACCATGAGATGCAACCATTTCTGGCTCTAAGCTGAATATCATCTTCTGACATTGAATTTGAGGATGGGTTCTCATGTTCCACTTTAGTGCCAGTGTAACAATCTGCATCAGCCCCCTTTTTTTTTTTTTTTTTTTGTTTTAAGAGAAAAAAAAATCAGTCTATACAGAACATTTCACAAGGTAAAGGTCACACTGATGTTTTTCTCTGGTAGTGCCTTATGTAAGTGACAAAGCACAGAAACTGAACTACATCAGCTTGCAAGACACTGGATAGACGTGACAGTGAGGGACCTTCTCAGCCTATCCCTGCTCTAAATACCGACCCTCTTACAGCACTACCGACACCATCAACATCAAGCAGAAGTCAAGACACTCCCCCTCTCCCCCCCCCCCCCCCCGAATTTCTCCAGTGACACAGGGCCTAACTTAGTGGCCCATCACAGGGGTAATTCCAGCGCCCCGTTGAGAGAGATTTTCTTTGACCAATTTTCAAGCAGGCAGAAGCATTAGGAGAAAGAACCACTGTTTGCTTTCTGGGAGGGAGAAGAGATCCCGGACCTGTCAGACAGCTGTTGTCTGGGACCCCGTGCAGCCAGCAGAGTGTTTCCAAGGCGGTGCCCCAAGCTGTAAAACGTGGGCTGCAGAGGTGGTGGTGTCCGAGGCATTCTGGTACATGCAGCAGGGTCATCAGCTGTCAGTTGTTTTCTCCTGACTGACTCTCCGGCATCGCTGGAGTAGGAGGGGAGAGAGATTTCCTTTTGAAGATTTGCTGAGCAGGATGGGAAGGAGATGCCGTTTAAAAGATCCACAGACATCACTGTACACACACACACACACACACACAAACCCACCCCCTCCTTTGATAACTTCCTCCAGGCTATGGTAACTTCTGCCTGCCCTTCCCTCTGCCTAACCTCAATATGTATACCCTAGAGATGAGGGGATATGATAAGAGACATCAAAATACCTGAATGTATTAATATACAAGAAGCAAACTTTTTTCAATGTGAAGGATGTTGTAAAGTTAAGGGATCAGGATATGAAACTCCAAGGGGGTAGATTGAGGAATAATGTTGACGGCAGGAAGTATTTTTTTCACTGAGAAGCGATAGATGTCTAGAATGCCCTTCCAGAGAAGGTGGCGGAGTCAAAAACAGTAGCAAAATTTTTAATAAACCAGTTCGATAAACAAAGAGGATCCCTGGAGATGAGAGGAGTAGTAATGAAGTACCAGGTAACCTAAATAGAGCAGCAGTTCAGCCCTAAATAGCAAATATGGCATAACCTGCATGGAGTGGCTGTTGCAACACTAAACAGCAGTGGTACACAAGCAATGGGCAGCAAAGAAGCCTGGAGGGACTGAGTTAAAACTCAGCATGTGATGACAGAATCTTTTTTTTTTTTTACCACAGCATCGCTAAACCTTGGTGGCTGTGGAGATTATTGCAAAACTTGGTCATGGGAAGGGGCCCTGGGTGTTGCCTTGGGTTTTGGTTTTGTTTGAAGCAAAGTTGAAGATGGCAGGACCTGAAATGGCCTATAGTAGAAAAGGTAGAAGCCATCACTTTGGCAACTTTTGGGCATGCACGGGACAGATGTGAAGGACAGGTAAATGACTTGTGGGGAGGGGGAGATGGTGTTGGGTTGCATAAAGATTTTGTTTGTGCATGAGAGGCTTCTCGGAGAAGTAAAAAGTCATGGGATAGGTGGCGATGTCCTTTTGTGGATTACAAACTTGCTAAAAGACAAGAAACAGCGAGTAGGATTAAATGGACAATTTTCTCAGTGGAAGGGAGTGGGCAGTGGAGTGCCTCAGGGATCTGTACTGGGACCCTTACTTTTCAATATATTTATAAATGATCTGGAAAGAAATACAACGAGTGGGATAATCAAATTTGCAGACGATACAAAATTGTTCAGAGTAGTTAAATCACAAGCAGATTGTGATAAATTGTAGGAAGACCTTCTGAGACTGGAAAATTGGGCATCAAAATGGCAGATGAAATTTAATGTGGATAAGAGCAAGGTGATGCATATAGGGAAAAATAACCCATACTATAGTTACACAATGTTAGGTTCCATATTAGGTGCTACTACCCAAGAAAGAGATCTAGGCGTCATAGTGGTTAACACATTGAATATCGTCGGTTCAGTGTACTGTGGTAGTCAAAAAAGCAAACAGAATGTTGGGAATTATTAGAAAGGGAATGGTGAATAAAACGGAAGATGTCATAATGCCTCTGTATCGCTCCATGGTGAGACTGCACCTTGAATACTGTGTACAATTCTGGGCGCCACATCTCAAAAAAGATATAATTGCGATGGAGAAGATACAGAGAAGGGCTACAAAAATGATAAGGGGAATGGAACAGCTCCCCTAAGAGGAAAGACTAAAGAGGTTAGGACTTTTCAGCCTGGAGAAGAGACGGCTGAGGGGGGATAAGATAGAGGTGTTTAAAATCATGAGAGGTCTAGAATGGGTAGATGTGAATCGGTTATTTACGCTTTCGGATAATAGAAAGACTAGGGGGCACTCCATGAAGTTAGCAAGTAGCACATTTAAAACTAATCAGAGAAAGTTCTTTTTCACTCAATGCACAATTAAACTCTGGAATTTGTTGCCAGAGGATGTGGTTAGTGCAGTTAGTATAGCTGTGTTTAAAAAAGGATTGGATAAGTTCTTGGAGGAGAAGTCCATTGCCTGCTATTAATTAAATTGACTTAGAAATTAGCCACTGCTATTACCAGCAACGGTAACATGGAATAGACTTAGTTTTTGGGTACTTGCCAGGTTCTTATGGCCTGGATTAGCCACTGTTGGAAACAGGATGCTGGGCTTGATGGACCCTTGGTCTGACCCAGGCATGTTCTTATGTTTTTATGTTCTTATGCCTAATATCGATGAATTTCTTTGGGCAATCTGGGTGGATCATTTGGTCTTTTTCTGCCATCATATTTTTGGGTTCCTGCCACTGGCCAATCTCCCATTCTCAATCCAGCTTGAATTCTCTGATTACATAAGAAACTGAAGCACTGGTTAAAACCTCTGGGGGTGCTTTTCCACGGTCCCGCTGCCCAACTCCTCCTTGCAGCTTCCTCGGTTCCACCCTCAGAGGCGCCCCTGGCCAGGTACTTTAGTCTCTATTGCCTATGCTTTACCCCGTTCCTTCCAGGGTGTCACAGCTATGGGTTCAAATCCTCTCATCCAAGTTGGTGAGCTAGGCTTAAGCACACATAGATCCAGGCTTTCCCAGTAGTTTAAAGTCTCTATAACTTTTCTTTATCAAACCACATCAGCCTTAAACGCATATGATAAGATAGTAACTCTGGCCTTAATCCTCCTGCACGCTGCTCACAGTTGTTTCCTACACAGCCTAAGCTTGGCTGCACTCTATGGGCCTGATTCTTAAGGAACCCGGCCCTGCTCCCACCGTAGTCTGCAGCGGGGGTTTGTGCTTCCTCTTTCACTATGGCAGCAATACTACCACAGCAGTGTTCACTTAAAGCTCCTGACCTGCTGTCTCCATGAATGTATCCTCTTCTGGAGGGGGTCTCTACCATTTGTCTCCCAAGTCCATTGTCTCCATCTTGTCCTCAGGGCTGTTCAACACTTTCACCTCCATCTTCTCTGTCTTTCGATCTGGTTCTGGTAGAGCTCATTCCTAGTCCTGCCCCTCCTTCAGACAAGCTCTCACCCTTCTCCCACCATGCCTGGTCTCTCTCATCCTCTCGACAGGGCAAAGCCTGGGACGTTCCCCCTTTCCAGAACTCCTGTGTCTTTTCGGAGTTGGAGTCTACCTGCTAATCTGATTTCTGTTACATACTAGATCTCCTTCCCAGGTTGTCCTTCTTGTAGTCACCAAGGGAATATAATGCCCTTGTGAAGCAATGTCTCTAGTGTTCCCCTTTTTACCTGTGCAGGACCAGGCTAGATGCCTGGTCCGCCTTAAATTCCTTAAGGAGAGTATGCTCTATGGGTAGGATCCTGTGGGGCAGGTGGGGCTAAGAGGACATAACCAGAGACTGGGGAATAAGAGCTGGGATTCAGGTGGGGATAAGCAGACCAGGCCTAGATCTCCAAGAGGAAGGCAGTTCCTGTAGAATATTGCTGTCCAAACAATGAACTGAAGCTGAACTGTGAGTAATTAAGTACACTGTTCTGAAGGGAAGACAGTCTACAGTTGTGTGAATGTGAAGCTATAATAAAGATAAGTGTTTTAAGAAAGGCTGGAGTCAGATTAGTTTATGCCTCCAGGCCTGTGGGAATTGCTGCAGCAGAAAAAAAAAACCCAGCCTCCAAGAAAGTGTCTATTTGGAGTAAAGAAAGAGTTGTGAAGAGGACCTGTGGTTCTAAACATAGTACAGAACACGGGCCACTGTGGCTCTAAAACAAAGTACAGAGTGCAGGGGTGCACTGAGCATGGTTGCTTGCGAAAGGGTGTGGCTCAGAAGCTGCACTGAAGAAAAAAACCCCACAGTTTAAAAGTTTCAGGTAGAGAGGAAACTAGGAATGGGCCTCATTGCAGGGACAGCCAGGAAGTGGTAGATTTGTACTGGCTAATGGGAGAAACCCGACTGCAAGTAGGTAGGGAATACAAGTGATTTTGTCAATGCTGGTTATACAGATCTTTTTTTTTTTGCCTTGAAAAAAGAAAAGAAGGAACCCTGGTGCAGCAAGGCTATGCTGAACAGGATATGGCCCTGGAAAAGCTGCCAGAGTGCGCTGTGAGTGTGGTGAATGGAAACAGGACAAGGCTTTCTTCCAGCAAGCAAGCCACTCTTCAGGAAATGTATGTAGCCATGAAAAATCAATCAGTGGAGCAGCCAGGGTACTGCAGCACCAGAATGCAGCAGCCTGAGAGCATGACTGAAGGATGCTTACAAGCACTGATACAGAATCTCCAGGAGGGAGATAGGAAGTTACAAGAGCCTTGCAAGAAGTCAGAGGGCCTGGGCTGAGCAAAAACGGAACCAGGAAACACACTGGGCTGTAGCCAACTTCTGTTTGGAGTGGATGTGAATGTGAAGCTATAATAAAGATAAGTGTTTTAAGAAAGGCTGGAGTCAGATTAGTTTATGCCTCCAGGCCTGTGGGAATTGCTGCAGCAGAAAAAAAAAACCAGCCTCCAAGACCTCTGTAATGTGTTTCCACTTAACACAGAGTGCCCAGGAGGGGGCATTACAGAGTGGCCAATAGATTGCAACATTGATTGGCCAGAAGATGGCGCTACTAGTGTCCTGAAGAAGACCCTGTAGGGCAGTGGTCCCCAACCCTGTCCTGGGGGCCCACCAGCCAGTCAGGTTTTCAGGATATCCACAATGAATATGCATGAGAGAAAATGTGCATGTTATGGAGGCAGTGCATGCAAATTTTCTCTCATGCATATTCATTATGGATATCTTGAAAACCCGTTGGGGACCACTGCTGTAGGGTGCTCAAATACTACCGGGAGTCCAGACTGCTCCCTTGAGAAACCCTGAGAGAGGGGTCACAGAGAGCCTTGGAGAGACTGCCCAAGAAGAGGCAGTATTGAGAAGTTGGAAGACTGTGCTACAGGAGGTCCCAAGGAAGACTCTGTAGAATGCCCAAACACTATTGAGAGTCCAGAGACAATTTCCGAGAGAAGGCACGGAAAAGCAAGCGAGAGATGCTGCGGAGAGCCCAGCGAGTGAGGCTACAGAGGAGCCAGTGAATGGCCAGAGTGTACAGTGTACAGATGAGGAAATTGTGGAGAGCCCAGAGGGAGGCGCTGTGGAAACTCCATCAACTGAGGATACAGAAGAACCAAGGAGGGGCTCTACATCAGAGATGCCAGGAAGCACACTGGTAATAGAGGAACCAGCACCGATACTTCCCCAGTTGGTCCATAAAGCTCCATCGGGGTGCAATTTGAACCCAAAGCCAGTAAAGGACTTAGTTAAAGGACTGGGGATGAGCACTGTGCGAATGGCACTCTGGGTGGTGGTCATGATGCTGTCAAGGGTAATCCTAAGAGATGGGGTTGAGCATGTCACTAGGTACCCGTTCCCAAGCATAACTGGTGGAAAGCCAGAGGAAGGGGAATGGGAGGTCTTGGACTCTCCTGGATGGGATCCAGGAGGGAGTAGGGATGATTGGCTTGATGGTTACAAGCTAAGGGGAGGGGTATGAGGCAGTGCCCCTAGTGTTCCCCTATTTACCTGTGCAGGACCAGGCTAGATGCCTAGTCCACCTTAAATTCCTTAGAATATGCTCTATGGTTGGGATCCCATGGCGCAGGTGGTGCTCAGAAGGTATAACCAGAGACTGGGAAATAAGAGCTGGGATCCAGGTAGGGATAAGCAGACCAGGCCCAGATCTCCATGAGGAAGGTAGCTCCTGTAGAATATTGCTGTCCAAACACTGAGCTGAGACAAAGCTGAACTGTGAGTAATTAAGTGCACTGTTCTAAAGGGAGGACAGTCTACTGTTGTGTGAGATTGTGAAGCTATAATAAAGATAAGTGTTTTAGAAAGGCTGGAGTCAGACCAGCGTAAGCTTCCAGGCCTATGGGAATCATTGCTCGGTCCCACAGCATATCACAATATACTAAGTTACATTCACCTGATATCAGAGGGAACCAAAAGGGAGTCATGGCCAGGGTTTCCAATGGCCTGCAAATTTTCAGGCAGCGTGAAGACATTTATGGACATTACAGACAGGCTACTTCTTCAGCTGTTTGTATGGGCAGCCCATAAAGTTATGGGTGGTTAGCAAACAACAACCTTGAGGCATGTTTAAAAAGACCAAGTAAGTACTCTCTGGTTTAGTGATATAGGGAGGATAAAGAAAGTGAAGCTTAAGTTTTGCATGTCAGGTCAGGTTATGTTGATTGTGATCCTTGACTGGGGAAAAAAAGATATGAAAAAATCAGTCCTTGCTTATTCATGATGAAGGCAATTTTTTTTTTTTTTTTTAAAATATTGAAGATCCCCATTCCAACTTGTATCGAATTGCGACTTTTGGTCAGGGATTATCATGGTGGGATGGGCTCATTTTGTGCTTCCCAGGAGCAAGAGTGACGAGGCCTGTGAGTGCAGGGCTATTGTGACTCATGTCTTAGAAAAGGGCTTCATTGAGACGCCTCCAATGCCCGAGCCCTCAAGAGAACAAGTCCCCGATGGAGGCCACAGTGTTCTAGCACGAAGTCCGAGGAGCACAGCTGACTGTACCTATGCTCTGATTTACTGGGATCCAAAGAAGAAAGCAAGACGGAATGACTGGAAAAGTGAGAGAAGGTAGAGTTGAAGAGGGAAGAAAGAAATACAAAGACGGGAGTAATGAGATCGGCAGAGACACTCGGAGATGTTTGCAAGGATGCTAATATATTTGTGAAAAGAAATGGTTTGCCAGCTGATTTTTTTTTTTTTGTTCCAGCAGTTTCCTCCTGCTCCTTTTGGCTTTCCAGCTCAGATCAGAACCATTGCTGGGATCTGGCACCATGAATTTTCATGCACAATTACCTGGGATTTTCTCTTCCAGTTTTATATTCCCCTCCCAAATTATGTTAATCCATCATTGCAGAAACTGTCCTTGGCTGGGGGTGGGGGGGTGTACACCAGGGCACCTTCCAGAACAATGGTCCTTGCTAAATTCAGCCACTAGGTGTCACCATTGCACAAGTACTATGACTCCCTCTCCCTCTCCACAGCATTCCCAGCCCCAGCCAACCCAAGGAGTGAAAGACTTAAGTTGTGAAAACTAACCCAGTACATTTGATGGCAGTGAGCCTCTGGGCTGACTCTGCTACCTGATTTTGCTGGAGAAGGCAACAGAGGATTGTCAGTATGCTACATACAACTGATTAGGTGAGCGGCGAGGGAGGGGGGCGTGCTCCAGGGCTGGCATTTTAACATGCAAAAAAACCATGTGTATTGGGCGCACAGTGATTTTTAAATTTTTTTTTTAAATTTTATTATTTTTTTTTTTTTATCATTGGGGGTAATAGCTAATATCACTCGCTGGTTAGGACATGCGTTTTGTATGCGCTAATCCCATTACTGCATCGGGAGTTATTCTAGCACATCCAAAACACATGAACAACCAAGGGTCAAGCTGGGGATTGGCCTTTTAGTTTGACATTGTCACAATACTGCCATTACTGCTTTTGGACTGGTGCTGCAAAGCGCACACAAGCTGCTCAGAGCACAACTAAGGTTTGAAGTGCAGTCTGTTAGAAGAAGCTTGATTCCTTGTTTCTCCCAGCATTTCCACCACACCTTGCTCTGCATTCAGTGGTCCTTCTACTCACTGTCCAGTCTAATCCAGTTGCCCTTTTCCCTATTCCCTGCATTACCCCCACAAACACTTACTGAATTTCACATCATGTCACATTGGCGTGTGTTCCTTTGGTATGGAGGAGAGGGGTCAGAGGTGAGAGGCAGGTGATTGCCTTATGCCGGCAAGAAAATTTCTCTACAAATAACATTAATTCATCTCTGTGCAGTCCAAAGCGAGGCCTACACCTTTCTGATGGGTGCATCGCTTACAAAACCTGGCATCTGCACGCAGGCGTTTTCAAGTTGCACCTCTCTGAGACCATATTTCATTATATGGCGAGGGTGCCGGACAGTTCGTGCCCCCCCCCCCCCCCCGAGATAAGGCCCCACAGCCCATGGAGAGGGCTGCAGACTGATCATGGAGGCGCTCGGCTCTTAACTAACGACAAATCTCTACTTACATTGCTCAGTGAGTTGTCATTATGGTAATTCTCTCTTTCCCCGTCTATTTTTAATTTAGTTTGAATGGCCTTTGTTTCTGTGCTCCTGCTCCTCCGCAGGTCGACTTCCAACCAATCGAGCTCTGAGCTCCTAGAAGTGAGCCGGTTGCTAGGCAATCCCATGCCGGCGGCTGGTACACCGAGTATAGGAGAGAACAGCCCTCTGTACCTTGCACAGCAATCGGTGGATTCTTCTCTCTCTTTTTTTTTTTTTTATTTCCTACCTGTCGCCCTGTCCTTAATTCTTTCAGGCTTCCCCTCTATTCGTGCCATCTCTTCTCAGGTCCTGCGCCCCGAAATCCATCTGCCTCAACCTCTTTCCTATTCCTCGTGTTCTTCCAACCCACTCTCCCACTTCCATCCCTTGCCCCGCTCTCATGCTACTCTTTGCCTGATCCCCTTATTTCACTTCCAGGTATGATACCATCTCTACCGCAGAAGCCGGAGATGAGTCTGTCCCACATCAATCCCCACCTCTGACCCATTTCCTGCCTTTCCTTTCATGGCTGTGCCCAAACTAGTTCCTGCTCACTGGGAGACTCTTCTTCCTGCTTTACTCTTTTTTTTTTTTTTCCCATGCCTCCTCCCACTCTTTACCCTGTCTTTATCCCACTTTCTTTCTCTCTCATCCTCTTTCTGATCTTTGGGGATTGTTGGGTTTTTTTTTTTTTTGCGTTTGTTTTCTACTCCTCCTGCATCCCCAGGCCCCATTTCTTAAATCTTGCCCCTGACTCTTGACTATTTTGAATTTTCTCTAAACTTCTGCTCGCTTTTATGCTGCTGGCCCTGGGCCTGAGGGCTTTTCTTCTTTCATAAGACACAGTCAGTCATTAAAACGACCTATTGCAGTGACCAAGCAGTTCCAGGGCATCTCCACTGGGGCTAGTGGAATGTGCACTCGGATCTTTCTGATATTCTCCTAAAAATAGTTGAAAACTTAGGCCTCGTTGCCATGGTGACAGATGGTTTTGTCAGGCTCCTGGGGCTGACTGTAATCCACTGGAAGTGGGAAGGAGGCAGAGAGAGAGAGAGAGCAGAGGAGGAAGGAGGAGAGACAGAGAAAATGTTAGTGATATGGACAGTGATAGTCAGCAATGGAAGGAGTCAAGGAAGAGAAAGTTATTTGTGAAAGGGTACAAAAAATGCCACAACAGCCAACACGGGCATTTCTGAAACATCAGGCTCTCGTCCTTCTGTTCCCTCCAAGCTGCACTGTGGGACACAGTGATTGCCGCAATGACCTATTCTCTTCCCCTTATCCCACACTGCACTTCCTTTAAGCAGAAAATCCACAGGTGAGGAGGATAGTGAAGGCAGTTGCAGATATCCAGAACCTGAGTTTAGTCCTTTGTCCCCATGGTGCTTCCTTACACTGCTGGCTTGGTGCAGATCCTTAATTCTGTCACCACCCCTACCAGCACTAGCATGGGGTCTTTGCTGCCTCCTCTTCCCATGGTTGGGCCTTCACTTCCCACCATTATCCTGACACTAGTTCAAGCCCATTTTCCTCCTCTTCAATGCATTGTACCTGGACCAAGCCTTCACTTCCTCCTCCTTCTCTGACTGCTGGTGCAGAGCCTGATCCTTTTGCAGTGATCAAATGTGAAGCAATGCATATGGGAGAAAATGGATCTGGGAAGAGAGTATCTGGGAGAGGGTAAGACGGAAAGCAAAGAGCTGGATGTTAGAGAGCTAGGAAGGGTCAGCTGGAAGATGAGAGGATGGAAAGAGGAAGGAGGCTTATGTAGAAGTGGGGTGGAGGGCTAGAAGGCAGCACTGAGGGATAGATGGGAGAGGTGGGATGGGGAGACAGAGGAATATGAGAGTGGGGATGGAAGGCTAGTTGTGTGCCATTGAGGTGAGAGACTGGGTGGTTGAGGGGGATGGATGAAGGACATGGGGAAAGAGAAAACTGTCATGGGCAAGAAAGGTCAATGGCAGAGAGAGAAAGAGAGAGAAAAGGAAGAGGAGAGACTCAAGGAATGAAAGAGCATTAGGAGTATCATCCTTATCAGCAGTCATCCAGAGAGCACTGGCTGGCAAGAACTCGCTCAGAGAGGGGACACGAGAGCCTGGTTGATCTCCCTTCTCTCATCAGCCACTGGTGTTTCTTAGCATGGATGGCCTTCAGTTTTGTATAAATCCCTGGCTGCTTTCTGGTCCCCCCCCCCCTCCCACACACACACTTCTTTTTTAAAACGTTCTATTTAAGGTTCCCCCCTGTTTTACGTGTAGGCGCTTTCCTGTTTAGTAAAAACTTCCGGTGGGATTGCCCAGAGTTCCACAGAAGGAGTTCTGGGAGGCAGGGGGAAGCTTTCCTGTTATGCACATTCCCTGGCATTCATGTGGAGGACAGATTTAGAGGGAACACGCCTTTCTCTCATTGCCTTGGGAAATGCATGCCACAGAATAGTTTCTGGCTGCTGTGTACAAGGTTTCCTGTAGGGCACTGTACTTAATACAGACCAGTCAGACCGAGTCTACATGAGCTCATTTGTGACACTTGCCCAGAGATGGCTTCTCCCAGATATTCAGGGTCATGAGAAGGGAGGCAGCTTACGCATGTTATAAATAATACCACCTTTAGAAGCAGGACTGTCACTGGGGAGCATAGCACCCCAGGCAAGGGTTGACATCGGCACCTTTTTCTCCCCCGCCCAGCTGCACTCACCACTCACCTCACTCACCCCAGCACAGCTCATGCCCTCATGTTGGGCTAGAGACTGGACTGCTAGCCTGCTGTTGGCACATTCGGGCCTGGAGGGGAAGGGGAGATGTATAGAGAAGGGGGCACGTACTGCACAGCATGCTACCTTCTGGCACCTCCTCAGCTTGGCATGCTGGGTAGGCACCTCTGGCAATGGCCCTGCTTTAAAAGTATAAGGGCTGTTCGTGTGCAGGGCAGTGGCATGTGATTGCTGAAGCATAGGGATATTTGTCTACACAAGAATGGAAGGGGGAGTCAGTGAGGATATTCTTGACAGCATGGATAATGTTTATGTACATGATGGATGGGTGCCTTTCATTGCACAAGAGATGTTTTGTGTGGGGGACAGGTAGTAATAGGTGAAGAGCCAGCACTTTTTCTTGTGATTTCTATATCTCTGTCATTTGCATTTCACATGGAAGTGGTGTCAGTGTGCACTGTGGGTGCAGACAGTGGAAAGTCTATCATCTCTCCAGGCCAGCAGGGACAGGCTGAGCTAGGACTGGGTTTACCCCCATTGAATGCAGACTTGTACTGCTCAGTTTCTTACAGAAACCAATTGGAAATTAGAACTACAAATCTGTGCTTGCACTGGGGCAAAGCCAGGACCGCCTGTGGTGACCTGGAGCCATCTGGTAGCCCTACCCAATGGGCATTTGCAGGGATGTTCATGTGCAGTGAAGATATTAGAGAAGTTAATAAGAGTATACTGACCTGCACTCAGCAACACGAAAACATTTGCGTGCATGGTAGGGTGGAGAGAGCAGTGGGGTAACTGCTCTTAAACAGAGACTTTATCTACGTGAGAGAGAATGCTGTTTACTCCCAGTGGGTATTTGGCAGTACTGAGGATGTTTGCAGGTGCAGTCGGCATCCAGGGGTGGCCTAGTGAGGTGTACCCTCTGCCAGCTTGGGAGATGTTTACATGCAGGGTGACGAGTTTGTGTGGCCTGCATTTTTTTTTTTTGTGCATACATGAAGTTATGCAGATGTAGCTGTCTGCTGAACTGGTTTCTTCCTAGGGGAGCCCTGATGTATCCTGGTGACAGTTCTGGTTTCTTGGCTGCCTCAGGTGTTATCCATAGCACTGCTCATGAGTGTTTTATTGCCGTAGGTGAATGCTGAAAGGTAGTCCATGGGGTAAGTGGGGGAGGGTTCATCTCTTTCGGGTGGTGGGAATTTCACAGTTGAACATTCTGTACTTGAAGCTATTAACTGCTGTAACTCTATCCAGTCTTCCTCCATTTCTGACAAAGAAATGTGGTTTTGATCCTTATCACTTATTCTTCAAAGCTTTCCAGATAAAGAATGTGATGAGACCTGGTGTACACAAAGATCAGTTAATGCCCTATCCATTTTTGTAGGGTGGGGAGGGGGGCGCATCTAGCAGTCTTGTGCTACTCCTTTTGGATTTCCAGCTCAGTCGGAACTGAGCTATGATGAAACCGTGGGCCTTCAGTAAAAACTACCCGGAGATTTCCCCCCTCCCTCTCTAGCCCAGTTATCAGTCACAAGAGGTCAAGATCTGAAGTTGAAGGGAGGCAAGGCTCAGAGAGGAAACACGAGGCAATCCTTCATTGCTGAGAGGGTTGGTAGATGCATGGAATAAGATGGAAACCGGTACTGTGACCTGTGACGCAAATTCCGCCTGAACAGCTCCTGCAGGGTGTGTGGGCCCAAGGAATAGGAGCCCTTCCTGCCGCCACGACTCTGGAAGAACAACTGAGCAACACAGGGCCAGATCTTCCACCTGCAACTACTGCTTCTGAGGGAGAATCTCCATCCACCCCTTCATTGGAGGGGGCCCCTTCTGGGCTTCCAGTTCTATCAGAACTGGTTCTGGGATGTGGAGCCATTAGCCTTCATTTGCAACTGTATGGGGATTCCCCACCTTATCTTATTTCTCCTCCTAATTTGCCTAACTCAGGCATTACACTAATAGTCATCAGATGGGGGGGGTCATGCACCAGAGCTCCTTCTGGAACACTGAAATCATGGGCCCTAAACTAAGCACTTAAGTGTTGTCATATCTTATATAAAAACTTTATCGACAAAATTCGCCTCACTTTGGATTGGCAGGCACACCAAAATGTTTTGTTTTTTTTTAATTTGGTTACAACTAAACAATTCAAATTACTATAAATTGGGCCTGCCTAGGGTTGCCAACTGGCTCCAGAATTTTAGGACAGGTTGATCCAGTCCTGCTTTTACTTACCTGCATGCAGGTACTTCTAGTCTTGCATTTCTTAGGGAATGCAATTAGAGAATAAGTCCCAGCATGCACTAAGGTAAAATCAGGACTGGATCAACCTGTCCTGAAAATCTGGAGCCAGTTGGCAAGCCTAAGTCTGTCCAGTGGCTTAGGTGAAAAGTGCTGTAAACAGCCATCCGGAAGGTTCCCAGTTGAATCTCTAAATCAGGTCTTCCACTCCCATGTAGACTGGGGCTGGAATACTGAAGATGACCAAGCAGGTAAAATTGGGGGTTGCACAGACAAGTTTGGGAAGCCCTGATTTAGAAGAAACTTTCAGAGAATGCTACATAGGGAAGTGGAACATATATATGCTGAATGCAAAAAATAATCATTTGTTTCATCCATTTTACACACTTTTTTTTTTTTTTTTTTTACATTAACTGCTTTATCAGCAGCACTACACATGAACATTCTCTTTACAGTCAACAGCAGGGCTTGATTTGTGGATGAACTGCCTGGACGTGAGTTCCACCACCTCTTTTTATAGTTTAAGAGGCAGAACAGCAGCGCCTCCAGTCCCCCTCCCTGCTCCCCTCTAGGCAGCTTGCAGGGAAGAGGGAGATGCAGACAAAGAGCAGTCGCTCTGCTCCCTAATTCAGCCCGTCCTCACTTGTTGTTGTTCTGCCCCCTCTCCCCTCCTGTTGTGCAGGGAACAGGAAGGGAGAATGTGATCCTGCAAGCAGACACTGCAGCCTTTAAGAACAGATACAAAAAGCAGTTGAAACAGCACAAGTTTGAAACTTGTGAGCAGTAAGGCCAATCATCAAGGCTTCAACCCTGGCTACTATGCTACTCCTCGTAAGTTTCAAACTTGTACTAATTCAATGCCTTTGGGTGTCTGTTACTCAGAACAGCCAGGGGTTGAGGAAGGAGGATCACTGGAGTAAGAAGGAGGAAGTGTGCTCAACTCTGTGCTTGGAATAGTGCGTGTGTGTTTTGGGAGAGAGTTCACAACTAGTCCTGGTCATTCATATCACACCTGGCCAGACCCCTTCCTCCTCCCCACCTCAAGCTCTACAGCTCCACTTCCCTGCTCAAAACATCATAACTATCACAACTTTGAAGCTTCATTCATTTAGGAATTATTAGGAAAGGAGTGGAGAATAAAACAGAGAATGCCATAATACCTTTATATCGCTCCGTGGTGAGACCGCACCTGGAATATTGCATGCACTTTTGGTCACAATCTCTCAAAAAATATTTAGTTGCACTGGAAAAGGCTCAGAGAAGAGAATGAAAATGATAAAGGGAATGGAAAGCTTCCTTAAGAGGAATGCTAAAGAGGTTGGAGTTGTTCAGCCTGGAGAAGAGACTGCTGAAAGCGGATATGATAGAGGTGGAATAGAATCAGTTATTTATCTTAAAAAAAAAAAATACAAAGACGAGGTGACACTCCCTGAAGTAATTAGGTAGCACATTTAAAATAAATCATAGAAATTTCTTCTTCACTCAATGCACAATTAAGCTCTGAAATTCATTGCTATAGAAGGTGGTTAAGACAGTCAATGTAGGTGGGTTTGAAAAAGGTTTGGACAAGTTCCTAGATAAGTCCATAAATTGTTACTAACCATTGCCAATTAGATTTGGGAAATAGCCACTACTTATCACTGTGCATAAGTAGCATGGGATCTATTTACAGTTTTGGATTTTGCCAGGTACTTGTGACCTGGATTGGCCACGGTTAGAAAAAGGATACTGGGCTTGATGGACCCTTGGTCTGACCCAGTATGGCATTTCTTATGTTGTTCCAAAGTCCTTCTACTAAATTGGTGCTTGGGGATCTTTAATCTGAACTTACATCTCTCACTGTGCGAGAACAAGGATACTTAAAAAAACATATAAAGGATAATGGCACGACAGGGTTGAGCAGCTGGATAAAAGATGTGGAGAGGGTAGTCCTGAATAATGGTTTAAGTATGGGACATTGTTTGCTACCCGGAATGGTGAAGGATCAAAGAGGGAAGACTTAAATAACTATTTATAAACTTCTATATCGTCCCTTTTATATCATTTTAGTTGTTATTACTATTTATTGTATTTTCCTACTTTTATTGTATTGTACACCATTGTGAAGGTTTTACTGATATGACGGTATATAAAAAAAACAATAAACCATAAGACACCAAAACTAAATTGGCTAAGGAGCAATATCTTGCAGATAGTCAGGTTTGTATGGTTTATAGCTGGAAGAGCTCCTTTGTTACAGCAGTGTCGACAAGAAACAACTGGGCAGACTCATTGGGACAATTGTCATTATTTACTGCATTATACTATGTATGCGTTGGCCAGGCGCCACAGATCATGGCTTGCTCCAGAATCCAGTAGGCATGCACCCAGAGTCTGGCCAATATGTGATGGCTGGGTCTCCCTCCCTCCTCCCTACTTCAGCTTTAGTGATGGCTGTATTTCCCCCATCTCCCATTGCCCCACATACACATATTGTAATGGTAAATATATTTTTAATATATCTGTTTTCATTAAAAAAAAAAGATCAAACCACAGATAATAAAATAACAAAACAAAAATGTAGCAATTAAAAGAAAAAAACTATCAATATAACAAACACACAAAAAAAATACCATGTCACTTAAGATTAATATCAACATATACAAAACAAATGAAGCTGCAGCGCCCCAAACCCATCTGGCCCCAGAAGCAGAAACTGGGCCCCAAATTCCTCCTTTTAATTCCGAATCCACTGGAGGAAAAGGCATTCTGCTTCCTTTCATCCACTTCATTTCAATGTTAGTATTTAAAAAATAGAACTATTTACATGCTGTAACAGCATTTTTTTTTGCAGCACTGTGCAGCCCATCTGTAATCTGTAAGATACAAAAATGCATTTACTATGTATTTCCCCAGCGATCAGCTCACGGTGATTAACTTTCTAAAACGATTTTGAGGTACACTGAAAAAGCCTCAGTGTAGAGGAAGAGATGGTTCATCACCAGCACAAGTGCCCTCCGGCCACACGGGAGCTCCTATTTGTTTAGTAATTCTAAGATTTGTTGGAGAACTAGAAACGGGTAGATAATGTAGGGCCAACAATACCATTTCTAGAAAGGGGAATTCTCCAGAAACATTTGCTTTGCTACGAAATATTACGGTGTTAAAGACACTGGAGATTCCCACCTGGCCTAAAATTTAGACGGTGGGTGTAGTTATCCCCCATTTCCCCCTGTCAAGCAGCTGGCTTGACAAAAATCACCATGTAATCACGGAATAGCTGTGCGGGGCTCATATTAAATAATCAGTGTGTTCTGGAGGCTGAATGGATGGGAAAGAAGGACATGCCATAAAGCCCCACTGAAATACAGAGAGGCCTGTGCAAAACAAGCAAAAAGATAGGGGTTTTTTGTTTTTTTTTGTTAAACCATCATTAAGGGCAGCCCCTCCAAATGCAGGGCAACGAACCGGGGGCAGCTCCCTCTCATCCCACCAGCCCAGGAGTCTCGGGCAGGGAGCTGCTTTCTGTATGCGCAGCTGGCGGAGGAATAAGCAGGTGTCACGCGGTTGGGCTGGGCCTAGCATTAACCGCTGAGATGAGCGCAGGCTGCCGGCTCTAGAGAAAAGCAGCTTCCCTGGGACTGAAACGTAAGGCTGACATACTGGGCACCCGGCCAACTACTGCTACAACCCGATCTGCAACCTCATTATTAGAGCGGTAGGGGAGTTTCTCCTCTTTTTATATAAATACCCAAATGAAAGATGTTGTTGGTTTTTCTTTTTTGCTTCCTTTATCATCAACAAGGCATGATTTTGGACGTTCCTGCGGAACCATCAGCTGGTTTGGTGCCCGGGTTTCCGTTTGTTTTCCTACATCGACCTGCTATTTTGGGGGGGGGGGGGTGTGATATTTTTGTGCTCGGAAGTGGCGTTCTTCCGCACACAGCTGCCACGCCTTAACCCACGTGGCTGCCTGTTGTGTTAGTCCTTCGGTAGTGAGGTGGAAAAGATGTCTTTGACCCACCACCCGCGTTAGATTTTGATTTCCTCGGCTTTGCTTACATTGTGTAGGGAGGGAGCTGGCTTTCTTCAGCTCCAGAATACGTAAGGGGTAAAGAGTGGCTCTAGCTGGTGCATTTATTTCTAGGGGTGTTATATTCAGTGCTCAGTGTCTTTGGGGACAGTTCTCAGTAAGCCGGCTTAGGTGCGAGGAACTTCTGCAGCTATGCACCTTGTATTCCTATGGGCCGACTATGCACCAGAATGTGTGTGCATGCATTAACAAACTCAATTTATGTACGTATTTTCCCTTCCCTGATCTAACCGTGCCTCCCTGCTGGCCCATTTTGTCAGTGACTAAATATTCCTGAGAGCTTTGTGTGGGGCAGTTTTCTCACCGAGGATCTACATCCCTAACTCCAGGGTGAGGCACCTAGATCCTTTGACAACTGATTCCATAAAAGGGGCAATTTGCAGTAGCCCAACTATCTGCAAAGTGTACCCTTAGTTTTGCCCCTCTGTCCCTTTTGCTAGCTTTCAAAGGGAAAGCAGCCACGGACCTTTCTTCGGGCAGACTATGCACTGAAAAATGCAGGGATCTATTTAAAAATGACAGCTATGCATGTATTTTCCCTCTCCCCGATCTGTTTTCTTCCTCCAGGATCTAGCTGCATAGTGAATCTAGATTTAACCTTTGCCAGGGGGTGCAATTTTCCTGCCTGGTGATCATCCCTGTCAACTTCTTAGTTACCTGGCTAGATTCTTTTGAAAATTGTCCTTGCTATGTATTACATCTAAAGGAATCAGGAGCGGAATGTGGTTAGGGTTGCTAACTGTCCTGTTTTTTTTTCTGGACTGTACAGATTTTTGGGGTACTGTATGGAAGAAAAGAGGGAAGGTCAAAATATTCAGAAACGTCCTGATTTTAGCTTTCCAGTTGACATCCAATCCTCCCCTGCAATTATACAATATAGAGTGCATTTCAGTAGTTACTTTATATTTAGCGGGTGCTGGATACATTTCTTTTGTGTCATTTACATACACTTTAGTCGATTTAATCAGAGGCCTAAAAAACTTTTATAAAACAGAAGTTTGGGGGCTGGACTGATAAAAGCAAGCTTTTTTTTCACAGTAGAGAAGTTTGAGAATTAGTGGTCAACATATGAGGCTCCAAAAGGGGGTAGACTCAGGAGTAACATGAGAAAAAATGTCTTCACAGAAAGGGTGGTGGATACATGGAACAACCTCCCAGTGGAGTTCAATAGAGAGAGGAAAAAAAAAAAAGAAAAGTTCAAGAAAGCATAGGACCCATATAGAGGATCACTAAATGCAATGAAGTGAGGAGAACGTCAGAGATCAACTGGGATCTATGGCACTCTAGCAGGAAGAAACCTGGGCAGACTAGATGGGTCTTTATCTGCTGTTATATTCTGTTTCTGTGTCTTTCTTATGCTGAAGTGTGGTAATCTTCTTTCCTCTCCTTCCCCCTTTTGGGTTGTTTAATAAGGTGGTCCCCAACCCTGTCCTGGGGGCCCACCAGCCAGTCGGGTTTTCAGGACATCCACAATGAATATGCATGAGAGAAAATTTGCATGTTATGGAGGCAGTGCATGCAAATTTTCTCTCATGCATATTCATTGCGGATGTCCTGAAAACCCGACTGGCTGGTGGGCCCCCAGGACAGGGTTGGGGACCACTGGTAATACGTATAGTGCACAGTATTGATGTGGTGATTATTTTAGTGGACTGTGTTATGGTTGAATATGTATGTTTGTTGTAATCCACTGAGACCAGTGGATCATTGAAATCTGTTTTTATAATACGTTTTTTAGTTGTTTTATTTTAATAAATAAGTCACAAGTGCATAAACTCCATCAGCAAAGTACTTAAACAGTATCTCCAAATGTTTGGAAAACTGATGGTTGAAAGTTGGCACCCCTAAGTGTGTGGGAGATGGAAGAAGGTGCTCTGGGGCACGAATGTATCTAGCGAAACGCCAACAGCTTTGCAGGGAGAGGTTTGCATTTCGGTTCTGGCACCTTCTGAGAACAGACCTGGAAGACAGAAGGGACTGCGTGGCTGAGGGAACTGGAAAGGGGTTACGGAGCGTTTTTGCCTCTGTTCTATATTTGAGTTTGCTCTGAAAGCTGTTTGACTGCTGTGAAATGAGTTGGTGGTCTCGGTTCAGTTTCCAGTGCTCAACACTGAAATAAAACTTGCCAAAGCTTTTGGTACAAATTGGTACCCTTGCTAATTCACCATCCCATTTTAAGTTAATCATATTTATTCTAATTAATTTGCCATTATCTTTGTATCCCTTTTTTCTTTTTAGTATAATTGTTAAGATTATATGATGCAAACTCTTATACTATTGATTGTTCACTATTTTGTAGCCCTCCAGGGAAAGGCGATTTAACAAACATGAAGTACCATTGCAGTTTATATATAGTCCTTCGCTTTAGGGTGCCATATAAATGTCTAAATATGTGAAAATGCAGTTGTTTGTTTACACTGAGAGTGAATCCTTTTACACTTCAGACTTACATGGTGCCCACTTCGCTCCATTGCTAGCCCAGACCCTGTCTTTTTCCTGATTGTACCACCTTCACTAGGCCTTTTGGCTTTCTTCCTCTATTCACCATGTAACCGACTCCCTTCCCTGACTTGTCCCCCTTCACTTTTCCCGCACACCTGCTCCAGCTGCCTGTGCCTGCTGAAGACCCTACTCCTTCTGTTTATTCTCCAGGAAGCAGACCAGCGGCCTTCACTGGTGCAACACCTCCAGGAAAGCGCGAAGTACTGGGAGCCAGGCTGCCTTATTTATTTGAATTGACTTGGCTGTGAATTTTTAAAACCTACATGTCTTGCAGTTTAACTTTCTTTGGAGAGTGACTGTGCGTTTGTTGTTTTTTTTTGTTGTTGTCTTCCAAAGAGGGGCTTTTTCCGAAGTGGTCCTGGCCGAGGAGAAGAAGACCCAAAAACTAGTGGCCATCAAGTGCATTCCAAAGAAGGCGCTGGAGGGGAAGGAGACAAGCATCGAGAATGAGATTGCAGTCCTGAGGAAGTAGGTATCCGGCTGCTTGTGTCTCTTTCTGTGGTGTTTCATGCTTTGCTTTGGGATCGTGCACCTTGCTTCTCTTCTCAGAAGGGGTTGCATTTCATCTTCTGTTTGGTAAGTAGGGAGCACGGGATCATGGTGTGTATGTTTACTTATTGGGAGGGTGTCCTCTTTCACAGGCACATCAGCCTGCTGCTTGATGGTTCTGATATTTACACGTAAAGTATCGGCCACAGTGGATGTGTGTTGATTTATTCTGTACTTTTTTATTTCTCCATTTCAGATTTTTCCCTCTTTTCTCTTTCTTTCACTTTGGCTCCTTTTATATCTCCTCCGTCCTCTCGGTCTTGTGCATGTCACTGGCCTCCTTCCCCAGATCCATTCTTCAGCTTCTCTTTCTTTCCATCTGCTCCTCCCTCTCCTGTTTCTGCCCTCTCTGCCACTTTCTCCCATTCTGCTCTTCTCACCCCTCTCTTCTCCTCCTATCTCTGCTCCTCCTTCTCTCCCCCTCCCTTCCTTCCGTCTATCACTGTTCTCCCTTATCCTCTCCCTCTATCTCTGCACTACCCACCCAACCTGAACTGCAGGCACATCCTTTTTCCTGTTGCCATTTGCCTAGAAGCCACCACACTGCTAATTCTGACACCCGTCCTCCCCTCTAACAGGTAGCCGCTGCCTTTACAGCACTAGGTAGTGGGGACGTGGCTCAGAACACATGATACCAGTGGGGCCTGGGTCTTTGGCATGGCATCACACAGGGCCTGCACCCTGGGGCTGGCATGGTTAGTGAAAAAAAGATAATAATAAGCAGTTTCTGAGATGTTCCCATGCAGAATCAACCAGCTACATTCTCAGATCGCACTGCAGTATTTTATGTCCCTGCTTTACTTCTCCTCAGTTGGTCAGTGGAGATATCCTACTGATCATTAAAAGGGAATAATGATTCTTCATAGCTTGTGATAGCTTTTACTTGACCAACCTAATAACCACTGAAAGATGTTGCAGCCCATAAACTTTGAAGGCCATAGATCCTGTCTTCAGATAAAGGAACCTGTGTGTGTGTGTGGTATAGTATCCTCCATTTAATCAACAGCACCCCCCCCCCCCCCCCCCCGCTGTCCCAGTATTAGACATCCTCCTCTACCTATGGTCATGCTGGGAGGGGAAGAAAGGAAGGAGAGGACAAAGGAAGAAAAGGCAAGGAGGAAGAAATGAGAGAGGACAGGAGGGAATGGTGTAGGTTGAGCTGGGAATCGGTTCTCAACAATCACTGAAACTTTCCTTTCCTTTGCTGCTGTTCTTCCTCCTCCTGATCCATACCTTTTTTTTTTTTCCTTCTATTTTTTATGAATTGGTTTTATATCTCGTTTTGTGTGTGATGCACTGAGAGCTCCACACTGGAGTTCCAGATTCTATGATTGTTGACGGCAGAGTTCTTTGTGTTTGACAATTGCCTATTTAACAACAAAGAAAGCCAAGGCCCCCCACAATTATCCTTCATTCACTCCAAGGCAGAATGGATTGTCGCCTCCCACATGAAGCTGTGGCATCTCTCGATGCTGCAGCCTCTCTCATCCGATCCTTGCAGCAGTGTGGCGCAGCCTTTGCCCTCTCGCCTCCCCTCTTAACATGGAAGATTGGGTCAGAGGGAAGGGCACGGGTCGTCCTGGACGTTACCGCCTTCCCCCTCCCAAGCCTTGAAGGGCAGGCACACAATGTCGTTAAGCAATGGGACGCCATCAGCCCCCACCTTCTACCCAGGACTTGCCTTCTTACCCGAGATGTCCCCCCCTCCCTCTGGTGGTAGCCACTGGACTTCTGCCCCAACTCCTGTGATTCGCTGCATTTTATTTATTTATTTTCTCTTTCCACGCTCTCTTCCATGGGTCTTTCCACTCTTCTGGAATATTGGAAGGATAGGATTTTGTTACCGGCCGCAATTCCTTTAAACCCTTGAGTCTCAGCAATTTGAGAAACATTTTGAAAAGTTTGCTTAGTGGATAAGATAAGCAGGTAAACTCACCCGGTTAAGTGCCGCTGCCTATTTATCTGAATCTGCCACACACTGATTTGGTGCAGATGGATTTAGGACAGGCAATCGAGCGGACAGAGTCGTCGGCACAAATTTAGCTGAATATTATTACAGCAGCTGGCTAGGTTTTAAAAAGCCCGTGCCAGGAGCACTAAATTTGTGTGACTATTGATTTTCCCCAGGTAAAAAGCGGGGGGTGGGATTTAGAGGATTCTTTTTGGACATCGATCTCTTTGGGTGGAGGGATCAAATCCGACACTAGCTTGGCTTAGAAAGGGCAAGGTGCTTAACCCCCCACCCATCTATCCTCCACAGTGGCCTCTGTGCTACAAAATCTGAAGCCCCTGCAGCATTTGCTTCTTTTTTTTTTTTCCACTTATCCTTCTACCTCTTCTGTTTGTTTTTTCTCCCACACTTTTTTATATTTTTCCATTTTGTTCTACTCCCCCCCCCCCCCCCCCTCCCTTTCTCTGGCTTTGTTCGTTTTTTTTTTTCTCTTTTTCTTTAGTTTCTCACACGTAGGCAGAGCGTTAGAAATTCCTACACATGCAAACTAAAAAAAAACAAAAAAAAAACAACCTCTAAAGGGAAAAAAAGTAAAGCCGATAGAAGCCTGAAGGAGCAGTGACTCAGAACTGCAGTGAATTCCTCCCAGCACTTTCCAGCTGCTTTTATTAAACACCAGATAATTGAACCTCAAACTTTACTTGAGGAAGAAAAGAACCTCCCTTTTTATTTTTTATATCCCCATCAGTGTAGAAAAGTATGTGCCGCGCAGTACAGGTGCAAGAGAGACCGCAGAGCGCACTAATGCTAAAAGAGCAGGTGCCACGGCTGCATCCCGGGAGAACCCAAGCAAGGAACGACTCGGTCTCTCCCAACGCCAAGAGCTGCGTTGCGTGGATTTCGGAGGGAAATCGCAAGGGGGCACCCTTCTTAGGTGGAGCACCTCGGACGGGAAGAGCCTAAAGCCAAATGAGATGGGGGACTTAAGTTCCGCCTTTTTAGCGCAGCAGGAGTTAGTCGTAGGGCAGGCCTGGGATGAAATGGGGGAGCGGTGCTTACCAGTTCCCCCCTCGTGAGGATGGAGACCCTCTTGCCCCTCTCCCCTGGCCGAAGAAACGTTCCATCTTCTTGTTTTCTGCTACTGCTGTTTCTGTGCTGAGAATCTCTGGCGATAAGCGGAAAGCAAACAATTGGCCGGTACGAGGCATTTCCTTTGGCTGCTCAGTAGAAGAGCTGCCTTCACTGTTTGCATGAGAGGCATTGCTGGTTCCGTGTTCAGCAGGCACATCCTTACAGGCAGTGGACGATTAATATGTCATGCCATGAACCCCTGCCAAACTGCGTCCAAAAAGAATCTAAGAATGCAAAGGGATCACTCCCTCACTGTTCCTCACATCCTTCTCCTAGGTAATCTTAATTCATTTTGCAGCCGGTTCCTACTTTTAAAACTGGGAGTGGACTGTCCACCTTGTGGGGTTTTATGTAATGTGAACGTGGGAGTACGCTATACCAGGCACCACTCTGGAAAGGCTGCAGGCCTAACACTCTTGTTCACTTTGGCTAGTGGAGCAGTGAGGGGGATATGTGGTCACTGCTCTATCGGCAGCTGACACATCGCACGCACAGTAACGTTTGAACATCAGCCCTGCTGAGGACTTGATGACATATTGCACTCAATTCTTGACCATCTGCACTAGCAATCTAAGCTATTCCTGACACCTTCAGACATGATGTGGCATTAAATCTGCACCAGTCAAGCTGGGTAACATATATTTATTTTTTGCTTACATTTAATTGGGTGTCTTACAGGAGAACTGCCCAGAGTGACACAAAATTGCAAATTCATAGCATACAAATCAGATCATAAAATCATTACATAACAATAAAAATTAAAAATAAATGCATTATACCATAGAAATAAAATACATCTGTTATGCCTGTCTGTCGCAGACGGCTGCGACCACAAGTACTCACTTCTTGCACCGCTCTCCTGCCCTCCCCAGGTCTGCTCGCAGTGCAGGCCTGCCTACACCGCCACGTTCCTCGGGACTCCTCCTGGCGGCATAGATGCCGCTACTTCCTACTTCGATGTCGGGCCTTCCTAGGTGCATGCGCGCGTCACAGGCCCCGCCTTTGAAGCCTCTTCAGCAGGAACCTCGGGGGGCGTCCCTGGTTGATGATGTCATCGGACTCCTGTACTTAAGCTCCACCTTTGACCCCAGCAAGCCAACTTGGCAGCAAGTTCTGTACGAGTCCACAACTCCTGCCTTGTGTTCCTGAGACGTCGCTACATGCCTTGCTACTGGACCCTGTCTGGCACCCGCTCCTCGGGTGTCAGTGTGCGCACCTATGGGGACTTGCTCCCCTGGCCTACCCCGCTCCTCGGTTTGGCTCTGTGCCTCCTGGGTTCTATTCTGTAATGGCCACTGCTACTCAGGTCTCCCTCGGAACACTGTGGCAACCTGTGAGTTCCTTGGCTAGCCTTCCCCGCTTCTAGGGGTTGCGCCTGTATTCTAGTAAGACTGTCTGCGCTCTCCCGCTCCTCGGGTCATGCTTACTACTCAAGAGACTACCTAGAGCCTCCCCGCTCCACTGGGCTGTGCTCCTGTTTATTCAACGACTGTCAGCTGTCCTGCTTCTCGGGCCTGCTTCTCTACTAGACTGCCGGCACTCCTCCGCTCTCCGGGTTCCTGCCTATGTCAGCAGCTGAGACCGGGCCCGGGCTTCCCTACCTCGTGGGTTGGCCTGCGCCTCCAAGTCTATGCCCACTACACTGCAGCTCCGCCCCTCAGGGCTGTCCTCCCGGAAAACCTTCTGCACGGCTAATCCTGTGCCTACTGCTCCATGGTCTGCCTGGCACCTCTCTCTTCAGGGTCTCACTCCAAGTACTACCTACTGTCTGTCACCTTACGGGGATTACCTCCTGGTACCTGGGGATCTCTCCACTACTGTGCCTAGAGCTCCTCGCTGTGCCTGTACCTTGCCTCCTGATGGTGCGGACCTGTGGGGCTCCTCCCCACGGGCTGTTACAACTCGCACCTCGGGCCAAGGGTCCACATACCCACAAACCATAATAACATCACAAATGACAAATCAAAAACATACCTATAAAAGACAACAGAAATGAACAAAACAATAAGACCATAAAATCAATTTATCAAAATAAATCCAAAAAACATAAAAGTGCATATCTATATGTAGGGGGCCATAGGTGGACAATACTGTTATCAGTTCAAATTCACCTGAGTAGAGAGGAGGGATACCTAGTGTGAGCAGTAGCTAAAAGGCTGGATAATGTGCCCGGGTCTGCATAAAGCGACCTCTCTTACTGCAACCTGTGAATTAGGCCACCGACAGAAAAGGTATTCTAATTTCTGGCAGTCGTCTTTGGTGTGTCCTGTGACTTTGTGGAGTCAACCCATTTCTTAAATCCAGAATCGGCAGCTCTTTCAATGTATAAAGCCGCTGTAGATGGGTAATGGGCAGCCAAACAAGCTGTGTCAGGCCCTTAATATATAACATAGCTCTCTTAATATACAACATAATATACAACATATCTCTTAATATACAACATACCTTTATATACCAACATACCTACCTGGAATAGTCCTGGTCCTGTCCTTTGTCACCATATGCCCCCAGCTCTTGCATCTACTCATTACTGTTATATAATAGTTAAGTTACTGATGTGTATAACACCTCAAATACTGCATATAATTCTAGGTATATAACTCTATGTATATAATACCATTAATATTGTAAATTGTTGTATTTTCTTGTTTAATGCCACTGCGGCCTGCTCTCTATCCCTCTATGCTTCACTATCGTTCGCCCCTCCCAAGTTCCACTGCCCTGTTATAATGTAATTTTCTGCTCTGCTGTTAATATGTGAACCGGTGTGATGTCCCCACTAACGCCGGTATATAAAAGTTTTCAAATAAAATAAAATATATATACAACCTCAATATACAACATAGCTCTCTGCTTCTACGGCAGGGGAGAAAGTCTGATACTTCACTTTCAACACACATCCAGCATAGCTCTCTGCTTCAACGGCAGGGGAGAAGTCTGATACTTCAAGCAAATCCAACATAGCTCTCTGCTTCTACGGCAGGGGAGAAAGTCTGATACTTCACTTTCAACGCATATCCAATACAGCTCTCTGCTTCTACGGCAGGGGAGGAAGTCTGATACTTCACGCATATCCAACATAGCTCTCTGCTTCTACGGCAGGGGAGAAAGTCTGATACTTCACTTTCAACACACATCCAGCATAGCTCTCTGCTTCAACGGCAGGGGGAATGTAGAAAGGTGGATCTATATACAGACAATACCAACAAGGACAGAGTTACATAGTCTGGGTAAACAAAGGCATGGGTGTAGCTTGCTTACTGCGGCAGTTACTACCCCTAACTATGGTAGATATTCATTTTGATGCAGTTCCAACACTGCTTTCTACATTAATGGTGCAGGTGGAAGGGAAATAGAACCAAAAGGTTACTAAGAGCCAAGAGTAACAGAAGTATGAGAGAAATTAAAAAAAAAAAAAAGTCCATAGCTTGCTGGGCAGACTGGATGGGCCATTTGGTCTTCTTCTGCCGTCATTTCTATGTTTCTATGTATGTTAATATTGTGATGTTTAGTAAGGCTGATGGAAGAGCTGGTCCCCAGAAACATTGGGAGAATTTTCTCTTGTAAGATCTGGCAAAACACAAGACCTACATACTTTGGTAAAAAAAAAAAAAAAAAAGCGGAAGGAAAACATCTGCAGCTTTCTTCCCCCGGCTTCTTTGCACATGGAGTACATTTCTGGCTTTCTGTGAAAGTCACTGCATGTTATTTAGTGGCACAATTCCGACTGATTCTTCCGTGTCAAAATCAAGCCGACTCTTTGATAGTAAGAAGCCTCCCCTTTTCTGTGTGACTGATTCATGTCGCAGAATCTCTCTTGAGATTTGAAAAGAAATCCCCTGATGCATCTTGTCAGGGATCCTCAACTGTGATTGCATCTGGACTGAGTCCCTTCATTTTGGAGAGAGCTGGAAAGCAAAAAAAAAAACAAAAAACCCAAAACATACTCACACCTCCCAACCTGAATATCCTTTCCAGAAGAGCTTTAGGTGGAAGATGATGATCCCACTGTGTCAGAGTGTCTCTCCTCGCTCTTCTCTGGTAGAGAAAGCTGAGGAAATATTTATCCTATCTTCTGATCTCCTCTGACCCTCGGGCCACAGTCCTGTCTTGGGCAGAACTGCTGATGCTTTCCTCTCTTGCCTCACCTCTGCCCCTGGATTACTTGGCCACCTTTCTGTTTTATGGCACACAAAGGTTTGTTTGTTTGGGGGGTTTTTTGGCCTATGCATTGTACAGTTTAGCTGAGTTTATGCAATTACATCTGTCTGTAGCCCCCACTCCTTAACTTTTGAACTGTTCATCTGATTTTTCTTTCAGTTTCTGCCACGGTGCCCTTAATGCCCCTGACATTTTTATTTCCTGTAGGAACACGGGCCCGCTCAGTTCTGTTGTAATCTCCGTCTGGGGAGGGCACATTTGGAAGCTGAATGTGCAGTAAGCACGCCACATTCCTCCTCCGACCTAAACAGACATTCATATAATGCACGTTGTTGTCATAACCACATGCACATTTTTTTTTTTCCTGCTCCAGTAGATTCCTCCTGCTCTTTTGGGCTTCCAACTCAGTCTGATCTAGGGTGGGATATAGCATCGGGTTACCCCTGTTTTTAATCTCCCAACTTACTTTAGTCCAGTCCAGTCATTGCAGCGACAATCCTTGGATGGGGGCCGTGCCCCAAGGCGCCTTCCGGAACCCCACAACCATGAGCCCTACACTTGGTTTCCAGGAATCCCCATTGCACAAATGGCCCTCACTCCCTGATGCCCAGGGGCTGCAAGTCTTGCCCATGCAGCATACCCAGCCTCAACCGACCCAGGGAGCAGAGCAGCGAAGCTGGACGTTGAAGCCAGGTCCCCTGCATGGCGGTTCACAGCAATGCCACTAAGCCTCCAGGCTAGCCCTCCACGTGCAAATTTCTATAGCCAGGAAGGAAAGAAGGCGCACTTCTCTTTGATCTCTTTGACTGTTTTAGGCATGTTTCCCACCTTTTGTCTTTCTTGTAAGCTACCTGCAAGACAGGAGATGCCTGGGCTCACAATACCTATGCTTCTACTGAGAGCTTCCCCTCCCAGGCCTGCAGGACCTGTATGCTCCGAATATTTGTCGCGCCCTTGGCAGAAGGTTAGCTGACCACCTTCTGATTTCCATGCAGCCAAGGCTGGAAACGTCGTCACTTAGTTTCTCAGCAGTGTAAACAGGGAGATGCATCCTGTATTCGTGGAAAACCCCAGCTAAATAAGTGAAAGGGTAAGAAGTTTACAACATTCTATGGTCTTTCTCCAAGAAGATTTACAAGATAGGGAGATTGCAGTGTGCTTTAACAGGCAATAAAAAGAGGAACAAGAGACAGCTGCAGCGCTAAAACACCAACACGCCAAAGCTAAGCAGATAAAGTTTTTAGTGTAACCTGAAAAGGGCCAAAAACAACAAAGGTAATAAGCAAACTTGTTGCAAATTTCATCTTTGTGTATCCAGTCCTATGGTGAATCAAACAAGGTCGTATTAACTAAGCGTTGGTGAAACACGGCTTTTAGGGGAAACGAAGAGATCCATATTCAGTGGGCAAGTTACCTGGTCAGCAGTGCCCAGCCGGATAAGTCTGTCACTGGATGCACCGGGTAACTGTAGGACAGCGAGCTTTCCAACTGCACTCGCCCAGCTAAGTTTATTCAATTGATGCAGAATGTTGGCACAAGCCAGATAACTTTTAGCCATGCCCCTGGAACAGGCCCCCCACCATTCCCACCCTGCTACTCTTTATCTGACTAAATTCTAGTAGGGTAATGATTTTCCTAGGTAACATTTCAACAGTGCGAAGGTGGAAAATTCAAATCTCGGCGTTTGGCCGGCTAACTTAAATGTTAGCCGGCCAAACCCTTTTGAATATTGTCCTTTAGGTTTTATGGCGGTGGGATCGATTTTCCAGCAGCCCTCATACTTGCATACTCTGCAGGTGGGTTTAATGCACGTGCATGAAGCGAGTTTTGAATGAGAAACTGACCGCTTTGTTTGCCTTTGAAATTGAGGAGGTGCAGAGAGTGCGTGCAGTCAGGGTCCGTGCACTTTGCATTTGCCGTTTATCTGGAGTGGGGACTGGGGCAACATAGTTCACGTACATTTGGAAATTGAATGTGCAGTACGCATGCTGCTTTCCTCCTCTGACCTAAACATACCCACAGGGAACGCCTCTTTTTAATGCGGTTCAGGGTATCCGCGCTACACAACCCACCTGTGCATTTAACTGCATTACAGGAGAATGATGATCAGTCAGGACACTTTACCCCGGTAAATGCCTTTGAATATTGCTTCTTATTTTATTAATACCTTATTCTTTGGACTTAATACCTTTGCTGGACAGCTCAAGGAAACCCCTCCGGATCAGAAGAGCAGCAGTGACTTTTGGGGTTGAATTCAGTTTTTGACCCAACTGGTTTCACCTCACTCTCCTTCCCACGCTTAGAGATGCTTTTAGGATAGGAGCAGATACAGCAGCAAATGAGTCGCACGCTCCTTACCCACAATCTCTCCTCTGACTTCTTTTTTTTTTTATTCCTTATTATCCGTCCTCAGCCAGTACAGATAATTAGAAGTAAAAGCCAAACCAAACCAAGGACACTTTCTGGTGGATGGCGGGAGAGAAAGATGCAGACCTCAAAGCTTTGCTTTCAGTGAATTTCCTGTCAGGCTGCAGAGCTCTCCTGCCTCTCCAGATGATTAAAGGCTTGATATCGTGTGTGTACATCTGGGCACTTTGCCTCAATCCCATCTCTCCTTCTGGCCGTCTCTGACCCTTTCAGCTTACGCACGCCAGCACTGAGCTGGAATTACTCACTAGGAGGCTGATGCAGTAAGGTGCGTTGGGCAGAGCGCATGGTTTAACTTGCAGCTGTGCGCAAACTTTACCACCAGTGCAGCCAGGAGTTCTGCCCACAACAATGCGCATTTACGTTGGCGCCTTCGCATGGAAATCCCATGCTGTTGATGACTTTAGCTATTACCCCACTCATTGCCAGAGACAAATCCTAGACTTAGTTTTTCTGAATGACAAAATGTTAGGCCCTCATCTTTCTGGTATTTCCAGTAAGGAAACTGCATGGAGCGATCATTTTATACTTAGGTTTAACATCTCAGTACCTAGAGCATTGCCAAAATCCTTCCTACAAGTTAAGAGCTCCAGACAATACAGACAGGTTGAATATTATCAATTTAGGGGATCCAGTGTTCCCTCAAACACAAGATATCTCAACAGCTGTTGATCTCTGGAATAGCTTCCTAACTTCAGTGATAGATGAAATAGATTTAGTAATAGATTTGTTTGAGCTCCTTCCTTTTCTAGAGATCTTAGAAAATTGAAATCCACATTACATAGACTAGAGCATAAATGTCACAAGTCTCACTCAGATGAAGTTAAAAATATTTATAACTCCACATAAAAAAAAATACAAAGAAGAAACCATTAAAACAAAGAAGATATATTTCTAAGGCCATTCAAACTACAAGTAATAAATAATACTAAAGAATTATTTTTCACTGTTGACCAATTAACAAACTCACATAATCATACACACAAAGGGGTATATTTTCAAAGGGTTACGCGCGAAAAATGCGTACCTAACCCCCGAAAACGTACCCCTGCGCGCACCAAGCCTATTTTGCATAGGCTCGGCGGCGTGCGCAAGCCCAGGGATGCGCGTATGTCCCAGGGCTTTAAAAAATGGGCGGAGCATGGCTGGGGCGTAGCGGCGGTTCGGGGGCAGTTCGGGGCCTGTGCCGGGGGATGGCGAGCTGGTGCGTGCAAGTTACGCCTGCCAGAGGGCGTAACTCAGCGAGATAAGGTAGGGGGTTGATTTAGGTAGGGCTGGGGGGTGGGTTAGATAGGGGAAGGGAGGTGGGGGGGGGGGGGAGCAAAAAAAAGTTCCCTCCAAGGCTGCTTTGATTTTGGAGCGGCCTTGGAGGGAACGGGGAAAGCCATCAGGGCTCCCCTTGGGCTCGGCGCACACAAGTGTGCACCCCCTTGCGTGTGCCAATCCCAGATTTTATAACATGTGAGCGGCAGCTGCTGATTTTGCAAATTTTTTTAAAATAAAAGTTCATTGAGTTAGCTAAAAAATGCAGTAATTTTCCATTACCCAATGACCTCCAAGCTGAATCTGATGCCCTGCCTCGGACTAATTTTGGAACTGTAACTGAGACAGTTACTGTCTAAATAGTAAGAAAGATGAATAAGACAGTCTGCCATCTATATCCCTGTAGCACAGCAGTGATGTGGGTGCTTCTGGAGGACATTTCTGACCTCTCACCAATTTAGTTAATCTCTCCCTAAGAACTGGACAGCTTCCCTCTGTCTTAAAACAAGCCTCAGTACACCCACTTCTAAACAAATTACAAGCAAACCCATCAGAAGTAGTTAATTATAGACTAATATCATCCATCCCTTTTTTTTAGCCAAAGTGGGAGAAGCAGCTGCTTTTTAGCAGTTACAAGTCTTCCTGGAGGAAAATGAAATTCTAGACAACTTCCAATTTTGGATTCAAACCTAAATTTAGTGCTGAATTACTCTTAAACTCTTGTCTAGATGTTGTATATCATGGGCTTGATAGTGGATCTACCTTTATCACGATGTGTTTAGATCTGTCTGCAGCGTTTGACACTCTTGACTATGAGATACTCATCACTTAGCTAGCCCAGATAGGTCTTGGTGAGACTATACTCAACCAGTTCTCTTCATATCTATCAAATTGATTTCAGTAAATTAAACTTGGCAACAGTTCTCCAAATTGATCCTCTAAATACTGGTTTTCCTTGGGAGTCGGCACTTTTGGCTAGCCTGTTTAATATTTACCTAAGACCCCTATGTAGGACTAGGCTTGTGTTACTTCCTATACATTGACTATATCCAGTTTCTATTTCTGTGTTCACCAGACAATATTACACCTTAGGTTTGCTAGATCTCTAGCTGACAGCCATTAAAAGTTAGACTTTCTCTAAATTTTGAAAAAGCTGAAATTCTTTATTTAAGTAAAAACTAAAAAACAAAAACCACTTTCTATCCTCATTTCTTTTCTAGGGTCATGTAATTCTGATTGTCCATTCCAACTTATTGTTTAAAATACCTATAAAATCACTAAAATAACATTATTCTGGAAGCTCAGGATGCTCCGCAGATTAAAACCTTACTTGAATTTACCCAATTTAGCACAGTTTTATGGACATCAATAATGTCAATGCTAGGTTATTGCAGCTCTATATACATAGGCCTCCCAAAATACTCTAGCAAAGCCATGCAGGTAGTTGAATACTGTGGCTAAGATATTCACAGATACTTCAATTACAATCTCAGTACCTCCATGCTTAAATCACTACATTGGTCACCAGTAGACTACAGCAGCGGTTCTCAACCGGTGTGTCATGATACACCAGTGTGTCGCCAAGCACCGGCAGGTGTGTCGCGGCTCCCGGTGTTCCACTGCCCCGCTTGTACTTCTCTTCTCCCTAGGGGCAGGGCTGAAGAGTGGAGAGATCTGTGTGCCACTGCTGGAGTCCAGGCCGGCGGGGCCGAAGAATGGTGAGACGCTGCACGCCGCCTCCGGTGGCTGAAGAGTGGAGAGACCTGTGCGCCGCCACTGGCGGGGGTCGAAGAATGGAGAGACGCTGCACGTTGCCGCCGGCAGCTGATGAGTGGAGAGACCTGTGCACCGCCGCCAGAGGCCAGGCCGGCGGCGGCTGGAGAGACGTTGCACGCCACTGGAGGTCAGGCCAGCGGCGGCTGATAAGCAGAGGCCAGGGTTATTGGACCAAACAATGAGAATAGGCTCCATGTGAGCTTGTGTGTGTGTGTGGTAGAATGGGTGCCTGGGTGCATGAGTGGCAGTGTGTGTGTGTGGTTGTAAGTGACAGAGTATGTGTGAGCTTGTATGTAAGTAACAGAGCATGTGTGTGATTGAGAGAGAGAGACTGGTCAGAGGTAATGTGTTTCTGTGAGAGAGAGACAGACTGATCAGGGAGGTGACTGTGTGTGAGAGAGAGATAGAGAGTGGTCAGCGAGGTGACTGGTGTGTGTGTGAGAGACAGAGACTGGTCAGGGAGGTGACGTGTGTGTGTGTGAGGGGCAGAGACTGGTCAGGGAGGTTACTGGTCTGTGAGAGACAGAGACTGGTTGTGACTGGTTGTGGGCCCTAAAGAAGAGGACTGTGAGGACAGAGCTTCAGTAGCCACTGCTGCTTCTGGTGAGTGGTATTGGCCTGCAAGGGAAAGGAGTAGGAGAGTTACTGGAGGGGGTAAGTAAAGGCGGCTTTTTAAGTTTATTTTTCTTGATTGACTGCCATTTTAATTATTGGGTATTATGTGATGTGTCTGCTGTTTTGAAATATTTTATTAAATATTTTAATTGTTGGACGTTATTCTGTTCATCAGCTGTTTTGTAACATTTATTAGTATAGTTTTACAATTAGTTTTACAATTATTTCTAAGTAGGTATCTATCTATAGCAGCTTGGCTTGCTCTGTTTTCCTAATAGGAGGTGTATTAGTGTTTAGGGCCTGGTTAAATATTTGTAGTGGTAAATTACTCTTTTCATAAGGAGGAGTATTGTGCCTGCCAGTAAAGAGAGTTTGTTTTGCTTTTACTGAGATGATCAGAACCAGAATATCTTTTTTGTATGGTGAGTTGTATGGGTAATGCCCTAGATCTGCTCTGCACTCATTGCTGGGGGTTGAGGGGATTCCTGTGGATGCAGAGTGCATGTTTACATTTTGCCTCGTGACGGTCACATGTTCAGTGTGTCATGCATGTGAGAACCATCTGTCAGGTGTGTCTCGGCCGAAAAAAAGGTTGAGAACCACTGGACTACAGAATACAATACAAAATCTTAGTCCTTATACGTAATGCATTAATTGAAGACTCCCCATGCTGCATCAACTCCTTGCTCAAAATCCACAGTCCAACTAGAAGTTTGCTATTGGAAGTTCAATGCCTGCTTGACATCCCAAGCTTTAGGTTGGTTAGACTCGCAGATTCTGGATAGAGAGAATGCTTTCAATTGCAGATGCAGCATTATGGAATCAGCTTCCAGGGAATTTAACTAACTTGTGAGAAGAATTAAAAAGCAATTAAAAACCTACCTTTTTAAAGAGGCCTTTGATTAGACTATGTAGGAAACAGCCTACTGATAAAACCATTTTAAGTTTTTCACTGTTTTAAATGTCTTTGTTTGCCAATTATACAGTGTATGTTTAATTGTAATACCAATGTCTTATTTGTTAAAAATTTTATCTATGTTTTAAATTGGAAATTGCCTAGGCCAATGGATTGTGCGGATATAACTTCTTAAAATAAATACATGCACAGAGGAGCTCTGGCTTACCTTGTGTTTTCTTAGTGCTGGAAATTTTAGCCCTACTCCAAGATGGGCGGAAGCAGGAATTCTGGTGCTGGGACTTGTAGTCGAGATTTTATGCACTCAAAAAAAGTTTTCTGCACTGAAAAAGTCTTATGCTCACAAAAGTGCTTGTTTTTTTTCTTTTATGTACATAAATCCTGAGACTGAGAGAGTCCTTTTTTCTCCTAGTGATATTAACATGTCCGCTCATCCAATGCAAAGGCTAGGCGCCTATTTTAATGTTGGTGTGAGTGCTTTTTAACTCCCGAATCATTCGCGCACTATTTGCTTACCGCATTGGGAGTTCAATGTTTTTCTTTTCAAAACAGACTAAAAAAACATGCACTGAATTTTTAAATTCAGTTTTGCCACACTGCTTCTTCCTTCGGGCCCTGAGGGGGTCATTTTGTAGCACTGGGCCTAAGTTACATCAGTGCTCAGCAGACTTACGTGCATTACTAGGAACTCTCGGGATTTCACCCTGAGGGAATTTGCACCAATTGCAGGGTCTCATGGGAAACACTAGAAATCTCAGGCCCTCTCTATATACAGCTCAGCCCTTCCCCTTCCTCAGAAAGCCTGCAGAGAACAGCGAGCCTGGAGTAGACACTGCAAACAGCATGTGGGGAGAAGCTGGAGAGGGGCTGCAACTCACACAAAACTCAGTCTGCAGCTGTGGTTCCAGGAATTGGGAATCACTCAGCTAAGGGTCAAGTAAGGATGCATAAGTCATGGAGCTGAGACTTATAGGGGGTGGGAGCAAAGAAAGTGCCTAGGTCAGGGAGAGAGGAAGGGGAAGTATGCTGGGTCATCTCGGGGGGGGGGGGCGGAACAGGTGATGGTGATGGGTTGGGGGGGGGGCTGTGGAAGAGAGAAAGCTGATTACATATTATTCCATTCCTTCCCCTCCCCCCACCCTCTGCTAATCCACAGCAATCTCAGGGTGACCACAGCCCAAAAGTTCCCAGGTACGCTTGTGTGCATACGCCTGCTTTGAAAACCATCCCGGCAAACTACGCGCTCACAGTTCCACCTGCTTTTGGTAGGCGTAGTTTTGCTGAGAGAATTTACGTGGGCGCTTTATAAAATGAAAATGTAGGCGCCTAACTTCCAACCCTGCCTAGATCCACCCCTGGTGTGCATACAAGTCCAAGCATTTCTAAAGGCTCGTTTCTGTGGGGGAGCCCCCTTTGAAAATGACTTTCCGTGAGCCTTCATGAATCCCATGGTTTTAGCGTGTGCTTATCTGGTATCTTGCTTGGGATTTTGGACCATTTCCTAAATTATGTAACAAATATTTTAGGGCTTCTGATTTTGGACACTTCTAAATTGCATATGTAGGTGTTTGTTTTAGGGGTTCTTTATGGGAACCAAAAATCGGTGTTGATAGATGATTTGCAGCACAAGTACGTTTTCTGCTTGAATCAAATGCATACCTTTGTGCAACTGAGGAGCCGTTAGCATGAAAAAGGTACAAAAACAAACCAGAGGATCCAGGGTAGATGAAGGAGTACTAGGGGAAGTGGTGTTTTTCCAGTGTTTTATATAATAAACATCTTTTATTTTTCTTTGCATTGGGGGTGTTTTATCAGTTATAGCCTAAAATCACAAGCCCTAGATCTATTTAAAATCCCAAATTGCTGCATATGAAGGCTCATGAATTCAAAGCCCAGGTAGGGGCTTCCTCCTCCTCTGGACTTCCAGGTCAGTCGGGCCTGACCCCTACCTGGTTTCTGACCCCCATGAGCCTTCAGGTGCAGCTCCTTGGGACTTTCCACCGTTTCCTGCCTTCTCCCAGTAGCCCATCCATTGCTGTGATTGTCCTCCAGACGAGAAAGATGGACCTTGGCTCCCTTATTCATCAAGCAGATGTCACTATTTGGCGATTTCCTTCCCTTGGCCCCTGCTGCATCCTCAGCCCCATCCGGCTCGGGGCGCAGAAGCCGGGCCCGGGAATCAAACTTGGGTGTCCTCTATGGCAGCTCTACAGCATAGTTGCTGAACCATTGGACCATCCTTGAAGGATTATATTTTAATGGTGCCCAGAAAGAGAGAGGCAAATACTTGGATGATCTTTTCACCTCTGTGCTTTTTCCAGGTGAATGTATTGATTTTGTGCCCTCTTACTGTATGTGAATCCAGTTGTTGATAATGAGCGTGCCCTTCTTTGACCTGTGTATTAAAGCAACTAGATTGCCTGTTAAATGTGATAGGTTGTAGGGTTTTTTACTTTTGGGTTTTTTGGTTTTTTTTTTTGTGATCTAGTTCAGTAGGTCTGAGCCCAGTTCTCAGGTGTCGGGGTTTCTCTGCTTGGGGTACATCACCCCAGGAATGGTACAGGACTGCACGGCTAGATGCTGGGCGGGACTAGGGCTGGTCTTCCGCCTAGCCAGCCCCCTCTCCTGCAGGTTGAGCCCTTGGATTCTGGGGGGGATCTAAGGCTGGGCAGGATCTAAGACTGGACTGACTGGAACAAGGCCTGTACTTAAGCAAGTCTAGACTGGAGCAAGGCTGAACCTGAGTAATGGGTACAGGGACAGGACACAGGATTGGGACTGAACAGAGATACAGACAAGCCTGAACTGGGCAGGGACTAGAACTAGGTATAGGCTGGGGCAAGATAATACATAGACAAGACAGGGAAAGGATACTAAGACCCAGACTGGACAGGACAGGACTAGACAAGATAGGACTAGATAAGGATTAGACAAGACAGCACAGAACAAAGAATAGGTACAAAGGCAGCGATACAGAAGGCCACTAGGCATAAGGCCCGGAGGCCAATAAGCAACGAGAGGCCTGTAGAGGCCACAGAGCAAGAAGCAAAGTTTTAGACCCGAATGCCACAGAGCAAGGTAAGCAGGCCTGGAGGCCACAGGGCAGAGTGCAAGATAGCAGAAGGTCTGAGGACCACAAGGTAAGGAGCAAGAAGGCCTGGAGGCCACGAGGCAAGGAAGGAGCAAGAAGGCCCTAACGCTACAAGGCATAGAACAAGGAGAAGCAGCCATGTCAAAAAGCCAAGGGTGACTCCATGAAGAGGCAAGGATAGGCACCTAGGGCCTGACTCTCAAAGCTATTTATATGCATAAAACACAGTTTTTGGCCGCTATAAAATAACCCGGGGCTCAGGTTGCATAAAGGTATGTGCATAACCCAATTTCACATGCACTTTTACGGGAATGAGGGATAGGCGTGCCGGGAGAGGGCAGGATGTGGCCTTGGGGACTTACCTACACTTTTGTATTTTAAGAAGTATGCACGTAAATTGATCTGCCCAAGTTACGCCTTCGATGCCAGAGGCGGGACTTTCTGTGGGTGAATTTATGTGCTCTGCAGGCCACTTATGCACCTAAATTCATTTGAAAATTTGGGGTAAGGGGTGCTCAGACTTTAACCCAATGTGTGCAGGTATAAAATTATCCCTCACCCCCTCTTCCAAGGACAATTTTCAAAGTTAAAAATGTTTTTAAAAAATTGCCCCCATTTGTGCAGGTGGAAGCACACAGCGCCTATTTCACACCAGTACTTTTTCCCACAGGGAAAACAGGGCGGGGTTAGATGTGGGATGGCTCCAATTTGAAATCTGTGCCCATCCTCTGCTCCTGCTGGCCACAGATTTTCAAAGGGAAACTGCTCAGGGTGGGGGAGAGGAGGGCTTTGACTAGAAGCCTATTAGAGGGCAGCTTTGAAAGGGATTTACCTGACTAGATGGTCCTGGTGGAGAAGAATGCCCCCCTCCCGGCAATAGATACAAGGTGCACACTAGCTTTAACCGCTGGATTAAAAAGAGGTGTACGTAGGTCAGGGCAGAAAAACAGCAAGCGCAGATCGGATTTTCAAAGCTATACGCGCTGTCGTTCCCGCCCCCTCCCCCGCAGAAATAATAGAAGTAAAAGTACGTGGGCACATTGCACGTACCTTGTAGGCAATTTCCAAATCTGAACTGTGAACTTGTGTCACCTAAGCTTATCCGTCTCCTCCTGTATTGGTGTTCCAGGCCCTACTAATGCATCCCTGACACAGAAGCCTAATCCCAGGCCTTGTGCTCCTAAATACAGGATTCTGCAAGCCCCTGTCGCCCGCTGACCGGTCTCCTTTTCTCTCTCTCTCTTTTCCCATTTTAGGATCAAGCACGCAAACATCGTGTCTCTGGAGGATATCTACGAGAGCCGCAGTCACCTGTACCTCATTATGCAGCTGTAAGAGATCAATGGATTGTGCCTTTGTATTCTAGAAACCGAGATCTGCTCGGTCCTGGAGCCTGCCAGAAAACGGAAGCGGATGGCTGACCTTTGAAGCGTTATCGGGCAGCACCCAGCTGCAGCGTGATAGCTTCTGCTGGTGGTGGGGAAGCCTCCAATACCCCTGGCTGGGAGAAGGGGGGCACGTGCGAGTAGTGTGCCTCATGCTTGTGTCGCTGCACGTCCTGTTTAACTGATTTAATGGGCCAACTTATTTGTTCCATTGGACCAACAGCAAAAGTTCCAAGGCCCATGTGCAAATACACAGTCAATTTCCAGTTAATAAAATAAAACAATAGTGTCAGGGGGAAAAAAAAAGTGAGTGACATTTGGAGATGGACATTTCCATCTTGGAGAGCAGGGCCAACCCTGAGGGAGCGGGGAAATTCATGCTAGGCAGGAGCCTTGTAAAAATTAAATCTTTGCTATGCGGCGGTAGCAGCAGCCTCTTCCACTCCCCACCCCACGCCATCCTCTACCTCCCTCCCACCATCAGGAGGAGAGCTGTGCCTCTTTCCTTCGTCGGTCTGCTCCTCGGCTGGCTTTAATCTGAAGTCTGAATGTGCAGTACTGGAAGATCCCACAACAATATGGAGCCATGTGTAGTTCAGATCTCACAAACCGATGAAAAAAAAAAAGTGCGTTCAACTGATCACGCAGGTTTATCTGCTCTTAAATGCTCATTTTGTGAGCGTAAACGCAGTAAGGAGTTTTACACTCGCAAAATGTGCATTACGAAATGGCATTAAGCAGTACTCACCTGGCATGGAAATCCATTGCTAATGAAAGCATTAAGTATGTGCCCCTAATGCAGAGAAGTGTGCTGGCTTGAACATGTGTTTTTTCGTTAATGCTGGGAGCTTTATGCCTGGGTCAGAGGTAGAATAAAGTTTCCAGTATTGATATCTGGCAATAGACGGGCAAAAAAAAAAAAAGATTTTCCCGAGGTTAACCAGACAGCCGGATAAGTACGGACTTATCCGGGTATTTGCCAAGGTTAGCTGCTGCCACCACTTATAAATCAGTACTTATCCAGCTAAACTTATCTGGATAAGAACTGAATTATCTGGGTATGTGGCAACAGCTAACCTTGGCCACATACCCAGATAACTCCCTACTTGTCCAGCTAAGTGCCAGCAGCTGTTGTCGACCTGACTCTTCTAGTGGCGGCTCCCTCACCCCTCCTCCTTTCCTGAGCACATATTTTATTTATTTATTTATAAGCTTTTATATACCGATGTTCATGAAAATCATATTGCATTGGTTTACATATAACTGAAGTTAGAATTACAAAAAACAGGGAGATTTTAACCGGGATAAACAACTACAGAGCGAGTCGACAAGAGGTCAGAGAAGAAGAAGACAAAATATAAGTACAACATAACATTTTAACTCCCCTAATACCCAACATAACATTTTAACTCCCCTAATACCCATTTTAACACCTGATGCATTAGCATATCATTAATTTCCTGCATCAGGAGTTAAACAAAAATGTAACCTGTGTGGTAAAACTATGTGTTGAAATTCAGGTTATTGCATCAACCTGCTTGATTGAAGCCTGCTGAGGAGAAGGCAGATGCAGGTAAAAAAAAAAAAAAAAAGCACTGCTCTGCTCTCCTTGCCAGCGCCTCAGAGGAGGAGAAAGAGGCTGCTGCAGGCATGCGCAGCAAAGACTTTGACATGGGCAACACACCAGCTGAGAACTATTTCATTTGCTTGCCAACATCTAGGGCTCCCCTCAAATCACGGGGTCCAGGTGATTGCCCCAACTCTAGGGATGGTGCTGTTAGTGAGTTAGTCAGCTGGATGTGGTAAGACCAAGGGAAAACTATGATTTGTGGATTTGTGATCCACATTCCAGTCCCGGCTTATCTTCCACCTCAAGGCTGGGGGAGATGGCTGTGATGTGTTGTTGGTTGGCTAACGCAAGACAGTCCAATATGGGAAACTAGGGACTCCATGCCAAAACATTGGGATTTTTTTCTGCGGTTGAAATTATAAATTACTGTTTGGACTGCCGGGCTTTCTGGATTGGCTGTACCAAGGAGTTTTCTTTTTGGCAAATTTTGTCTGCAGCCAGCATGTGCTGAAAAGAGTAAAATATTGAAGTTTCCCTCACAATTTGACTTTTTTAAGTTATCTGCACTGGACTGTCCCACAGTTTGGTTTATAGCTAACCACATTTTTTGAGATGCCTTGGATTATAGTAGATCTTTGAGACATGTTTACTCTATGCTGCAGTTTTGACACAAAATGTCAGTTATGTCTTTTGGAATCCGAGCTACCCTCGCATTGGGCACTTTTCTTCCATCCTGCAAACTTGAAGTCACTCACAGTCACTAAAGGGTAAGGGATGCAAAACGCAACTTTCCAGAAAGTTACGGCCGTAGGCTCTCCGAATTCCCTTTGATGGAAGATCAAATTCCACCCCATCGTACCACCAACCTCCCCCTCACCTCTCCCTAATCTGCGAAAACAAACCAAAGAGCATTTTGGTGTCCGCTTCCGACTGTAAATGAAGCACATTGGCGGTTTTGGGGCTCTGGCCTGCACTGCCACCTCCTGGTAGATAGCTAGAACTGCGGTTTTAATTGCATTTGCTGCCAGATTCCTGCGCTTCGTCATTTTGTACTTTTATATTGCCTAACCCCTGTCTTCATTGAAAATTTGATAATTAGCACCAGACTGGTAAGGATGGGAGTCAGAGAGCCAGCAAGGCAGGACTGCGCTGGCATCCCATGATAACATAATGCTGGGTTTGCAGCAGTGCTGTTCCTTCTTCCTGTAGGTGTTGCTCATGAAGTGATTTCACACATTTTGTTTGAATTTCCACTGAATGTTAATACATCGAATAGTTCTAAAAATAATTGGCCACAGCAACCCAAAAGTTTATTCCAAGATTTTCAGCCTGCTCTCTCTGATTGGCCCCTAAGGTAGGATCCAAGAGCAGCTGAGAGAACAAATGAATTATAAAAATGCATGAACATCTTGGTTCCTTCTGTGTTAGCTGGAGCCGGGTCCGGGGGCTATTACATGGCAGGGTTCTGGGAAGAGTTTCTGGGCGTTCTCCTGTGAAACGGTAGAGATAATGTCCTGGTCTCCCAGCGTTCGGAGTTCCTCCTTTGCGCTTTGCGCTACGCTGTGATAGAGCGCTCGTAGAGTGGATCTTGCAGCCATGTCTCCGTTCTGCTTTGCTTTATGCTGCCTGCTTTTCCTTCTCTTGTGCTCGGGCAGGGTCTCAGGAGGGGAGCTCTTTGACAGGATTGTGGAGAAGGGGTTCTACACAGAGAAAGATGCCAGCCAGCTCATTAAACAGATTCTGGATGCAGTGAAATACCTTCATGATATGGGCATTGTACACCGAGACTTAAAGGTGAGGTTCTGACTGCAACTCCTTTTACTACCTTTAGCAAGTTTGGGACTGAGGTTTGCATGGCTATTCCCCCCCCCCCCCCCCCCCCCCCCCCCGTCAAGCATATAGCCATTAGCCAGGGCCGGATTAACGATTTTGGCACTCTCTGGAACAGTGCCATGGCAGCACTCCTTTGAAACTCTGCTGGCACATGGCTCTAAAGCAAGCAGTAACGGTCTCCTCTTTGGTGCTTTCAAAATTTGGCTTCCTAGGCGTGTAGCACGTGCAGAGATGGAATGTGCCATCACTCCTCTCTCCTGGCGATGCATGTAACCTGCATGGGCACAGAACAGACAGCACGGTCTCTTCCAGTAACAATCTGGACCAGAAGGATTCCTGATTCATTTCCGGTGTCTTCTGGCACCCGTGTTAAGTAGTGTAAAGAGAGACTGCTCCCTCCTGTGGCCCACTTGGCGTACAGTAATATTTAAAAGGGACACTGGTGTGGGACAGTGACCTGGGTGGCTGGAGCAGCTGCATGGGGTTGGTTTTTTTTTTTTTGGATCTTTGTATGTTAAGTAAACATTTTCAGACACTCCAAATCTCAGGGAGCCATGAGCTTAACTGAGAATTAAAGAAATTGTATCCTTCCACACTCTCTCTCTCTCTCTGTGCCCTCGTTATTGTGGAATAACTTTGGGCTGACAGTGGTCTGACAAACTCATGAGGAGGTTGCCATGTGAAGTTTCTATTTTTCTTCTTTTTCCCTCTGTCACCGTGGGGGGTGGCAGCCAGAGAACCTGCTCTATTACAGTCTAGATGAAGACTCCACGATCATGATCAGCGATTTTGGATTGTCAAAAATTGAAGGGTCCGGAAGCGTGATGTCAACAGCATGTGGGACCCCAGGATATGTTGGTAATTAGCGAGCCTTAAATTATTAATGCTTTCTGTCCATGCATCCAGTGGACTGTGCACCTATAGAATGAGTTATTTGAGGAGCATGGTACAGCTGTGGGCTCTGGTAATGCTCCTCTCATCGGACTAAGGCCTCATCAGGTATACTGCATCAGGGAGGTGACTGCGCACTGTGCTGTGGTTTGCAGCTCAGGGTCAGGGAGGAGGCCATCCAGTGGGGAGGGGAGATTGACTGTCTGTTTAGAGCTTGGAGTCAGGGAAGTCACTTCACAGTGAGGGTGTTTACAGGTTGGGATCTGGGAGGTGACCATTACATGCTACTGGGGGCTATAACTGAGTGTCAGAGGGTTAAAACTGGGTGTCCAGCGGTTGCTGCCTCACGGTGCCAGGGTATCTTTGGGTGGGTGAAGATTCTGCACCACTTTAGGACTGTCTTCTGTTCCAAGTCCATTAGGAAAATTACTCCTGCTGCCAAATACAAGTGAGACAGACTTAGCAGGGTCATTTCATTTTTATATTTGTGGATGTGAAAAGACAGATGTTGATATGCTTATTCTCTTTCTGCCTCTCAGCACCTGAAGTTCTAGCACAGAAGCCGTACAGTAAAGCTGTGGACTGCTGGTCCATCGGCGTCATTGCCTATATCTTGTAAGTACGAGGGGTATTCTCCATGCTCTCTTTTTCTCAGGGAGGAGGCCACATTGTGGAGCCAGTATCCTGTAGTCCTTACAATCCCAAAAGGTCAGACAGCGACCCTGGCAGAGCTAGGATCACACAAAATTAGGGTTTCAGTGTCTCACTGACTCATGCTTGAGGTCACAGGACCTACTCTGCCTAGCACTGGGCATCTCCCCAAAGTACTGCCCCTTCTTCTGGGATCCCTGGTGCTGCTGGCACATTGCCTTCTACAGCAGACCTTCAGTGCATGTGTGCCAAGGCTGCAGAAAGCACTCGTAGGAGGTCTCCTGGGGGATGTCTGGTGATTGGGAAGGCAAGAGGAAGGAGACTCTTGACTCGCTGAGGTTCTGAGGATGTTTGCAAGGATAAACAGAGGATTTATAAACACTGCAACTTTCCGAGTGTTGAGAACGATTTTCAAGAGCTATTTGCTTGTGTTTTGTCAGGGTAAAAGGGTTGCCTGATAGTTACTAAAAGGTACGTGTGGGTTTGCACACTGCATGTGCTTTGAGCTGGGTGAAGGGGAGACGTTCCCGGGAGCATGTTCTGAGCCGGATTAGGAAATGGCAGACGTACAATTTCATTTTCAAATGCACATTTGCTGTTCCCTAGCCACATTTAGCCACACAAAAAGTCCACAGGCCATTTTTACTCATGGGCAGCTTTTAAAGGGAAATGGATTTTGCAACTAGGCAGGCTATTTTGAAAGTTGCCCCCGAAAAGCCAAAATCTAAATCCCAGGGTACTGCCAAGAAAGGATAAGGATTCCCTGGTCTGAATAAAAATATTGCAGTACTGCCTGAGGAAGAACCTGAGCGTTTCCAAAAGTGTGCGTCTCTCAACATTTGTTAGCTTGGCAAAGGCATTATCTTTACTCATCTCTCTTTCAGTTTCTTTTAATGCAAACTATTAGCAGAGATCTGTGTAACACAGGAATGGGCAAACTATGCCCGCAAGCCAAACCTGGCCCGACAACAGATTATTTTTCCAGCTATCCTTCTCCTCAATTGGTTGGTGATTTTGATGTCTGCGGCCAGAGGTAACATCCCCTTCAGAAGCAGTGTAAGGAAAGCAGTGCAACCCCAGTGTCCGCAAGCAAGAGGATCAGTGGGGCAGGAAGAGGAGGCGCATCGCCCAGACAGAATCGGCTGTGTGCTGACAGCCGACGTAGAGAGGCCCGTGAGGCTGCCGGTGGACCCCATCCCGCCGGCGGGGGAAGAGTAGAGGCCCGTGTCTTCAGCTTGCCTGGCAATGCGGAGCTAAGCCCGTCTCGTCGTATTAAGAGCTCGCCAGGGCAGCACTTTCTCTGTGCCGATCTCGCAATACATGAGATCAGCAGAGAGGAAGTGCTACACCCACAAATGTTTAATACCGCAGGGCCTTCAGAAAGGAGGAGCAGCAGAGTGGGCTCCTGGACGATGGATCGGCTACTCCCCACTGGCATGTGAAGTAAGAGAGTCTCTGAGTTTGCTGTGTGTGTGAAAAAGAATGGGAATCTGCCTGGGTGTGTGTGTGTGTCAGGGAGTCAGAGTGAGTGCATGTGTGTGTGTGTGTGAATATGTGAGGGAGTCTGTGAGAGTGAGTATGTGGGTGAGTGAGAGCATGTGTGTGTGTGTGTGAGAGGGAGTCAGAGTGTGTGTATGTGTGTGTGTCGGAGTCAGAGTGTGTGTGTGTGTGTCAGGGAGTCAGAGTGAGTGCATGTGTGTGTGTGTGTGTGTGTGTGAATATGTGAGGGAGTCTGTGAGAGTGAGTATGTGGGTGAGTGAGAGCGCATTGTGTATATGGGTGAGAGAGAGCATGTGTGTATGTGTGGGTGAGAGAAAGCACATGTGTGTGCAACAACCCCCCCTCCCCTTCAGCCTGCTCATCCATGACAATCTTGGGGCATCTGGAAATCAAAGGTTTCCAGGTATGGAGAGGGGGGAATAAAAAAAAAAAAATCCTTACTAGTTTTAATTATTGGTTATTTTTTGATGTGTCTGTTTTGAAATATTTCATGGGTGTTTGGAATATTTATTTGATGTTCTGTTTGTTAATTGTGTTGAATAATATTTTTTATTGGTATGGTTGCTGCTTTGGTCCTCTCACTGTGGAGTATACTTGGCACTGTAACTGCCCCCACCCCCCCCCCCCCACACACACTCAGAGTTGTAAGAGGGATCCTCTGCTCTGCCCCCGCTGCTCAATGGGACATCTCTGGCTTCACAGCCATGTTTTCTGCAGGCCCTCCTCTGAATGTGTCACTCCTCCTGTTCACTCATCCCTTTCTCATGTCTGCTGTTCTTCTCTTCTCCTTCTGCTCCTCCTCTCTTCTCTCCCCACTTTCCTGGCCTTCTCCCCATCCTCCTCTCCTCTCCAGGTTGTGCGGTTATCCCCCCTTCTATGAAGAGAACGATGCCAAGCTGTTTGAGCAGATCCTGAAGGCAGAGTATGAATTTGACTCTCCGTACTGGGATGACATCTCGGAGTCAGGTAACAATGCAGGAGACGTCCACAGGCTGCCAGGGGGGGGGTCCAGGGTGATTGACAAGCATGGCCCTGATTACTGCGGAGGGTGCTGGTGTTTACCCTCAGGAAAAATCAGATGCAAACCCAGTGTGAACAGGGCTGTTGCAGGCACAGAGCACCTCTTCTGAGTGTCTCTAACTGCGCAGCTGTGCTGGTGTATTTCCTCACCCATTTGCTACTGATCTGGAAAGTAGATGTTTTTTCCACCTGAGAAACTTGGATTTCTTTAACTCTGGGCCAGATTTACTAAGGCTTTCCCCGCCCCCCCCCCCCCCCCCCCCCCCATGCTGTGTCTGTGGAGAGAAAAGTTTTGTGAATCCGGTCCTATAGCTTTACTTCCTGTCTCCTTTCATGTTCTGACTTTGAAAATAATAAAGCCACTGCCCTTGCAATGCCTCCCCTAAACCCCCTGAAAAGGATTAAAAGTGATATATAGATGAGAACCTCGTGTTGTATTTGTGCAGAGCAATCTGTGATGTCAGCAGCGAGTGTAGGACAGGCTCTGGAATGAGCTCCCAGCCTGTGATGCGCAGGTTAGATGTGGGCCTATTTTCTTCAGCACCAGGATATCCCAAACTGTGTCCTGTATTTACTAAGCTGCAATAAGGGTATAATGCGCATAAAACAGCATTTATTATGCAATATACTCATATTCTGTCAATTATTGTGTGATATTCATAATAGCACTTTTTTTTTGCCAGAAAATCTGCCCTTTATTAAAATTAGCTGCTTTGCATGCATTAAAATTAACTCCAGGCATGCAAAGAAGCTATTGCATGGATAATCCTATGCAAGTAAAATAACGCGGCTTGCCAAAAAAAAGGGAAGCCGCGTTATTTTTGCCGTTTTTTTTCAGCAGGTGTAGCTAACTGATCCTGGGGGTATAGAGACACTAACGTGCATCCTGATGTTCCCGGGATACTAATAAAAGGTCCACATGGCCCCCAAATCAACCTCCCCTCACACCCTTCAAAATTCTGGGGGTATTGCACACCCCCGACCCACCCACCTCCACTGCATGTTGAGACGGCCCCACATTGAAAAAAAAACAAAAACAAAAACCCTTTACTGCCGCTTGACAGTGCCTTGCCATCCATCCAAACTTTAAAGAGCCCCCCCACAAGGCATTCTGGCCCCCCTCCCAACATTAGAAGTAGTCCCTGATATCTTTTGGCCCCATCCCCACCCCTGAGCCCCCCTTTGAAAAAGGTCCTTGGTGTCTAGTGGCCCTCCCACCTCTTGAACCCCCCTCATACCTTTAGATAAAATCCCTAGTGTCTATAGGGGCAAAGACCAGTTGGCGCCATTTTGGAAAATGGCGTTGACTGGCTCAGGGCCTGGGATGCCCTTGGGCCCCTCCAGGGATTTCATCTAATTCTATGGGAGGCTGGGAGGTGGGCTAGGATGGGGGGTGTGGGTCACTAGACACCTGGGTCTTTGATCAATGAAGGGGAGGGGTCAGGAGGTGGGGTGGGGGGGCCACTAGACACCAAGGACTACTTCTGATGTTGGGGGGATGGGGGCAGGATGCCTTGTGGGGAAGGGGTTGGAAGCAGGGGCCTACTTATTAAAAGGGGAGAGGTTTGGGTAGGTGGGGGAGGGCATCGTCACGCATCATTTTAAAAATAATTTTTCAGTGCGAGGCCACAATGACAGTTGGGCAGGGGTTGCGCAAGCCCTGAGGAGGGTTTTTGAATGGTGGGGGGGGGGGGGAGGGACAGGATAGTGTCGTTGCTGTCCCTTTTAGAAGGTGGCGCGTCTGTGTGAAGGAACCCGCTGTGATATTTTCTTATGGGAGGGGTGAAATGTCACAGGAGTGCCCCTTCCCCCACCCGCAATATTTTGATCCTCCTGCAATAAAATATTGCGGCTTATTTAAATCTCTGTTTCTGGTTGCTGGAATACTTGGTTTCTTGAGGTTCATGTGCCCATCCGCCCATCCGTGTCAATCAGCCTTGTTTTCCAGGCCTTCCACCTTCCCAACCACCCACAGGCAACTGCTAAGTGACTCTGGGAACCGATGTTTGTGATGCGAGAAGTAAAAGGAATCTCGCTGCCATTTCCAGGGATTTTGCTCTTCCTGCCCTTGGTCACAGCCTAGAAAGAGGGGGCTTCTTTCTAGTTCACAGGAAATGCTTTCTCCAGTCTATGGTGGTCAGAAAACCCATCGATAAACTACTGTGCTGAGGCTGCATTATCCCTAGGACCATAGTATGACCATTGCAGCTAAATCATTAATTCTCTGCAATATTACCCTGTCTGGGGTGCAGTAGATCTGGTCAGGAGAACTAAGGCAGATAGGTGAGGAGAAGGCAAAGACATGGAGAAGGGACGGTCTGGGAGTCAGGGATAATTCTCTCTGTACAGAAGGTGACAGGAGTTGTTGAGGAGCAAAGAGCGTGTCATGGTGAGGTTAAAGTGCTGTCAGGACATGACTTTGGTTTGGAAAAGCTTCTGTTGTGGATTGATTCTTTGGTTGATTGCTGCATCCCTGTTTGATTCCTAGCCAAGGATTTTATTCAACACTTGATGGAGAAGGATCCCAGTAAACGATACACATGTGACCAGGCCCTTCAGCATCCATGGTAAGAGAAGAATGATAAAATGACAACCAAGGGAGGAGCAGTAACAGGGCATTAGAATCCTCAGCTTGCAATTCAAATCTTGTGCCTATAAGCCAGGGCTTCACAAATCTGTCCTGGGGACCCCAGAGCCAATCGGGGTTTCAGGATATTCACAATGAATATGCACAAGATACATACAAGAGACTCCATATTAGAGATGTGAATCGTGTCCTCGATCGTCTTAACGATCGATTTCGGCTGGGAGGGGGAGGGAATCGTATCGTTGCCGTTTAGGTGTTTAAACTATCGTGAAAATCGTTAAAATTGTGAGCCGGAACACTAAAACACCCTAAAACCCACCCCAACCCTTTAAATTAAATCCCCCACCCTCCCGAACCCCCCCAAAATGCCTTAAATTACCTGGGGGTCCAGCGGGGGTCCGGAACGGCCTCCTGAAATCGAATCGTGTTGTCTTCAGCCGGCGCCATTTTGCGCCGCCATTTTGCAAAATGGCGGCGATGGGTTAAAAGTGGTACATTATTATAATACTCTATCCTTAAAAACAACCTTACTCCACATTGAAATGCTCTGGACGTGGTTTGTAACCTCCTCGTCCCTCATAAGCCTTCTGTAAATGGACTTTCAGAAGAAGGTCAGGCTGTTAGCAGGGGATGTCACTTTTTTCATCGCCATGCTGCTCCCTGGGACTCTGGCAGCTTATTATTAAGTTAAAACATGCACGTGGTCCCTGTGGTTCTGAACCTTGCATTTAGGTGGGGTCTGGGATGGCTACTACCTGGAGCTGCTTGAAACCTTGGCAGCTGTTTGCCACTTGGAAGTTGCTTTATGTCCCTGGTTGGAAGAGTGTGAGCACGACAAGAAAAATGATCAGATTTATTATTTTTCATGTATTCATCTAGCACCCACAGTGCTAGTAATGTTATGTTAGTTTGCATTTCTAGACTTCCTTTCTTGTACCAAAGTACAAACTAAAGCAGATTACAAAGAAAATATAATACAATAATAATAGATATAATATATACATCAGTATATGATTAATATAACATGAAACTAGTACACCAGTGAAGTTGTTTCCAGTTTGATATATTGATGTATTTTTTATGCATTACTTGCATTAAAAATACAGTATATCAAATATATAAAACTGGAAACAACTTCAAACCAATGGGACACTAACAAAATATCCATTTAATCTAGAATAGCTCACCCAACCATGTCCCAATACCTTCCAACCACCCAACACCCTAAATTATTTGTTTGTTTAGTACTTCTTGATATCCCGCAATTCCATAACATCAAAACGGGTCACAATACATTTCTAATATCAACCAAGATACACTCAACACCCCACTTCCCAACATCCATCCTATTACAGTGCCTCACTCACTCCTAATGGAACCCCCTTGGGTTTGCCCCTTTTGGAGCAATCTGCCTCCATAGTGGGATCAGCTGAAGAGCCTCCCCAGATGATATCACAGGGAGGGGGGCAGAGTCACACTGGGACAGGGAACCACCTGACGGTGTGTACTGCAGGATAGACTCCAGTTGAATCCAGCTTGTGATGTTTGTGCACCAACTTCTGCTGTTTCATATTTTGATGCAGGATTGCTGGGGACACAGCGCTGGACAAGAACATCCATGAATCTGTCAGCGAGCAGATCAAGAAAAATTTCGCCAAAAGCAAATGGAAAGTGAGTCTTCTAAGGGGATTCAGTTATACATTTCATGACTATAAATCCCTCTTTTTCCCCCTGATCTTTGTAATCTCTTACTCATCCATACCAGCACTGCAGCCATGGCAGCCTTGATCCTCCAGCCAGGTGCACTATGTGCCGGAATTGGGAGGCAGCTTACAAGCAGGTCACCAGTAAGGTTTTGAGTTAGTCCTGGATTTTTTTTTAGCTTAGTTTCTTACAGGGAAAGCGGCCTTAGAAGATTATCATGTCTGTTTGTCCTTCCCTAATAAACTTTAAACAGTTCATTCAATTTATTTCAGGTTTCTTCCACAAGTAATAGAGCACCCACTGAGACCCCTAGCTGACACTATTCATGTACTCCTGACACTTATAATCCCTTCTATTTATTTCCTAGAAAGAAACAGGCCAGTGTTCAGTTCAGCAAAGCTGAAACCTCAGGGAGGTCAGAGCACATTGTGATGTCATTAAGTATTTTGAAAGCTGCTCTATCATTGGTTAGTAAACATAACCGTAGGCCAATTTGTGTACCAGAGTAGGAAATTAGGCATCATTAAATGTTCTCACATCTCCTTGGGGTTTTTAAAATCAAACTCAAAGCATTCTGGGATTTTAGTTCTACTGTCCCTTTATAAGAAGGACATGAGAGCTAAAAAAGATGAATTGGCCCAAAATTACATTGGTGACCTAGAGTTAATTTGGCAGGAGGTCAGACTAGTAGGGGTGTTCAAAGCAATGGCAGCCCTTCTTAGCAAAATAAAGTAAGAACCTAAGGACTATTTCATAGACTGCTACGTCACAGGAAAAGGGCTGAGAAATGTAGTTCTTTGTCCTGGGGCTGTCCCATCCTGTAATCCTCTTTGCTTTTGGCTGGGTCTTGTTGAGTCCTCTCCTAACAGATTGCGTATGCTAGACGTTGACACACCCTTCCTTTCCTCTCTCTTTCTACTCTTACCCAGCAAGCCTTCAATGCCACGGCTGTGGTGCGCCACATGAGGAAACTGCAACTCGGAACCAGCCAGGAGGGCCCTGGGCAGACGACGCCCACTAGCCCATGCCATGGTGCGCTTCTGGTGCCTGGGGACGGCCACGGTGAGAGAAAATCCCGAGCCTGAAACACAGGACACTGCCCCTTGTTTTTTTCCCCTCTGAATTCTCTTCCTTGGGGAATCTTGCACGGAGCGGCAGTTACTACCCTTGACATAAGGCTTGGGAGTGACCTGCCCAGTGCGGCAATTGCTACCCTAAAAGAATTGGGGTAACCTGCAAGGAGCAGCATTGTTGCCCTTCACAGAGGGCTTGGGGGGGGGGGGGGGGTTTGATCTGCGCAGAGCGGCAGTTGCCACCACATGCAGTTTGCTGGGTAGATTGAATGGACCATTTGGTCTTCTCTTGGCAACCTTTCTATGTTACTATGTTCCTGCTAAGCATGCTAAACTCATCCCATATTATCGATCTGCCATTACCTTCCTGTGAGACACGATCTCTCTATCCGATGTATTAGAAATCCTGCTCACTAGTGAACTGATATGTTGAGAAATGTCAGGTGATTATAAAAACAAGGCGGAAAGTGAGCAGCACTGTTATTGGCCAGCTGGAAAGTCAAGCCAAGCTCCCCTGGTTTATCCTTAAGAGGTTCTTCACTTTTTTTAGAAATAATCCCAGAATTGCTGGTTGTTGGACTGCTCTGGGACCACGAATGTGGTCTGTGTACTGCCTCTCTGCTTTTTCTGCTGGGGACTGAGCCCAGGCCCCTCTGTTGCAGACTCCAGAACCCAGCTGAAGTCTCTCCTGAATGTTAGTTTAATTCATAATACAAAGAGCATGAATAAACAAAAAAAGTAAAAAAACGAGAACATATATAGCAATACATATACATCCATCGGTGTATACAGAACAAAAGAAAAACACTTAAACCCCAATAAATACTCACAGTCCCCATAAATGAAGTTGCCTGCTCTCAATCACTCTCACTAAAACTATTACTTACCCAGTAGTTTTATCTATTTAAAAAAGTTTCCAAATGAACTGGGTCTACAAATACAAATTTGTTCTTCTGATACGTTATAATACATTTACATGGAAAATGTAAATAAAACAAATCACCAACAGAAAGAACCCGAGGTTTTAGCTGAAGAAAATGTTTCCTTCTGATCTGCGTCTCTCTACAAACATCAGGAAAAAACAAAACTTTATGACCACAAGGTAGATACTCCTTAAACTTAAAATACTGCTTGAAAAATCTCTCTCTTATCAGAGGTCATGGCAGAAGAAACCACAAAAGTTGCTCTAGTAAGAGACGCTGTCCTCAGAAATCTGTAAAAAAAACGGTTCGGGATAGGGAGCAGTATTTTCCGCTTCCTCTGTCCCGCCACCCACAACCACCTTCTTATCAGGTATGTAAGGAAGGAATCCCAATACTTCAACCACGTATTTCTTGAAATACTCCTCACCTGAAAACAGGTGAGGGAGGAAAGTTCAATAAACGAAGGTTATTAGACAAGTTTATTTTCTAATAATTCATATTTAGAAAATAAGAAAATACGAAAATCTTTAATTCCTGCCGTAGACACTGACTGCAGTTTCGAAATAGAAGATGACTGCCCAGCTAGCACTGATTCCATAGCCAGAAGCCTAGTATCAACTTCCTTTAATGTTCAAACTGTTTCTTGGGAAACTTGACATGGTTGAGTAACAGTATTTGAAAGTTTAGAGTCAATACCCACAACTACCTTCCAAATATCAAGAAGCGATATTTCTCCTGGGACAGACAATGACTCCGATTCCACCAAACCAGTTCTAGATGGAAGATGAACTGGGGTTGGTATTGAAGCAATTAAGCTTCCCCATATTTAGCTGTCCCCCCCCCCCCATGCAAATCTGTCTGTGCATGGGTGTCCACTAATTGAGAAGTACAACCTTCTAATTGATTAAAGTTAACCTCTTGGTGAGAAATTGAGCCCGATGGAATTGGAGAAGGAGGGGGACTCCCTTCTGGGCTTAAGGGAGACCCTTTCTCGTTCTGTACTCACATTACTGTGCAATGTTGAACTTGAAACCATGTGACAATCCATGGGGCCACTTACAGGAGTCGAGCTGGAAGCTTGCTGAATATATATATATATGGAGGTTTCCCTTTCCTTTTCTTACCCATTTCTTCAGAGACCTCTTGTAAGGAAAAAGAAACATTTTCATAAGGGGCTCGCCCCTGTGGTGTGCAGCTTTGGCACGCCGGCAGTGGCACACACCGCAGGACGCCTTCTTTTATGGCCCCCGACTCTCCGATGATGTCAGCGTCTGGTGGTCTCAGCGTTCCAGAGCCTCTTCCTCAGGACTGGGTGCTAGCGGGGGGGGGGGGGGGGGGGGCATGCAGCTCACTCCTTGCCACAGGATATCTCCTTTTAAGGCCCCTGACTCTCTGATGGTGTCAGCGTCGGGTGGCCTCAGTGCTCCAGAGCCTCCTCCTCGGGACCAGGTGCTGTCGAGGGGGGGCAAGCAGCTCCAGTCCTGAATGTTATTGGATGATGATTGAACCCGGTGCATTGGTTCATGCCCTAGTAATGATGTATAACTGCAGTTACAGATCAAACACTGCTGGCTTACTTCTTAATAGAGTAAATGGCAACCGATAAAGATCAAATTGGGCCATCCAGTCTGCTCTGTTGAGACTCTTCCAGTTTGGGTAGATGAGCAAATAAATTCCTCTGTGCAATCCAACACTAACTATCCCCTCTTCCTCCTCCCCAAATGTTTTCTTTTATCTAATCTCACAAACCTTTGCCCACCACTGCTCGCCATATCTGTCCCCAGCAGGTCCAAAATCCACTAAAAGTGCTGCCCTCCATCATCACCACCTCTGCTGGAAGGCCATTTCATGCCTTGTCATCTTCATCTTTGATTCTTACAAGATCAATACGAAATACTGGGGAGGGGAATTTGCAGTTTCCCTGTGGTACTTGCACTATTGTGGAGTGGCGCAGAGAGAAAGACCTAAAGGAACTGAGATCTTTTCTCAGATTAGCTGGGTCCACGTTTCTAACTGAGTAGCAGTTTGTACTCGAGGACGCTGTATTACTAGTTTGCATTTGAGGGTGCTGTATTCTTAGTTTGCTTATTGTATTGCATTATGATTGTAGTACAAAGTGCTGCATTTCGAGCTGGTATTCATTACCAGTTGCTGTGTTTTTAAACTGCAAATCCCTGTGCCATAGCAGCTGTACTGGTAAATCGCAGCACTGCATTCTGATGTAATGTTGTGTTAAGTGTGAAGTATTGAACTGTTTCATACCATCCTATTTGCTGCAGACTTTGCACTGTATTTCAACAAGAATGTATGTATGTACTTTTCACGTGCTTTAGGTATGGAAATAACAGGAGTAGATTTGAAAATGCAGTCTACCTACATTATTTCCCAGTCCAGCCCAAAACACATCCCTGTGAACATCTTCCTGCCCCCAAATACAGCAAAAATATGTACATATATTTAGGCATATTGAGGGAGGGAAGTTTGTGAGTCAGTTACTCATGTAAATGGCTATGAAAATTGTCTTCAGGATGTACTGCATTAATATAATCACATTGATGAGTATTGTATTAGATTACATCATGAATGACTGCATTCTGAGATTGCCCTAGTATGAGGCGCTGTATTAGATTACACAATGAATGGCTGCCTGTATTCTGAGGTTACCCCAATGTGAGGCACCGTATTAGATTACATTATGAATGGCTGCATTCTGAGATTGCCCCAGTGTGAGGCGTTATACTGATTATACAATGAATGACTGAATTCTGAGATTGCCCCAGTGTGAGGCGTTATACTGATTATACAATGAATGACTGAATTCTGAGATTGCCCCAGTGTGAGGCGTTATACTGATTATACAATGAATGACTGAATTCTGAGATTGCCCCAGTGTGAGGCGTTATACTGATTATACAATGAATGACTGAATTCTGAGATTGCCCCAGTGTGAGGCGTTATATTGATTATACAATGAATGACTGCATTCTGATTTTGCCCCAGTGTGAGGCGTTATATTGATTATACAGTGAATGTCCACATTCTGAGATTGCCCCAGTGTGAGGCGTTGTATTAGATTACGTCATGAATGACTGCATTCTGAGATTGCCCCAAGGTGCGGCGTTATATTGATTATACAATGAATGACTGCATTCTGAGATTGCCCCAATGTAAGGCGCTGTATTAGATTACATCATGAGTGGCTGCATTTTGAGATTGCCCCAGTGGGAGGTGCTGTATTAGATTACGTCATGAATGACTGCATTCTGAAATTGCTCAAGTGTGAGTTACCAGTTTACATAGCAGGTTGCTGCTGCAGCGGATTGTATGATGGGTGCTAAATGATTAGGCTTCATTATGAGATACGGTATTTGACACTATTATTAAAGGCGAAGGTATAGATGTTGATGGGAAAACAGCTTGATAGGGCCATATGTTTGTAGGCGAGCACGGGGCAGGAAGCTATAATGTATAACAATTGAATCCTTTTCAGTGGAAAGATTGTTTTAGATTTCAAGAGAGTAGACTAATGAATAACATCAGAAATTAATTCTTCACGGAAAAGGGTGGTGGTTGCATAGAATGGACTCCAAGGAGGGGTAACAAAAGCAAAAATAGTAATAGAATTCAAGATAACCTGGGATAAGCAAGGGGATCCCTAATTGCAATGAAGTGAAGGGAAAACCAGAGGTCAACAGGGCCTATTGCGTTGCACCAGGAAGTAAATTGAGAAGACCAGAATGATCTCACACACTGTCTGCTAATGGCTGCGACCAAAGGCAGTATGTAAATGCATGAAGGCCTATCCATAACTGGTCAACACCAAGCAAATGAAATAAGAGGATAGCCTTGATAATCACAATAGTATATGAAATAAACCAAGTTTTTATCAAAATTAATTTTTGACTATTTTATAGTGTTCTAGCCTACATATTCGAGCTTAATTTCACTAAACCTTTGAAGTGAAAAAAGCTCAATTATTCTAAAAATTGGTTCTAGCAGCTAATGACTGTATTAATATGTGTAATCATTTGGAACCAGAAAACCACTCCAGAATGTGAAATGAAAACCCTCTCCAAAAATATCCAAAAAGATATATACCAAATGACTGTTTTTAGGCTTCATCTACGACTGCTGAAAGATAATATTCCAGTTGGGCAGTTTTAGTGTTTACAACATTTATGTTCTACCACTCAGGGCTATAAGTCACAATCAATATATATGGCTAATATATATTGTACTCCTTCAGCTACAGATCTGTTCACAGGCCGAGACCCAGCTTTCTTCTGCTTTCTTACAGCAAAAAATATCTCTGCTGTGCTATTAAAAGCATATTCATGTTCACCAACAAGGAAAAACCAAAAAACTAATTTTCTTGTGCTCCACTACCATTCAAACTCTATATACAATGACCTACTCAGAAAAAATGTGTATACCATGACCTACTCAGAAAAAATGTATTGTTTTGTTTGATGAATTGACCGTATCGGCAAGCCTGACGACACACAACCCCGCAGTTTTTGGTTTATGGTTGCTGCTGCCGTTCAGTCGGAAGTGAGTTGAGACGAGCACTGTCCAAGATGAAGGTTCGAGTGTGCCCTCCTACTACCAGATAAGTGATGAATCATTTAGAGTATAATTGATTGAAATTTCTTCTATGCAGGGTGTTGGAAAGTAAACAATAAGGATATTGTGAGAAGACGGTCCCTTGAACATTGGCGGGAAAGGTCTAATATTGTAAGCTGTTGAAGAAGCAAAAGCGAAACATCAGCCGGGTGTCGGGCTGACACTTTTCTGTCTATGTGATGCATAAAATTGTGAATGAATCTAAAAAAATGCATAATTTATAAAATTGAACATTACTAAGGAACTTTGTTCAAACTGAACTAGACCGTAAATGATGAGAAGTCCGGATGGCTCCCCTTAAAAAAACTGTGGGGTTGCGCGTCGTCAGGCTTGCCGATATGGTCAATTCATCAAACAAAACAATACATTTTTTCTGAGTAGGTCATGGTATACACATTTTTTCTGAGTAGGTCATTGTATATAGAGTTTGAATGGTAGTGGAGCACAAGAAAATTAGTTTTTTGGTTTTTCCTTGTTGGTGAATTATTTATATTAGATGGAAGAACATTAGCTCTTGAATTTTTTTCTATTAAAAGCATAACAATTATTTATTGCTGTTTTCTTGGAGGGATTTAAATTCATCTTGTCCTTTTTCAGGTTCTCACACGGACAACTGTCAGGACGGCTGCTCCCGGAAATCTCCAGAAAAGACAGAAACCAACTCATTGGCTGCTTATTGCTGCCATCACTCAAACCGGGTCTGAGGCCAGCCAAAGTGCTCCTGACCATCAACGACACGGGAAGGACCAGGCCTTAGCACTGGGCGTGGATACCACCGCGCTCTTTGAGGCGAGCAGACCTTCAAGGAAGGGCAGGCCAAACCTAAAAAACTATGGGGGGAGGGAAGGAGAGATCAGGGTGGGAGGGAACTCTGGGAAATCTGATGGTGGAAGTGATGGGCAAGAAAAGTGAAGCAGACATCTCAAAATGAGGCCCTGTTTCTACACCTGTGCTAGAAACAGACCCTTGGGATGGAAGTGAGGCAAGATGAAAGAGGGAGAAGGTGCCATTGTGTTTGTTTCCTTGTGATACCGTTGCCTGATGATTGTCTGATGTGTAGGGAAGGGTGTTTTTATTATATCTGTACTAAAGTGAAGATTCAGGGGGTTCTAGGGATCTTGCCGCTGTTTTTCTGGCCACCTGCTAGAGAAGGAGCTGTGGGCATTGCCTGATGCTTGCGGCCAGTGGAGATTTCTTTAGAACACACACACATAAACAATTACGTACAAGTTTTGTGTTCATTTGGGGGGCTAGCAACATTTTGCATGGCATCAGAGCTTAGGGTCATGGCGGGAAGCCAGTCACCCAGCTGAGAGCGGCGCCACCATCTGAATGAGGATGTAAAGTGTCTCTCCAGACCCAGTGCTACAAGGGAATTTCTGTCTGACATGTTTGCAAGGAAGAGAAAATGTATATACAACTGGCTTGAGGATTCCAGTCTCTAGGATGGTATAAGAGCCCCATCTGAGTTTGGAAGTAAATAACCTTACGTGGAATGTAGCTTCCTGGGGAGAGGAGGAGCAGTGCACACATTCAAAACATTCCTGACAGAAGCTGAAAAACTCTTCTCTTTCTTGGTGATGCCTAACAGAAGCTCTACTCAGCATTGCTCTTGCCGACAAGGGTCTGTTTTAGGGGCCGTTGGACTATAGGGGAGTCAAAATGTGTCCCTGCCTATATGTTTTCCCTTTAATTCAGTTTTCTGTGATGCAGTCTCAGGAAAAAAAAAAAAAAAAAGCCCCTCGCTGCAAGGAAAAGGCACACTTTGCACAAAGTGAGAAGATACGCTTACTATTATGAATCTTGGGGGCCAGTGATGCACTGAGTTGGACCACTAGGGGGCTTGGATCCAGGGGAGGGTGGAATCTAGAGAAAAGATTGAAAATCACATTGGTTAAGAGTCGGTCCGTGGTCATTCATCTACCCAATATGGAAACCGGTGCATATCTGAGGAACAAAGCACCCCCAAAAAAAACGCACAATTCTTCAAGAAAGGGTTCTGTTTAGAAGGACTTGGTGAGAAGTGGTGAGTGAAGTGGAGGAAGAAAACAGAACGAGAGATCAAAACAGAAAGAGAATGGAAATAGAAACCAAAGAGGAACAGTAGAAAGATGCTGCTGAGGAATAAAGGTGGTGAGAGAAATGGGGTTTTTCAGATTAAATTTATGAAGTACTTGTTGTTCGCCGTATAGCGATCTAATTGGTTATAATGTCAAAAGAAGTCTCTGTGCTGTATTGCAGGGTTATGCGGGAAGGTCAGAAAAGGGCTAAGCTGTTTAATATGCACCTGAAACAAAACTCTGGGGTTAGCATATGCCTTTTATCCTTGTCCAGAATGTAAAGGTACAAGAGCCAAAGGAGATACCAGTGTTTCAGTTCTGCTACCTAACACGTTCCATTATCTGTAATTCCAGGTTCTGTATTCTTCAACAGTTCTAGATTTCTAATGTAAAATTTTGACTTTTGGAGATATCACAGGCTCTGGATTCAGAGTTTAAAATAAATGTGGCTTCCAGAGTGATAAGGGCTGTAGAAATAAGCCGCAGAACCTCGAGCAGTAGAGACCCATGGGATGGAAGCTATATGGAAAGTCTAGAACCCATTAAGCTGCTGAGCCAAATGGATTCTAGATTGCCTGGAACCTACAGTTCCAGAGCACAAAAGGCTCTTCACTGATGTTCAGAAGCAGCTGTCCTTCCTTCGTCTCTTCTTCCATCCTTTGAGGGACTGCTGGACATATGCATTTAGCTACTTTGTATCCATTCTGCAAATTCTTGCCAGCTTTTTCGGTACTACCATTTGGTCTAACCTGGAGGTTTCTGAAATTATTATTTTACATACTGAAACGTCTTTAGTAGGTTTTCCACAAGAATGCACAACCCTCTAGTAACTTGCTCTAGCTTTTTATTTGGAATGTGCTTTTTGTGTTGTCTGATAAAAGTCAGAAAGTAAACTCAAGGAGGGGGGCAATATCAAATTGCCCCTGTGTACGGATTCTTTTAGCCCGTGACCATTGCAGCCAGTTTTCGTAGGGAAATCTCCCATGTTGCTTCCCTTTCGAAACTAGTGGTGGCAAAATCTACATGCTATAAGTGCTCACATGACTCGCATCTGCTGTTTGTGCGGTTGGCTGAGCTTGGGCAAAAGAGTATGCGGACATTTGAAAATCAAACACACGCAGGTCATGCTACGCCCCCGACCTAAAGACTCTTAAGAACTTAAAAATGGCCATACTGGGTCAGACCATGGGTCATCAAGTCCAGTATCCTTTTTCCAGCAGTGATCAGTCCAGGTCACAAGTACCTGGCAGGATCCCAAACAGTAAATAGATCCCATGTTGCTAACACCAGAGGATAAGTAGGTTATCTTCCCAAATCTATCTAGTTAATAACAGTTTATGGACTTCTACTACTACTACTACTACTTAACATTTCTATAGTGCTACACGACATAAACACACAAAAAAATCCCTGCTCAATAGAGCTTACAATCTAATAAGACAAACATACAAGACAGGAGACTTGGGATATTTCATAAAGCAAGACAATGGTTAAAAATAAAAAAAATAAAAGAAAGTTAATGAGGCGAAAAGCAGATAGATAATCAGGCCTAAGATTTAAAAGCAGCCTCAAAAAGGTAGGTCTTTAGATGGGATTTAAACACGGTGAGAGAGGGAGCATGATACCAGTTCAGGAAGACTATGCCAAGCACTTCTCCTCCCAGAACTTGTTCAAACCTTTTTTTAAACCTGGCTAGGCTAGTTGCTTTTACCACATCCTCTGGCAATGTGCTCCAGAGCTTAATTGTGCGTTGAGTGAAAAATAACTTTCTCTGATTGGTTTTAAATGTGCTACTTACTAACTTTATGGCATGTTGTCTACTTTTTGCATTGTTTTAAAGAGTAAATAACAGATTTACATTTACCCATTCTATTCCACTCATGAATTTATAGATCTCTATCATATCCCTCCATCAGCCATCTCTTCTCCAAGCTAAACAAGCCCTAGCCTCTTTAGTTTTTCCTCATAGGGGAGCTGTTCCATCTCCTCCATCCATAAAGATTGTACTATGCATTTTGGTTGCTCTTCTCTGTACTTTTTCTAGTACAGCTATATTATTATTGAGATGCAGCAACTATAATTGTTCACAGTACTGTAGGTGCAGTCTTACCATGGAACGATACAGAGGTATTAAGACATTCTTCATTTTATTCTCCATTCCTTTCCTAATAATTCCTAACTATCTGTTTTTGACTGCCGCCACTTACTGAGCTGAGGATTTTAAAGAATTGTCCTTGATGATGCACAGATTCTTTTCCTGGATTGTGACTCCTAATATGGAACCTAACATTGTGTAACTACAGAGTAAGTTACTTTTCCCATGAGCATCATTTTGCACTTGTCCACATTAAATTTCATCTGCCATTTGGATGCCCAATCTACTACTCTCACATGGTCATCTTACAGTTTCTCACAATCTGCTTGTGATTTCACTACTTGGAATAATTTTGTGTCATCTGCAAATTTGATCACTTCACTCATCATTTCCTTTTCCAGATCATTTATAAATATATTAAAAAGCACCAGTCCCAATACAGATCCCTGAGGCACTCCACTGTTTACCTTTCTTCATTCAGAAAACTATTTAATCCTGCTCTCTGTTTCCTTTCTTTTAACCCATTTGCAATCCACAATAGGACTTCACATCCTGTCCCATGACCTTTTATTTTTCTCAGGAGTCTGTCGTAGAGGACTTTGTCAAATGTCTTCTGAAAATTCAAATACATTATATCCACTGGATCACCATTATCCACATGTTTATTAATCCCTTTAAAAAATGTAGCAGATTGATGAGGCAAGACTTCCCTTGTGTAAATCCATGGTGGCTGTGTCCCATTAAATCATGTCTTTCTACAATATATTTTCTGTGATTTTATATTTCAGAATAATTTCTACAATTTTTCCTGGCACTGAAGTCAGGCTCACTAGTCTATAGTTGTCCGGATTACCCAGAGGTGGGCAAGTCCGGTCCTCGAGGGCTGCAAACCAGTCGGGTTTTCAGGATACCCCTAATGAATATGCATGAAATAGATTTGCATACAACTTAGGCAGTGTGTATGCAGGTCTCTCTCATGCATATTCATTAAGGATATCCTGAAAACCCGACTGGTTTGCAGCCCTCGAGGACCGGAATTGCCCACCCCTGGGATTACCACTGGAGCCATTTTTAAAGATAGTCGTCACATTGGCCACCCTAATCTTCAGGTGCAATAGACAATTTTAATGATAGGTTTAAATTTCTAGTAATAGATCTGCAATTTCATTTTTTAGTTCTTTCAGAACTCTGGGGTGTAAACCATCTCATCCAGGCAATTTGCTTGTCAGTCTGTCATATTACATCGTCCAAGTTCATTGTGATTTGTTCTTCGAAATTATCACTATTAAATACTGTTTCTGGCACAAGTATCTCCCCAGCATCTTCTTCAGTAAACACCAAAGTCTTTCTGCTGTGTCCTTGTCTTCCGTAAGTTCCTCTATTAGCCCTCAATCATCTAATGGTCCAACCAACTCCCTCACAGGCTTCCTGCTGTGGATTTATTTAAAAAAGGATTATTATGAGATTTTGCCTCTGTGGCCAGCTTCTTTTCTAATTCTGTTTTTGTTTTCCTTATCTTCAATTGAATTCTTTTGCCAGTTTTTGAAAGACCTTTTTTTTTGGCTAAAATAGCCTTTTTCACGTACACTTTTAACCATGCTGGCAGTCATTTGGCCTTCCTTCCACCTTTTCTAATGCATGGAATACATTTGGTCTGAGCTTCCATGATATTTTTAAACCGTGTCCATGCCTGATGTAAACTCTTTACCTTTGTAGCTGCACCTTTTTAGTTTTTTCTATTTTTCTCATTTTCTCAGTCTCCCTTTTGAAAGTTAAATGCCAGAGCAGTAGATTTACTTAATGTCCTCCCTCCAGTCATTAATTCAAATTCGATTGCATTATCACAGTTGCCAAGCAGCCCCTCTACCATTACCTTTCACGCCAAATCCTGTGTTCCATTAAGGAATAGGTCTATAATGCTCCCCTTCCCATCAGTTCCCAGACCAACTGCTCCATGCAGCAGTCATTTGGAACCTTTACCTTCCTAGCTTGTCCCAATGTGACATGTACCCAGTCAACACTGGGGTAACTGAAATCCCCCATTATTACAGTGCTGTCAAATTTGTTAGCTTCCCTGATTTCCATTAGCATTTCATCGTTCGCCTGTTCATTTTGGCCAGGTGGACGGCAGTATAACCCATTGCTATATGCTTCCCTATCACACATGGAATTTCCATCCATAAAGATTGTATTATGCATTTAAAGGTGAATTTTCAAAAGTTGTGCAATTAAAAAGTATCATTTACATGTGTAAAATAGCATATGCGAGTGTATGCTATTTTAAAAACCTCAACGTACATGCGTAAATCAGGGTGCATGGTTAAACTTACTGTACACATGTAAAGAAGGGGCAGCCAGCAGCATCATTATGTGAGCAAGTTGCTATTTTATGAGCAATTTATGCATGTAAATGTGGCACCTTACTCGTGTATGATTACTCCTGCTCAATATCAGGAATAAGTGATCATAAACATCTTAAAAGTGAAAAGATGACTGGGTAGGAAGTTTGGGTGAAATGTGGGGACTTCAGGCTATAAAGCCAGGAGCGTCTTCATGAGTTGCAGATGGACTGGGTGAAATGGTAGACTAATTGGTAAAACTGGTTATTTGATTGCCTCGTACATGTTAGAAAATCCCCCGACTGATGCATGTAAAAGCCGACATTCAGGGAGGGAGGGGTGTTAAATGTGTCTAAATAACGCGAGTAAAATCTATGTATGCCTTTAAAATTTGAAGTAAAAATACACAGGTATATCATTTGCGTACACTTACCTAGTTAAGTTCTGATTTATCCAGCTAAGTAGCACTTTTGCTACTACTTAGATGAACAAGTTCGAACCTATCCAGATAAGTAGCAGCTGGCTGTACTTAGCCAGATAAGTCTGAAAAGAGCTACTTGTTCGTCTAAGTAGCCAGATAAGTAAAAAAAAAAAAAGTGCTACTTAGCCAGATAAGTCTTAAAACACAACTTATCCAACTAAGTTAAATAGCCGGAAAATTCTAAAAGCACTATTTATCTGATATCTGCTTTAGCCACATAAGTCCAAAAAGTTCTACTTAGATGGACAAGTAGTGCTTTTCAGACTTTTCTGGCTAAGTGCCACAACTTAGCTGGATAAATCTGATTTGTACTTGTATTTTATATTGTTTGCACACAGGTAATAAAATAGCAACTTTGCGTGCATCCATATACACGACTAGTTTGAAAGTTATCCTCTTAGTCTCCTGCAGGATCTTTATTCAGTGCTATATGCTCTAACTTTCCCAGTCTTACTTCTTAGACTTCTGGCATTAGCATGCAGATATTTCAAGGATCGTTTTTTATTTGTATATACAACTTTTTTATTAGTTGATAGGGATACATTGGAATCTTTTATCTCGATCTGTTCTTTACTTACAGGCACACGGGCTACTTATGCTTTTATTGGAACCTCTCTGGTTATTTTAGTTTCCTTTGAACCAGGCGCTGCTGAGCGACTGTCTGCTTTCTGACTCCCCCGGGAACGCCTCCTTTACACCCAGCTAAAAGCCAGTGTGTTGTGAAAAACCATGTGAACTTTCAGCCAGGCAGAGAAGGCAATTTAATGGTTTGATGGCTCTTTGAAAATTGCCTGCCTCATATGAGGGGTAAAGGAATTCCACAGCACGTGTTAGTTTTCCTGCGTCGAATTGGAGGCGCTCCTGGAGTGGTGCTAAGACTCGGGGGGTGCAGGGTGGAGAAAACATCATGCATATTTTGGGATTTTCAAAACTAGGTGTGGTGGTTTGGTTGGGAAAAAGTATCTGCAGAAAAAGCAGCTGCAAATCTCTGTGGGACCTTGGGTAGTTTTCAAAGGGAAAGTGCACATGCGTCCTTTCACACTGCAAATTGCTTTAAAAATCTGTGAGCACAAAGTACCTGCGGACTTTCCATCTTCCCCACCTTTGAGGAGGTTCTCTGCTCTACGGGGGTACCTTAAGAGGGATGTAAAGGGTCAACAGAGCCCTGGGGAGTTTCTGGGAGTATGGTACCCTACATTTATACTCAAAAGGAACAGACAAGCGCTGAGTAACTCATTGGACTGGGGTTTCATTTCTTTGTGCCCATGCAGTACTTCAAAAGAACTTCAGGTTTTTTTTTTGTTGTTTCTGTAATTTTAGCATGCACTATTTGCAAACAGTTTTTACACTAAAAATGAATGCAATAGATGTATTTTTTTTAATGACACGAAACGAAATACAAAACAATTTTTTTTTGCTCGCGCTGAGTAAGGCCAGCGTGAAGTCCTGGTGTTAGCTCTTAGTGATCTCGTTGGCTTCCAATAGATCTGTGCCTACTTCTGTAGCATTTTTTTCCCCATAATGCACACATCAAGCTCCAATGATTAGCTCTTTTGTTAGCTTGCTTTTATCTGAAGGCCTGTAAAATGCCCTTTCCTAATTGAAGTGTAATTCACTCTCAGATTACTGGAATCTTTGTAGATTGTGATACCTTTATTGGCTTTTGTATGAAGGAAATTAACCCAATAAAAAGTATATTGATCCCCTAATGTAGGCATGAAGTTGCCAAAACATCCGCAATGTTGGGATTGATTCAGGAGTGCAAATTTTGGCATGCTTAAACAGGCTTGAGATGGCCATTACTTAACATAAATACTAAAGGAAATAAAGGGATTTTTAGTAAGATTTTTGAAAGTAATACATTCAAGAGAATAAGATACATAGGGAAACAAGAGAGTGTAAATGATTAGAGCCTCCACTGCACGATATGATTACAATTTAAAGGCCATTGCAGGCAAAACACTGCAGATTGTAAATCACATTACATAACTGATGCAGTCCCTTGCAAAAAAAAATAAAATTCACATATAATTGATATTTTAGGTTTAGTAATATCTGTTGCCTTTATTGCGGTTTTGTAGACTTTTATTGGACCAACAGAAAAACTGTCTGAAGACATCTGAAGGAGGAACTTGTGGTCTCCCCGGGTGATGTACTGCAGCAACATTTCTAGTGGTCCAGTAAAAAGGTATCACATTCTGGGGAGATTACAGTATTCTCCAGGACCAATATGGCTACTAGAACTGGATGTCTTATGGGGCTTGTGCACTGTCTTGTGGTTTGCATTGTTGGCATCATATATAGTATCTATGAGAGATTTGCTTCAAACTTTCCCTTCATTTATTTTCTCCATTTAGTATAGTGATGTAATTTTCCTAGAGAGCCCTCTGTTCTTGCAAGGATCCTCATGGAAATATAGGTAATACAGCTCCTGACCAAAAAGGCTACAAAACAAGCTAGGAGGTACAACTTTATGGATATCTGCAGGGATTCATTTTTTATGTTCCTCTATGGCTTGGGAATGGCCACTAAGCAAACCTAAAAACTTGCCAACTCTTCTAGTGTGCAGAAAGTCTTGCTGCAAGAAGATGGTGTGCTGATCCCCATCATGATCGATTATCTAGTGGCTCAAGAATAGCCTGAGTCAGTGTTGAGGTTTTAATCCCATTCAGCTGGGGGAAGGGTATTGTAGCTTTTCATGGGACAATCTGAACTTCCCATCTCCTGGTGAAACTGGATAAAGGTTAAACCTAAACAGATTGTATTGGAGATATCTGGTGTCCAACTGTCCATTGGAGATTGGGGGTACGTGTGCCTCATATTCTGTTATGTTCTTCTTTCCCTTAGATACTCTGAATTTGGTATTCTTGCCTGTAGCTGACCCCTTCAGTGGAAATCCCTGAAGTGGTTCAGAGAGGTTAAGCATTATGGTAACTGATCTCATTCTCCTTTATAACCATCATTTCTTTACATTTGCTTCAAACTGATGGGAACTGGTGACGGTAGATAAAGATGTACTGTTCTATCCACCCTCTGCACATATTGTCATCACCTTTGCATTGATGATAGCTCAGATAGTGCAGACTGCACAAGTAGTTTGCTCTGGTGAGTGCTAGAAAAAATTGACTTCTCATTCTTTTTTTATCTCTTGGCATATGAGCTCTGAGGAGCTCAGCTGCTGAGGTCTATTCTCCCCGTGACTCTGGGAGAACTGGAACCTGGTCTCTGGCTGTGTTGCCTAAACGTTGTATCTCTGCTCTACACCAAGTGCTTTCCATGTAAGATAACCTTCATGGAGGTAGAGCTTATTGTGGATATATTTGAATTTGGACTCGCTGCTACTGTTTGGGTACTTGCCAAGTACTTGTAACTTGGCTGGCCAATGTTGGACACAGGATACTGGGCTTGATGGACCCTTGGTCTGACCCAGTATGGCATATCTTGTGTTTTTATGTACTGGTTTGGTATTGGTGAGACTCTGAAATCTCACCAGTGCAGAGCTTGCATGTTCACTGTCCAAGCTCGGTGGGGACCAGTGTTCTGCGCTGTGCAATGTATCAGATTCAGATCTACAAATGTTGGGCTGTCTGGTTCTGTATCCTGGTGTATTTTAGCATGTTTAATGAGAATTTTTCAACAACAACAAAAAAAGTTTCTATTTTACTGCTTGTTCTTGTATTAAAGGAAAGAGGCAAATGCTGATCACTATGTTCTGCATTGCTTTCTTTGTACATGTACATATATATATATAAATATATATAAAAAGGTTTTGATGGTTTTATGGGACATTCTGTGATTGTTGTCTTTGTTTCCCTTGCTGTGATGCTGAGCCAAACAGGAAGCTCTCTGGTAGCTGACATTTTATTCAGGTACTGAGATAACACTGGCCTGTGTACCATTTATTCTCTATACCACTCTATCTCATATTACACAATCCCCCATTTGAAAATCGTTATTTTCCCCTAGTGCAGGTCAGCCACCTTCCTACATTTTAGCATTGTGTATGTTTATAGTAATATCAGTTGAAATGGTGATGAGTGGAGTTGATCCTTTAGAAAATAATGTTTAAAAGAATAGAGCCTTTTCCCAAGAAACATACTTTTACAGGCCAATATTCATCCTGCAGCTGAGTGACTGATAGCTGACCATATAACAGCGGCAGGAAATTGTCAATATTGCAGATGGAACACACCAACAACTCCTTAGCCAGCTGGATCACTTTGAATATCGGCCCCTTAGTTCAGAAGTTTGTCTGGTTAAAATTTGCTAGCTGTACACAAGTATCATCTCTACCCAACTACTTTGGGTTTATTTTCAGGTGGGGGAAGTAGGGACAGGTGAGCTTACATTATTAACTTTATTTTCTTCACTGATGAATATTACAAGGAAACTGAAAACCACCCAACAGATAAGATACAACTCAAGTGAACTAGCTAACAAGGTAAAAGGTGAGGCAGTTTCTACCAAAAAACATCATTACTACCTTCATTACAAATGGAGAAGGCTAGACCTGTGGGCCAGCCCACTTCAAGTGTGTGTGTAGGTGGTGGTGTCTCAAGTAGCGATCTATTAGGCTGTAATTGGAAGCCCAACAAAGTCCTATATCTTCTCTGTTCTAGAAGACCGTATTCACGAGGTTTCTGGCTCTCATCTAGAGGAACTTGCAGTTGTGCTCATAGGTTTAAATACTCCTGACAGAATTTGTAAGAGGTGTAACATTTTAAGAAAACATGAGTGATCAGATAAAGCATGCCTGTTATTTTTAATATGGTTCGAATTAAAACTGTGCATAGAATAGCACAATCATTAAACCATAGCAATAAAGGAAATAATAAAAAATTCCTGTTCAAAAGTTTACATACACTTGAATGTTTGGGCTGATAATTTACACTCAAGTTGACACACAGGTTGAAAAGGCAATGAAGGGTAGGTATCCACAACTGTGCCTTGTTTGATTGACTATTTATACACAGACACTAATTACAATGAGTTTCTTAGCTTGTGCATTTCATCCAGGGCTGCACTGACTTTGGTGATTACTGAAGCATGGAGAAAGCAAAAGAACTGTCAAAGGATCTGTAGGCAAAAGTAGTTCAACTTTATAAATCAGAACAAGGATATTAAAAAATATCCAAAGATTTGAAAATTCCAATCAGTAAGGTTCAAACTCTGCTCAAGAAGTGTAAAATTAATGGTTCTGTTAATAGGAAGGTAGACCAAGAAAGATTTCAAACACAATGGGCTGGTAAATTTATCAGGATCCAAAGAAAAACCCATAAGCAGCTTCTACTGAGTTACAGGCTTCTCTGAAACAAAGTGGTGTGGGTGTTTCTGCATGCACAATAAGAAGATACTGGAACAAAAATGGGCTGCCTGGTGGAGTTGCCAAAAAAAGCCATTGCTGCACCAACGCCACAAAACAACCTGCATACAATATACCAAACAGCACCCTAGAGAAGTCTGAAAACTTCTGGAATGAAGTAATTTGGAGTGATGAGACCAAAACTGAACTTTATGATCACTGCTGTTTTGGGGGTGAGCTACAGCAGCACAGGAAATTTAGTCAAAATTGATGGCAGGATGAATGCAGCAACTTATCAGAAAATATTGGAGGAGAATTTGCATTCACCAGCCAGGAAGCTGTGCCTGGGGTGCACTCTGACTTTCCAACATGACAATGATCCAAAACATAAGGCCAAGTCAGCCCTTCAGTGGCTGCAGCAGAAGAAAGTGAAGGTCCTGGAGTGGCCGTCACAGTCTTCTGACCTCAACATCATTGAGCCACTTTGGGGAGAACTCAAACATGCAATTCATGGTAGACAACCAAAGAATTTACAAAAGAAAATAAAGGGACTCATTTACAACTATCAAAAAAGACTGCAAGCTGTCATTGAATCAAAAGGGGGCAATACACTACATTAAAATCTAAGGAAATGCAAACTTTTGAACAGGACCATTTTATTATTTCCTTTATTGGTATAGCTTGTTTAATGATTGTGATGCATTGTAGTTTAATCTGAAACACATTAAAAATAAGACATGTTTTATCTGATCACTCATGTTTTCTTAAACTGCTACACATCTTACAAATTCTGCCAGGGATATGTAAACATATGAGCACAACTGTAATTTACATAAAGCAGGAGCTCCTATCCCAGTCTGCACCTAATGTGAGGCAAGTCTTGAGATTTATTCATTTCACATAACAGATTAAGGAAAATAAATGTCAGAAAAACAACAGACATCAAACTAAAACTTGGGCCAGTGTTGATCCAACAGTACAGGGGCAGAGAGACACCTCAGCACAATTTAGTGGCTTCATGCAGAGCTTATTGCAAACATAGCTTACATTTATGAGTTTCAGCTTACCAAATGCCAACCAGGCTAACCACAGAGTTTGCTCTTCTTCTTTTCCTCCTACAACTTTATACTTCCAGATCAGTAAGAAGCAGGCTTTGGATGTGGCACCATGAAGCTTTTTAGTTGCAACTATCTGGAACTTTTCCCCCCTATATCCTATCCCCTTCCTCCCCCACAATGTGCCTAGTTGTTGCAGTGACGGTCATCGGGCAGGGACCATGCACCAAGGCTCCTTCTGGAAACTTGCCATCACAGGCCCTGAATCCAGTCACTAGGTATCACCCTTTAAGTAATGACTGCCACTTCCCATGGACTGTGAATACCCCCTCCACAGCATCCCCAGCTCTGCTTAACCAGGGGAGGGGAAGACCCGACCCAGGGCATGAACGGTGGACCTTCCATATAGCAGCATACAGCACTTACCACCTGAGTGGTCACACTGGCCCAACAGAGTCCCTCCTTAATCCTCAATTGTTTTCTTCCTCTAGATAGAACTGGTCTGTTAGATTCTTCAAAGAGCATTCATTCAACATCCATTTCAAAAGTAACGAGGGGGAAATGATTTCAGGGGAATGAACACCATGACCAGACACAGGATGGTAGCAGCATTCTGCTTTATTTGTAATTCATTATGCAATAGTAATGCATATGAACTTTGTAAAGGAAAGTCAAGCAAAACTGAAAACAAGAGTTCAGATCTTCTGAACACACATTGGTCAAAAATGGCAGCATAGATAATTTGAGTTTCTTCCAAAATCAGAGCTCATTATGCCCTTCATAAGATGCTCCAAGTTGTATTACTCCCTTGTTTTATTGTAACTGCATACCTTAGCCTTCTCTTGTTTAATGTTTTATTATTATTATTATTATTATTATTAAGATAAATATTAGTTTTTACCTTTTTTGTTACCTATCCACTTGTTAATTGTAAACCGACATGATGCGATATCTATTGTGAATGCCGGTATAGAAAAACTTAAAATAAATAAATAAATAAATAAATAAGATCTTGCAGTCTGGAACCAGATCTTCTCCACATTCTCCTTGCCCATGTCTAGCAGCTGCAAGAAGCACTTCCACTTCTTCTTGATTGATCCCATCAGGTATTCCTCGTTTGTGGGATCCAGTTGGAAAGCGTGAGTGTTCAGAACAAGAGACAGACAAAACCTGCAGCTCACCAGAAGGAAGAGGGCGTCTCTCTCAATTTCCGTCAATGGCACGACACTTTCGTATCCTGCAAGAATGTGCCCACCAACCTGCAAGGGTTCCTTACTTGCTGTCATTGCGTACATGATGGCTATTGCTACTTCAAAGACATAGCATCCATAGCTCATGTTGCCGAAGTCCAACACGCCTGATACCTTGTACTGGGGATGGGGGTTCCCAGCAGCTTCATTGCTTGGTTCTAATAAAACATTAGTTGTGCTCAAGTCTCCATGATTTATACCTAAAGAGAGAGTGAAAAAATATTTGCTTGTAGTAATGTAAGAAATATTAATTCCATAAATGGGAATCCATGAAAAATCGGTAAAGTCATTATTCTTTGGTATAAATTTTGCTTGGACTCACTTTCTCCCTCTGGAGATAGGGATGGAAGTCTCGAGGCCTGTGATTCCCTGGACTGAAATAAAAAACCCTGGACCTGCACAGACTTATTTCCTAGTTTCCTCTTGGGGGCCTGGGAGAGTGACCTTAACCCTGCACCAGTTCCTTTTTCCTGGGCAGTAGAGAGGGTATCTAGAGGCCTACATGATTCCTCACGTCCTGGGTCCAGGTCCAGTGCAATAGGTACCCTAGATTCAGCCTTGCACTGGAGCCCATCACGCAGCAAACTTTTGAAAGTTAATATTGTGTATTAATATGAATAAAAATTCTTCATTTGTAATTATATTTATTTTACATAAAAAAGGGGGACATGAAATGGATTGCAACATAGTAGATAATGACAGAAAGACCATCCAGCCTGCCCGGTTATTCTTGTCCACACTGCTAAGGATACATCCCAGTTACCAGTAGTAGAATCCAAGGCCTCATTAGCTACTTAAATGACTCAGGGTTTGGGCCTACAGGGGGACCAAGAACAATCCTGTGGAAATACAACAGGACTGTAAATGAGATCCTGCTGGCTTTATAGAGGGTAATTTGTGTGCTAGCCGTGCACATAAGTTGCATTAATTTTGCAAAGTTTCTTTGAAAAGAATGCACAAAAACTCACCCGTGCAAAGTTACACTTGCTCTTTGAAATGTGTAACTCGTGTGTGTGACTTTAGGTGTCTGCTTTTTTAAAAACTGAACTCCACCCAACTCTGCCCTGAACACCTCTTCTGTGCAGAGTTCACTCTGAAAATGCTCGCGTAATTGCGCTTCCCTGCACATAAAATAACCCGCACAAAGTTCCGCCTGCTCTTCATTAGTTTGGATTAATTGTGCAGGTTAATTTATGGGCCTAGTTTTGAAAATAGAAAAAGTAAGGAGTACATTTTCAAAAAGGTTTCACATGTGAAAATCACACATGCGTGTGAGTATCATGTGTGTGGAGATTATGCTATTTTATAAATGTTGACAGCACGTGCACCTTTTCCATTTCAAGCCTACATTTTATCCACAAAAAAAGGGGTTGGCTAGGAGCTTTCCAGGGTGGGGAGGTCATAAGTGCACTCGGCAGTTGCTATTTGTAATAGAGATCCACGAATCTATTACCAAATTTATTTTTACACGTTTAGACCTGCTAATTGACTCATGCAGGTGAAATCAGACTTCTTGTCTGCTGCGGTTTTTTGGTGGGAGCTCTGAGTGAACTGGTGGAGTGAAGTGCTGGGGGTTCTGGGTGAACTGGCGAAGGTATCAGTTCAGTATTTTCAAAACGGTATACGCACATACTTTATAAAATATCTGCCTCTGTGTATAAATCAGGATTATTACGCGTACATGTTAATTTTTTTTTACACATAAAATATACGCACCTATGTTTAGAAAATAGGTAGAGAAAGTAAATGTTTTCTTGCAGGAAATATTTGCACATACTGAAACGTAGTCATGTACTTTTGGAGCAGAACTCGCAGTATTTTATAAACTGGAACTCTCACCTTTATAAAATACTAACATTAATCCCTGTACGTCTACTTACGCACACAAATGCTGAAAGTTAGACTTCCCTCATGTAAGTTCCAACTCTGTCCCCCCAGGATGTCTATCCCTAGTACTCGTAAAAGGAGACGTGAAATTGGATTGCACGTGTAATTTTACGTGCACTGAACACTGGGCAATTTCAGAAAAGTCATTTACTTGTATAAAATCATGTTTTAGATGTGTAAATGGTTTTGAAAATTCATCCCATAGCATGCACCAATTGCACAGGCAAACACACTGGAAAAGCCGAGGGCATACACTGTACTGGTTGATTCTTCCACGATCAGTGATGCCGTGCAAATTTCTTATCAGGTGGCTCTGTTCCACTTGGTGTGGCACTCCTTGCTTTCACAAAATTACTTAACCCTCTGCCACCTCTCTCCATGTAACAAAATAAAATGTACAGAAAACATGCAATAACTTAATACTGAAAATTACATTCTAGTCCTGGGATTCTTGGCAGATCATTTTACTGCATCAGCCTTTGAAACCACACAGGTCCCTTTCTCAGATGTCACATCAGAAGCATTATTCCCATCTGAAGATGGGACCTCTGTAGTCTTCATAGCTCATGTACAGTACTTTGGATAATACATTGATTCAATAAAAGCCAAACCAGCAGGCAGAGAATTCAGTTTACTCCAGAGCCAACTCGATCACTGCACTACATATTGCAATTACTAAGCTGAAAATAAAAGTGCTCTTCTCTACTTTTATTGTCCATGTGTGATTTTTTCCCTAATGAATTGGTCCCTGTCTTTTTCTTGCCTCCTTCTTGTCTGACTTCTAACTCCTTTTCCAGGTTCTCCTGTTTTACTTTCCTTCTGTCTTCATTTCCTCTCCTTCCTCAGTCTGTGTCAGTCTTTCCTGTTCAATTCATTTTCCTCCATTTCATCATTATTTATCTCAATTTCACTCCTCCTTCCCACACTCCTTTCTTTCCCAGCCTGTCACCCTTCTATTACCCCTATTTCAACCCTTCATCTCCCCAAATTTCCCCTTCTTACTCCCTCAGTCCTCCAACTCTCCCTCATTGGGTTGCTCTCCCAATCCTGCTATCTGGTTTCCTTCTATCCCAACAGCCACCCTCCCACTTACTCTCTCACCATGCCCCATCATCCAATGGTTCTGTTTCTCCCATCCATCACTTTCACCTCCTCTCATGTTCTCTCATCCCGTCCTCTGACTCACTCACTCAATTATCCCCTCTCTAAGTTCTTCATCTCCCAACTATACCTCTCATGCTCCCTTCATCCCTATCTCACTGATTCACTCTTACCTCCCATGCCCTCCCTGGCTCTCATACACCCTTCCTCATCATTCTTCTGGCTCTCATCCATCATCCCTGTCTCACTGATTCACTCTTATCTCCCATGTCCTCCCTGGCTCTCATACACCCTTCCTCATCATTCTTCTGGCTCTCATCCATCACCCCTATCTCACTGATTCACTCTTACCTCCCATGCCCTCCCTGGCTCTCATACACCCTTCCTCATCATTCTTCTGGCTCTCATCCATCATCCCTGTCTCACTGATTCACTCTTATCTCCCATGTCCTCCCTGGCTCTCATACACCCTTCCTCATCATTCTTCTGGCTCTCATCCATCATCCCTATCTCACTGATTCACTCTTACCTCCCATGCCCTCCCTGGCTCTCATACACGCTTCCTCATCATTCTTCTGGCTCTCATCCATCATCCCTGTCTCACTGATTCACTCTTATCTCCCATGTCCTCCCTGGCTCTCATACACCCTTCCTCATCATTCTTCTGGCTCTCATCCATCATCCCTGTCTCACTGATTCACTCTTATCTCCCATGTCCTCCCTGGCTCTCATATACCCTTCCTCATCATTCTTCTGGCTCACATCCATCATCCCTATCTCACTGATTCACTCTTATCTCCCATGCCCTCCCTGGCTCTCATACACCCTTCCTCATCATTCTTCTGGCTCTCATCCATCATCCCTGTCTCACTGATTCACTCTTACCTCCCATGCCCTCCCTGGCTCTCATACACCCTTCCCTATCTTTCTTCTTGCTCTCATCCCTCTTGTGTATATCTCCCTTTATCTCTAATACTTCCTCCTCTGGCTCTCTGTCACCCCCATCGTCACCTCTGGCTCTCTGTCACCTTCATCCCTCCATCTCCTCCTCTGACTCTGTCACCCTCCTTTCCTCTTTAATACCTCTAGCATTCTGTCACACATACTCTCCACCACAACCTCTGCTCCACCCTACCCCATCACCACCTATGACTTTCTTTCACAAAATCACCCCTCCAAATTTTTCACCCCCCCCCCAATTCCCTTTTGACTAGCTCTCATGCATCCCCCTACCCTGCATTTCTCTTACCTTAATTTCTCCCAACCCTTCCTTTGGTCCATGGGACTGCAGACTTTTGGAAGGAAAAAGGTGCCAGACCTCTCAAGCGTGCATTGCTGACTTCATGGAGATAGGGGAGGAGATGGCATTCACCCTCTCCTCACCTTCCCCCCAGCTTTCAATCCCCTCCTTGACTCACTATTTGCAACAGTCCCCCCCCTCCTCAAACTTTTAACCCCTCTTTACCTCCCCCACTGTTCACCCTCTCATACCTCCCATGCCCTTCTCACCTCACCCTCTTACAGCCTTTGCCTCCTTCTTCCTGCCCCCCCCCCCAACCCCCAATATATTCAAGCAATCAAGTCCTGAATGCCAGGAGCACAGAGACCTACAGACCTGCCGCTGTGTCTTCTCCAGCCCATCTCTTTCTGTTCCCAGGCAAAAGGCAGCAGTTCTGGGGATGGGAGGTGTGGGGAAGAGAATGATAGGAAAGGATTAAAGGGGCTGGATTTGGGATCAGCGAAGCCCTTCTCTACCCTATCCATCCCAGGCTCACCCTCTCCCTTCTTGTTCCCTGGGCTACAGACCAAGCCTGGGGCAACAAAGTGGAAAGCCAGCAACTCAGGTCCTGTTAGAGGTATAGACACAGGGACGGTAACTTTAAAATGCGCACACTTGCGCCCATGTATATGGGCGTGCGGCCACATACGCTGAAATCTTATACCTTGCATGCAGGTACGTGCACATGTTATAAACTAGGCTTAGCGCATGTGTGTGTGCTCTTAATTTTAAGCATTTTCATGCACAAGTGAGTGCATTTTATAATGCGCGCATGAAGGAAATGACCAGTTTAACCAGTTAGTCCAATTTGTCCAGACGTTTGCCTAGTCAAGACCCCCCCGGTTCTTTAGCCTGCACTTCCCCAGTTTCCCCAGACCCCTCAAGCAGTTTATATATGGCTATAAATACATTTATTCAGCCTTACACCTGATGAATAGCAGAAGTAAATTTGCCCTGAAATGAACCGGATGCACGCTGCATTCTCTGCATTACATAATCTCGTGGCCCCCACCAGGAACGCCAGTGCCCCACCTCCATTCTCTCCAATGTGAGATATTCGCGCATCGATACTTATGCGCGCACACATGGCAGGTTTATAAAATCGGTTGGGTGTGAATAAGCGATACGTGCCCGCGCTTCTCCCAGTTTTGGAGGGTATATCGTTTTTAAAATTCACCTTAAATTGAGTGAAACCACATAAAACAACATAAACGTAAAACATACAAATAAAGCCATAGTAAAAAAAAGCAGTTTGATGTGGCTGTTGCTGATTAAAAGCGCTGAGGGCCCTTTGAGTTTGTGTGGCTGTCACTGCAGTTGTTCTTTGCCACCTCCAGAAAGTGGCACCCTAGGTGACTGCCCAGTTTGCCTAACCCTTATATAACACCTTGTTAGTGAGTGCATTATATCCCAAAGGGTCCATAAAAGAATGTATTCACTGGGGCTGCTACTTCTGCAAATCTTAGGGTCCCAAGGAATAGGTCTTTTTCTATGAGTGGGGGGGAGGATAACTTTCTAGGCCCAGGCAGTGATGTGATCCTTCCTGCTGTGTGCTATCTTGCTGGCTAATAGTGATGGTGCTGCTGGGAACAGACAGGATACAGTTTGGGTGTTCACATTACATTTTACTGTGATTCTTCAAAAATTAAACAAATGTCCAAGCAAGCAAATACTGTCCTCTTTACACCTGTGCTCACTGTGGGAGTATTTACAATAGGCACTCTTCCTCCTTTCCTCCGTGTATGTGTCCTCAGATACAGGTCTTGGGATAGAGATTATTCCTCAGTAAGTGCAAGAATAAGTTATCCCAGATGAGCAAGGAGATCCCTGTGTGTGTGGAGAATCCCCTCAGAATCAAAACCGTACCTGAGGTCCACAAGAGTCCGGATCTGACACATCCCAACCTGTGTCCTGTGTCCCAAAGGTGGAGATCCACTTGTGGGTCTCCAAACGTTCTTGCCTGTTCTGACTGGACTCTTCCTGGGGTGACCTCTCTGGAGAAAAGGTCTGATAATTGATAGGAACCAGGCTGTACAGCCCAGTCCCAGGGTGAGGAAGGGTGGTACTACAACCTCCTCACAAACCAAAAAGATAAAACACTCACAAAGTCCAAAAACTCCCTCTGAAGAGACGAGTAACTGCAGTCCTTCCTCTTTATGGGAAAAAACCCCACACATGTCTTCTCAGCCCTGGCCTCTGGATTCAGGGTTTGTCCCTCACCAGCACAACTAGGGTGCAATCAAAAATCTCAAAACGTCACTGAAAACTGCAGACAGTTCCTGACAGGAAAGGGGTGCACTGCAGAAGCTTCTCGCAGAGGGGACGGGCAGGCAAGGTGGGCCTAACTTAAATTAAGAGCACTACAAAACAGCTCCTTCCCTCCCAAAAGCTAATTCAAAATGACCACACTCTCCAAGCCACTAAACCCCCTTCCCCTCCCCTCCTCCTCCCAAGTGAACCAAGGAGCTACCATTCAAAGCCAGCCTCAAGGGGAGTGCAGTTCAGAAATGGTATCTCTCTCCCTCTATGCTGGAAAAACCCAGGGCAGGAATCTAGGGTCATCTAATTGAGAGCAGTGGGTGTGCACCCATTGTCCCTGCTCCTGGAACCTGGGTCATTGCTCACTCTCTGTCTCTGCATGGGGCCCAAGGGGATTAATAGACTAGTGCTGACCAGGCAGGGTACTCTTTATGGCAAATGAAATTAAACTTTAGCTAGTTTATGAATACATTTATATTCTTTCCTTTAAATTATGGAGCAATTTGGCAGAGCAAGGCTCACTGAGCACCTAACAAGTTTATAATTCTTGTGTAATCTTATAATGAAAATATATTAGCCTTCAGATCCTTTACAAGCATACATAATACCCAGGGGTTCAAGTTTGCTCACAGCATTCATGGATAAAATGTTAAAAAGTTGTGCACTTTCATGTTATACTGTTCTCACAAATTTGGATCCCATATGTACTATGCTTACATTTTCCTCTTGCATTCATTCTGCTTTCATTTGCTGTCTCAACACTCATATATTTTTATGCAAGAGGGTTACACAATAAGATCCAAGCTAGAATTTCACAGCACCGAGATGGAATCTGGTAGCACCATTCACTGTAAATCAATGTTGGGGCTTTTTAATTTGCATTAAAGGTTTGTGGCTTTTATTGTCAAGTATTAAACACATACTCACATGGCCGGAAATGCTTCAGTTGTGGGGCCAGGCTGTCTTTGAACTGCTGAATAACTTGGTCCACAGCTTTTCGATGTTTCTTCTTTTCCAAGACATGAAGAAATTTTTCCAGATGGGGAAAATTTGCAAAGTCCCAAATGTACTGCTTGCGATGTAGCCTTTTTACCATTGGATGGTGAAATTTCTGAAAAGGTATTTTGGAAAGAAATGTACAGTCCTCAGGCTGCTGCTAGGAATTAAGAGTCTTTATTTGCTTAATCAATAGAACTGGATTATCTCATTCACTTTTTCCTCTGATTGAGTAGTTAATTGTTTAAAACTCTGCTCAGGTAACTGAGAATTACATATATTGCAAACCTACATGACAAAAGTCCACAGCGGCTGCCGATCATAGTGTGGATAGTATTTTATCCTAAAGATATTCACTTGAATCTTGGTGATCTGAAACCTTCCCTTCTCACTCACTGTAAGAAACACGTTAGAGCACTAGAGAAAAAGCCTTATTGTCTATCCTTCTTCTCATCATATAATGGTAACTGTTCCAGCTATAGGTTATGTACCATCTGGGGCTAACATACGATGTGTACAACCATGACACATTTGGTACTCATCGTATTCCTTTCCCAATGTAGTGCACAGAAAGAAGTCAAACAGCAGAGAATACACAGGCTTTGCTCACATCAAGTTCCAGGCCAGACAGATGTAATAGTGAAACCCAGACTTATGAGGGGTCTGCAGGGCACAGGTTTCAAAACTATAATTGAGGTTCCGAGGAAAGGATAATTGCATGTTATGGAAAGCTCTTGGAATCCAAGGCCCTAGTGCCCTGTGCTTCCTGGATAATCCTACCAAACAGATATAGCAATCAGTCTTGGGCTGCATATGTTATTTTTTTTTTTTCTGAAGGAATTTGTAGAATCCCGAGTTGCACACACAATGCTAAGTTTGCCTCTGTCATTTCCATTCTCTGGTAACCTTTTCCTCAGGCTCTCCAATTCTGAGGTTGTCAACCTCACCCCCTCCTTGTCCCCCTTTGGATTTGGCAGGCACAGAGCTGTCTCTTGCTGATCTGAAACCAACAATTTTTGCTGACAGGATTTTGTGGATGGCTTGGTGGTCGCATTGCATGCAGGCGGTGCTCTTGGACCGACCAGAGCTGACATTCCTTGGACATTATCTTCCACACTCACTTATTTTGATACAGAACCTACTAATTTAATGAAATATTTATAAAAGTGAATGCATTTCATTTGGCTACTCTTGATTGGAGAGACAATCCACACAAAGTTTCATGCCTGGATTTCATTTTCTAACTTTTTTTTTTTCCCTTCTGCAGCCACAGGCAACAGAATGCTCAGCCAAACACTTTTTAAGAGGGGATACACTACACTGTTCTTTGCATCCATTTCTCCACACAGTTCCCCACAGCTGCCATCCCGCACTGGTCCTGTTTGAGTGAATAAATAGTAAACTGATCCTTCTCCGTGCGCTGTGACTTGTCTCTTTTCCTGTGGAAAGCCTTCCTAAGCTCCCAAAGTGATGTTGCCTTTGATATGTGAGGAAGAAAAATTGTGGTACCTATGTAGGACTCTATGAATATTTAGGAGGGCAAACCAACAGAATTTATCTCCTTCACTTTCAATGCCAAATTCTGTATGGTAGCAAAATGAACATGATGGGATGAATAAGTATTTCTTAATTATTATTTAAATAAATAAATGAACACACATACAGGCACCCTCTCACGTTCATTGGCTTTCTCACTCTCAGACACACTCGCGCTCTCTCACTCACTCACACAAGTTGGGGGCCTCCCCCTCTCTTTGCCATGCCACTGGGTCTCAGGTCCTCTCTTATTCAGCCCCCCCCCCCTGTAGTGGCCTGCTGGGACTTGTCTTTAGCCGCCACTGGGATGGGCTCTGCAGGTGGCCGCCAGGTTGCGGGGGGGGGGGGGGGGGGGGAGTGTCTCCTGCCTTCTTTGCCCACCGCAGGATGGGTTCTGTGGTGGCAGCCTGCCAGATCACAGGTTCTTCGTGGGCGGCATGGACTGTAGCAGTTGAGTTGATGCAATGTGAGCTCCTGTTTCCATGGTGCTGATCTTGCAGTAAGCTGCGAGATTGGCCCCACGGTAGAAGGAGATGACGGTGAGGGCAGCATCAGCTCGGGCAGGGGTTTGGTTTATCCCTGTCTGATACGAAAATAAAAAAAACCACAAAGGAAAAAAAATGAAATAAAGGAAATCGGTCAGGACTGAGGATTCACTGAATCCCTTGAAGGCCCTAACTGCACACCACTGCCTTCTACACAGTGCCATAATCCTTTATTCACAACTACCTGGGGATTTTCTCCTTACTTTATAACCCCCTTTTCCATCTCAACCCACTCATTGCAGCAACATTCCTTGGCTGATGGCCTCCACAGCATCCCCAGCCCTGGTGGACCTAGAGAGCGGATCATGGTAGCTACAGCTCTACCACCAGGCTGCCTCTCCATTAGAACTCCTGAGAATTTTGTCTCACCATCATTGTCCCAACAAATACCTAATAGGAAGTATCTCTCTCCTCACATTTTTTCCTGTACTGTTCTACAACAATATTGGTCCTGGAGAAAACTAAAGGGTCTGCAAAGTGGAAAGGACAGGAGCTATGTCCACTTGCTCCTGCCCTCACTCTTTGCATGTTAAAGATGGCACCAGGGGCCCACAGGACAACACCAAACTGAAAGTACTTTGGTGCCACTGGGGCCATTGGCACCATTTTTAAAGTGCAGAGTGAGGGTAGAATCGAGTGAGCATCAATTTTGTCCTTTCCACCTTGTACCCCAGGCTAAATTGTTGCCAGCAGGGGTGGGGTAGAAGGGCCTGGAATCTGGGCTTCTCTTTGCTGAATGGGAGGGGAATTAGAGGACCCTGGGGAGGCCCATTTTGGTTATTTTGTTGGGGGGAGGGAGTTTGCCATTTAATGATTCTTTTTTTTCGTATGGGAAATAAACCAAATAAAAAAAAAAATTAAACAAACCAAAAAACGAAATCCATCCCCCCAAAATAAAAACAAGAACCCAAAACAAAAAATGTAAGCCCTGTATATCCCTGGTCTCTTCTGAAACCTACAGCCATTACTTTGAAAACTTTACCTTTTGAAGAATTTTATCCATATTGGCTCCTAGTTTTCCAAGCTCATATAAAATGTGTGGACCTACAGAAATTTGTGCCATTGGTGTTCCAGGGAGGTACGTCAGCAATCTGACAATGTGCTTTCTCCTCTCAGAACCATAGTCTAGCAGGGAAAAAGATAAACATTCCACATGTTAGTTTTAATGCACTGTCGCAGGAAACTATTCTTTGGAGTTTCTTACTGATGTGCAATTGGTTCTTTTACCTATTGATTCAAGAGATATAATATTCCCTTCCTTTGTGAGGACCACAGCCGGTGTCGGGAATCCTTCAGCCTTCAGGAACAACATGGCCTGAGTCTGCACTTCAATCAAGTCTGCCTCCTTGCTTTCCTCACAGTTGAGTATTTTAAGGACATACTCGGCACTGCCATGATCTGCAGTTTCCCCACTCACTGAAGCCTGTACATGAAGGTTCTGATCCATGAAGCTCGGCAGTGACTTAATTCTAGATACCTTCAGTCCAAATAGTGTTGCAACCAGATCAGAGACTTCGGTGGCATTAAGAGCAGGTTTTTTCATATCGTGCCGGTCCATGTTCCTTGGGAGTAGTCTGTTAAGAAATAAAATAGGAAAGGCAGAGAGAACAGCTGATTTGCCTTTTCTGTCTGCAACTAGGCCTCAGCCTGGGCTCTACAGGTAGACTAGGCCCCTCCCTTTCTCCCACTTGTGCTGCATTGTATTGTGTTACTTTTAATGCTCCTAACAGGAACATGCGAATGCTAAACTATTTGTTTTGAGAATAATTTCAAGGGAAATTGACAGGTTTCTTCTTTTCATGGTAGATTTTGCTGAAGGGTTTAAATGCCATGCTTTTCATGACAAAAAAAGCAAAGACAAATTACTTGGATATTGATGAAAAAATCTAGAAAAGATAATGCAAAACCAATATATTATGGTGCCTATGCACTAAACTCATGATAAAAAAAAGTTGTTAGCATGCATGTGGTAAAAATGCAATGCAAACACACAACAAGGTGGAATCGGTAAAATGGACTTTATTGACTCTTGCCTGCCTGACTCTGGCCGAGTTTCGCTATACAAGCTGCTTCAGGGGCTATTTCAAACAGATAAAAACATGTAAAAAAGACATACAAACGTGTAAATTTGTATCAACAAATAAATTGTAATACAAAAAACATAAAAATATTAAATAATATAAAATAAATAAAATCAAAATTAATAATAAACATATTGCATTATAGAATGAAAAAGTAGACATATATCTCAAATGTTTGTATGTATATATTAACCACTATATATCAATTCTATAAACCACATGTACAATTGAGTGTACAAATACCATTACAACACACTCATAAATATAATCACATAAGCAAAGGGAGTGTATGTGTATATCTTATAAAACTACCTTTTGAGCGATCATACATTGGATATTCAATATGACCCACAAAGTGGAAAAAAGAAGGAAAAAATAAATAATAAATCAAAAAGAGGAAGCAAAAGAAATTAAAAATAAAAATAAAATAAAAAAACAAAAAAAGGGGAAGTAAACTAAAAAATTAGCTAAATTCAGATATGAAAAAATATATCAATAATGTGCTTCAATAAATAAAGGGTTTGTGTGACTAGTGTTCAATTTTTTTCTTTACATATAACAGTGTGAAGAGGAAATGTTTAAAATATTCAATAGTACCTTTTGAGTCACTCGGATAGGTTCAAATGAGCATGGACGTCACATGCACTGTGATCTCAAAAAATCAAACAGCGAACTGACTGCAATAAAAAATAAATCTTAACAATGAATATCGCACCGGAATGCATTCTTTTTGTACTCTTTCAGAATGTTGTTCTTTACAGCGGATTGTTATAAGCGAAATAATATCACGTTTATTAAGAAAACCCAAATAATTTCCTATATTTCAATTGATCAAAGGACCCATATTATCCATATCTTACAATGAACATTCAAACTTTAAAAGCTGGTGCCGCGGGGAAGCGGTGATACTAAAAATATTCTATTTAAGATATGGTACCCATAAAGCTAAACATGTGCTGTAACCGGTTAATTAAAAATCACTTAGAAACCAAATATTGAATGAACACCGTTTTAGTGAATAACATAAACCACGTTGAGTTTACATATGGCTTCCATATATTTCATTTTTATATTTTTAACGACACTTATGCGTTTATTATTCAGTTACTGTGCAGAGCTGCACCAGGCTGATTGACAGCCTATATAAATTAATCTAAAAGCAGGAACCACTAAGCGTCGTTGTTTAAAAACAGGATCTTGTAAAAATTATGCCGCTAAAAGCAATATGTAATATACAAAAAAGAAATCTCTAAAACTAAACGGAATTAGTCTACAGTAAGTGATTAAAACAATAGATTTTTACCATTCATAGATACGGCACTCCCGCGTTCGCTTTATAGATGCTGTACAACCCTGAAACACGCTGACAAACAACGTTTCTTATAGTGCCACCTCGTTGTTTAAAAAAAGGCCGATCTTATAAAAATTCTTGCGCTAAAAGCAATGTGCAATATCCAAAAAATAAAATCACTAAAAATCAGCAGAATTAGCTTACAGTAAGTCATTAAAACATAGTGGATTTTTAAGTATATTTACCATTCGTAAATACGGCACTCCCGTGTTCGCTTTGTAAACGCTGTACAGAACTGAAACACGCTGACAAACAACGTTTCTTATAGTGCCACCTCATCTTCCAAATCTCGCGATAGCAGCACATCTGTATTTAATCTACTAAGTGCATACAGGGCAATGTGTACATCCAACTCATTTAAAAGGTACATGTGTACAGATGATATATTAACTTATGGGCTCCTTCATATATTTTATAATACGTACAAGTACTGCCATCTTTAATAGTAAATCCAAAAAATGATTAAATATGAAAATTAATGAGAGAAGGAACACTATATTCAATGAATTTCCACATCTATATCAAACTATAGACTCTTTTAACCTATTAATATCAATATACCTTAATGTTACAATATAAAAAGGAAGACCATAATAAATATTAATTTCTATTTTTTATGTCGTCCTGAAATATTGAGTGTCAAACTAGTATTAAAGGTACTGTGTAAAAAGCATTAGAGGAGCTATTCCAACATCAAAGGTCACACATGAATATTGTATTCACTTTGTATATATCACACATATAAACAAATAAAAAACAATCAAAATCAAAAAGTAAAAATATATAAAAAGGTGAAAAAAGATAATGAAATAAATACATTTAAAGAAAAATGGAAAAAGTAAAAAATTAAAAAATTAAAAATAAAAATAATAAATAATAAATTAAAAATGAATAATGAATGAAAAATAAACTAATAAAAAATGAATAATGAAAGAATACAAGTTTGAACCTCAGAGGTAGTCTAAAGATATACACTAAGGTCAGTTTCTTCATTAAGACCCATCGGGGAAATAGACATAAATTCAAATATGAACTGTTGTTCAAGCCTAAGTAAATGATTATCAAAATCTCCTCCCCTCCAATTCTTAACTGGGTGTTTGATAACGCAAAACCTGTAATCTTCGAAAGTATGACCCATCTGTATAGAATGTGTGACCAAAGGTTTTCCTTCACATTTTCTATTAATCGCACTTTTGTGCTCAATTAACCTTCTATTCAATTGTCTAATAGTCTTGGCTATGTAGATTTTATTAAAAGGACAGATGGCAATATAAATAACACCTGTACTTTTACAGTTGGTTAAACTTCTGAGTTCAAAAATTTTTCCCATAGTTGGATTAGATAAGGTTTGTGTTTTAAGATTCACCGAACAAACACTACAATTCCCACAAGGGCCATGTCCAAATCTATTGTTCTTAAGATATTTAATCGGTGGTAAAGCTGATGATGACACATATTCTTTCAAATTTTTGTCGCGTTTGTTTGCAACCATTATATCTTTATCTTTAAAGAAAGGAAGAGACTGCACTATATGCCAATGTTTCCTGATTGTCTTCATGATATCGTGAGAAAGGCCTGTGAATGTCAGAGGGCAAATTACCTTTTCATTTTTAGTCAATTTCTTAACCGGTTTTAACAAAGCAGAGCGTTCTTGTCTTTCGGCCTTTTTGAAACAACTGTTAATACATGCTTGTGGATAACCCTTTTCTCTGAATCTCTTTTTCATCTCAAATGATCTTAATTCAAAACTATCATTGTCAGTACATATTCTTTTCAAACGTAGAAATTGGCTATATGGCAGGTTTCTTATCAATGATTTATTATGGCAACTATCATATGCCAAATGTTTGTTCATATCAGTTGGTTTTCGATATAAATCTGTCTGGAAACCTGTGGGGGTGTTCTTAATTAATATGTCTAAAAACGCAATCTGATTTCTGTCAAACTCCATTTTGAACTTAAGGTTTTTATCCAAACCATTGAGCCAATTTTTAAATTCCAGTAGAGCCTTCTCACTACCTTCCCATAGCAAAAAAACATCATCTATGTAGCGTTTCCAAAGTTTGATATTGACATTATATTTGCTATTATTGAGATGTTTCTCTTCAAATTTCGCTACGTATAGGTTGGCTATGGAAGGGGCCATAGCAGACCCCATAGCCACTCCCTTGATTTGTAAGTAGAACTGTCGATCAAATGTGAAGAAATTTTTGGTCAGAGCCATAGTTGCTAATTCAAGAATCAATTGAGTTGGTATCCTAGTGTGAGTCTCTCTACCAAAAACAGTTTCTTCAATTATGTCTATGGCACTATCTTGGGGAATATTTGTGTAGAGTGAATCTACATCTAAGGTTGCCATAATGATATTTGTACAATCCACAGATAAGTCCATAAGAACATTAATCATGTGGGTAGAGTCCCTCACGTATGACGGTATTTTTGGTACATTTGGGCGTAAATAATTGTCTACAAAAATTGAAATGGGTTCCAATAGTGAGCCATTAGCGGAGATAATCGGTTTGCCAGGTGGATCTGAGATGGATTTGTGAATCTTCGGTAAGATATATATGACTGGTGTAATCGGATGTGTGACTCTAAGAAAGGAAGCTTCTTTTTTTTGGTTAAGTAATTAGACTTTTCCGCTATAGATATAATATTCTCTAAATCTTTCTTGATAGTGCTAGTCGGATCAACGGTCAATCTTTTGTAGAAGTTTGTATCAGAAAGTTGTTTATCTATTTCGGATACATATTTTTCCCTGTCCATGACGACAACAGCACCACCTTTGTCGGCGGGCTTGATGACTATGGAAGTGTCTTGACTTAGAGATGTTAAAGCTTGCCTCTCACTCTTAGTGATATTATGTTTGTATTTAAAATTCTTTTCTTTCTCTGAGATCTCTTTAAGTACCAAAGTTTCAAATGTGTGTATGATTGGATTAACGGGTCCGCTAGGCATCCATTTGCTGTTGGGCCTCACTATGGAATTGTCTAACATGATAGGTTTTGTAGAGAACATCTCCATAATTTTTAATTCCCTTGTGAATTTGAAAAGGTCTATTCTTGTTCTAAAAGCATTATAATTCCCAGTAGGGACAAATGATAAACCCTTATTTAAAACTGCCATTTCTTCTGAATTGAGAGTTCTTTTGGAGATATTGACTATAGAATTACTACCTTTTAGTACTGAGGTTTTTGGTTCTGATTGTAAAACATCCTGCCCCTGCCCCTCCCCCTTCCTCTCCCCCTCCCTCTTTCTGGAGGTGTCTCCCATTTTTTGTCTGGTAAATTGGTTTTGATTACATCTTTTTTCCAGAGTTTTCCAAGCTGAAAAACCTGGTAGACTGGTTTTGGTGGTACTGGCCTGGTGCAGCTCTGCACAGTAACTGAAAAATAAACGCATAAGTGTCATTAAAAATATAAAAATGAAATATATGGAAGCCATATGTAAACTCAACGTGGTTTATGTTATTCACTAAAACGGTGTTCATTCAATATTTGGTTTCTAAGTGATTTTTAATTAACCGGTTACAGCACATGTTTAGCTTTATGGGTACCGTATCTTAAATAGAATATTTTTAGTATCACCGCTTCCCCGCGGCACCAGCTTTTAAAGTTTGAATGTTCATTGTAAGATATGGATAATATGGGTCCTTTGATCAATTGAAATATAGGAAATTATTTGGGTTTTCTTAATAAACGTGATATTATTTCACCTATAATGATCCGCTGTAAAGAACAACATTCTGAAAGAGTACAAAAAGAATGCATTCCGGTGCGATATTCATTGTTAAGATTTATTATTTATTCCAGTCAGTTCGCTGTTTGATTTTTTGAGATCACAGTGCATGTGACGTCCATGCTCATTTGAACCTATCCGAGTGACTCAAAAGGTACTATTGAATATTTTAAACATTTCCTCTTCACACTGTTATATGTAAAGAAAAAAATTGAACACTAGTCACACATACCCTTTATTTATTGAAGCACATTATTGATATATTTTTTCATATCTGAATTTAGCTAATTTTTTAGTTTACTTCCCCTTTTTTTGTTTTTTTATTTTATTTTTATTTTTAATTTCTTTTGCTTCCTCTTTTTGATTTATTATTTATTTTTTCCTTCTTTTTTTCCACTTTGTGGGTCATATTGAATATCCAATGTATGATCGCTCAAAAGGTAGTTTTATAAGATATACACATACACTCCATTTGCTTATGTGATTATATTTATGAGTGTGTTGTAATGGTATTTGTACACTCAATTGTACATGTGGTTTATAGAATTGATATATAGTGGTTAATATATACATACAAACATTTGAGATATATGTCTACTTTTTCATTCTATAATGCAATATGTTTATTATTAATTTTGATTTTATTTATTTTATATTATTTAATATTTTTGTTTTTTGTATTACAATTTATTTGTTGATACAAATTTACATGTTTGTATGTCTTTTTTACATGTTTTTATCTGTTTGAAATAGCCCCTGAAGCAGCTTGTATAGCGAAACTCGGCCAGAGTCGGGCAGGCAAGAGTCAATAAAGTCCATTTTACCGATTCCACCTTGTTGTGTGTTTGCTGTCAGCCATCTTGGATCGGTTTCTTTCCTAAAAATGCAATGTCCAGACTAAAATGTCCAGACTAAAATGTCACTTCATTTGTGATGCACTAAACCTTTTAGCACACGAGATAAAAAAAAAAATAGATTCAATAGCATATGAACACTATAAAACTGCAGCTTCTGTGTCCTAACATACTAGCCTGTGAACTACACAGTGTGAGGCTGTGACAAAAATAATATGAACATGCTAAACTGAGCATATGCAGTTCTCTTTTCTTTGTGGCTTAAGCCCCTGGCTGCAAACTTGTGCAAAGGTAAGTTTGGCACATGGGGCTGGTTTTCAGTGCTGAGGACAGATGTAGGGGAGCATCTGCACCCCAGGGAGAAGAGGTGAAAGAAGAGACTTTGAGGCAAGAAAAAGCCAGACCAAAAGCAAGTACCTCAAATATCTGCCAAGAAAGACTTGCATCAAGAAGGTGCTTTGGCCAGACCCAGGACATCCATCCCATTAATATTCACCGGTTCTGAGTCAGGACACTCACTGGTACCTGACCATTCTGCCTCTATGACCATCCTGAGGTGCTGGAGTAGCAACGGCACGATGACAGCTGTTCACTGTGAAGCCTCAGAAATCCTGCCATCACCTTTGGACAGACAGCAATAGCCCTCACCGTATATCAGGAAAACAAGTTCAGACAACTAACATCACTGTGTGCCCCATCCCCTAAGCTACTTCTGCCCCTTCTATGGCATCCTACTATAGAGATCTCATGGTTCTCTATCAGATCAGAGTGGTCCACATTTTGGTTTGGGGAGGAACAGGATGTTAGTGTGGGTGGTTAGCTCCTCCATGTGGGAGATGCGAAATGATAAGTTCCTCTGATATACAAGCCTTGATCACCATTATACCTTGTGGATTTTTTTGTTACCCTTCCTAGGGCAGCATGCATATGGCTGTCCTCTGTTTATTTTTCCCTTATGTTCAAGAGATATGACCTGGAAGTAACAGAGAGTCACGGAGCCTGCCTTTTGTTAAAGACCTAAGGAAAGAAACCCTTTGGTTTCAGAGGGGAGGTTTCCTCCATCCTCCCTATCTCTTATGCTTTTTAACATTATATTTTGTGTTTGTTGAGTCCCCCCATCAATTAGGGGCTCAGGTTCTCTTTTAATTTGGCATCTAAAGGAGAGGACATCTTCCCTGAGAAGGGTCCTGGGATCATCTGCATCCATGAGGAGGAATGACTTGTTGTGCAAAGGGAGAAGGAGAGAGAAGTCATTGTGGACCCCACAGTGAGTTCATTTCTACCTTTGGAATATATTAGGAGAAGAGGCATTCGGCAAGCACCCCCTTGGGTGCTATAAAGAAACGAGTTGTCAGACGAACTACAGAGAGGTAGAAGACATGCAACTGTTCATTTGGAAACATCTACATTGGACTACAAATTTCAAGTTCCACTACATGGGAGGGAAGCTAAAACTTGCTCTAAACCATAAGGGAAGGGAGAAGGACTAAATTCTGGATTAAGAACAATTGGCTACTGAAATTCCACCAAAAGTTAAAGACACAAATTTATTAAGAGCTAACAATGTAACTTCACTATGGGCCGGATTTTAAGACTTAGGCGCGGGCATAGATTTGTGCGCACAACCCGGCGTGCACAAATCTACGCCCGATTTTATAACATGTGCGCGCAGCCGTGCGCATGTTATAAAATCCGGGGTTGGCACATGCAAGGGGGTGCACACTTGTGCACCTTGCATGCTCCGAGCTGCGCAGCCTTCCTCCGTTCCCTCCGAGGCCGCACCGAAATCAGAGCGACCTCGGAGGGAACTTTCTTTCCACCCCCCCCACCTTCCCCTCCCTTCCCCTACCTAACCCGCCTCCCAGCCCTTCCTAAAAACCCCCCTTACCTTTAACTTAGAAGTTGTGCCTGGTGCACGAACAAAAGTACGCGTGTGCGAGATTTATAAAATCTGCCCCTATGTGTGTAACCCTTTTAAAATCCGCCCCTATGTGAACTGCAAAGATCAGATGTAAGTAGCCTCACCATCATAGTGTAATACTTCAGTAAAGATTATTTTGGAAGCCGACCCAGTGTTGAGGATGGAGCACGGAATGTGCTTGTGAGCCTCTGTGCTACGGAGCAACCTGCACAAGCCTGGGGCTGGCTGCGGTCCATGCCGCTCGTGGGCAGACGCATCCGAGCACAGGCTGGGCTGAGACTGGAATACTCTTGAACTTGGCAAATCACTTGAAGATCTCACTGAACCTGCACGCACAGGAGTGAGACCCAGCAACACAATGCTTGTTTCTGGGGTAACCCTCCAGCCACTCCTAAAGCTCTTTAGGACCTGTTGCTTGGGAACGTCTTGAGCATCAGGACAGACGGAGATCAACGCAAGGTAGATGACTCTGGCCATGAGGACATGACAAAGGCACTGAAGACTTGGATGAGACGAAGGCATTGGCACTGTTGCACGCCCTACACATGGCACTGGCACTGTTGCACGCCCTACACATCTCAAAGGTTGGTCTTGGACAACGACAATAGCAGTGTAGGCACCGGGCTCAGGAAAAATGACAAGATGAGGGCAGTGAGGGCAACTAGCACCGCTGTATGCCCTTGCCCTACACAACTTAAAGGCTGGTTGCGGACCACAATAATAGCAGCACAGGCACTGGGCTCAAGATCAAGGCAGAAGCTTGAGCAAGACTCTGAAGACTGGGGACTGGACTTAGGAGCTCGGACAAGTTCAGGAACTCAGATTCAGGCTCACACTTTAATACTAAGAGTGGATTTCCGGAGACTTGATCCAGCAGGGAAGACTTAAGATTCTAGATGGAACTAAGACTGGAACATCAGACCGAAGATTTGCACAGGACTCAGGATGCAGGAACAGGCTGAAGACAAGGAACACTGGAGCAGGAACAAAGGCCAGGAGTAGGAACATGGCGAGAGACCAGAACATGAAGACCATCAATGATCACAGGAACAAGGAAGTCCTTGCGAAGGCAATGGTAGACTGAATTGCAAAGGCAATGCTAGACTGAAGAAAGGCCCCTTATATAGGCCTGGCAGGATGACAAAATCAGCCGAGGCCATGGGGCTTTTCCCAGTGTGGTCCCTTTAAATTTAAAGCAGGAGCATGAGTGTGTGACTAAGGAGACGTGCCATGCCAGAAAACACCAGCGGCAATCAGGCTGCGAAATGCAAGGGCATTGGCAGCGGTTCCTCACCGTGAAGACCACAGGCGGTGTCCATGAGGTCAGCAGCACTCCAGGCCATATTGTGAGGCAAGGTGGCATCGGCGTGAGTGAGCTGTTTGCGGGCCCATCCTGCGAGTGGAAACACAATACCCAAATTGCAGCGTTCTTCTTGCTGTTGAACATTCATTAGAGATCATCAGTGCTATTTACATCAACTAGAATAAAGCAATGCACAGCCCCTGGAAGATCTTTCTTCCTCCCCATTCAGGGAATCATGGACATTCAACTAATTTGACATCAAAGGAAGAGTCAACTATGAGAACTGATTTGAGGTGTGAACCTCTGGGGCTTTTATCTAGGATTATTAGTCCAAGGTTTACACTTCTATGCAGGACTGGCTATATCAGACAGCCACAGGCCAGAGGTGAAAAGGCAGAGAGGGGCATTGACATTTGTTTGGGAAGAGGCTGCCTTATGAGTAGGGTCCTTTGTTTTCAGTTTAAACCGATTTTCATTTATAAATTCTTGCAGTTTTCCAAAAGTGACAATTGGTTTAAACTGATATTCACCCTAATTTTAGGATGGTTAAAAAGTTACTCCAGAGCTGCAGATGCAGCGTGCCAAGGCCTTCAGCCACTGCTGGAAGCCAGTGTAGGCCAAAGCGCATGTTATCCACTATGACGCACTATGCTGTGCGTCATAGTGGATAACACATTGAAATCATCGGCTCAGTGTGCTGCAGCAGTCAAAAAAGCAAACAGAATGTTGGGAATTATTAGAAAGGGAATGGTGAATAAAACGGAAAATGTCATAATGCCTCTGTATCGCTCCATGGTGAGACCGCACCTTGAATACTTTGTACAATTCTGGTCACCGCATCTCAAAAAAGATATAATTGCGATGGAGAAGGTACAGAGAAGGGCAACCAAATGATAAAGGGGATGGAACAGCTCCCCTATGAGGAAAGGCTAAAGAGGTTAGGACTTTTCAGCTTGGAGAAGAGATGGCTGAGGGGGGATATGATAGAGGTGTTTAAAATCATGAGAGGTCTAGAAAAGGTAGATGTGAATCGGTTTTTTACTCTTTCAGATAATAGAAAGACTAGGGGGCACTCCATGAAGTTAGCATGTGGCACATTTAAAACTAATCGGAGAAAGTTCTTTTTTACTCAACGCACAATTAAACTCTGGAATTTGTTGCCAGAGAATATGGTTAGTGCAGTTAGTATAGCTGTGTTTAAAAAAGGATTGGATAAGTTCTTGGAGGAGAAGTCCATTACCTGCTATTAATTAAGTTGACTAAGAAAATAACCACCGCTATTACTAGCAACGGTAACATGGAATAAACTTAGTTTTTGAGTACTTGCCAGGTTCTTATGGCCTGGATTGGCCACTGTTGGAAACAGGATGCTGGGCTTGATGGACCCTTGGTCTGACCCAGTATGGCATGTTCTTATGTTCTTAAGTCCCCTCTTCTACCTCCCACCAGTGCAAGCGCTCACCCTCCAGGGCCGCCTATGTATGTTTCAAGTCCTGCCCCAACAGTGATAGCGCTCAGTCTCCAGTGCCATTCATGCTGTTTTTCAAGTCCCGCCTCCTCACCCATCAAGCAGCCAAAGTGCCTGCTATCTAGTCCCTCAAATGCATTTGAAGCAGGACCTGGCCACCAGAAGCAGTCCCAGCAGGGTCTCTGACCCCTGCACAAAAGCAGAAGTGCCGTGCTGCAGAGAGCCTCGGTAAAACATATTTAATATTGTTTGACTGTCCTGGCTTCTGTCCACCACAATAAACTCAGATATTTAATGAATCTTTTTTTTCAACTGATTTTCTCCTGTTCATGTTCTCCTCATGTTAAACCCTGATAAATTCTCAGGAAAAATAAAGAACAGTAAAAAACGAAAATGAGGGTCCCTGCTTCTGAGCATCCATCCTGGTTCTCACTCGGTGCCTTCTGTGAGGGAGTTGTGGTTCAACAGCTGCAAGATGTGACTTGCAGACTGTTCATGTAATGTGAGCCCATGCAGGACACAGAACACTAGGGATGTGCACAGAAAAAAAAAGTCATTTTGTTTGGAATTTTTAAAATGTGTTTTTATTTCACGTGCTTAATTTAACTGAAGCAAAATAAATATCAAAAAGCTAAAAAAAATATAAAAGGAAAAGAAAGGAAGGGGCTTCTACTTCTCAGGCCAAATCTCTCCCCAGTGTTGCCAGAATCAAACAAATTACCACCTGGGCCTTCCCCTGTTCTCCTTGTATTCCATCTGTGGGGACACAGGGCAGGTCAATCCCCAGTTGCTCCTGTGCTGCTGGGTCTCATTACCAAAATGACACTGGCCACACCTGAGGCCCATGCTATTCTGTTGCATAAACAGGCAAACAACAGAATAGCACCAGCCTCAGGACCACTTCAATGCCACGTTGGAAACAGAATTCAAAGGGGATCATTCCTGCCTCATTTTGATTTCTGCAACCCAAGAGATGGTGTAAGATGGCTACAGGGAAGGGTCACTATTTTTATTCTGGTGGCATTGGGGGAGGGCTTTAGGGGTAGGGGCTGCATTCCGAAACAGAAAAGAAAACTCAACAAATTTCATTGGGGTTTTCTTTTTGTTTCATTTTGAAATAATATGTAACAAAACAAAGCGTTTCTTTGCATTTTTCGTGTTGTATCAAAACGAATGCACACTCCTATCACATGCAATGCAACATTTCTTCACAGCCATGGTGTTGGATTGGAACTTATATTAAGGGCCTTTGTTTGCAATAGTGAAAACACTGTGTCTTATACACTCGGCAGGGAACAACAGTATTTGCAAAACAGCTGTCATTAGTAAATCTTGGGTTTCAAAATACATTTTCTTGTCTAAATAAACTTGGGATATTTTTGGCAGTGCTCAAATATATGATGATGACTGTCCTCTTTGGCCTCCTCCTCCCTCTTGCTCTGTCCTTCTCATCTGTCTTTCCTGCATCTCTCCCCATCCTCTACTTCACATCTCCTACAACACTTCCTGCTCTAACAGCCCCATCTCCTTCATCAATAATCCCAATGCATTCTGTTAGCCGAGTCCTTGAAATAGCATGTGAGCTGAAAAATGACCACCTGGTCCAAGATAAGTGTTAATTTGTAAGCCTTAGTGTACACACACTAACTAGCACATGGAGGAGAGCACACTATTTCGGCTCACCCACTAAAGTCTCATTTGCATCTGATTTTCCTTCATTTACATGCTCATATGTTCAAATTTTAGCATAGAAGTCTTTTGGGAGACGTTTAGTCTGCACGCAAGGGTGTAATTGTATAGCAGGTTATTCCCCATGCAAATTAAAACTTTAGTACATAAGCTTCTAAACATGAATATCCTTCTATGGATATATAAAAATAACATATATGTTTCTAACTAAATTGGAAGGGCAAAAACTTCAGTGTTTTCTCCTTTTCAGAGAATTGAGTAAGGTCCTGCTACAGGAGTATGCTTCTAAACATCTCTATTATCGTATCGCTCCACCCATCGCATACCTCCTTACAACATGGCTCCCAGCAGCATGCTCCACTCTGTGGATCTGACATGACAACCAGCTGCTTCTACTCTTATAGGCCCAGCAGCCCAGGACGTCCTGTGGCACCCACTGATGAAACAGCACCTCCCAGGCATATAAGGAAGCGCAACAGACCAATGCCTTCAGCAACAGATCCCATTGTGGATTCCTCTGCCAAGGTGGTTTCATCACTCCTGATCCTGCCTCCTGTTCCTGCTTGTCTGCCTTCCTGCCTCAATTCCAGGCCTTGCCTCCTACCCTCCTTGCCCTGTTTTTCCTTCTGGTTACTGACCTGGCCTAGCCTTTGACTCTCTGCGCCTGCTGCCTGCCCTAACCTCAGCGTGCCTCTTCATCTCCACCTGAACTCTGCCTGCCCTGACCTCAGCGTGTCCCTGCATCTCTGCCTAGCCTCTGCCCATACCAACTGCAGCCTGCAGCACATCAGCCGCCACCTGTATGGACATAGACCATGCTCATGCAGACCAGGCAGCACCAATCCAACACATTCCTTCCTGAAGTGTGAAAAATTGCTGAGGCCATGAGCTCCACTGATCTGCCCCCACCTGCATTCTTGCAGGGCCTTGCATAGACAGTCCCACAGCAGTAGCACATCTGGAATATATTACCAGACTTCTGCAAGACCATACCCCCCGCATGAATGGCTTCCAGACTGCCAGGCCCATGGCTTCACCAGCTCCTGGGCTACCACTAACCTCTGTACCAGCTGCTGCTCCACCGGTAGCTACTCTCCACTTGTCACCACCACCTCATTATAATGGTGAATCCCAAAAGCCCGTCGAGACTTTATTACTCAGTACCTGATCCAGTCTGAGCCACCAGGCAGCCTGTTTTGCTTCTGACTGGGCCAAAGCGACTTTTATTATTTCACCACTTGTTAGCCAGGACCTGGCTTGTGATTCTCCCTTATGGGAGAGGAATGATCCCATCCTCGCCGACCTCCAGGCGTTTCTAGCTCACCAGCCTGAGCCTTTTTGGCAGTCACTGATTTCCTTCGACTGTATCAAGGTCCCCTGACAGTGGGGTAGTACTCTGTCCAGTTTCTCACCCTAGCATCTGAGTTTCATTAGAATGAAAAGGCGCAGACAACTGTGTTCTGGCAGGGCTTATCAGAAAAGATAAAAGACCAAGCTGGCCAGCTGTGAGGCTCCTGCTGTGAGACTTTATTTCAGTGTGCCTGAAGGTGGATATCTGCTTCCAGGAAAGAGCCTGTGGGCGTAACAGTCAGCAAGAGAATATAGGTCTGGCACTCAAGTTCCAGAAGCCTGTGCTAGGCCCGGCTTCATCTCCACCACAGCCTTCTACTGAGGAAGAAATTAGGAAACTGGGCCAGTCTAAGCTGCCAGATGAATAGAAGCGCCGACAGAAGTCACCAAATCTGTCTCTACTGTGCAGGGTCAGGCCATTACATCTCTTCTTGCCTCAAGAAGTCAGGAAACTTCAGAGCCTAGGGTTGATGCGGAAGGCAACAGCTTTAGGTACCACTCGCTCCTCTCCCCTACAGAAAATTGTGCTACCAGTATCCGTAGATTCATAAACCCGTAGACAAGCTCCCATTCACACCCACATATCCCAGTCAGGCTTCCATTCACATTCCCCCAAATCCCAGGCAGGCTCCCCTTCTCTCACACATATTTGCCAAAACCCCAGAAAATCTCCCATGCATGCATGTGTACACACACACATACACACACACACACACACACATATATTGTTACGGCTGTGGCTGCTGTGCTACCGCCTCACCACCAGGGGTCCCTCTAGTGCTGGCTTTCCTGACAGGCCCAGTCCATCTCCTATGTCCACTCTATGCTCTGGGTGTGCCCTCTTAACCCTGCCTGACAGTTGCCTCGGTGCTTCGGCATCGAGCTCACCTGGGCTCCCTGCTCTAGCCTGCCTTGCGTGGCCTTCGGGCCTATCCTTGCCTTGCCTTGCCTTGCGTGGCCTTCGGGCCTTTCCTTTCCTTGCCTTGCCTTGCCTTGCGCGGCCTTCGGGCCTATCCTTGCCTTGCCTTGCCTTGCCTTGCGTGGCCTCCGGGCCTATCCTTGCCTTGCCTTGCCTTGCGCGGCCTTCGGGCCTATCCTTGCCTTGCCTTGCCTTGCGTGGCCTTCGGGCCTTTCCTTTCCTTGCCTTGCCTTGCCTTGCGCGGCCTCCGGGCCTATCCTTGCCTTGCCTTGCCTTGCGTGGCCTTCGGGCCTTTCCTTTCCTTGCCTTGCCTTGCCTTGCGCGGCCTTCGGGCCTATCCTTGCCTTGCCTTGCCTTGCGTGGCCTCCGGGCCTATCCTTGCCTTGCCTTGCCTTGCGCGGCCTTCGGGCCTATCCTTGCCTTGCCTTGTGCGGCCTTCGGGCCTATCCTTGCCTTGCGTGGCCTTTGGGCCTTCTTCCTTGATTTCCTTACCTGGCCTACGGGCCTTCCGTGTATGTGTGTGTGGCCTACGGGCCTTCTGACCTGCCTTGCTCCGTCTATGGTGTGTGGCCTACGGGCTTCCGTGTATGTGTGTGTGGCCTACGGGCCTTCTGACCTGCCTTGCTCCGTCTATGGTGTGTGGCCTACGGGCTTCCGTGTATGTGTGTGTGGCCTACGGGCCTTCTGACCTGCCTTGCTCCGTCTATGGTGTGTGGCCTACGGGCCTTCCGTGTGTGTGTGTGTGGCCTACGGGCCTTCTGACCTGCCTTGCCCCGCTATTGGTGTGTGGCCTACGGGCCTTCCGTGTGTGTGTGTGTGTGGCCTACGGGCCTTCTGACCTGCCTTGTCCTGCTTACTGTGCCCTGACCCAGCCTGTACTTGACACTGCCACTTGCCGCCTGCCCTGACCCAGCCTGGACCCAGACACTGCTGACTGCCGCCTGCCCTGACCCAGCCTGTACTTGACACTGCCACTTGCCGCCTGCCCTGACCCAGCCTGAACCCAGACTCTGATTATTGCTGCCTGCCCTGACCCAGCCTGGTACCTGACTCTGTTTCGAGCTTCCTGTCTCTCTCCTCCTGGAGCCACCCTGCTGGGTGGTGTGCACGACTCCTGTCCGGAGCCCAAGCGTAACAGTATGCCGAAGCCATCACATTTTCCAGGGGAAGAGATAGGTCTGTGTCCTGCCGGTGAGTCAACTTTTCACTAATTCAAGATGCCTCCTTCTTTAAAGTTTTATACCTGCAATTCCTGTCAAACTTTGAATTACCCAAGCTATCAGAACTGTCTAGCCTGTGAACTTGTTGGTCAGGAACACTGGTCATGCAATAATTGCAACAAGAAAAATGTCTCTGTCTATCAGGAGTGTTTGAACTGTCTGGCTCCTAAACCAGGGTGGTGGAAATGCTCCTGTCTCCCGTGTTTGTTACCACCAGGCAAACCCTGCCCCTGTTGTTCTGCTCAAGGACCAGCTGTGCCATTAGAAAAAGCTATCAGCTCTCCTAACCAGTTTTCTGTTTCTGGCTCAACTAAAACAGACATTTTTGCTGGCAGTTTGTGGGTAGAAAAACCCAGGACTTACCTGGCCAAGAAGGCTTCTGTGAGACCAGTGCTAGAGCCTCGGGAACAGGTTTCTCTACAACGGAGAGAGCTGATTAACGCTAGCAGGGCTCAGCTTCCCACAGCTGCCAAGTGGACACTAACGAGCACCTTCCCTAGACGTCCTAGAACTGCCTGTGCCTTCTCTAAACTGCTCCTCCAGAAACAAAATCAGGAGCATCAGACTTTGGCTCGAGGTATCAAGCCCACGGCAGTACAATCTGTGTCTTCCATGCACACTACCTTTAACCATGCTACTCTGCCATCTGAACCTGCTGCACTACCCCGAGAAGAGCCTGAGTCTGCTGAACCGGCCCTGCTGCCGTCCTCGGAGGGGTCCGCACCAGCCCTGCTGACAGACTTTCTAACTCTGCCATCTGAGCCTGCCGAACCGGCCCTGCTGCCGTCTTCAGAGGGGTCCGAACCAGTCCTACTGACAGACTTCCTGAGTCAGCCATCGGAGTCTGCTGAACTGGTCCTGCTGCCACCCCGGGAGGGGTCCATACCGGTCCTGCTGCCACCCCTGGAGGGGTCCATACCGGTCCTGCTGACGCCCCGAGAGGGGTCCGAGCCTGCTTCATCGCCCCGAGAGGGGTTCGAGCCTGCTTCATCGCCCCGAGAGGGGTCCGAGCCTGCTTCATCGCCCCGAGAGGGGTCCGAGCCTGCTACAATGCCCCGAGAGGGGTCCGAGCCTGCTACAATGCCCCGAGAGGGGTCCGAGCCTGCTTCATCGCCCCGAGAGGGGTCCGAGCCTGCTTCATCGCCCCGAGAGGGGTCCGAGCCTGCTTCATCGCTCCGAGAGGGGTCCGAGCCTGCTACAATGCCCCGAGAGGGGTCCGAGCCTGCTTCATCGCCCCGAGAGGGGTCCGAGCCTGCTACAACGCCCCGAGAGGGGTCCGAGCCTGCTACAATGCCCCGAGAGGGGTCCGAGCCTGCTTCATCGCCCCGAGAGGGGTCCGAGCCTGCTTCATCGCCCCGAGAGGGGTCCGAGCCTGCTACAATGCCCCGAGAGGGGTCCGAGCCTGCTTCCTCGCCCCGAGAGGGGTTCGAGCCTGCTTCATCGCCCCGAGAGGGGTCCGAGCCTGCTACAACGCCCCGAGAGGGGTCCGAGCCTGCTACAATGCCCCGAGAAGGGTCCGAGCCTGCTTCATCGCCCCGAGAGGGGTCCGAGCCTGCTACAACGCCCCGAGAGGGGTCCGAGCCTGCTACAATTGCCCGAGTAGGATCCGAGCCTGCTGTACTGGCCCAGCTGCCGCCCCTGGAGGGGCCTGTACCGGTCTTAATGCCGACCTTGGAAGGGTCCGGACCGGTCCTACTATCGCCTCAAGAAGGGTTACGGACTATTTCTCTGCCCCAGGTGGGGTTTGTGTTCCCCTTGTCACCCCAGGAGGGGTTATGGAAATCTGCACCGCCTCTGCTACCCCAGGAGGGGTCTAACCCTGCCACCTTGTCCCAGGAGGGGTTATGGACTATTTTTCTGCCCCAGGTTGGGGTTGTGTCTGCCTTATCACCCCAGGTGGGGTTATGGACTGCCTTATTTCCTCGGGAAGGAGTTGACCCTGCCGCATCACCCCCGGAGTGGTCTCCCGTTATTCTTGATTACCTCCTGCACAGATGGGATCCAGGAGGAGAGGAAGGGCTTGAGGGGGGGGTACTGTTACGGCTGTGGCTGCTGTGCTACCGCCTCACCACCAGGGGTCCCTCTAGTGCTGGCTTTCCTGACAGGCCCAGTCCATCTCCTATGTCCACTCTATGCTCTGGGTGTGCCCTCTTAACCCTGCCTGACAGTTGCCTCGGTGCTTCGGCATCGAGCTCACCTGGGCTCCCTGCTCTAGCCTGCCTTGCGTGGCCTTCGGGCCTATCCTTGCCTTGCCTTGCCTTGCGTGGCCTTCGGGCCTTTCCTTTCCTTGCCTTGCCTTGCCTTGCGCGGCCTTCGGGCCTATCCTTGCCTTGCCTTGCCTTGCCTTGCGTGGCCTCCGGGCCTATCCTTGCCTTGCCTTGCCTTGCGCGGCCTTCGGGCCTATCCTTGCCTTGCCTTGTGCGGCCTTCGGGCCTATCCTTGCCTTGCGTGGCCTTTGGGCCTTCTTCCTTGATTTCCTTACCTGGCCTACGGGCCTTCCGTGTATGTGTGTGTGGCCTACGGGCCTTCTGACCTGCCTTGCTCCGTCTATGGTGTGTGGCCTACGGGCTTCCGTGTATGTGTGTGTGGCCTACGGGCCTTCTGACCTGCCTTGCTCCGTCTATGGTGTGTGGCCTACGGGCTTCCGTGTATGTGTGTGTGGCCTACGGGCCTTCTGACCTGCCTTGCTCCGTCTATGGTGTGTGGCCTACGGGCCTTCCGTGTGTGTGTGTGTGGCCTACGGGCCTTCTGACCTGCCTTGCCCCGCTATTGGTGTGTGGCCTACGGGCCTTCCGTGTGTGTGTGTGTGTGTGGCCTACGGGCCTTCTGACCTGCCTTGTCCTGCTTACTGTGCCCTGACCCAGCCTGTACTTGACACTGCCACTTGCCGCCTGCCCTGACCCAGCCTGGACCCAGACACTGCTGACTGCCGCCTGCCCTGACCCAGCCTGTACTTGACACTGCCACTTGCCGCCTGCCCTGACCCAGCCTGAACCCAGACTCTGATTATTGCTGCCTGCCCTGACCCAGCCTGGTACCTGACTCTGTTTCGAGCTTCCTGTCTCTCTCCTCCTGGAGCCACCCTGCTGGGTGGTGTGCACGACTCCTGTCCGGAGCCCAAGCGTAACATATATCCATTCCAGGCAGGCTCCCAATTCACATAAAAAGACACACACACATGCATCCCAGGTAGGTTTCCATTCACACATACATCCATCACAGGCAGGCTCCCATTCACAAACCCACTCATCCCAGGCAGCCTTCCATTCATACACACCCCCATCCCAGGCAGCCTCCCATTCACACACACACCCATCACACACACCCATCACAGACATTCACGCACATATACATGCAACCCAGGCAGTCAGGGTCCATGGGCCATTCCTCCTCTGCTGCTGCTGCCAGCCCGTACTTTGAAGAAAGCAGTCGTTCTGCAGCTCCTCCTGCATGCTGGCCCCTCATCAATTTGACACTTAAAGTGCTAGCATTTCCTGTATTTTCATCTCCTGCATTGCGAGATGAGAACATAGGAAGAGATAGCACCATGAGTATTGAATACCGCGGCACCAGTACCGGAGGAGGAGCTGAAGGATGGGCTTCGTCTTCTGCCCTGGCCTCCTGCTTCTTCCGCCCCGGTGGGTTGGAGTCCACTGGCGGCCACATGGGCCTTCTGCTTCTTCTGCTGCCAGGAGTGCCGCCCTGTGTAATTGCACAGTTTGCACACACGATCCTGGCTTCACCTATACCAGCCTTTTCCCCTGCAAGTTGAGCCCTTAGGTTCTGGTGGCCAGCAGGACTTAGGCGGGTCCCTGGGGCGGTGACTAGAGCAAGAGTCCAATGGCACGCTGAAGTTAGAGCAGGCAGCAGACTAATGGAGTTGGAGACAGGCCAAGGTCGGGCAGCAGTCAATCGTGGTCAGGTCCAAGCAAGAAGTCAGAATCTGGAAGTCAGGCCAAGGGTGAAGACACACAGAAGACACTGGACAAGATGGGCAATACAAGGCAAGGCTGGACCAGGAAGGCTGGATGAGACAAGGCTGGACCAGGAAGGCTGGATGAGACAAGGTAAGGCTGGAAAAGCAAGGCTGGAGAGACAAGGCTAGATGAGGCAATGCTGGACAAGAAATCAGGAACACAGGACACAGGAACCAGAAACTCGAAAGCAACACGCACTGCTAAGGCAGGAGACTCGTTTCGGATGTGAGGTAATGCTGCGAGGCCCTTGCTGAAAGGTTGGCCTGATGCCATTAGAGAGTGCTGCTCAGCATTTCCCGCTGTGGGGCCCATGTAGTGCGCGCGCATGCCTAAGGGGAGCTGGTGGCTGGTGGTGTCTTGAGCTGCACTGGATGGCATTCGGGGCAGGAGGCTGGGTGCTGCTGACCATGGGATGGGTCCGGCCACATTGGGGGTAAGTGAAGCATCTCGTGGGGCCCTCCCATGAGCTGCTGAATGTAACAACTTTACTGACGGGCCAAAGCTTTTCCTACCACTAATCTACAAACATGAAAACACACAAAAAAAGTTATTTTACTGAACAGGTTTTTCCTAGAGAATGCAGCACAGTTTACAAATAATACTGACTTAACTGTTATATATTTACTTCTGTACGTTTCCCAAGCTTGGGGTGCTAAGGCCTGAATCTAATATTATTTATAACAGGAAGCCTGGAAATAGATTAGAATAGGAAAGGAAGTCAAAATGAATGTCTTCACCAATTCTTCTGAGTGTGAGAGACAGACACAGAGTTACACAAGAACACAGTGTTAATTAAGGCATTATAGCTTTCATTCAAACCTTTTGTCTCGGATGCAAACGATCTGCCTTGCTCCAATGGGAAAAATAAGATGAAGACTTTCGGCTCAGCTTCTCCTGGGAATATGAAACCATTACAAGGAGAAATCACAGTTCTAACAGATGATGGTCAAACATTGACTATTGTTAATCATTTCAGTCACCTTGTCATCCGGTTTAATAATTTTTATTCACTCAACTCACCAAATATCTTTCTGCTGAAGTCCCAATCTGGGTGAATGGGAACTTTGTGCTAGAGAGGACCTGCGTTGCATGGAGAGAGAATCTGGAACAACTGATGGTTGTATCACTGCAGAGATGCAAACCTGAGATGTCTTCATATTTACTACTATCTCTGTCTTGAAAACAAGTGTCTGAGCTGGATATTTCAACCTCCTCCCATCTCCCCCCAATCAGACCGATACAGAATGGTGCGCTCAGCCGAGCGCACCGTTTAGCCCCCGTTTGACCGCGCGTTTTACACGTGCTATTATTACCCCTTATACTGTAAGGGGTAGTAATAGCGCGTGTAAAATGCGCGGCCAACCTCCCTGAAACTAATAGCGCTCATCACAAGGAAATGCATGTTGATGAGCCTATTAGTTATCCCCGCGGGATACTGAAAGTAAAATGTGTGGCCAAGCCGCACATTTTACTCTCAGAAATTAACGCCTGCTCAAAGGCAGGCGTTAATCATTGACAACACCAGAAAAGTGTACAGAAAAGCAGAAAAAAATGCTTTTCTGTACACCCTCCGACTTACTAGCATAATGATATTAAGTTGGAGGTCCCCCCAAAAAGAAAGCTGTCCGCCAACCTGCAGGTTGGAAAATGGTTGCTCAATTTTGCTGGCGTCCGTTTTCCGAACCCGTGGCTGTCAGCGGGTTCAAAAACCGATGCCGGTAAAATTAATCTTCGGTTGCCGGACCCGCTGACAGCTGCCACTTCCACTAATAAGGAGGTGATAGGGATGCGCTATTATCCCTAGCGCCTCCTTATTAGTGTGGGCCCTAATTTAAATAGAGAATCGCGCGCCCAGGAGAGGTGCCTGGGCGCGCATTAGGAGAGCGGGCACTCAACATGGAGCATCGGCTCTCCCGCGGAGTTTTTTTGAATCGGCCTGAAAGGAAGTTATCATTATTTATTTATTTATTTAAAGTTTTTTATATACCGCCACTCATCAGAGATATCGCGTCGGTGTACAGAGAACAGGAACATATGCCAGAACGTTATACATTTAACATAAGGTTATTATATGAATTCTTAAACATGAAACATGAAACGATAAAAGCAGGGATGGTTCTATTGTAAAACAAACTTATTACATTAGTGTTGTGGCCACTGGGTGCAAGGCACAGTCCAGGTTTTATCTTTTATTTTATTTTTTAAATTTATACAAAATATAATACAAACAAGAAAATGTTTCCTGTGCAAAAACGCGATAAATCGCTCAGTAAATCATTTCAGCGATAGAAACGAAATCCTCCAAGAAAACAGGAGCATGGGAAGAAGCAATTACAGTAATATAATAACAGAATGAAAAGGAAAAAAAACATTAATATTTTCTTTATTTGTGTCTATAATATAAACGAGGAAAAGATTAATCTGCTAGAATTATCATTGGTCAGACTGATATCTACTTAACAGTCTGGGTAAAACAAATAAACATGGGTGTAGCTTGCTTATTGCGGCAGTTACTACCCCTACTACCCCTAACTAATCAAGCTTGATATTTCACTTGGTTGCAGCTCCATCACTGCTCTCTACATTAATGGTGGGGGTGGAAGGGAAATAGAACCAAAGAGCTAAGAGAAACAGATAAGTATGAGAAAAAAATGTGAAGCTTGCTGGGCAGACTGGATGGGCCGTTTGGTCTTCTTCTGCCGTCATTTCTATGTTTCTATATGTTTCTATATATGTTTTGACTCATTAAAGATATTTGAACTGTTAAAAACCTATTTTGTTTTTTTCAGAATAGATTTTTTTTTTTTTTATAAAAGCCCCAGGGCTGACACAACACTGTTACTTCTAACCAGCTGTGAAAGCACATATCAAGTTTAAATTTAAGTACCTGAAGTAGCAGAAATAGAAGTCATTAAGTCAGACGCTTCCTTTTGTGTCTTGCTCAAAAACCAAAAAAAAAGGTTGGCAGACTGTTGGGCCTTAGGGTCCTTATCTGCCCTCAGATTCTTTCCTGTTCTGCCTTTTCACCTCTGCTGCTGCTGCTGCTATCAAATTTCATGATGTTGTTATCCTGTATCAATTCCTAAATCCTAATATTAATTTAGTCAGGGCTGGTGCTACTACCTGTTTCACCGCCCTGTGCAAATGATTTCAGTGCTACCCTTCCCCACCCTCACCACATTCCTGTGCATTTTAAAGGAGCCGTTCATGGTCTTCTTTTTTTTTTTTTTCTTACCAATAACTTGCTGTGTCTGAACATTGTTTACAGGTATAGAAGGTTAAAGTAAGACAACCAGATTTCTGGTGAGCAAATCTGGGGTACTTCTTCCCTGTGGTGCCAAAAGTGGGCGAGTGGTTCATTTGCGGAGAGGCCTGCTTCTCTGAGGGACTGCCCCCAAGGAAAATTAGAGTAATCTACTCTCAAAATGTACCTAAAAGCACATTCTTTTAATTTTGAAACCAATACATCCTACCCATAATATAATATAAGGGAATTAATTATACACCAGAAAAATTCAAATCAGTCAACAAAATCTAGCTGTTATCAACATGTAAATTCTTAAAAAAAAAAAAAATCAAGAATATTTGGCAAAAAACAAGCAATGCAAATTCTGTGTAGGAGACTATGAACTGGGTCCCAGAATATTTTATATTAGAGCCAGTGTAAAGTTATTAGGTGCTGTAGGTGAACCATACAGCTTTGTGCTCGTCTCCCGCCCCAGCAGTGCCACACAAAATTAAAAATCATGCATTTAAATTTTATGTGAAAGATCACTTACAACAGCATGTATATTATATTTACATGCACTGCTGTAGTGCCAATCAGAAAAACCTGTAAAAAAGACTCTTATATTATTAGACCTGTTGTAATGAGTGTTAGCTGTTAGCTTGGCCCTCAGAAAGCCATGCATAAACTGAATTTCAATTACAATATAGTAAACGTCCCATACCAAAACAGCACTAACTGCCAGAACTCAAACAGTAACAATCCTGCCTATGAAAAGGCAACACTGCAAATATTACACCAGGCTTTAAAACACCAATAAATCTCCTATTACAAAAACAGAAGAAGCAAGACTTCCCTACACAGAAAGGGGCAGATTTTCAAAGGCTACGCATGTAACATATGCGCGTAACCTGAGGAAATCTGCCCCTGCGCGCGCCGAGCCTATTTTACATAGGCTTGGCGGTGCACGCAAGTCCCGGGACGCGCGTATGTCCCGGGGCTTGCTAAAATGGGCGGTCCGGGGGCGTGTCCGGGGCATCTCTGCGGTCCGGAGCGATCTGGGAACGTGGCTGAGTGCCCCAACACAGCGGCCTGTGTCGGGACCTGGCCAGCTGGCACGTGCAAGTTACGCCTCCCAGAAGCAGGGGTAACTCCATCGAACAAGGTAGGGGGGGGATTTAGTTAGGGCCGGGGGGGGGGGTGGGTTAGATAGGGGGAAGGGAGGGAAAGGTGGGGAAGGGGATCCAAAAAAAGTTCCCTCTTAGGCCACTCCGATTTCGGAGTGGCCTCGGAGGGAACGGGGAAAGCCATAGGGGCTCCCCTTGGGCTCGGCGCGCACAAGGTGCACATGTGTGCACCCCCTTGCACGCGTCGACCCCGGATTTTATAACATGCACGTGGCAGCGCGCACATGTTATAAAATCGGGTGTACATTTGTGAGCGCCAGGTAGCACGCACAAATGTACCCCACGCGCGTAGGAATTAAAATCAGCCCCAAACTATATACAGTCAGTGTACCTGACCTTGGTCACATTTGCAGAGCACAGATAGATCCTCACCAAATGCAGAATAAAGAGACCATAAAATATAAATAGAAATGTGCAAACAAAACTGAATTGGAAACTGCAACGAGTCAGACTTTCTGTATGAAGTGCAACAGAGCATAACCATTCCTCATAAAACATCAAACAATAAAATCAAGAAATATAAAACATCAATTATAATAGTAAAACAATACTAATTAAAAGAAAACATTTTTCAAAAGAGTTGACAAATAGAAAATCCAGTAATTAAAAACTCATAATTTTTTTTAAATTTCCCAAACACCAATAAAATATTTCAGCAGAGCAGACATCAAATTACACCCAATAGTTGAAACTAATAAAATAGCAACATAGTAATGATGGCAGAAAAAGACCAAATAGTCCAGCCAGTCTGCCCAGCAAGCCCAGTCTGCCACTCCATGCAGGTTACCCCCAAGCCTTACGTTAAGAATAGTAATATTAAAAATCAAAACCAAACTGTCAAACCCATAACAAAATTACTGCTAGCAACATGTTTACAGGGTGAGCAGCCTTATTTATTTATTTAGAATTTTTTTCTATACCGACATTCTTGAGCAAAATATCAAATCATATCGGTTTCCATTTAACAGAACAGTCGCGGCTATGGCGTTACATAGAACATTTGAGCAATGAACATGGAACAAGTCAAACAATAACAAACAACAGTAGAATAATTCGTCAGTGAATAACATAATATATAGAGCAACCACAACTGGGGCGGCTGTGGGCGTAACATTCGTCATTGAATAACATAATATATAGAGCAACAACAACTGGGGCGGCTGTGGGCGTAACATACAATAATACGTTTAATGGAGTGTCATTATGAGACTGCATCATAGATAGGGCGTGGCGGGGGCTTTAAGGCATGGGGTAGCAATGAGAATCTGGCTGAAGGAAGGAGGGAAGGGGGAGAAGGGAGAGGGGAAGGAAGTGAGGCATTGAATAATGATCGGAGGAATATGTTAAGGAAGTAATGGATGAACAAGTGTCTCCTTAGAGTCCTAATATGTCTTAAGCCTGGATGTTCCCTGGTGACCTGTTATGTCTTTTGACATAACAAGCCCGGATGTTCCCTGGTGACCTGTTATGTCTTTTGACCAGTGTCCGAGTAATGTTGAGATTCTGGGAAGGCTTGTCTGAAGAGCCATGTTTTGAGGTGTTTCTTAAAAATTTGGAGAGAGGGTTCTTGGTGAAGTTCGGGTGGTAGCGAGTTCCAAAGACTGGGCCCAGCTGTGGAAATAGCGCGTTTTCTTAAGGTGGTTTTGATCGGAGGTGCGTATAGGGATCCTTTATAGGCGTTTCTGATTGGTCTGGCAGATGTTTGAGTGCGGAGTTGAGAGCTTAGTTTGAGGTGGGCGATGCCGTGGATGTCCTTGTGAATCATCATTAGTGTTTTGAAGGTGATCCTGTATTTTATGGGAAGCCAGTGAAGACTGTGGAGTATGGGTGTGATGTGCACTCTTTTGTTTGAATTGGTGAGTAACCTAGCCGCAGCATTCTGGACCATCTGTAAAGGTTTGGTGGTTATTGCAGGGAGGCCTAGGAGAAGAGAATTGCAGTAGTCTAACTTTGTAAGGATGATAGACTGGACTACTAGCCGAAAGTCACTGAAATGTAGAAGAGGTTTCAGGTTTTTGAGGACTTGCAGTTTGAAGAAACATTCCTTGGTTGTGTTGTGGACGAACGATTTTAAGTTGAATAGGTTGTCGAGCCGAACCCCAAGGTCTCTGACGGAGGAGGTGTGGTTGATGAATGTATTTGCGAATAGGGATGCGCTTTGTGAATTGAGGAGATTGTGTTTTTCATCTGGAGAGATGATGAGGATTTCGGTCTTGTTTGAGTTAAGGATGAGGTTCAGGCTGGTAAGCAGGTTAGTGATGGATTGTAAACAGCAATTCCAGTGTGCCCAGGTTTTTTGCAGGGATTCGGTGATTGGAAGAAGAATTTGAACGTCATCGGCGAAAATGTAGTATGTTAGTTTGAGGTTGGAGAGTAGATGGCAGAGAGGTAGTAGATAAATGTTGAAGAGCGTAGGGGAGAGGGATGAACCTTGTGGGACTCCCCGGTTTGATTTGATTGGGAGAGATTCTTTATTATTAATTCTGACCTTATAGAACCTATCCTCAAGGAACGATTTGAACCAATCATGTGCCTCTCCTTGAATGCCGATATCTGCTAAGCGTTCCAGTAGAATGGAGTGATTGACCGTATCGAAGGCGGCGGATAAGTCGAGAAGTGCGAGAAGGTAAGGTTGTTTTTTTTCCAGGTTGAGAAGGATGGTGTCAGATAGAGATGAAAGTAGGGCTTCAGTATTTTGAGATTTTCTGAATCCGAACTGGAAGGGAGAGAGTATGTTATTCTCCTCAAGATAATCGGACAGTTGTTTGTTTACGAATCTTTCCATCACACTTGAGATCAGGGGAAGATTGGCTATTGGACGGTAGTTGGCAGGGTCAGTTGGTGGAAGGTTAGGTTTTTTTTTAGTAGGGGTTTTAGCATGGCTAGTTTTAATTGATCTGGAACCTTGCCTTGTGTTAGAGAGCAGTTGATGATGTCTGCTAACGATTGAGAGATTGTGTTAGGAATGGAGATTAGAAGATTGGAGGGTATGGCGTCTAACAGGTGAGAAGAAGGTTTTAGCTTTTTGAGGATGGTTGCGATCTCCATTGCGGATGGGGTCTCAAAGGATGTAAGGTTAAAGCTCCTAGTAGGTGGAGCGGTGCTGGAAGGAAGTGTTGTTGGTTGAGATGCGGAGAAAGGCTTGAGGAGATTGGATATCTTCTTATCGAAGTAGATAGCAAGTTCGTTGGCTTTACTGGAAGCTTGCTCATCAGGGATGATAGGTGGCAAGGGTTTTGTAAGAGATGATACGATTGAGAATAAAGCTTTAGGGTCGAATGAGAAGTTGTGGATTTTTTTGGCAAAGAAGTCTTTTTTGGCTTTGAGAATGGCAGTCCTGTATGCAGTGAGGTGGGCTTTGTAGATTAAAAGTGAGTCGGTAGATGGGGTCTTGCGCCATTTGAGCTCTTTGTTATGGAGTTTTTGCTTGATGTTTTTAAGATCCGGGGTGTACCACGGATTTCTGTTGGCTTGGGGTGGCTTTAAGGATTTAGTAATGGTTGGGCAGGATTGATCGGCTACCTCGCTGGTTATCTTGATCCATGAGTTGATGGCCGAGGATGCGTCAGAGAGATCAAGTCACTCCAGCTCTTTTGAAAGCAGATTGCTGAGGAGATCTGTGGAGCACAGTTTCCTGTATTGTAATGTGGTTGTGGGGGGAACAGGTCTCGGGTGGTCAATAATTCGGAGTTCAGTGGAGATAATATGGTGATCTGACCATGGAATTGGGACACAAGAAGGTACGGCGGCAGATGATAGACCATCATTGAGGCTTTATGCGTGGGACCATTAACAATCTGGCTGAAGCCCAAGTGGTTAAGAGCTGTAAGATGTCACAGTTATGGGATAGTGGAAAAGTGTCCACATGGAGATTAAAATCTCCTAATAATCCTAATAATTCATACAATGCTGCTGCTTGATCGTGCTTTGCTTTTGGACTTGGTCATAGAAGCAGTCCTGCACTTTTTTCCTAATATCTGCGTATCAGTAACTTGGGCATCTCCTTCTCTTCAGTCATCTGTGGATTGGGCCTTGCCAGTGGTCTGGGGCCCCTTCATACTCTTTTTCTGATGTGTGCTAGGCTGCTGCCCCTCTAAACCACCACCCACAGAGAATTTATTTTAATGCTTGGCAGACATGCCAAACACATTTTAAGTTAACATGTTGGATCTGGTAATAACTTATACACTTTTTGCTGGATTAAATGGAAGTTTTAGCTCTTCAGAATAATTAGTACATCTGAATTAGTCTGACAACTGAACTTTGAACCTTTTCCCTTCTGTTAAGAGTTGGCAAGACCTCAGCATCTGGATCTGGTTCATTTCATCTGGACATTAAGCCAAGAGCAAAGTTGAACCAGGACTGCTTAGCTGTGCAGTATTTCCATTCTCCCCCACCCTCCCCAATTTCATCATGGGAGGGGGGAAAGCTGCCTGGGGGTGTCCGGTCCAAGGGGGCTTCATCAGCAGAGCTGCTTTTAACTGTGGGCATAGCAGGGGCCCCATTGCATAAGCACACAGAGCTCTGCCCTGATGACCGTCTTGGCCAGTGCTCTGGACCTCAAGCAGTAAAGACGAGCCCTCTACTTCCTGCTTCAGCCCTTTCCCTGCCAGGCAGCATGCAAGGAACAGGAGAGGAGAGTGGAGTGTGAGCTGAAGCAGACCGAGCACAGAACAAAGCAAAGATGAGCCCTCTACTTCCTACTGTAATTTAGCCCCTACCAGGGGCGGATTGTGGGAAAATAGTGGCCCGGGGGATTTTTCTCCATACTGGCCCATGGGTACCCAATTACATATACAATTTGGTGAGTCACCAAATACAGAATAAAGGGACCATAAAATATACACAGAAATGCACAGACAAACTGAACTGGAAATCACAACAAGTTAGGCTGTATGTAATGCAGCAATGGAAAAACATAAAATACCATCATTCCTCATAAAACATCAAACAATAAAATCAAGAACTATAAAACATCACAATAGGAAAATCATACTAAAAATATATATTTCGAAACTGCTGATGAATGGAACCTCCAGTAATTTAACTCAGGGAAATTTTCAAAAATTTGTATATAACACCAATAAAATATTTCAAAAAGAGCAGACTTCAAATCATATTCAATAATTAAAACTAATAAGGATTTTAAAAAGCCCCTGCTGTCCCCTTCTGTGGGAGCTCTTGATTTCCAGTCACCCTGATATTATCGAGGATTAAGAGGTTATCCTCTCTCTCTCACACATACTCACATGTCCATTTTCTCTCACACATACACTGTCACAATCATTCATGCTCTTATATCCACCATAACCTCTTGCTCTCACTGACACTGACACACTCTCAGGCTCTAAGACACTCTCTCCCCCTCCACACACAAACTCTTACTCCCTTGGATTTTCTCATACACACTCATGTTCTCACACTTACTGGCTCCCTTACATACACACAAACACATACACCCAGGCAAGCTCCCAGTCATTCTCACACACACACATTGACCCCCAGGCAGGCTCCCATTCATTTTCACACCACTCCCTCCCCATCCCCCAGGCAGGCACCAATTCATTCTCACACACACAGACCCCCAGGCAGGCACCCATGCATTCGCACACATACACACCCAGGCAGAGTCCCATTCACACACATGCCACACACTAAATGCAGACCTCCCTCTCTTTTGCCAGAAACCCCGGAATCTCTCTCACTCCTCTGCTGCCACTGTCACTGCTGCCACATGGCTATCGGGGAGATGCCGATTGCTGCTACTAACACAAGCCCATTCTGCTGCCTCCTCTGTGCAGGCCCCGTGGGCTTCCACTTTCTCCATGCTGATCTCGTACATTGTGAGATCCGCATAGAGAAAGTGCTATTCTTGCACATTCCCAAAGATTACATGTGCCAATCACTAAAAAGAAATTTATTTATTTTTTACCTTTGCTGTCTGATCTTAGTTTTCTAATTGGTTGGTCACAGGCTTTTTTTTCCCACCTTCCCTTTCTTATTTATTTATTTATTTATTTTGCCAATTCCTTTTATATTGTCTTTTTTTCTGTTTCTTTTCTCTCTATCTTCTTCCCTCAAACACACAGTCAGGTTCTCATTCTCACATGCATTTCTCTCTCTCACACACACAGGCTCTCTCTCATACAATCATTCATACACACAGTCTCTCACTCCCACATGCTGTCTTGCTCAAGCACAGGCTCTCACTCTCACATGCTCTGTCTCATACAATCATTCATACCCACAGTCTCTCTCTTGCACATGCTGTCTGACTCTCACACACACAGGCACTTTCTCTCACTCCCATAAGAACATAAGAACATGCCATACTGGGTCAGACCAAAGGTCCATCAAGCCCAGCATCCTGTTTCCAACAGTGGCCAGTCCAGGCCATAAGAACCTGGCAAGTACCCTTTCTCAAGCACAGGCTCTCGCTGTCACATGCTCTCACTGTCACATGCTGTCTCTCTCACACACACAGAGGCTCTCACATGCTGTCTCTGCAAACATTCAGGTCCTCACTCTCCCACACAAACTCTCAACTCATCTCATACACGCACACACACACCCCCTCTACAGACCCTCAGCCTCGCTCTCACGTCTGGGCCTCCTCTTCGCGGGTCGCCGCAGGATGGGCTCTGCAGCGGCCCTGATCTCGGGCTGCGGCGGCCCTGCTACCGGGCCTCTTCTTCTTGGGCCGCTGCGACTTGGGATTCGCGGCGGCCCGTAAGCGCTACTCCTCTTCTGCACGCGCTGATGCTCCTCCTCCTTCCTGCCCACGCGGCTCTGGCAACATTTACTTCCAGGGCAGCACAGGCAAGAAGGAGGAGGAGCATCAGCGCGATTAAGTGTGATCTTTTTCTTTGGGCCATGGTGACATGAGCCTCACCACGGCCCTGCCGATCTGACTGTCTCAGTGCCGCATGAGCCTTCCTGCGCCCGGGGGCATTGGCTCCCCTCGGGATACCACTGCTCGCGGCGCCCCATGCCTAGTGCTTCCACCGGCCCTGCCCGCAGGTTTCTCTTCGGGCCGCAGCGCCAGCAGACCCTCTTCTTGTCTTTGGCTGGGAAGTTTAAAAAAAAAAAAAATCACGTGATGGGAGCGACCGGCCCCCCCCCGGGGGAAGCCCGATCCCCCGATAGGCCAATCCACCCCTGGCCCCTACTCTCCTCTCATTCTCGTCTCCTCTCCTATCCTCAGGGAACAGGGAAGAAGAGGGGAGGGGTGTGTGTTTGTTTGTGAAGCTGGAGTGCACAGCCAAAGAAAGAAGATTTCAGTTTTTGTATGCATATTTCTCTTTCTAGTTTGTGATCTCTTATTCTGTATTTGGGGAAGGTCCGCATTCTCAGGGCCAGTGCATTAGGTGTCCTAGATGAAATTTACACCCTCCACAAACACAATTACAAATTATGCATCTGTAATAATTTAACATGAAAAAGAACATTCAAAGCACATTCTTCTGAGGTAAAAATATCATTTACAACATGTATATTATATTTACATGCACTGCTGTAGTGCCAACCCGAAAACCCTGCAAGAAAAAGTAAAAAGGACGCTTGTATTGGCATTGTAATGTTTGTTGGGTATGTGCCTGGCCTTCAGAAAGCCAGAAATAAACTGTATTACGATTTCAATATAATAAACCTCCCATACCAAAACAGCACTAATTACCAGCACTGAAATAGTAACAAACCTATGTATCATAAAGCAACACTGCAAATATTATGCCAGGCCCTAAAACACCAATATACCTCCTATTAGGAAAATAGAACAAGCCAGGTTGTTATAGATCCCTGCACAAAAACTACAAGCTAGAATACCTCACCTCGGTCACACATGAGGAACACAGCCAGACCCTCACCAAATACAAAATAAAGATACCATAAACTCTAAATAGAAATGTGCAGACAAAAACTGAACTGGAAGCCACATGAATACAGACTCTGTATGTAGTGCAACAATGGAAAAACAGAAACATCACATTTCGTCATAAGACAAACACAATCATGATATATAAATTATCAATAGCGTAAAACCATACTAATAAAAAGAATACATATTTAATAACAGCTGATGAATAGAATATCCACTAATTTAAAAATTATACACATTTTTCAAATACCAATAAATTATTTAAACACAGCAGGCACATCAAACAGCCCCCAATAATTAAAATTAATAAAGATTTTAAAACTCCCCTGCTGGCCATACCTGCTGGGATTTCTTAATTTCCAGATGCCCTGAGATTGTTGTGGATTAGCAGAGGGAGAGGAGAGGGGTTGTTTCTCTCAAGCTATATCCTCTCTCTCTCTCTTATGTACACATATACACAGACATGCCCTCTCTTTTATACATGCACACATACACACAAACATGCTTTCTCATACACACTCACTCTTTCGTTCATACATGCACAGACATGCCTTGTCTCTCATACATGCACATACACAGTCATACCTTCTCCTTCATACATGCACACACGTAGTCATACCCTCTCTCTGATACATACACACATACATGCTTTCTTTCATACATTCACACATACATGCTTTCTCTCACACACACACAAGCACACACACACACACACACACACACACGGACATGCTCTCTGCCCCTCCCCTGGCAGCACAAGGCTAACAGCAACAGTCTCCTCCTTCAGCCCCCATGGCCCACGCTGCTCTTTCTCTTCAGGCCTGCGAGGACTGACACTTCTTTGTCTCCTGTGGCCCATTCTGCTCCTCTTCCTACAGCTGAGGAATTGGGGCTCCTGTTATTCCTTTTGAAGTAGGCGGGACCACGCTGCTCTGCTGCCGCTGCTAGTTCCTGCCCCGGGCTGCACAGCTGCTCCTTGCTCCTTCTCAGAAGCGTTCCTAGAGTATTTGGCACCTGGGGCAGATATTTCTTTTGCACCCCTCCCTCCCCCCCCAATATATCATTTTAAAATTTCCTAAACATCAGTAAAATATTTCAAAACAGCAGACACATCAAATAACACACAATAATTAAAACTAATAAGGATTTTTAAAATCTCCCGCTCTCCATATCTGTCATCCTAAAATTGTTGTAGACTGGGGGCACACATGCACACTCACACACACAGACACACACACAATATGCTCCCTCACTCTCATACACACCCACACACATACATGCTTGGTGAGAGACAGAGGGAGCATGGGTTTGTGTGAGAGACACAAACACACACACACACCTTCATATACACACACACACACACACACACACTCATACAGACACACACACACACACACACCCTCATACACACACACAAACACACACACACACACACACCCTCATACACACACAAACACACCCTCATACACACACACAAACACACCCTTATACATACACACACACACACACACACACACACACCCTCATACACACACAAACACACCCTCATACACACACACACACACTCATACACTCATACACACACACACCCTCATACACACACACAAACACACCCTCATACATACACACACCCACACACACACAAACACCCTCATACACACACAAACACACCCTCATACACACACACACACACTCATACACTCATACACACACACACTCATATACACACACACACACACACACAGACACCCTCATACACACACACAAACACACCCTCATACACACACACACTCATACACTCATACACACACACACACCCCCTCATACACACACACACAAACACACCCTCATACACTGGCACTTATTCTCACAGGGCCAGTCTCTCCCTTCTTTGGCTGTAGGCAGCATCTCAGAGCCTCTTCTTTTGCCACCGGCTCCGGGAGCGCCGGCGGCAATGCTGGGTCTGTTCTTCTGCCACCGGTTCCCGAAGCTCCAGCAAATGCTGGGGGCGCCGGCCTGAACCATAACCTACATATTTCAAAAGTTTTTATTACAAGTAAAATTGCTTTATTAATAGCATAAACATGCTCTTAAACCAGCCACCCACATTAATTAAAATTATGTTCAACATTCAGGGTAGTATTTTGTTTCACTTGTGTATTCTATAATTCACTGTTTCCCAACCAGTGTGCCCGACTTGAAAAGTCACCACTGGCTGATACTCAGGTTTAGACCAGCACCTTGCAGCAACATGAGACACCAACAGAGGCTCATAAACTCATAGGATCTCCTTTCTGAGAGCAAGTGTAATCATGCATGCCTCTTCTTCTTAGCGCCAGCATGAGCCCAGGGGTGATGACGGTTAACAGGCAGCATGCAGGGTCCAGAGAGTTGGGACCCGCCCCATCTTTCGAGTCCATCCAGTCTCCGTCTTCTCCCCAGACTGAGTGGATGGGGAAAGTGTTGCCTGAACACTGGATGTGACTCAAGCTAAGTTTTTGGAGTAGCAACAGTGGTGGAAGTCTGACGGCCACATGCGGCAGCTCAGGCAACTCCCTGATCCGGCAGCCAATGCTACACTCACTGACATCTCCTTCTCCTGAGCTTGTATATAAGGTGGGCTGCTCCATTATGACAGGTTCATGATTATCTTTGCCCCTGCCTCCTCTTCCTTAGTGCTTCCCTAGCTCTTCTCGTGACAATGTGAGTCCTCTTGATGTCTGCACTGCCTGCTCCTTGGAGGCTGGTGTGCCACTCAACATTTTTGTTAATGTAGGTGTGCCTTGAGGGTGAAAAGGTAGAGAAACACTACTATAATTTATATATGCCGTATACGGCAGGGTGCCAGTATAGTCATTTTTGCTATATGTATAATCTATATATACATATAGATATATATAAAAAACAAAGTTTAATATTTAAAAGTATGACATCTAATTATGTGATTTTACAGTATTGTTCTGGGAAGGGTGGTGGTAGGGATATAATGATTGTTGGGTTTAATTATCAAAATCTCAGGGGGAGGTCTATGGGTCTGAAAGTTAAGAGCGAAAAGTGGAATATAAAAATCTAAATAAATAAATAAAATAAAGGTGGGGGGGGGGGGGGGGGGGGGGGAGAGGAAGAGGGGCTTGTGAGGGTGAAGCTTCTCTTAGGGCAGTGGTTCCCAGACCTGTCCTGGGGGACTCCAGGCCAGTCAGGTTTTCAGGATATTCACTTGTGTGAGAGAGATGCAGAGGCTGTCTCAGGGCCTACGAGTGCATTCTGGCTCACAGGCTCTGTGCTGACTTAATTTAGAGCGCCTGCAGCTATTGCCACCGCACAGAGGTTTACAGCATTGCAGCCTGAGGAGCGTGAGAGGGAGGAGAGAAAAAGGAGACTGTTGTGGGGCAGGGGGTGAAGTGGGGGAGAGTCGGAGAAGGGAGTGCTGCTGGGAAGGAGGTTGGGGGCAGAAACAGAGGGGGCTGCTGCTTCTGGGCAGAGGGCTGAGAAAAGGGGGAACGGAGGGAACTGCTGGGAAAGGGAAGGAGGGGGGGTCTTCTGTTGGTAACCAGGTGGTTGGGAGAGAGAGAGAGGCTGTGGGGCAGAGAGTGAGGACAGGGAGCTGCTGCTGGGCATAGGGGTGAGGAGGAGAAAAGAGGGAAGCTGCAGAGGAAAGGGATGAGTGGCAGAGAGGGAGGAGCTGCTGTGGTGGGTGTGAGAGAGCGAAGGGCTGCTGCTAGACAAGGAGCAGAGGGGGAGAAAGAGGAGGATACAGGGCATGGAGTGGATGAGGGAGAGAAAGGGGGAGGCAGGGCAAGGAGTGGGTTGGGGAGAAAGAGAGGACTGTAAGGTAAGGAGTGGGTGGAGGAGAATGCAGGCCATCCTTAAAGGGCAAATTAGGGGTGACCGCTCTGGTTCCCACACTTTAGGAGGCCCCTCCCCTTTGTGACAGCCCCGCCCTCAACACTTTAATTTCCTGTCAGCTTGGGTGTGGAAGGGGAGCCGTGCATGTCAGAGTTCCAGGGTTTTGCTGCAGTTGATTTACCCTGGGCTTCGTCCTTCCTAAAGTCCGCCCTAAGGGCAAGAATTGGGTAGAGGAGAAAGAAGGGAATGCAGGGAAAGCAGTGGGGGGGGGGGGGGGGAGTAGAAAGATAGGGGGACGCAGGGCAAGGAGTAGAGTGGCGGAGAAAGATGGGATGCAGGAGAAGAGAAAGGGAGATACTGGGCAAGGGGAATGGGAAGAGAAAGAAAGAGGTGATGGGCAGGAGGTGCTTTGCTGGTGTTGCTGCCACAAAGAGGGTGTAATTCGGAATATCTGCCCTGGGGGCAGAAAAGGTTCATCTCGACCATGCCTCCCGCTTACTATCCCATGATATCCCACCTCCCCCTTCTCTACCACCACACTCTTTCCTCCAGTTCCCTCCCCGGGTGCTGATTTTGCTCTTTTTCACCTTCTCCCTCCCATTGGTGCCAAGTAGCACAGTTGACTACATCTGCGTTATCCAGCACTGACTGGACTTTTATGTTTACTTCTCCATGGCGCTGGTAGAAATCAGCCAACACTGTGGCAACAATTCAGATTGCTGGCACCACATAACTAAACCATATTGAACTGTGCAGTGTCAGGAACTGCAAGAGGAAAGGAAGTAAATGTCCTGGCGCTATTTCTTTTTAAATATAAACAGCGCCCCCCTGTGGCAGAGACCTTCTCCCGCTGTTGTGGCTGAGGCTGGTGGGGTGCTAAAAGTTGCTGTGTTGCAAGGCCTCTAGATGGAACCACGCAGGCTGTGCTGTTCGATGCCCTCTTCCCTACTGGGTCTCCTGCACAGGAATGGGGTCCAGAATCCACCCAGCAAAATCTTCAAGAGGCAGGGAGAAATTTAGGGAACCGTCCTGAGGGAGGATGTTACCTGAAGTACTCAGAAATAAACAATTCCTGATAAACAAGTTTAGTTTTACCAAAAGAAAAAGGATTAGAAGTAATCTTGTAATAAACAATACAAGTATTCAAGTTCTTTAGCAGGTGTCCTTTGGAATAATACTTCAAAAAGGTTTTGTTAATTGTAGACATTTTAGATAATCAGAAATTATATTTTCCAAATTTTTATTTGATGGTAGCACTGCTAAAACAATATTAATAATTCTATTCTCTTGTTTCCAGGAATCTTCTGCTGGATTCAACTCCAAGTCAGATAAGTATTACTTTTATAATTTGTCTTCACTTTACTCTGTTTAACCTTCAGATCTGTATCATAAGAATTTAAGTCTTGGTGGGTACTTTTTCTCTTTTTCCCAGGCTCTTCTAAAAAACAAGAACCCCTCTTATGGTATCTTTTTTTTCCCCTTTTCCTTTTTGTGTTTACTGTCCACTTTCAATGTTGTCTATTCCTTTGTGTTACTCTCCTATTGAGCTCAATTAGATTCTGCTAGTTTGCTAGTCTGGCCAGACCTAGGTTGTGATTTCCTTTTATAGGTGTATGCACACACTTATCTGGGAGCCAAGCATAGTCCATTGTGATGTAATTTCTTATGCGGTGATCTGTGGCACAGCAACTGTCTCCTCCAGGTATTGGGTCCTGACATCGCTGGTATCTGGTTTTCCTCCATTGGTGTCTCCCTCCAGATGGGTACCTACGTAGTACCTAACTATACCAACTCAAAAAAACAAGTTATCTTCTGCAAGTTAAAAGTCTTTCTGCTGTGGGTGTCCAGCGGTTTCGTGAAACTGTTTTATCTAACTAAAGAAAATGAATGATAATCAGGAAATTCCAGTCTTTAATTTCAGGGGAACAGCAATTTCTTTGCACACAAAACAAAATCCCACTCCCCTCTAATTAGAACAGGCAAAAAACAATTATCACATTCCCCTTCAGTTGCATCTACTATTAACTACTCTGACCCTCCTTTTCTTTGCCTTCAGGGCACAGGAATCTCTCTAGGATCTGGAATCAAATCTTCTCTTTTTTAAATTTCTCTCTTTCTTTCAAATCTCCCAGGGACACAGTAAAAGTGAGTAACAGCAGTGTTACTTGTTTCTGGCTGTTCCCTTTAGGTGCAGGTTAGCTCCACCTCAAATGCTTTTGGGGCTTGACGACCAGCAGTTCTGCCTTCTGCAAAAGCCTCCTCCTTCTACTTAATTCCCCATGTGGAAAATCACTTTCTCTCAAAGCAAACTTTTGCTCTACTGATGTCACTATAGAATAGTGCCTCTTTTAAAAATCTTTACTTTCCCTGGAACTGCCACTCTCAGCCTTCCTTCCTGGTGACAGGGCAGAAGTGTCAGCCACTTCTATTTAATTTTCCTTATATTTTAAAAATAACTGCACTGTCCCATAACAAGGTTCCTGAGGCTAGTCACCTTACTTTTTAGTGCTCCTATACTAGGCAAATTACTGACAAAAGACACGAGGCTAACCCCCATGCTTTTGAGCTGTACAATACATATACAGGGTGCCTGCAGGAAAACCTATTTAGACTGGTCACATAAACACACCAAACCAGCCTTGTACAAGTGATAGGGGCTAGTACTAGTCACCCCAACACTCAATCTGGTCCAAATATTTATTGTTCAACTATTTTTCCCGGGGGATATATAGACTTACTTACTGGGATTTATCTTTTTCTCCAGGACCTATTCTTAAATTGCTGAGCAGCAGTGTCTATTAGGGGTGTGCATTCGGATTGACCGCATTAGTAAAACGCAACTCATATTTTTTTTTTACTTAAAAAATTGATTCGACATAAACGATCAGATTTCCCACATATCGAACATAGATATGTTCGATATGTGGGAAATCGCGATTGTTGAGCCAAAATAAAAATATAAACCCCCTCACCCTCCTTAATCCCCCCCCCCCCCCCCCGACTTACCACAACTCCCTGGTGATGGAGCGAGGAGTGAGGACGCCATTTCTGCAATCCTTGGCGAGAAGCATGTGACGTCGGCGGCACGTCGAGTGACGCCGGCGTCACGTGATTCCCGGCAAGTTCGCGCCGGACGGCTCGTTCGGCCCAAAAGAACTTTTGGCCAGCTTGGGGGGGCCTCCTGACCCCCTCAAGCTGGCCAAAAGTTCTTTTTGGGCCGAACGAGCCGTCCGGCGCGAACGAGCCGGGAATCACGTGACGCCGACGTCATGTGATTCCCGGCAAGTTCGCGCCGGACGGCTCATTCGGCCCAAAAAGAACTTTTGGCCAGCTTGAGGGGGTCAGGAGGCCCCCCCAAGCTGGCCAAAAGTTCTTTTTGGGCCGAACGAGCCGTCCGGCGCGAACTTGCCGGGAATCACGTGACGTCGCGTCTGAGTGACACGGCGCCATGTGATTCCCGGCTCGTTCACGCCGGACGGCTCGTTCGGCCCAAAAAGAACTTTTGGCCAGCTTGGGGGGGTCAGGAGGCCCCCCCAAGCTGGCCAAAAGTTCTTTTTGGGCCGAACGAGCCATCCGGCGCGAACGAGCCGGGAATCATGTGACGCCGCGTCACTCGACGTGCCACCGACGTCACATGCTTCTCGCCAAGGATTGCAGAAATGACGTCCTCACTCCTCGCTCGATCACCAGGGAGTTGTGGTAAGTCTGGGGGGGGATTAAGGAGGGTGAGGGGGTTTAAATTTTTTTTTTGCACATATGTACATATACCCAACTCATTGGATTTTTTTTATGTCCATATTGGCCGCAAGTGGGACCCCCTTTCGGACATAAAAAATATGAACATAAAATTTTGCTCTGCACATCCCTAGTGTCTATCCCAGCATCCCTTGCTGCTATCCCTGCTATAATCTGTAGGGATGTGTATTCATTTAAAATGAAAGAGCAAAACACAATGAATAAGGCAAATTCATTTTATTCGGGGGGGCCCCAAACCAATTCAGGGCCTCTCTGAATGAAACAAACCTTATTCATTCACTTTGTTTTAAACTAATGCATTGGATCTAGACCTAGGCCTGAAGCTGGGGCCTCATCTAGGGCCAAGGCCTAAAGCAGGAGCCACAGCCTAGGCCTGAGTGAGACTGGTGCCTCGGCCTAGGCCCAAAGCCAGTGCCTCCTTTAGGGCCTAGGCTGAGATCCAAAGCAGGGACCGCAACCTAGGCCTGAGCGCAAGGCTGGGGTCTCAGCAGAGCCATAGGCTGACCCCAGGGCTCTTGGCTGAAAACCCTGAAAAGTAAAAAATAATAAAAATGTACTTGAACCGTTGGGTATCCGATGAATGCCGGATCCTGATGCAGGAGCCTCAGCCTGGTCCCAGGCCTGATGCTGCGATCCTACCTGGAGACCAGATCTTAACGCAAGGTCCTTGGCCTAGGCCGGATACTGAGCCCAGGCCTGATACCACAACCTGATCCAGATGCTAGGTCCAGATGCTGGAGCCTCGGTATGGAGCCAGGCCTGATTTTGTGACCCAACCCTGAGGCCATGTCCTGATGCCAGGGCCTTGGCCTAGGCCAGTGCCCTAGTTCAGGCCCAATGCCGCAACCTGAACTGGAGGCTGGATCCCGATGCTGGGGCCTTGGCATGGAGCAAGGCCTGATGCCGTGACCTATCTCAGAGGTTGGGTCCCGATGCCTGGGCTTTGGCCTAGGCTGGAGCCCGAGCCCAGGCCCGATGCTGCAAACCTGGCCTAATGCATTCACCCCAGCGGATGGCACTTCCCGCTGGGGTGAATGCACCGTATATCAAAATGACGCCTTCTGCTGGGGTGAATGCACCGTATATCAAAATGACGCCTTCTGCTGGGGTGAATGCACCGTATATCAAAATGACGCCTTCTGCTGGGGTGAATGCACTGGAGTTAACTTTGGCCTGACCCCAGTTAATGCCATCATTTGGTATTAAAGATCCAAATAAGGAAAAGGAGCTCCCAGGCCTGGGCCTGACCCTGGCCGAGACCCAAGAATCAGGACCTGGCCTACTGGCTGAGGCCCCGGTGTCGAGCCTGGGTCTGGGCCTTGGCCCCGGTGTCAGAACCTGACCATGGCTCAGGTCATGGTATCTGGCCTGGCCTCGGGCTCTGCCCTAGGCCAAGGCCCCAGTTTCTGGACCCGGCCTCCGAGTTGGGTCATGGTGTTGGGGGTTGGGTCCAAGCCGAGGCCGAGGCATTGGATACCCGGCCTTCAGATTACATTGTGGCTTCAGGCCTGGGCTCGGGCTGAGGTCCTGGCTTTGGGACCCAGCTTCCAGGTCGGGTTGAGGCATCAGGCCAGGGTCTGGGCCGAGGTCCCAGCATCAGAACTTGGCCTCTGGGCTACAGCATCAGGCCTGGGTCTGGGCTTTGGCCTAGGCTGAGGCAATGGCCTGGAGTGGGCTGAGGCTGAGGTGACCTATTGGGGCCTCAGCCTATGCAACTCCTAGGCTTCAGTCTAGTCTTTGCTGGCAGAACACCACCATTTATTGCTTGATTTGTTTTTTTTTTTTACACAAATGAAATGATTCAAACAATCCATGAACCGAATTTCATGGGGGAAAAAACTCCCAAAAATGAATCGAATAATGAAAACAAGTTTTTTCCCCTGCACATCCCTAGTGCTCTGTGCTCCGATGTGCCTCTGTCACTCCCAGGGTAGCTTGTCATTGCTGCAAGAGCTCGGTAAGTGCCCTCTGCTTCTTGTCCTTTGCCCCTTTGCCTTTATTTTAATCTGTCTTAGTTTTGTTTTACTTTGATTTATTTTATTTTACTTTTGAGCCTACCCCTGCAGTGCTGATACAATCTGGCCCCTTTAAGAGTCCAGGATATGACATCATCATTGCTGGGCTGCTACAGTGAAGCTAAACCAGCAGGGACAGTACCAAAATAAAAGATCAGCATGCTCTCTCTGCCTAGTCCTGTTTCAGCAGCCCAGGTAACTTTTATTTAATATTTTTTTTTAATAATATGTTCACATTAATCTTGACACCAACGTTTTGAGCTCACAAAAATGTTTGGGTAAGACATAGAATAGGGCCAACCTCAGAGGACAGAGTGTGGTTTTATCTGCAGGACAGGGAAAGGATGAAAAGCACAATTTAAGAATGTAAGAAATATCATGCTGGGCCAGACCACAGGTCCATCAAACCCAGCATCCTGTCTCCTACAGTGGCCAATCTGGATCTTTAAGAAGTACCCAGCAGATTCAAAAGAAGAGATCCATTTCTTGCTGCTCTTTCCCAGGGAAAAACAATGGGTTTCCTTAAGATCTCCTGGCTAATAATTGTGAAATCCCACCTACAAAGGGAGACGGAGATTAAAGAGCATGCTATCATTTAAGTGAACTATAGCAGAGAAAAAAAAAGGACAATGCAGCTATGTAACATGAGCCGCCAGCCCAGGAAACCCAGAATGAGATTGAAAAGGAAGCCAGAACACTTACTGTAAAGGTGCTTAAATGTCATTAACTAGATGAGTCAGACACTCAAGTAGGAGATTTGCATGTCACAGTCCCCTGGACTCCTGTTGGTAACTTGCAGTGAAATATCACTTTAAATCAAAGGATAGCAAAATCCTAAATTACATAACTATGACTGGAAAAGTCCTATATTGGAGAATTCTGAATAAGAGAAGGATTTGTGAGAAAAATGCACTGAAAAACAATCCTAGGAAGCAAATTCTCACCCTGACTAACAAGGGGAATCAGACCCTTGGGTACACAGGTCTCAGACAACAGAAAAAAGAACAGGCAGGATGGAATGGTGCACACATATTCTTTTTTAATAGTCCTGCCTGGGTCTTGGCCTTTTGGCTGAGAGACAATGACCCATCCAGGCTGGGTAACAGTAAATAACTGGCCATGAGTTTAGTGGAGCTAAATTCACTGAAAGCTGAGACTGTGGAGGGCCTGAATCACTGAACGCTAAACAAGCCATGAGCCTTGTGAAACTGTAAACCCAAGCCAGGGAAAATCCTCCTACCAAGGGAGAAGTACTGAAGGACAGCGGCAGATCTGAAGGTGGAGCGGTCCCCAGGAGGAAAGGGATCCCAGCAGCAGATTGGGAGGTGACCATGGGTCCCTCTTTAGCAAAGGGACTCCAGTGGCTGATTGTGTGGTCCCCCAGGAGGATGTGGACACCAGTGGCAAATCAAGCAGTCCTCCAGGAGGGTGTGGAACCTAGCAGCAGGACAAGAGGCTCAGTTGGGTTCCCTAGGAGGTCGTGGACTCCAGCAGCATTCAGGAGACAGAGTTGGGTCCCCCAGGAGTGTGTGGCCCCAGCATCAGACCGGGCGGTGGAGTCAGGTCCCCAGGAGGGCATGGATCCCAGCGTTGGCATTTACCATTCAACGGAATGGAAGCAGCACTGAGGAGATGGCAGCATTTTAGATACAATGGATTTCCCCCCCCCCCCCCCCCCCCAGGCCAACACTGCCCACCAGCCCTGTTGCATATTTTCACATGGATGAGACTTGGGGAAAAAGGGGGAGGATAATAATAACACTTGATTAAGTGGGAACTCAAGAGGTCCCTTCTATTCTATATGGTGGTATACTGTTGGGGCCAACAACCCCAAATTGCCAAACATTAACTGTTCTTGCTATCTTGTAGAAATGTATATAGTTGTGTGGCCTGAGACTATTAACCAAGAGTAGATAAGTGTGCTGTTTGATATCCTATTAGTGATGTACATAGTCATGTAGAAATGAATATACTTATATAGTCTAATAAACCTGTATATATTTGTATATACTGCCAGCCTTATTCACAATCCCATTTGTTTTCCTGGGGTGAAGGGAGAGAAATCCCACCCACTAACACCTTCTTCCTCAGGTGGAAGCACCAGGGGCCAAGAAAGTGAGGACCAACAGAGTCTGCCCTAGGGGGTGCTTCCATCAGGTCAGTCCTGGACCCAGGAATGCCCCATGAGGTAAGCAGTCAAGAGGGCGTTACAATTGTTTATGGACTTTTCTTCCAGGAACTTGTCTGAACTCTAAATCCAACTATGCTAGATGCCTTGAACACATTCTCCAGCAACAGAGTCTGCAGTTTAAATGTGCGTTATATGAAAAAAATACTTTCTCCAGTTTGTCTTACATCTACTTACCCATTAGTTTCATGGAGTGTGCCTTCATCCTTGTACTATCTGAAAATGGAAATAATTGTTCCCTATTTATCTGTTCCACCCACTTATGAGTTTGCAAACTTATATCATGTTCCCTTTCAACCGTCACTTTTTCTACATAGAAGAGACCTATCCTGTTTAGACTTTCTTCATAAGGGAGAGATTTCATCCCCTGTATCATTTTTTTTGTCCTTTTCTGTACCTTTTTTATATCTGCTGTATCTTTTTTGAGATGTGGTGACCAGAACTGAACACATCACATCACAGATCTATACAGAGGCATTCTGATATTCTCCAGAGTGATAGGTAAGCCATTTCACACCTATGGCCACGTGAAAAAGTGCGCCCTCACCCTGAACACAGCATACAAAACCACGAGCTGGGAGACTCTGTTAAATGTACCAGGCTTTCATTTTTATTTTGATTTAGCAATTTCCTCCCGCTCCTTTGGGCTTCCATCCCAGTCAGAACCAGTACAGGGATCCTGGTGCTGTGAGCCTTTATTCACAACTACTAGGGATCATTTTTCCCTTATTTTATATCCTCTCCCAATTTATATTTATTACAGTCTTCGCCTTGGCAGTCCTAGGCTGCAGGCCGTGCACCTGGGCTCCCTTCAGATCCCTGCAATCCTGGGCCCCAAAACTAACCACTAGGTGTCACCCTTAGGCAAAGTGAAATCATGTACAGAAAGCCACTAAATAGAATCAAAATTAGTAAATGTCCAAATCACACGCTATAAAACAAGACCTACACATCTGATGGGAGAGTAGAAAGAAATAATTGATATATGTATGAAGAGTTTTCTCATAACTCTTTCACAACTTTAAGTTCATTAGGTGAATTTGTGAATCATCGTTGTATCCCCTACAAATGAGTGAAAATGTTTTTTTTTCTTTTTCATCGATACAAACTCATCATCATGTCCCCATTTACATAGAAGTAAATTTATTTTTTGCAAATAAACACTATTTGACTTATCTTCACTTTTTTTCAGAAAGGGGGCCATCTCCGCAGTGAAAACCAGTATTTAATGCTCAGTATGGGGTGTGTATTGAAATGACCCAAGGTTTGACCCAAGAATCTTCTGCATGGCAGTGCACAGCACTTCCCAACTCAGCCACTGGGCCAACCCTGGATTTCTTTTTATTTAAACCATTACACTGTTCTTATTTATAATCTGTAAGTGTGATCTGGGTCCCAAATGTGTCACCCTTTGGGATCCTTAACCTCTATTAGAATTGATCATTAACCTCTATCCAACTGATTAGTAATTCCTTTTTATTTAAAAATGTATTACTTGCTTCCTCAAACTTTTGAAGCAAAGTACAATACCTCATCTATCAATACATAAAACAAAATAAATAGCACAGCAAATTACAGATAATAAAACCACCCAACCCATACAACTAAAAACTTGCCCTCAGTTAAACAATAGGAGTTGAAAAAGGAGTGTGTGCTTTTAAACCAGTGTTAATTACATTCACTATGTTATATCTGTCTAAGACTTAATTTCAGTAATCCGCTTTGAGGCCAAACCCGGCAAAAAGCAGAATATCAAATGTTAGTAAATAAATAAATAAATAATGATGATGTCAACCACAGACCCTCAACAAATGTAGCATAAGTGAACATAAGTTAGAAATATGCAGACAAAAACTGAACTGTAAAACTCAGGAAGCCAAGCTCTGCATCCCATGTAACACCAGTGAAAGAGAAACAGAAATGCATTTTCTTTCTATATTGTGCAAAATAGAGATATCATGAGCTGTACATTCCCAAAGTTTATATATTCCATTCACTAAACTAAAAATAAAATGCTTTTTTTCTACCTTTGCTATCTGGACATTTTATTTTTCTAATCACTTTCAGCCTCATCTTTTTTTCCTGCTTTCCACTTGTTGGTCTCCTATCTCCTGTCTCAGGGTCTCTTGTTCATTTTCTGTTTTATCTCTTTCCACTTGTCTTCTTCAGTTCCTCCCCTAAGTCTCTGTTTAATATTAATCTTTCCCTCTTCTTCTCCTTTTTCTCCATTTCTCTTTATCTCTGCCTTTATCATCTAGATTTTGCCTCCCCCTCTCTCCCTCCGGTTTTCTGTGCCAATCCTACACATCCTCAATTCTTCCCTGTATTTCCCACTCTCAGTCCTCCATTTCCCTCTCATTGAGTTATTCCTTTTACTATCTCCAGCTGTCTGGCCCCCTTATCCTTCCCTTCAACAGCTGCATCCTGCCCACTCCCCCCATCCCTCCAGACTACCTCATTTCACCCTTGCCTCTGACTTCTAGCACTGGAAGCTTAAACTACCCGTAGTGTACACTTTCAGTGCCAAGAGTTGGATTGCCAGTAATGGGTGAGTTGAGACCTCGCTCCTGGAAGGGGCTTTTTTTTTTGTATGGGGTGAGATAAGGAGGGGGTCTGGAGAGATGGGGGTGTGTGTGGGCAGGACTACTCATACTGCGGGTGAGTGGGAGGGATTGGGGAAGGGAAGGGCAGTGCTATCTGATGTATGTTACCAGGAATGTTGGGGAGGGGGGTGCTGAGAGACCCGTATAAGGAGAGGTTTGGGATTAGGGGGTACACGGTCCAAGAGACCCATATCTAAAATTTGGGGATCAGGCGGGGAAGAGGAGAGCTGCTGGCCCCGTTTGTTTATTTTTAGTTTCTTCGCTGATAGCACTACTTACCCGGATATCTTTTAAAGATATCCGAGTAAGTAGGGAGATACGTGTCCACACAAGGCCGATTAACTTTAGACCTGCTGTATACCTGATATTATTCGGTTAGGTTAGCTGGATATCTCAGCCTCTCCCTGGAACGCTCCTGAATCGCCCCTTTTTTATGCAGCTAAATTATAGCCGGATAAGTAGTTATCCGGCTATAATTTAGCTGGATATGTGGCTGAATATGGCACTTGTGCCATTTAGATGGATAACTTTGGAGTCATCCGTCTAAGTGGCTTTTGAATATGGACCTCGTTGTTATCAGTAATTTTATTATGGATTTTACAGTGATTGATTTTGATTGTTAATATTACTACCATTAACATAAGGCTTGGGGGGTAACCTGCTCGGATAGGCAGTTACTACCATAAGAAACTTGCTGGGCAGATTGGATGGACCATGTGGACCTTTTCTGCCATTGTTACTATGCTACTGTGTTATTATGTTTTGACTGTGGGAAGCAAGGACATTTGGCCAAACATTGCCAATATCAAGGAACTGAGGCCATGGACGTCAATCTGGTAACTCAGTCAACACCAGAGGCTAATACTTGCTTTGACAAGAGAGGGTCTTCAAAACAGGGATGATTGAAGAAATGGAGAAAAAAAGAGAATTTCAGAGGTATCCACCCCCCTGACTAGCAGGGATCTGGACACTTTTTCCTTTTACTCATTTTGTGCCGTGAATGGACATGAGGAAGAGTGTTACCCCTATGACAAAGAAGAAAATGAAGAACCCTTGGTAGGACAAGCATTGCGGCCATGTTCCTTATGTTAAATTGTCGACTGTGCTGACGAAGACTGTTTACGGATGGGGAACATAGAATGGGAATGCAAGCAGAGAGAACAGAGAGCAGCTCAAGAGAGAATGCAGGCGCCTGAAGGAAGGGAGTATTGAACCTTTTGTAGGCACTGTCAAAATCAAAAAGTAACAAATCCCACAGACATGCTCCCATCACAGAGCTAGAGAGCACACATTGTCCTCAATGGGAGAATGAAGAGAGGGAGCAAGAATGGGCAAATACTTTTGTAAAAATGCAAAGCTGTAACTTGGTGGATGGACCATGTAGGGAACTTTCAGACTTTGTGATTTCAGTGGAGCTGAATGAGGTGCCCACCCAGGCCCTAGTGGATTCAGAATGCAGAAAGACCCTCGTACGTAAATACTTAGCTCAGAGAGGACGGATTCATTACAAGAGGAATGTGACACTCACCTGTGTACATGGCGACCAGCAGCAGTACCCAACTCTGGCAGGGCAAACTATCATGGACGTGGGAATACTTCTGAGCTGCCATATCCGGTTGTTTTAGGGCACAGTTGTCCCCAGTTTAAAAACCTGTGGGGTCAGCTTGTCATCAGGGATCCCACAGCACTGTTGCCAAAGGGAAATGGGGTATTCCAGACACCCAGTAAACAAAGTAAAGGAAAGTACTGGGACAAACAAGGAATAACACGGTACTTGCGAAACCCTTGAATGGTTTCCCAAATGGAATGGAGAGAGGAAACTTCAGACTGGTTAAACAACTGCAGCATTGGGCTAGGAAGGAAGAGAGGAATGGGAGTTTTCTTAGGAGTATACTCCTAGTAAGGGCAAGTTTGAGTTAAGGGAGAGGATGGATTATGTGAAGGAGTATATAGTAGAAAACCCCCAAACACCTTAAAGGACCGGATGCAGAAATCTGGCCTGGTCCATCTTAAGCCTAAGATAGCAAGGAATCCTGGTCCGGGCAGGGGTCCCTGGGAAGGTGTATAACTAGCCAGGCTCAGGAAGGAACAGGAGCCCCAGGGGAGAAAAGAAAGCCTAGAGAAAGAGAGTACTACTGAACTGTAAATTGTAGTACTGCATTTGAGTTGTTGACCTGCGAAGAATGGCAGAGCTGCTTTTGTTTGTTTTCTTGTCATTAATAAAGAACTTTATGTAAGATTTCTGCCAGCCTGAATCTGTCCTCTGGCTCCCCTAAGACATTCATTCCTGCAGCCCTCAAGATCAAACTGCTGTGGGAGTGGGATTTTGGAAATGGGGCAGCCAGGGTCTGTTCAAAAATGTATTTGCAATATTTGTGCTCTCTTTGACTTTGAAGTCTGAGTCAGACTGAGTGTGTATCAGGACCTTAATTTCCCCTTTGGGATTAACATCTATAACCCCTTCTATGACCTCTATGTCTTTCAGACTCCACTCAGCACACGGAGCAATGTGGCCATCGGTACCCTTAGGTGGTTTAACTTTTATACCTGTTCGAACTAGCTCCTGGGCAGATATTCAAAAGGCATTTTAGACGGATAACAGGAAAGTTATCCATCTAAATGACTTAGCCGCATTTTTTAAAGGCTTACCTGGCTAACTTCTTGCCAGATATATCTGGCTAGAATCTAGCCGAGTAAATCCGGGCATTCCTAGGAGGAGCTGAGTTAACCAGTTAGCTTAACCAGCTAACTCTAGACGTGCCATAGAGCAGGTCTAAAGTTAGCCGGATACCGCATATCCAGCTAACTGTAACTTATCCAAGTATATTCAGCACTATGGCTGCATCACTAAATATCACGGTTAAGTTTGCCGGATATGGGTAGCTGGCTAACCTAACCAGCCACTTTGCAGCCGAATATTTACCCCCATGTGTCCAAGGGGTAATTTACAGTGGGACTAGGTTGTGCAAGGCCACTCCCCAGGTGCATGGGCTTGTGCAAGGGGGAATGATGGCATGAGGGTGACTTTTCCACATTTCTGGGACCTCTGTCTATAGGATTATGGGTTGCGCCACTGGCTTGTCATTTGGCTCCTGCAATGCTGCTCACAGATTGTAAGTCCTGTTTTTTTACTGAGTGACCAGTGAAATGAGATACATTGTCTGACTTCTATCTGGCATGCAGTAAGGTGAGATAATAATCTCCAAAGCTTTTATGGTATTTTGCTGAGTTGTTTGTTTGCATGGCTAAGCAAACGAGTAGTCTGAAAAGGTGTCCACCAGAGTTACTGCATAGGCCTAGACCTGTGCAACCTATCTGCCCAACCTGTGCTCATGGTTTGCCTCTCTTGATATGCAGAGCCAGTGCTAGCATTTTTGTTACCCTGTGTGATCAATTACCGTGTTGCACCCCCCCCCCCCCCCTTCCCTTCCTCCCTGGTTCTATTATTTTTTAACACTTGAATTGTGCTTTTTTTCCCCAGTAACCAACACACAGTAGAAATTGTTAGTCACATTGTGTCCCAGGCCCCTTGCCCCCACTGAAAAAAGCCCTCTGGCAATCCCCAGGTACTCCTGCCCTACCTGTTGGAATGTAAAAATGGCGCTAGACATCCCTGTAATCTGCACTGTTTTATTGTACAGAAGCACATGCACTGCTATGGTGCCAAGCAGAAAACCCTGCAAAAATATTTACTTGAAACCCATATGGTATTGAGTCTATTGTAACGCATGTTGGGTGTGACACCCACCCATTACCTCGTTAGCTTTCTCAGTCATACACACACATACTCCTCCTTCATTCTCTCTCAGTTATACACTACCATGCTCGTTCACTCTCGCAATCATATGTAACTGTTGTGTCCGTCGGTTCCCGACGCCCTCTCTCCGCCCTCCTTACCTCTTTGGCTCCTCCCTCTTCGCCCGCGGGAAGTTTGGCTGCTGCGGCGTCCTTCTGCCGAAGTCCTCCGGCGTCCCCGGACTGGCTAGACGCTGCAACCCGCCATGTTTCCTGGAGGCCGAGGGGCGAGCGCGCGGTGCGGCCCCAATTGAAGTAACTGCGATGGCGCGAACCTCATGGGCGTCCCCCTGAGATGACGTCACCCGCGACGGATATATAAGGTCTTAGAATTTGCTAACAGTTTGAGTTAGCAGGGGTTGGGTTTCTCTACCTAAGCTACTCTGCCTCCTGGACTTACCAGGGGTACCCGCTCCTCGGGGGGCCTCGCTCTCTTCTTTGTTTTTCAGGTGACAGTGTGGAACCGGTACTCACTCCTCGAGGGCCCTCGTTCCCAGACTTGCTCCGTATTCTCTTCTGCCTGGAAGTCATCACTGCCAACTACATCAGTGAGTTACCATCGCTCTCTCAGAGCTTTCCCTGGAACCAGGTACTCGCTCCTCGAGGGCCTATACATTCCAGCTCCTGGGCTTCTATGAGACATTGTGAGAGTGTTACCATCAGGTTCGGTACATGAACTCTGCATACCCTGCCTACTCACTATATTTCAGTTTCTCTACAGCTCAGCCTCTAGGGATCGCTGTTCCAGTATCTGAGGGACTACAGCCCAGCCAGGCATTCCAGCTCGCTACTGCCACCTCTGGTGGTTCAGTATACTGTCTAATAAAAGAACTAGTGTGTGTCTGTCTCCTAACTCTGAGTCTGACCGGTGGTCCCTCTTGGGATCTTCCCCCAGGGAAGTGGTCATCTGCCACTGGTCCAAGGATCCACCCACAACTCTCCTAAATACCAACAGTAACCCTGTGCTACAATTCCCCCACCTCTCCTATTTGGTCTGTCAGTCTGAATAAACTGGTAACCTACCAGGCAGCTTCAGAGTGCCAGCTTTCCGACGGTAAAACTAAATCCAGATTATTATTTTGCAATAAGTCAAGAACAATATCAACCTTGTTTCTTACAGAACAGATGTTAATATAAGAAATTGACAAAGAAAAAGAAACTGAAACTAGTCCCTTTGGAACATTAACATCAAAAGGAAAACATGGTGGAACTCAGAGCACAACAGATCGAGGAGACAAAGGTGAGTGTCTTGATAAAGTAGCCCATTATAATGGCCATTACCATAAACAATGGGAATTTGGTACATAAACTGAGCCATAAAAATTAGTAGATTCAATAAGCCAAAAATATTCAATCAGCCACAGGGCCAACCAAAGGGCCCAGCGAAGGGTAGGCAAAGGGACAATGCCCTTTGCTGTTGCCCTTCGCTGGCAGCCTGTCTCTTTTGGCTGCCTGGAGGTGTTGCTTCGAAGATGTCAGCGTGGTGGGCAGAGTTTCCAACTCCGCCTCCCAAAGAGTTCAGTAACCAGTGCTGAAGAAGCAGGCACTTCTAAAGTGCGTTGTAGAAAGATTTTAGCAGCAAATGGCAGCAGGTGAAGCACATTCAAAAATTGGAGAGCAAGTCCCTTCCCCAAAGGGCTGACACAGTTCAGCTATACTGCATAATTTTCCGTTCTTCTTGGCCTTTGATTCAAGCCAGGTCATCTCTTTGACAGAAGAATTATCTCTTTGTGGAGTACCTTCTACCCTCATCCAGAGGGGAAACCCAATCTTTACTCTCCCCTGGAGGGCAAGCAAAATCATCTGTTTAGCTGGAACTTTATCAAACTGTCAGGATGTCTCCTGAAAGAAAACACATGACAAACAACAAAAGAGAAGCAAAATAAAGTTCCTTCTGTAGAACAGGAACAGTCTTTCAAAGTTGTCTTTCCCCCCACCTCAAAGGGTTATCAAATCTTCGCTGGGGGCATCTTCTTTCCTGGAATCCTGTGGGGGCTCGTAAATGCTCAGGACTTGGCTTCTTAATTGTTATCCCATTGGGAAGAAAACAGTTCACAGAGTGAGGTCTCTACTCACCACTTTTCAGGTGATATACCATGACATGCTTATATATATTCCATCCTAGGTACAGGTCAGCCACTTTATGGTCCAGTGCTCTCTGGTAATCAGGGTGCTCCCTCACTCCTTGAGGGTTGGTGGAGTCTTTCACAATGGCCCAATCAGTGTGCTCAGCCAGCCAGGTGTCCCTGTCCTCCTCTACAAAGTTCATGATATGAACAGGGATGAAGGGTATTGGAGGCCAAAAATACCTTGCGGTCATCTATCCTCTGTCCTTGAGAGAACTTGTATAAGTTGGGCTTTTTCACAAGGAAACTAGGTACAGACCAAGACTGATCCCTCAGCTCAGGTGGTAAAGGTTGGTCAAGGGGGTCCTCGTCACCCTATAAATCCAAAATCCCAGAGAGGTATGTACCTTCAGACACCACTGTTTGTCTATTAGAAACACTTGGTGAAACGCTAGGCAGTGCTAACTCCACTCCGGAAAAGACTCCCAAACTGGATGACAAGACTGGCATCTCCATCGCCATCCAGCACGGTCCTCTAAAAGTCTTGGGTCCCTGGACCATGAGGTTGACTTTTGGGGTAACTACCCTGTACAGTTCCCTGGCTTGAGCTAGCATGATAGCCATATGCCACTCTCTTCATTAGACTTGGGGATGAAAGGATGCAGACTTTGGATGGCCCGTTGACACCGAGCTGATTGATGCAGTGCCAGTTATTTTGCTCTGTCCTGACCCAGATGAGGGGCAGATGTAGCTAGGAGTTGCTCAGGAGGGATCCACACTGGGTTTGATGGGCGCATGGACTCTGGTTCCACTGATTTTACTACCTGCTGATCTTGCCCAATCACAGAAAGGATCATTGCTGCCTCCAGTTCATGTTGTTCTAGGGCCTCCATCTGCTCAGCCTAGGAGAGTGTACCTGGATCAGTGCTGGCCCTGCTTGCAGGGGGATCTACCACCATGGCCTTGACCACCACGTCCAGGCTATCTCCACTGAAGAATGCCCGACCACACCCTGTCTCAGATTTGGGTGCACTAGCTCCAATGGGGACACTCGACACTCTGAGTGAGAGGGATTTTTCGACCACCGATCCCTTGTCCTTCCTAGTACTACCGCTACTCTCCTCCGATCTCACTGGAAAAGTCTGTTCGCCACATTGGTGAATTGCCATCCGGTGAAAAGTGCTAGTAGCAGATGGGCCTCCTCTCCATCCAAATGTAACTCCAGGGCCCACCTCAATGTCCTGAAACAGAGAGCCATTGCAATAGTAGCAATGCATATTCATGCTGGCAGGGTGTTGGCAGGCTCGGCATTTGGTACACTTGACCACCAGAATATCTCCCATCCCAGCAAACAACATTTGCAGGCCTGCTCAATACTGCACTGGTCGTGTCAACTCAGTAAGTCAGAAATTGTGACCGGGTCTGCATAAGGGAACTATGGTATCGCTCACCCACTGGCCTCTCAGGGTTTCTACTACATATGCTTCAATGTGAATCATCTCCGTTGGGCTGCCCCCTCAAGAAGTAGTCGGGTTTGGCTCAGATTTCTTGGCCATGCTATTCCGATGAAACGTTGCTGCTTTTACTTCGCTGCCTCTTACAAGGCGTCAGAAGTCGCAAGGATGCAATCACAATCGGAATATCCATGAATGTTTAATAAATAGAAGTAGTTGGAAAAAGAAGAGATTGCTCGCTTCGGCTATTCCTTTTGTATTCAGGAATCATGGCCTTCACTTGCAAATCACTCGGTACCATGCCCATACCTCGTGCTGAGGATGATGTCATGAGCGTGCTGTGCTTTTATAGTACTTAATTGGTTGTATATCGTATTCGCTATGGTGATGTCAGCCGCACACTTTGCACGTACATTTTTCTTTAGTATGCTTCCCTTCCCACTGATGCTCTAATACAGGAACGAGTGCCATTTTGTTGTAAATGTCGTAGTTAATTTTCTACACTTCCTATTACAATGTATATACGCCAAATTTCACATTCCGCACTGAAACACACCATGCACATTTTCCCATCATCCTCAAAACTCAAGTTCTTTGGGCGCCAATTTATGTAACCCTTAGCGGGGTTGTTAGTCCCAAGGGCACACAAACTAATTTATTATTATTTATTTTTTAAAAGTATTGGGGCAAAGTTAACTATTTGGGAATATTATTTAGTGTGTTTGTGTGTTTGTGCCTTTAATAGTCAGAAAGACAGTGAATAAACAAGTTAGACTGTTTGCATTTTTAAATAGTCAGTCAATAAGGTAGCAGCAGGTAGGCAGTGAATAAACAAGTTAGACTGTTTGTGTTTTTAGTCAGTCAATAAGGAAGCAGTAGATAGTGTGTTTATTTTTAAAAGTCTGCAGAACTGAGTGTTCTCCAGACTTTTAAAGAGCTGACTGTTTGTTTTTAATACTGAGTGCATTGTATTGAAGAAATAAAACCACAAAAACCCCCCCCCCCCCCGACAAAAAAGTAGCCAGAAGCTAGAAATAAGCTAGGAGCAGTATATACCAAAGTAAAAAAGTTGAATAGTTCAGCTCAGTTACTCACCTTGGAAAGGTGTTGAGGTAGTGTGATTGGGTTTGAATAGGGACCAACATTTGCTAATCAAGGGAGCAGTGAGTCACTCAGGCTGACTAACTGAAGTTAGACTGTTTGTATTTGCAGATGACACAAAATTGTTCAGAGTAGTTAAATCACAAGCAGATTGTGATAAATTGCAGGAAGACCTTGTGAGACTGGAAAATTGGGCATCCAAATGGCAGATGAAATTTAATGTGGATAAGTGCAAGGTGATGCATATAGGGAAAAATAACCCATGCTATAATTACACAATGTTGGGTTTCATATTAGGTGCTACAACCCAAGAAAGAGATCTAGGTGTCATAGTGGACAACACATTGAAATCGTCGGTGCAGTGTGTTGCGGCAGTCAAAAAAGCAAACAGAATGTTGGGAATTATTAGAAAAGGAATGATGAATAAAACGGAAAATGTCATAATGCCTCTGTATCGCTCCATGGTGAGACCGCACCTTGAATACTGTGTACAATTCTGGTCGCCGCATCTCAAAAAAGATATAATTGCGATGGAGAAGGTACAGAGAAGGGCTACCAAAATGATAAAGGGAATGGAACAACTCCCCTATGAGGAAAGACTAAAGAGGTTAGGACTTTTCAGCTTGGAGAAGAGACGACTGAGAGGGGATATGATAGAGGTGTTTAAAATCATGAGAGGTCTAGAACGGGTAGATGTGAATCGGTTATTTACTCTTTCGGATAGTAGAAAGACTAGGGGGCACTCCAAGAAGTTAGCATGGGGCACATTTAAAACTAATCGGAGAAAGTTCTTTTTTACTCAACGCACAATTAAACTCTGGAATTTGTTGCCAGAGAATGTGGTTCGTGCAGTTAGTATAGCTGTGTTTAAAAAAGGATTGGATAAGTTCTTGGAGGAGAAGTCCATTACCTGCTATTAAGTTCACTTAGAGAATAGCCACTGCCATTAGCAATGGTTACATGGAATAGACTTAGTTTTTGGGTACTTGCCAGGTTCTTGTGGCCTGGATTGGCCACTGATGGAAACAGGATGCTGGGCTTGATGGACCCTTGGTCTGACCCAGTATGGCATTTTCTTATGTTCTTATTTATCTTCAGGGGCTGCTTCGGCTAGCACATGTTATAAAATCGGGCGTAGATATTAAAATCTGCTCCTTAACGAATACAAGAGACAAGCCAAGAAGAGCCGAGTAGACACTGAATAAGGATTAAACTATGTACATATATGGATAATAGCTTTTGGCCTTTTGTTTCATAGTAAATTTTATTTCTATAATCCTTTGCTGTTTTAATTTTTAAAGTGTTACATAAACAGGACAGGTGAAATATTTTGCAAGCATAAATACACGAAAAGAACTAAGTTTACAATTTATGTTTAAAACTCTACTATCTACACACTATCTACGCAATAGACATAGACGTAAAATGTAAAAACTTAAATATCATGGAAACAGTGGCCAATAAGCTGGTTTAATTGTCATATTTGAATTGAACATATCAACATCAATAATAAATGTAAAACAATCCCTTCCTCCTCACTGCAGAATTCAGACATAAACAGTTTTTATTTATTTATTTATTTAACACGTTTATATACCAACATTAGTGTGCAACATCATACCGGTTTACATCTGAACTGACAGGTGGAAAGTACATAATAACGGTAACAGGGTGGAGGGGAACAAGGAGGCAATGGAAAAGCCAGAGACAGAGCAGAAAATATAATGCAAAAAACAATTCTTGTGCTGTAAAATGGTGAGAGTTAGTAACAAAAATTATATACAAGGTTATATACAAGATTATATACAGTGGCTAGTACCAAAGTCGTAAGCAGGAGCAGAGCAGAGGGGTTGCATAGGATATGGAGGTCAGTATGAGGGCTATACTCCCCTTTAGAGGTCAGTACATTCACTTAAACCAAACCAATACCATTCACCCAATATGACTAATGGTAGAGATAAAGTACAATTAAAGGTATACTTATAGCCTCCAAATTTAGCCCATGGCTAAAGAAGCAAGAAGAGAGGATAGATGGAGGGATAAAGCAAAATGAGAAGGAAGAGGGAAGAATGAGAAGGCAAAAGGAAAGGGGGAAGGGGAAGGAGTGGGGAAAGCAAATAGGAAAGAAAGAGGTAGACTGCAGAGGATGAGTGAAGCATAGAAGTAGGCTGAGGAAAGAGGCAGGCGAGTTGGTAGGAGCTGGAAGTGGAGGGGGAGGAGTGGAGTGGTGAAAGTAGAGGGCAGGCTGGGCTAGGGGGCTGAGAATGTTAGAAGGACAGACTGAACTGGGAAAAGAGAAGAGATAAAGACAAATTGGGGAAGGAGAGAAATAGATGTGTGTGTGTGTGTATAAAGGGGAGTGGAGGAAGGCAGCGAAAGAGATGGAGGAAAGAGTGAAGGGTTCAAAAAAGAGAAGCTGAAGAAATGAGAGGAAAAGTTTGAAAAGATGAGAAGGGAATGTGTAGACAGAGCAGAGATGAGAAGACCGGGAAAAGAAGGAAAAGGCAGAGACAGAATAAATCAAACCAGAGATGAAAGAAGGTTGAAAAGCAGTTCATCCTGATTTTAGTTAGGACTCCCTCTTGTGTTATTATACTTAAGGCTAATTAATATGGCTTGGCTCGTGTTTGATTCCTAAAGCTAAGCCAGACCCTTGGACTCTGCTCTGGCTCTGCTCACATATCAAATATTCTGGCTCCAATTCTAACCCTTAACAAGGCTGTCCACATGGGACTACTGAACCTGAAACCACACTACAGTAAGGCGTAAAACTGCCAGAGAAGCCATTCACACCACCAGTCATGTCTGTCAGGTCCACGGCAACAGCTGGAGTCTATTTAGGTCACTGAATGTAAGACCTGATGTGCTGTTACACCCCCTCAAATATTAATTTTCACATCATTCCCTTCACTCTGTACAGGAGACGAGTTTTAAAAAAAACCCTCCACCAAAGATGTCTGATAAGACTAGACTAAGTGAGAGAAAGAGATTGAAATGTCTCAGTGTGGACAATTTAAGACAAAATGGGGCAGATTCTAAAAGCCCTACGCGTGTAAATCCAGCTGGGGTTTTAGGTAGGGCTGGGGAGTGGGTTAGGTAGGGGAAGGGAGGGGAAGGTGGGGGGTGTGGAAGGAAAGTTCTCTCCGAGTCCGCTCCGATTTCATCTGACCTCTGGAACCTGACCCCTGCTTCGTTGACTACGCCTTGGACTGATCCTCGGATTCTGACCCTGGCTGCCATTGACCACATCTCCTGATTCTGGCTTTGTCCCTTGCCTTGTCATCGCTTACGCTGTACTGGCCTTCCTTGCTCCTCCAGACCTACAGCCTAGTGTCCGACCGCGCTCCCTTGCAGCTTATGGACACGCCTCTCTACCATCTCTCCGGGAGACCCTGCGAGGCCCACCTAAGTCCAAGTGGCCCGGGTCCCTACGGGCTCCACCCGGGGGGACCGCGGGCTTCCAGTGGTGAAGCTCATCCTAGCCTCTGTCTCCTCCTATGCTCCGCCCCCTGGGGGCAGGTGCTTCCTGGTCCCTACCAGGGAGCCATTCTCCACTGCTCCAGGACAAGGGTTCACCTCCAAGTGCAACAGGTTGCCAAGGCCATGGACTTGGCAGAGTCTCCCACCTCCAGGGCCCTACCGGGTTTGGCCGCCACAGTCCAAGAACATCACAGGGCTTTGGAATCGCTAGCCTCTTCAGTGGAAGAGCTTCATTTCCAGCTGTGAGATACAGCTCTGGCCAGTCCTGTGGGCCTATCGGCCTCTATGCTACCCAAAGCAATGTTGGCGTTCCCTGCACCTCCTCGATACAACGGGGACCCACGCTCCTGTCCTGGCTTCCTCAATCAGTGCTTCATGCAATTTGCACTGCAACCCTCCTTGTTCCTGAAGGAAACCACTAAAGTGACCTTCATCCTTTCCCGCCTAGAAGGGAAGGCTCTTGCATGGGCCTCTCCATTATGGGAATGCTCCAATCCCATGCTTTCCAAGCTATCTGAGTTTGTTGCTCTCGTCAAGCAGACCTTCAGAGACCCAGGCCGCCAAGCTGTAGCCAGCCATAATCTACTCCACCTCCGTCAAGGGTCACGACCCTCTCTGATTATATGGTGGAGTTCAGGACCCTGGCTACTGAGCTCAGGTGGCAAGAAGATTGTCTGCAAGCCATCTTCCTAGATGGACTCTCCAGCGCTCTCAAAGATGAACTCTTCATCCGTGAGACTCCCACGTCTCTAGAGGACCTAATTTCCCTCACCAGAAAGATCGACCATCGTCTCCGGCAAAGGCGCCTAGAAGTAAAGGCTTCCCGCTCTCCTACACCACATCCCACGCGTGTCCAGAGTCCTCCAGCCAAGACTCCATCACCACCACCTCCTCCCGTGGTGGAACCTATGGAGGTGAACTGTGGACGACTGTCTCCAACCAAACATCTCAGTCGGAGGAAGGAGGGTCTTTGCCTTTACTGTGGTTCTTCCGAACATCTTCAGCAGTCCTCTCCAGTCCGTCCGGAAAACTGCAACGCCTGAGCCTGGCAGGGGTCCTGAGCTTAGGCACTACTGTCACCAGCCCCCAACTCCTGCTTCCAGTCTGTCTGGGCATCGAGGCCACTCCTTCGCCACCATTGCTCTTGTCGATACAGGAGCAAGTGGAAGCTTCATCATGGATGGCATTGTCAAGCTTCTGAACATTCCTCTTCAGCCATTAGATGTGAGCCTCTGCATCACCTCCATTCAAGGAGAACATCTTCCAGAGCTCATCACCCATCTAACAGTGGCTAACTGTCTTACCATGGGCACTCTCCACGAGGAGGAGATGTCCTTCTATGTGTTAAAATGTTCAACACATCCAGTCATCCTGGGGCTGCCCTGGCTCCAGGTCCACGAACCCTAGTTTGATTGGCATTCCCTGCAATTGGTGCAGTGGGGTTCCAAATGCCAGAAGACATGTCTACGTCAAGTATCTCCAGCAGTCTCTGTCTTGAAGTCTACCACCTTCTCTGATTTGCCTACCCAGTATGTTGAGTTCGAAGACGCCTTCTCAAAGCAGAAGGTGGACACTTTGCCTCCACTACGCAAGTTGAATTGCTCCATAGAACTTCTGCCGGGCACGATGCCTCCCAAGGGCAGAACTTATCCATTGTCTCATCAAGAAACCTTAGCCATGTCTGAGTATATCAAAGAGAACTTAGAAAAAGGGTTCATTCATCCCTCTGATTCTCCCGCTGGAGCGGGCTTTTCTTTCGTCAAGAAAAAGGACGGTGATTTACGCCCTTGTATTGACTACAGAAGGCTCAACACCATAACCTGCAAAGACTGGTACCCCCTGTCCCTTATCAGTGAACTGTTTGACCGCCTTCAAGGGGCACGGATCTTCACCAAGTTGGATCTGAGGGGTGCATACAATCTGGTACGCATCCAACCTGAAGATATCTGGAAAACCGCATTCAACACGAGGAATGGTCACTATGAATATACCATGATGCCCTTTGGGCTATGCAATGCTCCAGCGGTCTTTCAACGCCTTATGAACAAAATCCTCTGAGACCTCTTGTACTCAATCGTAGTCGTATATCTTGACAACATCCTGATCTTTTCTAAAGACCTTGAATCCCATCGAGATCATGTTCTGATCGTCCTCCGTCTAAGAGAAAATCACCTTTATGCCAAGTTAGAAAAGTGCATCTTTGAGCGAAATTGCTTACCCTTCCTAGGGTACATCATATCTGATCGAGGTTTCTCCATGGATCCAGATGAAGTTCAGGGGATCCAAGACTAGCCCCAGCCAGTAGGCCTATGGGCCTTACAACGTTTCCTTGGCTTTACTAATTATTACAGAAGCTTCATTGCCAATTATTCTACCCTGGCTGCTCCGCTCACCGCCATGACCAAGAAAGGGGCTAACACTTGTTTGTGGACACTCAAAGCTCAAGCCGCCTTTCAGACGCTAAAGAAGCATTCTGTTCCGGTCCTTGTCTTCAGCATCCAGACCCAAGACGCCCATTCATCATCGAAGATGACGCCTCTGCAATTAGAGCAGGAGCCGTCTTAAGTCAGTTTTCTCCAAAGGGTAAATCGATACCTTGTTCATTCTACTCACACAAGTTCTCTCCTACAGAGCAGCACTACACCGTTGGTGACCGAGAATTTCTAGCCGTCAAGTTGGCGCTCCAAGAGTGGTGTCCCTGGTTGGAAGGAGCACAACATAAATTTACTATTTTCACTGACCATAAGAATCTTGAGCACCTTAAAGAAGCTCAACTTTTGAATCCTAGACAAGCCTGATGGGCACTCTTCTTTGAACGGTTCAGTTTCGTTCTACGTTATCGCTCAGCTTCCAAGATCCTCTGTGCTGATGCACTATCAAGATCCTTCGAACCAGAGGATGTTCCTGATGTTCCCAGACACATCAAAGATCCTGCCTATGTATCCCTTGCCATGACCACTACAGTTCCAGTTGGGAAAACCGTCGTTCCACGTAGATTACGTGAACGAGTTCTGAAATGGGCCCATGATTCCAAGTTGGCAGGACACCTGGGTCGTACCAGGACCCTAGAGATGTTGCAGAGATATTACTGGTGGCCCAACATGGTGCAAGACTCTCGTAACTATGTAGCTTCATGTCCCGTCTGCGCCCAACAGAAGCCACCTACCGAATGGCCTTGGGGCCTACTCCAACCGCTTCTAGCATCTACCGAGCCATGGTCCATCATCTCAACGGACTTCATCACAGACCTGCCTCCATCCCAGAACAATACCGTAATCTGGGTCATCATTGACCATTTTTCGAAAATGGGTCACTTCATTCCCCTGCCGGGCCTCCCATCGGCCCCAGAACTAGCCAAGTTGTTCCTGAAACACATTTTCCGTCTACATGAACTCCCAAAGGAAATCATATCCGACCGAGGACCACAGTTTGCCGCCAGGTACTGGCACTCTCTATGCAAAAAGTTTAACATTGCCTTGAATTTCACATCGGCCTATCACCCACAGGCCAATGGTCAAGCTGAAAGGACTAACCAGACCTTGAAAACATTCTTTCGTTCCTACATGAATGACCAGCAGGACAACAGGTCTGATCTGTTACCCTGGGCTGAACTGTCGCATAATACCCATGTCGCTGCTGCCACCGATGTAGCTTCGTTCTTCGTGGTATTCGGATGTCAACCTCGGCTGCCACTTCCAGTTCCTCTGACTGTTCCTTCTCCATCTGCGCAATTCATGGCCCACACCATTCACCAGGTGTGGAATCAAGTCAAAGAACATCTTACCCAGGCCGCTGAGCGCTCCAAGAGCACTTCTGATGCCCATAGATGACCCGCTCCACTCGTCCATCCTGGTCAGAAGGGGTGGTTAAGCACCCGACACATAAGGTTGAGACTCCCTTCTCATCGCCTGGCTCCCAAGTACATCGGCCAGTTTCAAGTGTTTCAAAGAGTGGGAGCAGTATCTTATCAACTTCAGCTACCTCGTGCCATGGGCATCCACAACACATTCCATGTCTATCTGTTGAAGCCTTTGGTCCTCTCCATGGCCCTCTCGTAGAGATCCTTCACCTCCGCGGATCTCTACCATACCAGATTCGTCACTCAGGTAAGAGAGGTCCTCGACGTCCATCGGCGTCGAGGCAGATGGGAATACCTCTTAGCCTGGGAGGGTTATGGGGCGGAGGAGAACTCATGGGAACCATCCCACAACATTCTTGATAAAGAGCTCCTCAGGACTTTCCACAGGATCTATCCTGAAAAGCCATGGCCGCGTAGAAGGAGGCCTAGAAGGGGAGGTACTGTTGCGTGCCCCGTCCGCACCCGGCCCGTGCACGGGCCTGCTCACCTCGCTAGCTCCTCTGCAGGTCATAGGTCGGCCTCCCCAGTGGCAGCCACAAGCTCCTCCAGGCCTCAGCGTCCTGTGGCGGCAATCGCCAGGCCTTCTACTGCGCACCAGGCCTCACGCTGGAGATTGGCGTCCCAGTGGCATTGGCCATGCCCCTACACGCGCGCGCACAGACCGCCTGGCCTCTTGTAGGGCCAGGGGCGAGTCCTAGCTCCACGGCGCGCCCTGATTGAACGTACAATATAAGGAAGTCCCTGCCTGCACTTCCTTGCCTTGGCAATCGGGTCGGCACTGTAAGTGTACTAGTTTGCCTCCACATTCACAGTCTTGTTCCAGTCTTGTTCCAGCCTTGTTCCAGAGTCCTACTGTTCCAGTCTCCTACTGTTCCAGCCTTGTCCAGCGTCCTTCTGTTCCAGCGTCCTTCTGTTTCAGCGTCTGTCTGTCCTGTCTCCCCAGGTAGTACCCTTGGACTGTCTCTCTGGTACTGACCTCGGCCTGCTCCTTGACCATTATGTTCGCTGCCTGGATCCTGACCTCTGCCTGCCTTGTGAACTCATTTGACTTCTGGAACCTGACCCCTGCTTCGTTGACTATGCCTCGGACTGATCCTCGGATTCTGACCCCGGCTGCCATTGACCACATCTCCTGATTCTGGCTTTGTCCCTTGCCTTGTCATCGCCTTCACTGTACTGGCCTTCCTTGCTCCTACAGACCTACAGCCTAGTGTCCGACCGTGCTCCCTTGCTGCTCGTGGGCACGCCTCTCTACCACCTCTCCGGGAGACCCTGTGAGGCCCACCTAAGTTCAAGCGGCCCGGGTCCCTACGGGCTCCACCCGGGGGGACCGCGGGCTTCCAGTGGTGAAGCTCATCCTAGCTTTTGTCTCCTCCTGTGCTCCACCCCCTGGGGGCAGGTGCTTCCTGGTCCCTACCAGGGAGCCATTCTCCACTGCTCCAGGACAAGGGTCCACCTCCAAGTGCAACAATAACTTTCTATCATGTTTATCCCATCTCTCCTCTCCTCTAGGATATTTGTATTTATGTCCTTAAGTGTCATCTCACAGGGTTTTGATGCAGACCTTGCACCATTTTGGTAGTCCTTCTCTGGAGCACTTCTACTCTCTGTTTCTGTAGGATTGGCCTCTGGAACTATACATAATACTCCAAGTGAAGTCTCATCAACTATTTATACAGAGGCATGACCACACTTCTGATTATGATACTACAGAGGTAGAGGTCATTGGTGAAATCTCATCCAGACTACTATGTCCAGTTCTGGAGGCCACGCATCTGAAAAGATATAGACAGAGAGCCGGATTTTCAAAAGGACACGCGTAACCGGTCCTGCGCACACCGGGCTTATTTTAAAAAGACCCGGTGACGCACATATAGCCCCGGGACACGTGTAAGTCCTGGGGCTTTACAAAAGGGGTGGGGGGGGCGGTGGGTCCAGGGGCGGGGCATGGGCGGGGCCAGAGGCCTGCAACACAGCGGCAATTGCCACTGCGTCGAGGGATTGCGTGCCGGCCGGCAGGTGCAAAAGGTAGGATAAAACTTTTGGGGGGGTTAGATTTGGGCTGGGGGGGGAAAGGTTAGGGGAAGGGGTGGGAAGGTCAGGCTAGGGGGAAGGGAACGAGGAAGGCAGCGCAGCTCGGCGCACACAAGGTGTACAATTGTGCACCCCCTTGCACACGCTGACCCCGGATTTTATAACATACGCATGCTGCCGGGCCTTTTGAAAATCCGGCCCTAAATTTACAGTGTACATTAACAAAATAATAAAAAAAACTCTACAAATCCCTCTGCCCCTATCATATCCCTTTTCAGTGAACCACTAAACTTGATCAATAGATTTACAAAAGGATGAAAGTTTAGGAAATTTGTTTCAGGCCTAGAATTACACACAAGCCTAATAGGCTTGTGCCTAGTGCAGCTAAAGTTTCAGGCAGCAAATTTCCTTCTCTCCCCCACTCTGCAATTCTGCCCCAAACCTTGAAAGGTTCCCCTCCTATTGCCTCTTCCACTAGCTTCTCCCACCAGACCTCGAATGCAGTGATGAAATTGCCTCAGCCCCAACGTCCTTTGCAGCCTATGAATCAGCAACCATTGCCATTGCACAATGCAAAAGCTGCTAGGCTTCAACAGACTATCAGATTATCAATGTTTTAGGAAAGCTTTGAAAATGCTTTTGTTTAGAGAAGCTTTTAATGCTTAAGTTGTTATGTAATTTTGGTTGCTTTATTTGTTTGTATTGTTTGGAATCCACCATGAACAGTTTGTCTGGTAAGACAGCAGACTATAAGTATTGTAAAATAAATAAATGAATAAAATAATCTTCAAAGTGCAGTGAGCATAGGGACTAAGCCTGTGCTTACAGGTTCCACCCACTCTGTGATTCTCTGAGGGGGGCGGAGCTTGTTAACACAGGCTTTAGTCCCCAAACTCATTGAGTTTTGAAGATTGCTGCTGGAGTCAAGGTCTGGGGTGCCACATATATTCTGGAAGCTTGCCAGGGGTGGAGGAGTGTCGTGACAGAGGCACGGAATCAGTGCCTAGGAGTGGCAGCTAACAAAATATGTCCCTGATTGAAGTGACTCTGCTGTTTCCTGGTAGAAGAGATACATTGGAGGTAGCTTGATTAAATCAGAATTTAGACCATCTATTAAGACTTTCTCTACGAAATAAAAATCAACAATTTATAGGCGACACGATTTTGTTGGAGTAATTTAATAGATTTGTGATTACCTTATGAGCAGGGATATGCGTTTGTTTGAAACGAAATGGGAAATTTTAATGACATTTCCTGTCTCAATTTGTTTTTAAAACAAAATTTCATTTGTTTTCATTTGTTTCATTTAAAAAAAAACAAAAAACTGTCTGCCCCATTGAAGAAGAAAAAGAAATACTCGTGGGTACTTCCTTGACTGTCCCCTCAGTTCCTCTTACCCTGTTGACGAATCTTTTGTGGAGAAGGAGAAATCTCTGCTCACTACTGTTCTGCCTGTGCTGCGATTCCAACTGGTACTGGCAGACCAAGGCTGGGGCCATTGTTTATCTCTTCCATACACAATGGCACTGGCCAGGCCCAGGCCTAGGCGGGTGCCAACATCGATCTACTGACACCATTTGTAATCACAGCACTGGCAGGGCAGGAGTGACCAGCGATGGCTCCTTCTCTGAAAGAAGGAAGAGTGCTTTTTTTTTTTCTTCTGTGATGAGGCCAACATTTTTGGGTTTCTCTTTTTTTTCTTCATTTTCTAAAATTCATTTGTTTTGGGTTTTTTTGTTTGTTTTAAATAATCAAAAGGAAACAAAACAAGCAACAAAGGGAATGAAAAAAACAAAACAAAATGAAAAATAAAATAAAATAAAATGTCTGTGTACACCCCTAGTTTTGAGAGCCATCAAGTCATTAAGTCCATGGAAACCTCAATCCTTGGATCGTTTTGCGTTGCAGCGATGAAGGGTGCGTAACTCTTAAGAGCTCGTCACAAATGCCTGAAACCAGTCCAATAAAAAGATCTCACCTATACCTTGTGCCTTGACCTTTATTTATATGTATCCAACTGGATTAACCTGGTAGCCTCACTACTATAGTAACATAATAAATGTTTTGATGCTCTTTCTCACGTAGTTGAGCAGTATTTTTTGCTTATTAGTGTGCCAGCTCTTTGGAGTTCCATTTGCTACAGAGATCACAAACATTACAAAGAAATAAGAAAAAAAAAGTAAAGTGATTCTTTCTCTTCCTGTTCACAACACATGTTTGTTTTTATTTCCTCCTTTCTCTTCCAGCTAAATTGGAACCAGGGTTGTGATCTGATGCCAGGAGCCTTCATTCACTACAATATGGAGATTTTTTCCCCCTGCTTTAATAGACCCTCCCTCCCACCATTTAATTACATTCCTAGTCTGGTGACTGCTACAGCAGTCCTGAGGCTGGAAGTCCTGCACTGGGGCTCCTTCTGGATCCCTGTATTGTGAGCTCTAGCTGGGTGTTGCCCACTCCAAGGGAGTGTGAACCATGGCCATCGTCATGGCTGACCCAAGATTTGGAAGATCTAACGTGGGAACTGAACCAGGAAGTCTCTGCAGGGCCGTGCACAACACTGCCAGTGACCCACCGAGCCAATGCAGACCACATCATGTTATTAATGTATTCTTTTCATATACAAGTTGGAAAAGCCTGTTTCTTGAGTCTGCAATCCCACATCCAACCTTCTTTTTATAGTTTGACTCAAGATTTTTCCAACCCTGTCTTGGAGGCACACTTAACCAATCTGTTTTTTTTGGACAGCTACAATGAATATGTATGGGATAGATTTGCATTGAGGAGGACAGAGATGGGAACCACTGAATCATGGCATGTTTTGTACCATTTCAGTAAGCTGCTAACTAATCAGCATCAGATCCTTTCCATTCTCTCCCCTTTCTTGGGTACATACAGCAGATAGACCCCCAGCTCTTCCTGCAGTTTTCCTTGGAGCTAGATGACTTTTCTCTCCAACTTCAGTTCACCTTATGCCTCCTTAGACAAATCATCTACTCTGCACATACTGGGGCTCCTGCCAGGTCTGCGCTACTCATTACAGCACTGTTTGCTTTCATGAGTAATTTGCTGGGGAAGCGGGGAGCGGGAGTTCCCAGGAATCCACAATGGCAGCGGGGCTCCCAGGAACTCCATCCAGCACCACTCTCTCTACTGCCTACCCACATATCTGCTCATCCTCGAATAAAGTTGTGTTCCCTCTTGGGAAGCCTTTGATAGAATATGTGCTGTAATGAAGCCCCCCAGCTGCTCTTTTGATCTCCATATGACTTTCATTACCATAATAACAAGGTTTGGCAGTCTGGAGCAGACGTAGGGCTCGATTTACAAAAATGTTTCTTTCATTTTGTGGTTATGGTAAGATTAAGCTCAGAAAGCAGTTTAGTTTTGATTTTAAAACAGAACAAGATGGCAGTTTCTGCTGAATTTACATATATTTGGACTAAAAGAGTGCAAGATATTAGGGAACAGTATGCTGCAAGCTACCATGCCAGTCTAAAAAAAATTCGAGATGCCTTGTACTGGAGGCTTGCTTTTCGCTTCTGGTTTTGAGTGTATGAAGACCTTTCCCTTTCACAGTAACCATTATTTCAGCGGAGGCCTGGCCATACTGTGAAGGTGACCTATTCACACCTAGGGTGGGAGGAAAGATGGCTGCCACTACTCTGGCAGTTCTACTAGCCAAGCAGCAGCATTTAGGGTACACCTCGGAGAAGGCTATCTTCCAGCCTTGGGGGCCAACAAGACCATCTGGCCAGAGGTGAGGGAGGCAGAGACCACACTGAGACCACAAAAGGTAAATTTAAAAAAAAGAAACTAGAGTATTGCACTTTGCATGCTGTGTTTTCTATGAGAATGCATTTATTGATTAATATATTTGTGGAAAAAATAATCTCAAGAAAAAACATCTTGGAAAAAGATCAGAATGTGTTATCTTTATTGACAAAAAACATGTTTCCCCTGTACATCAGCTGTACTAGAAAAGAAACAACCTCCCGTTTAGAACCCGCCCACCCGCCATATTGTTACAAGGTGTAGTAAAAGCTGGAGTATGCTAAGGAGTATCTTTAGGATATACTGTAGCCTGAGAAGTTTCACAACAATAAGTAAAAAGCTAATTGTGCTATACGGTTTCATTCTTATCCAGAGCTTCTGCATTCCTATAAATCACATGTCAATGCTGCTCTCTTTGACACACCTCTCAGTATACCAGCCCTTGAGGAAGAAGGCTGAATGCTCTTTCATCTCATTCTTCTCCTTCTCTTCCTGTGACTCTTCTTTCTCAGTCAAGGATCTGAGCAGATAGACACTGTACCATTGATGTTAAATGTCACTCTGTGTTCGTACAACTCAGATTGATTCACACCTATGTAGAATTCCTCTTTCATAATAGCACCATACCAGCAATGGTATTAGAAACTTTGTTTTCTGAATGTAGTAAAGTTGCCAACTCTCCTTTTTTCAGATGGTGGAATCATCTTGTTGGCAAGAACATTAATATGTCTATTATTATTATTACTGGGCACTTTCTTGTAGAGCTCTGGCAATCACATTAGTTCTGGAGAAAATTAAATAATCTGCAGGTTGTTATGCATTTTATTGGACCAACCTAAGAACTGTCCAGAGATGATGCTGTACATGACCTCGAGATGTGACCACCCTTAGATACTTACAGAGTGCTTCTAGCTTGGTCTTTCTTCAAAAGCTGCATTTCAGCAGCTGATTAAGTTATCTCCTTCTCTCATCAAATCTCCCTTTCTTCTTCTTGGGAGTAGATCTTAGTCATTTCAGATTAAGCAGAAAAGTTATAAACACTAGTATTAAGCAGGCCCAGAAGGCAAGAAAGGCAATTTTCTTGTAATCTATAAGAAAAGTTACTTCAGATATTGTTAGTGTTGGCCATCTATCCAACAATTTCTCCCCACATAATAAAAAACGAACACATTTCTCCACAATGTCAATAGCAAGAATGCTTAGTGGCTTGTCATTTTGACAAAGAGTTTTGTAAACTTCTTAAATGGGTGCCAGGTTCAAACAAGCTGGTCCACAGGTGTGACAAGGGTGTTCCCATTTTTCTCGGAGGGTCATAAAAAGTTATGTCTTTGGCTACATCAACAACAGTCCAGATGAATAGCTGTACAGATCAAGGGCACTGGGCTTTTATTCACTCACTACACTTTGTTTCCTGTGGGCTTTCCCAGGATCCTTTTATTACTGTCCAGTTTTGGGTCCTTTCTTGTCAGGCTTTCTTCCTCATCCACAAGTTGTTTAGTCAGTAGGACATCCCTTTTACTCTCTACCTTTGCCTGACGCACTGAGCGTTTGAGGTTCTTCACTTTCTCTCGGAGGTGGCCATTGGCTTTCTCCAAGATTCGGACCTTTTGAGATAGTGTCTTCACACGTTCTTCCTCTTCCAATAAAGCCCTTTGCACTGTGGAACACAGGAGCTGTATACAAAAGCACAAACACAAAGAAAACCTTAAGCATAGAAGATGACAGTAGATAAGGACCATAAGGTGCATCGAGTCTGCCCAACTTAATTGCTTGTGCAGCTGTAGGAAGTAACATAATGCAATAGACCACAGCTGATCTCTGCCTTTCCCCTCACTTCTTCATGATTGTGCTTATCCCAGGCTTTCTTGAATTCTATTACTGGTTTTCTCTTTACTACCTTCACTGGGAGATCATTCCATGCATCCACTAACTTTTCTGGAAAGAAAGATTTTCTGTTGTTGCTCCTGAATCTACTCCCTTGTACTTGATTAATAACTCTGCTATATTTATGGGGTAATTTTCTGCCAGTGTAAAGTCTGCAGCTACCTTTTACCCACAGACTTCACACTCATTTTTAAAGCGAAAGTATGCACATAGAATTACACCTGCTATTTGGTGCAAGTAGTTTTGCCAAGAGAATTTATGTGCAAACTTTTTAAAAGTCCCACCTCCCACCCAGACTCCACCCCAATGGAATGTCTCACCACTATGCATATAAGTATATAATATAGTGTGTATGCATATAATTTTATACTCATATTGGCAGTGACATTTTCTACAGGGCCATTTCTATGGGTAAAGTATTACTTTATCTGCAGAAATCCCTTTGAAAACTATCCTTCCTATGTACCTATTATCTCACCTCTCCTCTAGAGTATTTAGGTCCTCAAGTCTCACCTTATAGGACTTTGGATTTAGATCCTATAGCATTTTTGTTAGCCTTTCTCTGGCCCACTTCCAGCCTGGCTACATCCTTTTAGAGTTATTGTATCAAGAACTAGACACAGTATTCTAAATAAGGTCTTACTGATGACCTGTAGAGAGGCATTAATTATCACCTCCTTTTTTTTTAATGGTTCTGACTTGAAAGCAAATCAATGGCAATTAATGTTTTTGATATGCTGTTAGGAAGTAAATGGAATATAAGGACATTTACACTGCTATGATACTTCAGCCCTCAGCAGGATGTTATCATATATTGTAATAGGCTATTTTTCTCTAGTTCCATGCACTTTCAACATGACATAGCCAGTAGAAGTGAATGATCCTCTCCCTCATAGTGCATTAATAACTGACTCTGTAATACTGTCCAATACATTCTCAATGTAGTAATCATACTCGCATATGGCATACCAGGGAATTGTAAGAGCATGGGCAAACACATTTCATTACAGAATGGTACTGCTTTAAGGGCTTTGAGATTTTGTATAACTGTTATAACCAATATATGTATGAACTCTGTGTCAATTAAAGTACAAGTATATATATATCAAGCAATGAATGATGCTATGAAGTCTAACATGAGAACGGAGCTCAGCTTTTACCTAATTCTTAGTTTAACCCTTGTTCATATAGATCTTCCCACAATTTTTCCTTCTATTCTAAGGGCTGTGCATATGCCCAAATAGTATACTTTTCTATTAATGAAATGTATATGGAATTATAATGCTCTAGGTCCTACTTTACTCTCTCTGAGTCTTTCCATGCTGTGTATAGGATCTTCCCCTTCTCTGTTTCTTACTTCTGAACCTTTCCAAGAATGATTTTTTGTGTGTGAGAGAAAGAGAGAGGGGGGAGTGTCAGAAGGGAGAGTTGGAATGGGAAGAGAGGGGACAAGCAAAGGGAGGGACAAGAATGTGAGAGGAGCAAGAGGGGACAGAAAGAGGAGAAAACAAGAGTTGAGGGAGTGAGGGAAAGGGAAGAACAAGCATGTGGAGGGAAGAGAGGGCAAGAGTTAGGGTAGAGGAGGAGAGCAATATGAGATGGGGAAGGTGATAGTAAGAAGGAAAGAGGGTTGAATTGGGAAAAATGAGAGCAAGGGGAAATGAGGAGGAGGAAGAGAAAGATGTGAGAGTGAGGACCAGGGATGTTAGGAGATAGAGAAGGCAAGGACCCTGGGTTGGCTTCCTGGAGGGAGGAATCCAGAGTGATAATTGAGAAGAAAGAGGATAAGGAGAGATGCAGTAAAAAAAGAGGAGGAATAACTGTGACAATAGAGCAGGTAGGATGAATAGGAAGAGGACAGCAAAGCAAAGAAGTGGAAGAAGTGGAGAGAGAAAGAAGGAAGAGAAAGTATCTGCAAACTAAGTAAACTCGTCCCTGTTGATTGTAACTTTGACTCATTCCTACTTACTGTTTATCTTTCGTTTACTTGAATAGTTACCCCAGTTTTTTATTCTTGTTAATTGTAAACCGATCCGATATGGTTATTTACTATGAAGGTCGGTATATAAAACTGTTAAATAAATAAATAAAATAAATAAACCGGGGTTCAAATCCCAATGCTACTTCTTGTGACCTTGGGCAAGTCACTTCACCCTCCATTACCTCAAGTGCAAACTTATTGTGAGCCCTCTGGGAACAGAGAAATACCTATGGTACCAGAATGTAATCCACTTTGAAGTGCCTGGAAAAGCAGAATATAAATCAAATAAATAATAATAATAATAATAATTATTATTATTATTAAGAAGCTCAACTAATAAATATTGTATCTTTATCTTCTTTTGTGAAATATTCAAATTGCTCTGCTTGGCTTTACCTTGTGGTCTTTTGATTTTTTTTCCCTGTGGTATCTCTGTGTAAGTCAGTGACAAAAGGAACATCTATTAATTGTATTTGTTTTCCTGCCTAAGGTGTAATTTAGATAACACATAAGGTAACTCCTGGACATTTTATTTGAAGTTAGAAAATGCCTAATATGCAGGGAAGAGCAAATATGTTTTGAAAGACTCTTGTTTATGATGGGTTATTGAGACTGGTACTCTTTCTTTGACATCCCATATGAAAGAGACTTTGGTGCCTTGCAACTAAAAATGAAACAAAAGGACCTATTGGCTGGAACCCAGTGCTGTGCCATTGCTAGACAACACTGCCACTCTAAGGATATCCAGTAAAGGAGGAAGATAATATAATTAATTAACTGTTCTATGATAGTTTATCAGACATGGTTTAGATTTAAACTGGCAAATGGAATAATGTTATATCAAAGCTTAGGGATACTTTTGTATCACAGCTTAGGGAAGTGATATATTACCTATTCATCCCTGTAACCAATAATAGACAAGGGATCTAATACTAATGAGACTCATTATCAATCACAGCTGTTTCTTTGAAAACCTGGGTTTTATTTGAAGAGAGGCAGAGAGATAGTCATTAGGTAAAGACTTGTTGAAAACAAGGAAAAATTAGTTTTTTTTTGCTGCAGGGAGTTTATTATTGGGCTGTGCCAGTAAGCCCTTATCCAGTAAATGGAACAGGCTTAGTCTTTGTTATTGGTAGCTAGGGCAAGTAAAGTGTTTTTTTTAGATAAATCTTGGTTTTATTTTATTTTTTAGTTAGATAAACAGTATCAGCATAGTCTTTACTTCCTATAAGCATTAGACAAACTGAGTTTAGGGAATAACCAAAAGATCAGTTGTGATTTCAATCAGAAAAGAGAAGTAATTTTTATTTTATTTTGATGAGGATCACCGGGTCCACGTGGCAGGCTGGTAGTCATTGCAGATTCCTCAAGTATCTTGCAACTGCATTCATCACCTAACTGGAGCTACTGGACAGCAGAGAAATGTATTTATTCAGCATCACATGAAATTGAACTGAAAAATCATATTCTGATATTCTGGCCAGAATTTAGATAGGGATTTGGGAAACTAATTTTTAATTTGCTTGACCTGAAAGAAAGGATGGAGTTTGTGGGTTTCTGGTTCTAAGTTGCAAAAAGCTAATTTTTTTATCTTTTGCAATACTAATAAATTCTTCTTTTACTATTATTTATTTATTTAACACTTTTTTATACCGGCATTCGTAGGACACATCATGTCGGTTTACAAGTAACTGAGAAGGGAAATTACAATGAACAAGGGAGGGGCTAACTGGGTAATATGCAAAATACAAAGGAAGAGAGTCAACAGCAGAATTACAACTTTTTTGCATTCAAGTTAGGGTTAAATATGCAAAAGAACTTATAAACAAATTAAACGAGGCATGTACACTTGAGAAATTAGCATATGAGGGCTTATTTACAGTATGAGGAGGCAAGTGCACATATGTATAGTTAAAAGCTAGTGGGGGGGGAGAAAGGAGGGAGGGAGCAGGGGGAGAGGGGCGGGTGGGGGTAGAGTGAAGAGGGGTACAGTAAGGCACAGGTACTTTGAGGGAGGGGTTGCTAAGGGGTGAGAGGGAGGGGTAATGGGGGGGCTAGGAGTGCAAGGGAAGGAAGCAGGAAGGGGTGGTATAAAGGCTGAGCGTGAGCTGAGGTGGTTCGTAGGACAAAATTAGGATTGAGAGGAGTTGGGGTATGCCTGTCTAAAGAGCCATGTTTTGATTCCTTTTTTGAAGTGGCTCAGGGATGGTTCTAGGCGGAGGTTGAGGGGGAGGGAATTCCAAAGTGTGGGGCCCGCAATAGAGAAGGCTCTATCCCTGGTAGTGGTAAGGTGCCCAATTTTAAGTGAGGGGATTTGGAGAGTGCCAGCAAGGGAGTTTCTCGTGGGGCGATTAGCTTGGCGGAATTGAGGCATATTTTCAAGCCAGGGTGAGTTGTTATTGTATAGAGTGTTATGGAGGATGGTGAGTGTTTTGTACTGGGAACGGAAGGCGATGGGGAGCCAGTGGAGGTCCTGGAGGATAAGAGTCTAAGGCCTGGATTTATCAAAATGCACTAAATACCGCATATGATAGAAAAAGCTTTACCCCTTATTCAGTAAGGGGTAATAGCACTTCGAAAACGCACGTCCAACCCCCCCCCAACTAATAGCGCCCACAACATGCAAATGCATGTTGATGTCCCTATTAGTTATTCCCGAGCGATACAGAAAGTAAAATGTGCAGCCAAGCCGCACATTTTACTTTCAGAAATTAACGCCTGACCAAAGGCTGGCGTTAATTTCTGCCGGCGCCGGGGAAGTGCACAGAAAAGCAGTAAAAACTGCTTTTCTGTGCACCCTCCAACTTAATATCATGGCGATATTAAGTCGGAGGCCCCAAAAGTAAAACAAAAGTAAAAATTAAAAAAAAAAAACCCAGTTAGAGAGTCCATCAAGCTAGGTTGAGAGAACATTGCACAAATCTCATCTTTGAGTGAGTTTCCTTACTCCGAGGGTCATCAAATCTTCACAAGAGAGCACTGTTCTGTTCGTATGTCTCACTTTGAATGTCAAAGTGAACCCTAACCCCCTACGCTAATACCTAAACCTCACCTTGAGTTACTAGGTGGGCCTCCCATAGAGATATAAATACCTATCTAGGATGAGGGCATTATGGCTAGTCTCTCTCTCCCTCCCTCACAAGGTATAGTTAAACTCCTCCTCTTTTTCAGATTTGCATTGCACCATATGTTATGGTGCTGTTGCATGCGTTAACGGTGCTTTTCACATGCGATAAGCCTTTAACATATGCAAAAACACCTTATAGCATTTTGATAAATGACCTTATAAATGTGTTATGTAAATGTGCATGCACTGATTTTGGTTATATTACTTGTAATAGTAATATTTTGTGTCTTTTAATTTTATAGTTTTCTGCTCCAACCTCTACTCCCCATTCCTCAGTGAACTTTTAGTTGGGCGAGCATGTGGCACATGCCCATTCTGTATCACACAGGTGGAGTTATTTATGTGGTGCCTTCCATAGGTGGAGACTTACATTTAGGCTATATATTTTGGACTGTGGATGACCCAGCAATCAATACTATGAGTGTCATGTCTCCCAGTTGTTACGTGTTTCACTGGATTCTTACCCGGTAATCCTCTTGAACTTCCCAGTCTGGGGTGTAGAGTTGTGGTTCAGTACCAGAAGAGCAGTTTGAGAACTGAAAGAGACTTGCAAACATCCGGTGGTTTTCAGGGGTTTCTGGGAAGATGGGATCTTGAAAGTTCACTCCATGGGGAAGAAGATTATAATTTTCATCCATTCTATGGATAAAGAAAAGCTTTTAGACATGTTTACATAAAGCAATGAAAGAAGCAGTCGAATACTAGTAACTATAAAACTTTTTGTTATGATGTGATATGACATGTGTCATGAATGTCGGTATAGAAAAGAATTAAATAAATAAAATTAATGCCCTTATTTATTTTTATTGAGCATGAAAAGAATATCACTCTCAGCCAGCCTTGAAATCTATTTATGGTGCAGTCTGGCAGATAAAATATCTCCCTCTCTGTGTGTTCTCCTCTGTCTCCAGGAGATCAGACTCTTGACAGACTGTCAATGAAATCAAATGGTGATAGAGAAATTTAGGATCTGATGAAAATAGAGACTTATGTTTCCCTTACAAATAGGCTTGAGTTCATCAGAAAAATGCTGTGGGGTTGTGACTGAGCAGATGTGCATGCAAATGCCAAAAAAGCATCAAGTCCACCGAAAAATCTCAACCAACTTACCAGCAAATCTGGCATGATTCACCCATGAAAGAATGACACATATAGAACAAGGTGAAAGCCTTTTGATAGGATACAATGGAGATTTATTTTCAAAGGAAACCTTGGGGACAAGTTTATAACAATTAGTTTTCAATAGTCTTCATTTTTATCCTTGGACAACTTAAATCCAGGTTCCACACCTTTTGGTTTCACTATTCAAGTGTGTGATGTCTGTACTAGTGAAATGAATGAAAAGGAAGCAGACGACAATAAAATATTTCAGAAGACTTACAGGACACAAACCTCTCTGTACTCAGATATTTACAGACCCATAACGAAAGATCTAAAATTTAAATTTATAGCTTTTTATTAGCTTTGGGAAGTACAAAAAAATAGAACGTCCCCAATTTTCCAGAAAGTTCTGTATTAGCTGTGGTAGTCTTCAGGGCACTCTCACTGTAGATTGCACAGACAGACAAAAGATTTTGAAAAAAACACTTAGAAGGGAGTAACCCCAGGAAAATAGTCTAAGCACGTCTTTTGACTGGTACGGAGACTCAAAAATTCCATGAAATTATCAAGGAACAGGAAAAATGAATACAAGAAACACAATGGCCTCAGTGACTTGACAGGCCCCCAAGCAAGGGATGTTTGAAATGTGTTTCCAATCAGCATTCAACTCAAAGGTAATCCCAGAGGGAGGAGAAATCAACTTTCTGTCTCACAGCTTTAGCTTCAACAACAATCCAGAGCCCAAGGAAAACAGAAGGCAATGCATTCACTTCAAACTCAATGTAAGACCAAGGAGAGAGAACAGGAGGAGGGAGGAAGGAATGGAGAGGATGCACAGCTAATCTGGCACAATAAAGGGAAAAAAAGGACAAATATTTCAAGGGTCTGTGTTTTCATATGTGATTGGGACATGCAATTTCTGCTCTTCTGACATCCTTTGTATGGTGTAGAGCCTCCCATGTCTTTCAAGACATAAGCGCCAGCTATGTGGGTTCAGTCGGTAATGAAGTATTCCCAGTATTGAGCAAACTCCCTCACTGTGTCCGGCAGGGGTGGCCTGACCTTTCACGCAATAGGGCAGTGCCCGAGGGCCCACAGCACTCTCCCCTAGCCTTAGATGGGTGGTCAGGGGCCAATGGCCCTTATTGCCTGGGAGCCCAGATCACTGTCAGTCTGCCCCTGGTGTCCAAGAAGAAGTAATTTGTGTTAAGTTTGGCAATTTCGGTTGTTTTGAAAAGTTGGCTTCTGTGCTTTTAGATGGACAGGGCTTCTCTTTCAGGATTACTCTGTTTCTCTTTGAGGTTTTCCTGCTCAGTGGACTGTGCACCTCTTCTTGTGCCTGTGGAGCACTGTCAGCAGGCCAGACATAAAGCAGAAGCTAAGGCTGGTTCAGCTGCAGCTGATTGGATTAGGCTGCATTCCAGCAGGATCTGTGATTGGTTGACTTTGTTCAGGCTTTTTAACCTTTGATCTTAAGTTTTGATTTGAAAAAAGTGAAGTAGGAACTGTCAGCTGGCCACTTGGCATTGTTCAGAACTGTCTCAATTGTTTCTCTCTCTTTCTTTCTAATATGCCTCTCATTCGCTCTCTTTACTCATCTCTTTTGTTGCCTTCCTATATCTTGTTCTCTCTCTCTTTCTGTTTTCTCTTTTGAAACAGACTTCCACCCCCATGTGAACTGGGGCTGAGAGGTTCCAGAGAATTTTAGTAACAAACTTAAAATGAAAACAAGTTAGATCCTAAAATTAGTCCTAATTATAGATGACTCATTCTATCACTGTTGGCTACAGATGTTCCAGATGTAAGCTCTGACTTCAGAGCACATAGCTTGTGGTAACAGCAGCAGGCAGAGCATTGGGTGTCATTTCTCTCTGATGGGACTGGAAGAATCAAAAACTCGAACTGCTGTTCTCCAGTTACAAAACTAGCTTCGGGGTTGTAAATTAAGTCTACCATTATAAAGTCTAACAAAAATATATCTATAGATACATACAGATACAGAAGGGATGTGTTTGTGACATAGCAATTAGTAACAGCATCAGCAAAACTACATAGAACTCCCTCAGCATTAGTCACTCATTGCCAAGAATCACCCAAAGAACCAAGAACTGGGTTCAGCAAGGTAGGATTCTATAAAACAGCACTGAAGGTTTCATTATTCTTTTCCCTATGTCAAGAAGATTCATGAGGTGTATATATGGATCTTCATTTTCAGTTTTTATTTTATTTTTTTTCCTGGAAATTTCATTATTATAAGAAAATTTTTCCATTGATTTTTTCTCCTGTGTGTTATATATATCAATGTCATTTTTCTGCTGATTATATTTTTATTATAACATTGAAATTCCCAGGAAAAATAATATGAAAACTGAAAACAAAAATCCTGGGTAGTATAAAAGGTAATAGCACGTTTGGTTCATAAGCAGAGGTGCCATCAGGATAAAGCAGGTAATATTGCCCTTGCATAGACCAGTAATGAGACCCCTACCCTAAGCATTTTATTCAGTTCTGGAGGAGGCTGGGTCTTCATAAGGCCATTGAGCGCCTGGAAGCAGTGCATATTTTCATTATCGTGAAACCCAGGCATGTTTGGTGTCCATCAGGGGCAGATTTCCCAATGGGTAGACTAGATAACTGATAAAGGGTAGTTGTCAAATGTTATTCCAGCAGCTGCTTCTGCATGGTCACATTGCTATTTATTTATTTATTTGATGAGTTTTATATACCGTTATTCGGTTGAGCCATATAGGAACAACCAGCTAAAACGTTTGACGGTCTGTGGGATGGGCCTGCGGACCGCCGCTCTTACCTCCAGCCCCATGTTCTCACTAAATGCTTCCATTGCCGGGGCCAGCCCCCAAATGGCCACACACCCAACCACCAGGACTGAGAGGCCGACGTAGTGGAAGGGAGTGAGATGCTGACACCGATTCCGGGCTGCCCTAGTGCCCACACCCGACTTCCTGCAATTTAAAGGGCCCACAGTGGGAACTTCCCCGCGGTGACCATTAATGACATCAGAGCTCCCCTTCTATTTAAAGCTCTCTCTCCTTGTACACCCCATCTCGGCAATAGGTTGTCTCTTCAGAGAAGTGCATTGCCTCTGAATTCTTGATTCTTGACTTCTGTTCCTGGTTCCTGATTCCTGCTGTGTTCCTGAGTTTCTGTGTCTTGGTCCTGGTTCCATTGACTATCTAGTTAGTCTTGAGTTCTTGTCTGAATGGTCAGTTTTCCTCGTCTGTCTTCAGAGACCCTCCTTGCTCCTGTGGTCCCTCATCCTTCTCTTCATTCCTTGTCTCCTTGGATTGGACTTCTGGCTTGACTTTGGACTGGACTTTGATGCTGCTTGACCTCCAGCTGCTACTGACCACCACCTGTTTACCTTTGTGGTCTGAACTCCGCCTAGCCTGACCTCTGCCTGAACTTCGACCCTGAGAGAACTCTGCCTGCCTTGACCACAGCCTGAACCGATTCTGATTGCCTGCTGCCTGCCCTGACCGCTGCTTGACCTGTCACTGAGTTCCTCTGTGCTGACCCGCAACATCTTCCACGTGACGGATCTTCAACCCCACAGAGGCCCGTGCCCAAATCCAGCCAGCCCCGGCACCTGAGGGCTCAACCTAAGGGGGAACAAGGGCTGGTATTGGTGAAGATCCAGTTGGACCTCTGCTTCAGCCAGCTCTGCAGGTTGCTTCAGCCTCCCTGCAGGTTGCGCCAACTCCACCTAGGCCCAAGGGTCCACTTCCGCAATAACCCCTAGTCCCCCCCTGGGCTGAGTGTAACTTTGGAGGTGACCCTCACTGCCCAGCCACAACTTCAGAAGGGTATAGCTGGATGGCCAAAAGCCTCAGGGCAAGTGGAGGAAGAAGGGTGCATAAATCTGTCACTCGTATTCATGAGGACTAGCATTGCAAACTCCTGCTATATTGTGACTGATTCATCAGAAGCATTGTTGAGAGATTCCTGTAAACCATGTCTATATATGTTATTATTCTGTCCTCATGTTTCCAAGTCAGGAGAGAGCTATATTAATGAGGCTGGTCATCCTTGGTGAACACTTACATCGTCACAGGGCTGTGTCTGAGCCGATTCATTATTTTCTCCCCAGGGCACCTTCTCCATATATTTACCTCCTTCTTCATGGCTAGGGGGACAATAAGTAAATCCACGGCTCTAGCCCTAAACTTTCAAAAGGGAAACTTTGATAAAATAAGAAAGAAAGGAAAAAACTGAAAGGTGCAGCTGCAAAGGTTAAGCGTGTACAACAGGTGTGGGCATTGTTAAAAAATGCAATCTTAGAAGCACAGTCCAGATGTATTCCATGCATTAGGAAAAGTGGAAGGAAGGCCAAATGATTGCTGGTATGGTTAAAAGGTGAGGTGATAGAGGCTATTTTAGCCAAAAGATCTTCCTTCAAAAATTGGAAGAAGGATCCATCTGAAGAAAATAGGAAAAAGCATAAGCATTGGCAAGTTAAATGTAAAACATTGATAAGACAAGCTAAAAGAGAATTTGAAAAGAAGTTGGCTGTAGAGGCAAAAAGTCATAATAAAAACTTTAAAAAATATATCTGAAGCAGGAAGCCTGTGAGGGAATCAGTGGAACCATTAGATGATCGAGGGGTTAAAGGGGTACTTAGGGAAGATAAGGCAATCGTGGAGAGACTAAATGAATTCTTTGCTTCACTGTTTACTGTGGAGAATGTTGGAGAAATACCTGTTCCAGAGACGGTTTTCAAGGATGACGATTCAGATGAACTGTTCCAAATCATGGTGAACTAACCCAAATCATAGTGAATCTGGAAGATGTAGTAGGCAGACTGTCAAACTAAAGACCAGCAAATTGCCAGGACCAAATGGTATACATCCTAGGATTCTGAAAGAACTAAAAAATGAAATTTCAGACCTATTACAAGAAATTTATAACCTATCATTAAAATCATCTGTTGTATCTGAAGACTGAAAGGTGGCCCCGATATATAAAAAGGGCTCCAGAGGTGATGCAAGAAACTATAGACCGGTGAGCCTGACTTCTGTGCCGGGAAAAATTGTGGAAACTATTATAAATAATAAAATCACAGAACATATAGATAGGCATGATTTAATGGGACACAGCCAGCATAGAATTACCCAAGGGAAGTCTTCCTCACAAATCTGCTACCGTTTTTTGAAAGGGTGAATAATCATGTAGATAAAGGTGACCTGGTAAATGCGGTGTATTTGGATTTTCAGAAGGCATTTGACAAAATTCCTCATGAGAGGTTTCTAAGCAAGCTAAAAAGTCATGGGATAGAGGTAATGTCTTTGTGGATTGCAAACTGGTTAAAAGACAGGAAACAGACAGTAGGATTAAATGGTCTGTTCTCACAGTGGAAAAAGGTAAACAGTGGAGTGCCTCAGGGATCTGTTCTTGGAACGGTGCTTTTTAATAAATTTATAAATGATCTGGAAAGAGGTATGATGAGTGAGGTGACCAAATTTGCAGTTGACAAAAAATTATTCAGAGTAGTTAAATCACAAGCGGATTGTGATAAATTGCAGGAGGACCTTGTGAGACTAGAAGATTGGGCATCTATATGGCAGATAAAATTTAATGTGGACAAGTGCAAGGTGATGCATATAGTGAAAAATAACCCAAGCTGTAGCTACACGATGTTAGATTCCATTTTAGGAGTTACTACCCAGGCAAAAGACCTGGGCGTCATAGTTGATTTTACATTGAAATTGTCGGCTCAGTGTGCTGTGACAGTCAAAAAAGCAAACAAAATGTTAGGAATTATTAGGAAGGGAATGGCAAATAAAATGGAGGATATCATAATGCCTCTGTATCACTCAATGGTTAGACCATACCTTGACTATTGTGTGCAGTTCTGGTCACTGCATCTCAAAAAAGATATAGTTGCACTGGAGAAAGTACAGAGAAAGGTGACCAAAATGATAAAGGGCATGGAATGGCTCCCCTTTGAGGAAAGGCTGAAGGGATTAGAGCTGTTCAGCTTGGAGAAGAGACAGCTGAGGGGGGATATGATAGAGATCTACTAAATCATGAAAAGACTTGATTGGGTAAATGTGAAATGGTTATTTACTTTTTTGGCTAATACAGGGACTGAGAGCACTCCATGAAGAGAAAATTCTCTTTCACTCAGTGCACAATTAAGCTCTGGAATTCATTGCCAGAGGATGTGGTTAAGGTAGCTGGTGTAGCTGGGTTTAAAAAAGGATTGGATAAGTTCCTGGAGGAGACGTCTATAAACTGCTATTAATCAATAGGGAATAGCCACTGTTTGTTGCTGGCATTAGTAGCATGGGATTTATTTAATGTTTTGGTACTTGCCAAATACTTGGAACTTGGCTTGACCACTATTGGAGACAGGATGCTGGACTTGATGGACCCTTGGTCTGACCCAGCATGGCATATCTTATGTTCTTATGTACTAATTCCCAAATTTACCCTCCTCTACCACCATATCCTGACAGTTCCAACTTGTACATCTCTTTTGAATCAATCAGTGCACCCTCTCTTGCTCATCCATTCTCTTAATTTAATCAGATCAGATCCTCCCTGTTTTAGAGTTTTCTTTCAGCAAGAGAAGCATTAAGTACAATATTTTCTCTTCTAGCTCACTCCTCAATTAACTCATATTTGCCTCCTCTGTGCCCGATTTTGAAATCCTTCTCGATAAAATCTCAATCTATTATCTCTTACTTGCATTCTGAAAATCTTTCTTCATCCACTCCAGCAATTTCAGCTGCATCTTTCCCATCCTTGGCCTTTCCTCCGGTTAATTGGTCATACCTGCCGTGCCAACTCCTGCTCTTTGCTGTACTCACCTCACCTCCTCAAGTCCCAGCTCTTCAGGCTGCGAGATACTCAAAATACTCGTACCTGCTTTTCTTCAGAAAGTCCCTTCTTTTTCTTTGTCCCCTGGAATCTTTACTCGGCGAATAACCTACATTTACTTTCTATGTTGTACATCCTCTACTCCACCATATACAATCCCACTTTTATTCCATTACTCCCCTTTCTTCATTCTGCAACCTGCTACAGCCTCTCCAGTCATTCTCACAAACCAACTGATTCCATCAAGCTGAGCTTAATCCTTTCAGTATCAGCATTTTTTCACTCCAAGCAGCGCTCGTGACAGCTGAGCTTAAATTAAGTCTGACATAAACACAGACATATGGTTCTGATTGTCCCCCCGTCGCATTAACTTTGGAAATACCTATGGTATAGCATCCCGTCCCGGTTTGCAATAGACAGGGAAAACAAAGTTCAACCCTTTGGGAGGATTCTCAGTTCTACGGATAAAAAAAGATCACTCACGGAGCTCAGGAAACCAGCTGTGCAAATGCTGGCCTGAAGTGCCTCAAGCATGGAGATCAACCTGGATGTTTGTTAATGATGACAATCCCCTGCTGATGTCTCCTTGTCCTCTAGGCTAGAGCTGCCTCCTGCTGTCACCCTCAATTTCCTGCAGCCCTCACATGAGGGTCTAATGAGAAACAGAGACTAAAAGCATCCTGAGAGACACGTGCTGCAGCCAGGAGTACAGCACAGGTGGACATTCTGGGCTGGATGAAGGTGTAGCTCAGATTCTAATGGCAAAACTAGAATATCAAATTTTCTGCATAAAACAGGAAGGGGGAGGGGATCAGAGGGAAGGGATATAAAGCAGGGCCATCTTGACAGGTGGGCAAGAAGGGCATTTACCCTGGGCACCAAACCAGGCTGGGGGAGAGGAGCACCAGGCTGCCCGTTTGAGTCATTCTGTGAATTTGCAAGCAAGGGAATCCAAAAGGAAAGGAGATGCCAAAAGCAACCCTCGCCCAGGGGCTCTGTTTTGCCCCATGACTGCCCTAATGGAAAGTCTAAATTTCTGACACCTGCAAAAGATGTGAAAAACATTCATGCTGAGAAATGACGTTTTGTTTACAAGTTGTTCCTAGAAGTTCCGTTTTTATTCTTTAAAAGTGTTTTTTTGCATGCATATACATTATGTTTATATATGAACACACCAACATATTCAGTATCACATAAAACTTGTCTTTGAGAAATTGTGAAATAAACTTCCAGAACGTGTTTTATGGACATAGTTTTGCTTCTAAAACCGTGAACATTGTTTTTTGATTGCAGAATGATAATTTGGCGTCCTATCAGATCTAGTGCGGCTGATTTTTGCAGTCAATCCCTCCAGAGTGGATGACATCATACAGGCATTGGGAGAGCTACAATATGATAGAACCAAAACTAGTCTGAACTAACCACATAGGGAGCTGGCATCCTTCTCATCAAAACTTCACTCATGCATAGCACAAACAGAAGGCATATGGGCCAATGTAATTCTCACTGTTCATGCAGCAGAGACGGATTCTCCATAAGTAGCTGGAAACTCAGCTGCTCCTGGATTATTGAAAGCTCTGGTCCCTAGTCGTGCTGAGCAAGTACGAGCTACCCAGGGAGCCCCACAGTGGAAAAATATTGCTCTGAGGGTAGCGATAGTAGCTGCTGTTGATTGTATTAATCAAGGCTAAAGGCTGAGATCACTATTGTCTCTCGAGGTCACAATTCCTTCTGTACGGGACAATATTTTTCTGCTGTGAAATGAATACCTGGTGTTGTCTTATGAAAAGTATAGGAAAGAGATCTTGGATGATGTCATCAATCTATTGCGTAATACAGTGACTGGTTTTAGGCATTTGGCTTCCAGATACTTAATTATACTTTAGTTGAGGGAGCCCCCCCGGTCCTAAATATTATTTTCCTTTAGCAGTATTTCTAAGGTTAGAGATCTCACAGATGGAACAGTGATCTCATCCCAAGTCACAAACAGTGCCGGCCTTTTCTCCCAGCCTACTTCCCCGCCTCTACACCTTCAGTCTGAAGCTACACATACTACTACTTATTATTTCTAGAGCACTATTGGACATACACAGCACTGAACAGAGATTTTAAGCTGTCATTTTTCTAATCCTCAATGCATGTACACCCTTAATAATTATGTGATGTCTTTTGTGTTTGAAAGCATGGCAGCTTTGCTTTTCTCACTTGTAATGATAGCAAAGACAAGGTTTCTTTTTTTTTTTTTACCTTAAGAAGAAGTAGTAGGAGTTGTTCTCCAAGACTGTATAGGAGTGACAGGGAAAGTAACCCAATCCTGTGATGTTGACTCTGGACCCAGCTGGTACCTCCAGCATGCTGCCCCATGCCTGGTCACACAGGAGTTCAATCTCAGCTGAATAGAAGAGGTCCGACTCGTACTGCCAGGGTAGGTAGTTGTAGACGCTGTAGGTGTCTTTGTGGAGGGCCAGCACCTTGGCGAAGACAATGGTCTCCACCAGCTCAGCTCTGCAGGCTTCAGTTTGGGGTCTCCAGTCATGGGGCAGCTGGCACCCCCAGAGCCCTCCAGCAAAGGATCCCAGCAGACAGAGGATGAACAGCTGCATCGTTCTGTGCCTTGGAAACGCAACCGAAAGGAAGGGGGGGAAAAAAGAAACCAGGTTAGCTTTCTGAAAGAAACTTCCTGGGGGATGTTTGATCAGCTACATCTCCCTCCACTCTCTGCTGTGGGGGGGGGGGGGGGACACAGAGTTTCAGGGCTCCCTGAGAACGGTTACGTCCTCTCCCGCACTAAGGAGCTGAGCAGATCCTGCACAGGTGAGGGAAGAGGAACGTCGGGCTTCGAAAATACTGGAGCTTCTAGAGATGAACAGAGCCTGCAGTTAATAATTAGTAGAAATTGCTCCTCCCTCCTTAAAGCCTTAAAATATTTTCTTAAAAGTGCTTTCAAGTCTTGATTTATGTACATCAGCGAGTAATAAGATTTAAAAAAAAACAAAAAACTTGATCTGTGCCCAACTCACACAGACTTCTTCAGCTAAGGTAGATGGTCTGAATTCTCTTGATGGGTATCCAAACTCTGAAAACATAAAAAACAAAACAACCCAGAAGAACAGTTGATCCTGTTTGAGAGGAAGTGTTGAATGCAAGGGGCATTTCTCCAGGTCAGCACCCCTGCTCTGTTTCCCCATTACCTCTCTCCATCCTTCCGAGCTCAGGTGCTGCAGTTCTGTCCTTGGCCTCTCCACGTGAGACGAGAGGACATTCGTGGCTGAGGATGGAGGTCCCCCACCCCCACACACACTGGATGAGGTTCTGAGAGAGGGATCCGACTCTCAGCCGAGGCTGCTGCTCATTACAGTCCTTCCGAAGGACTGCAAATTCCTGACAAAACACCAAGGATCAGTTTTCAGAGCCGGGTCTGTGTATATAGGGAAAGAAGGGGGAAGGATTTCTCTTTTTTTTTTTTTTCCTTTGCCTTCCTTCCTTCTGCTTTCCAGCCGTACCAAACCGGGGAGGATATTAATACAAAGACAGTATTTTACCCTGCATTAGCCTAGGACAGCAGAAAGTGACATTCTTGTTATTTACCGGAAGGATGGACGGGGCTAAAGAGTTCAGTTAAGAAAAGGCCATGACGATTGCCACTTTAATAAATTTAGAAAAAGTATTTTTAAAAGAGCTGGTCACTTTTAAGAAACTGCATGCCTGACGATTCCTTTAGGTTTTCATTTTTCTTCCAGCTCCCTTTCTTCCCATTTGAAATTGTACATGGTTTTAAAAAAGAACTAGAAGTCACTTTTGGAGATGCTGTGAGTGCCTGGAGTCTCATGTCTGAGAGTACAGCTTTACTCCTGGTTTAATAAGGAGTCTTAAGCACAAAAAAGTCTGCATACAAAAATGAGCACAAATAGCATACTCCCACGCAAATCCTAAGGCATTGGCTTTTGCTCCTCAATGCAGGGAAGAACGTTAAAGCTAGGAAGGTTTAGCACACGTTTTTCCTACTGCTGAGAATGTAACACTTGGTCAGAGGTATAGTTAACTCACCTTTCCAGGGCTAATGTTAGTCAAGGGTGCGGTGCTCCGGTGAGATCCTGGACCTGGAGTTCAGGGAACCTGGACTCAGGTTTTGTGCACACAACTTCTATGCTCCTAAGTAGGGGGTGTGCATTTATTTGAACAAAATGGAACATTTTAACAACATTTCCTGTTTCATTTCAATTTGTTTTTCTTAAATGAAATGAAAGATAAGTGAACAATATTTTGTTTGTTTTCATTTTAAACAAAATTTTATGCTGTCATCATTGCCAAACCCCCCCAGTCCTGGACCCCATCCCTGGACCTTCTTACCCTGCCTGCAGTTGAAAATTTTTTTCATGGGGCAGGAGCAAGATACTCAGTCCTTCCTGCCCCAGCACTGCTGCTAATGCAAACAGCTCTGGCAGATCTAGGATGGCACCATTCTTAATTTTTGCTGTATAGAATGGGGCTGTCCTCACCTCGGCCAGCAGCGTTTTATACTGTAAAAATTGACAACAGTGCCAGCTTCAGTCTGTGGACACCATATGCAAAAGCAGCAGTGGCGGGCAGGAACGACTGGGTATCCCTGAGCAGCTGGCCAGGTACTGGGGAGGTTGCCATCCATTTGCATACTCCTCCCAGCTGCCTCAGTGGTTGATTCCAGAAGTCACCACAACCTACCTTGGGCCTGAGCTGCTTCCACCCTGAGCTTTTCGAGCAGCTGGCTAGGTATTGGGGAGGTTGCTGGCCATTTGCATACTCTTCCCAGCTGTCTTGGAGGTTGATTGCAGAAATCACCCCAACTCACCTTGGGCCTGAGCTGCTCCTACCCTGCATTCCTTGAGTAACTGCTTAGGTCAGAGCTTTCCAAACTGTGTGTTGGGACACATTAGTGTGTCGCCTGCAGTGTGCAGGTGTGTCGCGCAATCCTGGTCAACTCTGATGTGAGTTTGGGCTTTTTTTTTTTCTAGAGATTCACTTTTTTTTTTTCAGTTTATGGGTTGCTTATTATTGGGTGATTTTTGCTGTCAATTGTGTTTTTTGGGCGGGCTTGGTGGGTGGAACGAGCCCAGCCGTCCTTGCATTGGCTGCTGCTGCCGATGAGGCCTGGCCATGAAGAGTACTGACTGCAAGCAGCAGTGTCTGGTGATCATGGAAGGGAGTGAAGCACTTAACTGGCAACAATCAAAAAGAGGAGGTACATGAGTGTGGGGGCCAGACATGTGCTGGGGGGGGAGAGATGAGTGAGTGGGGGGCAAACGTGCTGGGGGGACAGACATGTGCTTGAGGGGGGAGAGATATGAGTGTGTGGGGGCCAGACATGTGCTGGGGGGAGGAGAGAGATGAGTGTGTGGGGGACAGACAATTTGTTTTATTATTGTTTCTCATAAATTATAACAATAACATGAATCTTGGAATATATATTTTTAATATAAATTTAAGGTTTTCATGAGATAGGTTGTGTCGTGAAACATTTTATTTATGTATATATTTAAGGAAACATACATAAATTGTTGAAATATGTTTTGTTCGTTTAACCTTTAACCTCTGGTTTACTAGTAGACTGAATTACCGTGTCCCGAAATTATGTTTGTCTAAAAAGTGTGTCACCAACATGAAAAGTTTGGAAAGCTCTGGCTTAGGTACTGGGGAGGTTGCTACTCTCTCTCTTTTTCTTTCTTTCTATGGTTCTACTCCATTTTCTCTTTGTGATGCTAGTTCTCACTAGTCTTATTCCTTGCTGTTAGCCTACCTTCACCAGTTCTTAGTTTCTTTATATCAGCTGCTATTATCACTTGTACTGATCACTGTCTTTCAGTGATCTCCACTCTCCCTGACAGCATCTCATCCTTGTTGCTGTCACACCTCTGCTTCTCTTCCATGTATTCTCCTGCTTCCCTTCCTACTCTCAATTGGGCTATCATTTCCAAACCTTGCTCTCCAATGCAGCTTTCACTTTATCAGTACATCTCAAACAGTTACCCTTCCAATCCTATCACTATTTCCCTTTCTCTCTCCCTCTTCTCTTTCTTTCTTGTGCATTCTGTTGAATGCCTACCCTGTTAAGAACATAAGAACATAAGAAAATGCCATACTGGGTCAGACCAAGGGTCCATCAAGCCCAGCATCCTGTTTCCAACAGTGGCCAATCCAGGCCATAAGAACCTGGCAAGTACCCAAAAACTAAGTCTATTCCATGTAACCTTTGCTAATGGCAGTGGCTATTCTCTAAGTGAACTTAATAGCAGGTAATGGACTTCTCCTCCAAGCTTGCCTGTATTCATGATTTCTTCATTGCTCATAATTTCTTCATTGCTCATAATTTCTTCATTGCTCATAATCTTCATCTCCTTGCCTTGACTGAGTCCTGGCGCTGAACTGCTGCTCTCCCCCTCCTGTAGGTTTTAACCCCTTCTTCTACCTTAATCCCATTTGCTTCCTTTGAGGCTCACTTTGTCTGCCTATTCACCCCACTACATCTCTAGGCAGCTGTCATTTATCGACCCCTTGATAAAGCCCCCCCCCCCTTCCTTTCTCATGGCCACTGTCTTGACCTAGTCCTTTCCTCCAATTGCTATCTCTCAGACTTCTCCTCCTAAATTCTTCCAATATCTGACCATTTTCTGATAACTTTCACACTAAACCATCCTCCCCCCACAGCCTTGTCCTGTCACCACTAACACCTTCAGGAATCTGCAAGCTGATGACCCTTGTATTCATTGCACTACTGTTTCATCTCTCCTTTCCTCCACTACATTGTCTGAGTCAGTTGACAAAGCAGTTTCTTCTTACAACAGTATACGTTCCTCTCCTTTACACACTCTCACCCCTCCCCTTATCCATCCTGTAAGGCGCACCAAACTTCAGCCTTGGTTCAACCCTAGAATTCACCTTCTACATTCCTGTGCCCACTCTGCAGAACGTCTCTGGCTAAACTCCCATGCCCATGCAGACTTCATACAATTCAAATTCATGCTGACCTCCTTCCAGTTTGCTGTTGCAACTGCCAAGCAAGAAAACTATGTCCATTTGACAAACTCTCTTACATTCAACCCTAACTGTCTCTTTGCCACACTCAGTTCCCTCCTCAAACTTGCTTTACCTCCCTCCCCCCTTCACTTTCCGCTCAGACTATGGCTGACTACTTCCATGACAAGATTTACAAAATTAGTCTTGAGTTCTAAACTAGGTCACCTCTACCTCCCTCTCCCCCACTTCTTTCCTCTACCTTTCCCCCTGGTGTTTGCCACTCTCTCCTCCTTTTCTGAAGTCACAGTGGAGGAAACTACCCATCTTCTCTCCTCCTCCTTACTCAGTTCCTTAGCTCTGTCTCCACTGCAGTCACCTCTTCCATCTTTCACATCTCAGTCTATCACTTTCCACTGCTACTGTTCCTGTTGCCTTCAAACATGCTGTAATCACACCAATCCTCAAAAAAACATCACTGGACCTTACCTGTTCTGCCAAGTATTGTTGCATCTCCCTTCTCCCTTTTGTTTCCAAACTACTTAAATGTGTTGTTCACCACTGCTGTCTTGGCTTTCATCTCAAACCATTCTTGATCCACTTCATTCTGGCTTTCACTCTCTACATGCCACACTCTACCATGCCACATAAATAGCACTTGCCAAAGTCTCCATTGACCTGGTTATGGTTAAAACCAAAGGTCTTTACCACTTAGGTTAAAACCAAAGGCCTTATCCACCTTGACCTATTTGCTACTTTTGACATTGCTGATTACCACCTACTCCTTGATACTCTGTCCTCACTTGAATTTTGGGACTTTGTCCTGTCTTGGTTCTCTTCTTCCCTCTTCCATTGCACTTTTAGTGTTTCCTCTGGTGAATTCTCCTATACTGCCATCCCATTATCAATTGGTGTGCCTTAGGAATCTGTCCTGGGCTGTCTTCTCGTCTCTCTGTATACTAATTCCCTTGGTGCTCTGATTTCCTCTCATGGCTTTCAATACCATCTTATGCTGATGATTCCCAGATTTACCTCTGTACACCAGAAATTTCATCAGGAATCCAAACTCAGTTCTCAGCCTGCTTGTCTGACATTGCTGCCTGGATGTTCCACCACCACCTTAAACTCAACAAAGCCAAGGCAGAGCTCCTTATCTCCCCACCCCTTCTTCCTCCTTTATTTCTGTCGATAACATTATAATCCTCCCAGTGCCCTCAGCCCATAAGTTTGGAGTCAAGTCATCTTCAACTCCTCTCTTTCCTTCTCTACATATATTGAAAACACTGCTAAAATGTGCCGTTTCTTTCTCTATAACATCAGCAAAATCCATCCATTGCTTTCTGAACACACTACCAGAACCTTTATGCATTTTCTCATCACCTTCTGCTTAGACTATTACAACCTGCTTCTTGCATTTCTCTCTACTACAATCTATCCAAAATCCAGTTGCATGTCTTAACTTTTGCCAAAGTTGCTACACCCATATAACCCTCCTTCTCTAATCACTATATTGGCTTCCAATCTGTTCCCACATATAGTTCAAGCTCCTCATACTCACCAACAAGAGCCTTCACTATCTCTTCTCTCTTATCTCTCTCTCTACACCCCTCCTTGTATACTCTGCTCATTAGGCAAGTCACTCCTATCTATGCCATTCTTCTCTACCACCAGTTCCCAACTGTGCTTTCCACTTGGCTGCACCATTTGATCGGAACAGACTTCTTGAGTTGGTACGTCATGCTCGCTCTCTTGCCTTACTTAAAACCCTTTCCGAAAACCCACCTTTTTGGGCCTGCTTTTAAATCTTAATCCCTGACTGTCCCACTTACATCCTCATTTAATTTTTAACCATTGCCTTAATAAATGAAATTCCCAAATTCTTATTTGCCCTGTATGCGTGTCTTGATTATATTGTAAGCTCGCTGAGTTCTTTTTTTGTACAACACTGCGTATGTCAAGTAGCGCTATAGAAGTGTTAAGTAGTAATAGTAGTAGTGGCATTGCTCCTGCCCCGTGAAGACATTTTCAACAACAAGGTAAGAGAGTCCACACATGCAGGAAGAAAGGGGGAAGGCCCTGGAGTGGGGGTTAGGGAAGAGAGGGTTAGCCTGGGCCTTGACATTTTTTGTTTTATTTGTTTTGTTGTTTTTATTTTGTTTGTTTTATTTTTTTTCATTTTAAAGAAATGGAAAAAAAAAAAAATCCCAACCCAAACCAAACAAAAATAAAATTATATGAAAAGCAAAACAAAAGAAAATGTCTGTGCACAGCCTTACTCTTAACCTATGTTTTGTGTTCTGAACTTTTCGGGGGTTTATTTTTTTTAAAGATTTCTGTACATAAAACCTGGTTAATGCATGCAAATTGACTTTTGAAAATTTAACGGGATCCAGTGTATATAAAAATGCATGCGGAACTCGATGCTGCATGTAATGTTGCACACACTTGCAAAAGGTGTTCTGAGGGGGGGGGGTGATGGTAAGGACTTTTGATTTTTCAAAGTTTGCACGTAAATCTACATGCACAAAGTTACACCTGCTTCTCATGTGTGTGTGTCCGCACATTTGTTGAGGTCTCCCGCATATTTTCCAGGTGGACTTATGCGCACAACATTTGGGTACATGCAGAGTTTAGCCCTGTGCGAACTGTTTGAGAATTTCCCTCTAGGAAGGGCAACTTTTGTGCTCCTGATTCAAGTTTTGTGCACACAGCTATCAGGAGCACAACTTTCGTGCACACAAATTATGTTTTCTGCACACCTACAGTTCTCACAAACTAGGTCTGTGCTTAAACCAGGTTTGTGCGCACTAAGCATATTTTTGTGGGCACAACCTTGGGTTAGCGTGATTTTTAAACTCCCGATGCATTAGCACACCCTTAGCTTACTGCATTGGAGGTTAACTCTTCTTTTTCAGCATGCGAGTGATGAAAATGTACCCTGAAATTTGGTGCACATTTTTAACTCATGTCTTATTACATCGGGCCTTCAGAGACCTCAAGCTATGACTGTTTTACTCATGAAAGACAGCTGTCTCGCAAGGGTGAGAGAGAGAGAGAAGAGTTTGCAGGGAGCTGCCTAATAGAAACCAGAGCTCTGATTGTCAGGGGGGAGCCACTGGGAAATTTCCTGGCTTGTAGCCTTTTTGAAAGAAGATTGGGGAGCTCCTAGTGATGGATTTCAGGCAGCCGTCTTGTCGCCGTTCTTAAAATCTATTTGAAGAGCAAAAGGTGGAGGGAAGATCGATCAAATTTCCATCATTTTCACAGGGGCTTTTTTTTTTTTCCATTTCAGAAACTTTTCAATACTTAATGGGAAAGGCGAAGGGAAATTTTGTATGAAAGAAGGTCCACAGGCGATGTGAAGAGTTGGGCTGGCAGAGCCACTGCTGGAAGATCTGTTGGTCACATCAAGATGATACAGCGCATGACTATGTCCAGGGCTTCCTTCCACCATGACTGCTAGACAATGGGAGAGTATAAAAGGGGGCAGGTCCATAACTATTGATGGGCTGCTCAGGGTGCAAAGCCCCCTTGAGGGTGGGGAAATGACTGAAGTTCAGTAGATGAAAAGCCATCTGAGTTAAGAAATATATGTGTGTGTGAGGGGGGAGAGGGGGAGTGCCACAAATAAGCTTGCCTGTCCCGGGCGCTAGCATGCTTAGTTCTGGCTCTGAACAAAGCCTGGACCACTGTACACACATCCCCTTTTTCTTTTACGCTTCCTCTGGGCACTTATTACCTGTCTCTGTTCGGAACAGGTAGCTGACTTAGCTGGACCTTTCTTCTGAACCAGCTCTGTTCTCATGTTCTTTCTTTAGAAATTTGCTGATGGTGCGGTCAGACTTGCAAGAAGTATATTATTGACAGAGCTGATACTCCTGCTACCGCGTCATCCTTTTATGCTACCAAGATGATGATTGAAATAAGAAAAAATGTGTACTTTTTTGTCACTTTTCAGTCAAGCAAAATCGACTGCTATTTATCATTTTTAAAGTGCTACTAGTCATATGCAGCACCGTACAGGCAATTAAGAGATAGCGCGCCTGCTCCAGGGGGCTTACCATCTACTTGAAAACCATGCATGACAAACAAGAGCCTATGGGGAGTGCATTTATTGCAATGAAGTGGTTAGGATTTAAAAGCACCCTCTAAACAGGGCCGGTGCAAAGGTCTGTAGTGCCCTAGGCAACCAATGTAACACCGCTCCCCCACACCCTGAGTTGAATGTACCCTCTGACAGTGGTAGATATATAGAGTTATGGTCACCCTCTTACAGTTCTCTCTCTCTCTCGTGCTCTGAGATGCCCTAGGCAGTCGCCTAGTCACACGGGCCCTGCCTCTAAAAGGTGAGGTTTTAGACTGCATTTGAATACTGCCAGAGCACTGACTCAGGAAGTCTATTGCAGGCATACAAAATAGCAAAGTGGAGAGCATGGCGTTAGAAATTGGGGGTGGAGGAGAAGGACATGGATAAGAGTGACTAGGCTGATGAATGGGTTCACAAGGACAGGAATAGCCTCTAAAATTACAGCAGTCCTTGGTAGGGCCCCCAGACTACAACTCCCTTAACTCACCCGTAGGTATCAATCTTGTGCTATGGCTGGGACTCTCCCCTCAGGTCTGATGAGTAGAAATCATGTCTGAGAGCTGAATCTAAGTGTGCTGACTGGGGGTGCACAGCACTGCCACCAAGTCATTAAGCTGGCACAATATCTCAGCATTTTTATGTAACTTTTGGGAGGTTTGTGGGGTTTTTTTTTGGAGGGGAGGAAAGGGGAAGGAAGCTAGAGTAACAAAACATCTTGTTTTAAATTGACCTAGGGATATGAAGTGACTTGCCTAAGGTTCCACAGAGCCATTGGCTGAGGGGATTCCTGAATTCATGCCCTAGGCCCTAAGTAATCATCAGCTTCTAAGTTGTCTATATGGTTCAGAAGAAAACAACCCAAAACTTTGACTTCTGGATTTGCTATATATTCTAACATAGCGACATTGTATTTTACTGTCATGACATACAGTCATGAAATAAAGATTTTTTTTCCTCCTAAAACAGTTCCTGTGTAAAACTAGAATTTATTGTCAGATTGTGCAAGTCCTGTCAATTGCATGATCAGGATTGCTAGTGGGATAAGGAGAATTCTGAGCATACTATCTCTTCTTGTTTGAAACGAATGGGAGATGTTTTCAAAAGCTCCTTTAAGTTTTAAGGCAACAGATCATTGTTAGGGCAGAGCGTTTGCCCACTAGAGTTAGGCAGCTGAAAGTAGGGCTTAACATAAATAAATATTGCGAGGTAGGAGGTTAAGAAGATTGTCAGCTTCTTCTCCTGAGGCAATAGTTAAAAGTTTATTTGGGCAGTGGAGTTCTAGAGATTTTTGCAGAGCATTTTATTTTTTTTGTCATGGTCAGGGGCACCTCTAGCATGTCTATGGGGATGCCCTTATCGCTCAGCCAATCACACTTGTGCACAGCAAACAAATGGAGGACAATTCAAGGCCGATATCTTTTTGTTGCAACATGGTGAACTCAGTATTAGTCCATTTTCCTGGCTCTGGAGTTTGGGTGAATGAAAACCATAGTGTTAGATACTGAAAAATAATCCCCTCCCTGTATGCAACTGAAATCCTCATGTCTGCATTTTTAGGTGCCTCTTCCATAGTAAGGTTGCAGCACAAAAATGGAGAGGTCAAACATGAACAGAGCTGTTAAAAAGAACTACATAAATCTAGATTGATTTGTATCAAACTTGTTGATCACCTATCCAACTAGAGCTCATTTAACAGAAAACACAACAAACAGAACTTAAACAGGTAATTTATTGGAATGAAAGAACATAAAATAAAATCAAGTACTAAATGAACATAACCCAAGTAATAGGATAAAAAGACAACTATATATAACACATAAATGTTAATGTTGTCCAGAGAATTTGAAGAACATAAGCAAAAGAAATACAACCCTTCTTCCACAGTCATGCAGATAATCATTACGTGAACTGAATTTCTTTGCTTATGATTTATGTATCGTGATAATTTTACATTTTAAAAAAAATCAATGTATTTTACCTTCAGTAAACTGAAATCAATGGCATTTAAAAGCACTAGATATAGTGACGGATATGCACGTATACAATTATTTTAAGTTTTATATCCACGTTAGGTATCCAGGCTATGGATATATTGTACATGTACATTTCCTGATTACAAATCAAACTTAGCTAACTGCTTCCCAGTAAGATGAAGCCCCCATCCATGGATAAATATTAGAGCTAAAACATAGCTCCTGTCACCACTGAAAGGAGGGAACTGGAGAGCTGGGTGAGGAGGAGGGGAGGTGGGGTTTCTAGCCCCGCCATGTGATCGTGTAAACCATTTTCCAGGCTCCTAGCCAATTGACTGTTAGTGCCGCTGTTGAAAAATGTGTTAGCTTTCAGATGGCGCTTACTCAATGTTGACTTTTCTGCAGTAGGACATGGAGCCTAACCCCAGATCTGACTTGTCTAAGAAGTCTGCAGGGACACTTCACTTCTGCACTGCCCCGGGGCAGCCATCTCTGAGTGAGCTCCTGGAATGTAGAGGGGTCAGCGGAAGAGGAAGGGGAGGGGGGGGACGACATATGGAAGAGGTCCCCCCTTGCTTCATCTTACGGGTTCTTCTTCTCGGCGGGAGACTCCCCCCCTCTTTGGTTGAAAGTTTGCCAGTTCTCTGCTCTCCTTGCCGTCTGTCACTAATGAATATAAATAGGAGAAACTGCCCTCCTTCTATGACCAGACCATTCTCTTAAAGGGGACTCTGCACATTTTTTCTTCTTCTCAAGCATATACGTTAGTCACATATCAGTCGTCCCCCCCTATATGTACATGTGAAAATAAAATTCTATAGAACTTTAGTATGGTGCTGGTAATTCATTCTATCTCTGCCGTAATGAAAAATGAAGTGGCGTGGTTACTGGAGGAGCTGAATTAGCATGGAAAGCCCAGTTTCCAGAAACAAAACACACTGTAAAAACTATAAATAAAAGAGGGATTGCTTTAAGGCAGAGACCATTTTCAAATTCAAAGCCCCCTCAAGCAAAGTCCATTTAAAATGACCTGACACGTATCCGATCAGGGTCATTTTCAAAAGGAAAGGCCCCAAAGCCCACGTTTCCCCCCACATCAAGTTCGGCCCCAGTTGGGGAATTTTCATGAAAAGTATCATGCCTACAGTTAGACAGATTGAATCAGTCTTTAACCACTTTTTTTTTTTTTTTTACATGACTTGAAAAGCACTGAAAAACAACATATTCTAGGCAGTCCCCTGAAGGAGTTCACAGTTTTTGACGTTTGACCTGGGGCAGTAAGTCCCAGCTTGCTTCCCCCACCCTCAGAGTGCTCCTAGCTGGGGATCATTGCAGAGCTTGAAATATTGATTAGCAAATCAAGCTCAAGGTCACAGGCAGAGAATACTGCTTTATTTCAACCATTAAGGTGGGTTGGTAATTGGCTTAATTATACTTTACAAAAATTTAGATTTGCATAATGTGCTGAGAGGACTGCTAAATGTTTCCAGCAGTTGAATTTTAGAGGGTTATTATTATTATTATTATTATAATTCTGGAGTGAAAGGGTTTAATTGCACTATGCAGATTTATAACCAAACGGCTCACAAGGTAAGAAATCACATTAAAACACCAAGGGCCAGAGGTACCAAAAGGTTTTCCCCCCTCCCCACCCACGCCTTTTTTTTTTAATCAATGGCAAAAATACTTAGTCCATCTGAATTTGCTGGCTGTCCTTTCCTACTCATAGGCACAGGCACATTTCTCTGTTCTGCCCACCCCACCCCACTGTTTCCCAGGCTACAGCAGCAGGCAGGTGCTGACTGCCCAGCAGGAAAGGGCTCGCCGTCACAACCATCACACACAGGAACACAGGCACTTTCTCCCGTGACTTTGGAAGTCTCCTGCGGGAACTGTCGTCACCACACTACAGTACTTTCTCAGAAAACTACCAGAGGAAGTGAAACTAAAAAAAAAAAAAAAATCCTCCCCAAAAAAGCAGCACTATTCCTGGAGCAGCTCAAGGACAACATTTTGGGAGCTCATTCACTGAAGCGTCTCATAGCAGATCCCATCCGTAGAAGCCCGGGCAGGGTCCCGTCATGTGTCGTCGTCGTAGACTGAAGCCCACGCTCACCAGTCTGGAACTCTGGGCTCTTCGTCCCAGGGTTTGATGTGGCACGGTCAGGAGAATCCTGACGTGTTGGAGGCCGGTTCTTCAGGTCATGGAGAGCCTGTGTGAACTCCTGGCTGTAGGAGTAATTGGCTTGTAGGCTGTTCCTCCGTACTGGAGGCAACCCAGTGGCTTCATCATGGAAAATCAATAGCCCTTTGGGTGCAATAGGTGGGAAGAGGCCCTCTCTCTCCCACGGGATGTCCCAAAGAGCTGAGATGTGCTGCAAGGTGCTTTGCATCCCATGGAGGCCAGAATCAGTGCAGACAGAGTTCCTTTTCTTCAGGATGGATTTGAGAGGAATTTGACAAGACTCATCAGGAACCGATAATCGTCTCCTGGGCCAGCCTTCCTTCACTGTACTCTGAAAGGCTACTTTACTTTGCTTTGGCTCACCAAAGGACTTGGATGCTAGTGGAGGTAAAAGGATTTTTTTGTTCTTGTCCTCCTCTTCTACGTGCACCACCTTGGATGGACTATGAGCTTGTTGGGAGAGACCCAAAGCTGTCACATTCTGGGGTTGGGTTTTTTTGCTAGGCACATTTTTCTCTTGACTGGTGAGGGCGGGTCTCGGTTTACTAACCTCGTTCTTTGAAACTGCAGGTGGTTTGGCTGATTTCTTAGTGCTGGCCATCCTGGTCACTGATCCACATTGCCTGGAAAGAGCACCAGCTGGGTCTTTGTTCTCCTTCAGAGATCGGTAAGTTAATAGCTCAGCTCTTTCCCTCAACCCCTTGCTTACCATCTCGCTTTTCCCCCCCTCCTTATGTGCTTGATTTTCTGTGTATATCCAGTTAATTACGCGCAAGGAGCCAGTGGTAGCAGATCGACCTCAACTGTGCTGGAAGCTGAAGTCGCCACGGAACTGGCCTGCCTGCGCTCCTCTCCTCTGCCTTCACCTCTCTTGTTTCTCCTTTTATAATCCTCCCACAGCCCACTCAAGAGATTGTGGTTAATAGGTACCCAGGGAAGCCGTTAAATGCTTATCAGCACCTGTCAGGCAGAGAGAAAGAAAGCAAGCCTGCCCAGTAGAAGCGCAATTACCATCAATCAGCAGTCTGACCAGAGGCAGGCATGAAGGAGGAGGAGGGGAGCACTGACGCCGTACCTCCTCCTTCAGGGGCCTTGTCCTCCTCCAGCCTAGTGTTATGACAAACAGTCTACTCCAGCAGGGAGCAGGCATTCCAAACTATTTCTTCTGGACCTCCCTTGTGAACTAGCAAAAAAAAAAAAAAGTACTTTCACAAGTCTTTCTTTTAGCAGTTTCTTCCAGTCACTATGGGTCCTCCTTCCAGTCAATATGATTGACCCCGAGAGCTGCTTTTGCTTGGTCAGGCTCGTCCTTACCAAGCTAAGAATAAGTCGGGGTGCTGCTGGTGCATCAGATCCCCATGCTGCCGCCCCCCACCCACACACCCCATCAGAGGGATAGACCTCGGGGGAGGTCTTTGTTTAAAAGAAACAAAGAAGAGTCAAAGCTATAAGAAAAAGAACACGCATTTATTTTATTTTTATTTTTTTTTAGCCGTTTCCTATAGTGAATCTGGTCTTATAAGATCGCTGTGCTTATTTGCCTTCCCCTCCCTCCCCACCCCCACCCCCACTTTGCCATTTTCATGTAATTCCATTTCAGTTTGAGCCACATGTTGTACTTTTCATAGACCCTACCTACTAAGCTGCATTATGGCTGATGCATGAGACAATGCGCATTAAAATCTTTGATGCCATATAGTCATCATCAATGCACGAGTCCCTCAGTCTGGGAAAAGAACCCTTGAAATGCAGCGGCAAGGATGAAGGGGAAAATCCAGAGTTATTCTGTTTATTTCATCTTTGATCATTTCATGCTGTTGACCATTTGAATTTCTTGAGTCAAGGTTTTCTTAAAGATGTATTTTTTTAAATTAAAATAAATAAAAAGTTTAAAAAAAAAAAAGTTTAACATACATGTTTTGTAAGGTGCACTCACTAACACCATGTTACAACCCCTAACGTGGCCACATTAAAAATAATGTAACTGTTAAATTTCAGTGTGGCTGCCAATTTAAGTATCCAACTAATGTGGTGTAACCCAGTGTGCCCCTGGGAGAGGAGCATCTCGTGATGGGCCCATTCGGCAAAAAAACAGCTCCAGACTCCAAGGTAGTGTCCAAAAATAAAGTTTATTGTGGATAAGCAGTGGTAAATGGGCTCAGTCTATTCGGTCTCAGCCCCACAATTAATCTGTGCGCTTTACAGTTCTTTCTCTCAATCTGTGCCGAAGTATCCCTCACAGAGGCCCAAGGTCCAAGGAGTAGGAGGAGTGGAGGCCCTGGGTGGAAAGGGTACCCACGTTTGGTTGTGTGGCTGTGATTCCCCTGCAACCCTGGATAAAAATATGCAAAACAGTCTTGGCACAGAGAGTTGTGAAATTCTCTCTCTTTCCCCGCAGGGCGAAGACTCCTGTGTGGTGTCCTCAGTGTCCTCAATTTCTTTGTTCCTCACAGTTCTTTGTTCTCTTGGCACTTCGATCCCTAATGGGAGAGAGTGGTGGATGCCTGAAATGCCCTTCCGGAGGAAGTGGTGAAGTCCAAAACTGTGAAGCACTTCAAAGGGGCGAGGGATAAACACTGTGGATCCATCTAGAGGTCTAGAGGATGCGTATAAAGAGGAGGCAGCAAAACACTGCAAGGAGCGGTAGTAGCCACAGAGGCATTCACGGAGCGGGATGCCAGTGGCCAGTGGTTGGTGTTCCACCTTCACGGAGCGGAAGGATGGAGGGCTGCCATCTCCCAATTAAAAAAAGAAAAAAGAAAAAACAAAAAAAATAACAGGGATGGGTTCATGGGCTATAGGTATTACCAATTATTAGGCTTATTCAATTACCAATTATTAGGCTTTTCAATATTTGATGATAGTTAATGTGACTTTCAAGGCATACTTCACTTTCAATGCATATCCAGCATAGCTCCCTGCTTCAACGGCAGGGGAGAAGAAAAACTAATACTTCACGCATAACGAGCATTGCTCTCTGCTTCAACGGCAGGGGAGAAGAAAAACTGATACTTCACTCATAGCCAGCATTGCTCTCTGCTTCAACGGCAGGGGAGAAGAAAAACTAATACTTCACGTATATCCAGCATTGCTCTCTGTTTCAACGGCAGGGGAGAAGAAAAACTGATACTTCACGCATAGCCAGCATTGCTCTCTGCTTCAACGGCAGGGGAGAAGAAAAACTAATACTTCACGCATCTCCAGCATAGCTCTCTGCTTCAACGGCAGGGGAGAAGAAAAACTGATACTTCACGCATAACCAGCACAGCTCTCTGCTTCAACGGCAGGGGAGAAGAAAAACTGATACTTCACGCATAACGAGCATTGCTCTCTGCTTCAACGGCAGGGGAGAAGAAAAACTGATACTTCATGCATATCCAGCATTGCTCTCTGCTTCAATGGCAGAGAGCTTTGCTGCCGCTTACCCAACTAATCAAACTTAATATTTCACTTGGATGCAGCTCCATCACTGCTCTCTACATTAATAGTGGGGGTGAAAGGGAAATAGAACCTAAGGTTACTAAGAGCCAAGAGAAACAGATAAGTATGAGAAAAAAGAAGTGTGAAGCTTGCTGGGCAGACTGGATGGACCGATTGGTCTTCTTCTGCCGTCATTTCTATGTTTCTATGTTTCTATGAATCCAGATGAAACTGCAGCTTCTCATGTTCCCTTCAGGTAGGAAGAGGCAGTCAGAAACTTCCCCCTGAACCTCAAATGCAAAGTTTCTTCCCTTGAAAACTAATTTAACATAGGGTCCTGGCACTGGGTCATCACCTCCCCCTGTCCTCGCTGAGGTATAGAGAGGTAAGTCTTCCCTGACCTGGCAGCCCCCAAAACAGGGTTCCCCAATCACTGAATCCATGTAGTGCACAGGGAGGGTCTCACCAAGCCTTCTACCAAGAAATGCAAAACCTCTGAAAATATATCCAGAGAGATATCCCAAGCAGCTAGTTAGTAGACTGGATGGAAACCCTCCCAACAGGTTCTACTGGCTGGGTTAGCCTGCTTTTTATGACTTGGCCTGAAAAAAACATAAAGGCTAAGTTCCTGAACTATCTCCTAACGTCACAAAACCCATAAAGCACTGGCCCCAGAATCCTTCTTGGGAGCTGCTTAAAAAACCTAGGGGAACAGCCATTTCAGATCCCTCAAAGAACGGAGCTGCATCTGAATGAGAATCTCCCCTTTACAGACCTACACTGCTCTAACGTGAAAACCGGACTTACCCAGGGTTTACTGGTAACGGAAAATGGCTATCGGTTACATTGGTAAGGAACTCATTACTTTAACTGCAGCATTTGCAAAAATGCATTCAATTTACCTTGTTCTCATTGCTGAGGTAAATTTATCTACATACGTGGAAGGTGCAGTTAACTGCAAGGGTCCTGTACCTCTCCCTGACCCTCACATGAAAATCCATCCCATCTCATTGCATTAAGCATCCCCCACTCAAAATTCGAGATCCTCCACCCATGAAAGGTACCTACCTATTCCTCTCCACCATCCAGCTTCCACTTCTTCAGGATCAAGGAAATGGGAGGATGAGGAGGGGAATAGCAGATACCTGGCTCCTGCCACTTTGCCAGTCCTCATGGCTGGTGCTCCCATTAGGCAAACTAGGTAGTTGCCTAGAATGCCAGAATTTTGGGGGCAGCAAAATCCTGCCAAGGTGAAGCATAGAGGGGTCCCATGTCAGATATAATAATGTCAAAGAAGGGTTACTGTGCTGGAGCTGCTTCCAATAGGAAAGTTGGGGAGGGTGCATGACCAAAGGTTCAAAAAGGATGCCAAATATTCTTGTACCAGTACTGCCAGTCTTTAACTGAATGTAGCGATTTTGCCATGTCATAGTTGTTACGCGTGCCGTCCACAGCAGACCCGCAGCACAGCCCCCTCACCTTTCTACAGTGACTCCAGCCTCTGGTTCCTCCTCGCTGGCGGCGGTGGGCCGTCAGCTCCGTCCTCGGGCCTCCCCCCTGGTGCCTCCGGCTCTGCCACAGTCCCCGGCGTTCCCGGTCCTGCTTCCACTTCTCGTCGGGTCTCTCCGCGTGGCCTGCGGAGAGATGCTGCTACTCACACCGCGCCCCTCCCTAGGTACGCCCGCATCATTGATTCTTAAGTAGGGACCGCGGTGGGAACCTAGCAGTGGCCCCCGATGATGACGTCAACCTAACTACAGTATTTAAGCTCAGGCTCCGCTCTCTAGCATTGCCTTTGCAACAGGTCTCCTCGCTGGTTGAGTAATCGCTGCTTCCCAGAGATTCGTCTCATCCGTGTGTTCCTGTTCCTAGTTGTTCCTGGTTCCTGTCTCTTCGTTCCTACACTGCTTCATGCTTTGGATTGACTACACAGACTTTGACTTTGTTTTGCCTGACTTTGCCATTGATCATCTTCAGACCCAGACCTCTGCTTTGCCCGACTACGCTACTGCCTATCTCCAGACCTAGACCTCTGCTTCGTCTGACTACGCATTGCCTATCTCCAGACCCAGAACTCCGCTTTGCTTGACTACGCTCTTGACCATCTCCGTGATCAGACCTCTGCCTTGCTTGACTACACTCTTGACTATCTCCATGATCAGACCTCAGCCTTGCTTGCCACTGCTTTCGGATTGCTGCCAGCCCTGACTCAAGCCTATCTTTGGATGCCTCTTCTGCCTACTCCCTGGACGTGGGATCTTCAGGATTCGGCCTGCTTTTGCTCGAGCGCCCCCTGTCTGCCTTCGTTCCATTGGCGCCCGAGTTTCCAGGACATTACCCAGTCCGGAGTAAGACTGTACCATCTCTCACCTGCTATCTCTGGGCTGAACCAACTCCTACTGCAACTACATACAGAAGCCCACCTAAGTCCTGCCGGTCCCAGCACCCAAAGGCTCAACCCGCGGGGAACGCGGGCTGGTATAGGTGAAGCTCCAGCAGTCCTTACCTACGGGTTGCGTCAACCCCACCTCGGCACAGAGGTCCACCTCCTACGCAACAATAGTTTGACCTGCACATTTCGCTTGTGCATTTAATATATTTGTAAAACTAAAGACATGAACATAAAGGTCAAAGTCCCAGCTGAACTGTCTTGAAATTTGCAAAATTGTGGAAGGCAGTGATGGGAGCAGGGTTGAAAGATTAGGTGGGAGACATGGGGTGAAAGAAATGTGTGTGCTCATCTACCGAAACTGGCAGAAGATCTGAGAGAAAGTCTGGGTAGGCTGGATGGGCCAATTAGTCTTTATCTGCCATTATTTACTATGTTACTGAGTTATGATGTTAAATCTGGAGCATTTCTCTTCTGCCAACCTGAACTAGTGAATTTTTCCTGCTCTCCCAGATTTTTCAAATGCATCTTAATGGATCAGACCATAGTATTGTGAATTATAGTATTACTGAGCAACTCTGATCAATTTCATGACTCCATTAAGGGAATCTTCTCAGGACCAGCTTGACAGTTGCATGCTAGGTAACATATAGTAACATAGTAATGATGGAAGAAAAGGTTAGAAAAGAAAGAGGGAAGTGAAATGAATATCTTGGAATGTCCTTTATTCTACAGAGCATGGACTTGTTCTTCTCAAGTTTCAGGTACAGATTAGTAGAGGAATTGTTTGGTCCTCATAAAATGAGTTCACTGATATATGATACTCAAGTATAGATGGGACTCATGGCAACAGACACACAAAAGGGATGAATTAGCAAAAGTTCTAAACTTGTAAGCAGTAGCACCAAGCCTTAAGGCTTCAATTTTATCTACTGATCAATTCTGCAACTTTCATAGGCGTATGTCGTAGGCATGTGCTGTTGCTTTAAAATGACAGGGAAATAATGGTATTTGTTCATTCGTTTTATGTTGATTTCCATCTGAAAAGACACAAAAAATGTCATTTCATTTTTGTCACTTTAGTGTGCTCTAGAACAATTTTGCATGCACTAAAATGACAGAAATTAAACAAAAACAAAGCAAAATTTAAAAATTTGAAATAAATGGAAAACAAAATGAAAAATGCAACAGAAGATTTTCCATGCACGTTGCACTGCATAATTCAGTTACATGGGGGTATGGGCTATGGGGAAACACTTTTGGTTTTTTTTTTTTCACATAGCTAGGGAACTGACTTGGGGAATGATGCTAAAAACAGAATTATCCAAGTTTAGAAATATAAATAGTAGGAGGGTAGGAGTCATGATAGGATCAATGGCAGTGTGCGATCCTTCCTATATGATTACGGTATTGCACTAGGAAGTTGATCAGGCAGATTAGATGAGCCTTATGGTCCTTTTCGGCTCTCCTAGTCTGTGATTCTATTTTTGTGTTTTTAGGAGTTGAAAACCACGGAAACTGGTGCTGAAAAAATCATGAGAGATCTGTATTTTTTTTTTATCAATAAAAGGGGTCAATGTTTATGGCAGCTCACAGGATTGGGAAGACTCACTATGCTCTTTCCAGATTCAGGTCATGTTGGGAGAAACAAGCTTTCAATTTTGTAGTTGGGCTGGACTGAAGCAATGACCAATGACCCATGGACAGGCAACATAAAACAAGTTTTCTCCTATACCAACTGGCTTCATGTACAATTTTATGGAAGACTTTCAGGGAAGAGGTTCTAGAGTACATCAGACCTTAGTTTTGGTGAGAAATATCATATACTTTTTTCTGAATGAGGGTGGGTGCTGTTCTCAGTTCCTATAGTCAGCATGGTGACTGCGCTTGATTCTCTGAGTGTCCTTTCTTCACAGGTGCTTTCCTGTTTATTCACTGTTGTCCTTCTTCCACAGCAGCCTTTCTCTTTCTGTTACTAATGCTGATCATGCTTTACGTTGCATAGTTTCTGTGTTTGCTGTTATACTGTCAACTAGTGGTCTGTCTGCACATGCACAGCTTCGGCTTTATTCAGTGCAGCTGGCTCTAGAGGGTTAACTCTGACTGAAGTAGAGGTGCCTGGGAGTTTCTTGGCTCACTGTTCTCTCTCATCTGTGGTCAGTACAATTGTTTTTAATTTACCTGTCCTTATTTCAGTGGCCCAGACTATACTGCTTGCTGTAATCTTCACTTGGTGCACAGTAAAACTCTCTTATTTTTGTGCTTGTCAATATAGTTTGGAGTCAAAGAAACAGCTTCTTCTGTGTGCGAGTTAAGGACTGAGTTAAGCTATCTTTTAAAGCTGTGCTTAGGAAATGTATAGCGGAGACAGAATACTCAGAGCTGAGTACTAACTTAGGATCAAGGCTGGCACTGTGCCTCATTCTCAGAGAAGTAGGTGCTAACTTTGGATTAGGGTTGGCACTGCTTCCCATTCTTGGAGAGGTACATAAGGCAGCCTGTAAACCATTTGTTTGAGGAGGCTGAACCAGCCGGAATTACATGAATGTTTTCAAGACTCACAGGCCAGCTGTACCTGATCTGGAAGTGCATGAGATTATTACAGGTAGTCTACAAGCTTTGAAAATATTTGCATGGTGCCAGCTGGTGCAGACGTCTGAGTTGGGGGCACTCGTGGTGGACCTGCTTTTCCGGCTGCAGGGACAGTGGTACAGAGTGGCACTGACATCCCTCACCTATCAAGCACCAGACCAAGAGTAAGAAGCCAAACCAGCAGACAGAGAGTGACAGCCCTAGTGGGATGTGCATTCTCTCCCACGGTCAGGAGCAAGAGATAACCATTAGATTCCTGCTCGGAGCAGGAGGAGGAAGAGGAGAGCTGCAAAGGAAAAGAACCGCTGTTTCCATTCACAGCACGATGTTCCCAGTCCCACCATAAATGCTAACCCTGCATTTTCCACCACTCTCACTGCTTCAACTATGCCAGGGCATGGGAATCATTGAACACATATGTATGTGGCATATATGCCTGCTCAGTCTGTTCAAAAAGCCCACTTAAAGATTAGGAGGTCCATATTCAGACACAGTCCAGCTAGCAAAGTTAGCCAGATAAACTTCTCTGGCTAACTCTGGAGGTATATTCAATAGTGAAACAGCACTGTTGAATGTAGCTGGCTATCTTAAAGTTAGCTGGCTAAGTCATCCAGCTAACTCTGAATAGTGGAGTTAGCCGGTCAACATAGCCAGCTAGCTCAGCTTCTCCTAGTTATGCCCTTGGGACACCCCTCATCTAGCCAGCTAAATTCTAGCTTCCTAATATATTAGGTAGTTAAACTGTAGCTGGATCTGCACCCAAATATTCATTTATTTAAAATCTTTTATATACCGTCATTTAGTAATGCACCATCACAACGGTTTACATATAGGCACATATATTTAGTTTGGTTACAAGTGTATTTACAAAAGTGCCATTACAATGTCGGTACATGCTAAAATAAAATAATGTAAAAGAAATGTGGCATGGATCTAGTCCATGTAGATTATTAATATGATAATCATACAAGGGTTATGCTTAAGCTGGAGTTCATTAATTTAATTATTGAGTATAAAATAAAAGTTGTGGGACCACTCATCTAGGTAACCTTGTTCTGAGTTTTTTCATTCTCTGTTCTCATTGTGAAATGCTTTTCTGAATAGCCAGGTTTTTAAACTTTTTTTGAAGATTTTTGGATCACTCTGTAATCTTGTCTCTAGTGGTAGTGTGTTCCATAACGTTGGACCGGCCAAGGATAGTGCTCTCTCTCTCTCTAACTTGTGTTAGTTTCGCTGTTTTTACTGATGGGATTGTTAGTAGCGTTTTATTGGCTGGCAAAAACACCCCGACTGCCCCTGTTTATAAGAAAACCGACCGACAAATACAGAACAGTCATTTATACACCCACAATATCAATTTTTTAATGAAAATGTATAAAGTACCAACAAAATTTTTATTAATATTATTGCAAAAAGTAAATTTCACTTAAGATTATACATGTACATTGCAATGCCCCCACATGCCTGCACTCTCCCCAGTCATTCACTCTCACACAACAAATCACCCTAACCATTCATTCAACACCAAAAAATACCCACAAGTACAAAGAAACCCCATATTAAAAAGGCTCAAGCACATATATCTATATCCCAAAACCTCATAGTCCGCTCCTAGGAGAGGAGAACTTCAGACAGAGCACTTAACTTATATTGATGTCCCCGGGAATCCTGATGTTACTAAATGTTCAATATGTGATATTCAGTGTTCAAAGTTCAAAAATCGGTGTTCAATATTCAAATTAAGAAAAAGTACTTCAGGGATTAATCCCAACTACGCTTTCCATGTTGGACACATAACTTATAAACAAAAAGTGACAGCCATCTTGAAAAAGTCTATGCACTGGCAATAACCTTTCCTGTAAATATCCAAAAGTTTGTCTCCGCAATGGCAGCAACTTTTTATAAGGATCAAACAACTTTATCTCTCTGGAAGCAGCTTTTCATATAGACGCCAAATGGCCAAAATGTAAAGTTCCATTCGGTCAGTACATTGAGAAGATGACCACAGCAGTGCTTGCTGGTAACTCCTTGTGTACAACGTGTCCACGAGGCACAAAACTATTACACCTGGTAAAGAAATGTAATAAGTTTACCTGTTTGAAGAACTCCCGGGAGCGTTGGAATGCCAATCATGCAAGAAAACGTCTTCTCCCTCTCCTGACGCTGCGTTTCGGCACCCTTGTGCCTGCGTCAGGGGATTCCCATTAAGTCTTCATACAAAGCCCAAACAGCCCAAACACCAAGACGACTGCAAACCACGGCTTCACAATGTACTGACCGAATGGAACTTTACATTTTGGCCATTTGGCGTCTATATGAAAAGCTGCTTCCACAGAAATAAAGTTCTTTGATCCTTATAAAAAGTTGCTGCCAGTGCGGAGACAAAGTTTTGGATATTTACAGGAAAGGTTATTGCCAGTGCATAGACTTTTTCAAGATGGCTGTCACTTTTTGTTTATGAGTTATGAGTTATGTGTCCAACATGGAAAACGTAGTTGGGATTAATTCCTGAAATACTTTTTCTCAATTTGAATATTGAACACCGATTTTTGAACTTTGAACATTGAATATCACATAGTGAACATTTAGTGACATCAGGATTCCCGGGGACATCAATATAAGTTAAGTGCTCTCTTTGAACTTCTCCTCGCCTAGAAGCAAACTAAGAGGTTTTGGGATACAGATATATGTGTTTGAGCCTTTTTAATATAGGTTTTTTTTGTACTTGTGGGTATTTTTTGGTGTTGAATGAATGGTTAGGGTGATTTGTTGAGTGAATGATTGGGGCAAGTGCGGACATGTGGGGGCATTGCAATGTAGCACGCACAAATGAAGGCCGCGTGCAGAGGTTTAAAAATCTGGCCCTAATTTTGTAAATTATGCCTGCCTCTGGCAGGCGTAACTTGCGCGTGCTGGCCAGCTGCCGGCGCACGATCCCCTGGCATGGCCACTGTGCCGGAGGCCTCGGTCCTGCCCCCGCCCCTTTCACAAAGCCCCAGGACATACGCGTGTCCTGGGGCTTTGCGTGCGTCGCCGGGTCTATGCCAAATAGGATAGGCGCGCGTAACCCTTTTAAAATCTGCCTGACAATCTTTAAGTGAAATTTACTCTTTGCAATAATATAAATAAAAAATGTTTTGGTACTTTATAAATTTTCATGACAAAATTGAGATGTGGGTGTATATATGACTGTTCTGTATTTGTCGGTGTGTTAACTTCTGAGATAGCCAGCTAAATGCTTTGTTAATATGGACTTCTAGGTAAAATGGGTAGTTGTCTAGGGGGTAGCTTCTGGGTAGCTGCAAGATTAAAAGTAGGAATTTCATGATATTAAGAAGTTATTAGAAACGTTGGCTACCATGCCAAGAGCAAGATGTTGACAGCGTTACAGCATCCAGATGTTGGCAGTGTTTGTATGTTTGCCAAGCTTGGGCTACATTATCAGAAGAAGGACATTGATAATATTGTTTGATTAAGCTAAAAAGAAAACAACTCTTGACAAGTTTGGTGTTTGTGCTAACTCTATTAATGCTGATGTACATAGCAACATGCTAGTGCAGTACTAGCAGTAAAAAAAAAAATGTTTTTTTGCATTTTATTTAAACATACACCTCACTTTTCCAGCTTACTACTTTTTCAACTTATTGAACTTACTTAACAGAGTTTGTCGATCCCATTCCAGCTGATTTGCAAGCATTTGCTGTTAGATAAGGTAAGCCTCTGTAGGTAATAGAAGCTGGTTTTACATAATTTTTTAAACAAACGTGCTTCAATTCGTAGCTGCCACTTGCTATTTCTATTTCATGTTGAACAGTTTTATATGGATATTTTATGCCAGTGATGATTATAACATTTCAGTCTGCATATATAGCAGTATTATAAAATGATATGACTGTAAGATAACCACAGCACTACTGGTATGAACTGTTTTTTTTCATCCATATTAAGATTTTGGATCAGTTTAATCATCTATTTTCAAGTAAAAAGAAAAATTTTATACAAAATTTTTTTTTTCATATATTCACATTATTTGGGTGTTCTCTATTTTGTTCTGCTGTACCTGCCTATATCTATATATTATAGATTCACTAAACAAAGTTTAATTTTTAAAAGTCTGATGTCCAGTTATGTGTTTCTACAGGATCATTCTGGGAGAGGTGGTAGAGTGGTAATGGGGTGATAATGATTGATGAGTTTTATTATCAAAATCTCAGGTGAGACCTCTATGGTTCTGAAAGCTAACTGGGGAGTGGGTATAAGGCTGGAGGTTTGCCTAGGGTGCTTAAAACCATTTCACTAGCCCTGAGGTTGCCCATCACTAATCTCTCCCTATCTGTGCCTTTCCCTCTTCTTCTATTCCCTCCATCCTTTCCTGGGGACTCTCTTATCTTTCTTCTGTCTGTTCTGTTGGTCTCTTTTTTTCTGAATCTCTTTCTCTCCTTCTGAAATAATCATGAAGAAGGCAGCTGTTCTCATTACAAGCAGCAGTCCAAAACATCCATATAAATTGTGTTTGGTTGTGTCGATCTTTGCTGCCACAGTTGTGTAGCACCGAGATGTGATGCCCCACCATATTCTTTATAGAAGTGAAAGGTATAGCTGTTAAAAGAGGATCCAGCCTCTCCCATGCCTGCAGTCCATGCCTGAGTACAATTAACCCCCTTAATGTAAGTCAAAGAGCAGCAGATGCAGCAAACATTTTTTCCAATTTTTATAGTTCTATCTATATGTTAAATTGCTTTGTCCTCAGAAAGATGGTTAATAATGCAACACTTTTAGATGTAGCATTCCAGCCAGGACCCCATAGTAGCTGACATTACAGCTTTGATTTTGTCATAAGAAAGGCAGTTAATAAAAAATAAACTAAATTAAACTCAGCAAAGAGAAAGACCTTTTAGGAAAGGAATCCCAAACAAATTCCTGAGCTGTGGTTCCTAGATGCTGACTTTAACCACAAGAAGATCCCTGTCTTTCACTCCTCTCCCCACGTCATAACAATATATCCAAACATGCTGAGCATGCTGCATCATTTAAAGCTTATTATAGAACCCACAAACTTTCGTACTGTTCTCCAGTCTCTAATTTTTCCCTCCTCGACTACTGTAATTCTCTATATTCAGGTTTACCTCAGCATACCCTAAGACCACTAAATAATTAAAAATTCCGCTGCTTGTCTACTCACTGGCACACCAGTTCGTGATCATATTATCCCATATTAAAGGATTTACACCGGTTACCGGTATCACGGCGTACTAGTAAGTACAAAACGGTAGTCGTTATTCCAACCTTCTCCATCATGTCTCACCCCCCTGGACCACTTCTACCCTACAGATACACACCCCGGCATGCATCCTCCATTCCTCCAGTCATTTCCTGTTTGACATTCCCTCTCCTAGAGTCGCTAAACTTGCTGTAACACGTGACTGTTCCTTCTCCACATTTGGTCCCACACCTTGTAACGCCCTGCCACTATCCCTCCTGCTCACAGAAGACACTAAACAATTCAGGAAATGAGTAAAGACTATGACTGGCTAAGAGAGAATTTGAAATGAAGTTGGCCGTAGAGACAAAAACTCATAATAAAAGCTTTTTAAAATATATATGCAGCAGGAAACCTGCGAGGGAGTCTGTTGGACCATTAAATGATTGAGGGGATTAAAGGGGCTCTTAAGGAAGATAAGGCCATCCCAGAAAGGCTAATTGAATTCTTTTCTTCTGTGTTTGCTAAAGAGAATGTTGGGGAGAAACTGGCTTCGGAGATGGTTTTCAAGGGTGATGATTTGGATGAAATGAACCAAATTACGATGAACCTGGAAGATGTGGTAGGCCAGATTGACAAATTAAACAGCAGAAAATCACCTGGTTTCTAAAAGAACTCAAAAATCAAATTTCAGATCTATTAGTAAAAATTTGTAATCTGTCATTAAAATTATTCATTCTACCTGAAGACTGGAGGGGTAGCCAGTTTAACCCCAATATTTAAAAAGGGCTCCAGGGGAGATCCAGGAATTATAAACCAGTGAACCTCTCTTCAGTGGCAGGAAAAATCGTGGAAACTATTATAAAGATCAAAATCATAGAACATAAAGAAAGACATGGTTTAATAGAACACAGTCAGCGTGGATTTTCCCATGGGAAGCCTTGCTTTACAAATCTACTACATGTTTTTGAAGGGTTAATAAACATGTGGATAAAGGTGAACCAGTAGATGTAGACTATTTGGATTTTCAGAAGGCATTTGACAAAGACCCTTATGAGAGGCTTCTAAGAAAACTAAAAAGTCATGGGATAGGAGGTGACTCAGTTTCGTGGATTACAAACTGGTTAAAAGATAGGAAACAGAGAGTAGGATTAAATGGTCAGTTTTCTCAGTGGAAAAAGGTAAACAGTAGAGTGCCTCAGGGATCTGTGCTTGGTCAGGTGCTTTTCAATGTATTTATAAATGATCTGGAAAGGAATACGAGTGAGGTAATCAAATTTGCAGATGATACAAAATTATTCAGAGTAATTAAATCATAAGCGGATTATGATAAATTGCAGGAGGACCTTGCAAGAATGGAAGATTGGGCGTCCAAATGGCAGATGAAATTTAATGTGGACAAGTACAAGGTAATACATATAAGGAAAAATATCCCTTGCTGTAGTTACACGATGTTAGGTTCCATATTAGGAGCTACCACCCAGGTAAAAGATCTAGGCGTCATAGTGGATAATACATTGAAATCATTGGCTCAGTGTGCTGCGGCAGTCAGAAAAGCAAACCGAATGTTAGGAATTATTAGGAAGGGAATGATGAATAAAACAGAAAATGTCATAATGCTTCTGTATCGCTCTAAAGTGAAACTGCAACTTGAGTACTGTGTGCAATTCTGGTCACCGCTTCTCAAAAAAGATATAGTTGCATTGGAGAAGGTACAGAGAAGGGCTACCAAAATGATAAAGGGGATGGACGGCTTCCTTATGAGGAAAGGCTAAAGAGGTTAGGGCTGTTTAGCTTGGAGAACAGGTGGCTGATAGAGGTCTATAAAATCATGAGGGGACTAGAATGAGTAAATGTGAATTGGTTATTTACTGTTTCAGATAATAGAAGGACTAGAGGGCACTCCATGAAGTTGGCAAGTAGCACATTTAAAACAAATCAGAGAAAATTATTTTTCACTTAATGCACAATTAAGCTCTGAAATGTGTTGGCAGAGAATGTGGTTAGGGCAGTTAGTGTAACTGGTTTGGATAAGTTGCTGGAGGAGAAGTCCATTAATTGCTGTTAATCAAGTTGACTTTGGGAATAGTCTCTGCTAATACTGGCATTAGTAACATGGGATCTACTTAATGTTTGGGTACCTTCCAGGTACTTGTAACCTAGATTGGCCACTGTTGGAAACAGGATGCTGGCCTTGATGGACCCGTGGGCTGACCCACTATGGCAACTTCTTATGTTCTTAATTTTTTACAAAGGCATTCCAATAGCATAGCTAGTACGAACTCCTTGCCTTTTTGTATCAAATGCATTTTTCTGTAATTTAAGTCATTTTGTTATAAAGTTTTTATTGTTTTTTTTATCCTTATTTATGTTTCCTTGTTCACTGCCTCAGACTATATTGGAGAAGTGGGTAAGAAATGCTATAAAATAAATAAATAAGGTACAAAATGCATGGAGAATGCAACATTCTCCACTGTACACAGCAAGGCTGTGGAACCACTCAGAGGTTAGAAAGACATTATAAAGGATGAACAACAAAGGGGCCAGTGGCACTTTGTCGACTAATTGATTTATTGATGCTTATGCATCTTATGAAGTGAATTCTTGTCCACTGGGAAGCTCATTCCTCAATAAATAAGCTAATTTATAATGTGCCAACAACCTCTTCGTTGTTTTTTGCTTCTATTAACTAACAAGGCTGCTCCTTTGGAAGATTTCATTATAAAGGATGAGAAACCTTTCCCTGATCTCTGTGTCTCCAAAGCCAATTCCCTCTTACCTTCCTCCATTTCTTCCTCCTGGCTCTACCGTGCACAAGAATGGGGGAAGGGCTGGCACACGATCCCATGCTAGCTAGCAGTGGAACTGGATATACCCACACAGGAGCACTAGCCGAGACGTCCCCACCCACCAGAGCTTGAATCTCCCCTCTGAAAAATGTGACCTCTGCCTGTGGAATGCCCCTAGATGGCTGATGGTCTTTTCTTCACTGGGAAGGCTCTGCAGAGCCCCATCGCCACCAGTCCAGTTCTGGCCTCGGCCAACACCGCCAACAATGTCAACAGCCGTGCTTCTAGGAAGGAAAGGACATGGTCCCTGCCATGAGGGCAAGAGATGCCATCAGACCCTGAGCCTGCTCTTTGTCCCACCTTCCAGCTGCGCCTGAGACCAAGGAAGCACTGGGATCAAAGCACCGCGGTGGGTCAGGGTTATCGAACTGTCTACAGCCGCTTTGGGCAAAAAATAAGATCCCCCATCCATATTCTTTTGCCTTTTACCTTAGTGATGTAAGGAACATAAAATGATGGGAACGTTTCCCCTGGGAAGAAGGGTCCATCTCCCACATTTATTTTGTGGCTTCCAAACTACTCGTTTCATACAGGTGGTGAAATGGACCTGATGGTGGCAGGAGTGGTAATTCACTACTCCTTTGGCTGGGCAGGAAGAAACTTAATCTCATCCCCTCCATGAATTCTGGCTCCTAGGCGAATCCAACAAAGACACATCACCCTCAAGTAAACCAAAACTCTCAACTTTATTTCTGGCTTTAAACCAGGCTCGATGTACAGGCACAGAATAGGTTAGGCATATCCTTACTGAGTAAATCAGAATTCATAAGAATCAACAGTCAGAGTAAACCTTTCCATAAAAGTGTTCCCTAGATCTCCCAAAATCCACATTGCATACATTTTAAGAGAAGATAAAGATTACATTCTCCACCGTGCAGTTCTCCACTGTCACGCTCATGGGTACTCTTCCTTCTTCATATCTCAACCCTGTCCAAAACAGAATGGATAGATACAATACTCCCCGATTCCTTTTCAAGTTTAATCCCAGTCTCAACCCTTCTAGGGCAGGGGTGGGCAAACTACAGCTTGCAGGCCAAATCTGGCCCATCACCATGTTTCAACTGGCTTGCTTATCTCTAAAAAATGTATAATCTATGCGGCCCGCGCCATGTGTCAGGCAAGAAGGATTGTCCTGCGCCGCAGTGCCATGGAGTGACATGTTGGCGGGGTTACCAACACCCACCAGCAAGAAGAGGCCCTGTGGCGCCTTGGAGAGACATGCTGATGGGTCGTCCCCCCCTCCCCCCCCCAGCAAGAACAGGCCCTGCACGGTGGTGGGTACAAATGTTACCTGGCAGCAAGCTTCCAGCACCCAGCCGACAGGAAGAAGATCACAATGATGCTGGTAGGAAGGGTGGGAAAGGAAAGGGTTTGAATACAGGAAGAGAAGGGGGTGAGTGTGGGAGTGACTGAGGGGAAATAAGGGAAGTGAGAGGTAGGAGGGGGGTGTGAGTAAGAGGGAAGGGAATGAGTGAGGGGAGGGACATTGACTGAGAAGGAAAGGAGTAAGTAGGGGGAGGGAGCCTTCACTGAGAAGGAAGAGAATGAGTAGGGGAGAGGGAGCCTGACTGGAAGGGAAGTGAGTGTGAGGGAAGGGGGAAGGGTGCCTGACTGAGAGGAAAGGGAGCCTGAAAGAGGGAAGAGAGTGAGTGGGGGTGGGGAGGAAAGGAGTGGGGGGGGGGGCGGGGGAGCATGACAGGAGGGAGGGAGCCTGACTGAGAGGGAAGGGAAGGAGGGAGCCTGACTGGAAGGGAAGTGAGTGTGAGGGAAGGGGGAAGGGAGCCTGACTGAGAGGAAAGGGAGCCTGAAAGAGGGAAGAGAGTGAGTGGGGGTGGGGAGGAAAGGAGTGGGGGCGGGGGGGGGCGGGGAGCATGACAGGAGGGAGGGAGCCTGACTGAGAGGGAAGGGAAGGAGGGAGCCTGACTGGAAGGGAAGTGAGTGTGAGGGAAGGGGGAAGGGAGCCTGACTGAGAGGAAAGGGAGCCTAAAAGAGGGAAGAGAGTGAGTGGGGGTGGGGGTGCGAGGGAGCATGACAGGAGGGAGGGAGCCTGACTAAGAGAGAAGGGCAGGAAGGAGCCTGACTGAGAGGGAAGGGAAGGAGGGAACCTGACTGAGTGGAGGGAGGAGAAGCCTAACTGAGAGGGAAGTAGTAAGAATGAGGGAACAGAAGAGGATTGAGTGAGTGAATGAGTGGGTGAATGGCGGAGGGGAGGGGGGGTGAGTGACACAAAGAGAAGCGAGTGAGGGGTAAATGACAAAGGGAAGAGAAGAGGGTGATGGATTGAGGGGATTGGGTGGGATGATGAGTGACTGACTGAGAGTGGAGGGAAGGGGTGAATGACTGAGGGGGTGAGTGGAGGGGAGGGGGTGAATGACTGAAAGAGAAGGGAAAGAGAGGAAGCAGAAGAGGGTAGTGAGAAGAGAGGGTAGAAGTTTGTTGTTACGGGCGTTGGAGTCCAGGAAACCCATCTGGGGTGTGGCATGGGACTGCAAGACAGGATTCAGAGCAAATTAAGGCTGGTCTTCAGCTTAGCCAGCCCTCTGCCCCGCAGATTGAGCCCCTGGGTTCTGGGGGCCAGTAGGTCTCTGCGGCAGCAGTACATCATAGTGGTGAATTTACACAGGCAAGGCTTGGACAAGATAGACTGGAGACAAGGCTTGGACAAAGGCAAACAAGGCTTAGCAGGCTGGACTAGGCAGACTTGGCTGGCAGGACAAGGCAAGGCTGGATACTAAGCAGGACCTGGAACTAGGCAAGACAAGGCAAGGACAAGACTCTGGTACAGGCAGGACTAGACAGGATACAGGAACAGACAGGACAAGACCAACAAAGCAGACTAGAGCAGGACTTAGTCAAGACAGACATGGGAAACACTGAACAGGGAACACAGAAGCCCGAAGGCAGCAAGGCTTAGAACAGGCAGAATAGGCCCGAAGACCCAAAGGCATGATACAAGAGAGAACAGGCCAAAGGCCTCAAGACAGGAAACAAGGCAGGATAGGCCTGACGACCTCAAGGCAAGGCAAAAGGCCTGTAGGCCACAAGACAAGGCAAGAACAAGAATCAGGTCACAGAGCCAAGTGAGACAACCTGAGAAGACAAGGTTAGAATGACAGGGCAGGTTTACATAGAGCTGGGGCTTGGGCATGGCAAGGGCTGTGAGGAGGAGCTTGACAAAACTAGTGATAAGGTATACTAAGGGGCTCTGCTGGAGGGAAGGCATTATGAATGTAGGATAAGGCTGCATAGCAGACAACATCCTAACATTTGTGAGTGTGTGTGTGTGTAAATGAGAGAGAAAGGAGAAAATGTGTTCCCCCACATCCCCTCACCTCCCCACCACTAATGCACTACAATCTCAGGATGACTGGAAAGTTCGTAAGTATGGAGAGGGAGACATTTTTATCCTTATTAGTTTTAATCATTGGGTGTTTGATATGTCTGCTGTTTTGAAATATTTAATTGATTTTGGGGAAATTTTGAACCTTTTTTTTATCCATTTTCTTCTTAATTATTATATGTTCTACTCGTCATCTGTTTTGAAATATTTTTATTAGTATATCATAACTGATTTTATATACCTTGATTTTGTTTTATGGTGTTATTTCTGTTTTTACATTAGTGTACTGGCTTGTAGTAGTTTCCAGTTTAGTTTTTTGTCTGCACTTTACTGTTCTAAATTTGTGTAAAAATACCTGCTTATATGTACATGTGGGTTGCGTGCAAGCAATGTGGATTTTAAAAAGCCATGAAGAATGCGTGTATCTACCCGTGCGTGCATCAAATATGAGAGGGCAAAACAGTGGTAGGGGAAAGGCGGAGCATGGGCATTTCAGGGCGGGGTAACAGCTACATATGTAACTGCGTGTTTTAAACCGGAGACCGCGGCGCGTGTTGGCTTGTTATCCATGTAACGTTTCTGCTACTCCAGATGAGAAGCAAATCTGTAGATCTTAAGTTTTAGGACTTACAGAACAGGATGACCGGTCTGGGTCAACTGGGGAGCATACAGGATAAAGAACCAGAGGGGTCTTGAAGACCGTGATATTAACTGGGCAAACCGGCGGACTAATCGGGAAAACCAGGTTGACCCTCGTGCAATCAATGTTTTAAGATCCACCTATATACGCGCGTGTAAGCTGGCAGAGTCCTAGGAAAGATATGTGAAGTATGTTTTCTCAAGCAATCTCTTAATATTAGGTGCATACTTATGGGCGGGAGGTGAATTTTAAAACATATGCATACAAGTGCACACACAATTTAAAAATACAACATATCTCTGCTCATGTACCGATATGCGCGTGTATGGGTGCACACAAGCTCGTTTTAAAATTAGTTTGTATGGCCTTATTCTTATCTGATGAGGGTCTGTCTGTGTTCTGCACTTGTGACCGAGGTGAGGAGTCTGCTAGCTGAGAAAACGCCTTGCATCTCTTGGGTTGAAGGTCTTACTGATTTTGATAGAGGCTGTAATCCATGACTGAAGGGAGTCCTTGGGTGCTAAAATGATATTTATTTATTTATTTATTTATTAATTATCTTTTCTATACCGTCGTTTAGTAAAGCACCATCACAACGGTTTACAATGAGGCTCATTTTATTATCTAGTAGGCTCAAACCTGCTGGATACTAAAATGCCTGCAGCAAGTGTTGGGGATTTGGTTGTCGTATCGAGAAGCATTTACTCACAACTCTTCCTTCACTCAAACTCCTCCTTCTAGCTCTCCACTCCGGCCGTCTGTAGGGTTCCCCAGTATCTTCCAGGCTCCAGTACACTAGAAGGGAAATACTCATCTTGCAATATCCTTGTATCCCTCCTTTTGGCCTCTTTCCTCAGGGAGAGGAACTGCCTCGGCTGCACCGTTCACTCAGATATTCCCTTGTGGGGGAGGGACACCTTCTCTAACTCCATGGCCTTGGACCTCCTTCCTTGAAGGAAAGAGCTCTCTAGAAGGACCCCACACCATACTGGGGTGGTCGCTGGGCCCATCAGCCCATAAGCTGTCTACTCCAGGCCACTACAACCTGGAGGTCCCTTCCAACCCACTCCAACATGGGAAAAGAAAGTAGAAAGGGCAAACTCCCAGACAGTCTTTCCATTCTTATACCTCCCGTTAGTTTATCTTCCACCAATCACAGAATCCTGGACTCTTAAGGGAACCAACACCCCCACCCCCATAACCCAGCAACATTACCCAACATCACATTGTTCATCTCTCACCAAATGCCATCCAGTGGTCATTCACTGTTATTACAAGGCCAAACTATTCAACAATTTCAACTGCATGTTAACCATGATAACTCTGGGCACTCCCCATCCAGGACATCTTGTGCTACTAGAAATCAGAGGCTTAGATTATGGGGATCTCCCCACACTAATATTATCTTGCACAGTATTACCTATATTCTCCAACGTAAATTCAGCCTTAAAAAGAAATTAGATCTCCCTACAACAGGTCACCAGTGCACATTGTAAAGAGACCAGCAGACTTACCCTTTTTTGTAACCATATGAATGCTTGTCTAAACCAATGTTCCCAGTGACTGTAGTTACACATATGTGACACCAGAATACAGTCAGAAGATTGGGCTGTCATGAATAGCTCTCTGTCAGATTACATTATGCATTTCCTTTCTAAATAATAGTAAGAACAATTTGAAATTTTGAGGTAAGTTGCTGATGTAAGGAACGCATTCAAGTGGCCAGTGACAGCAGAAGCCATGATCTGGCCAGCAGAACTGGTCTCTCTGACTTGTAGCCAAGGACATCCATAACAAAAACACTAACAGTTGGTCAGGTAGTATTTTGGTAACAAGACTCCAAGCACTACTATTAGTAGAATAGGAAGCAAAGTGAGGCAACAAGTGGACAGGAAGGTGCAAAGCTATGCATTAGTAAGTAGCACTCTAGAGCTGAATGGCATTTTATCCCCTTGTGTTACAACAAGCTTAATAATGGGTTGGAGCGTGAAAGCAGACTGTCAATAGACAACAGAAGAGTCTTACCCCCATGGTCGAGGTCAGTTTCAATTAACCATATGCTTTCTTCCTCTTGTTTATTTATAGCAGATTCTGAACTATGAATACTGACATTTCCTGGTGAGCCTCTGGCTTGTTCTTACACAATACGTGAGATTTCTGCAGGAGGACAGAAGTCTCAGTTGCCTAATGCTTTCGTCTTTCTGGAGGTTTCCAGGGCCCTGGTGTCTGACTTCTAAACAGAGCAGTGACCTCGCGAAAGCAAGGCACAAATTGGAGAAAAGCAGGCTGCAGGTAAAGCAGATAACGAGGCCCATTTCATGTCCTCCCTCCCTGACCTCGGTTCCCCTCCTGCCCCGAAACTTCCAATGCTCCTGCCCCCACCCCCCATGAAACTCCAATTCCCCTCCCCTCATCACCGCAGAGCAATGATTAGATTCCCACACTGGCCCGGACCTGCAGTCCTGTCCCTCCTGCAGACTTCAGGGCTAGGGCTACAAGGATGGAGTAAAGCTGGGCCGTACACTCACAGGCCATGCCTCCTCTGGGCTTCTGTGCCAGGCAGGTAGGGGGTGGGAGGGAAGGAGCCCTGCTGCTCCTTTCAATGCTTTTTGGGGGGTCAGAAAGGATTCAGCACCACTGGAAGCTGTTAATGATAGCTCGCCCGACCTCCACCTGGGTACCTCTGTCCAGCGGGAACTGAACTTCTGTCTCTCCTGAAGGTTTCAATATATCAGAAGCTCACAAAGATTGTCTTCAGGATGACATGTTCAGCAATGAAGCCCACGGGGGAGAAAGTTAAACAGAATGTTAGGAATTATTACGAAGGGAATGGAGAATAAAACAGAGAATGTCATAATGATTCTGTATCGCTCCATGGTGAGGCCGCACCTTGAATACTGTGTGAAATTCTGGTCGCCGCATCTCAAAAAAGAAGGCATCCAAAATGATAAAGGGGATGGAACAGCTCCCCTATGAGGAAAGCTAAAGAGACTAGGGCTATTCAGCTTGGAGAAGAGATGGATGAGGGGGGATATGATAGAGGTCTACAAAATCATGAAAGGACTAGAACAGGAAAATGTGAATTGGGTGTTTACCCTTTCAGATAATAGAAGGGCTAGGGGACACGCCATGAAGTTAGCAAATCAGAGAAAATTAATATTTTTCACTCGAAGCACAATTAAGCTGTGGAATTCGTTGCTAGAGGATGTAGTTAAGGCAGTTAGTTTAGCTGGGTTTAAAAAAGGTTTGGACAAATTCCTGGAGAAGTCCATAGACTGCTATTAGTCAAGCTGACTTGGGGAATAGCCGCTGCTATTACTGGCATTAGTAGCATGGGTTCAATTTAACATTTGGGTACTTGCCAAGTACTTGTATCCTGGATTGGCCCACTATTGGAAACAGGATGCTGGGCTTGATGGATCCTTGGTCTGACCCCAGTATGGCAGCTCCTTATGTTCTTATGTTCAAAGGGTTAAGGACAGAATCAAAGCAGCTATCAGCAAATCCCCTCCTCTCTCTGTATTTTTTTCTTAGAATCTCCTTAGTTATTATGCTTGAAATAGCTCCGACAGGAGAGGTGGCAGTGGCTGGTATCCATTGATTTTTAACTGTGGAGCTCCGGTTGCCTCTGATTAATTTCACAGTCGCGAGTGAAAAGCGCCTCACTCAGCACACTCCTGTTCCTTTGGCAGTGTGTATGGCCTGACAGAATGTTTGTAGGTGAGCAGGCCAGTAAGGTCTTGTGTAATAAGAAGAGCAGGATATATCTAAAGGCACTGGAACAGAGCAACAAAGGGTTTTGTGCATATTTATTGTAGATGTCCCGAAAAGATGACTGGCTGCGGGGTCTGGAGGATGGGTTTGGCAATCACCGGCTCAAAACATCAACTTGACCATTCCATGATATTGTTGCTTTGTTTTTAGACATAATTCATGTGTTCTTTCTTTGCATAGTTGTGTAGTTGGTTAGACTGAAAGGAAACCAGTGGCCCATCAAATTCAACCTTTTTCTGATTGCCCGATATACACATATCTGCTTCTTTTATATTACCAGTATCTTGGAGTGAAAAGGTGCGCCCTTTCAACCCAGTTTTAAACATTTCTTTTGCTGTATTTACACTTCAGCTGCTGATCTCATCCTACACATTTATCAGAATGATGGCCGTGGGGCCATGAGACTGGTGCTGCTGTCCAGGGAGCAACTGCAGCACTCTGGGGGACCTTCCCTGCAAATCTCCGGATCTCCAGAACAGCCCCCACCCACCATTGCCACATACGGCAGCATTCCCCCTGCCTTAGCAGAGCCTGGTGATGGGATCCCGATAAAGTCCGGTGGATTACAATACTTGAGTGGGAGTTTGCAGAAACTTTAAATTATTTCTCCTCAGAACTGAATTTAATAAATCAGAACAAAAAAAAAGTGCCTTATGAATTTAACTGTCAAATACATTGTTTCAGCTTCTTGAGCCCTAACTGCTCAAAAGCAAGCCAGGCTACAAGTCCCGCTGACAGCTCTTGTGACTTTGGGCAAATCAATTTATCTTCCATTGCTTCAGATACAAATTCCAGGAGGATTTACTTAGCTGAAATAAGGGTATAATGCTTGTAGAATAGTGTTTATCACAAGATATACCCATAGTGTGGTGATATTGTATGTTTTTTTATCTGAATATCCACTCCGATTGAAATTAGTTGCTTTGCATAAATAAAATTGCCTAATACATTCAAAGCAGCTAATGCATAAGCAATACAATGCTAATAAAATAATGCGACTGACATAAAATAATGTGGCTGGGTTTTATTTTTTGCATTTCAAGGAGGTGTAGTTATTTCATCCCAGGGACACTGGGAAACTAATAGGCATCCTGATGTCCCTGGGATGCCTCTTATAGAGCAACTCAGCTCAAAAGTAACCCCCAACCCCCGCAAGGATTCAGAATCCCCCCCAGGATGTTGGGAGATCCCCACCATGACTAGAGGCAGCGCAGCCTAACAAAAATTTAAAAAAAATAGCTTTAATGTTTCCTGGTGACACCCTGCTTTCTTCCCAAATCGCTCCCCTTTCCAAGTGAATGTCCCCATATTCCAAAACCCAATCCCCCTCCCCAGTTAACCCCCCCCCCCAAGGCATCCAACTCCCTCCTGGCCCCCACCTTCCAGAAGAACATAAGAACATAAGAACATGCCATACTGGGTCAGACCAAGGGTCCATCAAGCCCAGCATCCTGTTTCCAACAGTGGCCAATTCAGGCCATAAGAACTTGGCAAGTACCCAAAAACTAAGTCTATTCCATGTTAGCGTTGCTAATAATAGCGGTGGCTATTTTCTAAGTCAACTTAATTAATAGCAGGTAATGGACTTCTCCTCCAAGAACTTATCCAATCCGTTTTTAAACACAGCTATACTAACTGCACTAACCACATCCTCTGGCAACAAATTCCAGAGTTTAATTGTGCGTTGAGTAAAAAAGAACTTTCTCCGATTAGTTTTAAATGTGCCACATGCTAACTTCATGGAGTGCCTCCTAGTCTTTCTATTATCCAAAAGAGTAAATAACCGATTCACATCTACCTGTTCTAGACCCCTCATGATTTTAAACACCTCTATCATATCCCCCCTCAGCCATCTCTTCTCCAAGCTGAAAAGTCCTAACTTCTTTAGTCTTTCCTCATAGGGGAGCTGTTCCATTCCCCTTATCATTTTGGTAGCCCTTCTCTGTACCTTCTCCATCGCAATTATATCTTTTTTGAGATGCAGCGACCAGAATTGTACACAATATTCAAGGTGCAGTCTCACCATGGAGCGATACAGAGGCATTATGACATTTTCCGTTTTATTCACCATTCCCTTTCTAATAATTCCCAACATTCTGTTTGCTTTTTTGACTGCCGCAGCTCACTGAACTGATGATTTCAATGTGTTATCCACTATGACGCCTAGATCTCTTTCTTGGGATGTAGCATAGATTCAATCTCTGGTTTCCAGTGGGCCTCCTTACCATGAAAATAGACCGTGGTGGACTGAGGGGTCCCCAGTCTGCCCCTTGTCTGAAAAAAGAACAACTGGTATCTAGGGGTGCCCTGGAGTGTCCCCTAACTTTACCCTATTATCGGGCCGATTCAGTAAAGTCCGCGGGAAAGCAGGTGAACGCCCGCTCTCCCGGCACGTGCACAGGCCACTTACCTGTGCGCGCGATTCTGTATTTAAATGAGGCCCGGCGGTAGAAACAGGCAAAAGGAGGCGCTAGGGACACTAGCGCGTTCCTAGCGCCTCCTTTTGGCCCGGAGCGGTGGCTGTCAGCGGGTTTGACAGCCGGCGCTCAATTTTGCTGGCGTCGGTTCTCGAGCCCGCTGACAGCCATGGGCTCGGAAACCGGACGCCGGCAAAATTGAGTATCCGGTTTTCGACCCAACAGCCGCGGGCCAAATTCAATTTTTTTTTTTACTTTTTCTACCCTTTGGGACCTCCGACTTAATATTGCTATGATATTAAGTCGGAAGGTGCACAGAAAAGCACTTTCCCGGTGCCTGAAGAAATTAGCGCCTACCTTTGGGTAGGCGCTAATTTCTGAAAGCAAAATGTGCGGCTTGGCTGCACATTTTGCTTTGTGAATCGCGCGGGAATACCTAATAGAGCTCTATTAGGTTCGGCGGGTTGGACGCGCGTTTTCGGCCCCTTACTGAATAAGGGGTAAGGGAAAACGCGCGTCCAATGGCGGGTTAACAGTGCGCTCCATCGGAGCGCACTGTACTGTATCGGCCGTATGTGATGGGGGCAAAGGCTGATAGGTGCCATTTTAGAAAATGGCATCAACCGGGACGAGCCAGGGAGTGCTCTGGACTGCCTCTAGCCCCCTCTATATTTGGGTAAGGGGGTATGGGGGTTCTGGGGCCCCCTATCCTACCAGAGTTTATTTTCTTGGTAAGGGGGGAGGGGGGCCCACTAGAAACTAGGGGTTGAATCTCTGGAAGGGAGGGGTGGATACCTTGGAAGGATTTTGAACCAGTGGGGGAAAGGGTTGGATTTTGTTATCCCGGGGCATTTACTTGGAAAGGGGTAAAATATCACAGCTTCATATAATCTCCATGTTAAATTGTTAAGCCTTTTAGAGCAGGGACCTACCAACTGTATCTGATTGTAACTCACCCTGAGCTGTTGCCTGTTTACCCTTTCTGCCCGTTGAAGGCCTCTATCCTATCCCCCCTCAGCCATCTCTTCTCCAGGCTGAACAGCCAAAACCTCTCTAGCCTTTCCATTTGGGAGAGCCGTTCCATCCTCTTTATCACTTTGGTCGCCCTTCTCTGCACTTTTTCTATTTTAGCTCTGTCTTTTTTCGACGTGGGACAACAGAACTGCACACAGTATGCAAGGTGTGGTCGCAGCTTGCATCGATACAAAGGCATCACGGCCCTTCTTAGGGTTCCACCTGGGACAGAGTATGGGTGTGCGTGTAACACCAGTGGCCAAGCCGAGACTTAACGCCATCCACCTTACATGATCAGAAATGTTAGTCTCCCGAAAGAGTTGGGTCATATTTCAGTAATTTAGGGGTGTTTTAGTGTAATCTGCACTGAACAAGTAACTGGATATTTGTGGAATGTAGGAATTGCATAAATAATATAAAAGAATAAAAAATGATTTCTTCTGGGAAAAATCTGCAGTGCTTTTTGTAGAAGACTTTACTTGTACAGTTCCCCCCGTGGATGGTTTTCTTTCTGAAGTTGCAGGAAATTCAGTCTTTAAACAAAAGATGTGCAAAAATCATGCAAGCAAGCAGAGTTTGCAGGTCTCTTGCACTTCTTTTTGCCCACAATTTAAATCAGATCTTATAGGGCCCTGCACAGTAAAACCTGCTCAAAACACGTTGTTTATTTATAAAATGTATAGCCTGCCAATCAGTAAAATTTCACACACATGCTAAAATGCTACTTAATGGGGGATACATTAAATCTTAGCATGTAGGTACAACAAAAGTATAACTTCCTAGCATGTAGACGGTATTAGCATGCATGCTAATCCAAACACAGATTGGGGTCAATTTTTTATGTGATCCAGCAGGTTAAGGACTTGGCTAGCTAGATCAAAGCCTTTGAAAATTTACTGGGTTGAATAGCTAAATTTAGCCTTCTAAGTTTCACTGGGTGACTTTTAGCTAGCCAAATTATGGGTGGAGATAGGTTGGGATGGAGAAAGTTAGGTGGCTAGAGCTAGTTTTCAGTGCTAGCCACCTAACTTGGCATGTGCTAGGCCCTGCTATAGAAGCCCTAATCTGGCCAGCCACTTTGCCCAAAAAGATCAGCCGCATGCTGACAGACATCACAATCTCCCTTCCCATCTACCTGAAATCAGCCATGGGCTGACAAGCCCTCCCCCCCCTCGATCCCTCCCACTCACCTGATTTTTAAATTTGCCCTCATCACCCCCACCCTGGATGCCAGCTGGGTGGACAACAGTGTTGACTCACCCACCTCCCTCTTGGCATTCAGTGACAATGACATGTGGCATGTGAAGAGAGCATACCGCATTATTTCCCATGTGCCCATTAAATCCTAATCTGCATACCATGTGCTAACTTTAGCACGTATCCACTAATATCTTCTGACTTCGGTTTAGCGTGCATGCTAGTACCTCCATGCATAGTACATTCAGCATTCATGCATAGGCCCCTACGTGGTACTGTGTTGATGTATATGAATCAGTACTTGAGTCAACAGGTGGCCTAGAACACCTGGCCTACACAGTTAGAAAGAAAGGGAAGGAGACGTATGCATTACAAGGAAGAGAAATTATTCATCACAGGGCATTTCCCTTTATCTTAGAGACTACTAGACATAGCTGGATATTAAGCTGAGTGTGTTCCTGGAAAGGTTCCCTAAAATGATACTGTACTTCATGCTAATTGTGCTTTCTGATGGAGGTGACCAAGCCAGATCAAGTTCAATAATAACTCAAGCCCAGACCTTGCATTTAGCAGAGTTCATGAATCTTGTGAAAAAATTATATTTATGGAAGCAGACTGTGAACCTCACAGCATCTGTCATCATGTGTAGGAGAAGCTTATCTGAGTTGTCAAAAAAAATGTTTCCAGTAGAAATAAACACAAATAAATGTCCCTACAGTAAAAACCTGGGCAATGCAAAAGGGGGTACATGAGGCGCCGATAAGCCAGAAATGTTGTAGCGGGGAGGAATCCTGAGTCAGAATAAGACTCACACCCCAGTGCATACACTATCAGTGACCACTCTTGTTTTCCCAGTGCACTGTAGTTATCACTGAAGGTGTAAATTCAAACCAATGAATCAGCATCACGCAGCTGCTTCTTCAGTTGTTTTAGCACAGTATTGGGAGGTGAGACTGCAGCAGCCTTCATACTCCTGTTACAGGTCACAACTCATTTTTCTTGTATGGCGATAGTTATCACTTGGTTAAGAGATTTCTGGTTTTAAACTCCAGGAAAAGAGAGATTTTGCAAATTGGAGCTAAAATGGAGAAATATCAGCTTCCTATTGATGGGGGCTGGTTGCTACCTCTGAGAAAGTGAGGTCATTAGGGGTTAAGTTAAATGCTAGCTGAACTTTGGAAAGTCAAATTAGTGCAGTGCCTCCAACAGCCTATTCGCATTTAAGGTTGGCGAGGCAATTGAAATCATTTCTGATTTTCACAGCATTAAAACCAGAGGTGTATGCTCTAGGAGTAGCGGGACTAGATTATTATTGCAATGCCATATTCTGGGGGTCTTCCCAGTATTATGGCAAGGAAGCTCCAGGTTATTCAGTATGACAGCAATAATTATGAGGCAGTGCAGACAGGAATCTGCTACTCCCCTTCTTTTAGTATAAAACAATTTTTTATTGAGTGTATAACACATAACATGAAGAACATAGGTTATGCAGAAACTACATTGCATAAACAGAGCTCCAAAATGTAATGGCTAGAATCATTATTTAAGAGGAAACACTCATTGCATTTTTCCCCGTGTTTCCCCATCCCCGTTGGTCCTAAGAAACAAGGTCCGTCTGCACTAGGACCACTGCATGCAGGTATCCGGGATGCCGAACTCTAATACATCCCTCGCACCTCCCAAGTAAACAAGTATAGAAAACAAGACCTTCATTGTGCAGGGTTTAACACTAAACAGTTCCTGCCCTCCTCCCCCCCCCCCCCTTTTCCCTCCCTCCCTCCCAGGTCCTGGCAATGAATACTAGCAAGTCCAACAAAAGAAATTGCGGTGGAAGCTAGGCCATGGACTGCAGGCACCCAAGCCTTATCTAGGCCCGTGGTCTATGCAAAACGCTCAGTCATTAAGAATCAAGCTCCGAGCCTGATGCGGCAAAGCCTGAAGATAGACTTCCCAAGTTCTTAAAAAGGCTCTATGCTGAAGCGGTGAGAGTTTGGAAGTAAGGCTGTCCATTTGCATCACGCGATGAAAGTTTATACGCCAAGTCCAGTATGAGGGCGCTGTTAATTCTGTCTAGTTGAGTAAAATAATTTTTTTCCCCACCAGCCAAGCCTTCTTGACCAGTAGGCGCAATCCCGCCTTTCGAAGTACAGTCTGGGGAATGCAATCAAATAAAATCAGCTGCGGGAGTAACCGAGAATTGCACCTTCAAGAGGTGTTGAAGATAATGTACAATTTTCTCCCAAAATATTTGTATCAGGGGGCACGCCCAAAAAGCATGGGATAGTGTTCCAATGGCAAGGTGACAGCAAGGACAAGTGGAGTCCGGGAGTAATTGTGCACGCCAGGCTATCTGTGGAGAAACAAAGGCTCTCCACAGGAATTTGTATTGCATTTCCCTAAAATACATATTCCCAGTAGTTCTGGTCAAACTCCGCATACAGGCAAAAAAAGCAGGCAATGAAACCGAAAATACTCCATCTTTTTCCCAACGCTCAACTGAGGTGTCATAGGTACCCTGCGACTGACCTCGCTGAAGTCCCTTGTAGTATATTGAAAGTGAGGGAGGGTGTTGTGTCTCCAGGTGAAAGAAAGATTCGAGGGACAGAAAGTGAGCTGGGCTTTGATTATCAAGCTGTAAGGACAATATATAATGCCTGATTTGTAAATAGCCAAAAACATGGGCCGACTTTAAACCATAAATACCCTGTAAAGTTGTGAAAGGTAAGAGAGCCCCCTTGGGATCCAACAAATGTCCCAAGTGTGTAATGCCTCGTTGTACCCATCCCTGCAAGCTAGTTGCTTGGGAGCCAGGCAAAAACTCTGGATTCCCCTGTACCGGAAGGAGGTAAGAACAGCGTCGGGGCAGTCCCAGCCACTTGGTGAGGAATAACCAGGCCTCCCCTTCTTTTAAAACTGCACTGGTTACCTGTTAGGTTACGCTGTGTGTTTAAGATCTTGCATGTCCTTCACAAATGTCTCAAAGATTATGTTGGAAATCATAAACCAGAGATGTATACACACAATATTATCAACTTCAACTTCCATCAGTAAAATATTTTCGGCATGTTAAGTTGCAAAAGAGATCATTTTCTATGATAATACCCAAATTATGGAACGATCTTCCTTTGACCATCAGGGAAGAGAAGGATCTAATGTGGTTTCACCGCAAATTGAAGATCGGGCTGATGATTTCCAAGCTATAAAGTATGATCGTCTCATACTGGTATTATCCAGTAGACGTTGGTGCTGACTTGTCGCCAGAAAGTTTGCTACACTGGTATTTTATATATAGTTTTTTATTGCTATTATATTTACTTTGTTTTAATCTGTTGTTGTACATCACTTTGGAAGATTTTATTATAAAACCTAGAAAGCGATTTATAAAAATGTTATAAATAAATAAAAAATAAATACATATTTCATTCAAGATGGGATAACAGAACTTACTGCTCCTACCTCAAAACAATTCCAAACAAGGATCCCTCCGGCAGCTCCTTGCATAAAGAGGTCATTTCAGTTTGAATTTTCTGCTCAATGAGAGTGTACTATCAGCCCTTGGATGTCAATAGAATTCACTTACAAGAGAAGGAAGAAAGGAAGGAATACAAGAAAAGCTGGAAATGAATGGAATTCTACATTTGCAGGTTGATAGGCCACTTTTTTACAGCTGGTGTTCCAGCATGAATACCAAGGGATTTTCCAACTTTCCTATCGCAGGCACAAGCTAAATAAGCATTACGATTTGGTACTCTAAAGTTCAAAGTTAAAGAAGCAAAAGTGAATCTGTTTCTATTGTTGTATGATCCCTCTCTGTCCAATACAGACCTTGGTGGCTTTCTGCTAGCTCGCTGACCTGAAACCTCTTTGAACGTGCTTCCTTTTCCTCTGTTGTAGCTGGAATGGAAGGTGGAGGCTGCCAATTGGTCCCCACCTGGTACCTTTTTTCTTTCAGAAAGTTATCACTGAATACAGACATAACAACATCACATCCATCTTCTTACCCATGTCAAGACTGCTATTTTTATTGCTAGGATTATTGTGCCTACTCTAAAAATATATAATAACATAAGAAATTGCCATACTGGGTCAGACTGAGGGTCTATCAAGCTGAACATCCTAATATTGCATCCAATCATTTCTTTATAATAAATAAACACCACCAAGGTATTTCTCATTTATTCTCCATGATCTGGACTCAAGCTTCCATTTGAATATCAGGGAAAAAGGTTGGTCCCTACTTCATGCCCATCAGCATTTCCTGTCTCCTCCTAGGCTCACACTCTTCCTCTAGTTCCTTAAAGTGTGCTCCTCGTGTTTCTGTCCTTGCAGAACACACCAATAAAACACTTAAGGCCTTGAATGACACTGCGTTCCGACGATTCATCCCGTTAAAAGCCTGATTCTCTTCCCATAGAGACAGAATGTGAGAAAAGTCTTAGCAAATCTGGCCCACAGTGAAGAGTTAAAAAAATAAAGAACCCCAAAATCACAGTCCTGTCTAGATAAACCAAAAAACAAAAAAGGGCACTGTAATATTTTTTCTCTCAATGCTGTGACTAACAACCAACATTCATATATTGATGAAAGTGAAACCGCATCAGCAAGCCTGACAACCCAAAAAACAAAAAAGGACACTGCACCTTTCAGTTCTTTTCTATTTTCCTCATTTTATCAAACTTTCCCTTTTGAAAATTTAGTGTTAGAGTTGTAGATTTACTTATTGTCCCTCTTCAAGTTATTAGTTTAAATTTGATCATGTTATGATCACTATTGCCAAGTTCACTACTCCTTCAAATTACATCTTCAGAATTCAGAACTCATACACTGTAAGCCACTCCCAAGGTTAACTCTCTCTTCCTTCTTCCCCCAGATCCTCTGCAGCCCCAATAAACAGAGTCTCTCATGATCTTGAATGCAGCACCCAAGCTTCAGCAGATGGACCTGTGAAAATCCCTCCACTCTTTCCCATTTATTTATTTTAAAACATTTGTTACCTGCCCTTCCTACGTTCAGGGCGGGGTACAATAAAACATACATAATAGGTAACAGTTAAAAGAAACATTGCAATAAAACAAAATTTTCTTCCAAAACTAAAAGGAAAAGTCACTGGGATTTACAATCCAATAAAATAAGTCAAAGTGTTGCATAAAGAAAGAAACCCGTGCTGCACACAATGGAACTTCCACACCAAAAACCAAGTCCCGGCAGGTCCTCAGAGCCAATCATAGATGAATTAGACTTGTCAAAATAAAATATAAAGACACTAGCAAACAGCATAGAAAGAAAAAAAAAAACCCCCTGAACTCTTGAGCCAATTCCAACAGAGCCAAAAAGATATACCAACTGGCAGCTAGTTGATCCACAAATCATTTCTCTTCAGAAGCAGAGTCAAACATATGCACTGAGCCGTTATGCTCCACTCGCAGCTTCGTCGGAAACTGCAACGCAAACCTAATTTGTTTCGCCACAAGTTGGGAGCACAGCAGGGCAAATTCTTTCCTTCTAATTGCCACTTTGTTGGAGAAATCCTAAAAGATTTCATCCTGTTAGCCTTGATAAATTAGAGAATAAGTCTTACGTGAGGCTCTCCAAATAAGCTGTTTGTGATCATAAATCAGTATACGCACAATAACCCCTCTGGGGCAGGAAGTGCTATTTTTCTTTCTCCTCTTTTTATGCACCCTTTCTATGACCAATTCCAACTGGAAATTGGGGAGACTTAAAGCTTCTGGTAGCCAGGCTGATATTACTTTACCCAATCGTCCATCTTCCACTTCTTCCGGTAAGCCCACAAAACTCAAGTGACCTATTCTCCAGGTCATTGATCTTCTCCTCCTGTTCCACAGCCACTTTCTTAAGAGCTTCCAATTGCCACGTGTTAGCCAGCAGGTCATCTCCTACTGAAGAGACATGACCTTCCAATAAATTCACTCTAGGGCCAAATTCCCAAAGGGAGTGCTGGAGCTCGGCGATTTGTTCCAATATAGTGTCCAACTTGCCAGATATCACCACCATAACTGCTTGGGTCAGTGCACTTACTGCCACTTTGTTGAAAGGGCCTGGCTGCAGTTTATCCATCACTGCGGCCATTTTGGGTTATCCCGATTTTGATTTGTTTTTTTTCCCGGGTCGGAGCAGCATACCCATCGGAGATTTAGACATATATTTGTCGATGTTCATGTATTCTGCAAAAGGTTATATTCGCTAAATGCTAAGTTAAAAAAAAAAAAAAAAAGCCAGATTCCCGATAATAGGGGGATGGCATCCAAAGCCTGCAGGGAACACGTTCTCGCAATATCAGCACATCACATGACTCCAGGCATAGATTTTTTTTTCAATTCTTTATTTATAGTGTTTTTTACAAACAAATACAAGGAATATACCTTGACGGAAATAACAGAAAAGTTTAACAAAAGGAAAAATTCAATCCCATCATATATATATATTCATATACAATGGATTATTTCACAGCATCATTTGTTTTTACAAAGGAAATGTGGAGGGGGAGGAGAAACAGAAATTCAGAGAAGTACCAAAGAAACAAAAACTTTTAACTAAGCAGGCTTAGAACTCTCTTTCATTTTGACCTCGAGCAAATTAACTTATAGCCCCCCATCAAGAAACCTTCTCAGTTGATCTGGCATGAAAAAGACATATACATTTCCAGAATATTTTATAATACATCTGCAAGGAAAACGGAGGGTGAAGCTAGCCCCTTTAGCCAAAGCCTCGGGGCGCATAGCTAAAAACGCCCTCCTTCGCTGTTGGGTGGGACGCGAAAGGTCTGGATAGACCCTCACCGTCCCTCCCATAAACATATTGTTTATATTTTGGAAAAATGCCTTCATCAGGAAACTTTTTTCTGGTTCTGTGTAAAATTGAACAAATAGGGTGAGCCTTTCTGTAACTTCCATCTCAGAGTTCTCCAGGTATTGTGTTAAGTTATTAGATTCATCCCTCTCTCCTCCCGTGGAAATCTGTAAACTCCTTCTAAGAAAGAAGAGTTTTTTCACAGTCGGCACCTTCGCAGCTTCAATCTTGAGGGATTCCACTGCAAAATGCTTGAAAGTTACCAGAACTGGTTCACCTAACACTTTAGGGAAATTGACCAACCTTACATTTGTGCAGCGCAGATAATTTTCAACAGATTCCAGTCTTCTTTGAGATATTATACAATCCTTCACTAAGGAGGAGTTAAGTGACTGTGTCTGATTTACCTTAGTTGTTAAATCTTGAATATTGATAGTATGGTCCTGAATCATCTGTAAATGCTCTTTTTCCACAGATTCCATTTTATTTTCAATTTTGCCCAACTGCTGAGATTGAATCTTCTGGGTACGGGCCATGGTAGCCATAAGATCCCATATGGCTTCCAACGTTATTTCTGCAGGTTTTTTAAACTCCAGGGGTCCCAATCCTCCTACCTCCCCCTGCAATTGTTCCCTCAGTGTTCCCAGAGGTTCGTTGCTCTCACTCACCGAACTCCTCACAGGCAACTCACATACCTCCGACAGGGGGGGAGGGTAGACCCAGCTCCGCTCTTAGTAGTGGATCCCTCACGCTGTTCACCCACAGGCAGCATAGCGTCCGAGAGTGCAGCTCCATTGCTTGGACGGAGGGGAGAGCTACACAGCAGTCCTCGGGGTTCTGGTGGGCTCAGTGATATTTCACCAGGCGATAGAGCCGCTTCTCTCGGCTCCACCGCAGCGGCGTTCGAAGTTCCCACAACAGGAGAGACCAGCGCGAACTCGGTGATATGCCTCTGCCCCGCCGGGCTAGGTAGGTTTGAGGGATAAACCCTTACCTTACCCTTGCGCTTATGAGGCATTTCAGGTAATTTTTTATCTTTTACAAGTAAATAATAGAGGAAAAAAGAAGCAATTGGCAGGGCAGATCGGTTCAGCATCTGCAAGCCGCGGCCATCTTGGCTCCTCCCCCCAGGCATAGATTTTTAATACAGATGAGATACAGGGAGAATGAATATTATGAATGGAAGAGTGTATGATCATAGCCAATTTTTACTGAATGCAGTATGATATTGGGAGCCAATGGAGGGATTCAAGTACAGGGCTGATGTGATTATAGGCTGGAATTCCTGTGAGGAGCCTGGCTGCAGAGTTCTGTATAATTTGTAGTGAATTAATAGTTTATGCTGGGTATTCCTAGTGGCAGCTTCCCAAGACCAAAATCTAAATAATCCAGGGAAGGCTTTATTTTCCTTCCAAGGACTATCCCAGAGCTGGCAAGTCAGACAAGGGCAACTTCTCCCTGTTGGCCTCTCTTTCTTTTAGTTCTTCATACATACATAAACTTTTTACAAATCAAAACTTCACTCAACTCGTACTCTAGTGCTTGTAGGAACACTAGCTCCAGACTTTACCCAAAAACTCATCCATCAAACCTAAAACTCCTCTTGTGTCTCATGGGAAGCATATTTTATACCTCCTCTATTTTCCCATCCCCTTTAAGGGAAGAACCAATCTGTCACTCAGCAACTTTCACATATATCCCTTGAACTTCTTCTGAACCTCCTTTGCCAGAACATTCCCCCATGCTAAAAGATAAAAACACATTTTAAGACACCTTTGAATCTTTGGTGAACCCTCCACTGGCTGGAAGATTCTCAGCATTCAGCCATAAATAACACTCTAGTACTCTCTAGGGCAGGGCTTCCCAAACCTGTCCTAGGGACCCCACAGCTAGTCAGGTTTTTGGGATATCCACAATGAATATGCATAAAATAGATCTGAATATATAGTCTATCATATACAAATTTATCTCATTGTGGATATCCCGAAAACCAGACTGACTGTGGGGTCCCTAACAGAGGTTTGGAAGCCCTGCTCTAGGGGCCAAACAGGGGCCACACATTTTTCTCCTATCTGATTTGGAATAACAAGATAAAACAGTAGTTTTACATCTTCTATGTGTATTTTACATATCACATTGATGAGAGGGGGGGTTCTGTTGTGTTCGTGCCTGTTCTCGCCCTCGCTCCACCCTCTCTACCTTTGTGGCGACTCCCTTCGGGTCTGACGGACAGATGCTGCGCGGCTTCTCCTCGCCGCTTCTTCCCGGAATCCCCGGGCTGGCCTGACGCTGTGGATCCACCATGTTCCTGATGACGTAAGGGCATGCGCGTGTGCACACTCCAGAGTTTGTACCAGCAAGGGCGCGAACCTCGGGGGCGTCCCCCGTAGTGACATCATCCACTTCCAGCTTAAAAGGTCTTTGCTTGCAACTACAAATCGAGTTAGCAAGGGGGATAACTCTCTCTGCTGCTCTGCCTCCCCAAACTTACCAAGGGGTACCCGCTCCTCGGGGGCCCCGCTCTCTCTTTTTGATTTCAGATTGCTAAGACGGGATCCGGTACTCGCTCCTCGAGGGCCTACGTCCCTGAATGCTCAGAAGACTCCTTACTGCCTGGAAGCGATCGCAGACGTGAATACTGTGAGTTCTATTACAGATAGGAACCGGTACTCGCACCACGAGGGCCTATGTTCCTAATCTCTGAAGACTCTCTTCTGTCTAAGACGTTATCGCAGGTACAGAGATCGTGAGTTATTATTGCAGATTGCAGATAGGAACCGGTACTCGCTCCACGAGGGCCCATGTTCCTAAAACCCTTCAAAAACTCTTCTGTCTCAGAAGCTATCGCATACCTATATCTTGTGAATTACTATTACAGATAGGAACCGGTACTCGCTCCACGAGGGCCTATGTTTCTACAATCCTCCAAATACTCTCTTCTATTCCAGAAGCCATCTCATACAGAGTTATTGTGAGTTCTTATTCCAGACTGCATATAGGAACCAGTACTCGCCTATGGCTCCTGTTCCTGAATACTGAAGACTCTCTTTTGCATAGAGGCCATTACAGATATCTTCAATTGTGAGGGTATCATCTACTACTGGTTATGTATCCAGCATACCCTGTCTACTCACTACCTATAGTCTCTCTCTACAGCTCAGCAACCCAGAGATCGCAATTCCAGTATCTAAGGGACTTCAGCCCTGCCGGGCACATCAGCTCACTACTGCCACCTCTAGTGGTTCTACTTCCTGTCTAATAAAAAAGCTATCTGTGTTTGTCTCCATACTCCAGCCTAGCCGGTGGTCCCTTTCAGGATATTCTCCTGGGGATGCTGTCATCTGCCATCGGCCCAAGGATTCACCAATTCATATTAAAGTGTTCATTCCTTACACTACTAGAGTGGTATCATAATAGACTGCCACTCTGTGGGGAGCCAGCCCACAACAGATCATTAACTCCGTCTACGGAGTACAACGGACTGCTGGCTACTCTCCTCAGGAGAGCAGATTCCATAACAGATTGCAACTCCTCCTCTCTGGAGGAACAGATCTACATCAGGTTGCTAACTCCTCTCCTCTGGGGAAGCAGATCCATAACAGATTGCTACTCCTCCCCTCAGGAGGAGCTGATCGATAACAAATTGCTAGCTCCGCCCCTCTGGGGGAGCAGATCAATAATAGTTTCAGAGCATGGAGAAATATTCTAACCATAGGAATACAAGTTTTTATCATTAATATTTACTGCATGACCTCTGTTTAGCTGTAGTTTGGATTTGCTTGCACAGTACCATTGATTCACAGCATATCCAAGTATTACCCAAGTGTTTTTGTAGCCAAAAAAAAGGATTTCTTGGGAAAGAGATTTGAAACATACTGGAGAAATATCAAGAAAATGGGAAAGTCAACTTACTTTCAAGTGTGAAGAACCCTTTCAGCAAAGAAGCTGTTTTCCATCTGCAGGCAACTCTCTCTGGGTCTGTAGCCTTAATTAATTGCAGTATACAACATGAAAAGCTGTTCAAGATGCAAGAAAAGAAACTCAGAGCTGACACGCAAAGGCAAAGTAAGCTCAGACAGAAAGGGAAGGAGCCGGAGAGTAATTCTCCAGAGATGGGGGGTGGGGGGGGGGGTGATCTGCCTCCAGCTCACACCCCACACAGAACCAATGTGAAACCCAAAGATACACTCAGCACTGCCAAGAGAAGGAGACCATTGGCAGGAGATTTCCTCATCACCTCGGGTCTTCCAAAAGGTTCAGGATGTTTAGCCGGTAACTGGATGGTGAGATTTCACTTCATGCTGCTTTCATAAGACATGAAAACTGAATCCTTTTAAATGATTTTATTTGGATAATTATAGCTCCAGAGTGATGCCCCTTAGAAGCACCCAAGGGCTGTGGGGGAAAGCAGGAGCCTCAGAACTCAAGAGCATTAACGTGATGGACGAATGGCTTTATCAGGCTAATTGTTATATTCCTATGCCTTAGTTGCACAAAATGAAATCTATCACCCATTGTGACTCCTGATTTCTTTCTATGCTTTACACTGGCCTGCAATTCCTTCTTCAAACTATAGCTTACTTGACTAACCCTGTCAGCCTTGTAATGTGCCTTAACATTAGTCCACAACGAGTCTCAGCGCTATCTGTTGCCTTGACTTTCAAAAGCATCCAACCCATTTTGCAATTCTGGTCTCTTTTTTTATTCACTTTCCCAGCTAATTAGGAATCCTATGAATAGACAGCTCATTTACTCTTTACTGTGCCTTCATGATCAACAACGCTAACTTACAAAGCAGTAAACTCTGTGGTGGAGATTCACAATCTCGATCGCCACTGATCAATAATAACACTCCATTGCCGATATTTCAGTGATTAATATAATGTAAAACTGTGTTTCTCTTTTTAGCATAATTTGTGAGTGGCGCCTACAAATGGTTGAAAGATGCTGTGTGACACACTCTTTGGGAATCTGCTGAAAAGTACATAAGATCATCTCCACATGTAATTTAACTGTTAGAAGTTTAGCATGAAGTGATTTTCTCAAGGCCCATTGTATTTTTGTCTCTCTAAGACATCATCCAATCAAACATACTGAAAGCTACCTGTTTAATAAACTTAGCTGCTGAGCTGAAGGGGTGTTATAATGCTAGTTGCCATACTCACCCCTCAAGGAAGATTTTTAAAAAAAAAAGCCAAATTCTTCTCTTTCATTTCAGCATTTATATAATGCTCTGCACTAGGGAGCTTTACAATAGTTTACATACAAGAATAAGTCCCTTCCCCCAAGAGCTTACAATCTAAGGGCTGATGCAATAAGCTGCGCTAAAGCTGTTGTGGGTTTTTGCGTGCACTTATGCAGATTTTTGCATGCATAATTCCCGTGCTAGTCTTACATGTGTACATAATAACATGGTCAGCGCGGGAAAACGTGTGCATAAACCTGTGGCTGGTTTTGCGTGACTGCATTCAAATGAGGCAATTAACCATTCACGGGCTATGCAGGGAACCGTGTATCAGTGGTTTTTGTACACTGATCTTTTAGCGCCTGGGTCAGGGCAGGAGTAAAGTTAAAGCCCGTGTCTGGAGACCGGTTTACTTCATAGCTGGCATTAGCGGTTGGGTGTCCGTGCAGCTCTAGGGTAATCGTGGATTGCCTTCACGTTTTCCAGATGCTATGGTACGTTTTGCGGGTTGGCTAAAGAAATCTCTGCTGCATTTCCCGCGCTTACTGACATCTCCCAATGCAGCTGCCACGCGATCAGAGACGGAACATGAAGGGGTTAGGCATTGCTCTACCCACTTTCAGTCCCACTCCCGGACCATTAACTTCTTCACTGTTTTATGAAAGGGAAAGGCTTTCGCCCCGTGAATCACTCACAGGTCAGATTAATGCGGGTTTCGGAGCAGGTTTCTGTGGTTTGTTACACAGGGCCTTGACCGTGCGTATTTGCGCGGATTTTCTGCGCGCTTCTCACATGCGTACCTGTCCTTTGATGCATCCCCATGGAGGCGCTTGCTTTTGTCACACATGCTAAAAACAAAATACACGCAGACAACTAGCATCGATTTCACCGGGGGTCTTATTATATCAGCCCCTAAGTGGGCACCTGAGGCAATATAAGATAAAGAGACTTGTCCAAGCATCTCAGAGTGAAAAGCAGAATTGAAATTCTGGTCTCCTGATCCCCAGTCCAGTACCCTAACCCTTAGGCCACCCCTTCGTTTAAAACAGTACTGGAAAACGATTTATTACAAACATATAAGTGTATTTGTGGAAGATCAGAATACTGCCCTGTTCAGTTTCAATATCAAAGCTAGCTTGACTTCACTCACCGAATATGTTCCTAAGATGACCCAGTTAGAAGGCATGTAGTTGTAGTATATGTAAACTCCCACAAAGGGTGACTTGGTAAAATTTACCCTCTCCTCTACTGTTTGCTCAGCTGCTCATGAACATAGGCAGTGACTCAATGGCTACGATTTACATAGGAGCTGAGAAGGAACAAGTTGTATCCAGTGTGTAAACACAGAGTATGCTCTGAGAGGAGCATGGGGGACTATAGAGGCAGGCTCCCTTCACTGGGAGGGGCAATGCTGTACCAGTTTCTTTGTCAAGAGATGAAAAACAGGAGTCCTTCCGTAATCATCTCTAACCGACATTTTCCAATACTGAAAGAAAGATGAATCCAAGATCTGAGAAGGAGGGGTGGCTGGACAGGAAAGCAGCTTACAAGTAACGTAGAAGCATTCTTCTGAAAGGTTCAGCATTTAATGGATGCAGTGCCAACCTCACACAGGTATCAACTACACAATACAGATCTGGAGCTCTGACTCATCTGCATTGTCACAGTGAAACACCTGAATAGGCCAAAAAAAACCAAACCCTCAAAGCAGTATGGGGCGGATCTTCAAAACTCCGCGAATAGCTTACTTTTGTTTGCGCTCCAGGCGCAAACAAAAGTAAGATGGATTTTAGTAGATACGCGCGGAGCCGCGCGTATCTACTAAAAAACCTGGGTCGGCGCGCGCAAGGCTATCAATTTTGTATAGCCGGCGCGCGCCAAGCCGCGCGGCCTACCCCCGTTCCCTCCGAGGCCGCTCCGAAATCGGAGCGGCCTCGGAGGGAATCCTCTAACACCCTCCCCTAACCTTCCCCTCCCTTCCTCTACCTAACCCACCCGCCCGGCCCTGTCTAACCCCCCCCCTTACCTTTGTTGGGGGATTTACGCCTCCCAGAGGGAGGCGTAAATCCCCGCGCGCCAGCGGGCCTCCTCTGCGCCGGGCCGCAACCTGGGGGCGGGTACGGAGGGCGTGGCCACGCCCCCGTACCCGCCCCCAAAACGCTGCCGACACACCCCCAAAACGGCATGCCGACAGGGACCACCCCCGACACGCCCCCGACACGCCCCCCTCGGAGAACCCCGGGACTTACGCGAGTCCCGGGGCTCTGCACGCACCGGTGGGCCTATGTAAAATCAGGCGCACCGGCGCACAGGGCCCTGCTCGCGTAAATCCGGGCGGATTTACGCGAGCAGGGCTCTGAAAATCTGCCCCCATATGTGATTTAGGGCCTGATCCACTACGCTTTTTTTCCCCAGTAGATGCAGAATGGGAGTAAGACCTTAGGAGGTAATTTTCAAAGGAGTTACACGCGTAAATGCAACTACTATTATAGCAATTTTCAAAAGCCATCTACTCAAGTAAAGTGCACTTACGCGGGTAAATCCCATGGACAATCCAATGGTGCATATTGTAGCAATTTTCAAAAGTCCACTTACTTGAGTAAAGTGCATCTATTCGAGTAAAACCCAGTTTTTACACATGTAAATGCTTTTTAAAATCAGGCCCTTAGTGCATTAGAACACATTAAAAAGGAAATAAGGTAAAAATGTTGGCAACAACACAAAGTTACCACTTTAAATGCAGAAACAAGACCGATGCCTTGGAAAGAAAATGTATTCGATGTAACAATACCCGCAGGCATCGGTCTTGTTTTTCTCACATCCGTGGCTACTCTAGGCCCAATTACCGCTTTGTTTTTTGGGTCCTCTTTCAATGCATCCATGCTTTAATGGATAACCAACCCCATAAAAAAAACTACTGCGCAACACTGCTGAAGTGCCTGCAGCCTCCTCAGGGGTGGCGAAAGCAGTGAAAGGCCCACGTGAGAGATGATGAAGGCATCCCAGCTTCTGGCTCGGATGAAAGCCATGGGGCTCACTCCAGGCTGCCTTGCCCAGAGAAGGCAGATCTAAGAAAGAAAAACAAACTTTTCCAGGCAAATTGATCGATCCTGTTCATGTGTTTGTTTTTAAAACTAAACTCATGTTTTAATTTTAGATCTGGACCAGGTGGTTTTGCTTTCGAAGCCCTCCCCCCCTCCCCTTCTCCCTACACTGCAATCACAACCTAGCATGGAGTTTGTGTGGAATGTAAGGTGTGGACGAGTGGTCAACCCCACTACTCCCACTGACACTCCCTGTGAACTTGGGCAAGCCACTTTTTCTCCCGTTACTCCAAATATTCACTCAGAGTGAAAGCTCTTTGGGGAAGGGATTGGAATAGTTATAAAAATGGTAGTAGTATGACCTGGCAGGAGGACGATCATAACGTACTCTCGACAATCTCTACAATCATAGCCTTCCTTGGACACTGCCGTCTCTCTCTCTCTCTCTCCCTCCCCCTTCCGCCCCCAATGCAAAGCCTGGGGCAAGATGAGCTGAGGGCTCTGTGATGCTGCAGCAGGAGCAGGCAGACTGGGTGGTCCTTGCAGACCCCAGCCCCATGTTTCTATGCTTAACATCACTAGTTTTTAGTATTGTGCAACTTCATTTTTGGACTGCATTAACGGCTTGGTTCATCAAGGCATTTTCACATAGACACAGATTGGGAGAAATGCCTTAGTGAAATCAGGCCCTAAGCTTGCTCAGTTTCCTTTCCTTCAGAGGCTCAGGAGAAATGTGAATGAAGTAATGTAGTTTAAAAAAAGACCTTTTCTAACTATCAGGCCGATTCTGTAAAAAGTGCAGGAGAGCCAGCGCTGCGTGTTGACGCCCACTCTCCTGACATGCCCAGGCACCTCTCCTGGGCACGCGATTCTCTATTTAAATTAGATGTCGCACTAATAAGAAGGCGCTAGGGACAATAGCGCATCCCTAGCACCTCCTTCTTAGCGATAGAGGTGGCTATTAGCGGGTACGACAACCGACGCTCAATTTTACTGGCGTTGATTTTCAAACCCGCTGACAGCCATGTGTTAGGAAAACAGAAGCTGGGAAAATTGAGCATCCGTTTTTTTAACACGCTGACCGGCGGACAGATTTTTTTTTCTATTTTTGGTGCCTCCGACTTAATTGCTAGGATATTAAGTCGGAGGGTGTACAGAAAAGTAGTATTTTCTGCTTTTCTGTACACTTTCTCGGGTTGCGTAGATCTTAACGCCTGCTGTGGGCAGGTATTAATTTCTGAGAGTAAAATGTGTGGTTTGGCTACACATTTTACTTTCATTATCCTGGGTGACTAACTAATAGCCTCATCAACATGCATTTGCATGTGACGAGCGCTATAAGTTTTTGCGTGGTTGGCCGTGCGTTTTCGAGGCGCTATTACCCCTTACAGTATAAGGGGTAACAGACGCACGTCAAAAACCGCGCGACCAAACGGGAGCTAAACGAACGATGTGCTCAGCCGAGCGCACCACACTGTATCGGCCAGTAAGAACTTTCCTTATTCTTTGTTTTTTTGTGCTTGCCAGTCTTCCTCCTGCCCCGCCTTCCACCCCCAATTATAATCCAGCCTTGTTTTCTCTCTCCTTAAATTTTTCCCAATCTATAGAAATGCAGCTCCCTCCACCCCCTCCTCACTCCATGATTTTATCCATCAGAGAAACAGGCTAGATTCCTAGGACAACACCGAACCACAGCACCGAACCTTCAGCAGAGTGTAAACGAGGGGGGATACAGAGCACACAACAAATCCGTTTATCAAATCAATGGTAAAATCGAGACCAGGGAACGCTTGTACACATGCAGACGCTGATGAGTGCTCTGCCTACATTTCCTATTCCTATTTTTACTATTCACCATTTCTAAGACTCTTCTACATATACGCAGTTCTGTACACCTATGCATAAGTCACAGTCCCTGCTCCTTGGAGCTTACAATCTAGTCAAGACAAACATACATAACAAATGAAAGTCTGTGGGAAATGTATTTAATGTAGAGAAATGGTTACGATTTGCATGCATCTTATAAAAGGTGAGTTTTTTAGACTGGATTTGAATGTGGCCAGAGAAGAAACATGACACATAGACTCAAGAAATCTATTCTGGGCATTGGGAGCAGCAAAGCACGCTACTATGCCGAAGATTCAGTGCGTTGCAGCTCTTGTCCCAGAAATCTAGCTTGTTTCTCCGATGGGTAAAATGTGTATGTGTTGGGGGAGAGCAACATGGCTGCTTGATGTCACCAGGAATACTATAAAGCATTCTTTTCTTGTGCTATGCCCCCCTAGGTGCTGCGATGCCTTTGTTAGGCATTCGACTCCTATACTCGTTGGCACAGTGCTTTCCTGGCGTGGCTAGGATGTCTGTATTTTCTCAGCTAGGAGAGTAGCATTTTTTTTTATACCTATCATCTCTCTCCCGAGTTGCTTTTTTTTTTTTTTTACCAGATGACTTACAGCTGGGACAGTGCCTGCTCTCTGCAGTACAGCATGCGGCGTACTTATGCGAGGGGTAGAGATACGTGAGGCACTGCCAGATCTGGATGGAAAGGCAAGCCCAGACATGACCACTGTAAGGCGAAGAAGAAAAGATTTGTCTGGAAGAGGCTGATGAATGGATCCAGCATTGTTTGTATTTATTCAAGCAAAGAAAGCAAATACATCTAATGAGAAATTTAAAGAGCAGTTACTCCCTAAAAATGCCTGTGGTAGCGTAAGTGGGAGCACCTGAAGTTTGCAGAGAATTCTCCATACATCAGTGCAGAATTTGCTGAGATTTGCACAACTTAATCATTAATAATAAAAGATATTGATTGTATAGTCAAATATTCACCTTGTCTCTGGGGAGACTGTGAAGTTGCAGTTCTCTGAATTTTGGCAGCTGCTGAAGAGGTTTGTGTGGTTTTGGGAGCATATGCACTACATCATCTGTATACACTGGGCCAGCAAAAGGTCTCACAGGCTATGAAGCCAATTTCCTCATGGCCCATATGGAAAAACTACTACTTACCTGATAATTTTCTTTCCTCTAATGAGGGCAGGTCAGTTCCCACCAGTGGGTTATGCACTTCTGTCAGCAGATGGAGATGGGAGTAAAAAGCTGACGTCACAAATATATAGTCCCGCCCTAACATCAGCCCACCAGTATTCTCTGCAAGAGCTAATGAATATACTTGAACATGATTATTAACAATCAGCCACTCATGCTTCCACCCCATTGGGAACACTGAGTTTAGCCAAAAGAAGTAACTTATGCACTAAACTGAGGGGCTAGATAAGCCACTTATTGTTCAATGACTAGCAGGAACAACACTCTGGGCCGCCTTTCTGGGTTGGACATTGCAAAGTTAAACACCGGCAGCTGAGGCCAGGGTCAGGGATTGGCCTGCCCTCATTAGAGGAAAGGAAATTATCAGGTAAGCAGCAATTTCTCCTTTCTCTGCATTCAGGCAAGCCAGTTCCCACCAGTGGGATGTATCAAAACTACTCCCAAATAGGGCAGGAGGCAGCCAGCAGTCCAGTCGACACTGCCCGCATGAACGCAGCATCCTCCCTAGCCTGAACATCCAAGTCGTAATGTTTCAAAAAAGTTTGCAAAGATGACCATGTTGATGCTTGGCAATTCTTGACAGGCAACAACAAACTAAGTTCTGTCCATGATAGCACCTGAGCCCTCGTGGAATGCAGTCTAATCTGTTTCGGCAAAGGAATTTCAGCAACCACATAGGCTGCCGTAATTACTTCCTTAATGCAAAGGGTTGTAGTTGCCTGCGTCGCCAGTGCCCCCTGTTTACTGCCACCATGGAGCACAAACAGGTAATCAGACTTCTGGACAGATTTAGTAACCTCCAAGTACTACAGCAAATGTCACTTGACGTCCAAGGAACGCAAAAAACAATACTCATTTCCATCCCTGTTCCTGTCCAAGGTGGGCAGGAAAATGGATCGATTCAAATGAAAATCTGAAACCACTTTTGGTAAAAATGAAGGCACAGTCCGAAGCTGTACCGCTCCTGGAGTCATACGCAGAAAGTGCGCAGAGCAAGAAAAGACCTGCAGTTCAGAAACCCGACGTGCTGAAGAGACTACCACCAGAAAAACTGTCTTCAAGGGAAGTAGCTGCAAGGAAAGACCACACAGCGGCTGAAAGGTCAGAGCTGCCAAGAATTCCAGGACCAGATTAAGGTCCCACAAAGGCACCAGAAGTCGTAAAGGAGGACAAAGATGCTTAACTCCCTTCAGGAACTGGGACACATTGGGATGGGAAGACAAAGGCCCACCATTAACTCGCCCCATATAACAAGCGAGAGTTGCATCTTGAACCTTCAAAATGTTAAGGGCCAAGCCTTTACATAATCCATCCTGCAAGAACTCCAAAATTAAGGGACTATCCACCTTGAGAGGTTGAAAACCTTGCTTAGAACACCAGGTCTCGAAAACTCTCCAAACCCTAACATAGGCTAGAGAAGTAGAAAAGTATTGGTCTGAAGCAAAGTGGAAATTATGGCAGGCGAATAACCATGCTTCAACAACCGAGCCCTTTCAATGGCCAAACTGTTGTGCAGAATGGGTCCCTGTTGCAACAGATCCTTCCAAGGCCTGAGGGGACTGCCCACCAGCAGTCTCTGCAGATTGACATAGCATGGCCACTGGGCCCAATCCAGAACCACCAAAAGGATGTTGTTGATTTGACTTTCAATCTTCCGGATGATCCTGCCTATCAGAAGCCAGGGCAGGAATGAAAACAGCAGGCCGCTACGCGGCTACTCCTTAATGAGAGCGTCAATGCCCAACTCCTTTCAGGTCCTATCTGTGACTGAAAAACCACATAACTTTCGCATTATTGAAAGTCGCCAACAAATCTAGGTAGGGTTCCCCAGTGCTTCACAAGGAGCTGAAAGGTTTCATCCATCAGCTCCCTTTCTCCTGGGTCCTTGTTTCTCCTGCTGGGGAAGTCGGCTCTGATATTGTCCTTTCTGGCAATGTAAGAAGCAAATATGCTTAGAAGATGCTGCCCTATCCATACCATGAGCGCATCTCTCTCCTACAATAGCTGCCACCATCGTCACATTGTCTGACATTATCCAGACCACCCAAGCCTCTAGACGCTTGGTGAACTGCAAGCATGCCAGCTGAACCGCCTGTATTTCTAATTGGTTAATACTCCACTGCTGCTCCTTGGCATTCCAGCAACCTTGCTCCATCATCTCCTGACAGTGAGCCTCCCAACCCAGAAGGCTTGCTTCTGTCATGAGCACCAACCAATCCGGCATCTCCAGGGAAAATTCCTTCCTGAGATGATCGGTCTACAACCACCACTGCAACTGAGTCCTCACCTCCAATGATAGGAGAAGCCTCACCCCGTAGTCCTGCGACAGCGGGTTCCATTGGGAAACAATGTACATTGAAGAGGTCGTATATGTACCCTTGCCCTGGGAACTACTTCCAACGCGGCAGCCATCAATCCCAGAACCTGTAGATAAGACCACACTGTCAGGCGAATAGTGTTTGTCAGGGTTCAGACTTGAGCAATCAACCTTTGGATTTGACTCTCCGGCAGAAATACTCTGCCCTGCTTCACATCAAAGTGAATGCTGAGATACTCAGGATGTCTGAGATGGCTGCAAACTGCTCTTGGCCAGATTTACCACCCAGCCTAGTTCCTGTAGCAAAGAGACTACCTTGCGAGAAGCACGGAAACTCTCTTCCATGCTCTTGGCTTGAATCAACCAGTCGTCCAGATACGGGTGAACTAGAATGCTGTCCTTGTGTATCTGAGAAACCAGTTTCTTATCCTCTGGCAAGCGAGGGACCTGGGCTTTTCCCTAGCTATTTGCCATCTTTTCCAATTCACTGCAAAACAAAAGCAAACCCCTGAAGGGCAGCTTAGTGAGAATGGACTCAGGAATAGTGTCTGCCAACCAACTGCATAGCCCAGCTGCCGTCTAGCTGCTATAACAGAAGCAACTCCTCTGGTGGCAGTGTGAACCAAGTCACAGCCTGCATCAGCTAAGAAGGCAGCCCCTGGTTCTATCTTAGATCTGCTATCAGGAATGGTGCTGCTAGAGTCTTGAGAAAGACGCAGGGTAGCTCAAGCTACCAGGGCACAAGAAGCAATTTGCAAATTCATTGACACTGCCTCAAAGGCTTGCTTAAGGATAGCTTCAATCCTTCTATCCTGAGCATCCTTAAGAGCTGCTCCTCCTTCCACCAGGATGGTGGTCTGCTTAATCACAGAACACACCAAAGCATCCACCTTTGGGAAACTCATTTGCTCTCTGGCGTGTGGTCCAAGGGGTATAAACCTGCCAAGGCACCCCCCCATTTAAAGCTTGCCATTGATGCACTCTATTCAAGGTCAATCAACTCTTGAATTGCATTCAGGAGGGGAAAGAAACATGAAGTTTTGCATAGGGTGACCAATATGAGGCCCTTCTTCTGCACACCCAAAGAGTCACTCCCAGCCACTCCAAGAGACTTCAAAGTCTGGGAGATCAGGCTCGGCAACTCATCTCCGGGAAAGAAACAGAGAAGAGTCCTATGTGGCTCCAAATCTGGGGAATCTCCCCTTCCTCAATAGGGGAACCACCCCAATCATCATCGGTGTCATCTTGATCCACATCCATTTGAACATTTTTAGGACGTGCTGTGCCATAGCGTTTGCGAACCTAAAGTAGCAGGTATCGCTGCCTCAGACGGATGCACCTGTAGTCACTGGAAGAATTCCACCCAGGAAAAGGAGGATGGCTCCATAGGCCTGAACCTGACATCCTGAGAGCAAGTCTTCCCTGAAGAAAACTCAGCCAGTGGATCATCCGAAGGAGGGAACACCCCCATCATCTCACCTCTGGTCTCACTCCCCTGAGACCGTGGGGATGGACCAGTATCGGCAAAATCAGTAGGAGACAAATCTCCATGAGCATCCAGGCAGTGCTGACATAGGCTTGCAGAAAGTTCTGGCTGTATCAACCTGATGTGGCTTGCAGCACAAATAGCTAAGCGCGTAGACTTCTTTGCAGCCGGCGCCATGGTTGGTATTCGCTCAGTACACATGAGCAGACACATATGCTCAACTAGACACACTAAATGTGCATCCAGAAAAAAATGCCCAGCAAAAGGCGTGTTAAAAGTGCACCCAGACAAGGCACACAAAATGTGCATCCAGAAAGGACGCTGAGCAACTCACGCGTAGAGTGCACCCAACTAGATGCACAAAATGTGCGCCCAGAAAAAACGCTCAGCAACATGCGCCCAAAAGGAGACATGGATCTAGGCGTACAAGGAAGCACGCAGATTCACGCCGTATACGCTAAAAAAAAAATAATGCATGAATTAACCACCGTGGCCTACCACACTCTAGGAAGAAGCCTAAGAGCGAGGCCAAGCCAAAAGGCTGCTCAACCCACCATGCCTGAAGTGCCTCCACACTTCACAGAACTCCCCAGAGACATGAGCGGGAGAAGCCGAATGCTGAGGAGGAAGACCCGGTAGGAAGAATCCTCACTAAAACAGTTCCTTTTTTTTTTTTTTAATGTAAAGCAAAAAACTTTTACCTGAGCCCAGCCCTCCCTGGCTGAGACTAGGAATAGGTCCTGGCTACGAGGGAAGAGGGTGAAAGCCTTCACCACCGAGTCTCTTTCGGCTTGCAACTGCTAAATTTTTTTTTTTTTTTAAATGCCCACACCAGCCAAGGCTACCGGACTAAAGGCTCTCTACTGAGCAAGGAGTGCTAAATAATCTTCTCTTCTAGTTTTCTTCTTTTTTTTCCACAGGCAATCCCCAGTAGGGAAATGCAGGACCACCATCTGCTGGAGATGGAGAATACTAGCAGGCTGTTGGGGCGGGACTATAGATCCTTGATGTCAGCTTCTTACTCCACCTCCATCTGTTGGCAGAGGTGCATAACCCACTGGTGGGGATTAGGCTGCCTGAATGCAGAGGAAAATGGCAATTGCGCTGCAGAGTTGTGTTTCTGGATGATCTGCAGAGCTTCTTTCCCTCTTGAAGTTTTCTGAGTCGCTACTTTGGGGCTAAGACTCATTCAGGACCCCTCCCCCCTCTACATACCCTCTCTAAATTCATACATGCCGAGGGTGAAACAGAAAATGCAGGTTTTCTTGAGATATCTGCCTGTTTTACTATAAGAGCACCCATGTGACAGTGCAATTCAATACAGATGATTTAACTGAAATAATGTAAAACCTTTCTAACATGAAAATAAGCTTGAAACTTGCATGAGGATGTTAGATGAAGCGATCACACTTTGGCACGTAGACATACTTCATCCCCTTTGTCTGTCATTGTTTCAATACACATACTGAAAAGGTGTGACAAAAACACAAATATATAGTAACATAGTAATGTCAGCAGATAAAGACCTAAATGGTGCTTCCAGTCTGCCTAGCAATTTGTTTATGGTAGTAGCTGCTGTTCCGAGCAGGTTACCCCCATGCAGAAATGTTACACCTAAAGTTACCTATTCTGTTTCTTCATGTCCATCCTTTAGTCAGTAGGGATCCTTTGTGTTTATCCCATACTCTTTTAAACTCCATTACTGTTGTCTTCACCACCTCTTCTGGGAGGGCACTTCAGGCATTCACCACCCTTTCACTGAAACAAATATTTCCTGACATAATTCCTGAGTCAAACCCCCCGGAGTTTCATATCATGACCCCTAATCCTACAGCTTTCCTTTTCTTTATTGTATTTAAAAGTCTGTATCATTTTATCTCCCTTGTCTCTCCTCCAGGGTATACAGATTTAGGTCTTCCAGTCTCACAAGTCTTTTGGGGTAGATCCTATACCATTGTGGTTGTCTTTCTGCAATACTGAAAAGCAACTCAGCAGCCACCAATTAATTAGTCAAAGGAGCAAGGGGTATCAGAACTATTCACAAAGCACAGCTGAACCACAACCTACAGTATATGATTGATAGGAATCATTCATTTACTCCAGATCAATTAAATAATTTTTTGATATTATATCTATGAATAATAAATAAGGCTTCAAAAAACCAATCGACGCTAAATATTGAAGTTCAAAAATAAATCAGTAAACTCTGTTTACGAACTGAGGAATAAATGCATATTATTAATCCCAAAAGGTATTGGTCCCAATACTGGCTCATGTTTTGGAGCAGCATCGCTTTTATCAGGGAAATAATTTTAAGGCTCTTGGCTGGAGCCAAAAACATCAACAAGGTCCATCAGATCACAAAAGTCTTTTGAAATTCTTAAAGCCACAAACACGGCTCCGATCAGCCTCCGTGTTTCAATTATTCTGTGCCTACAGGATTACAAGCCACTAGAATACAGATAACTGGCTCCACGTTGTGGTCAGAATACCAAACTGCACTTCAGTTCATAGGTTTTAGCGGCAGAATAAAGGTCAATAAACAAGAAAAATGATATAAAGGATGAACGTGATACATTTCCTGACTAGCTTTCAGAAGCCACACTCCCCCTTCATCAGGGCAAAAACAAAATTTGAAAGGGCAAACAACCATTTCCTATTAACTTGTTCCACCCCACTCGTGATTTTCTAAACGTCCATCATACCCTCACCCAAGCCGAATAACCCTAATCTGTTAAGTCTTTCTTTCGTGCCAGCCTCTAAACTGATGCAGCCCCTAGAAGAGAACTCTGCTTCCCAACTGGGTCAGGGTGCCTCACGTCTTCTGCCACATCAACTCCTCATGCTGACACGGTCTTCTTGCTTCCTCCACGTCTCTCTTTGTGCATTAGGTTTCTCCTTCTTTCACTTGGTCCCACTCATTTCCTTTCTCCAGTGTGGATGAAAGAAAAGAAATAGATGCCTGTAGTCTTAAAACAATCCTTTATTGCAGTGGAGACACAAGGGCTACCCTTGTCTCCACTGCAATAAAGGATTGTTTTAAGACTACAGGCATCTATTTCTTTTCTTTCATCCTGACGGCTATTATAGATCGCCTTCCTTCGTGCTTTTTGGGTCTTTCTCCAGTGTGGGCATTTTCTGGCTCTTTGTCTCTCTTCCTATCTTCTTTCTCCTTATTTCTGATCTGATCTCTTTGAGACTCTCTCTTCTCTTGTTGTATGACTGCTACATACTATTATTAACCAGCTGTGGCTTTAAACACTTTTCGGCTCTTGGAGGCATTACTATGCCTTTAATCCTCAACTTGTCAAACCTTAATTTCTTGGTCAGCAAGAAAAAGAAAACATTTTTCTGCTTCCAGATTTACAGTAAATGTCATTTAAGTTGCAAGACTGACAAGAAAACAATAATAAACCCTTTAACTGGTGACGCAGGAAGATCCATTTTCTGTCAGAGGTTCCTGCAGAGAAAGCCAACTCCAGAGTTGTTCAGTCATGCACGTTCTGGATTTCACTACAAAGAAAAGACTGACCGGAGTCTGAAAGCCATCTTTGCCCTTCTATGTCTCTTCAGCACCTGCATTTTTCCAGGTGAACAGAAAAGCAGAAAGAGGGAAAGACTGGTTTATAAAGAATATTCTCTAGAGCATTAATAACTTGATGATGAGGCTCATTCTCAATAGGAAGAGGTGTGAGCTAGTGATGAGAGTGTTCAGCTAGCAGTCAGAGGCACTATCACCACTCTCTCTCAAGGAGACTTGGACTAAGTCACTTTCTAAACTTGCACCTCAATTAACCAACTCTAGCTAGATAACAGTAACATCATTATCCCCATCTTCCTTCACCTCGCTGGAAACTTTCAGATGATGAAAATATGCTGTCAGGCTATCTGCCCCAGAAGAGGCTAAACATAATGCTTCTGAAATATAAAGCGCACCCGGGACCTTTTGAATAAAAGATGCTAGACAGAATTAAAGTAACTTTTATTTTGAGAGAGTAATTTTAGGAAGCAGCTTCTATGAATTCATAAAGCAGAGTCTGAAGATAAAACATTTTCTGTCACTTGCTTCTTGGTGCTGGATCCCTTCCATTGTATTCTCAGAGTGCAAGGCACTGTGGAGTCCACTATGATCCTCCTGATAAGCAGGATGGTAAAATTCTCCCTACTGAGTAAAACAGGAAGACTACAACAATCGCCCCAGACACTCAGCACACCATCCCAAATTCAGGTCTTCTCTGTTTTCCTCTTTCCTGGTCTCCGCCTTGCTACTTGATGCTCTGAATCCTTCTGCATGTTCTTTAATTCAGCGCAGAATAAGACCTAAAAAAAACCCAAAACCCACGCTAAGTTTTTTGGTTTTTTTTTTAACCATGAACAGAGGAATAATCACAGAATGCTTATGTACAGTCTAAGAACGTCATTGATTTGAGGTATCAGGAGAAGAAACAGATTCTCCTTTAACTGTGATGCCTGGAACTAGAAAACACAGAGCCGGGAGAGAGAGAGAGGGACTATTTCATTGGGTACTTACAGACTGAGCCCACCCAGCATATGGTCCCCAGAGCTTCTTGAAGAAATCCCCTAAGGAAAGCGAAAGAAACCAAACAATGTGAGTCAGAGAGTCTGAAAAGGATTCTGTGCCTAGACTGAGAGAAACTTTCTACCTGCCATCCTCATGGCCCATAGGCACAAGCACAGGCGTGTTAGACAGGTATCCAAAGCAGTGTGTCTCTGCACCTGTAGCTGTCTTTGAGATAGTAGTGGCATTTCACTTTCCTCTAATACTGAAGCACTTTCTCTGTTCCTCTAAGGGAAAATCCTACTAGCGATTAGATTTCTAGAAGTAATGCACATTAATTTGCTTCTGAAAATCAATCAGGGGCCTGCATGTGCGTGAAACCACACATGTACCTAGTTTTGTGCATATTTAAGTACACTGCGGGGGGGGGGGGGAATCGGGTGGAGTCAGCATTTTTGCACATTGTTTTGATTTAAACACTATCGGTCCGATGCTCACCTCTGAGCCGGTGCTCAGAGGTGAGCACCTGCTCTCCCGATGCGTGCCCAGGCCATTCTCCTGGGCGTGCGATTCACTATGCAAATGAGGGCCCGCGCTAATAAGGAGGCGCTAGGGACAGTAGCGCATCCCTAGCGCCTCATTATTGGCAGAAGCAGCAGCTGTCAGCGGGTTTGACAGCCGATGCTTAATTTTACCGCGTCAGTTGTCGAACCCGCTGACAGCCAAGGGGTTTGGAAAACAGATGCCGGCGAAATTGAGCATCCGTTTTCCAACCCGTGGGCAGATTTTTTATTTTTTTTTTTATTTTTGGGGCCTCAGACTTAATATCGCTATGATATTAAGTCGGAGGGCGTCAAAAACGCGCGGCCAAAGGGGGCCTAACGGTGCGCTCAGCTGAGAGTAAATTACTGTGCACAGATTACTGCTTGGAGCAGGTGTTACTTTGGGTGAGGTAATTCGTGCGCGCACTCCACTGATTACCTGAGGGTTTTCAAAGCAAATTCATGTAAGCTTGCTCTGAAAATCCTTGGTAAAGTAAAGTATGCATGTGAAATGCACCCATGGGCTTTACTGCAATGCAGGCTATTTGAACAATGACCCTCCCTATAGGTCAAACTTGGAACCAAACTTTACTATTTAATTGTAAAATGACCTAAAAAATGTGTAAGCCATTCTTAATGGAATCCAGCAGAAGACATTTCTTACAGGAATAAGAGGCTGACATTTTGAGCCAGCTGAATCTAAGAAATACAATGTGACTCTTGCACGAAAGCTGAACCTTGCTCTCTTCTACTATCACAATACATCCCTGCAAACGTACATGGGGGACTCACCTGAACAGAGAAAGGCTTCCTTTAGCAAATAATCTCTTTACTGCTGTTTCTGAATCTAGGGACAGGAATTTTGATGCTCTCCCATTGAAAGGTGAACACTGGCATCTTATTATCTTAGACAGCATTTTTTAATTGGGTAAGCATGATGAACTGTAATGCTTGTGAAACTGAAGGATTAAGTAACAGCAGTATCTACTTGGTAATCTTGCTAAACTTTGCAAAATCTGGTACTGGTTTCACAATGTGTACAGTTTTCAACAAGAGACTTAGCACAGACTGTAAGGGCTAATTCTTCTTCGGACTTTTCCTGAATGCAGGTCTAGCAAGACCTCTCAGGGGCGATCCGGGAAACTATAGACCAGCGAGCCTGACTTCAGTGCCGGGAAAAACAGTGGAAACTATTCTAAAGATCAAATCAAAGAGTATAGAAAGACATGGTTTAATGGAACATAGTCAACATGGATTTACCCAAGGGAAGGCTTGCCTCACAAATCTGCTTCATTTTTTTTGGAGGAGTTAATAAACATGTGGATAAAGGTGAATCAGTAGATGTAGAGTTTTTGGATTTAAGAACATAAGAAATTGCCATGCTGGGTCAGACCAAGGGTCCATCAAACCCAGCATCCTGTTTCCAACAAAGGCCAAACCAGGCCACAAAAACCTGGCAATTACCCAAACACCAAGAAGATCCCATGCTACTGATGCAATTAATAGCAGTGGCTATTCCCTAAGTCAACTTGATTAATAGCAGTTAATGGACTTCTCCTCCAAGAACTTATCCAAACCTTTTTTGAACCCAGCTACACTAATTGCACTAACCACATCCTCTGGCAACAAATTCCAGAGCTTAATTGTGCGTTGAGTGAAAAAGAATTTTCTTCAAATTAGTCTTAAATGTGCTACTTGCTAACTTCATGGAATGCCCCCTAGTTCTTCTATTATTCGAAAGTGTAAATAACCGATTCACATCTACTCGTTCAAGACATCTCATGATCTTAAAGACCTCTATCATATCCTCCCCTCAACCATCTCTTCTCAAAGCTGAACAGTCCTAACCTCTTTAGCCTTTCCTCATAGGGGAGCTGTTCCATCCCCTTTATCATTTTGATACCTTGATGTATCTTCTCCATCACAACTATATCTTTTTTGAGATGCGGCGACCAGAATTGTACACAGTTTTCAAGGTGCGGTCTCACCATGGAGCGATACAGAGGCATTATGACATTTTCCGTTTTATTAACCATTCCCTTCCTAATAATTCCTAACATTGTTTGCTTTTTTGACTGCTGCAGCACACTGAGCCGACGATTTTAAAGTATTAACCACTATATGCCCAGATCATTTTCCTGGGTGGTAGCTCCTAATATGGAACCTAACATCGTGTAACTACAGCAAGGGTTATTTTTCCTTATATGCAACACCTTGCACTTGTCCACATTAAATTTCATCTGCCATTTGGATGCCCAATCTTCCAGTCTTGCAAGATCCTCCTGTAATGTATCACAGTCTGCTTGTGATTTAACTACTCTGAATAATTTTGTATCATCCGCAAATTTGATAACCTCACTCGTCGTATTCCTTTCCAGATCATTTATATATATACTAGCCGTTAAGCCCGTAACAACGGGCTACATTTAAAAAAATGTTTTGGGTCCATTTCCTTCCCTCCCTCTCCCCTCTATTCTCCCTCCCTCTCACCTTCCCCCGCTCCCCTCCCCTCACTCACTCACTCCCCCTCTCTCATTCCCCTCCCCTTTCAGCTCATCCACAACCGATAACGGGGGCTGTCCCTCCCTCGTGCGCGCGCCTCCTCCCGCTCCTGCTCCTCGTCGTCGCCGCCGCTGCTCCTGCTCCTAGCGACCCAGCGCCATTTTTTTTTTCGGGCACTCTGGCCGACGTGCTCGCCCGCGCATGTGCGGTAGAGCTGCTCTCTACTGCGCATTTGCGGCACGTCGGTCAGGGCTCCCTTATCTAGTAGAATAGAAAAGCAACGGTCCAAGTACAGATCCCTGAGGCACTCCACTGTTTACCCTTTTCCACTGAGAAAACAGACCATTTAATCCTACTCTCTGTTTCCTGTCTTTTAAGCAGTTTGTAATCCACAAAAGGACATCGCCTCCTATCCCATGACTTTTTAGTTTTCTTAGAAGCCTCTCATGAGGGACTTTGTCAAATGCCTTCTGAAAATCCAAATACACTACATCTATTGGTTCACTTTTATCCATGTTTATTAACCCCTTCAAAAAATGAAGCTGATTTCTTAGGCAAGACTTCCCTTGGGTAAATCCATGCTGTCTGTGATCCATTACACCATGTCTTTCTATATGCTCTACGATTTTGATCTTTAGAATAGTTTCCACTATTTTTCCCGGCACTGAAGTCAGGCTCGCTAGTCTATAGTTACCCGGATCGCCCCAGAGCCCCTTTTAAATATTGGGGTTACATTGGCCACCCTCCAATCTTCAGGTACAATGAATGATTTTAATGATAGGTTACAAATTTTAACTAATAGATCAGAAATTTCATTTTTTAGTTCCTTCAGTACCCTAGGATGCCTACCATCCGGACCAGGTGATTTGCTACTTTTTAGTTTGTCAATCTGGCCTACTACATCTTCCAGGTTCACAGTGATTTGGTTCAGTTCATCTGACTCATCACCCTTGAAAACCATCTCCGGAACTGGTATCTCCCCAACATCCTCATTAGTAAACACGGAAGCAAAGAATTCATTTAGGTTTTCTGCAATGGCCTTATCGTCCCTAAGAGCTCCTTTAACCCCTCGGTCATCTAATGGTCCAACTGACTACCTCACAGATTTCTTGCTTCAGATATATTTTTAAAAGTTTTTATTATGAGTTTTTGCCGCTATGGCCAACTTCATTTCAAATTCTCTCTTTGCCTGTCTTATCAATGTTTTATACTTAACTTGACAATGCTTATGTTTTATTTTCAGAAGGCATTTGACAAAGTCCCTCATTAGAGGCTTCTAAGAAAACTAAAAAGTCATGGGATAGGAGGCGATGCCCTTTCAAAGATTACAAACTGGTTAAAAGACAGAAAACAGAGAGTAGGATTAAATGGTCAATTTTCTCAGTGGAAAAGGGTAAACAGTGGAGTGCTATGGGGATCTGTACTTGGACCGGTGCTTTTCAATAGTTATTTAATTAATTTATTTATTTAAGATTTTTATATACCGACAATCGTTTGGAACATCTTATCGGTTTACAGACAAAGTAATGCAGCAACAAGCTTTACAGGGAACAAGGAACAATGAGTAAAAAATACAACTGAGGGTAACCAAGGAACAGTGGGATGAGCTATCTAAGAGATGCTTAATTGATGGATAAAACATAATGGCAAAACATATGTACAAAGATGATATGTGATTTTGAGGTATCTTTACAATTACAGTGAGCATGGCTGTGAGGTAGGGTGTAAAAGAGGACTGTGGGAGCAGTGATGGGAGCGCAGGTGAGGGGGAGAGAGGAGGGGGCCAAGACTAATGGAAAGGAAAATTGTGGCGAGGGTGGGGGGGGAGAGGGTAGAAAGAGTCGAGGAGCGATTAAGTAATTGTAGTTCAAGTGAATGCTTGCTTGAAATGCCAGGTCTTGAGATTCTGCTTAAATTTCTTAGGGCATTGATCCTGGCGAAGACTAGGGGGCATTTTGTTCCAAAGTGTAGGACCTGCTATGGAAAGAGCATGGTCTGCGGTGCATTTAAGCTTTGTGAGTTTGTGAGAGGGAGTAAGTAAGGTTGCCAAAATGATCTGGAAAGGAATACAACGAGTGAGGTAATCAAATTTGCAAATGATATAAAATTATTTAGAGTAGTTAAATCACAAGCAGATTGTGATAAATTGCAGGAGGACTAGAAGGCACTCCATGAAGTTAGCTAATAGCACATTTAAAACTAATCAGAGACAATACTTTTTCACTCAACGCACAATTAAGCTCTGGAATTTGTTGCCAGAGGATGTGGTTAGTGCAGTTAGTATAGCTGGGTTTAAAAAAGGTTTGGATACGTTCTTGGAGGAGAAGTCTATTACCTGCTATTAATCAAGCTGACTTAGGGAATAGCCACTGCTATTGCTGGCATCAGAGACATGGGATCTTCTTAGTGTTTGAGTACTTGCATCTTGGATTGGCCACTGTTGGAAATAGGATGCTGGGCTTGATGGACTCTTGGTCTGACCCAGTATGGCAATTTCTTATATTCTAATGTTCTTAACTCCTCTAATCCATCCCTCTGCAGAAATCTCTCTCATTAAAAAAAAAAAAAGCAAGCCAATTATTGTGGAATACTCACATTGTCCAGATTCTCCTTCTCACTTCTCTCCCATTCTAATGCATCTATGACATTCTGACCACCCCCCCTCCCCCTGTACACTTGATTCTGCAGATGACCTTACCGATTTCCCTGTACATCCGCTCTGTTAGACTCTTATTTCCTGAGTCCAGGTGGGGAAGGTAATCTCTCTTTGCAATCTGCCACACATGTGTGTCCACTGGCACAGCCCCAGGTTTATCCAACGCCAACAGGCATACACAGTCCGCTACCTAAAAGCGGACACATAATGATGCCTTTCACATTCAGGAAATTAATTCCTTCTAATCCTCAAAACAGAGCTGTAAGGTCGCTCACTTGCAGGTGAAACCCCATTACAGCAGACAGGAAGAATCATACAAATTGATGACGGCATCTGACTAGCTAATGCCTTCCTCATGACCCCAATTTATGAATAATGTACAGATACATTACATTTGAACTTATACAATGCCTTTCTTCCCCAAAAAAAGAATCCCAAAGCTGTTTAAAGCATAAAAAATAAAAATACAATATAACAAAAGGAACAGTTCAAATGCTTAAAAAACAGACTTTTCCCATCTCCCACTCTCCCTGGGGAATGAGAAAGGCTGCATCACATGTCTAGAATCAAGACAGCAATGTAACCATATACCCTCTTCCCAGATATATACAAGACAAACCCATCACAAACAGTGCGCCTTTCATGGTGTAGGCCCAAGGACACCAGTTATGTTAGGGATAGCTGGTACAGAACTTAAAGGCAGATAAAGAGAAACCACATCACTGCTTTAGCAGAGCATGAATAGATCCTGCAAGCTGAATGCTGCAGGTGAAGAACAGAGGCCAGTCTTACTTTGACTCCAACGCCTGGCAATGCACAAAGTGCTCTTTTCGCCTCTTCGTAAGGGATAGAGCGAAGAGTTTGCAGCCAGTCCGTGCCGTGCTCCTTCAAGATTGTTTGCGCACTCTGACTCACAAATCTTGCTCTGTATCCAAAGCCCAGGTCTCGCAACCTGACCTCAACATCATCCCCTGCAAAGCATATGCAGAAAACAGAAAGTGTCTCTCACCGCACCACCCCTTCCAAGTGTTAGAAACAGGTGGGAAAGCACAGCACAAGAGGGGTCTAATGACCTGCAGCTGAAACAGGATACTGCTTGTGCCTTGAGCATCACAGAGAAAATGTAAATTAGTGGAAGATAGAAGAATTTTCCCCCTTCAGGTTTTTCCCTGCCTGTAATAAGGAAAGTATCTGCCTGGAGAACCTGGGTCGGGTATTCTGCTTACAGGTTGGTCAGTACTGGGATGCTGCAGAGGAGGCCTCAGTGTACCTGGATGGAAGGGAGCCCTAGTCATTGTCCACTAGGAGTCACTATTGCACAAACATGGGAGCCCACGATTACAGAGTTCCAGGAGCAGCTCTGGTGCATGGTCCTCAGCCAAGGACAGTCGCTGCAGAAACTATACTGCGAGGTGGCAGAGGGATATAAGATAGGGGCAATAAAAGAAAATTATTCCTTACTTGCTAATTTTCGTTCTTGTAGTACCACGGATCAGTCCAGACAGTGGGTTATGTCCCCCTTCCAGCAGATGGAGTCAGAACAAAAAACTGAAAGGACGGCCCCCTGTAGGTTGGAGCACCCTCTGTGTCCCTTCAGTATATAGAATATCAGAGCCAAAAAGCCCACGGTATGGGGCAACTTACTAATAACCAGAAAACAGAACATCTGAACTTGAACCCGTAACTGGTAACGCAGAGAACTTGCAAAAGGAACTGACAGTCAGGCTAAGAGAAAAGTAGTAGAGCTGGGCGCATTCCAAGAGAAAGGGAGGGCGTCTGGACTGATCTGTGGTACTACAGGAACACAAATTAGCAGGTAAGGAATAATTTTCTTTTCCCTGTACGTACCCGGATCAGTCCAGACAGTGGGATGTACCAAAGCTTCCCTAAGTAGGGTGGGCCCTGGATAGCCCAGCACGAAGAACTCACGCCCCAAATGATCCAAACTGTGCCGAGGGAACATGTAGGCGATAGTGACGTGCAAAGGTGTGCAAAGACTTCCAGGTGGCTGCTCTGCAGATTTCCTGCGCAGAAACAGAAGAACTCTCCATCCAAGAGGCAACTTGCGAGTGAAGGGAATGAGCCTTAATACCGTCCGGAGGTGGGCACCCCGCCCCGATGTAGGCTGAGGCAATTGCATCTTTCAACCACCTGGCAATGGTGGTTTTAGAAGCTTGGCAACCCTTCCTGGGTCCGCTCCAAAGAACGAAGAGATGGTGCGTTAGTCGAAAAGGATTCGTCACCTCTAAATAGTGCATAACAACCCTCTTGACGTCAAGACGTTTGAGCTCAGGAGGAGAATCCGCTGGGAAGGATGGGAGCTCTACTGTCTAATTCATATGAAAGGCTGACACCACCTTGGGTAAAAAAAAGCTGGAACCGCGCGCAAAGAAACCCCTGAAGTTGAGAAATGGAGAGAAGGTTCCCTACAGGACAAGGTTTGTAAATCCGAAATACGGTGAACAGAGCAGATGGCCACTAAGAACACAGTCTTAAGAGTGATATCCTTGATGGTGGCGCTGCGAAGAGACTCAATCGGTGGGCCCCCATAATCCGAAGAACCAAATTGAGATTCCAAGACGGACAGGACGAACGTAGCGGAGGCCGCACATGTTTCACTCCTTGCAAAAGTCGAATAATGTCAGGATGTGCAGAGAGGCGAATGCCATGAGAGTGAGGCACGAGGGCTCCAAGAGCCGCTACCTGGACCTTCAAGGAATTGTACGCCAGCCCCTTCTCCAACCCTTGTTGGAGGAAAGCGAGAATGTTGGAGATGGAGGTATGGTGTGGGAAGACCCGGAGGGAGAAATACCATGTTTTAAACACCTTCCAAACCCTCTCATAAGCAATAGAAGTATATGGTTTTCGAGCCTGAAGGAGGGTGGAAATAACCACGTCCGGATATCCCTGGCGCCTCAACCGGCGCCGTTCAAAAGCCATGCCGCAAGACAAAAGCGATCTACCCGGTCAAAAAATACTGGACCTTGACGGAAGAGGTTTGGAAGATGTCCCAGCCGGAGAGGACCGTCCACTGCAAGGTTGATCAGATCTGCAAACCACGGCCTGCGGGCCCACTCCGGAGCGACCAGGGTTACTGGACCGTGAAGAAGTTCTATCCGTCGAAGAACCTTCCCCACCAGAGGCCACGGTGGAAATACATACAGCAAAAGATTCCGAGGCCAGGGAAGGACTAGGACATCTATGCCATGCTCTCTCCTGCGACTGAAGAAGCGCGCTGCCTTCGCATTCCTTTGAGTGGCCATCAGATCGAGGTGGGGCGTTCCCCATCTGAGCACCAGGAGTCGCATCGCTTCGTTGGAGAGTTCCCACTCTCCCGGATTCTAAGCACTGACGACTGAGGAAATCTGCTTGAACATTGTCTACTCCTGTGATGTGAGAAGCCACTAGCCGGGAAAGGTGAGCTTCCTCCCATAGCATCAACTTGTCGGCCTCTTGGGAGACGTGGCAACTTCTCATGCCACCTTGTCGATTGATGTATGCCACCGTTGTCGCATTGTCGGAGAGAATTCACACTGCACGCCCCTGGAGCAAGGGAAGAAAATGAATGAGTGCGAGATGGGCCGCACTGGTCTCCAGACGATTGATAGGCCAGATCGCCTGGATGGGAGACCATTGTCCCTTTGTCGACTGTGAGCCGTAGACTGCTCCCCAGCCGGAGAGACTGGCGTCCATGGTGACTATTGTCCACTGAGGGATCTTCACATCCACTCCCTTCAGCAGGTGATCCAGGTTGAGCCACCAGAGCAGGCTGTGTCTGGTTTAATTCGCCAGTGGGAGAGGGGCATGAAACTCCCGCGACACAGGTTTCCAGCTCGAGAGTAATGCCTGCTGGAGCGGCCGCATATGGGCAGAGGCCCACGGCACCAAGTCTGTGGTGGACACCATGGAGCCCAGCAGTTGGAGGTAGTCCAGGCAGTGGGCGGGGAGAGAGTCCGGAAAAGTCACAGTTGAGAAAGGAGAGAAAGTGCTCGATCCCGATGGAGGAAGACCTTCCCCTGTGTGGTGTTGAAGTGTGCCCCCAGGAAATCTATTGTTTGTGAAGGAAAGAGATGACTCTTGCGGAGGTTGATGACCCAACCGAGGGAGTGTAGGAGATGTAGAATCCGCTGTACTGCCAGCTGACACAGGCTCTGGGACTTTGCCTGAATGAGCCAGTCGTCCAGATAAGGATGAACTAGGATTTCTTCTGCTACCACCACCATTACCTTGGTGAAGGTCCGTGGAGCTGTCGCTAGCCCGAACGGAAGAGCCTGGAACTGAAAACGTTGTCCCAGTATCTTGAAGCGAAGGAAGCACTGATGAGACTGGTGAATGGGAATATGTAGATAAGCTTCCTTTAAGTCTAGGGAAGCTAAAAACTCTCCTTCGTGAACCGCCGCGATGACGGAGCATTAGGTTTCCATCCTGAAGTGTGGAATCTTGAGGGCCTTGTTGACCATCTTGAGGTCGAGGATAGGCCGGAAGTCTCCTTCCTTCTCCGGGACCACAAAATAAATGGAATAGTGGCCTGACCCTAGTTCCGACAAGGGTACTGGGATGATGGCCCCCGAGTCCAGGAGTCGGGTCAACGTGTGCCGCACTATATCCTGCTTTTTCAGCAGACCACATGGGGAAAAGATGAAACGGTCTCTTAGATGTCGAGCAAATTCTAAAGCGTAACCGTGCTTTATGATATCCAGGACCCATTGGTCTGAGGTGATGTTGACCCACTCCTCGTAGAAGAGGGACAGGCGTCTGCCGATCCAGGGGTTGGAGGTGTGGGCCAGCAAGATTTCATTGCGTGGACTTAGCAGTCCCTTGGGAAGGGCTGTCCCTGGACTGCCTGCGGCCCCGAAAGGAACGAGACCAGGACTGTGAATGGGATGAGGTATTCCTCTACGGGGCTGGCCTGGACTGACGAAAACGACGCTGGCCCCTGAAGCGGTAACGTGAGGAACCGAAAGTCCTAGAGCCCCGAGGTCGGTCTTCTGGTAACTTGTGAACTTTATTTTCTCTAAGGGACTGGATGAGCTGGTCCAATTAGTCTCCAAAAAGCAACTTCCCTTTAAAAGGCAAAGAGCTGAGTCTAGCTTTGGAAGAAGAATCCGCTGACCAATTGTGGAGCCAAAGTAGGCAACTAGTGGAGACAGCTGAAGCCATAGTTCTGGCCAGGACTCGGAGGAGATCATAGAGAGCATCCGTCCCATATGCCATAGCCGCTTCCAGGCGATCCGCTTGTTGTGCTTCATCTGGAGGAAGCTCTTGAGCCCTAAGTAATTGTTGTATCCAACGAAGACCACCACACGGACTCCTAAAGCTGAGACTTCGAAGATCCTCTTCAGATACAGTTCAAGCTTACGATCTTGGGTGTCCTTTAGCTCAGTGCCCCAGGTGACCGGAATAGTTGTCCGTTTTGTGACTGCAGACACCGAAGAATCAACGCTGGGCACCTTGAGGAGATCCAAGGAGTCCTCAGGAAGTGGGTAAAGTTTATCCATTGCCCTGCCGACACGTAGAGTGCCATCCGGGACATCCCACTCTCTTGACAATAACTGGAGAAGCCTGTGATGAAAAGGAAAAGTCTTCGCGGGGGGCCAAAGGCCCGCCAAAAGAGGATCTCCCTTCCTCCCCGTTTCACTAGGGCCTGCAGGTTCCTGTGGGGCTTTAATGTCCAGTTCTTCCAGAACTTGCGGAATGAGTGGGTCCAGTTCATCCCGCTGGAATAGTCGTAAAACTCGCAGTCATCCCTTTCCAGCAGCGGTGTGGGGTCATCCAAGTCTGGGTCCGGGTGTTGGGGAAGGAAAGGGTCTGGATTGGGCGTCTGGGAGACCCCCGCACCCGAGAAGAACCAGGAGGTGCCGGAGGGCGGGAGCCCCCTGTGGTGCCTGCCCCTGGGGGAGCTGAAGGCTGCGAACCCCCTGCAGTACCTATCCCTGAGGGAAGCAAAGGATCAGAGATATCTGGGACCTCTCCCATACCTTGGAGTCTAGGAATCTTAGGGAGAGGAGGAGCTGCTGGATCTTGTGAGAGGCTTGCCAAATATGCACTGTGCATGAGTAAAATAAACAGCACTGAGAAGGGCCCCGGGGGGGGGGGGGGGCAACAGGAGGGACCCCAGTAGGCTGCCCCTCGCTTAGATTATTAGGGGCAGGGCTCGTCGGCGTCAAAATGGGCGGAGGGGGGGTGAAGAACCGGAGTCATCGGTAAATCGGGAGACGCCGGAGCAGGCAGCTCCGAAACCAAGATGGCCGCCGCTCCTTCTTCAGAGCGGGTTGGAGCCGACCTCCTCGAGGGTGGGCGCACAGAAGTGTGCGAAATCGGGCGGCCCTCCGAGGTGGACGAACCCTCCCCGCCGGGGAGGCAGGCCGAACAAAGGCCTTCGCGGGAGAGTCGGCCCGACTCCCCGCAGGCTAACATCGTGGCGAGCGCGGCATGGGAGAGGGCAGATTGCTCTCCCGAAGTTGACAGCAGCAGGCTCTAAAAGAGCTAGGCAGAGGAATGGCGCTTCTCTGCTCAGAAGGGCCCGAGGGAAACGGCTTCTCAGGGCTGGCTGCTGCGGGGGGGAAGAGGTTGGAGCCACCAACATTCACCCTGGTTAGTGCTGCAAAAAAGAAAATACAGGAAAGAAAAACACTTACCCCCAAGAGCAGACAGTACAAGAAGAAAAAGTGCCTATCAGGTTCTGCCTGCAAGTCCCAAAGAACTGGGAGAAGTGCCTTGAAATTTTAAATCTTTTTTTTTTTTTTTTTTAAAGTTGCTCCATACCAAGGTAAGCAAAGTAAAAAATAGTGAGAAATGCTGGGGAGCCGTAGGTGTCCCCTGCCATCTGCTGGAATCAGAGAAAAATACTGAAGGGACACAGAGGGCGCTCCAACCTATAGGGGGCCGTCCTTTCAGTTTTTTGCTCTGACTCCATCTGCTGGAAGGGGGACATAACCCACTGTCTAGACTGATCCGGGTACGTACAGGGAATTCTTGGTTAAATGTGAATGTAGGCTCACAGTGACATGGCCCCGTGGAGTCAGTTTCCGATTTGACCCCCCAACGGAGGAGGAAGAAAGTACTGGGCCAAGAAAAAGGGAGAGGCAAAAAGCAGAAGCACTCACCTGCCAAGGCCTGCAGAGACGGGAAGGTGTAATATTCCACAGAGTCCAGCTGGCACAGCTTTTGGCCGAAGGCTTGGCAGAGTCTCTCAATCATGCCAGTGATGCGGGAGATATGGTTGTTAGAAGTACAAATGAAGGAAAAAAGACATTCTGTTGGATCCTGCCGCAGAATTCGCACACCTGAAATTAAAAACATCATCTGTAGCTCAGGAATTTCAGATTTAAAGAAATTCTGTTTGCCAGTTGGGGCAGAGAAAAGACCTTCTGACCATGCAAGGTCACCTTTTCACCTGTCTGTACCTCTCCCTGATTTGATAATCCTTGCAGAAGAAGCAGCAATGCCATCATGCCCACCTTTTCTAGTGACAGCTCTAGTGACAGCAGGGAGATGAAATGCCATCCCAGATTTATTGCTCTAACACAATACCTAGGAAATTGCGGGACGCTCTGTGAAAGCAAGGGTCCGACACGCTCCAGTACTGGTAAAGATCTGCTAGGCCGATGTTTAACTGGAAATAATCTTGCAGAATCTCCTGTGCCTCCTTCTGGGCTATTTCTCCCCCAAGCCATTCTGTGTCTGCCTCCAGTCTGAGAGGAGCTGATATTGCTTCCTTCGTCTCCGTTTCTTCAGGGGTCTCCCACGCATTCTCCATTTTTATGGGCGCCTTGGCAGGACTGGGGTCCTTCTGCTCATCTTTTGCATTATTGCTTTAGCTTCACTTCCTTTCTCACTTGGGTCCTCTTCATTTTTATAGGTCGTATACCAAATTCGGTCATCTGTTTGGGTTAAGGTCCACACGCGACCTGCTAAGACCCCTGTCCAGTGGCCAGGACTGCTTTCACTCCATCTGTCAAAACAGAAGATAACACCTAAGTTTTTAATCCATCAAAAATTCATTAAAAAAAAAAAAACACCATCTAAATGACATGGAAGAGGGATGGATTTAATCTTTAATGGTCTGTGGCATTAATCCAAACCATCTGTGTAAAACTGAAACAACACAGGCTCCAAGAAACTGAGACAGGGCAATGATAATTGTATAATCTGTCAGCATTACAAAGAGTAACTGTACAGAAGCACAAAAAATAATTTCACCTCTGGCACACAAAGGGAATAGGTTTAGCCGAGACAAAAGTGCCAGCAATTCTCAAGTCCCTGCAAGTATTTTAATAACGAGAAATCCCTCTCTCATCCCAACCATTTCATAAATTAGCAAGATAGTGATAAAATTAAGAGCTGCTTCTTCCCAGTCTGAGCCAGGAAAAAAGACAAAACCAACAGGAAAAGAAATGTTAAGTTTTTATTGCCACTTCAATCTCAGAACTCCCAGTTAATGTCCAGAAAGCAGAAGGACAGTAGTTTATTTTACTCTAGCACTTTCTGCTTTTTTTGCCCCAGGAACATAATTGAAGCAGAGGAAGTTTTTATAGATACAAATGATAATTATTTCCTCCATATAAGACAAGAATTTGGTAACTGGAGGGTTGGGTTCAAACAGGTATTGGCAAAAGAAAATACATGTTCTCTCTCTTTTGCTCCATTGATCTGCAGCCTCCTCCCACAAGAAACAAAATGCTTAAAAAAGGAAAATGGGGTTTTTACCTGCTAATTTTCTTTCCTGAAGTACCACAGACCAGTCCAGACAAGTGGGTTTTAAGAACATAAGATATGCCATACTGGGTCAGACGTCCATCAAGCCCAGTATCTGATTTCCAACAGTGGCCAATCCAAGTCACAACTACCTGGCAAGTACCCAAACATTAAATAAATCTCAAGCTACTATTGCTTCTTAATTAATAGCTGTTTATGGATTTTTCCTCCAGGAAATTATCCAAACCTTTTTTAAACCCACTTACACTAACTGCTGTAACCACATCCTCTGGCAATGAATTCCAGAGCTTAACTATGCGCTGAGTGAAAAAGAATTTCCTTTGATTTGTTTTAAATGAGCTATTTGCTAACTTCATGGAATGCCCCCTAGTCCTTCTATTAACTGAGAGAATAAATAACTGATTTACATTAACTTTTTCAAGTCCTTTCTTAATTTTGTAGACTTTTATCATATCCCCCCTCAGTCATCTCTTCTCCAAATTGATCAGCCCTAACTGCCGTTCCATGCTCCTTATCATTTTGGTCGCCCTTTTTTGCACTTTCTCCAGTGCAACTCTATCTTTTTCGAAATGTGGCAACTAGAATTGCACACAGTATTCAAGATGCGGTCTCACCATGGAGTGATACAGAGGCATTAGGATATCCATCATTTTATTCGCCATTCCCTTCTTAATTCCTAACATTGTTTGCTTTTTTGATCATCACAGCACACAGAGCTGATGATTTCAGTGTATTATCCACTATGACGCCTAGATCTCTTTCCTAGTTGGTAATTCCTAAGATAGAACCTAACATTGTGTAAGTACAGCAAGGGTTATTTTTCCCTTCATGCATCACTTTGCACTTGTCCACGTTAAAAATTTCATCTGCCATTTGGAAGTGCAATCAGCCAGTCTCGCAAGGTCCTCCTGCAATTTATCACAATTCGCTTGAGATTTAACTACTCTGCATAATTTTGTGTCATCTGCAAATTTGATCTCCTCACTCGTCGTACCCCTTTCCAGATCATTTATAAATATATATTAAAAAGCACTGGTCCAAGTACAGATCCCTGAGGCACTCCACTGCCATCCCTACCAGCAGATGGAGGCAGAAAACTAAAAGCTTTGGGGCACTGCTACGTTATTGAGAGTGCCACCTGCAGTCCCTCAGTACTGACTTACACCCAAGCCAACTATGGAGTAATAACTCCTCAACAACCCCCTAAATGAGGGCGAATGCCAAACCCAAAGGTTGGAGCCCCCAAACAGAAAAAGCACAAATTAACCCAAGGAGCTAACCACAACCTGGCAAACCTCTTTAAGGTTCTGTCTACATACATTCTGACAGTTCTTCCCAGTAAGCCTACCAGAACACGGACTTGCTGTAACGGTGGTGGGAAAAATTAATGGAGATTCTGCTGAAGGAAAGGATAGTGAACAATCTACAATCTGGTGGATTGCTCAACCTGAGGCAGCATGGATTCACCAGGAGAAGGTCCTGTCAGACAAATCTGATTGATTTTTTTGATTGGGTGACGAGAGTTGGATCAGGGAAGTACACTGGAGGTGATTTACTTGGATTTTAGTAAAGCTTTTGATATGGTCCTGCATAGGAGACTCGTGAACAAAATGAGAAGCTTGGGAGAGGGTGCCAAGGTAGTAGCATGGATTACAAACTGGTTGACTGACAGGAGACAGCGTGTAATGGTAAATGGAACCTACTCTGAAGAAAGAATGGAGTTAAGTGGAGTGCCACAGGGATCAGTTTTGGGACCGATTCTGTTCAACATCTTTGTGAGCGACCTGGCGGAAGAGATAGAAGGCAAAGTTTTGTCTATTTGCGGATGATACTAAGATCTGCAACAGAGTGGACACATCTGAAGGAGTAGAGAGAATGAGAAGTGATTTAAGAAAGCTTGAAGAGTGGTCAAAGATTTGGCAGCTGGGATTCAATACCAAGAAGTGCAGAGTCATGCATCTGGGGTGCAGCAATCCAAAAGAGCTTTATGTGATGGGCGGTGAAAGACTAATGCACACGGACTGGGAGAGTGACCTTGGTGTGACAGTGTCTGATGATCTGAAGGCGACGAAGCAATGTGGCAAGGTGATAGCTAAAGCCAGAAGAATGCTGGGCTGTATAGAGAGAGGAATAACCAGCAAGAAAAAAAGAGGCGATAATGCCCTTGTACAGGTCCTTGGTGAGGCATCACCAGGAGTACTGCGTTCAGTACTGGTGCCCATATCTCAAAAAGGATAAAGACAAGACAGAGGTGGTCCAAAGATGAGCGATCAGATTGGTGAGGGCCAGCACTGGAAGACCTATGAGGAGAGGCTGAAGGATCTGAATATGTATATCCTGGAAGAAAAAAATGCAGGGGAGATATGATTCAGGCCTTCAGATATCTGAAAGGTTTTACTGATGCACAATAGTCAAACCTTTTCCACTGGAAAGAAATCAATAGAACTAGGGTCATGAACTGAGACTCCAGGGAGGATGACTTAGAACCAATGTCAGGAAATATTTCTTCACGGAGAGGGTGGTGAATGCCTGGAATGCCCTTCTGGAGGAGGTGAGGATGAAAACAGTGAAGGAATTCAAAGGGGCATGGGATAAACACTGTGGATCCCTAAAGGCTAGAGGATGGAATTAAAGAAAAGAGTGCATGGGGGTAACTGGGGGTAACTTGCTGGTGTGGCAGTTGCTATCCTTAACACATAAGCCTTGATACTGTTGATGTAACTCTATCATTGCTCTCTGCTTCAACAGCAGTGGGAAAAGGGGAATTGGATTTAGACAGCAACCAATGAGGGCTCCAACTTTTACGGTCTGGGGAAAAATAAACATGGGGGGTATCTTGCTGATGTGGCTTTTACTACCCTTTATCATTAAGCCTGATACTTTTGATGCGGCTCCATCATTGCTCTCTGCTTCCATGGCAGGGGTTAGGGAAAATTGGATTCGGAAAGCATCCGAGGGCCCTGACTTTTACAGTCTGGGAAAACGATAAGCATGAGGGTAAACCTGCACAGTTCAGCAGATACTGGCAAAAGCTTGCTGGACAGACTGGGTGGATCATTTGGTCCTTTTCTGCTGTCATTTCTAAGTTTCTATGGTCTTGAGAATATTAAGGGGCTGGGTCTCTGGACTGATCTGTGGTACTTCAGGAATAAAAATTAGCAGATAAGAACCAATTTTCCTTTCCTGTTCATATCCCAGATCAGTCCAGACAAGTGGGATGTACCAAAGCACAACACTGGGCGGGCCCGCGAAAGATCCCCTCTAAACACACTTTCGCCAAAGGTCGACTTTCCCAGAGCCTGATCACCTAAACGGTAATAGCAAGATAAAGTGTGAAGAGAAGACCACGTCACCGCTCTACAAATCTCCTGTGGTGACACTAACTCGGCCCACGACCCTGCCTGCACTCTAGGAGCGTGCGCACGCAACCCCTCTGGAATTCTTCTCCCCTTACAAAAGGTAGGCTGAAACAATAGCTTCCTTCAGCCAATGCACTATCGTGCCCTTGGAGGCCTTGCATCCATTTCTGGCACCTCCATACAATACGAACAAATGATTTGACTGCCGAAAACCATTTGTGACCTTTGCCTCTGGCAACTCAGACTAATTCGGGGAAGCAGGAGCTCCACAGTCTGATTCAGGTGAAATGAAGATTCCACCTTAAGGTAGGAATGAGGGTACCATGTGTAAAGAAGCCCCCTTATCCAAAATCTTCAGAAATGGTTCGGCTACAGAACAAAGCCTGCAGCTCCGAGATCCTTCTGAATGAACAAATCACCACAAAAAAATACCACCTTCAGCATGAATTCCTTTAACGACGCCTTCCTCACCGCCTCAAAACGAAGGCGCACAAACCACCTGCAAGACCAAGGTTAAACTCCACGCTGGACCCAATCTATTCATCGGCAGCCACAGATAGTCGACCCCCTTCAAAATCCTCACAATATCCGGATGTGAGGCCAATGACCTTTTCCCTGGAGAATACCTCTGAGACACCCCAAGGCTGCCACCTGAACCCGCAAGGAATTGTAAACTAAACCATTGAAAATTGCGGGCTCAGGAGTATCCATTTTGTTGCAAGCACCTGCTCTCAAAAGTCAAGTCGTGAGACAATAGTGATCCTCCCGATCCGAGAAAATAGGATCTTGCCTTAACAGCCCCTGGAAATGAGCCAATTTCAGGGACCCAACGACTGTGCACTGAACCAGATCTGCGAACCACAGACGACGCAGCCTCTCCAGCACCACCAGTACTACCTGGCCCAGATGCCTCTCGATGCGCCTAAACACTCAGCCTATTAACGATCACGGAGGGAACATGTCAGCAGGATCCTTGTCGCCCATGTAAGAACCCGGGCGTCTATGCCTTTGACTGCGACCTATCTCATCTGCAGCTGAAGAAACTTGCTGCCTTGGCATTGCTCCTTGTCGCCATCAGATCCAGACAGGGACTGCCCCAACGAGAGTGGATAAGGCCAAAGGCCTCCTTTGACAGCTCCCATTCTCCCAGGTCCAACTGCTACCTGCTGAGATAGTCCGCTTGCACATTATTCACTCCCAAAACATGTGAAGCAGCTATTTCCTGCAAATGTCGCTTCACCCAGGCAAAAAGGTCCTGGGCTTCTTGGGCAACCGCACAACTCTTCGTTCCCCCTTGCTGATTGATATAAGCCACCGTTGTCGCACTCTGACCATTTGACCTCTGACTTGTGGAAGGAATTCCACCAATGCCCTGCACACTGCTCTCATTTCCAAGCGATTGATAGACCAGGATGCTTCCACTGTTAACCACAGTCCTTGTGCCATCCATTCTCGACAGATCACCCCCCCCCCCCCAACCCTTGAGGCTGGCATCTGTGATCCCTATAACCCAGTCCAGAACTTCCAGGTCCATCCCTTTCTCCAAATTGGGCCAACTCAGCGACCAGGAGAGACTGGCCCTGGAAGTACCCTGCAGCGGTAAAGGCAGATGAAACTCCTCCGACAACAGATTCCGGTGTGACCGCAACACCCCCTGATAGAGGGCACATGTGGGCAAAAGCCCATGGCACCAAATTCAACTTAGATGCCATTGAACCCAGGACCTGAAGATAACCCCAAGCACTGGGCACTGCCACCCGCAAAATCCGCACCACCTGGGATTGTAACTTCCAAATCTTCTCCGAGTGAAAAACATTCTGCCGAGCTGAGTACTGAACTTTGCCTCCAAATATTCCAGCATCTGGGTATGGCTCAGGTGACTTCGCCAAATTCACCACCCAGCTCACGAACTGTAACATATCCATCACCATGCACACACACTGCCGGCATACCTTCTCTGATTTCCCTTGGATAAGCCAGTCGTCCAGATAAGTATGAACTAGGATACCCTCCTTTCGGAGAGCTGCTGCCGCCACCACCACCTTTGTGAATGTGCGAGGTGCAGTCGCCAAACTGAACGGGTGGGCCCGAAACTGGAAAAGTTACCCCAGAACCATAACACAAAGAAACTTTGATGTTCTTCCCGAATGGGTATGTGCAGATAGGTTTCCATCAAGTCCAGCAAGGCCCAAAAGACTCCACTCGATGAACTGCTATTATCACTGTCTGCAATGTTTCCATACAGAAAAAACGGGAAATTGGCAGTATCAGATTTCACCCTTTTACAAATCAAGGATGGGAAGAAAGGCTCCTTTTTTTTTTTTTGGCCACCTATCCTCAAGCCAGGCCACCGGCCTGACAAGCTTTCCTGCGCTGGGAAACCGCTGTTGACGCCATCTTGTCTCCACGTGGCCGGGCCTGCTGCAGAGGAACAGAAGCCGTGTGATCGCGGCGCACGGGAGAGGAGGGGAACACGGCCCAAGGCAGCCACCCACTCTCTGAGCAGCCCGAAGCCGTGAACAGAGGAGCTACACTGCTCTATTCCCCAGCCTGGGCCTGCCCTGATTAAACCTGAAACAGCCCGAGCGGTTGCTGCTGAAAGAAAAATAACACTTTTTTAAAATAAAGAAACAGCAGCCACAGCAAAGGAAGAAATTCAAGCAAAAAAAGGAAGACTTCCCTGCTGCTGGCAACACCTCTGGGAAGGAGCCTTCAGCGGATAAGAAGGAACTAGGACCCCTGGATCTGCTGTGGGCTAAAGCTGATCAGGGTTTACCAACCTCCCTCCCCCGCTCAACCTGAAGGATGGCCCATGAAGGAACCTAACACCTCAGGGAGCATCTTCTAACTTCTCTTCTTCTGTCCCTTCTTTCTTTCTTTTTTCATAACTGCAGGTTTGCACCTCTACCATCTGCAGGAGACAGAGAAATACTGAGGGACTGCAGGTGGCACTCTCGGTTATGTAGTAGTGCCTCAAACATTTTAGTTCTCTGCCTCCATCTGCTGGTAGGGATGCAAATCCCACTTATCTGGACTGATCCGGGGTACAAATAGGAATGGCATTTACTTTCCAACATCACTCATAATGTCTACTATTGACTTTCACAGATAAAACCCATTACAATTCAGCATATATGCACTGCTTCTTGTCTTCAAAATGGTAGCAGCCATAACGCTTAGAATGGCACTCTGCAACACTGAAGTAAAAGCTCCTCAGACCATCACTTGCATGCAGTTTTGACTACGCACAAAACTCACGCTCTGGTGGAGTACCACTCTGAACATTGTGACTGAGAGCATTACTACTTTTTCCAACACTGATCCAAAATACTACTGACCGGAAGGACTGGCCACAGGAGAGCACAAAGTCTAATCGCAGCTCAGAGCGTGGGCACACAATGCTGTGCCACAGAGCAGGGCTGGCTGAGAGAAGGGTACGATGCTTCATGCTGCCCCCTTCTGCGCAGCACTGAAAGAGAAAAGAAACATTTTAAGATCATCTTCCTAGATGTCCATTCTGCAAGTGTAGTGGGTGCATGTCTAGGGACAAGTTGAAAAGTTTACTATAGTAATTAGCTGTTACACTGTTTATCTCCTCAGTCACACTCCAGACAGTAATTTTTAATTCACTAATTTTAACACACATGCATTATCTCACTCTCTTTCTTTGGAGCTCTACTTAGAAGGGCATTATCCAAATACAAGGAATCATGAATAAACTCTACTGAGGTGAATTTGTTCCATTTTGCCTTTCTGAAATGCTTCACAAAAAGGGCACTATCTATATATTTTTTTCATCTTGCACAGCTGATTTGTAAGATGATCCACTGCCTTCCCAAGGGCATAGCTATGGGGAGAGCATCTTGTGCCCCTTCACATTTGGCTCAGTCCCGCTTCCCTAGCAGCAGGATCATGTTACAGAGTCAGCTCATAAAGGTGCAGCAATCAGACAGCCTAGAAGATAATGAGATCATTATCAGTCTATGTTATCGTGTGTCTTTAAAAAGGCTAATTTGGCCAGGGAAATGCTGCCTTTGGGTTAGATTTTGGCAGGTAATTATTTCCCCTCCTCTCAGCACCTTGAAAGTTCAGGAATACAGTTGGAAGTCTGTTTATATAATTGCTTTCTAGCATCCTGAGAAGATTAATACTTGCAAGAAGGTACATAGCCAGAGGGGGAATGAGAAGCAGCCAGGGCAAGGAAAAAGTGAAAACTGAAAAGCCCAGACGATACAGAGTACTGCCAGAAATTAAATGGACTGCAGCCAATGTTGGGAAGACCCACATAGGAGTGGGTAAGAGATGGGGACTAGTATAGTGCAACCCTCCATATTAACTTTGAGTCTCCCCAAAATAATCAGTTTTGTTCCTTCCTTTTAAACGGGTCTAATTTACTTGAACATATAGTGAACTCCTACAATGGCCACTCAGAAGCTTTCCTCGTTCTGTAGGCTTTCCGCTCCTGCCATTCTCAAGTTAAGTAAGAAGACACACAACCAGAAACCGAAGCAAATTGCTCACATGATCAAAGTAACGTGCTCAGGTGACCAGAAATCCTAGGGCACGCACCCGCGCCCCAGGCCGTCCCTCCTACCACGCCTGCGCAGTATCGTCTCGCTGCGGACTTTGAACCGTTCACCGCATGCACGTGTCCGTCCCGCTCCTCGCCCAGAATGGAAAAGATCGCGTCCCCTTTGCACTGATGGGCGGAGGCTGTTTATTGTTCTGAGTCAGCGGGGAACACGCCTGCCATCCCACCGTAGTGCTGCAAGCCTCAGCAGAGAAGGAGCCGAACTCCGCAAGCATGCGCAACCTTGCAGGGGCAGGGAGCACGGTGCTCCGCCCCTTCCCTGTAAATTTTTTTTTTTTTTTTTTTTTTTTGGTATCCTGTACACGATATGGCGGCCGGGGGGGTCTCGAAGAAGGGAGGTCACAGTGGTTCCCAAACCTGTACCGGGGGAGCCCCAGTCACTCGAGTTTTCAGGAAATCCACATTGATCATGCATGAAACAGATTTGCATGGGTTATTTTATTTATTTATTTAATAACTTTTATATACCGACGACCGTTGGGAACATCTCATCGGTTTACACAGAACTGAACTTAGCAACAGGCTTTACAATTATTGCATAATTATATAACGAACATTATAAAACATATAAATAACAGAGTAGATTGTACAAGACTATACAAATAGCAGATTAGAATATACAAGTAGAAATTATATACACAATATGTTGTCTTGATAAAATACACTTTAGAGAGGGGGGTTGCCTGCATTGCATAGAAATTTACCTCACGCATATTCATTGTCGACATCCTGAATACGTGACTGACGAGGGTTCCCCCGGGAAGATGTTTGGGACCCATTGTAAGAGACCACAGACAGACAGACACCTTTTTATTGGCCTAACTTAATACATTTCTTGACTAACTTTCAAGAGCTAATGTTATCCAGGTAAAAATTGAAATGACCAAAACCTTGATTTTACAAGAAAACGTAACGTAAAGTAGTATGGTTGGAATGTGAATCATAAAAGGCATGCCATTCTTAGGAAGCTTTACTACTTTATACAGAGCCTGATGTAATAAGATGTAAGTGAAACATTGGCACATAATGCTAACGAAGACTTAGCTTGTGATCTGATATGTTAAAGCATTGGACGCTGAAGACTGGTAATCTGAAAATGCTTAACAGCATGATGTCTATGCATAAAACATTATTTGTGTGCACAAATTGTATTTTCTATATCTAAATCCCAAGTATAGGACCCTACACCATGAACCCCAGAATCTTTAATTCATCTCTGTCCAGTGGTTACATTTCCAGCTTTAAGAAAGCAAGTCAAGCTTGTGCACTTCTCTGCATTGCAAGCAAATGGGGTATGTATGGAAGAGTGCTAATTTGTGCACACATTTTTACATTTGTGTACCGAACTTGTTAAATGTGGAGTAAAATGTGCAAAAAAAAAAAAAATTGTGCACAGCTGAGTGGACCATATTACATTGGCTTAATGTTTTTTAGAGACTGACTTGATGTGTTCTGCTGGAGAAAGAGGGACAGAGCAGCCAAATGACCCGTATCCCAGTGGGAACCTTTACATCTGCAATCTCCTCTTTGCTGGGGGGGGGGGGGGGGTCACCTTTGCAACTGCAGAGTAGAAAAATGTGTCTGCAACCTCAGAACAAGATTCTTCCAGTGCAGGACAGCAAAAGCTAAGGCCAAAGGGAGTCACACACCAGACAAAAACAGCTATCTACCATCTATACCCAAGTTGATAATCCTGGAGGAATTCTGCTCAAAAAAAAAATTAATGTCCAAATCATGTGCACGATATTTTAAAATTCTGCAGTCTTTATTTGTTCAGATAAAACAATATAATCACTGTACCTGAATGTAATTTGCTTTGAAGTGCTTGAAAAGCTGAATATAAATAAAATAAAAATAGTTAATTTATTATGCAGTTCAGAAAAAAATTATTACTCAAAGATGCAGAATTTTAAATATTTTTGTGCAGATTGTTCTCATCATAAGGATTGGCCCTTTCAGATTGCTCTCCTATCTCAATGACCCCCCCCCCCCCCAGTTGACTCTCCTTTATAGCTTGAACCCCCTTCCCCATACTTGAACTCTCCTTTCCCTTGGATCAATGTCCCAGTTCACTTGCTAACTCTCCCCCCTGGGGCTGACCCCTCTCTCATCCCTTTCCCTGCACCACCAGGTTCAATCCTCCTCCCCTAATTTTGTTTCTCTCCCATTCCCCAGGAAGCCCCCCACATACCCCTCCCTAGCTCGCTCTTCCCCTCAGTTCTCTCCTCCTCCTTTAGACAGACCTCCAATGTCTCTGTCTGCTCTCCCTCTCTCTCAGGCTTGACTTTTTTTTGGGGGGGGGGAGCAGAGAGAGTTCCCCCTCTTCTAGTTCTCTCCCCTCACTCTAGATTTCTCTCGTCCATCAGCTCTTCCTACCTTCCCCCAAGTTTGCTGTGTACCTTGCTCATTCTGGCTCCACTGGACTCCCACTGCTCCTTCCCAGGCAGATGCTGCAAGCTTATCTCTTCTGGCCTACGTGGGCCAATGCCGACTCTCCCACCTCTTCTAGTCTGCATAGGATGGCCTGCTGCTGCTCCTGTCTCATTTCCAGCTGACACTGGCACTCTTCCTTTCTCCCTTCTGACCCATGCAGGCTCCACTGCCGTTGCTGCTGCTTTCTGGTCTCTGTGCCTAATTCTGTGGGGCAAATGCAGAATTCTGTGCAGGAGAATTCTGCGCAACATAAGAATTCCCCCAGGAGTTAAGTTGGGCTCCAAAAACAAAATGAATTTATTCAGAGTCCAGAAAAATCACTGTCCATAAAAAGGCAAAAAAAAATCTGTATCAGAGTCCAGAAAAATCACCAAGTCCCAGAAAAAAAACCAGCTTCTTGGTTAATTTCATAGATTTCCTCATTGTTGCTTGCTTCTCAGGCTTCTTGAGTACTGTCCAGTAGAACAGTGCTTTTCAACCTAGCCTTGGGGCACGCAGTCAGATTTTTAGGATTTCTACAATGAAAATACATGAGATAAGTCCCCACTAAGATTTTTTTTCCTTCCTTCAAGCCCCAGTGAAGGGTGAGAGATTTTCCTTTACTAAACACTCAGGCTGTGGATTTCCCCAGGCAGAATGGCGTCCTTTTGATCCGAGGTCATCGTCCATCTCCAGTCTGTACTGAAGGGATTCCCTTTGCTCCCCCAGCAAATCCATAACTTGCACACTTCAGCCCTTAACTCTTCCTGGGCTGAGTGCAGAAATCCTAACATTGCTCCTTAAGCAAACTCTTCTAAAAGACTCTCCTCCCAAGTGCTCATGGAACCATTCTCCCAAACTCATCATCCCCTCTGGGGGCAGGAGGCACTCCTTTCACTCACCACCTGAGCTCACACCTCCTGAACTCTCATTGCAGGAAAATACATAATGTTAAAGCGGAGGAGTTACATAATAAATGGTGGCGGATAAAGAGCCAGCTAATGAAGCCCAGCTGGCTTTACATATCTGTCCTGGCTTTTTGGCATTCTCCCCGTAGATGCAACTTGGGACTTGTGTTAGTTTCAAATGGGCCATAAATTCAAATCCTAGGGGCCTGGGCAAAACTCTTCTTCCAGAAGCTTAGTCAGATGTGAACACTGGATGGAGTATTTGCAGGTGAAGTAGGGGTGAAGTGATTGAGGGTGCTCCGTGCCTTGGTCTAAGCTAGCTACTGCCTATAACTTTTGGAATGTTGCAAAACCTTTTGTTATTGCAACTCTGCCACCAAATTCAATGCAATTGTAGCATGATCTTTTGGATTACACCCTTAACAGGCAATGCATGACTAAATGTTGCTCTGCAGTTGGCATGGCCCATTGTTTGTAATCTACATACTTCACTTTTATTTTTTCAGGCAGTGTCAAGAGATGTCATCAAATTGGTAATGGTTTATTTGCAGAGAGATTTTTTTTTTTTTTAATACATTCTTTTAAAAGACTGAATTTTAGGTACATGCAGTTTTTAAAGAATCTGGGACATCCTAGATAGTGTGGAAGCACGTTTCAAATCTTCCTGCATAGATGCAGAGTTTGCAGGTAATTTTTCCCACAGGCTTTGAAGTAATAATCTATCGGGAAAGCACATACATATTTTCCATTTGAAAATTGCCCTGCGAAAACAGTGCACAAATTTGTACCTGCTATTCCTGGGGGTATGTTTTCCATAGAAAATAAACACAGATTTCTTTCTCCTGACCTAAACACTCCCCCTCCCACACTGTTGGATCACTACACGAACTTTTAGCTGTGCAAAGGCTGGGCAATTTCAGAAGCTATTTACACAGGTAAATTGGCTGTCTAAAAATTGCCTTCCCATTATTATTATTAGATTCTGGTTCAGTTATTATTTTAAGGTTTGGAACAAATGCATGAAGCATTGCATCAGTTGTAGAAATCTATTTTTAATGCTTCTTAATGTAGAAAAAAAGATGTCCCTTGATTTCAGCTGTAACTGTAAATATTGTTTACAAAGTGTCCCATTGGACATATAGGGGCAGATTTTAAAAGATTTACGCATGTACGGGGGTTACGTGCGCCGGGCCTATTTTTAAAAGGCCCTGCGGCGCGCATAAAGCCCTGGGACGCACGTATGTCCCGGGGCTTGAAAAAAGGGGTGGGGTGGTCCGGGAGCGGGGCCAGAGGCCTCGGCACGGCCACTCGGCTGGCGCGCGCAACCTACGCCTGCCTAGAGGCAGGTGCAACTTATAAAATAAAGGTTAGGGGGGGTTTAGGTAGGGCTGGGGAGTGGGCGGAAGGAAAGTTCCCTCTGAGGCTGCTCCAATTTCGAAGCGGCCTTGGAGGGAACGGGGAAAGCCAGCAGGGTTTGGCGCGCGCAAGGTGCACTATTGTGCACGCCCTTGCGCGCGCTGACCCCGGATTTTATAACGTGCGCACGGCTGCGCGTGCATGTTATAAAATCGGGTGTACATTTGTGCGTGCCGGGTTGCGCACACAAACGTACGCCCTCGCGTAGGTATTAAAATCCTGCCCGTATTGTACCTATTTCATAATTAACTTATTTTTCTAACATAAAATTGTCAACATCTTTTCTAACAGCAGTAAGGTTTCCTAGTCTCCCAAAAAGTAAAATAATTTACCATCTCTAGCAACATTTACATTTCATCAGTAATTGGGGAAAACGTGGGATTTTAATGATTTAAGAACGTTAGTGGAAATGAAGGTTAACAAATACAAACAAAAATTCCCAAGAAATCAGGAGATCCCTTTTCATTGGACTATCTTGATACATTTCTTGACTGGCTTTTGGCAGCTAATACTTCCTTCCTAAGGTCAGAACAGAATGAGCAAGAGATGACAAGGCCAATATTCAGCCATGTAGCGGACAGTTAAGTTAGTCAGATATATTCAGCACCATGGCCACGCCACTGAATATATACGGCTATCTTAAAAGTTAGCCGATAAGTATATCTGGCTAACTTTAGGACACTCCTATGGCACAACCAGTTAGCTGCATCTAATGTTACGTGGCTAGAATTTAGCTGCATACAACTTCTAATATCACCGCTTTGCCATTTAGATGGATAACTTTTCAGTTACTCATGCTCCAGCAGTGGCTGTAGGTGTTTTACAATTTCTCTTCATTTTTCTGGCTCTGAATGTAACTACAAGAACTGGTGCTGTGGTTTTCCTGTTTTTGTACTGTAATAGGTTTGTCCTGGGTGTTTTAAGTGAACAAGCATTCTTCCTGGAGATGATTTTGGGGCTTTGATACATGGATCCCGGTTTCCTGGGTCAGAGTACATGCAGTGGTACTAGTGGCTTGGCTGTTTATAGTCGACTTTTTTGTGAGTGGAAACTTGAAACTGAAAGTAATTGTATCTTTTAGTCAGTTTCCTGAATACAAATGTTTATAGACGGTATCCAAAAAGTTATCTCTTTCTTTGGAGTAGTTCATTTATCCTTTTATGATTCACTTATATTTTCTGTTAATATCTTTTGCTTATTCTATTTTGACCTGAGGAAGGGAGAAGACTACTTAGACATGTATTATGTTAGCCCATAAAAAAAAAAGGTATCACATTTTTGTTTCTATTTGTTAAGTTTTATTTCTGTGCTGTCAAGTATACCAACACGGCAACCACACAACTTTAAGAAGTCAATTTTAAAACAAGCGTGCAAGCACCCATACACATGCATATGAGCGCACGAGCGAGGATACGCTAGAATTTTTAATCATGCACACGCTTACGCACGAATGTTTTAAAATGCCACAACCACGTGTTGCGTATGCTCCTAATTTTAAGAGGTTACTTGAGCACAGCTAGCGTGCATATATCTTCAATAGGACCATGTCGGCTTCTACGTGCGTATGGCAGCACATTTTATATCATGCTTATGCGAGGCAGATTCCCATTTTTCCCAATTAGTCCACCAGTTTGTCCAGTTAAGAGTGAGGCCTTTCAGACCTCTTTGGTTCTTCGTCCTGCACGCTGCCCAGCTGACAAAGACCCCTTATCCTGTCCTATAAGCCCTCCAACTTGAGATCTACAGACTTGCTCTTCTATCGGGAGCAGCAGTAAAGTTTTGCAGATATCCAGCAGGTGCGCGCCATGGATTTCGTTTTGTCTTGGCCCCGCCCCTTTCCCTTATTCCTCGCACCCGCACGGGTACATCGCCTGTATTTTGCAGCTTTTTAAAATCCGCATTGCTTGTACGCGGACCACATAGGCATGCAGGTGGGTATTTTTGTTCCTCATTTTGGGCAATTGTTTCAGTCTGTAAAGCGATTCACAAATGCCGCTAAATAAATAATTAAATAAATGCTTTTAAACTGGACCTGTAAGATAATTAAAGTGGTCGCTGAGCTACGGACCGTAGGAAAATGTGAGATGTGGGAAACAAAAAATCATCAGATTAACCTTTTAGATCCGGCTCATTGAAGGAATTATTTCCTGATGCCCCTTTTTACATATCTTAGTTCTTTGTATGTACCCGGCTCAGTCCAGACCATGGGTTGAGACTCCTGCCCAGCAGATGGAGATAGACCAAAACTGAAAAGGGTATCCTATATCAGGACAGAGCCTACCCTGCAGCCCTTCAGTATTTGTCTGTCTCCAGCAGATGGATCAGTTCAACCTGTGGTTCCCTGATCTTGGCTAGTTAGCCCTTTCCCAGTTGGGTACTTACCTTAGCGGATCAAGCAAGTACTTTTATTTTGTTCCGGTATTTAAAAAAAAAAAAAAAAAGGGGGGGGGGGGGGAATTGGCTCTGTTCTTGTTTTTTGGAGACAGCACTGTCTCCACGCTCTTGCGGGGCTTAGGGGGGCTTGTCCCCTTGTGTTTTTTTCATAGCCTAAGCCCCTGTTCCCAGTGCTCCTATTGGGGGTGAAACTAGTGGTCCAGTCCCGTCCCCCCCCCCCTCACCTGGCTGCCTTTTTTGTTCAGGAGAGTTTCTCTCCTGTCAGTGCCCTTAGGGCAGATACATTTGCCTGCATTCAGTTTAAAAACAAGACAAAACATAAGACTCCCCACAAGCCTATTAATTTCACCTCGGGGGCATAGCAATTATTTTTCTCTAGCAGGCGGGTGTTCAGAGAGGAGCGTGCAGGGTTCAGTCGTCTGCCGCCGCTCCTCCCGGCAGCGAAGGGGGCTTCATTAGCTGTTCTTGTCTTATGATCGCGGCTCCTCTTCAGTGAGAATGACGCGATCACACTGCTGCCTGGCCTGTGGGGAGCCCTCGATGGGGTATTCGCGCGAGGGGCTATGTTCTTCATGCTTGCCGAGTGGGGAAGGTCCCTCCCAGGCAGCGCAGTCAAATCCAGCCCGGGGTTGATCCACACCGCGCGTGGGCAGGCCGTTCCTGGGTCAGCAAAGCGCGGGAACGGCTGCCATCTTGAGAGTTTTAGCAGCTCCCGATTCAGAGCTCAGCGCAGAGGATGAGAATTTTTTGGGGTCTCCCCCCGATTTTAGCCCTGTGCGGCCCCAGGATGTGGTCCCTGTCCCCCCTCCCCCCCGCAAGTCTAGACCTCATTTTTTATTGGAATTTGTGCTCCTCATGCACAAATCCTATCTGGCCAGCTTGCAGGAGGAGGAGGACCCCTCACCAGGTCCCCTGCCGGCCAAGCTCCTGCAGGGGTCTGTCCGGGTGGGGGTGGTCCCAGGGGCCCCTACCTGTCCGGACCCTCCGGCACCTTTGGGGACCCCTGATCCGGATCCGAATTTGGACTTGGCGGAGACGCTTCCTCCTGTGGAAGGGGATGATCCCAGGATTGTCCGTTTGTTTCAGAAAGAGGAGTTGGAACCCATCATTCCTTTTGTCCTGTAGGAATTAGGAATCGAGGGACCCCCGGTGGATACTCTTACTGCCACGCTGCCAAAGCACATGGACCCGGTCCTGGCGGGACTCCGGGCTCCGGTTTCTGCTTTTCCGTTTCACCATATGCTCAAATTGTTACAAACTTTATCCGCTCCCGGAGGACTGCCTGGAAATGCTGAATATTCCCACGGTGGATTCTTCAGTCTCCGCTGTGACCAAGCACACCACTATTCCGGTGGTGGGGGCTACGGCCTTGAAGGATGCACAGGATTGCAAACTCGAATTCCACCTTAAGCGTTTCTTCGAGGTACTGGCCTTGGGAGTTCGAGCGACTATTTGCAGCAGTCTCATGCAGCGGGTAGGCCTTAGGTGGGTTCAGCAATTACTCGGCACCCAGGACCTCCCGTCTGCGGAGGTGGTGCAAGCTGAACGGTTGGAAGGCGTTATTGTGTATGGAGCAGATGTTCTTTACGATCTTCACTGCGTCCAGGCGAAAGCAGTGGCCTTGGCAGTTTCAGCCAGACAGCTCCTCTGGTTACGCAATTGGTCAGCGGACCCAGTGTCAAAGACACTGTTGGGCACTTTGCCTTTTAAAGGTAAGTTGCTTTTTGGCGATGACCTTGAGCAGCTCATTAATTCCTTGGGTGAGAACAAGGTTCATAAGCTGCCAGAGGACTGACCGAAGCAGTCCCGAGATTTCGTGCCTTCCTGTTCCCGGTTTCGGGGCCAATGTAGATATATGGCTCAAGGGCATGGTGCTTCTTCTCGGGGTTATCCTTCTCGGTCTCAGTTTTGGTCTCAGCCCTTTCGAGGTCACTGGCCCTTCCGGGAGGGGGCACCTCGGCGTACCACCCCGAAGCCCGCTTCCCAATGAGACTTGGTCAACCCATTCCTCCGTCCCCAATCTAGGGGGTCGTCTCTCCCTATTCTTCGAGGAATGGGTCAAGATCACGTTGGACCAGTGGGTTCTTGAGATTATCCGAAACGGTTATGCTTTATTTATGTTTGTTTGTTTGTTTGTTTGTTTTTATATACCGAAGTATTAGTGTTGGCCTTCACTCCGGTTTACATTTGAACAACATTATACATGAGAACTCAAGAACAATATACATAAGAACTCAAGAATATTATACATGAGAACTCAAGAACAGTATTATACATAAGAACTCAAGAACATTATACATAAGAACTCAGGAATATTATAGATGAGAACTCAAGGACAGTTTTATATACACAAGAACTCAGGAACATAATATATAACAATTATGTGAGGAATGTGGTAACTGAGAATATAAGAATCCGGGGGTAACTGTGACAATAGATAATAACTTAGCAGGGAATAACGGAATAACAAAGGGATAAAACTGGTACAGTTGTTCTGGCACGGTGATCGGGGTGACTAGTGTCGCAAGACTGGAGAGGGGGCAGAGCTGGGAAAGTAGGGTGGATAGAAGGGACATCAGGGGGTTAGATCAGTGGGGGAGGGCTATGGAGGGGAGAAGGGGGATTGTGCTGTGCAGTGGATAGTTTAGCCTATCCCATCCTTGAAGGCTTGTTTAAAAAGCCATGTTTTGAGCAGTTTTTTGAAAGATATGGTATTTCTTTCAGATCTTAGGTGTGTTGGAAGGGAGTTCCATAGGTGTGGACCAGCTATTGAGAATGCTCTTTTCCTGGTTGTGGTGAGTTTAGCGGCGGTTGCAGATGGGATTTCAAGACAATCTTTGTTTGTTGATCTGGTGGTACGTTGAGAGTGTTGTCTTTGGATTAGGGTGCTAATGCTGTCATCGTCATTGTGGTGAGTTGAATTGTGTATGATTGCTAGAGTTTTGTATTCGATTCTTTGTTCTATCGGGAGCCAGTGTAGCTCTTTTAGGATAGGGGTGATGTGGTCTAATCTTTTGTGACCTGTGAGAATTCGGGCTGTGGCATTTTGTAATATTTGAAGAGGGTGTAGAGTTGAATTGCAGTAGTCTATGCTTGAGAAAATCAGGGCTTGAAGGATGGTTCGGAAGTCTGAGTGGTTTAACAGTGGTTTTAGGTGCTTGAGAATTGATAGTTTGTGGAAACCTTCTCTTATTTTTAAGGAGATGTGCTTTTTAAGGTTGAGCTGTGGGTCAATCCATATTCCCAGATCTTTAGCATTTTCTTTTAATTTGATGGGGTTGTTGTCGATGCTAATGGAGTGGTTATGATGATCTCCTGTGTTGGATTTTTCAATTAGCATATATTCTGTTTTTCTGTGTTGATGCATAGTTTCAGTTGGTTTAATAAGATTTTAATTTTGTTGATGGTTGTAGCTGCAAGTTGTAGTGCGTTTTCGATGGTGTTTGTGAGAGGGATGAGGAGTTGTATGTCATCGGCATACAGGAAGTAAGTGACACTGAGACTGGATAAAAGTTGGCAAAGGGGTAATAGGTAGATGTTGAAAAGAATTGCAGATAGCGAGGATCCTTGAGGGACTCCGGTTTCAAGTGGGATGGCTTCGGAGGTGTGGTTGTTGAAATTTACCTTGTATGTTCTGTTTTGGAGGAAGGAGGTGAACCATTCTAAGGTTTTACCAGTTAGACCGATTTCAGATAGTCTGTTGATTAGACTGTTGTGTTAGACTGTGTCGAAGGCGGCCGATAGATCAAGAAGGATGAGGATGTATCATTGTCCGTTGTCAAAACCTCTTAGGCTGGTGTTTGTTATGTTAATGAGTAGTGTTTCGGTACTGTGATTTTTTCTAAAGCCGTGTTGGGTGGGGTATAGTATTTTGTTTGTGTCGAGGTGATTGTTCAGTTGTTTGAGGGTGGCCTTTTCAGTAAGCTTGGCGAGGAACGAGAGGTTTGATATAGGGCGGTAGTTGCTTAGGTCAGTGGGGTCTAGGTTCTTTTTTTATAGGATGGGTTTTATGGTGGCGATTTTTAGTTTGTCTGGAAGTACTCCTTCCTCAAGAGATTTGTTTATAATAGCTGTGATGGTTGGGGACATGGTTTGGGAGATTTCTTTGAGTGAATGTGTTGGTATGGTGTCTATATCGTGACGGGCTGGATTTAATGTCATGATGAGCTTCTCCGTTTCAGTGATTGATATAGGTTCGAAGTTGGTCCAGGGTGTGATGTCTTTGCAGCTTAGTTGAGAATTGTTGCTTGTGGTCTTAGTTATTTTTTCGAATATTGTATTTATTTTGTTTTTGAAGAACATTGAGAGCTCTTGACTTAGGTTTTTGTTGGGGAGGGAGTTGTTGTTATTCGCTACAATTAAGTTGTTTACTAGATTGAAAAGGGATTTCGGGTTGTTTGAGGAATTAGAGATTTTTTTTGCTGTAGTATTCTCTCTTTGATTTGTTTATCTGGCTTTTATAGAGGGCAAGGTGGGTACGGTATCTTTCCAGGGTTAGTGGACATTTGTTTTTTCACCATTCTTTTTCTTTCTGTCTTAGGGTGACTTTTATCTCCTTTAGATGTGAGTTGAACCAAGGGTTGTTGTTATGTCTTTTTGATTTGATTATTTTGGTTCTTTCTGGGTTTATGGTGTTGGCTGTTTCGGTGGTGATTTGATGCCATGATTGGGTGGCATTATTTATATTGGAGAGATCTATGTTCGACAGTTGTTTTTCCAGTTCGAGTTGAAGTATGTTGGGTGAGAAAGGCGGTCTATACTTGAATGATAGTGGTTTGTTGGTTTCCTTCTTGTTGATGATGTCACTAATGGTCGTGCATTGAAGGAGAAGGTGGTCTGACCATGGGACTTCGAAGTAGGATATAGTTGAGTTTGAAAAGAAGTTGTCATTGGTGAAAATCAAGTCTATTTATTTATTTATTTATTTAAATGATTTATATACCGGAGGTTCCTGTATAGTATACATATCACCCCGGTTTACAAAGAACAGTAACTATCGCTAAAAAATATAGCGGTTTACATAGAACATAGAACATAATAAAAGAAGTTTTTACATTGAACAAATCTAAGTAAGCAAAGTCTAGGGTGTGTCCGGCTTTGTGTGTTAGGTTGTTAATGAGTTGAGTGAATTGGAGGGTGGTAAGGACGTCCATCAGTGTTTGGCAAGATTGGGAAAGTGGGGAGATGTCAGCGTGGAGGTTAAAGTCTCCTAGGATGATTGTTGGGTTTTTGTTGTTGATATTTGAAATGAAGAATTCAATGAGTGGTGAAATGTCTTTGTCCAGTAGTTTGGGGGGGCAGTAGATTAGATAAATTTGGAGGTTGTTGGAGTCGAAGAGTGCTAATTCGAACTGTTGGGGGAGAGAGTGGGGGATTAGTTTTATGTTGAAGTGTTTTTTTATGATTAGCAGTAGACCACCTCCTTTTTGCGATTTCCTTGGTATTGAGAATAGGTCGTAGGTGTTGATAGGGATTTGGTTTGTTAGTACATGATCGGCGTCTTTGAACCATGTTTCTGTCACTGCGATGAAGTCTGGGTTTTGATCTTGGAGGATGTATGAGATGAGAACGAGTTTTTTTGTGAGGGCTTGCGCATTTATGAGGAAGAATGTTAGGTAGAACAAGCTTTTGAATGGCTCAGTGAGAGGGATGTTTGTAAGGTGCCAATGGTGATCTTTTGGTGGGTTAGTTGGGTGGATTGCATTTTGGGTTCCGAGTGTGGTTATTCAGTGGTAGAGGTGTTATTGCAGGGGGGTTAGGGAGGGGGTAGAAGGTGGGACTTGTAATGTGTGATGTTCTATGTAGTATGGACGTCTCTTTCTTTTTGGGTGGTGAGGCAATTTGAAGAAAGGCTGGTGTTTGGAATCCTGGGTGCAGTGTTACCTTGGTCTGGAGGCAGGTCCTGGTAGGCTGGTGACGGTGGCCGGTGGATTTCGTGAATCTTGGTGCTTGGTTTTGGAGGGGCACGCTAAGGGGGCACAACAAGGGCCAGGCCCCTTAGTCACGCTCCTTCGGTGCACGGCGCCAGAGGCGTCTATTCTCGAATCTCTGCTGGACCTCTATGTAGTCTCTCCTTGCGGAAGTCTGAAGTGGGAAGCAGTGGCCCAAACCCTTACCAGGCTCCAGCAGCTGGGCGCCATTGTCCCGGTCCCAGCGGAAGAGCTTGGCGCCGGCCAGTATTCCATCTACTTCATAGTACCAAAGAAGGAAGATTCCTTTTGCCCGATCTTGGACCTCAAGAGTGTCAACCCGGGCCCTCAAGGTACCTCATTTTCATATGGAGACCCTGAGGGCAGTCAGAGCAGCTGTTCATCCTGGCCTCTCTCGACTTAACGGAGGCGTACTTACACATCCCGATTCGCTCCGAACACCAGAAGTATCTCCGCTTCCACGTTCTGGGCCAGCATTTTCAGTTTCGGGCGCTTCCCTTCGGTCTAGCCACCGCACTGCGCACCTTCACCAAGGTCATGGTGGTGGTGGCGGCGGCTCTCCGCCAGGAAGGAGTCTTGGTCCATCCTTATCTGGACGACTGGCTCGTGAGGGCCAAATTGAAAGTTCTCTGCAGGCAGGCGGTTGACCGGGTTTTAGCTCTTCTTACCTCTCTCGGGTGGATAGTCAACTTCCCCAAAAGCCATCTCCAGCCTTCCCAGGTGTTGGAATTTCTGGGGGCACGCTTCAATACTCGGGTTGGACAGGTGTTGCTACCCCGTGCTCGAGCACTCAGGCTCATCGACCAAGTGCGCAACCTTATCTCGCCACCGCTCCCGACGGCGTGGGACTACCTCCAGGTCCTAGGGACTATGGCCTCCACCATCGACCTAGTCCCCTGGGCTTTTGTGCATATGCGACCGTTACAGAGAGCTTTGCTATCCCGCTGGCAGCCGGTGTCAGAACAGTTCCAAATGGTTCTTCCGCTTTCGGCCTCTATCATCGCCGACATACAGTGGTGGCTTTCGCTTCCGCATCTTCTGAAGGGAATGCCTCTTCGGACGCCACAGTGGATCATAGTCACCACGGATGCCAGTCTCTCCGGCTGGGGAGCCATCTGCCAGTCTCAGACCATGCAGGGATACTGGTCTCCAGTCCAATCCCGTTGGCATATCAATCGGCTGGAAGCCCGGGCGGTTCATCTGGCCTTACAGGAGTTTTTGCCCCTGCTCCGAGGCAAGGCGGTGAGGGTCCTCTCCGACAACTCCACGAAGGTAGCTTATATCAACTGACAGGGGGGCACTAGGAGTCGCCTAGTGGCCCTGGAAGCTAGCCGGCTCCTTGCCTGGGCGGAGCGTCACCTGGACTGCCTGGCGGCCTCCCACATAGCGGGCAAGGAGAATGTGCAAGCCGATTTCCTCAGTCGCCAGCGTCTCGATCCGGGAGAGTGGGAGCTCTTGGTCAGGGCCATGGAATTGATCATCAGCAGGTGGGGTCCCCCACAGCTAGACCTCATGGCAACTTTGAGCAATTCCAAAGCCAACCGGTTCTTCAGCCGATGGAGGGAACACTTCGGAGGGAGTGGATGCTCTCGCTCTCCCCTGGCCTTCGGACATCCTCCTCTACGTGTTTCCTCCGTGGCCTCTCGTGGGAAAAGTGCTCCAAAGAATAGAACTTCACAATGGGCCGGTCATTCTGGTAGCACCCGAATGGCCCTGCAGGCCGTGGTTCGCGGATCTGGTCAACCTGGCGTCAGCGGGCCTCTTCGTCTCGGCCATCTTCCTGTTCTGCTTCGGCAGGGTCCCGTATTTTTCAACCAGGCGGATCGCTTCTGTCTAGCGGCCTGGCTTTTGAACGGAGACATCTGAGGCGTAAAGGCTATAAGGAGGAAGTGATTACCACTCTCCTGTGGGCGCGTAAGCCATCTACTTTGGCTTATGTTCGTGTTTGGAAAGTCTTTGAGACTGTTTTGAATTGGGTGTCTCGGCGCGTTCGGCACCGGTCTCAGTGGTTCTTTCCTTTCTCCAGAAAGGCCTCTCCAAGGGTCTTTCCTTTAATTCGTTGTGCGTCCAAGTGTCCGCTCTCGGTTCTCTTCTCGGTTGCGTAGAAGGGCACACCTTGGCGTCTCACCCGGATGTTGCTCAGTTCTTGAAGGGCGCCAAACATTTGCGGTCACCCGTCCGTCCCACATGTCCATCCTGGAATCTCAATTTAGTCCTCCGGGCTCTCTGTGTGCCTCCATTCAAACCTCTCCAACGGGCTACCTTAAAGGATCTTACGCTTAAGGCGGTTTTCTTGGTTTCTATTTGTTCCGCTCGTCGGGTTTTGGAGATTCAAGCGCTATCCTGTCGGGAGCCCTTTCTGCGTTTTTCTGATTCGGGAGTCTCTCTCAAGACTGTTCCTTCCTTTTTGCCGAAGGTCGTTTCTTCCTTCCATGTTAATCAGTCGGTGGAACTTCCCGCATTCTCTATGGAGGACGTCACAGGTCCCGCTGGGGGCGATCTTCGCCGACTTGATGTGAAATGCGTGTTACTCTGTTATCTTCAAGTCACCAATGAGTTTCGGGTCTCGGATCATCTTTTTGTCCTCTGGAGTGGTCCAAATAGGGGCAAGCAGGCTTCTAAGACTACTATTGCTCGCTGGTTGAAGGAAGCGATTACCTCAGCTTATATCTGCCAAGGCCAGACAGTTCCTGAGGGCTTGAAGGCTCACTCTTTGCATTCTCAGGCTACTTCGTGGGTGAAGAGTCAGTAGGTCTCTCCGCAAGAAATCTGCAGGGCCGCTACATGGACATCCCTGCATACTTTTGCTCGACACTACCGGCTGGATGTGCAAGCACCGGTTTTTGGTCCTTTCGGTCGGCAAGTGCTTCAAGCGGGACTGTCTCGGTCCCACTCGGTTTAGGGAAGCTTTGGTACATCCCACGGTCTGGACTGATCCGGGTACTTATGGGAAAGGAAAATTAATTCTTATCTGTTAATTTTCGTTCCTGTAGTACCACGGATCAGTCCAGACGCCCTTCCCTGGTTTCTTTCTTTTCTGCCGTCCGCTCGAAGTTTTTTCCTACAGGTCTTTGAATCGATACCCAATATTGACTGGGTAAATGTATCATCGGGACACGCTAGAGAGATAACGTTCCTGGATGGAATAAATGATAGCTTTATGGAGCAATTGGTTCAGGAACCGACGAGAGAGGGAGCAATTTTAGATCTAATTCTCAGTGGAGCACAGGACTTGGTGAGAGAGGTAACGGTGGTGGGGCCGCTTGGCAATAGTGATCATAATATGATCAAATTTGATTTAATGACTGGAAGAGGAACAGTGTGCAAATCCAAGGCTCTCATGATAAACTTTCAAAAGGGAAATTTTGATAAAATGAGAAAAATTGTTAGAAAAAAACTGAAAGGAGCAGCTACAAAAGTAAAAAATGTCCAAGAGGCGTGGTCATTGTTAAAAAATACCATTCTAGAAGCACAGTCCAGATGTATTCCACATATTAAGAAAGGTGGAAAGAAGGCAAAACGATTACCGGCATGGTTAAAAAGGGAGGTGAAAGAAGCTATTTTAGCCAAAAGATCTTCATTCAAAAATTGGAAGAAGGATCCAACAGAAGAAAATAGGATAAAGCATAAACATTGGCAAGTTAAATGTAAGACATTGATAAGACAGGCTAAGAGAGAATTTGAAAAGAAGTTGGCTGTAGAGGCAAAAACTCACAGTAAAAACTTTTTTAAATATATCCGAAGCAGAAAGCCTGTGAGGGAGTCAGTTGGACCATTATATGATCGAGGGGTTAAAGGGGCACTTAGAGAAGATAAGGCCATTGCGGAAAGATTAAATGATTTCTTTTCTTCGGTGTTTACTGAAGAGGATGTTGGAGAGGTACCTAATGGAGAAGGTTTTCATGGGTAATGATTCAGATGGACTGAATCAAATCACGGTGAACCTAGAAGATGTGGTAGGCCTGATTGACAAACTGAAGAGTAGTAAATCACCCGGACTGGATGGTATACACCCCAGAGTTCTGAAGGAACTAAAAAATGAAATTTCAGATCTATTAGTAAAAATTTGTAACTTATCATTAAAATCATCCATTGTACCTGAAGACTGGAGGATAGCAAATGTAACCCCAATATTTAAAAAGGGCTCCAGGGGCGATCCGGGAAACTACAGACCGGTTAGCCTGACTTCAGTGCCAGGAAAAATAGTGGAAAGTGTTCTAAACATCAAAATCACAGAACATATAGAAAGACATGGTTTAATGGAACAAAGTCAGCATGGCTTTACCCAGGGCAAGTCTTGCCTCACAAATCTGCTTCACTTTTTTGAAGGAGTTAATAAACATGTGGATAAAGGTGAACTGATAGATATAGTATACTTGGATTTTCAGAAGGCGTTTGACAAAGTTCCTCATGAGAGGCTTCTAGGAAAAGTAAAAAGTCATGGGATAGGTGGCGATGTCCTTTCTTGGATTGCAAACTGGCTAAAAGACAGGAAACAGTAGGATTAAATGGACAATTTTCTCAGTGGAAGGGAGTGGACAGTGGAGTGCCTCAGGGATCTGTATTGGGACCCTTACTTTTCAATATATTTATAAATGATCTGGAAAGAAATACGACGAGTGAGATAATCAAATTTGCAGATGACACAAAATTGTTCAGAGTAGTTAAATCACAAGCAGATTGTGATAAATTGCAGGAAGACCTTGTGAGACTGGAAAATTGGGCATCCAAATGGCAGATGAAATTTAATGTGGATAAGTGCAAGGTGATGCATATAGGGAAAAATAACCCATGCTATAATTACACAATGTTGGGTTCCATATTAGGTGCTACAACCCAAGAAAGAGATCTAGGTGTCACAGTGAATAACACATTGAAATTGTCTGTTCAGTGTGCTGCGGCAGTCAAAAAAGCAAACAGAATGTTGGGAATTATTAGAAAGGGAATGGTGAATAAAACGAAAAATGTCATAATGCCTCTGTATCGTTCCATGGTGAGACCACACCTTGAATACTGTGTACAATTCTGGTCGCTGCATCTCAAAAAAGATAATTGCGATGGAGAAGGTAACAGAGAAGGGCTACCAAAATGATAAGGGGAATGGAACAACTCCCCTATGAGGAAAGACTAAAGAGGTTAGGACTTTTCAGCTTGGAGAAGAGACGACTGAGGGGGGGATATGATAGAGGTGTGTAAAATCATGAGAGGTCTAGAACGGGTAGATGTGAATCGGTTATTTACTCTTTCGGATAGTAGAAAGACTAGGGGGCACTCCATGAAGTTAGCATGGGGCACATTTAAAACTAATCGGAGAAAGTTCTTTTTTACTCAACGCACAATTAAACTCTGGAATTTGTTGCCAGAGGATGTGGTTAGTGCAGTTAGTATAGCTCTGTTTAAAAAAGGATTGGATAAGTTCTTGGAGGAGAAGTCCATTACCTGCTATTAAGTTCACTTAGAGAATAGCCACTGCCATTAGCAATGTTAACATGGAATAAACTTAGTTTTTGGGTACTTGCCAGCTTCTTATGGCCTGGATTGGCCACTGTTGGAAACAGGATGCTGGGCTTGATGGACCCTTGGTCTGACCCAGTACGGCATTTTCTTATGTTCTTATCCTCTATCATTCTCTTCAGGACACCAGAAGCATCTGTAATTGATGACCAATGATATGCAGGAGCGCTATTTTAGAGTCCATTCCTTGTTGATAATTGTTTCGTTGAATACTCATTTGAGTCTTGTTTACTTGCTTGATCCATTTTCGGGGGTTTATCTTAAATTCTTATCTGCTTTGACAATGGTTATACTGAAGGGCTGCAGGGTAGGCTCTGTCCTGATAGAGGATACCCTTTTCAGTTTTAGTCTGTCTCCATCTGCTGGGCAGGAAGCTCAACCCACGGTCTGGACTGATCCGTGGTACTACAGGAACGAAAATTAACAGGTAAGAACTAATTTTCCTTTAACTAGACCCAAATGTGGTATAAATATGGCATAAAAAATTTTGCAAGTAATTAAAAGTATATGAAAAAATGTTCCACTTGTGGAACATTGGTACCTAAAAGGTTAAAAACCTGGCAGTGTCATGGCTATGGGATCATACCCCACTATCACTATGAACAAATCACTTATCATTGGTATTCCCAGCTTTAACATTGTGCAGTCCTTGGAGAAAGGGGCTTTGCCACTGTATCATTATGTACAGTACTGCTGACACTAACAGAGTTGTATTAACATTTTTACAAAAATTCCAGGGATTGTCCGTTTTCGGTTTTGAATTTATTACAGAGGGACCAGATTTGCCCACTTGTTTCCCTCAGAGATGCTGCAGTTAATGAAATCCCTGCTGTTTGCAGCAGGCGTTTCACATTTGAGGCTCAGAATGGAAATGAAACAAGCACAGGAACTTCCAAATAGACTGTTTATTTCTAAGAACAATATATTTCTCCTTTCAAAATAAATACAAACATAAAAGTTTAATAAGACGTAAAAAGAAAATAAAAAGGAAAGGTGTAAACCCAAATGTTTAAAAAGGAAATTCTACTCGCCAATGTGCAGAGTGCCACTTAATTGCAAAGGTATCAAAGGATCTGAGAAACAAGAGCTGTATTAAAGTTTCTTGCTAGTTCTATTGTAAAAAGGGTCATGATATGAACTTACACTGTAGTACTGAAATTGTTCACCCTCCAAAAAAATGACAAACAGTTTACAAATGAGAATAATTTACATTCTCCCTAATATACAGTATTTACAGTAAGCCTGGAGAAGGGATAAGGGGCCTGAACAAATCGTGCGGACAGAGCTGGATTTGCTGAGGGAGGCGCCTGCTAACACAGTTGTATCTCGGTGCTCAGAATTACAGGATCACAGTGTCCTCCGCTAAGGCAGCTAGAACAAAGGTTTTCCGGTCTTGCCCGTGCTGCTAGCGACATTTAGAGAAGTATGTGAAACCTAGAAAACGTCCAGAATTGTGATTTGTAAAGGAATTTATGACATTTAGAAAAATCTGTGCAAAGTCATAAAATCTGTCTTGTCAGGGCATTAAAAATACAGGGGGCCCAAGTCAGCATTAAATAGGCTGAGGCTTTTTGTGTGCATAACACCAGAATTGGTAAAGTAGCAAGTATGGCCCAGTCAATAATTTTTGAAGAGGATCTAACTTGCACTGCAAATCATGGAGGCCTTAAAGTTAACATTCTGAGAAGGTAATTCTCTCTAAAAGAAAATAAATAAGTGCGCCCTCTGATGTTTATGGTGCCCAAAGCAAGGACTGGGCTGAGAATACTACAGTTTTCACTTGGGCCATTTCCTTGAAACGTCCATGGCAACATCATATCACCAGTAATAAGCCCTAAAGTCTGTGCTGCAATAACCTTATGACCAGCATGCTTTCTGATGATCTGATATAACTACAGGAGGAGGAGCTCTCCCTCCCATTTGCTCCTTTAGGCATGCTGCCATGGTGGAACCTCTCTCGGCTTTCTCTCATGGCAGCAGTTAGGATTTCAAAAATGAAAGCTTATCCATAAAGAGAAGCTAGGCAGGATGCCATCCAGATGTGCTCTTTTAAAGGTCAAGATTGCTCCTGTTGGCTGGAAGCTCTTCCCCATTCAATATTCCCTATCAACATATCAAAATAGTCTACTATAAGCCTTCCCCTGTTTCCCCTGCTCCAACTTTCTTTAAACAAACCTTTCTTCTGCTTTTCCCAGAATCCATGCTACACATCAAGCCCTGACAGAAACTCCTTTTATTTCTCAGGCGTGAGGCATACGTTTACTCACCACCCATATACAACAAGCAGTAACAGTCATCATTGGAGCTTCAGGGCCTGTTCCAAAAGAATTTTCCCCCTTTCATTGGGCATGTCACGATATAACAACACAAGACATTTCAAGTGGTACATTATTGAACAACATATATAAAAACGAAAAAGTCTAGAGAAGGGGATCCGTCAAAAGTCCTGGTTCACAGTGTGCTCATCTAGGGAGGATGTGCTGCCTGAACTAGTCACTCTCACTGGAGTCGCTGCTCTGCTCTCCCTGGACTTTGTTGCGATGTTGCATGGCTCGATGATAGGCAATTTGCACAGATTTACGGATGTTCGATTTCCTGCCTTCCATCATCTTCTCCTTATCCAGATCCTGATTGACACCCAGAGGAACTAATTTCGTCCGAGGCAACCACTGCCTATAGTGAAGAAAAAATCAAATTAGATGTAGCATTTGAACTGTGCTAAGCATCTGATTGTTGGCTTGTCTGATTTCAATCAATGCCTGTGTCAAAACATTTTGATTTCTCATTCTGATGCTCCTATACTCCTTTTCCCCCCAATTTCCTTTACCCTAAGACCCAGTATTTACCAGTCAAAGCTTCTCTATTTTTCTACCGAGTACACAGGGAAGTTTCCATGCTATCTTTCTAAAACTATGTGCATCACAACCATAAATTTTGTAAATTCTGCCAACAAGAGCAAGGCAGATTACAGTCTCAAACCTGGCTTCCTATGCTTCACTGGAACCCAAGATCAAAGCAAGAGGGGAAGAAAAGCAAAATAAAGCGATATCAGATTTTTGGCACAAGTGGCAGTGAAACCATTGATGCAATAAAATTCTGTGATGATCAGGAAATTATCCCCTTGATTTGCAGCTTCAAAATTAAGTCTAAAGGTTTTCTCTTTCTTGCATGGTCATCCAGCCTTACCAGGTCCGCTTATTGTCAAAGAAGAGTACGAGGTAGAGATGCTCGCGTGCTTCCTGAGTCATCTGCTCACCCAGCTTCAGGACCTCAAGGGGGGGTACTGGGATTGGAACACCATGATGGAACATTCCCTCCCGGGGCATTTTCGGGTCAATGATCTGCCAAAATTTCAGAAAATTAAAACTCAAGACAACAGCTCCCTAAGTCTAAGCTCTATTACTCTGACAGAATCTTTTTCTTAAACACCATGGGGAGGGAGTCCCTGAAGACTCACAGTCACCCCCTGTCAATTATAATACATTATTTATTGGAGGCAGGACAGTTTAAGCATTCCTTCAACAAAACTGACTCAACATCTGCCTTTTCTCAAGTACTCCTGCCCACAAGTTCCTAATTATATAATACTAAAAAATTAGTAGAATTTTACATCAAGATTATTTTCTTCTATGTTTTGGAGGTTGTGCACCAAAAACTCAGGACAATGCACTGCATTCTTTGACTGGTCATATTGATAAGACCCAATATTTTTGGGGAGGGAACCCAAATTCTTGGCATATGCTACCTAACCCTGGAATACAGAGGAAAATCATTTGTGTAGCTCATTTTATCTTAGCATCATACAAAGTGAGCACTTCAATGTGGCTGACTTTGGAGTAGAACGTGCTATGCTGTTCTTTTAATAATCAGGACCCCCGAAGGAAATATCCCTTCCACTGGAACTGCAACAATGAATGCTAAGCGTAGGATGACCTGAGCGCTAAATCACGAGATGCAAGAAAGAAAGAATGCCTACTAGCGCTGGGTACGATGGGTATCCACGGCACTTGGCCCAAACCAAGTCCAGGGAATCCAGAGGGGTATCCTCGTCCTCTGACAGCCACCCGGCTCCACGGCTCATTCCTTTCCGCACCACTGTACCAAAGACGAGAAAACAGGATTAGAAACAGGTAATGCCGTGCCTGGAGACAGAGAGCAGGAAAAGAAGAAAAAAAAAAAAAAGTCACAGGCTGGCCAACCATTTCCAGTGTGCGAAAGGCTACAGCATCTACACTGTTACAAGAGACAGTCAGTAGTGTTACTAGAATGTATCTTCAAAAAAAGTAAAGTCTAAAAAAGAAAGATTTAGAAGAGCGGTTTTAAATTGTGGTTATGCACCATAGCTGAAAGGAAAGGGTAAAAGGAATTCCTGGTTGTTCTAGCCATAGGATATGTTACAATTCATTTTCAGTTCCTCCTCTCATCCCGCTGATGCTGTAAAGCTGTTTCTTTATCTTCCATGATTACCAATGGAGAGGATCACATTTATTTTTTTTATTTAGATTTTTATATATTTATATTCTGGTACTGTAGGTGTAGTGTTTCCCTCTCCCCACAGGACTTACAATCTAATTTTGTACCCGAGGCAACGGAGGGTAAAGTGACTTGCTGATGCTATGTGTATGGCTTTATGTGATGCCAAATCTTATATCCTGGGATATAAGATTTGGCTTGACAAGACCCTGTAAGTGACAAAACTCCCTAGCTCATATTTTTTTCATAACCACTGAATCTAGCAGGAAATACTCACAGCCATGGCCAACACTTCGTCCACCCCCAGCAGAGTAGGACTCGTTCTCCGTGCCAGATGTGTCTTCGCTGCTGTCTTCAGGAAAGTTCACGCGGGAGAACGAGGGCTTACCCCTGCCTTGCTTTGACGGGGTTGTGCTGGAAAGAGAGCGTATGATTATCATGCAAGCTACACACTAAACAAAAAAAGCATTTATTTTATTTTCTGTATTATTGTTATTCCACTATTTTGATATCAAGGATTGCGAATTTCAGTTATAATTTTGTAGTTTTAATAATTCAAACTTTTTTTTATTATTAAGGAGTGTTGCATGTTAATCCTGTCTCTCCTAAAATAGGAAAATTAGTTCTTACCTGTTAATTTTCATTCCTGTAGTACCACGGATCAGTCCAGACTGTGGGTTGAGCCTCCTGTCCAGCAGATGGAGACTGTCCAAAACTGAAAGGGTATCCTATATCAGGACAGAGCCTACCCTGCAGCCCCTCAGTATAACCATTGTCAAAGCAGAGAAACACAAAGAACAAGATCAAGCAAGTAACCAAAAAACTCAATTGAGTAACTCTACAACTTTGAAGGAACTCTGTAGAAAAAAACGCTCTTGCATATACTTGCTCAGCAAAACCAATGCTTCCGGTGTCCTGAAGATAAGAATACAGTACTGGCATCCGGAGATCTGTAGGAAAAACTTTGAGTGGATGACATGAAAGAAAACAGGGAAGGGCGTCTGGACTGATCCGTGGTACTACAGGAACGAAAATTAACAGGTAAGAACTAATTTTCCTTTCCCTGTACGTACCCGGATCAGTCCAGACCGTGGGATGTACCAAAGCTTCCCTAAACCGGGTAGGACTGAGACAGTCCCACTCGAAGCACTTGCTGACCGAAAGAACCAAAAACCGGTGCTTGCAGATCCAGCCAGTAGTGTCGAGCAAAAGTATGCAGGGACGTCCATGTAGCGGCCCTGCAGATCTCTTGCGGAGAAACCGATTGACTCTCCTCCCAGGAAGTAGCTTGAGAACGCAATGAATGAGCCTTTAGGCCCTCAGGAACCGCCCAACCTTGACAAAGATAGGCCGAGGAAATTGCCTCCTTCAACCACCGAGCAATAGTAGTCTTAGAGGCCGGTTTGCCCCGATTGGGACCACTCCAGAGAACAAAAAGATGATCAGAGACCCGAAAGTCATTAGTAATCTGGAGATACCGAAGTAAAACGCGTTTAACATCAAGCCTGCGAAGATTGCCCCCAGCGATACACGCAATCTCCTCTTGAGAGAACGAGGGAAGCTCCACCGACTGGTTGACATGGAAAGCGGAAATGATCTTCGGCAAGAAGGAAGGAACCGTTTTGAGAGAGACTCCTGAATCGGAAAACCGCAGAAAAGGCTCCCGGCAGGACACCGCTTGAATCTCTGAAACCCGCCGAGCGGAACAGATAGAAAACAAGAAAGACCGCCTTGAGCGTGAGATCCTTTACCGTAGCCCGAAAGAGGGGCTCGAACGGAGCCGCACAGAGAGCCCGAAGGACGAGATTAAGACTCCACGATGGACAAGTGGAGCGAGCGGGCGGCTGCAGGTGCTTGACGCCCTTCAAGAACCGAACCACATCCAGGTGAGCTGCCAAAGGATGACCTTCGACCCTACCGAGAAGGGAGCCAAGAGCAGACACTTGCACGCGCAAAGAACTGAAGGAAAGACCCTTGGAGAGAACCTTCTGGAGGAAGGAAAGTACCAATGAAATCGGAGCGGAACGTGCCAAGACACCAGATTCCGCACAAACGGTCTCAAAACCTTTCCAAACGCATACGTAAGCCAGAGAAGTAGACTGCTTACGAGCCCGCAGTAGAGTGGAGATAACTTCCTCCTTATAGCCTTTACGCCTCAGGCGTCTCCGTTCAAAAGCCAGGCCGCTAGACAAAAGCGATCGGCCTGGTCGAAAAATACGGGCCCCTGCCGAAGCAAACGAGGAAGATGGCCAAGATGAAGAGGCCCGTCCGTCACCAGGTTGACAAGATCTGCGAACCACGGTCTGCGAGGCCATTCGGGTGCTACCAGAACCACTGGCCCTTGGCGGAGTTCTATTCTTCGGAGAACTTTTCCCACCAGAGGCCACGGAGGAAACACGTAGAGAAGGACGTCTGCGGGCCAGGGGAGAGCTAGAGCATCCACTCCCTCTGAACAGTGCTCCCTCCAGCAGCTGAAGAACTTGTTGGCCTTGGCATTGCGCAAGGTCGCCATGAGGTCCAGGTGAGTGGGATCCCACCTGCTGACGATCAACTCCATGGCTTCTTCGGAGAGTTCCCACTCTCCCGGATCGAGAGACTGGCGGCTGAGGAAATCGGCCTGTACATTCTCCTTGCCCGCTATATGGGAGGCCACCAGGCAATCCAGATGACGCTCCGCCCAGGCAAAGAGACGGCTGGCTTCTAGAGCCACCAGGCGACTGCGAGTGCCCCCCTGACGGTTGAAATAAGCAACCGTGGTGGAGTTGTTGGAGAGGACCCTCACCGCCTTGCCGCGGATCAGGGGCAGAAACTCCTGTAGAGCCAGACGCACCGCCCAGGCCTCCAGCCGATTGATGTGCCAACGAGACTGAATCGGAGACCAGATCCCCTGCGTGTTCTGAGACTGGCATCCATGGTTACCACAATCCACTGTGGAGTCTGAAGAGGCATTCCTCAGAGAAGATGAGGAAGCGAAAGCCACCACTGCAAGGCGGCGATGGTAGAGGCCGAAAGCGGGAGAACCGTATGAAACTGTTCCGACACCGGCTGCCAACAGGATAGCAAAGCTCCCTGTAATGGTCACATATGCGCAAACGCCCAGGGGACTAGGTCGATGGTGGAGGCCATAGATCCCAGGACCTGGAGGTAGCACCCGTCGGGAGTGGAAGCGAGAGAAGGTTTTGCACCTGGTCGATAAGCTTGAGAGCCTGAGCGCGAGGTAGGGATACCTTGCCTATCCGAGTATTGAAGCATGCCCTCAGGAATTCCAACACCTGGGAATGCTGAAGATTGCTTTTGGGAAAATTGACTATCCACCTGAGGGAGGTGAGAGCTAGAACCCGATCTACCGCCTGCTGGCAGCGAATCTTCGACTTGGCCTGAATGAACCAGTCGTCCAGATAGGGATGGACCAGGACTCCTTCTCGGCGGAGGGCAGCCGCCACCACCACCATGACCTTGGTGAAGGTGCGCGGCGCGGTGGCCAGACCAAAGAGTAACGCCCGGAACTGAAAATCCTGGTTCAGGATGTGGAAGCAAAGATACCTCTGGTGATCGTGGCAAATCGGAATGTGTTAGTAGGCCTCTGTCAGATCGAGAGAGGTGAGGTATTTGCCGGGATGAACCGCCGCGATGACCGCTTTCAGGATCTCCAAGCGAAAATGCGGGATCTTGAGGGCCCGGTTGACCCTCTTGAGGTCCAAGATCAGACAAATACACCGTCTTTCTTGGGCACCACAAAGTAGATGGAATTCTGGCCTGCGTCGAGTTCCTCCTCCGGAACTGGGATAATGGCACCCAGACTCAGGAGCCTGGTGAGTGTCTGGTCCACCACTTCCCGCTTCAGATGACCGCAAGGAGAGACTACGAAGAGGTCCGGTAGATCTCGAGCAAATTCTAAAGTGTAACCTTCTGAGACAATCTCGAGAACCCACTGGTCCGACGTGATTTTGGCCCACTCCTCGAGAAACAGGGAGAGACAGCCACCCAGAAAGGGGACAGAGGAATGAGTCAACCGAATTTCATTGTGGGGTGGGCTTTGGGGTGGGGTGCTGGGTAGCCCCCCTCGCGGAAGGGCCTGCGCCCACGAAAGGGCTGGGACCAAGATTGAGACCGGGAAGAATAGCCTCTAGAGGAGCCACCGCGCCCGCGAGGCGTATATCTCCGTTGACCCCGGAATCGAGGACGGGAGGGCACAAACGACAGATTGTTTCGGATGGTCCTCAGGCAGCTTATGAACCTTGTTTTCCCCCAAGGAGTTAATAAGTTGCTCAAGGTCCTCTCCAAAGAGCAACTTACCCTTGAAAGGCAACGTGCCCAACCGCGCCTTGGATGATGGGTCCGCCGACCAATTGGCAACCAGAGGAGCCTTCGGGCGGATACCGCCGCAACCATTGCTTTCGCCTGGACGCGGAGGAGGTCGTACAGTGCATCTGCCCCATAGGTGATGATGCCTTCCAACAGTTGAGCCTGCTCTGCCTCTGCAGACGGGAGGTCCTGGGTGCCGAGCAATTGTTGAACCCACCTAAGACCTGCCTGCTGCATGAGACTGCTGCAGATAGTCGCCCGAACTCCCAGGGCCAGAACCTCGAAGATACATTTTAAATGGAATTCGAATTTACAATCCTGTACATCCTTCAGGGCCGTCGTCTCCACTACTGGAATAGTGGTGTGCTTGGTGACCACAGAGACAGAAGAATCTACTGTGGGAATTCTCAGAATGTCCAAGCAGTCCTCCGGGAGAGGGTAGAGCTCCCGACACGGAGCCCCGCTTCGGGAGATTCCCATTCCCGGAGGAGCAGCAACTTATGCATAGGATGGAAGGGAAAAGCACACACCAGAGCCCTGAATCCCGCCAGGACCGGGTCCATATGCTTGGGCAGCGAAGCAGTCAGAGTATCCGTAAGGGGCCCCTCAATCCCTAGGCTCCTGGAGGACAAAGGGAATGAGAGGTTCCAATTCCTCCCTCTGAAACATATGGAGGACCCGGGGGTCATCCCCTTCCAGGGGGGGAAGCGTCAACGCCAAATCCATACTTGAATCTGGATCTGGAGTGACCAGAGGCATCGGAGGATCAGGAATGGGAGGGACCCTCGGGACCACCCGCACCCGGACCGAACCCTGCGGCTCCAGAGTCGGAGGAGCGGGCGGCGGAAGGGTCCTCCTCCTCCTGCAAACTGGCCAAATAAGATTTGTGCATGAGAAGCACAAATTCCGATGAAAAACGGGGCAGAGCCTTGCCGGGGGGGGGGACCTCGTCCTGAGACAGCACAGGGCTCAAATCGGGGGGAAACTCTGCAAAATTTGATTCCTCAGCGCCGAGCAGCCCCGAATCGGGAGCTGCTGAAACACCCAAAATGTCTGCCGTTCCTGCGGTTTGCCGACCCAGGAACAGCCTTGCCATGTGGTGAGGAACGCGACCCCAGGCTGAATTTGCAAGCGCTGCCGAGGAGGGACCCTCCTCACCCGGCAAACACGCAGAACAGAGCCCCTCACGCAATAGGCACATCAAGGGCTCACCACAAGCTGTGCAGGAATGAGGATGCGGCATACTCACTGAAGAGGAGCCGCGATCTTCAACAAAAATCAGCTGATTTGAAAAAAATTAGCTGCCGGCAGGAGCGGAGGCAGAGGAATGAACCCTGCACGCTCCTCTGCACCAAACACCCTGGCTGCCGGCTTGTGGATTTATTTTTTGATATTTCCCTTCCCCCCCCCCCCCCCCTAACTGAGAGGGACAGTGAAACCCTTCCCAGCGCAGTGGAAGAAAAAGAGGAGCTCTGAGCCCCCAAGGCAGCCAGGGAAAGGGGGGGGGGGAGGGACTGGACCACCAGTGTCACCCCCCAATAATCACCGTGGAAGCAAAATAGGGCTTAGGATATGCCACACTCAAGGGGCCAAGCCCCCCTAAGCCCCGCAAGAGCCAGAACTGTCTCCTGATAAAAGACAGAGTCCGACACAAACGAATTAAATCTTTCCTTTTTTTTTTTTAAAACACTGAAAATAAATTACTACTTGCTTGATTTTTTAGAGACAAAAGTATCCAACAGGAAACAAGGGCTCACTAGCCGAGATCAGGGAACCACAGGGTGAGCTGATCCAACTGCTGGAGACAGACAAATACTGAGGGGCTGCAGGGTAGGCTCTGACCTGATATAGGGATACCCTTTCAGTTTTGGTTTGTCTCCATCTGCTGGACAGGAGGCTCAACCCACGGTCTGGACTGATCTGGTACGTACAGGGAACTCAGATTTCTAATGCTAATGTATTCAAGTTTAATAACAGAACCCTCTAAATAACGTTGAATACACTGAAGGTGTTCCATCTGTATTCAATTTTGAGTTCTGGGTAGAGGAATCCTGCATTAAAAATCCCCTCTTTAAGAGACACGCATCACGCAGTAATGGAAAGGGTTACCTGGTTCGGTCCGAAGCAGCACTGCTGCTACTGCTGGTGCTGGACTCAGAGTCAGAGCTGCTCCGTGGCAGGTTGCAGTCATTCCGATAAACCAGAAAACTCTTTTTCACTGGCTGATTACTACCACTGAAACCATTTGCTGGTAAATCTGCAGCCCAGGTAGCATGAAAGGGGGGGGGAAAAAAGCAACAAACATTTGAGCAAATTGCAGGAGATCCTGCCAGCATCTTTACAGCACCCTAAATTTTCAAGGGACTCCAATAATCTGCACTGAGAGTCAGAGAGTCATTTAGCATGTTACTAATACCGGTTCAATAGAATAAAACGATTTATCAGATGGTAAAATGTGTGTGTTGGAATTTGTGTTTTCATGTGTGTGTGTCCCCTTTATAACTTGGGAATGACTGGACCAAACTGCACCAAAGTCTGTATGGAGGCAGGTCCTCGGGAAGGGATGGGGGTGTGGAGGGGGACATATGACTTTTCAAAGTTGGTGAGTGATTTAGGGGTATGCAGGAGAAAGGCAAAGCTGGCAGTTTTCTCATAAGAAATGCATGAAGTTCGTGTGTTTGTCTCCTCCCCTTTATAACACCGAAGCGGACTGACCTAGTTCTAGGTTAAGTCCTTGTAGGCAGTGGGGGGAAGGGGGCAGGTAATATCAGGTGTGATTCGGGGAGCACAGGCAAAGTTGGCACCTTTCAAGAAGAAATGCATGGCAGGGTGGGGTTTGAATTGAGGCTATCTAGAATGTCAAACTTACTAGTCTTATTGAAAGAGAGGCTTCATTAAGCCATTAACAGAAGGCTCAAAATGCCTGCGACTCTGGCACAGTGCTCTTAGAAAAGGCAATGCCACAAATTTACCTCTCAGGCCTTATAACTAACCCTACCCAACTCCCTCTCCGAATGCCTAATTTAATTCACTGATTTATAGTCTTGCCTTCCAGGGTCATAAAATCTCTCCAAAGTGCATGACAGCAAACAAAAGTAAATAAATACAAAAAAAAACAAACCTCATTAAAATATAAGTTAAAGAAAAGATCCATATACAAATAAAATACATTTACAAAAATCAATTCTTTTAACTAGTTAGGTAATTTAGTTGAAAGAAAACATCAGTTTATCCAGTTCAGTCTTCTTCAGAACTATCACCTTTGGGTAACTGTGTGTGTTGAGCCAGGGAAGGGCAAAACTCCCTGCAGATGTTGAGTTAATTGTGTTACTTTCTGATCTCTTATTTAAAAGGGCTCCCACATTCCAGGCTTGCAGCAGTGTGTTAGCGAGAGAGCAGAGCCGAAAAGCGGCTACGAGGTTAGGGATCTCCAGCTTGGAGAAGAGAGAGCTGAGGGGGACCATGATTGAAGTTTATAAAATCAGGAGTGGGATGGAACGGGTAAACATAGGATAGTTATTTATCTTTTCAAATAATATTAAAACAAAGGGACACTGTTAAATTAACCAGCAGATTTAAAACAAATCGTGGAAAGTGATTTTTTTCACTTGGCATACAATCAAGTTGTGGATTCTGTTACCCAAAGATGTAATCAAAATGGCTAGCATAGTGGGGTTTAAAAGAGATTTGGACAAGTCCATAAAACATTATTAGCCAGATAGTCTAGAGAAAGCCATTTCTATCCCTTGGAGAGAGAGAGAGAGTAACAGGAAACAGATCTACTTTATGCAATCTGCCGGGTACTCGAGACCCAGACTGGCCACTGGACCTTGATCTGACCCAGTATGGCATTTCTTATGTTCTTAGGACATGGGGATGAGCTTGTTTAATTTAACCCTGCAGGTAAGATGACATAAAATAGATTTTCTTCTCTTTGCTCCAATGCTGAAAGAAAGGGAAGACCATGTTTAGAAATATTTACTGGTGATATGGGGCAAACTTTAGTAGGAGACATGCCTTTATCGGCTATGGTCCTGCAACCTAGAAGGATCTGGAGACCATAGAAGATAATACCTCCAATTACTCTCCATCCCCTGAAACTTTGGGCCTGATGGTGCTTGCACGTAGTAGGTTATAGAGCTTCTTTCTATAGCTCTGCACTATACAGGGCTTGAGTAGAAACAATATAAAAAATGGTCCGATCAAGGGATGCAGTTGATGGAACATCTTTGTGATGGGAAAGAAGTAAAGAGCTTTGATACTTTGAGGAAACAACTGATACCAGAGGCCAAAAACTATTTTTTATATTCTCAAAAACTTCACTTTTTGAAGTCGAGAAATTAAGAAGCATTTATCAAAAAGTAAAACCTTATTTGAAGGCTACTGTAATTTGGCAGATTCTTTAAAGTGGACTATTACAAAATGATACAATTTGCTGACTAAGGAGTTGTTCGTGGCTCTGACACATTTTTTTGCTTGGGAAAAGGATTTAGGGCAAGAATTATCTGAGGAAGAATGGGAGCTTTCTTTTTTACAGACTGGTAAAAAGTTCTATTTCTAGGTCTCTAATTGAAAATAGTTGTAAGATCCTATTACGTTGGTATCTCACGCCTGTGAAGCTGCACCTTGCCCATCCACATGTAGATGAAGGGTGCTGAAGGGGTTGTGGAGGACCTGGTATGTTCTGTCATATATGGTGGTCTTGCCCTATTATAACTATGCTCTGGGTTAAGATTTATGCTTTTATAAAGAATGTTGTGGGTCTGGAATTGACTCCTTCCCCCCAAAATGCATCATTAAATATACCAGTTTTGCAGTGTGAACAACACGTGCAATTATTGTAACACCAAATCTTGGTGGCTGCCAGATGTGAAATAGCTTATCAATGGAAGAACCCTGCTGAACCGTCTTTGCTGGCAGTTTTTAGATGCCTAGAATGTATATACAGGTTGAATAAAATCACTGCTTTTACAAGTTATTCTGTTCCAAATTTGAAAATGTTTGGTCTCCATATGTACATTGGAGAACCACATAAGATACAGACTTAGGATGATGGGTTTTGTGTCATTATTTCTTGTGGTCGAGCTTCTTCTTGTTAAGAGCATAGAGGAGGGAACTCTATTTATACTTGCATCTGGTATTATGTGGTCTTCCTTATAGATTTTTGAACTTCCTTGAACAAATTTGACTACTTCACTTGGTCTCCATTGGTATTTGTCGAGGTGGGTGGGTGAGAGGAGGGAAATGTTTGGTGGGGGAACAGTAAGAGAGGAACATCTTGTTCTGTGTTAAGACGGTTTCTAAATCTTTATATGTTTTGTGGTATACTTGCATTTTCTGTATTTAACATAATAAAAATTTAAATAAAAAAGAAAGAAAGGTTTACTAGTACATAGAAAGGAACTGACCAACTTTGGAAGATTAAAACATTTTCTCTTTTCCCAACCCTTGGTTTTAGCCTGTTGAATTTGAAATGCCACACGGGCCTAATTTGAGGGCCATCATTACACTCACCAAGAGAGGCCTCCTCTGTGGACTTGTCACTATCACTGTCTGAGCTGGAGCTTGGACGAGGGCTCCTCCCTCTTTTGCGCTGCCTCTGTGACCCCCCCATCACTGGGAGCTGTGGCGGTCCCACTGAGCTCCCTCCTTGTCCTGGTGCTATCTGGTTGTCCCGGTTCTTTGGGGGGCGTCCTGGCCGTTTTGGAGGGCCTGCAGTTTTGGCGTTCTTCTTGGAGAAAAGGACAGAGGTCCTCCTGCCAACTTCATGTGCTGGGGTGGAGGAGGAGTTGGGGCCGAGTCCTGCAAAGAAAAAAAGAAAAGAACAAAACCGAAGTAAGAGAGAAAGCAAGACTCAAGACCCAAGGACAGAAGAGAGCAGATAAGACACAAAGGACAGAAAAGGCAGGGGGAGAAGAAAGACTGAGAACATGATAAAGGAAGGCTAGAGTGGAGAGGACAGAGAGCAAAAGGAATGAGAAGTACTTTATTTTTTCATAAGAAAACAGCCAAAGCAGCTTTTTCAAGTCACACTTACAAGAAGAAAGCTCTCACTTTGCTCCTCAGCCCCCTTGCATATAAATGACAGTGCTTTTGCATGGTCACTAATACATTCAAAATTAATCTCCCTGAACTCCAAAAAAACAAAGGGGGCCAAATGTTTAATGAATGTGCTTTATTGAAAAAGAAAATTAGAAGGTTTCCCAAATAATTATCAAACTGTACAGTACTTAATTACAATCGTAAAAACAAATTTTAATATTCAAGTTGTAGTGAATCCAAATAGGGGACAAGCAAGTCCCAGTGCACCAGTCTACTGAATTCCTGAGGGTACAGTGAAACTCCCCTGAACATGGTGTCAAATAAATAAAAACTGCATAGAAAGTACTCGATGCATAAATGCCCTGATTAGCTGCCAGTGCAGGCCCTTTGAAGAAACCCTCCTTACTTACGAAAGAAGACGTCTCTGATACCAAGGCCACAGGAGGAAGACTATCTTTTACTGTGAAAAATGTGATACACAGCACCCATCTCACTTGGCTCAACCAAGCACAGCACCCAAGGTGGAATGCTTCATTCAGCACCCCCTCCCCCCTTCGTTGAGTCAAGCCTGTGGTGCTTGACAGAAAAGCACTATAGAAATCAAATCAAAATTACTGAACTACAGGCGGAAAAAGAAGGGCTAATGTCCCTGCCCTAGAAAAGCTTGAAAAAGGAACACATTTCCAGTGGTGGTTGTAGGCAGGGCCATGGGTCCTCTGGTTGTACAGATTATTTAGTGACCCTTTTTTTTTTGCTTAGTGTTGTGGGTCAAAATTTAATAGAACGTATTACCTTTGGGTAGGGCATGCTGGATGGTCGCCCGGGGCGCCATGAGCGGAGGGTGGCTCTGGGCCCACTAGGGCTGAAGAAGCCAGTGGGGAGCTGATTTCTGCCCAGGGTGCCATTTGCCCCACAGCCGGTCCTGCCGACATCCACTTTCACAAACCTACAACAAAAGTGACTTTGGCAGGAAAATTTGCTACCATGCACCTTGAAATTGTTCTCCTCAACGCTGAGAAGCTGTCACAGACCTGGGATTCATTACACAGACCCAACTGCTACTGAAGCACAGAAAAGCACCCAAAACACTGGAAAAAGCCCACAGCTGGGCTGTTATCAAAAAGAAGAATATCTGGCACTCATAATAATACTTACTTTAACAATATTTAATTCCTTAACCTCCCTTGCGGAACTACAACCATTCTGGAAGGAGATGATAAGAATACCTTTTGAATTTCAAAGTTATTCTAAAACATTGCTCCTATTCTATTTAATAAATTGCCTATGGAGTTGTCAAGAGTTAAATTTACTATGGATTTTTCCCATAGGCACAAAACAGGAGAGACATAGTTAGGGAACAAGTGGGGCAAAGAGTATGAAATACATAACCTTCTTCCACAAGAAATCAAATATTTGTTGGCTATCAAGTTTCAAAGGGCTCTGCCTCATAAAACATGCCTCTGTAAGCCTCGCAGATGAAAAAGTGACTGGTAAAAGACACAAAGCCCTATTTTCGAAAGACTGGGATAAAGTCTTTTAAATACAAGCCCTCAAAGTTATCAGTTTATTAAAATGTTTAAATTCAGTTAAGATCCATGATCTCCTTGGTGGACAGCTCGACAGCCAGAGTTGTTGTTCATAAAACTTGTTAGCTGCCTTGGCTTTTTGACTCATTTAGGTCTCAATAATTTGACAGTATGACCCACTACTGTGGGGGGTAGCCCGTAAATAAAAGACCGTGCTAACAGCAGTGCTGTGTTCAACTCACAAGAAAGAAATGGATTTACTGACAATATCCTTTGTCTTGCCTGCAGGAGGACAGATGGTATATGTGACCACAGAAAGTGCTTAACAAAAACACACACACATAACTGTAACAGCCTCTAGACAGAAATGCAGAAGCAGCTCCAGGTGTCAAAAGCAGGGAACTGTTGAACTAGCCCTGGTCAATACCTTTCCCAATCTCCTGACTGCTGCTCTCTTCTGCAGCACTGTCTGTCTGTCCATCCTTCTCAGAAGGGCCATGTGATGGCAGGACCCCCCCTCCCAGGCATGCTGTGCCTGTCCAATCCATCCCGCCCAGACTCCCGCTGGTGGGCAAGTTTGCGTCGGAGGACGGTGATCTCTTTTTTTATCATCTTGGCCCGGCGTGAGCGCCCGATGCTGTGCTTTCCGGCGTTCACCTCATCCAGTTGCTCCAGGAGGATCTTCAGTTGCTCTTCCAAGGGGAGATGCTTCCTGTTCTCAGACAGCAGCATCCGCTCATCCTCTGAAGAGCACATAGAAAGGGAGAGAGACGTTAGGAAGTGGGTGGAGCTCTTTCTTCTCTCAAACCTAGTCCATCTTCTGGAAGTGAGACTGAGCAATGCCAAGCAGGTGATGTACAGAGCACAGATGGGGGAAGAATGTAGATTATTAAGGGTAAAATATCACAGAAGTAGTATAGGCGACAGTTACGAGTGCACAAGATCATAATATCCACCTGAGAGGAAAGGTCTAGGTTACAGCCAAGACAGGCAGAAGACAACCAGGGTTTTTTTCTGGGAATAGTAAACACACCAAACAAACCTCTCTCTCGATATATACATAATCTCAGAATAAAATGCCAATGGGCTTCAACACTGGCTTTCCTTTTCATCTCTTAGCCCATCTTTTCAGGGACACGTCTACAAAAGAGACACATTGGTATGGCTTTGAGGGTAACAGGAAAGCAGATATGGTTGAATGGCAGATGAAATTTAATGTGGAGAAATGCAAAATGATGAACATAGGAAAAATAATCCCAACTATATCTAGGTAAATGCTGGGTTTCACATTAGGAGCTACCATTTAGGAAAAAGATCTTAGAGTCATTATGGGCGACACAATGAAACCCTCAGCTCAGTGTACAGCAGTGGCCAATAAAGCAAACAGCATGTTAGGCATTATTCAGAAAGGAACAGAAAACAAATCTGAGATATCAAAATGCCACTGGATGGATCCACGTGCAATCACAGCTTGAACACTGTGTGCAATTCTGGTTGCTCCATCACAAAAAAAGATATAGCAGAATCAGAAAGGGACAACAAAAATGATGAAGGGAATGGAATGGCTCCCGTATGAAGAAAGACTAAACAGACCAGGGCTTTTCAGCTTGAAGAGATGACTGAGAGGATACGATAGAGGTTTATAAAATCATGAGTGGTATGGAACACATTAATAGGGAACGCTAACTTAACCTTTCAAGTTGTACTAGGACTAGGGGACACTGCATGAAACTAACTAGTAGCAGACTGAAAACAAAATTAAATAATTTTTCAATAAAACACAAACAAGCTGTGGAATTTGTTGTCATAGGATGTGATCAAGGTTAAAAGTACATCTGGGTTTAAAAAAAAAAAAAAAGTTTGGACAGGTTCCTGGAGGACAAGTCCATTAGCAACTATTAAGAGAGGTAGGCATGGCAATCACCATGCCTTACTACTAAGAATGAACAACATGAAATAGTTATCCCCATTAAGATCTGCCGGGTAATTCCAAATGACCCGAAATGGCCCCTCTCAGAGGCAGGATGCTGGTCTCGAGAGACCATTGGTCTGACCCAGCATGGTCCTTCTTATGTTCTAGTCACTTGTTCCAGTGCGGTGCTCATTCTAATTCTTCTAAAGCAAATTTTCAAGCTTGAGAAGGTCTCTCCTTAAATTAAGACATCCCTATAAAGACCATGGCACATGAGCTACAACTATATAGAAGTGCATCTGAAAATCTCAAAAATGTTTTCTCTTTTTCAAAAAGTAAGGATAAGGCTTTGGAACCAGTTGCCAAAAAACATTATCAAGGTCAGTGTAGTTAATATGCAGTACTGAAGAAGCGAATGGATGTTTTCTTGGTAAGTGAAAACATCAAGTTTGTGTGATGTTATATTTAGTTAGCATGTGGAGAAACAAGCTGTATGGATTTCCCGCAGAAAGCTGAATTAGATGGATTTGTATTTTGTCCTTGTAAATTTATGTATTATTTAATTCCCTCCTCCCATCTTCTAAGCCCCCTGTAAATATACTGAACACGCACCATTCTCAGTGCCACGATGGCCAATCTCATCTGCCAAGATGGAACGAGGCGAGTGCATCCCTGTTTCAAAGTCGATGCCAATCTTCTCAGCCTGTCTGCGAGCCTGACGCAGGACAGCCCCACCCTGCTCCCGCAGGCGTATGGCAGCTCGGTAGAAGATGGTGTCCTTGGCGTTGTACTTGAGGCAATTGCTAACAATCAAATTGAAATCTTCCTCAAACTGGTCAAAGTTCAAATAGCGATAGGCCTCCAAGTTCTGCTTCATTGTCTGGAAATCCATAGGCTTCTTGATGTGCTCCAGATAATCTGGCACCTGTGAGGAAAGAGCGTAAAAGGCTAAAAGAATGGAAGTCACTAGCACAAATGACCTGTTTCAAGAAAATATAAACATTAGTCATTCGGCAACCTCAAAATTTACTGAACATTAAATATCCCATCAGAGCTCCTGTTCAAGTGCTGAAAACATTAACACTAGAGGAGATCTTTATGGTGAAAATTAATATTTTCTAATACAAAAAGGCCCTGGGCACTCTGCCACTGTTTGACCATAATCAAAGTTTTTTTGATGCAGCAAAATCAGCAGATTCTCTGGTTATAAGTAGCTTTGATATCAAAGGCATTTTAAACAGCCAAGGACTTTCATCACCTGGTGAAACGCTATCCTCTCGTCATCTTTTGACTACAGCAATTCAAATATTTTGATGTGATTCGAGCACAGAATAGGAAATATAATTGTACCCCAGTAGTTCAAACGTTTCTGAAATCCAAGGTTGGATCTACGTTTGGAAGCAGTTCGGCACTATCATTCCACATGTGCAATGGAAGCTAAATGCTCCAGACTGCTCTTTTCTTCCCTGTAAGTGATAATCCACTAGTACAGATAAATACTCTGAAAAGTTCCCCATTCAACAGTGCCAGTGTCAGAGCAGGAAATCTGGCTAACATGTTCATGGGGACCAATACAAAAACCAAATACACAGATTTGCTTGTTAACCGCAAATACCAGACTTTGCTGTTCATAACCACCGCGTGTGTGGCTTCTGTATAAATCCAGACAGGCAGGCAAGAGTCCGGAAGAGGGTTCTCCTGACACAATTCCATGACCGCCTTCACCAAAAGTCATTTTTGCACTGGAGGCCATGGTTCACTGTGTTTTCATAGCATACTATTTGTTTAAAATAACTTTTTACAGCCAATAATTATGTGTCAGTCTGGACCCCTAAGTCAGTAATGGACAAGTCTCAGATGCCTGGCTCTGGAGTCAGGCCCAACTGCTAATCCCCTGTGGTACCAAAGGAATTCTCTTCTGAAATTAAGAGTCGTGTTGTGTGTACTACATAAGTTGGGGGAGGGGGGGATTCTTACTTCGTAGAGTTCTGTTACCTCAGACAGAGGGACCGGCTCACTGAAGATATTGCCTGTGTCCTTCTCCTGAAGTTGTTCCAAAGTCTTGCGAAGGAGGATGAGAAAAGGTGTCAACTGCACTTCCAATGCCACCTGCTGGATTTTAATCTGAAACAAAGAGCACGGTGATTACAAACTCGCAATTGCTTTCTTCCCTAGCTCCATGCCCTCCTGTGAAGGGGAGCTATTTGTCTCCCTGTAATTTCTGATATTCCAACAGTACTTATATAAACAAAACATACATAAGTAAATAAGAGAGTAGGTAAAGCACACGTATGTTCAAAGTACAGAATGAAATTAGCTCAGTCTGTAAGACTTATTTTCTCTTCCACCACATACGAAGGGGAATAGAAAGAGTAGGGGGCACTCCATGAAGTTAGCATGGGGCACATTTAAAACTAATGGGAGAAAGTTCTTTTTCACTCAACGCACAATTAAACTCTGGAATTTGTTGCCAGAGGATGTGGTTAGTGCAGTTAGTATAGCTGTGTTTAAAAAAGGATTGGATAAGTTCTTGGAGGAGAAGTCCATTACCTGCTATTAATTAAGTTCACTTAGAGAATAGCCACTGCTATTACTAGCAACAGTAACATGGAATAGACTTCGTTTTTGGGTACTTGCCAGGTTCTTATGGCCTGGATTGGCCACTGTTGGAAACAGGATGCTGGGCTTGATGGACCCTTGGTCTGACCCAGTATGGCATGTTCTTATGTTCTTATATATAGACATGGAAAAGTGCACAGTCCTATGCAAAGCACTCTAAAGCCAAGAAGGAGCAGCACAAGGCTGACGGAAGAAAAGGCATATGGACTAGTTACCGTCTCTCTCTTAAGCTTCTCCCGCTTGCGGATTAATTCCACCAAAAGACGTGCTCGCTCCAGGTCATGGCGGAGGCGCTGCCAAGATTTCAGCTGCTCCTTTAGGGCCCAGTTCTTATCCTCAGCATCCTTCTGTGAATGCAGAAGAAAATGTGAAACAAAGAGGAAAGCAGCAGCTCACTAGAAGGGCACTTAAAAGAATGTGATGAGTCCATGGCCAGAAGCCACACCATAGGCGGGATGTCATTAAAAAAAAAAAGTTAAAGTAAATAAAACAAAATCCAGCCACTTAAAATGATGATGGCCTACGTACCAAAAAGGCCTAAGAGTGAATCATTACACAGCTTGGGCGCTTTACCCAAGAGAGGATGGTTCCTTCAGCTCATATTGCAAATGCTAAATTTTAGAAGTATGTGGACTACAAAAAGTTCAGTTTCCAGCTCATTCAGAAACTCATTCAAATGAAAATCACAAGAAACTAACATTCAGGCCGATTCAGTAAAGTCCACGGGAGAGCGGCCGGCGCGCGTACCGGCCACTCGCCGGTGCGCGAGATTCAGTATTTAAATTAGGCCCAGTGGTAACAACGGACAAAAGGAGGCGCTAGGGACACTAGCGTGTCCCTAGCGCCTCCCTAGAGGCCATTTTCAAAGGGAAAGTATGCACCAGTGTAAGCAGTTTTGTTTTTTTTTTTTAAATTGCCCATATAGTGATCAACAGAAAGGCAAAACGCTATGCACATCCTGAAAGATCCATGTTTGAAGATCATGTTCCTCAAACACATGGATCAAGATGATAGCAAACTTACCTTGTTAACAGGATCAATAGGTCCTTCGTCTGATTTAGGCAGTGCAGCCCAGTGAAGATCTCTATCATCTACTCCAGGGATTCGCCATTTCAGATCCTTTCACACACAGATGTGTACAAAAGAATATTAGTGTCACATTACTTCCATTACATGCTCTTTGCTCTTCTTCAGGTAAATAGAAAGTGAGGCAAAACTCAATTCCTGCATAGGGAATAGAGCTTACTAATTAATAGATCAGATCAACCTCATTCCATAGTCTCGTGCAAAGAAGACTTATCACGAGAGCAGCCGAATCTTTTGAGCATACCTTACCAAAAGATCTCTTCTGTGCTAATGTGTTAGGGAGCAAAAGAGATTTTCTATATACCCCATGACTTATATAAGGTAATACTAATTAGAAGAAGAAGATATTTTCTAATTTACCTTGAGAATTGCTTCATTACCAGCTCATTAAAAAAATATAAAAATTTGTTGACCAGAAAAACTAGATTACACTAAAAGCCTCATTTTCAATGGAAGCCCAGGAAGAAAAAGTGACTTGCCCGAGATCATGAAAAGCAAAATATAATATAAATAAACTAACTCATTTACAGGCTGATATAGTAAGTTCACAGGAGAGTGGGCGAGCGCCCGCTCTCCCGGCGCGCGCACAAGCCAGTGTCCTGTGTGCGCGATTCAGTAAACTAAAATATTTAAATTAGGGCCGGCAGTAAAAAGAGGCGCTAGGGACACTAGCGTGTCCCTAGCGCCTCTTTTCGGACAGGAGCGGCGGCTGTCATCGGGTTTGACAGCCGACGCTCAATTTTGCCAGCGTCGGTTCTTTAGCCCGCTGACAGTCACGGGTTCGGAAACCGGACGCCGGCAAAATTGAGCATCCGGTTTTCAAGCTGCGGGCTGATTTCACTTTTTTTTTTTTAAATTTCGGGACCTCCGACTTAATATCGCCATGATATTAAGTCGGAGGGTGCACAGAAAAGCAGTTTTTACTGCTTTTCTGTGCACTTTCCCGGTGCCCGGAGAAATTAACGCCTTCCTTTGGGTAGGCGCTAATTTCTGAAAGTAAAATGTGTGGCTTGGCTGCACATTTTGCTTTCTCAATCAAGCGGGAATACCTAATAGGGCTATCGACATGCATTTGTATGTTGCAGGCGCTATTAGGTTCGGGGGGGGGGGGTTGGACACGCGTTTTCGACGCACTATTACCCCTTACTGAATAAGGGGTAAAGCTAGCCTGTCGCAAATGTGCGTCCAATCGCGGGTTTACAGTGCGCGCCGCCGTACTGTACTGTATCGGCCTGCCAGTGAGTTAACAGCAGAGGGGAGTCAAACTTATGCGTCAGCACCACCATTGGTTCACAATCCAATCCCTATTCCTTCACCCCATTAGGGAAGGATTTTTTTGAATCACTCCCTGATTGCAGCATTTGGGGAGGAGAGAAGCCAGCACAGACGCATTACAAGAGCAGAACTCTGCTAAATCAGTACTCTGAATTTTTTTCTTGTGTTTTGACTAGGACTTTCCATTACTACTGCAGAGGCCACTTACCTGATCGCAGTTCCTCTGAGACTGTAGGTGTGTTTGCAGACGACGCAACAATGGGACCCCATTGCGTGACTGTCTCTTTAGTGTCCAGTAACTGTGCAATCTCTGCATGAACTGGCTTTTCCTTTGGATGGTTAAGCGGTTTGTAATCTTACTAAGCCTGGCAGAGAAGAATGAGAAAGAACCACTTATCAACTTTGCCTAGGTTCACTATTGGCAAACTTCAGTTGAAGAACCACTGCCAGTTCCATGCACATCAGGAAACTGGCATATTTTATTAGGGATGTGAATCGTTTTTATAACGAATTGAAATATCGTACGGTATTTCTTAATTCGTTATTTATCAGTTAAAACGCGAAACAAACATTTTTTCTCCTGAATTTTCATGCGCACTAACAAAAAAATGTTTATTTTTGTTATTTTTTGTTGGTGCGTGCTAACTCCCGTTAGTGTGCACTAAGCCGAAAAACGACTTTTTACTAAAAAAAAAAATGCCGATCCGTGGGAAAACGAGATTTTCCCGCGGCCAGACGAACCCAAAAGCGCAAACGATTGGGCACCCAATGCACATCCCTAATATTTATGCCAATGCCAACCCACCAAACTTGTTTCAGCCATCTACACATATTATGACTTATTCAAAGAGGACTCTGTCCTATGGAAAAAAAAACAGAACTGAATAAGACCTATTGTCAGAGATTTCTCTCTGACATATTAAAAGCTATGGTTCACCTTAAGCAGACCAAAATACTTTCCTCTCTGATCACTGCTGAAAATGCACAAGTCTGCGTAGTACTATCACAAGAACAAGGAAAACAAAATAGATAAAATGAATATACAGCTTCTAGGAACTGGAGTGACACTGAAGGAATACAAGGGGACAAACAGCAAACTATCAGGGCTTTCTGAGTAAAATAAATTCTGCAGGAATCACTTACTCAGAAGCAATTAATGACTTTTTTCAGCTCTCTCCGCCATGTCCATATTGCAGGTAAGCCTGGGTCTCAGATACCTGCTAACACACAGCTTGTTTCTCGGACATCAAATCGATGCCCGGTAATACGAAGCACGTATTTAATAGAGCCCAGGTGATTTATTTACTTACCGAACTAGGGCACATGAACTGCTCCTATTTACAATCTTTAAAACAGAAGAGTGCCGCCTCGCCCCTCTACACCAGAAAAATAAAGGCCTGCAAAAAGAATAAATCAACCTGCCTCTAACATACAAGGCTGATGATGCAAAGCAACCACTTTCTTGACTTGCAAACTTATGCCCACTGGCAGTTTGGGTTTTTTAAAAAAAATCCTTTGACAAAGTGATTGGTCTCATCAGTAGACAAGAGTTCAATATGGAGGAGGGGGCTGGAAGAGCAAATTTTCAAACTGCTCGCACTGTTAACAAAGCCCTTGGGTCCTTTTTACCTGTGGTCTTTGCATCAGTGTGCAAAGGGAAAAATATGTGCAGGCTTTTACTTTGAAAACTGTGCCAGGGAAAAGCATCCATGGAGATTTGGGTCTGATTTTTCGGTGGATACTTTTTCCTGACCAAAACCCTGTGTGCAGTATTCTCCTCAACCTCACCCTTGCCCTGGAAACGCCTCCACTACAATGCGGGATAAGAGTACACGCCTTGTGGAACTGTGCACGTAGTTTTACCTGTCCACTGTGTGGGCAATATTCAGGCAGGCGATTTATGTGGGTAAAATGCTTTTTATTGGCAGAAATCCAACCGGCATTGAGGCACTTTGGGGGGGGGGGGGGGCTTTCCTCCAAATTTCAAGCAAATGTACACATGGGCTTTTACGTTGAAAACTATATGAGTACAAAGTGCCTGCTTGTAGTGCATCTACTTTCTGAATGGAAAGGAGAAACTACTACTTACCTGATAATTTCCTTTCCTTTAGTGAAGGGTAAGTCAATCCCAACGAGTGGGTTAGGCACCTCTGCCAGCAGATGGAGACTGAGCAAAAGCTGACGTCATGGCTATATAGTCCTGCCCCGACATCAGCCTGCCAGTATTCTCTGGAAAGCCAAACTGTGGACAAACCTGATTACACTTGAACATTATTAGCTTTAGACAACCATTCGTGTTTCCCAACCAACAGGAACCCTGAGCTCAGCCAAAAGAAGGAACGTATCTAGCAAACTAAGAGCTAGAGAAGTCATTTACCAGTTATCAATGAAGAGCAGGAATCATACTCTGCATCACTCGCCCTAAGAAGGCCAGCCACAAATCCAAATCTGGCAGTAGAGGGCGGGTCTGGGATTGACCTACCCTTCACTAAAGGAAAGGAAATTATCAGGTAAGTAGTAGTTTCTCCTTCCTAAGTGTTCAGGTAGGTCAATCCCAATGAGTGGAATGTACAAAGGGTAATTCCGAAAAGGGGGGGAGGCTGCCAGCGGCCCAATCAAAACCGCCCATGCAAAAGCAGCGTCCTCCCTGGCTCTAACATCCAAGCGGTAATGTTTGCAGGAGGTGTGCAAAGATGACTATGTCGCTACTCGGCAAATTTCAGCAGGTGATTACAAACAAATCTCCATGATACCACCTGAGCCCTCATGGAATGCGGTCTAATCTGCTTCTGTATGGCAACCTCAGCAGCCACACAGGCTACCCTAATGACATCCTTAACCCAGCGGGCATTCGTTACCACGTCACTGGTGCTCCCTGCTTACCTCCACCATGGAGCACGAATAGGTGATCAGACTTCTGAACAGTCTTAGTCACCTCCAAATAACACAGTAAATGATGCTTTAGGTCCAAGGAGAACAAAAGGCGGTACTCAGCTTCATCTCTGTCCCTGTCCAAGGCAGGCAGAGAAATGGACTGATTCAAATGGAAGTTCAAAACCATTTTGAGCAAAAAGGAAGGCATAGTCTGAAGCTGAACCGCACCTGAGTCACACGGAGAAAAGGCTCTCGGCAGGAAAGAGCCTGCAGTTCAGAGACCCGATGAGCCAAACAGATTGCTACCAGAAACACTGTCTTCAAAGTAAGCAGCCACAAGGAAAGAGTACACAGCAGTTGAAAAGTCGGTCCTGCCAAGAACTCGAGGACCAAGTTAAGATCCCAAAAGGCACCGGAAGCCACAATGGGGGATGAAGATGTTTAACTCCCCACAAGAAATGGGACACGTCCGGATGGGAAAACAAAGGCCCTGACTTCCCCTGTAACAAGCCACTGCCGCAACTTGAACCTTCAAGGTATTAAGGGCCAAATCCTTAAAGTCATCCTATAAAAATTCCAAAATCAAAGGAATATTCACCCTGAAAGGTTGAATACCTTACTCAGAACACCAGGCCTCAAAGACCCTCCAAACTCTAAAGTAAACTAGAGAAGTAGAACATTTTTGGGCCCGAAGAAGAGTGGCAATGACAAAAGGTGAATAACCATGCTTCAACAGCCAAGCCCTTTCAATGGCCTAACCGTAAGACAGAACCAACCTGGATCCTTGTGTAAATGGGCCCCTGACGTAACAGAGGGACTGTCCAATAGAAGTCTCTGGAGATCGGTGTACCATGGCCTTTGAGCCCAATCTGGAGCCACCAAAAGGACGGTGTTGGTTTGACTTGCAATCTTCTGTACTAGCCTGCCTATCAAAGGCCAAGGTGGGAACGCATACAGCAGGGTACCATGAGGTCAATCCTGAATGAGAGCATCTTTGCCCATCGCTTTTGGGTCTCGCCTGCGACTGAAGAAGCGTGGAACTTTCATGTTTATTTATTTATTTAGGATTTTTATTTAGGATTTTTTTTGTTGAAGTTCGCCAACAGGGCTAGATCTGATAGACCCCAGCGGTCCACCAGGAGCTGTAACGCCTCGTCCACCAAGCTTCTCCTGCTGAGGAAATCAGCTCTGATATTGTCCTTTCCAGCAATGTGAGAGACAGATATGCTTAGGAGATGCTACTCTGCCCATACTATGAGTGCATCTATCTCCTCCAATACCGGCTGCCTCTTGATTCCGTCCTGATGATTGATGTAAGCCACCATTGTTGCACTGTCGGACATTATCCGGACCGCCCGAGCCTCTAGCCGCTCAGTGAACTGCAGGCACGCCAACCAAACTACTCGTGCCTCCAGTCTGTTCATGTTCCACTGCCCCTCCACTGCATTCCAGCACCCTTGTACCTACAACTCCTGACAGTGAGCCCCTCCCCCCACCCCATTCTGGGGCTTACATCTGTCATGAATTCCAACCAATCCGGCGCAATTAGGGACATTCCCTTCCTAAGATGGTCTGCGTGTAACCACCAGCCCAATTGGGATTTCACCTCTAATGGAAGGAGCAGCTTCATCGCATAGTTCTGCGACTTTGGAGTCTATCGGGAGAGCAAGGCACGCTAAACAGGGCACATATGAGCCCTCGCCCAGGGAACCATTTCTAATGCGCCAGCCATCAACCCAGGACCTGTAGGTAAGATCACATGGTTGGACGAACAGAGTTCTGCAGAGATCGGACTCACAGCATCAGCGAGTGGATCAAAGATTCTGGTAGAATCACTCTGCCCTGCCTTGTATCGAATCAAACCCCAAGATATTCCAGAGTCTCAGACAGTTGTAAATTACTCTTGACCAGATTCACCACCCAGCCTAGTTTCTGTAGCAAGGAAACCACCTTGCAGGAAATGCAAAGACTCTCTTCCAATGTCTTGGCTCGAATCAACCTGTCGTCCAGATAAGGGTGAACTAGAATGCCAGCCTTCCAAAGAGCCACCGCTACCACTAGCATGACCTTGGAAAAGGTCCTGTGCACTATGGTTAGTCCGAAAGGCAAGGCCTGAAAATGGTAATGACGATCCAGGATGGCAAATTGGAGGAACCACTGATGTTCATGCCAGATGGGAATATGCAGATACGCCTCCGTCAGATCCAGAGGTGTGAGGTACTCTTCTGCTTGAACCACCATTATGACAGAACGCACCATTTCCATCCTGAAATGCATGATTCGTAGATGTGGGTTCATGCCCTTGAGATTCAGTATGGGCCGAAATGACCCTTCCATCTTAGGCACGACAAAATAAATGGAATAATGGCCCATATTTCACTGAAATTCGGGATTGGGGATCACCACTTTCAGAATCAACAGCCGTTGTAATGTCGCTTTCACTTCTACCCTTTTCTGAGGGGAGCTGCATGGAGAGACCATGAAAGCATCTGGAGGAATGAGAAGAAATTCTAGAGCATAGCCATTTTGAGAACCCATTGATCCAAGGTAATCTGGGCCCACCTGTGATAAACGACCACCTATCTCCCGCACCACCAGGTGAGCCCGCAAACCTTCATTGGGAAGATCAAGGGGCTGTGCCTCTGGAGCCCATATCCTTTTGAGGACCTCAGGGCAAAAGGACTGAGATCTGCGGAAGGGATGGGATCTCTGGGAAGAACCTCCCTTATAAGGCTGAAAAAGCCGGTAGTCTCGAGAGCGGCCACTCACCCAAGAAGTCTGGGAAACGGACTAATCCTCCGGCAAATGCGGGACTTGAGACTCTCCCCATTTACTTGCCATTTTTTCCAATTCCCTGCCAAACAAGAGTGAGCCTTTGAAAGGCAGCTTAGTCAGATTGGACTTTGAAATAGTATCTGTGGATAAGTTGCACGGCTACAGCTGCCGCCTGGCCGCAATAACTGAAGCAGCTCCTCTGGCGGCTGTGCGTACCAAGTCTCAGCCCGCATCTGTCAAGAAGGTGGCCCCAGTTCTACCATAGGCCCTAGAACTGACCCAGTGCCACTAGATTCTTGACACAGCCGCAAGGTAGCCCAAGCTACCAAAGTGCAACAAGAAGCAATTTGCAAGTTCATTGTCACTGCCTCAACGGCTTGCTTTAGGATAGCCTCAATCATTCTATCCTGAGCATCCTTCAGACACGCACCTCCCTCTGCTGGGATGGTGGTACGTTTTGTGACAGAACACACCAAGGTATCTATCTTAGGGAAATGCAACTGCTCACTGGCTTGCAGATCCAAGGGGTATAGACCTGCTAAGATGCATCCTCCTTTAAAGGACGCTTCTGGCGCATTCCATCCCAGATCAATCAACTCCTGGATTGCATCCAAGAGGGGAAAGAAACAAGAAGCCTTGCGCAGAGTGACCAAAATAGGGTCCTTCTTCTGAGTCCCCAAGGAGTCAGGCCCAACCACCCCGAGGGTCTTCATGGTCTGAGATATCAGACCCGACAACTCATCTCTCTGAAAGAAACAAGGAAGAGTTCTATATGGCTCCAAATCTGGGGGGAATATCCCCTCTCTCACCAGATAAGCCCCCACTGTTATCATCGGTATCATCCTGATCCACTTGCATTCGAGCTCTGTCAGACCGCACTGCACTACAGCGCTTGACCATGGAGACAGGCGGAGCAGCACTCGGAGCGCCTGGAACTAGCTTAGTAGGAACTGCCACTTCAGCATACCGGCCCTGTAAAAATGTCTACAATCCCTGGAAAAATTCCACCTAGGAAAAGGAGGCTGGGTCCATTCCAGGCCCCAAAGGCTCGAAACTGACGTCTTGCGTGCCAGTGTCCCCTGAGGCCTTTACCTGCGAACCAATCAGAGGAGGAGACACCTCTGCAGTGTCTCCCTCACACCCACTCCCCTCAGACTGAGGAGATGGATCATCATCAGCAAAATCAGAAGGAGGCAAATCTCCCCGAGCATCCAGGCAGACTGACACAGGCTTAAAAGAAAGCCCACGCGCCTAGGCCACACGTCCTACTGTAAGCCCAAATTGAACACCCAGAACCAACGCCTAAACTGGGCACTCAAGATATGTGTGCAGAAGGAAGAACACCCAATTTCATGCACAAACAAGAATAGGTGCACACCCTGACACGCAAGCACGCACAGATGGTCTGAAGCAAAAAAGAGCACAAAAGTACCCTGCGGCCTACCGCGCGCCCAAAATGGGAGAAGCCTGGAAGCGGGGCCTAGCCAAACGGCTGCTCAACCCACTGTGCCTGCACTCCCTCCTCACCTCACAGAGCTCCCCAGAGACATGAGCTGGACAGCCGAACACCAAGGAAACAGACCCTTCTCCGGTTCTCTGTAGCTCTTGTTTATTGTTTGTTTGTTTTTAATTCAAAAACTTTTACCTGAGCTCAGCCCTCCCTGGCTGAGAGCAAGAACAGGTCCCAGCTGCAGGGGGGAGAGGGCTAAAGCCTTCACTGCCGAGCCTCTCTCGGCTTGCAACCGCTAATTGGAATTTAGGTCCATGTCAGTCCAGGCTACCAGACTGAGGCACTCTACTAAGGGAGGGGCTGCATGGTATCACCTCAGGTGGCAACCCATACTACATAGACATCTCCTTTCCAACTTCTTTCTTCCTTTTTTTTTTTTTTTTTACTCACAGGCAATCCCCCATCTGCTGGAGATGGAGAATACTGGCAGGCTGATGTCAGGGCAGGACTATATAGCCATAACGTCAGCTTTTGCTCCGTCTCCATCTGCTGGCAGAGGGGCATAACCCACTCTTTGGGAATGACCTACCCGAACGCTTAGGGAACACCATGTGTAGATTCCAAAATGAAATTTATGCGTGCTATTTTACTTCTCCTGACCTAAACGCCCCCGTGTGAACTTTCCGCTGTGCCAATTAATGGGCGTAAAATGCTTTTTACCTGCAGAAATGGCTTTGAAAGTTGACCTCCCAATTTATAACTCTTCTGTTCTTGCCAGCACCATAAAGCGATTACTCACGATGTTTACAGCCTTCGTTAATTATACTAATTTGTATTTTTATAGCACTACTAGATGTAAGCCCTAAAGGGCTTACAAACCAAGTGGGTACCTGAAACAATGGCTGATAACATGGCTTGTCCAAAGTCACAAGAAGCATCAGTAGGAGAAGTGGGATTTGAATCCCAATTCCCAGCCCACTGCACTAACTGCTAGGCCACTCTTCCTCTCACTACAAGAAATTCATCATGACGACGCCTTTAATACCAGAGCCATCTCATATGCATTCATAAATTGAAAGAACCTTACAGCAAAGCTAGAATGACCTTCCAATGAAAGTGGCAGAGGCAAAACAAGAAAGAGAATTCAAAAGGGTTTGGGCTAAGCACAGAGACCCTTAAATCACAAAGAAGTGAAGGGAAAGCCAGAGATCAACAGGGGTCTATGACATTGCCCAAGGAAGTACATTTGGCTGACTAGATGGACCTTACGGTCCATATATGCCATCACATGTCATGTTAGTAGTTTAATCATCTTAAGAATTCATTTACAGAGCCACACCAGCACATTATAAAAAGGACAGGAAAAACAGGGAATGAACAGCTTTGAAGCACCTAACAAAACAACTCTCACTTTTCTTCTCTTCCCACTTCAGATTTTGACATTATGTTTTGCATCTGCTTTTATATGCCTAAGCTGTTAAGAATGCACTAGGAAATGGCACCATCTAATAAAACTGACTTTCTAGATTTATAATCATGAGATGGGTCTCATGCAGCATAGTACAGGCATTTAATTGACTCTATTATGATAAAACTAAAATGTTCCATGAAGTCTTTATTTCTCTGTAATGACCATGCTCCACATCAAACAAAAACAGAAAACTCAAAAGGATGCCATTGACTTTCAAAGGTTCTTGCTAGTGCATGATTTCTTCTTTGTTTTTTTACCGCAACTGGACATTTCCTCTATCTTCATGGGACTATGGCACAAGCTATTCTAACACCCTTTGCTCATGAGGAATATTAGAACAGAACACTGGTGATAAAGAACAAATGGCTGTACCTGTGAGGGGGGATGCAAGGGACAGAGACCACGGGGGCTGCAGCTCGCTTCTCTGCCAGGATCTTTCTTGCCTTCTTCATTTTGAGTCTAGACTTTGCTTTTGCCCGTTTCACTTTCTCTGAGCTCCACACTTTCCCATCCTCTTCTTCTTCATCATCTTCTTCTTCACCTTCACTGTGGGAGAGGGCTGGGAGCTTGCGCACTGAGCCTGGAGGTGTGTGAATGTCACAGTAGGCGGTCTTGCGCACGCTAAAAGAAGTGCCATTGGCTCCCGTCTCCCGAACGGGCTCCATTTTCATGTACAGACCAGCCTGCTGGGCACAAGTGACATGGAAGGCAGTGTAACAGTTTGCTTTGTGACACTGTATACAGGCGCCTGAACCCCGTTGCTTGCAAATATAGCAGGTAAGCTTCCATCGTGCTGGTGGGATGTGTTCAATGCTGTCTATAGGTTCCAGAAAAACTGTGTTGGCAAAACAAACTTCAGGAATCCACAGGGCACATACTACATGTGCCCAACGTCCGTCGTCTGTCTGTTTAAAAGCACCCCCCTTGTTTGGACATAAAGCACAATCCACTGCTCGGGAGGGTGACTGCAGACACCTCCTGCAAAGCCACTGGCCCTCAGGAATATAGGGCACACCATAGCACTCCTGGTGCACAGCAAGGTTGCACATGTCACAGAAGAGAATGACATTACTGTTCTGACATTCTCCGTCATTGCAGATGCAACAAACAGCATCCTCATCAATTAGAGCGTTTGGGTCCCCCTTGTTATGGCTCTCGAAGTAAGACTCTTTTTCCAGTCGGTCCATCAGGTACTCAAATATGTCTTGGGGAATTGGACTCACCCCCTCCGTCTTCCGTCGTTCATTCATAATATCTAGCCAAATGTAATCCTCTTCATCCATGTCATACTCCACCTCCTCATCCAGCTCTTCTGCCGACTTCTCAATGTACCTGCAAAGTAGAAAAAGGAGAATCAACATACTGCATCAAATTACAGTACTCGCTTAGCAAGAGGAAAAATGGACCCAAAACAAAGAAAACTAAAGAAGGAAGAGAAAATGCATTTAAAAAGTACTTTGGTTACAGATAATTCTCAATCTTGTTGTAATGATTTATATTTATATAAAACATGGCTACTTGGTCAGGAAGGTTTCAAATTTATGGAAAATTACCAAAACAGGAGAAAGTACATTCTACATCAGTTTCATCCAACTTCCTCATTATATGCAGAGAACACACTTTATGGAATATACATCAGCTCCCCACCCCTTTGGAATAAATATCCAGTTGCACAATATGTTCCCCATGAATCTGTATACATCTATTACACAATTAACTCTTGCAATTTCCAAAAAAAAAACAAAACCCCAAACTATTATATACTACATGCTTCCCACAACTTCCAAATACAGCTCCACAATGTCTGGGTTCTTTTGCTATAAGTCAAGGACAGCATTATCAAGGTGGCACTAGGAAAATTGATGGGTACTTAACAATGCACTTAACACACCTTTCAAGTATTTATACATTACAATCAAACCCCTTCAGAATAAAGATTCGTATTACAGTGGTTGAAAGCTCCAACTGACAGGAAGAATAAACATGGTTAAACTGATCTACTTTAACTTCTCAGCACATTCTACCACCTGAGCTCTCTGCAATGTCACTGACAATCAAGACCTTTTTTCAGCTTGGTGCTTTGTGTTGGAAAGTTCTAACTGTAGGAGCAGAGCCCGAGAGAAGTCTCTCTAGGGACTGCTGCTCATCCAAAGTCAATAAATCAGCAAACCCCAGAAGGTAAGTGTGATGGGCAATTTACAGAAGGAATGAGCACCATCTTTCCTGCTTGACACCAGGTGCAACAAAATGGTGGGAAAATGACACCCCCACAAAAATCCAGATTGGCTACCTATAGTAAGAGGTGGGGCGGGGAGGAGCATCAGGTGTTTCTTGGTCCAGCTCCCGATACACCACCTCAGGGAGTTTGGGGGTGGTGCCAGCAGAGGCGCTGTGGTGATGGTGGTGATTTGACTCCTTCCGTTTCTCCTTGTTTTTGTGCTTGCCTGCTTTGGGAGTAGTGGCTGGAGTTTCATTATTCTCTTTGTTGCTACCATTTTCAGGCACTTCCTCGGGAGCTTCCTCATCCTCCGACACCACATCAAGGTTATCAAAAATGCTGATACGATGAACCCGGCCATGGAGATCTACTTCTACTAGCCTCTGTGCCTGGGCATATGTCATCACCTCACGGGTAGGAGACTGTGAGATCTCTGAGTGAGTGGGTGACTGCTTGTTAGCAGAACGAGGTTGGCGCCCCTTTTTCTTTGGTTTGCGGATGGGGGTCTGTTGCAGCGAAGGTGGGTTATCATGGTCATAATGATACAGGTGGTACTCAATGCCACTGTAACTTTTATAGATTTTGCGGCAGCTCTCTACCGGGCACTCATATGGTGGCTTCGTAGCCCGCAGGTTGTGGCAAAACGTTTTCACATCAAAGTCCACACCCATAATGTTAGTTCTGAAAAAAAGGAGATAAAACTTGTTACAGTCAAATCAGGATAAACAAAAAGAATGGAGAAAAGGTTAGCGGGCCAAAAGTCAGCATAACTGCTTCCAACTCTAAATCCCATTTATTGCAACAGACTAGGAACTAAGTAGAGGTACTAAACCAAGCCAGGGCAGATATCCAGAAAATCTCATTATCAAACAATGATGAGTTGGAAACAGAAAGGAATTTCGGATCAGTGCGGGCTGTCCTTAGACCAACGAGTCTTAAATCGTCCGTCAGTGTGCATCCTGAACCTAGTGATGAAAGGACAGAATTCTGATTACTTAATTTCAGAAAAGGGGGAGGGGAGGGGGTTTCAGTCCGATTCTGTTTTGTCAGCACCCAGGGCAATGCGTTTTGGTAATTGCTCTCATTCTCCTGCTTAGAAAATTGAAATACGAGTAGCAAAGTGCATTGGGGAAGAAGACGGGAGTTACAGGGCCAGGCCCGGACACAAGCCTGGGACATGAAAGTCATTCAGGTGAGAGCAGCAGCCACCACCACCACATCCTCCCGGGGGTGCGGACAGGAGCCTCCAGTAACAGGCTGCTCATACTCACGGCTTTTGCTCTGTGGTTCATTGTGATCCCCGTCTCGTTCCGTCCCGCCTCTTGCAACAGAGTCCGGCTTGGCGGCGAGAGGAGGGCAGGAGGTTCCACTCCCGGTCCACCTCCCCGCACGAGAACCGGGGTTCCACGGACCCCGGCGGCCGGGACTCGGTCCCTCCCGGGCTGAGCAGGGCTCCGGCTCTCCCTCGCCGCCCTGCTGGAGCTCCGGGTCGTCACCGGCGGGGTTCCGGTTCGGGGCTGCGGGAACAATGGAGCCTCCTCCGTGGACAGAGCGGCGGCCTCGGCGCCTAGGTAAAGCTAACCCGCGCCCCCTTAGCAACCGCACTTTCGCTTCCGCCTTCCCGCCTCAACCGGGAAGGAGAAAAATCCGAGAAGGTCGGTAGGAGCCACCTCAAGGCCCGAGGGCGAATACGTGAGAGCAGCGCGAATCTGACGGGCCGCGGCCGACTAAACAGTCTGTGGCGAATCTGCGAGTGCCGGAAGGGAGGGAACTGGCCGCCTTCTCGCATAGTCCCTCTGGGGCTTGAACAGATTTATGTAATAAATACGAGGAGAGGGCGAGCCATGGAGAGAGGGGTCTCATTACTGAAGGGGGTTAGAGAAGGTATTATTATTGACCGTGTCACCGATGGGAGGGAGGGTGTATTTATTTCTGGGGGTTAGGGATGGGTGGGAGCGGAATTATTACTGGATGGGAGTCAGAAATAGGAGGAAGGGGGTATCACTACTGACGGTTTTAGAGACGAGAAAGGGGATATTATTACTATAGGGAGTTAGAGATAGGAAGAAATGGATATTATTATTGAGGGAGTTAGAGATGAATGAGAGGAAAGGGGTATTGCTGAGTGAGGTTAGAGATGGAAGGAAGAGGTATTATTGTTGAAGGTATTAGCGATGGGAGGGAAGGGTATCGCTGTAGAGAGTTAGAGATAGAAGGAAAGAGGATGGTATTGCTGAGGGGATTAGAGATGAGTGGGTAGGAGGGAGAGAGTATTAATGAAGGAGTTAGAGAAGGAGGGGTGTCTCCTGTATATTGTTACTACTTATTTCTATAGTGCTATCAGACATATACAGCGCCATATAAATACACATAATAGGGATGTAGAGATGGGAGGGAGGGGTGTTATTGCTGTAGGGGGTTAAAAATGGGAGGGGGTGATGGGGTTAGAGATGGAAAGTAGGGAGAATGGTTACTGACTGGAAATAGGGATGTAAGAAGGGTATTACTGATGGGGTAAGAAATTAGAGAAAGGAGTATCTGTTGAAAGGGGTTAGAATGGGAAGGATTGAGGAGGGGTATTGGTACAGAAAGGGTGATGATGGGAGGGAAGAAAGAAAGTCATTGGGATATGATAGGAAAAGGGATTCATGAACAAGGTTAGGCATGGGAGAGAGAATACATTGTTGCCACTGGAATTGGGGAAGCTGGGATCAGAAGGGGGATATTGTGACTAATGAAGTGCCTGATTTTGTCTGGGTGTTTTCATACTTTGGTCTCATTTACTTATTCCTATTAGATTTTTGTGGAACTGCAGCAGTGTTGGGAAGCACCTCCAATATTCACTTCTCAAGAACAAAATGGGCATAATTTAATTATGATTTGATATGTTAATAATGTTAATATATATCTTAATAATTGCTTGTGTATGTTGATTTAGTAAATATGTAACCAGGAAAACATAAATCTATTGGTTGCAGTAGGACCTTTATAAAACAAGCAATGACATCAATCTTTTTTGTAAGTACACATTTTAATCATCGGTCCCAGAACTTTTTAAATTGTTTTGTTGCATTTAAAAATACATAAAAGTCCATACTGCTTGTTGCCCAACATGATATCATGTTTTGAGACAGCAGGTCTCTGCATCAGGGGCTTCCAGGGATTTCTTCACGGGATCTCCAACATATCTGACCGCAATCAAAAATGTGCTGACTTTCATAGCATTCTGGCTACTTAAAGAAAAATGGTGGGGTTTTAAACACAGTCACGGCCAATAGAAAAATGTCACATGGATGATTGATTGGTGCTCTTTTGATGCAAAGGACTTTAATCACAGCAAATCACTCCATTCTATTTCACCATTTAGTCTACAAGGCTACACTGTACTCATCAGGAAAATCCACTATTGTTCACATGGAATTAATCAATTTTCAGACTTTCAAGGACAAAAAGTTTCACGGACCCCCACACAATTCTCTTTAGTCTTTGCATGCCATAACAAAATAAATAATGAATGCACTCCAGAATCATTCATAATGTATAAAATTTTGATCTAAATTGAAGATATAGGGAGGGCAATTTCCAAAGCTATTTAAAAGTTTTCCTCATAATTGAAGGTCGAGGCCATTCCATCTTCCAATCCAGCTGCAAAAGGGAAAAGGAAGCAAGTTCAAAAAATATTCCAGGTTGAGAACTTGGTATGGCCTGGCAGAAAATCAGCACCAGTACCTGCAATCTAATTTTCAAAGGGAAACTGGCTTTTGAAAACTCGGGCTGGCAGGGGAAAGCCAGCACTTTTGTTCCTGAGTTCTTTTCACCTGCTTTGAATCAGGTGCAAAATACATGTGTGAAAGTATGCATGAGGATTTCACAATTAAATCCTTGCATGTACATTCCCTTCTCCAGCCTAGCCCTGCTCCTCGCCTCCTCCTGCAGGTAAAAGTCTGCATGCTGTTCAAAGTATAGGTCCTTTACCTTCAGTGATGCGGAGCAGCAATTTTCAAGCAGCCTTTTTATGAGGGTAAACAGGTGTTTTCCCTCCTTGAAAATTGACTTCCTTTTAGCCTTCTTTTCTTTTATACTTTATTATTTTCTTTTATGATTCTTACAAACACATACAGAAAATGATAGTCAATAAATAATTTAGGTTTCAGAAAAAACAAAACAGTAGTCTGCTTTTCAAAATGTCTGTCCTCCTAAATAGCCTTTGTGTTTGTCATATTGAAATCTGACTGTTGCCTCGTCCTCCCTCCTCCTTGATCCCTGGTGGTCATCTTTCCCTCCTGGGCCATGGTAGTCTTTTATCCCTCCCTCTCTCTCTTCCTGTGACTAGCATGATTCCTGGGGGTCCTCTCCTGTTCCCTGATAGGCTGCCATTCACTCTCACTGCTCTTAACTAGGCCAATCATGGATTCCTGCCCCCTCTTTATCTTCCATTTCTTCATTCCTGGCTCATTCATTCTTCCCTCTGTCTTTCCCCTCATTCTGTCAACCCCAGTCCCATTTACGTCTGTCATCCTCTGAGTCATTCTACTCACTTTTTTGGTGAGCTCTCTTCTCCTCTGTCCTCTCTCAGGCCAGAGGCAGAGCACATGGCAGTAGTGAGAAATGTTTCTTTGCCCTTCCTCATAATCTTCAGCAATGAGGGATGAAGTTTTCAGGATCATAACAGACCCCACACTCATGGCCTGTGACAGCAACTCAGCTAATCACAGGTAGCAGCAGCCCACTCATTTTCTCCCTTACTAAACTTTCTTGCATCCCTTCTGGAGGACCCCTTGGGAAGGTCTCGCAGACCCCACTTTGGGAACCACTGCTTTATAGAAATACTTCAGGCCTCTTTCTGGAATCCTTGTGATCTTGTGTTTTATGCTGAACGCCACAAAGTTCACTTGTCCTACTTTTTAAACTTTGGACTTTGGCAACTGATGAAGGTAAAATAAAAAGCACAGGAAGTATTGTGTTTTTAAATGACTTTTTTTTGTGGCCCTCTGAGTATCCCAAATGCTTTGTTGTGTATCAGCACAAGGTACTATAAATACAAAGTTAAGGTATCAAGCCAGCAATACAGAACTGGGATGAGATAGGGGACTTAACTGGTGCACTGTATTTTATATATTTTGAACCTTTTGTACAATTTTATTGTAATTGCCTTGTGGCATATACATTGGATTAAGGCCAACTGATACCCTAAGCAACAATGGTGCCCCCTCTGCCCTTTCATTGTTTAACTGACAAGACATTAAGACTCAATAAATGCTGAAGGTGAAATAAGAGATTAAACATTCAGTTTTCCTCCAGGCCAGACCCCACAATTATATTAAATATAAACTTTTTTTTATTTAACACTAAATAGTAGTGAGCAAATCATTTACGTATAACAAGGTGGCAACAGTTAAAAATGCAGATTTTTAACACTCTGGTGTCCCCCCTTCCCTTGGTACCCTATGCATATGCTTATTTTGCTTAATGGTTAATCCAGGGCTGGTATAGCTAGATGGAAGAGTATCATAGTAACATATTTAATGATGGTAGATAAAGCCCAAAATGGTTAATCTAGTCTGCCCAGCAGTTGTTTAGGGTTGTGACTGCAGTTCCGTGCACTAAAATTTGCCCCAGGTTACCTCTGTTCTTCATTTCCATCTTGCATTTATCCCATGCCCTTTTGAATTCTGTTACAATTCTTGCCTTCACCAACTCTTCTGAGAGGGCACTCCAGGCTTCCTCCATTCTTTCTGTGAAAAAATATTTCCTGACATTGTTCCTGAATTTACTCCCCTTGGAGTTTCAGGTCATGACCTCTATTACCCACTATTTCAAGTAAAAAAACAAACAAACTGCATAAAGAATGTGAAGCATCACTCTAGTACATAAAATTATGAATGACACATAAGTAGCCAAATAGTGACTTTATTAGAATATGCTTTATAAAAAGACTTTTTCTTAGGGTAAAACATTTAGTAACTAAAAATATTAAGGTTGAGGGCATAAAAAATAAAATTCAGGAGGAAGTCCAGCAGAATATTTTGAAACAAAAATATAATTTAAAAGTGATGTCACATTCATAGAAAATAGAACTTGATAGCAGATAAAGACCATACGGGCCACATCAAATCTGCCCATCTGCATCTCTTGGTCAGCTTTATAGTTCCTTCCTCTCCCTCAGAGATGCCCTGTGCTTGGATTCTGATATTATCCTTCACTTTGTCCATGTGTCCACTATCCATTTTGTAAAGAAATATTTCCTTAGATTACTCCTTATATTACTCTTTTTCACTCTCATCCCATGACCTTGTGCAGCAGAGCCTCCTTTCCATTGAAAGAAGCCTACCTCTTGTGCATTGATACCTTGGAGATATTTAAATGTCTCTGTTATATCTTCCTTATCCTTCTTTTCTTCTAGGGTTTAAATTAGTACTCCTGCTACTACTAATTATAATGTATAAAGCACTACCAGACATATGCAGCGATGTACAGATACATATAAAAGTCAGTCTGTGTTCCATGCAGTTTATAATCTCGTCAAGACAAACATACATGTCAAGCAAGAGTCAATGGGAATTTGTGATGGAAGAGAAGGGCACAGAGTTCACGAGGAAAGATGTAGGAAGGAGAGAAGCGGACAGGAAGACAGTGTTATGACTTCAGAAGAGCAGTTACATGATCATAGCGACGTTGAAAGAGGATAAGCCATGAAATTGAATTTGGAATAGATTGAAGAGAGAATGGTGTTAAGCGGAGTGCCACAAAGATTGGTGTTGGGACCGGTCCTGTTCAATATCTTTGTGAGTGACATTGTGGAAAGGATAGAAGGTAACATTTGTCTATTTGCAGATGATACTAAGATCTATAACAGAGTGGACATGCCGGAAGGAGTAGAGAGAATAAGACGTGATTTAAAGAAACTGGAAGAGTGGTCGAAGATATGGCAGCTGGGATTCAATGCCAAGAAGTACAGAGTCATACATCTGGGGTGTGGTAATCCAAAAGGGCTGTTGTGCACAGAGCAAGAGAGGGACCTTGGGGTGATAGTGTCTAGAGATCTGAAGACCGCGAAGCCAGAAGAATGCTGGGATGCATAGAGAGAGGAATAACTAGTAAGAAAAAGGAGGTGATAATCCCTTTGTACAGGTCCTTGGTGAGGGCTCATCTGGAGTATTGTGTTCAGTTCTGGAGACTGCATCTCAAAAGAGTAAGAGACAGGATGGAGATGGTCCAGAGAAGAGTGACAAAAATGGTGGGGGGTCTCCATCAAATGACTTATGAAGAGAGGTTGCAGGACCTTAATATGTATACCCTGGAGGAGAGGCGGTGCAGGGGAGATATGATACAGACCTTCAGATACTTGAAAGGTTTTAATGATTCACATTCGACAAACCTCTGTTGGAAAGAAATCACTAGAACTAGGGGTCACGAAATGAAACTCCAGAGAGGACAACTCTGAACCAACGTCAGGAAATATTTCTTAATGGAGAGGGTGGTGGATGCCTGGAATGTCTTTCCGGAGGAGGTGGTGAAATCAAAAATTGTGAACGATTTCAAAGAGGCATGGGATAAACACTGGATCCCTAAAGGCTAGAGGATGGAAACGAAAAGAGCACGTGGGGGTAACTTGCTGGTCTGGTGGTTACTACCTTTAACCAATAAGCCTTCATATTGTTGATGCAACTCCATTATTGCTCTCTGTTTTAACAGCAGGGGGGAAAGAGGAAAAGGGGAATTAGATTCAGACTGCAACTGACAAGGACATTGAATTTTACGGTCTGGAAAAACAAGTAACTTGCTGATGCAGCTGTTGCTACTCTTGATCAATAAGCCTGATACTTTTTGATGCAACTCCAACATTGCTCTCTGCTTCAAAGGCAAGAGATAACAGGGAATTGGACTTGGACAGCAACTAACAAGGGCCATGACTTTGACGATTTGGGAAACTAAGTATAGGGGTGACCTGTATGGTGTGGCAGATGCTGCCATGGGCTTGCTGGTCAGACTGGATGGACCGTTTGGTCCTTTTCTGCCATCATATTCTATGTTTCTATATTTCTATAAGGTAGTTCAGCAGGAGACCTGTGAAGAGCAATAGTTTATATAGTGGATGAGCATCTTGGTAACATGCTCAGAAAAGAAGGGACACATTTAAGCGATATTATGGAGGAAGAAATGACACACTTTGAAAGTGTTTGGATGTGTGTAGAGAAGGAGAGCATGGCATAAAAAATGACCCCCAAAGTTATGGATCAAGGGAACCAGGAAGATGAGAGCGCCACCCACAGAGATAGGGAAAGAGGCGAAGCAGGTTTGGAGAAAAGACAAGAAGTCTTGGCCAAGTTAAGTTTAAGGGAACAGCGGGACAGGCAGATTGAGATTTGGCACTGAATTCTCGATGAAATCTCAGGGTTAGAGAGGTAGATGTGGGAGTCAGCATAAAAGTGGTAATTGAAAGCTATAAGAGGAGCTCAGAGCACTGAGGGAAGAAGAGGGCCTAGGACAAAGCCTTGAGGCACACCGACTGCTAGTGAAATAGCCGTAGAGGAAGAACCACCAGAGGATACAGTAAAGGTATGATGGGAGAAGTAAGAAGAAAACCAAGATAGAACAGCATCCCAAAATCCAATTGAGTATTGTATGTCAAGGAGTAGACAGTGATCAACCACGTCAAAAGCAGCAGATGGTTGATTTAGATCTTTAAGTTTGGTCCCATAGGTTTTATTACATACATACCAGTATATTAAATAATTCAACAACTGTTATTGAAGGGCCTTGCTGGTATTTTTTTTTTTTTTTCAGAGAAAGAAATAAAAGTACACATGATAAACTGTTTTACTGTGCATTTACATTTTGGGACTGTGTCACTTTAAAATTTCACTGGGGCTTTTGTCATGTATCACTATTTTAATGTATCATTACCTTAATGTATCACTTTAATGTTGTTTATTGATTTTATATCCTTTGTTGCATTATTCTTTGTGCCAGTAGCTGCTGCTTCTTGGATTATAAAGAAATACAATTTAAAACTACACTCAAGGAACCCAAGTGACTGATGAGGACAAAAGAAATAGTTTGTGAAAGAAGAAAGCTGTTCCTCCCTACGTACCAGGATCAGTCCAGACGGTGGGTTATGTCCCTCGTCCAGCAGATGGAGTCAGAACAAAGCTTCGGAGGGCGCTAGCACATAAACCAGTGTTCCCTCAGAGAAGCCTCAGTATCTTTCTGACTCTAGCAGATAGGAGGGTGTAGAGTTTTGTTTTCTTCTCTCTTGCTCTCCTTCTATTCTTTGATTACTCTTTGTCTCTCTGGGCATGGATCAAATTTGTTAAAAAAAAAAAAAAAGTTTCACAGGGCTTAACAGCCTATGGACAGGCACTTCCTCCCTGAGCTTGCAAACAGTTCTGTGGTTTGGGGCTAGCCTGTCTCTCCCTTCTCTCCTACACGGCCTGCGGGGTAAGTTTTGGTTGTTTCTTTTGGGTTGCAGATTTTAGCTGCTCCGGACTTCTCCAGGGGTGACTGCTGCGGTGTTCAGCCCCCCCCCCCCCGACGCACATCCTCGGGGCTGCCTGCTGCGTAGAGCATCTTTGCTCAGCTCAGGGTTGAAGTTGCAGCGGACGTGTCGTTTTCCCGCTGCCACGGTGCAGGTTCCCTCGTGGCGCCACCCCCCCCCCCCCCTTCCTTTCACCTTTCGCTCGCAGCGATGTTCGGCATGCAGGGAGCTGGGTTCCCAGCTCTCCCGCGAGGGGGTGTGCACGAGGTGCCTCCCTAGTGGGGAGGGCACCTCGCAGCCAGCGGGACGGCCTTCTTCGCGTGATTGAGCGTGCCTTCACATTTCGGGGTCGGGGTTGGCCCCGTTCCCGACTATGGTGAGAACGGCGGCCATTTTGGATTCAGAGCTGATGTTGCCTGCACCGGAGGGGGAGGAATTGGACGACAAATTTCCCTGCCAGCCACCGGTTCTTACTCCGGTTCAGCCTCTGGACCCCGTGGGTCAGCCCGGGTCTCTTCCTACACTGCCCTCCCCCCATCGGGACCTTCTCCTTTCTCTACAGGCTTCGTGCTCTTGATGCATAATGCCTATATGGCACATATGGGCCAGCTCCCTGACCCCGCAACAGGCCCTCCACCCGCCAAGGCCCCCAGGATGGCGGATTTCCCTGGGGGCGGGCCCTCAGGGACTTCACGGGGGCCCTCCCGGGTGCGCCTGGAGTTACCCCCGGTACAGGGTGTATCCCCAGCCCCGGATCCTATGCCTGTCGATCCATTAACCGGTGCGGATGACCTGCTGCTCGCTGCCCAGCTTGAATGCGACGATCCCAGGGTACTGAGGATTTTTCAGTGGGAGGAGCTGGACAATCTTATTCCGCATATTCTACAGGAACTTGATCTTGACGCTCCCCAGGATCCGGGACCCTCAACCTCGCATAAGAAGGAAGACCCAGTGCTAGCGGGCCTCCGACCTCTGGCGAGGGCCTTTCCTACACATCCCACTTTCATGCAATTGTTAGCTAGGGAATGGGACGCACCCGAATCCTCCCTTAGGGTCAGCAGGGCAATGGAGAAGCTTTATCCTCTTCCCGAGGACTTACTGGATCTTCTCAAGGTTCTGAAGATAGACTCTGCAGTGACGGCAGTCACAAAACGTACGACGATTCCAGTCACCAGAGGAACGGCACTACAGGATCTTCAGGATCGCAAGCTGGAGGTGCACCTCAAGAGGGTCTTCGAGGTCTCCGCCCTCAGAGTCCGAGCGGCCATCTGTAGTTCTCTTGCTCAAAGGGCGGGTCTCCGCTGGGTGCAGCAACTCTTGACCTCTCAGACATTGCCGCCGGAGGAAGCTGCTCAGGCGGATTGCCTGGAGGCGGTCATCGCCTACTGCGCAGATGCCTTGTACGACCTCCTGCAAGTGCTAGCAAGGGCAATGGTGTCGGTAGTCTCGGCTCGCTGCCTCCTTTGGCTGCGTAATTGGTCAGCGGACTCGTCCTCCAAGGGACGTCTGGGCTCCCTGCCATTTAAGGGAAAGTTCCTCTTCGGGGAGGATTTAGATCAGATCATCAAGCTCCTTGGTGAGAATGCGGTACACTGTCTACCTGAGGACCGACCCAGGTCTGCCAGATCCTTTAATTCCTCCAGAAGTCAGTTCCAGGTACAGCGTCACTCCCGTACCACCAGGCAACCAACACTGAGGGCTCCCTCCTACAGGTCTCAGTCATGGACATGCTCCTTTCGCGGGCACAGACCAACCAGGGACGGGGGGACCCAGGGAACCTCCGCCAAGCCCGCTCAATGATGCCAGGCTGATCCACTCCTCGAGCCCCAGGATTGGGGGATGCATCTCTCGCTTTTACGAGGAGTGGGTCCGCATTACCTCGGATCAGTGGATCTTAGACATCCTAAGGCGCGGCTACGCATTGGAATTTGTAAGGCCTCTCAGAAGCAGGTTTCTCTTCTCTCCATGTGGAACCCCACACAAGTAATTGGCGGTCTGCCAGATGCTCGACAGGCTGTTGATCGTAGGGGCTATTGTCCCAGTATCCCCTGGGGAGGTGGGTCTCGGGCACTATTCCATATACTTTGTAGTCCCCAAAAAGGACGGTTCATTCCAGCCGATACTGAATCTCAAGATGGTCAACAAGTCCCTCAAGGTGCTCCACTTTCGGATGGAAACACTACGGTCGGTAATAGCGGCAGTCCACAAAGGAGAATTCCTGGCCTCGCTGGACTTGACGGAGGCTTACCTTCACATCCCCATCCTCAAAGCACAAGATTCTGGGTCAGCACTTCCAATTCGAAGCCCTGCCTTTCGGTCTTGCTACCGCACCCCGAACATTCTCAAAGGTGATGGTGGTAGTGGCGGCAGCCCTCAGACGGGAAGGAATCCTGGTGCACCCGTACCTCGACGATTGGCTCATCCGGGTCAAAACATTGGCACAGGGGAACGCGGCGGTCCAGCGGGTGATCCACCTCCTGCAGTCCCTTGGATGGGTCATCAACTTCGCCAAAAGCAGTCTCCTGCTGACTCAGTCCTTGGTTTTCCTGGAGGCACGCTTCGACACAGCCAGAGGCGAGGTCTCCCTGCATCCAGATTGGGCGACTTCACTCCGAGAACAGGTGCATTGCTTCTCTGCTCTCCCCGAACCCACGGCCTGGGACTACCTACAGCTACTGGGATCAATGGCATCTACCATCAACCTCGTTCCTTGGGCCTTTGCACACCTGCGCCCCCTGCAAAGGGCACTTCTCTCTCGTTGGAAACCGGTGTCTCAGGATTACCAGCTTGTCCTTCCGATTCCCCAGTTCGCCAGGGACAGCTTCGGGTGGTGGCTGGAACCGCTTCACCTGGTGCGGGGCATGCCCCTCAAGGTGCCAGACTGGGTGGTGGTCACCACAGATGCCAGTCTGACCGGCTGGGGGGCAGTCTGTCAGACGAAATCGGTCCAAGGTCAGTGGACGAAGGCCCAAGCCACGTGGCCAATCAATCGACTAGAGACGAGGGCAGTTCGACTGGCACTAGAACACTTTCTACCTCTCGTGCGACATTGGGCGGTCAGGATCCTTTTGGACAATGCCACCACCATAGCGTATATCAACCGTCAAGGGGCCACGAGAAGTCGACACGTCTCTCTCTGGAAACGGACCTACTGATGGCTTGGGCGGAGATTCATCTCTCCCATCTTGCAGCCTCCCATATTGTGATGCGACTACTCGTCCGCCACTGGGGCACACCTTGTCTAGACCTCATGGCCACCTCGAGCAACGCCAAAGCACCTCGCTTCTTCAGTCACAGAAGGGATTACGGCGCAGAGGGGGTAGATGCGCTGGTTCTCCCCTAGCCTCGGGACCTTCTACTCTACGTGTTCCCTCCGTGGCCACTGGTGGGCAAGGTCCTTCACCGAATAGAGGTTCACCAGGGACTGGTGATTCTGGTGGCGCCAGAATGGCCACGCCGGTCGTGGTTCGCAAATCTGATCAACCTGTCGGTGGACGGTCCACTACACCTGGGGCACTTACCGCGTCTCCTGCATCAGGGTCCAGTATTTTTCTACCATACAGAACACTTCTGCCTTGCGGCATGGCTTTTGAAAGGAGGAGGCTCCGGTGACGGGGGTACCCGGACGCCGTAGTCACGACTCTGCTAAAGGCCAGGAAGACGTCAACATCCGTCGCTTATGTGAGAGTCTGGAAGGTCTTCGAGGTCTGGTGCGGCTCTCATTCCACACGTCCGAGATCGGCTTCCGTTCCTCAAATACTGGAGTTCCTCCAGGACGGTGTAGACAAAGGTCTTGCTTACAATTCCCTGCATGTTCAGGTCTCGGTCCTAGGGTCCTTGGTTGGTTTGCAGGACCGTTTGCCTCTGTCTTCTCATCCTGACATAGTTCGTTTCCTTCGAGGAGTGAAGCACCTGTGGCCCCCGAGTCAGCCGCCTTGTCCTTCCTGGAAACTCAACCTAGTCCTTCGCTCCATAATCTGACCTCCCTTCGAACCTCTGCACTCCTCCACCCTTAAAGATCTCACGCTCAAGACGGTTTTCCTGGTGGCCATTGCCTCTGCCCGTCGGGTTTCAGAGCTACAAGCACTGTCATGCAGGGAGCCCTATCTTCGTTTCACGGACTTCGGCATAACCTTGCGCACGGTTCCTTCCTTCCTGCCCAAGGTGGTTTCGGCTTTTCATTTGGACCAGACAGTGGAATTGCCCTCCTTCACTACAGAGGACTCCAGAGATCTTCGCAGACTGGATGTCAAGCGCCTATTGATTCGCTAACTCGAAGTCACCAATGAATTTCGGCGCTCCGACCATCTTTTTGTCCTCTGGTCCAGACCAAGGAAGGGTTCTAAAGCGACAAAGACAACCATCGCTCACTGGTTCAAGGAAGCGATCGTAGCAGCTTATATTGGGGCAGGCAAACAGGTCCCTCTGGGACTGAAGGCCCATTCTCTCCATTCTCAGGCTACATCCTGGGCAGAAAGCCAGTCTGTCTCCACTCAGGAAATTTGTCGTGCAGCGACTTGGAAATCACTACATACATTCGCTAGGCACTATCGTCTACACTTACAGTCGCCGGTTTCCGGTCACTTTGGCGATAGCGTCATTCGAGCAGAGCTTTTAGGGGCCCACCCTCTGTAGGGAAGCTTGGGTACATCCCATCGTCTGGACTGATCCTGGTACGTACAGGGAAAAGAAAATTATTCCTTACCTGCTAATTTTCGTTCCTGTAGTACCATGGATCAGTCCAGATGCCCTCCCTCAGGTATCTGGATTTTTTGGGGTTTTACTGCTTGACTGCCCTTATTCTGCAGTTTCTTTGTCTTCGTTCTTCCTCTGTTAACCACTAGGTTACGGGGTGGTGTTTCTGAGTTCTCTTTGCAAGTTTCACTGTTGACACCAGCCTTGCGTGTCGTATTTCAGGTTAATCTTTTTATTCATGTTTGTTCATGATGCATAACTTGATCCATCCTTGGCTTCCTAAGGCTTTGATATTCTTGATACAAGGCTTCTCTGAGGGAACACTGGTTTATGTGCTAGCGTCCTCCGAAGCTTTGTTCTGACTCCATCTGCTGGACAGGGGACATAACCCACCGTCTGGACTGATCCATGGTACTACAGGAACGAAACTTAGCAGGTAAGGAATAATTTTCTTTTAACATACATGATCCGTAAGATATGGTAAACCAAACTCCAGTAACCACTATTAATGCTGAAACACACATTATTGAATTGCAGCTGCACAGTGCTGCAATATATATATTCAGCAAGACTAATTTAACATTTACACAATGTGTGTGAACAGATGACAGTTACTTCCACTTGCCTTTCATTCTCTCTCTCTCTCTCTCTGAATATCCGGTGTTCTTGTTTTCTGCTTATTCTTAACTAAGGGGGTCATTTACTAAGTAGTGGTATTTTTTCCTGATACCACAGGAGATAATCTAAGGTGTGGTACTCAGCATCGCAGCTCAGCTTAGTAAACTGTGCAGTATTTCCCCTCATGGTAAAATAATGTGGGGAAAAATATTGCAGGATAAAAGGCCACAAAAACCATGCGATAGCGGCCACATGGGACTGCTATCTTCTTAAAGGGTCATAGCAACCTGTCCAACCCCCCCCCCCCCCCCCCCAACATGTGAAAAACCCTGCCAGACATCTTGTGCGATCTCCATCCCCATCTGCATCTCGGCGGCCCCTACACATTAAAAGTCAAAATAAAAAATATAAAAAGTCACACGATGGCCCTCCCTTCAAGTATTTGTGGCCCCCAGCACCCAGACCCCCCCCCAAGCTCAATCGGGGCATAAGTAGTAATGCGGCCAGCTGCTGTCAATTTTTGGCAGGCTCCAGAGGCCAAGGTAGCACTCCAGGCCCTAATAGACAACCAGGGAAACTTTAGGTATGACTGGGAGGGGTTGGGCTGGAGAGGACTGTGTCTAGGTACCTGGGGCGGGGGTCTAGGTGTTGGTGGAGGGACCAAAATGATTGAAGAGGCAATCAGTGTTCCAATGATCCCAGGGGAAGTTAGTTACAACTCCCAAATTGTAACTAACTTTCAATAAAATAACATGGCTTGCGATTTTTCAGGCAAGCTGCATTAAATTTATTTACATGAAATCGCCTAGTAATGAGCTGCTTTGCATGCAGTTACAAAGCGTTTGCATGCAAGGCAGCTTATTACCATTTTGGCGATATTTGGAGTTAAATAATGCACGGCATTGAAAATACCACGTAATTGCTACCGCAAGATGCTTTACTGCCTGGTAAATGCCTAACCTGGCTTAGTAAGAAAAAAACCCAGAGTTTGCGAGTAAAAGCCTGAGTTTTGTAGATTGCAATATCTTTATATGACCAATGAAAAAGATGCTGTAGTACACAAGTTTTTGAAGTCTCACCAGCCTCTTCAGCATCTGGAGTTAAGGAGTAGTTTAGTGGTTAGAGTGGTGGGCTCCAAACCTGGGATCAAATCCCACCTCTGCTACTTGAGGCACCTTGGGTAAGTCACCTTACCCTCCATTGCTTCAGGTACAAACTTAGACCTAGATGCATCAAGCCACAATGTTTTATCGCGGGAGAGTTCCCACCACTATAGCAATGGGGGGGGGGAGGGGTGTTGCTGTGATAACGGGCCCCTCTCCCCCCCTCCCCCCCTCCCCCAAAAAAAGCATTGTTTTGTCTCGCAGCAAAACACTGTTGGGCAAAACAGTGCAGCATTGGCCCTATAGGCACGATGGCGGCCCCAGCCTCATGGGATCGCCATCTCCTTACAGGACAGATGCCTAAAATAAAAACCCACAACTCAGAATAGGATAAAGCTGTGAGGGGGACAAGCCTGACCGCTGCTCACCCTGGGGCCACCAGTCAACATGGCCCGGCATCCAAATGTAAAAGAAATTCAATATTGCTTGAATGACGACAGCCCCCCCCCCCCCAACCCATTCAATAATCAATCAAGTAGGTCCCCCTCTTCCTCTTTGTTTATAAATATGTGCCACAATTATGTCCCTCTCCCCCCCCCCCCCCCAATTTAACAAACAAATCATTGGTGTACAGTGTCCCTCATTCCTTTCTCCATCCCCCAAATGTTAGAAAAGTTCATTGTTTCAGTTTTAAACCTTAGTCACCCCCCTCACCCCTCCCAAACCCTCCTCCTGCGTCTCCTAACCTTAAAATAGCCAAAGGGATCCTGTGATGGGACACGGAGCACCCCCTAGCCCTAGGCCCAGGTCCAAATGAATAGGGCAAGGTTCAGGCACCAGACCTCAGCCACATGCATTAATGTAATTGCAAACTTTTCATCCTTTCATCTGTGTTTGAGAGAGAGAACACTGTTGCAGGTATGAGCTGTAAATGAGAATTCTTCCAATCGGTGTTCTCCGCAGGATTTGGGTCTTCTGATCTTGAAAGAACTTTTCAGAGGCCACTCAAGATTTTATTAGCAAATTTAGAATATCTCCCTACCCTTGATATGACATTATACGAGCCCTGTAATTCTAGAATAGTCTGTGAAATTTGGTGGTCTATTTATTTTTCTAAAATGTTGATTACATTTGGATTTTGTCATTGTGTCAAGCAAAAATAAAATCATTCAGGCCGCTGACCACCAGAATTGATGATTTCTAGTTATGCTGTGGCATGAAAAGGAGAGAAGTACTTTTAGATGTATAAATCTGCATTGTCCAGTAATGGTGCTTGCAATGGCAGAATTGCAAATGCAGACTGCCTGCATATTTTTTTTCCTGAACCCTTTTAGGCTCATTGGCTGCAGATGGTGCTGTTGCACAAGACTAGCTTGTTGTTTCTCTTCCATTGCAGACAGTAGAGACTGAGAGCCCTCCTGGTTAAAGGATTTGGTGGCAGGAAATCCATACTGGCAAGTGAGATTTCCAGATATGAATTATTCACTTCACTGACTGGGTGGCTTACCTGTATTAATTTCCTGATATCTAAACATCAGTCTTAAACCAAAAGGTTGGTTAAAACCATCCTCCTTAACACAAAGGCTTCCATTGACTCTATTGTGTAATTGTTGCGTCTGTCGGTCTCAGATGGCTTCGCCCCGTATGCCTCACCTTGTTCTCGGCTCCTCACGCTTACCTTGGGAAAATGGCTACCACCGCATCTGTTTGCCGCCCTCTCTGGCATCCCTGGAACGGCTATGGTGTTGCCTCCCGCCATGTTCCTCCCAAGGACCTACTAGGGTGCACGCGCGCGCTACCCTCATCTTTATTCCAGCTATGGCGTGACCCTCGGCGGCGTCCCCCTCGAGTGACGTCATCATCATTCAGGTATTTAGGTTTCCCTCTTTTGCTAGCTAATCGAGTTAGCAACGATTGGATTCATCCGGTCTAAGCTGCTCTGCCGCTTCGGTGCTGCCACTGGAAGCTCTCTCCTTGCCCTTCGGGGTAACTACGAACCTGGGTGCCCGCTCCTCGGGGGCCCTTCCTCTTCTTTCAGGTGCCTTACTGGGATCAGGTACTTGCTCCTCGAGGTCCTGCTCTCCCTGCCTCGGTGCCTGGAACTAACTACTTCTGCCTGGTGGGAACCTACTACATTACAGCTACCATCTAGTGAATAATATAACTTTCAGTCTATCTCATTTATTTATTTATTTATTTATATATTTATAGCTTTTATCTATCGATCTTCTTGCATTAGATACAAATCAAACCGGTTTACAGTGAACAGAAAAACTTGCCTGTAGGCTTTACATAGAACAAGAATCGTTTTTAAAAAATTAGTAACAATTAACTAACAACTTAAATGCAATAAATAACTTGAAAATACAATTACATAGCTATACAGTTACAATAAGCGGTCAAACAAATTACTTGGGCTAGGATGCATAGAAGGGAGAGAGGAAGAAGGATGAGGTGCAAAGGGCTTGAAAAGAACGAAAGATATGGGAAACAAGACTAAAGCGTATCTGTGGCCCTCATATAGAGAAAGTGTGATTAGCGTGCATAAGAGCGAGATTGAAAAACGCAAAGAAGCAAATCATACTTGCGAGGAGATTGAATATGGATAAATTGAAGCTAAGGTGAGAAAATATTGGTCAGTATGCGGGTTCTGGAAATGCTAGTTTAACCATGTTTTGATTTTTACAGATTTAGTCCTGCTTGACTAAATTTTTACAGATCTACAGCTTTGCCGTGCTGGGAACCCGACATCGGAACCTCCCTATATCATCTTGGTGAGAAGGGTCCCTCTGCTGAGGGTCCCTGGACTGCTACCTTGGAACCTGCTCATTACTGCCACCTCTGGTGGCCTACATCTGCTGTTTAATAAAAGATAATTCAGTGTTTGTGCGTCCTGAGTCTAGCCCAGTACTGTGGCTCCCCGCGGGGCTCCTCCCCATGGGCGTGGTCATCTGCCACAGCACCCAAGAATCCACCCAAACACCTCAAAACCAAAACAGTAATATGAAAGACTGCTCATCAGAATAGGCTCCTGTTATTTCACTATGCTAAAAAAAAAAATCTTTGCTTACGAGTAGCCATGGTAAGATAACTGTACATGTTGGGATATCATGGGCTTGGGATGGTTGTATGTTGCAAGTTTTGTAAAATTTGTTGACTGATATCTTCATTATTCAAGGATCAATTTGTGTGGTTGCCATGTTAGTCAACTTGAATATCTACCTTATAAATGGCCTGTGACCGACGGCCCGCAAATGCGCAGTAGAGACCAGCTCTACCGCGCATGTGCGGGCGAGCACGTCGCTCTGAGGCAGCTTCAGAAAGAAAAAAAATGGCGGCGTCCAGCGGCAGCAGCGGGCGGCGGCGGCGGTACCGGCAGCGGGCGGCGACGGCGGTAGCGAGCGGCGGCGGTAGCGACGGCGGTAGCGGCGATGGCGGTAGCGAGCGGCGGCGGTAGCGGCGACAGCGGGCGGTAGCGAGGGAGGGAGAAGAGAGAGAGAGGGAGGGACGGACTGAGTGGGAGGGAGGGACGGAGAGAGAGAGTGGGAGGGGAGTGACTGAGTGAGAGGGAGGGACTGAGTGGGAGGGAGGGATTGAGTGAGGGGGAGGGACTGAGTGAGAGGGAGGGAGTGGGACTGAGTGAGAGGGAGAGGGGGGACTGAGGGAGGGAGTGGGACTGGGAGAGAGAGAGAGGGAGGGAGTGGGACTGAGGGAGAGTGAGTGGGACTGAGTGAGTGAGAGGGAGGGGGGAGGGAGTGACTGAGTGGGAGGGAGGGATTGAGTGAGGGGGAGGGACTGAGGGAGGGAGTGGGACTAAGTGAGAGGGAGGGAGGGAGTGGGACTGAGGGAGAGGAGGGAGGGAGTGGGACTGAGGGAGAGGACGGAGGGAGTGGGGACTGAGTGAGAGTGAGTGGGACTGAGTGAGTGAGAGGGAGGGAGAGAGGGGGGAGGGAGTGAGTGAGTGAGACTGAGTGGGAGGGAGGGACTGAGTGATAGGAGAGGGAGGGTGGGGAGGAGTGGGTGAGGGAGGGGGTGGTGAAGAGTGAGGGGAGAGAGAAAGAGGGGGAGGTGAGAGACAGAGGGATGTAGCCCGTTTTAACGGGCTTAACGGCTTGTGTAGAAATAAGGGACAACAAAAAGATTGCATGTGATACATAACTTTTTGTTGGACCAATGTAATACTTTTCTGGCTAGCTCTTAAGAGCTAATACTCAGTTCATTAATTTACTCATCTTCCACCTCACCTTCATTTTAAGGGAAGCCACTGCATCTGGATCTGCAGTTTTTCTTCACCCTTACTAATTCTTAGGCTTAATGCTACCGTGGTTGTTACATTTCCTTTCTGACAAATCACAAAAGCATGCTCATTAGTGAGTGAGTAGGATGGAAAACTTGTTTTTACTTATGCATTATACATGTAGGTCATGCAGGACCTTACAACCCTTTGGCCCCTATGGTGAACACAACTATTGTTCATCAGAAATATACATTAAAGATGGGCAAACACCCGCTAACAAAACAAAAAGCAAAACACCAAACAAAGATGTTCAGTGTATGTTATGTGTCCACCTTATATAGCAAAGAAAGTACTATAGTACATTCACTGATTTATCACGTTACAAGGAAGTTAGCAGTAATGTGATTATAGGAGTCATATGCCATAACTGTATGGGGTTATTATGTCAGATTTGTGAAATGTATGGACTACTGGACTCATAAGAGCCAACATTGGAAAAAAAATTGGAGTTGCTAAATGCAAAACAAATTACCTCTTCCTAGACATGCTTAGTATTGGAAGTTCTCAAGCACCTATGCCTATGACTGTACTTAACGTGTTACAAAGGACTAGATATCACCTTGCCTTCAGTCATCAGTTTCCAGTTTAAAATTGGGCATCGAAATGGCAGATGAAATTTACTGTGGATAAGTGCAAGGTGATGCATATAGGGAATAATAACCCATGCTATAGTTACACAATGTTAGGTTCCATATTAGGTGCTACCACTCAAGAAAGAGATCTAGGTGTCATAGTGGATAACACATTGAAATCGTCTGTTCAGTGTGCTGTGGCAATGAAAAAAGCAAACAGAATGTTGGGAATCATTAGGAAGGGAATGGTGAATAAAACGGAAAATGTCATAATGCCTCGGTATCGCTCCATGGTGAGACCCCACCTTGAATACTGTGTACAATTCTGGTTGCGATGGAGAAGGTAGAGAGAAGGGCGACCAAAATGATAAGGGAAATGGAACAGCTCCCCTATGAGGAAAAACTAAAGAGGTTAGGACTTTTCAGCTTGGAGAAGAGACGGCTAAGGGGGGATATGATAGAGGTGTTTAAAATCATGAGAGGTCAAGAACGGGTAGATGTGAATCAGTTATTTAGTCTTTCAGATAATAGAAAGACTAGGGGGCACTCTATGAAGTTAGCATGGGGCACATTTAAAACTAATCAGAGAAAGTTCTTTTTTACTCAATGCACAATTAAACTCTGGAATTTGTTGCCAGGGGATGTGGTTAGTTCAGTTAGTATAGCTGTGTTTAAAAAAGGATTGGATAAGTTCTTGGAGGAGAAGTCCATTTCCTGCTATTAATTAAGTTGACTTAGAAAATAACCACTGCTATTACTAGCAACAGTAACATGGAATAGACTTAGTTTTTGGGTACTTGCCAGGTTCTTATGGCCTGGTTCGGCCTCTGTTGGAAACAGGATGCTGGGCTTGATGGACCCTTGTCTGACCCAGTATGGCATGTTCTTATTTCTTAAGTAGCAGTAGTTACTGGGAAAATATTGTAAATAATCCTTTTTCGTCCATTCAGAACAAAACATGCAAAGTCCTCAGTGGTGCCCAATTTTGCCATAAAAGGCTAAATCCATTAAGGGGCTACCTTTGTTTTGTGCCAAAGGGTCTTAATACTTTTAGTTCTTGTATTTGTAGATAATGATATCCTAAACTGCAAAGTGTAAGAATACATTTTTCCAAGCTGCTAGTGACATTTATACTGAACATTATTAAATAAGGCTCTTCTAATTGTGCTATCGTGTACATTTCTTGTAAATTCCTAGATGCTGGGAATTTATTTAAAAAAAAAAATTCAAGGACTTCTTTGTAAAAATGTATTTTCTTTCTTAATCAATGAGGTTAATTCTGCTGTTTTCAGGGAGGCTCAATATTCAGTAAAACAGTGAGCAGATAAATCAGATATCCTGCTAAAGTTATCTGAATAACTTGTCCTGGATATTCAGTGGGATAAATGCTGGATAACTTTAAAACTGACTTGCCAGATTTTGAATATGGCTGGTTATAAATTTATACAGTTATAGTTATCCAGATAACTTTAGACTTAACTAGTTACATTCAAAAGATTGCGGGCCTATTGGCCCTAACAGATCCTCCCACCTGAGGTCCAAATTCTCGGTCCTGCTGAGCCGATCCTATAGCTCCCCCCACTTAAAAACCCCTCCACCCTTCCACCCTCCTGGTACCTTAAGTAGCCTTTATTCTCCACCTGGATCATGGTAGTGACCTATCAAGACCCGAGCTCGGCGCTTCTGGTGTCGCTAAGCACCTACATTTCCAGTGTACTAGAAGCATATGATGGAAATTAGGTGCTTAGTGATGCCAGAAGCACTGGGCCTGGGTCGTGGTACACCACTACCTCAATCTGGATGAAGAATAAATGCTATTTAAGGTACCGGGAGGGTGGGAGCGTATGGGTTTGAATGGGGGAAGGTAGCGGGCCCTAGAACTTTGAATTATGGTGAAATTTTGACAGGCTGCAGGAGCCCGGGGAGGGGCAGGACCGGGACCAGCCCAGGGCTTTTCTTTCAATATCTGATGGAGGGTTTTATTTTTTTTTTGGGAGGGGCGGGCTGCAGGATCAGCCCAGTAGGGCTGAGAATTTAGACCTCAAGTGGGAGATAAGAGGGACAACCTGTTAAGGCTAGCAGGCTCATGATTATTTTTTAAATTTTACACCCTCTATTCGCCGTTTAACCAGCTATATTCTTTGAATATAACCAGTTAAGTCTAAGGTTATCTGGGAACATGCTCCTGGATAACTTTAGACCTGCTCTTGGGCACGTCTAGAGTTAGGCCAAAAACCTATCCAACCAAATCTTAATTTTGGTGTTAGCCAGATAACTTCACCTAACTTCCCCACCGCAGAACGCTGCCAACACTCCCCTTTATTATTTGGCTAACTCTTATCTGGATAAAGGTTACTCTAGCTAACGTTTAGCCAGATAAGAAAGGGAAATTTCAAAACCAGCCATTTAGACGGATAACTCACAAAATATCCATCTAAATGGCTTTGAATGTTGACCTCAAGGAGTCTGATTTATCAGGTTTTCTCACATTCTGTCCATATAGGAAAACCCCTCAATAAACTATGCTTAAGATATGATCTCATTTCAGGACACTTTAACACAGCTTTGAGAAATGGATGCTGGGATCCCTTACTCATGTCCTACTTACCTGAGGAGAAACTCTTTCATACACCTGTTCTCCTCATGTTCATTTGACTTTTTCATCTGTCTACTGGAACTTAATTCCTAACATTTCTGCTGAGTTTTAATTGACTTAATCTAAGTATGTTGATGTGCACCAAAATTGGAAGGTTTAGTACATCAGCAAACATCAACCGACTGTTTCGTATGTCAGAGTATTCACTACTTGCCTTAAAGCGGGGAAACTGAATGCAGTGCCTTCAGGTTCTTAGGTAATCCTGGGAGCTAAAAGATTTCATTTAGTACGCTGGAATTACTAGAGATTTCATCATTCAGCTTTAGCAGAATAACAGGCACCGTGTTCTCCCTACACGTGCCTCTCTCGCCTTCTGTCAGGAGGATGTAATAATTTTCACTAGGGATGTGCAGTGCATTAATTTCTAGACAAAATGAAAAAAATGTGCCAAAACTGCATTTTTATTTTTAAAACAAAATGAGGAAAAAAAGTCTTTGTCTTTCATTGACTTTCATTTTGGAAAGTCAACAGAAAAAAAAAGAAGCCACCAGAACTCCTACCAGTGCCATTTGCCAACCGAGACTCGGCAGGACAGGAGCAGCTGGGGTTGCCCCTTCTATTTCACAGACTCCAGGCAGGGGGTAAGAGAGCTCGGGGGGGGGAATGGGGGGTGTTTAATGTTGCTGTTTTGACATCAGAAGAAGGGATTGAAAGTCAGTTTTTAGTTCTTTTGTGTTTTTTTCTTTATATTCATTTTGATTTAGTGAACAAAAAGAGCTTAGATAAACATAAAATGAACCAAAACATGAATACAAAAAAACCTCAATACACCTGAATCAAAAAAACAAAGGATACTAAAACATTTTCCCTGAACATTCCTAGTGTTCACATCACCATTTTCCATGCTACCCTTCACTCTAGGGTCACAGATGTTCAGTGATTCCCAAGGTTGAGTTTTAGGCTTTCTACAATGAATATGTATGAGAGAAATTTGCATACATATAGGTCTCCAATAAATGTGAATATATCTTATATATCTTCATTGTAGATTTCCTGAAAACTCAACTGGAATCCCGAGGACAGCTTTGGGAACCTTCAGTTCTTAGAAGGACAGCCTTCCAAATGCAATGTTCCTGCCTCCATATTGAGAGCACTGCCAGCTGAACCTATACCAAACCAGTATCAGCTTAATGGGCTGTAGTCCATTTTCAGATGAGATGTTAAACTGATGCTATCTACCTGATCCCAGTTCCCTTTTTCTCAGGAGTAGGATTGTTAGTCCCGAGACCCACTTAATTGCTAACCCAGGCTATGTAATACAGTCCTGCTTGACTAAATAATTCCCCTTGTACAAAATCTAATTAAGGAAAAACCCTCCTAATAACTTTAGTTGTATGGCAGTAATTCAAAGATGAATGTAGGCTCCCTGAGGAAAAGCATTATCAGCGTGAATAAATACTACCCAGACAGTACAGCGGCTTAATAGGAAACTTGGAACTTGTCTAGTCTCAATAATGAAGAGCATTAGGAAGGAGATGGTGCATTTCATTTCAGGCTGAAGAAATAATGGTAACCGTGGCATCAGAGGGGAGATCTCATGAGGAAAGAGGGGGAATAGAAAGCTAGACTGACATTCTAAATTCTGGAATTTGAGAGCTTATCAGATTGCTCTTTTCTGTATACAAAGCTAAAAATACATTCCAGCGCAGCAAATGGAAAATATATGCAGCAGATTCCTGCAAGAACATGTTAGGGACCAGTTTAAAATGTTCTTGTAAGCAGAGAGTTGTGTTTGGCTTGGCATTGAGATATAGCTCTGTGCTGTAAAACAAAGATTGTTCTACCAGCACTAACAGTACCAATCAGTAAAAATAAGAAGAAAAGTATTCGGGGATGATAACTTTTAAACAGCCTTTGCAGGCGCACTTGCACACATTTGCCGGTTCGTGTCCAGGGATGCAGTCATTTTATAACATACATGCCAATATGAGCGCATGGTATAAAATAAGCTGACTGCGCGCACATGTGCATGCAATTTTAAGTAGGTGCACGCCTATGCGCACAAATGCCACTTCTACTGCGTAAGTGAGGGGATTTTAGTAGACGCGCGTCATGTAATTACCAGTTTTCCCAGTTCATTCCCAGTTCGCCCAGATAAGGGATAGGACTTCCTAACCCCCCCTAGTTAAATAGCCTTGCTTTTACCCTGCTAACCCCGACCTTTAAAACCTGGCTCACCTCTTTACTGTTTTTTGTTTTCTGACTTACATGCCATTCACAGCAGATGTAAAGTTACGCGACAGAGGACCCCAGTTCGCACTTGTGTGCATAAGTATGTACATGCTAGATTCATTGTGAAATCCAGGAATGTCCATGCCTTGCACAGACCACGCCCATGCATGTATTTGTGCGTGTAGCAGCAAGTACGTGCGAATGCAGCCACCTTTTAAAATCTGCTCGGCATGCACTGGCCCGACTTGTGCACATATCTCCTGGTTTTGCCGCACGCAAGGCTTTTAAAATTCACCTTTAAGGTTTCAAAATCTATAAAAGCAATTTATGGTAAACATTTTAAGAACGGATAAAGAAGCCTTTTGTTGTTTTGGCTCTGCAGACTTACATTCCATAAGCGTTTTCAAGTGTCTCAATCAGATTCTTTTTCTCTGTGCACCGGCTACTGAATGTGGCCTGCAGCATTCAAATAATGCCTCCAATTAGTTGTTAGCAGTGCTGTGAACTGTTATCTGGATTTCGTATCAATTCAAAAATTAATTGCATCCATCCAGATACACATTCTGCTTATAGAGTCTGCTGGATGAAACTGATCTGAACTAGTCACAAAATGGTATCAGATAATTCAATAAATATATCTCTAATATAGGGCCCAATTTACTAAAGGCTTGTCTCCCATTCTGTGTCCATGGGAAAAATGTGTAGTAAATGAGGCCCATAGTTTGTGTTTGTGCTGTTTCATGTATATGCATCTTTTGCTAAAATCCTAGAAATGTAACTACAAGAAGAAGCCAAGTGTTATTAATCACTTTACAATATATATTAAGCCAACTGTGATGTCAGCTTATGTGATAGTTTTCTCCTTCCTCGGAAGGAATTAAAGCCTGAACGAATGCTACTTTGATTCTCTTTCTTAAGATTAGTATATACTGTATATACTAGTGAAAAGTATCTGGTGTTGCTTGAGGTGTCTGGTCTATAACAGCCTGTGTTTGTGCACCTGTGTGTGTGTGTTCCTGTGGGTGTGGGGGCCTGTGCCTGTACGCGTGTATCTGCCTGTTTGTGTCTCTGTGTGTGTCTGCCTACATGTGTGTATGCATGTTTGTGTGTGTTTTGGAGCCTCTGTGTGTGTGTGTGTGTGTGTGTGTATTTGGGAGCCTGTGTATATGCCTGTTCCTCTGTGTGTGTGTGTGCCTGTATATGTTTGTGTGGGAGCCTCTGTGTGTGTGTGAGAGAGAGAGAGAGAGTGCCTTTACCTGCCTGTGTCCCTGTGCCTGCCCTTGTGTGTGTGAGTAGGAGCCTATGTGTGTGTGTATGTGTGCAAAGCTGGTGGAAGCAGTAAGTGGACTAGGCAGCCACCTTGAGCGCCAGCAATCTAGGGGCAGCAATGGCTTCTCCTTCTTCCCACCCATGCAGCCCAAAAGAGGAAATAGTATGGCATGTGTTCGCACGGGCAGAAAGAAGGAGATGCCATGCTGTTGTCAGCAGAAGCAGGAGAAAGAACATCATGTCCCCTGTCACAGGGAAAAGCAGTATTGTCCCCAGCCCCCACAGCATTTGAATGCAGGAACAGCAGCAGTGCATCCCCGCCCATCTCAGGAAGTAGCAGCATCCATCCCGTTCTGTGGTCAGCAGTAGAAAGAGGAATAGGGGCCCATAGGTATATGGGGAGAAGCATGGCCATGGGCCCTTAGGCGCAAGAAGTAGAGTAGCATCAGCCCCAGTGGTCTGAAGAAAGATGAAGAGCCCTGTTTGCTGCGGGGGTTGAAGGAGGAGGCTGCTGCTGGACTTGTGCTTCTGAGGGGGAGGGGGACATGAGTGAGAGAGAGTACGTCTGTCTGTGTGGGTGTGTGAGAGAAAATGTCTGTGAGAGCACGTCTGTGTGTGTATGAGAGAGCTTGTCTGTGTGTATGGGTGTGTGTATGAGAGAGCATGTTCCTGTCATTGAGCTTGTGTGTTTATCTGAAAGAGAGAAGAAAGTTTGTTACAAACAACCTTCTCCCCTCCCCTGTTAATCTATGACATTCTCAGGGCATCTGGAAATCAAAAATTCCCAAGTATATGGACTGAAGGGTATTTTAAAAAAATTCTTATTAGTTTTAAGTATTGGGTGGTGTTTGTGTCTGCTGTTTGGAAATATTTTATTGGTCTTTGGAAAATTTGTATGAGTTTTAAATTATTGAATGTTCCATTCATCAACTGTTTTGAAATATTCTTTTGATTAGCATGGTTTTACTTCTGTTGATGATTTATATTTCCAGATTTTATTGTTTGATATTGTTGCACCAGAGGTGGACCCTTGGCTGAAGGTGGGGTTGACGCTAACCGCAGGGCAAGCCCTACAGGTCCCCACCGTCGAAAGGCGGAGCTGGCTGAGCAACAGAGGCCGGCGGGAGCTTTGCCAATACCAGCCCTTCTTCCCCGCAGGTTGAGCTCTTAGGTGCCAGGGCCGGCTGGTCTTAGGTGGGCCTCCGTCCGAAGACTCCCAGGGTACGATGTCGGATTCAGCCAGGGGCCAGCAGTGCTAGCAGGAAGATGAAGGCGAGTCCAGACGAGGCAGGGATCCAGAGACCCGGGCGCCAATGGAGTACCGGAAGCAAAGACAGGTGGCGCCCGAGTAGGAGAATGCCGAAGCCTGAAAGGCCAAGTCCAGGGTAATACCAGTAGAAGCAAAGGAGAGCAGGCTGTGGTCGGGGCAGGTGGCAGACAAGGACAGGTGGACAAATGAGCAAGGGTCGAAACCAGAAGTCAATCAGAATGTGGTCAGGCAAAACAGGGGTAAAGCCAGGAATCAATCCGAACGTGGTCCAGCAAAGCAGGGGTCAACCCAGGAGTCAGTCCGAACGTAGAAATCAAGGACCGGGAACAAGAACCAGGAACGTAGACAGGATCAGGTACAAGCAACGAGCACACGACAAGCCTGAAGACTGTTGCCAAGGCAAAGAACCACTGGCTGGGTCCAGCCTTATAAACCGGGACCCAGTGATGTCATCAGGGCCGCAGGGTGGATTCCCGCAGTGGCCCCTTTAAAACCCAGACAGTCGCACATGCGCCTAATGGGCAGCATGGTGCTGGACGGCGGCGTCTCCCCATGGACCATGCGGGGAGGCCCACCGAGGAGCTGGGGAGTCCGCAGAGGAGCGGGGGATGGCAGAGGAGGCTTGGGTGCGCAGGCGGCTGTCCACAGCCGCGAGGGAGGTCAAAGCGGGAGCAGGAGCTAGAAAGGAATACGATGAATGAGGTTATCAAATATGCGGATAATACAAAATTATTCAGAGTAGTTAAATCACAAGCGGATTGTGATACATTACAGGAGGACCTTGCAAGACTGGAAGATTGGGCATCAAAATGGCAGATGAAATTTAATGTGGACAAGTGCAAGGTGTTGCACATAGGGAAAAATAACCCTTGCTGTAGTTACTTGATGTTAGGTTCCATATTAGGAACTACCACCCAGGAAAAAGGTCTAGGTATCATAGTGGATAATACTTTAAAATCGTCGGCTAAGTGTGCTGCAGCAGTCAAAAAAGCAAACAGAATGTTAGGAATTATTAGGAAGGGAATGGTTAATAAAACGGAAAATGTCATAATGCCTCTGTATCGCTCCATGGTGAGACCGCACCTTGAATACTGTGTACAATTCTGGTCGCCGCATCTCAAAAAAGATATAGTTGTGAAGGAGAAGGTACAGAGAAGGGCAACCAAAATGATAAAGGGGATGGAACAGCTCCCCTATGAGTAAAGGCTGAAGAGGTTAGGGCTGTTCAGTATGGAGAAGAGATGGCCGAGGGGGGATATGATAGAGGTGTTTAAGATTATGAGAGGTCTTGAACGAGTAGATGTGAATCGGTTATTTACACTTTCAGATAATAGAAGGACTAGGGGGCATTCCATGAAGTTAGCAAGTAGCACATTTAAGACTAATCCGGGAAAATTCTTTTTCACTCAATGCACAATTAAGCTCTGGAATTTGTTGCCAGAGGATGTGGTTAGTGCGGTTAGTGTAGCTGGGTTCAAAAAAGGTTTGGATAAGTTCTTGGAGGAGAAGTCCAGTAACTGCTATTAATCAAGTTTATTTGGGGAATAGCCACTGCTATTAATTGCATCAGTAGCATGGGATATTCTTGGTGTTTGGGTAATTGCCAGGTTCTTGTGGCCTGGTTTGGCATCTGTTGGAAACAGGATGCTGGACTTGATGGACCCTTGGTCTGACCCAGCATGGCAATTTCTTATGTTATGTTCTTAAGCTTGAGGGTAAGTGGGCCTGGACGCGGGCCTGCCACGGGCGGCACACGCAACAGATATTTTATGAAGAATTGTAATGTTTCAGTTTTTCCATTGTTGCACTGTATACATAGTCTGGCTTGTTGCGGTTTACAGTTTAGTTATTGTCTGCACATTTGTATTACTAGTTTATGGTCACTTTATTCTGCATTTGGTGAGGGTGTGTTTGTATTTTGCATGCGTGACCGAGCTGATGTATTCTATTAGCATGTAGGTTCTCTGTAGGGATCTATAGCAGCTTGGTTTTTTCTGTTTTCCTAATAGTAGGTGTTTTGGCATTTTAGGGCCTGTTGTAATGCAGTGTTTGTCTTTTCATAAGTAGGGTTTTTAATGTTTGAGTGCTGGCAGTTATTGATGTATTAGTATGGAGTTTTATTATCTTGAAATTATAATTCAGTTTACTTGTGGCTTTCTGAGGGCTAAGCCCATTCCCAACACACATTACAATAGATCTAATACCAATTCGAAGGGTATTTTTTTTTACTTTTTTTCAGAGTTTTCTGGCTGGCATGTAAATGTAATATATATGTTGTAAGTGATATTTTTACCTCAGAAGACTGCACTTTAAATGCTCTTGTTCCTGTAAAATCTATTATTAAAATTGCATAATTTTAATGGTGTGTGGGGAGAGTGTGATGGGGCGGGCAGCGTGCCAGGCTGTAACTTTCGCCTAGGGCAACTAATACTCTTGCACCGGCCCTGTATGCATGTACTTGTGTTTGGCAGTGTGCGTATGTGTATCTGTTTGGGAGCCTGTGTGTGTGCATGCCTGTGTGTTTGGGAATCTTTGCATGTGTATGTGTGTGGGAGCCTCTGTGTGAGTGTGTGTGTGTGTGACAGGGCTTTGCAGACAGAGCATATTGTCTTCCACAGTGCACTGTCCATTGTTTAGGGTGCCACCTGGTGGCCACAAAACAACTGTGTGACTAACTGACTGACACAAGCCTAATTTCTATCTATCTATCTATCTATCTATCTATCTATCTATCTATCTATCTATCTATATGCCCAGGTGACATCTAGGGCAGCGTATTTCAATCAGTGTTCCTTCAGAACCGATCAGGTGTAGCATGGAAAAGTCACCACTGCCTAATGTTGAGATCCAGGCCAGTACCTGGGCTCTGCTCTCAATATCTTACAGCAAAGAGAGACAACAGTGGTGGCTCTTAATTTATATAGAAGCTCCTTTCTGAGAAGATGCAGAATTATGCTTGTCTCCTCTTCCCAGCTGCAGCATAAGCCCGGAGTGTGGTAATCAATGGGTAGCATACAGGACATGGATAGCCAGGCCAGAGCCGTAGATAGCCTATGGCCGATGTGGCCTCTCCACGAGGGGCGCCATCACTTTCAAAATTTGATTGACAATCTGACGGCCTCCCCTCTACCAATAAGAGGCTTGCACCTCAAAAGCTCAGCTGCCAGAGGGAGAAGAGCTGCTGTTCCAGCTTCTGGAGTTTGTTGCGGGGGAGGGAAAGCAGCAGTGGCCCTCAAATCAGGACAAAAGTAAATCACCAATGCTGCCCCCCTGCCCCTGCGCAGTCAAGTGCAGAGGGGCCCGCAGAGCTGCAAGAAGCAGCATTGGCCTCCCATCCCTAGAAGTCAGGAGCACACTCTGGCCAGCAGCATCAGCCTCCTCCTCTGCATTTAGGGAGAGTGTAAGCCATGAAAACTAAACATCGGTCTCTCACCATGCCCACGCAGCCTGAAGATGTTCCGCCTTTGGAGCTGCATTGGCTTCTCACCCCGCCTCAGCAGTCAGAATGAGCGTGGCCCACAGAGAAAGAAAAGCAGCATTCACCTCCCACCCCTGGAAGTCAGGAGGAGCCAGCCCATGAAGTAACATTGGCCTCCACCACCTCCCCCGCATTAAAGAAGAGCATGGTCACAGACCAAAAAAACCAAAACAAAACAACAAAGGCCTCCCATTCTGCCCCTGCAGTCAGAAGAAGCATGCCTGCAAAGAGAAAGAGAGAGAAAGAAGGAGCATGTGTGTGTGTGAGAGAGAGCAAAGGACCATGTATGTGTATGTGTGTTTGTGATTGAGCATGTGTGAGAGAGAGCGAATGAGCATGTGTGTATGTATAGTTGATCATGTGTGTATGAGAGAGAGCACAGGAGCGTGTGTGTGTGAGCGTGTGAGAGCGAGTGAATGAGCATGTGTATGTGTGTGCATGACTAAGCATGTGAGAGCGAATAGACGTGTGTGTATGATTGAGCATGTGTGAAAGCAGAGAATGTGTGTGTGTATAACTGTGCATGTGAGAGCAAATGAGCACATGTGAATAACTGAGCATGTGTGAAAGCAAACATACATAAGTGTGTATGATTGAGTACGTGTGAGAGCAAACAAGCATTTGTGTGATTAATTGTATATGTAAAAGAGAAAACAAGCATGTGCATGATTGTGCATGTGAGAGAGATTGAGTGAATGTGTATGTGTGTATGATTTTGTATTTGAGAGAGAATGAGGGACTGTGTGTGACAGCGAATGAGCCTATGTGTGTGTGTATAATTGAGCATATCAGAGACAGAGCAAACTGTGTGTGTATGAGCATGTGAGAGAGAGCACAAGCGAGTGTGTATGTGTGTATGACTGAGCATGTGAGAGCCTGAATGAGCATGTATGTGTATAATTGAGTATGTGAGAGTGAACAAGCGTGTGTATGTGTGTGTGTGTATGATTGAGCATATGAAAGAGCACATGAGTATGTGTGTATATGAGTGAGCATGTGAGAGAGCGAACAAGCTTGTGTGTGTGTATGATTCAGCATGTGAGTGAGAGATTGAATGCGCTTGTGTGTTAGAGAGAGGGGAGAACTTTTGTGTGCAACATCAGCTCCCACCACCACCCTGCTAATCCACGACATTCTTAAAGCATCTGGAAATCAAAAGTTCCCAGGTATGGAAAGTGGGGGATTTATTAATCTCTGTCAGTTATAATTATTGGGTATTATTTAATGTATTTGCTGTTTTTAAATATTTTATTGCCATACTAGCGGTACCCGGCCACGCGTTGCAGTGTCCGAGTCAGGTTCTTTAACCTCCCTCCCCCTTCCCCTTGCTCATTTACCTCAGTCACTCATCCTCCTCCCCCTTGGTCACTCACCCCCCCCCTTCCCTCCCCTGTCCCCCCTCCAACTCTCTCCCCTCACACTCACCTCTCCCCTCATTCTCCCTCCCCCGACACTCACCTCCCCCCTCATTCTCCCTCCCCTCACTGTCACCTCCCCCCGCCTACTGCCTACCCTTCAGATCAGAAAACCTTTGTCTTTCTATTTCTGTGGGAACCCCCCCCCCCACTCCAAACCCCCCCCCCCAATCCCAACCCTTTAAATCAAATAATAACCCCCACCCTCCTGCCCCCTCCCAAGACCTGGGAAATTAAAATTGTTGGTGCTACATGTTGTCTGTCCCTGGGCATCTGTGCGCGTTATAGAAACATATAGAAACATAGAAACATAGAAATGACGGCAGAAGAAGACCAAATGGCCCATCCAGTCTGCCCAGCAAGCTTCCCTCATTTTTTCTCTCATACTTATCTGTTTCTCTTAGCTCTTGGTTCTATTTCCCTTGGTTCTATTTCCCTTCCACCCCCACCATTAATGTAGAGAGCGGTGATGGAGCTGCATCCAAGTGAAATATCTAGCTTGATTAGTAGAGGTAGTAGGGGTAGTAACCGCCGCAATAAGCAAGCTACACCGATGCTTATTTGTTTTTACCCAGATTATGTTATACAGCCCTTATTGGTTGTTTATCTTCTCCCCTGCCGTTGAAGCAGGGAGCTATGCTGGATATGCGTGAGGTATCAGTTTTTTTCTTCTCCCCTGCCGTTGAAGCAGAGAGCTATGCTGGATATGCATCGAAAGTGAAGTATCAGGCACATTTGGTTTGGGGTAGTAACCGCCGTAACAAGCCAGCTACTCCCCGCTTTGTGAGTGTGAATCCTTTTTTCTTCTCCCCTGCCGTTGAAGTTATGCTGGATATGCGTGAAGTATCAGTTTTTCTTTTCCCCTGCCGTTGAAGCAGAGAGCTATGCTGGAAATTCGTGATGTATCAGTCTTTCTCCCATGCCGTTGAAGCAGAGAGCCATGCTGGATATGCGTCGAGAGTGAAGTATCAGGTACATTTGGTTTGGGGTAGTAACCGCCGTAACAAGCCAGCTACTCCCCGCTTTGTGAGTGCGAACCCTTTTTTCTTCTCCCCTGCCGTTGAAGCAGAGAGCTCTGCTGGATGTGTGAAGTAACAGTTTTTCTTCTCCCCTGCTGTTGAAGCAGAGAACTATGCTGGATATGCATTGAAAGTGAAGTATAAGAATGGAGTGATCAAGCTAGTTGAAAGGCATCAGGAATAGAGGAAGGTGGAGGTAGTAATTTGGTTATTTGGTTTGGGGTAGTAACCGCCGTAACAAGCCAGCTACTCCTGTCTTTGTTATGTAGCCAAATAGGGGAGTGCCTAACCAAATTTGTTATGTAGCCAAATAGGGGAGTGCCTAACCAAATTTGCACTTCCAAATTTGTTTTGTGGACTGGGGAGGGCTATTTTGGTGCATTCCTGAGATCGTGCAAGTTTAGTGTATGTATTTGTGTGTGAACCTCCCTCTTCCCCCAAAAAACAACCCTATGAGAAAAGTTCTCTTAAACTAACCACCCCACACTCTCCTGCCCCCCTCCCCCAGCCCCGTGAAAAACAGTAGCCCACCCCCCCTGCCCCCCCCCCCAGAGTTGCTGAATGAATGAATCCTGCTCCCCCCTCGTGACCCCTCCCCAAGATGTTCACAATAAATTCATTACCACCCCCCACCCTCCAGACCCCCAGAGACCTGATAAAAATGTCAGTCGGTGGAGCAGGCGTTCAGGAGCGGTCCAGGAGCGATGTATTGGCGTTGGTCCGTCGGCTGCGAGCACTGAAACGGGTTCCGACGGCCCTTTGCCCTTACTATGTCAGTGGGGTGGAGCAATGGCAGCGGTAGGTCCTCTGACATAGTAAGGGCAAAGGTCTGCCGGCTGTCAGTCCTGAAAATGGCGCCAAGGGGCCCTCGCCCTTACTATGTCACATGGGCTACTGCCGCCATTGGTGTCCCCGAGTGGCATTGTAAGGGAAAGGGCCGTCGGCTCCATGTTGATTGCTGGCAGCCGACGGCCGTAGTGCAGGAGATGTGTCCCGGACCAGTCCTGGCCCCCCGCTGGAGCCTCCCGGACTTCTGTCAGGTTTTGTGTGTGTTGTGAGGGCCTGGGAAGTAAATAAATTTGGCATATGTGTGGGGTGTGTGAGGAGGGTGGTTTTGTGTGTGTTGGGAGGCTGTGGGAAGTAAATAAATTTGGCATGTGTGTGGGGGGTGTGAGGAGGGTGGTGGGTGTATTTTATCTGTAAAGGAAATAGTTATCGTCCGGCGAAAAAATTGCGCGAATGTGTTAAAATGGAAGTGAAACGTGGACCTGGACTGGCGAAATGATTAGTGTAGCGTGTGTTAGCGTAAGGTGTAAACATCCAGTTGAGTTGACGCCGCGAGGGGGAAGCAGGGGGAGCCGTCCCTGCTTCCCCCTCGCGGCGTCCAGCAGCGTTTTCCTTCGTGGAGGAAATCCAAGATGGCCGCCGCCATTTTTAGGCGCGAGGCCGCACCTCCTTGGCTGATTTAAAAGGACCTGATCCCTTTAACCAGCTGCAGCTGTTCCCTATCAGCCAGAGCAGGGGAAGTATAAAAGCCAGCTTTCTCTGCTCATTCCTTGACTTGGCAAAGTCCTTCGTTCGTCAGGTCTGCTTGCTTTGGTGAGTCTTCCTGTGCTTTGGATCCGTTCCTGCTTGTCTTGGTGTTTCTGGTTCCTGACTTCGGATCGGCTAGCGGTGATTCCTGGTATTGAATTCGGATTGGTCCCTCGGTGTGTGACCTCGGACTGGTAAGCGACTTTCCTCTGGCACTTGACCTTGGACTCCTTCTTGACCGCCGTCTTCAAGGGCCCGCCTAAGTCCCAGCGACCCGGGTCCCTACGGGCTCCTCCCGGGGGGACCGTGGGCCTCCAGGGGTAAAGCTCCAATCAGCTCTTGCACCGAGTTCCTTGACCTCTCAAAGGTCCACCTAAGTCCCAGCAGTCTGGGTTCCTATGGGCTCCTCCTGGGGGGCCACAGACTTCCAGTGGCGAAGACACAGCTCCTCTCTTCTCGTCTCTACATCCACCTTCACAGTCGCCTCAGTCTCCAGTGCCGAGGGTCAGCTGGTCACGTTTCCTGCTCTGCCTCGCCACCCGATGGGAGAACCTACGGATCTTCTCCTAAGGTATACCATCCTCCTGTCGGTCCAAGGGTTCACAAGCCGAGCATAACAATTTACGTTTTCTTTTCATAAGCAGGATATTTACTGTTTGAGTGCTGGCAGGTAGGGCTGTTTTGATATGGGAGATTTACAATATTGTAATTGCAATTCAATACATGGCTTTCCCGGGGCCAAGCCCACAGCCAACATGCAGTTCCATAGGCCTAATACCATATGGGTTCCAAGTGTCTTTTTTTATTTTATTTTATTTTTTTGAGGCACCACAACTGACATATATATCAGTGGTTCTCAACCGGTGTGTTGCCAAAAACACACAGGTGTGTCGCCACACTTCCTGGTCCCCCGCTGACTCAGCTGCTCCCCTACCCGAGCAAAATAGGTCCTCCACCCGGGCTTAAAACGCTGATAGCTGCGGCACCGGCATGCTCTCTTCTTCCTGACCCCCCGTGGCCCGGAAGAGGAAGTGGTGAGCAGCGGGTGCGCACGCGGGAAGAAGAGACCATGCTAGTGTGGGCAGTGTCGGCCCAAAGAAGAGAAGAGAGGTGCAGCCTAAGGAATGAGCAGCGTGTCTTGGAGAAAAAAGAAGAACAACATCGACCCCCGCGGCCGATGGGACTCCTTTCTCCGCGAGGGCTGAAAGTGAAGGAGGTTGCTGCTGCTTCTATGGTTGGAAATGGAGGAGGCTGCTGCTGCCGCTAGTTCGGGGGGAGTGTGTGAATGAGCAAGCAAGCATGTGTGTTTGAGATCCTGTGTGTGTGTGTGTGTGTGTGTGTGAGTGAGTGAGACAGCATGTATGTGAATGATTGAGGCCTGTATATGTGAAAGAGAGTATGTGTGTGATTGAGAGCCTGTGTGTGAGAGACAGCATGAATGAAGTGTATGACTGAGAACCTCTTTGTGTAAGTTTGTGATTGAAAACCTGTTTGTGTGAAAGATCCTTTGTGTGTGAGATCCTTTGTGTGTGAGAGAGATCATGTGTATGTATGATTAAGAGCCTGTGTGTATAAGTAAGAGAGAGAGCATGTGTGTCTGTGTGTGATTGAGAGCTGGTTTAGGTGAGGGAGCATGTGATTGAGAGCATGTGTGTAAATGAGAGAAAGAGAGAGAGCATGTTTGTAAGCATGTGAATGAGAGTCTGTGTGTGAGAAAAAAAGACAGCATGTATGTGTGCAATTGAAAGCCTGTATGTGTAAGCGTGAAAAGATAGACAGCATGTGTATAAATGTGTAATTAAGAGCCTATATAAGTGAGAGAGAAAAAACATGTGTACATGTGAGTACTAAGAGCATGTGTGTATAGGTGTGTCATTGAGAACCAGTGTGAGAGAGAGCGCTGGTATGTGACTGAGAGAGGAGAAAGTTCCAAGCAAACCACCCCTCTTCCTGCTAATTCAGAACAATCTCAGGACACCTGGATATCAAACATTCCCAGGTATGCAGAGCAAAACAGTTTTTGTATCCTTATTATTTTTCATTATTGGTCCTTTGTGTCTGCTATTTTGAAATATTTTATTGGTATCTAGAAATTTTTTATGAGTTTTTAATTATTGGATATTCCATTCATCAGCTGTTTCGAAATAATCTGTTGTTTTTGTTAGTATGGTTTTGCTGCTATTGATTTTATATTTCTTGATTTGTTTTATAAGGACTGGTGATGTTTCTCTTTTTCCTTTGTTGCACTGCATACAGAGACTGTGGATTGTTGCTGTTTCCAATTCAGTTTTTGTCTGCATGCTTCTAGTTATGTGTTTTGGTCTCTTTATTCTTTGTTAGGTGAGGGTCAGCACATGTGTTTTAGGTGAGGTTTTCTGCTGGCATGGTTTCTGGTAGGGCTCTATAGTAGCCTGGCTTGTTCCGTTTTCCTAATACGAGGTGTATTGGTGCCTTAAAGCCTGGTGTAATATTTTCAGTGTTGCCTTTTCTTAGGTAAGGTGTTTACTGTTTGAGTACTGGCAAATTGGTGCTGTTTTGGTGTGGGATGTTTACTATTTATGCAATTTCTGTTCAGACAGTATATGTATCTTTCCCTTGTGTCATTCTTAACAATAAAAATAATACTGGAACTTTATTTTTTATTTCCGCCGTGAATTGTAATGAGTAATGTGTCACACATGTGAGCATGGTCTGTCAGGTGTGTCATGATGGCAGAAAGGTTGAGAACCACTGATATATATGATATAAGTGGGGGGTTTTTTTACCCCAGAATGTCTTCTCTTATGTAAAATCTGTTATTATACATGCATAATTTTGAATTGTGTATGGGGAGGGTGCAACCGGGAAGGAGATGGATGCAAGGCTGAGAGGTTCACCTAGGGTGCTTAATACCTATACACCACCCCTAGGGAAGTAGGATTGGTTGGCAGATGACGGTGGAAGATGAGAGAGGGGGGAGGGGAAGAGGAGGATTTGGAGATGAGGAGGTTCCAAGAGCACAAGAAGACCCTATAAAAGAGTTAGGAGACCAAGAAGAAGAAAGCAGTATAAAAAGATGAGGACCAAAGTGATTAGAAAAATAAAAGTCCAAACAGCCAGATTAAAAAAAAAAAAAAAAAAAAAGCTTTTTATATTCAGTTTAGTGGATGGACTCTGTCGACTTTGGGAATGTGCAGCTCATGATATCTTATTTTGCACAATACAGGAGGAAATTTATTTCTGTTTCTCTTTTTCTGTTATTGCATGGCATGCAGAATCTGGTTTATTGGGGTTTCCAGTTCAGTTTTTGAATGTAGGCTTATGGTGCCAGAATCCCTGTATTAGTTCCGATTGAGCTGGAAGCCCATTGGGGCAGGAGAAAACTGCTGGATCAAAATAAAAATTTAAATGAAAGCCCCATTTAACAGCATGTCCTAGCTTGTGGGGTTGTGTGTTATGTTCAAGTTGAGGGTGCCCTTTTTTTTTATTTGGCCATAGGTGCCAAATAGCCTGGCTATGGCTCTGAGCCAGTCCCTGCTTTGTTTAGTGCACACACACACACAGAGCATCTCCTCATCCTGAGCTTCCTCCTGTAAGTTCTTTCAGCCTCTCTCTTATTCCCAGGCTAACAGGCCGATACAGTTTGGACACACGTTTTCGATGCGCTAGCTTTACCCCTTATTCAGTAAGGGGTAATAGCACGTCGAAAACGCCCGTCCAACCCCCCCGAACCTAATAGCGCCCGCAACATGCAAATGCATGTTGATGGCCCTATTAGTTATTCCTGCGCGATACAGTAAGTAAAATGTGCAGCCAAGCCGCACATTTTACTTTCAGAAATTAGCGCCTACCCAAAGGTAGGCGTTAATTTCTGCCGGCACCGGGAAAGTGCACAGAAAAGCAGTAAAAACTGCTTTTCTGTGCACCCTCCGACTTAATATCATGGCGATATTAAGTCGGAGGTCCCAAAAGTTAAAAATAATCAAAAAGTTAAAAAAGAAAAAATTAAAATCGTCCCGCAGCTCGCGGGTTGAAAACCGGACGCTCAATTTTGCCGGCGTCCGGTTTCCAAATCCATGGCTGTCAGCGGGTTTGAGAACCGACGCCGGCAAAATTGAGCGTTGGCTGTCAAACTCGCTGACAGCCGCCGCTCCTGTCCAAAAAGAGGCGCTAGGAACGCGCTAGTGTGGGAGCTACATCTAGTAGCCAAGGTAACTAGCCCAGGCACCAATGCAGAAAGGTGCATTCAACCAAACACACCTTTCTGCCTACATTTCAACTCACATTTTCTGTGCACAAGACTTACTGCCACTGCAGCAAGGAGTTTTGCACACAGAAAATGTGCGTTGCAAAATGGGAGAACTGCTTAGTGACCTAGCATAGAAATCCCATGCAAATAAGGGCATTAAGCTGTACTCCTGAAGCAGAGAGGTGGCTGGCTAAACATGGTCTTTCCTAGTGCTGGAAACTTAACCCTTGATCAGAGATGGAATTAAATTTCTAGCACTGCTGTGCTGGCATTTAAAATCCTTCAAAATGGAAAATAAAGTACAAAAATTTGGATTTACCATTGCCACTTATCCAGATAAGTGGTATCCAGATAAGTGGCAGTGGTGGCTAATGGGAATGCATTGGTCTGTCAGGGACGTCCTCCCCCCCCCCACCTTCCTGAATTAAAATGTCCGTTCAGCTTGTGCCGAACCTACATTTTATACACAACTTGCTTTTCAAACTCCCGATGCATTTGCTTACTGCAGTGGGAGTTTAAAAAAATTAAATCTGGGTTAAAAATCACAGTTTCTTAACACCCAGCTTATTGCATTGACCCATGAGCCAGTTGCCCGCACTACACTGACTTTTCCCCTCTCCTACACTTGCAGGTAGAGGTCCATTATGAGGAATTCATGGTTGTCTCCAAGCCCCCTCTCTCCTTTAGTTTTAAAGTTTGGCAGAGAGAGTGGGGGTACTTTCAGCACTTCCCAAACTCTTCATCTGGTCTTCTCCATGTTCACACCCCCTGCTTTGTGGAAGCTGGTGTGCCACACAACATGTTTTTAAATATAGGTGTGCCTTGGACTTGCAAAGGTTGGGAAATGCTGGTCTAGGAGCCTTCACAAGCACTTGCTAGACCAACCAACAACTCTGAGTTGCATCCTCAAGAGTTTCCTGTTGGCCAGTAGGGCCTCCATAATATTTGTCACCATCTTCCCACCCTCCCTCGGATCGGAGCCCACCTCCTTTGTGGTATGCCCAGGTCCAGCTGGCCCCAATAGACTAGGAATCTGAATCTACATCTAGAGAGTCATCTGTAACTTGATCAACTTCTGCTGCATCTACTTAAGGTATTGAGCTTCAAATGAGTCCCTTTTTTTTTTAAAGGAGACAGTTGTAATTAATTACATTTTTGTAACTCAGAAAACAAAGATGGGAGATCATTAAGAGCCCTGAGAGCGGTGATAAGGAGGCTGTTGTGTGGATTCTGTAATTAATGCCTAATGGATGTTAATGCTGAGTGCGTAAAAAAAACAAAACAAAAAAAACCCCAAAAGCAAAGCATTCTATACTGTGGTCAAAAAAACCTGAGAATGACGTGCTTTTGATTTTTAATCTGAAGTGTACGTAGAGAAAGTGAACACTGAATTCTTCACTTTCTTCAGCTGAGCTTACATGAATAGGGCCACCTGGCAGAGGAGGCATCAAAAGTGAAAATAATGAGGAAAATTAAAAGCTCAGAATGGACCAAGCTGTCAAGAGAAATCTGCCGCTACTTCTGGGGGAGAAAGTGACTCATTACCAGATTAAAGGACTGTGCGAATATGCCAGCGGCAGCCATGGTCCCCTCTGAGCTGCATTTCATTGACAAAGTCTGAGGCTCCATGCAGGAAACAAACCAAATGTTCATCCTCTGATCTGAGTTCACCAAGGCCTTCCCCCTGCTCCCTATCACCCCCCCCCCCTCAACACAAAAAGCTTGTTCCGTGGAGTTTCCTTTGAGTGGAAGAATCCCATATCAGCTAGGAAGCATCGTCAGAGGCCAGCAGATGGCCGAAATAATGAGCTTGTCTCGAGATGCTTTGCTTTGAGGTGACGAGTATACAGGCTCATTCTTTACTTTTTATTATTTTCAATACCTGAAAAAATTGGACATGATCAATCCAAAGTCCTGGTTTGAAAGCTGCATAGTATATACTATAGTGAAGGGTGGTGTGCCTAAAAGTGGCACAGCATATGCATCTCTCCACTTCCTGTTGCACAGAATCACGTCAAGCCTTCTGGAAAAGGAACCAAGGCACAAGGCAAAATCATTCCCTAAAAGAACAGGAGGAACAGTAAAACTATAGATCTATAAACTACTGAACTTTGATTGATTGAGAGATTTGTTGCAAGAGGGTCATTTCAATCTTATGTTCTCAATAAGGGAGAATGCTGGACAGATGGACGTCAGCCCTAAGACACCCCCCAAGGGTCATTATAAAATGTATATAAAAATGTCCTTGACACCAGCAAGCATCTCCCCCTCACAAAGACAGACTCCCTTTCTCACGCTACTCAACCCCAACTAGACAGAGAGAAGGAGTAGCCTGGTGATTAGAGCAGTGGGCTGAGAGCCAGGGTTTGAATCTTGCTTCTCCCACTGATGCCCCTTGTAACCTGGAGCAAGTCACTTCATCCTCCATGACTTCAGGTACAAATTCAGATTGTAAGCCTTTAGGGGCAGGGAGCTATTAACTGTACCCGAATAGGTAAACTTGCCTTGCGCTGAGATTTGGACTTAATTACCTTTCCAAATTCATCTACTCACTCACTCTTTAATTCTAAAGCACAGATAGGTCCAGACACATACACACGCGTGCTCTCTTTCTTTAGGGCTGGCTGCTCCAGCTATACACACATCAAGAAAGTGGAAAAAAAGAAATTAGCAGGCAGCTGCAAGTCTTATTAATTTATAAATTTAATAAAACATTTTCAAAGGCTGAATGCTGAGATATCATATTGAGTCACGTTCGAATTGCCAGCAGGCACACTCCAGCAGCACAGAATTTGTTAAGAATTGTTACCTTTTTATTTGACTAAGTCAAAGCATTTTGTAGGTAAGCTTTCAAGAGCCACAACCTCTTTATCAAGTTATAGTGGGGGATTCAGAGTGTACAGTGCAGAGTTTCCTTAAAGACAGTAATTGTTTAATGCAAGCACCTGAAACACAGATAGGGTTGGAGAGGAGACTGGGCAGCTCGAAATAAAGTAGTCAAAAAACGGGGAATACAGAAAGACATGAATAATCCAAATAAAAGCAGGAAGAGACAGGGCATCAGTTATCTCATGCATAATACAAAGCATAGATAAGTCTAATGTTGAAAAGGATTTCTCTGGCTAAGTTTGAGAGGTATTCTGGCAACAGGGTTTAAACTTTGCCAGATAATGCTGAATATCCATGCTATCCAACTATGTTTAGCTGAGTAATTTTATTCGTCCTCAGAGCAGATCTGAAGTAATCCAGGAATGCATACCTGGATAACTTTAGACTTAACTAGCTATATTCTGATTATATTGCTGGTTAAGTGGCATAAATAGCAACAAATAAATAAATAAAAATGCAGGCCTCCAGGCCCAAACTTCAAGCCCCCATCCCATATCCCATTAAAAAACAAAATTAAATGTGGGCCATACCACCTGAATCCCATCCCTCCAAGCCCTCCAAAAGTTAAGCCTATTGGCCCGAGGATCCTCCCTAACCTCCCATATCAGAACATAAATAGGACGACCAGGTCCCCTCCTCCTGCCCACCTTCTCACTCCCCCAGCTCCAACCTGAAACCTCTCGCCCCACACAGCATCCCTGAAAACTCCTACAGCCACCGGAAGTGTGGTGCCATCGAAGTGCTCTCAGCAGTAGTGTCCAGCTCTGCTGTCAGAATATTACTCTGCTGTCAAAGCAACTCTGGCCTCCCCTGGGAGTACTACGATTGGCTGCAGGAGTTTTCAGAAGTGCATAGTGGGATGGGAGAGTTTGGTTTGGGGCTGTGAAGAAAGGGGAGAGGAGGAGAGAGGGTGGGCACGAGGAGGGAGCATGGATGCCTTATTTTCTGAATTTTTTTTGGGGGGTGGGGGAGGTGATGAGTTTCCTCGGGCCAATAGGCCTGCAAATTTGTTTTTTTTAACTTTTGGAGAGTTTGGGGGAGGGGGAGGGGCTCTGGACAACATTAATTTTTGTTTTTTAGTGGGATGGGTGGTGGGGAGGTAATAGATCATGCCTATAGGCCAGCAATGGAGAAATTACTTACCTGATAATTTCGTTTTCCTTAGTGAGGACAGATGGACTCAGGACCAATGGGTATAGTGTACTCCTGTTAGCAGTTGGAGATGGATCAGATTTCAATCTGACGTCAGCCCTAGTACATATACCCCTGCAGGAAGTGCAGCTCTTCAGTATTCTCCTCGAAAAGCATTGTGGAGATATGTGTGACTGACTAATTTGGATAACTTGAATAACTAGATTAACTTTATAACTTGATAAACTTGAATTACTTGAATTGGTTGAATTGGCTATAGCTGGAGACCGCCAGAGCCCTCAACCGGGAAACATCGACACCCGGTAGGATGGGTGTCCTAGATTGAAGGAAAGCATGGCTTACCCTTGATTCCCTCGCTCTTGGAGCTGTCCCCCGAGAATTCCCAGAGTAGCAGCAGCTGTGGGTGGGATGCTGAGTCCATCTATCTACACTACCTGATAATTTCGTTTTCCTTAATTAATTTCTCCATTACCTGGCGTGTAGCAGATGGACTCAGGACCAATGGGATGTATAAAAGCTACTCCCAAACCGGGTGGGAGGCTGCCTGTGATCCACTTAGTACTGCCCTTGCGAATGCTGTGTCCTCCCAGGCCTGAACATCCAGGCAGTAAAACCTGGAAAAGGTGTGGATGGAGGACCATGTAACCACCCTGCAGATCTCGGCAGCTGACAGCATCTTGATTTCTGCCCAGGACACTGCCTGGGCCCTAGTAGAATGGGCCTTGATTTGTAGAGGTGGCGGCTTGCCTGCTTCTATGTAGGCCGCCTTGATGACTTCTTTGATCCAGCGGGCTATGGTTGCTCGTGAGGCCGCTTCCCCTTGCTTCTTCCCGCTGTGAAGGACGAACAGGTGGTCCATCTTTCATACGGATTCCGACATTTCCAGGTATCTGGCCAGGAGTCTGCTGATGTTGAGGTGGCGTAGACTTTTGGCCTCTTCCGAATTCTTATGTTCATCTGGCGATGGTAGCGAGATGGTTTGGTTAAGGTGGAAGTGAGACACCACTTTGGGGAGGAACGAGGGAACCGAGCGTAACTGGATGGTTTCAGGGGTGAGCCTGAGAAACGGCTCATGACAGGACAGTGCTTGCAGCTTGGATATACGACGGGCTGAACAGACTGCCAGCAGGAAGGCTGTTTTCAATGTTAATAGTCGGAGAGACAGGCTGCGGAGAGGTCTAAATGAGGCTCCTGCTAAGAAATCCAGGACCAGGTTGAGGTTCCAAAAAGGTACCAGCTACTTTAGGGGTGGTCAGATGTGTTTAACTCCTTTCAGGAAGCGGGAGACATCCGGGTGAGAGGCTATGCTGCCGCCCTCGTTTTTGGTGCCGTAGCATGACAATGCGGCCACCTGTACCTTGATGGAGTTGAGGGACAATCCCTTCTGTAGGCCGTTCTGTAGGAATTCCAAGACTGCGGGAATTTTGACTGAGCGAGGTATGATGTCGTGGTCCTCGCACCAGGCTTTGAATATTCTCCAAACCCTTATGTATGTTAGAGATGTGGAGAACTTGCGTGCTCGGAGTAGGGTGTCGATTACAGCCCCAGAGTATCCGTTCTTTCTCAGGCGGGCCCTCTCAATGGCCAGACCATAAGAGAGAATCGATCTGGATCCTCGTGGAGGATCGGTCCCTGTTGGAGCAGGTCTCTGTGTGGAGGTAGTGGCAGGGGGTTCCCTGTCAGTAATCTTTGCATGTCTGCGTATCATGGTCTTCTTGGCCAGTCTGGGCCCACAAGAAGTACCGGTCCCCTGTGTAGACCTATCTTGTGAATGATCGCGCCTAGTAGGGGCCACAGTGGGAAGAAGTATAGCAGAGTCTCCTGTGGCCATGTCTGTACCAGAGTATCGATGCGCTGGGACTGAGGTTCCTGTCTGCGGCTGAAGTAACTGGGTACTTGGGCGTTGGACCGGTTTGCCAGAAGGTCCATGGTTGGTGTTCCCCAACGGTTCACTATCAGTTGGAATGCTGTGGTCGACAGCTTCCATTCTCCTGGGTCTAGACTTTCTCTGCTGAGGTAATCCGCCGTGATGTTGTCTTTCCCGGCGATGTGGATGGCTGAGATCTCCTGGTGGTTCCCTTCCACCCACGACATTAGGGGGTCTATTTCCAGAGACACCTGTTGGCTTCTGGTTTCTCCCTGACGGTTGATGTAGGCCACTGTTGTGGCGTTGTCCGACATTACCCTGACCACTTTGTCTCGGAGTCTGAGATCGAACCGTAGGCAGGCTAGTCTGACTGCCCGGGCTTCTATTTATTTATTTATACCTTTTTTATATACCGAGGTTCAATTAACAAGATTAATTATCACTTCGGTTTACATTACAACCAGCAAAAAATAACAGAGACAAAGTCTTGTTTTACAATGAACAGGGTAGAAGTAACCTGGATTAAAACAATGAACAGGGTAGAAGTAACCTGGATAAACATAAAATGGGTGGCGATTGATGTTCTAGGCGATTCTAGGCGATTCTAGGTGATTGATGTTCCACCCCGACTCTTCTGCGTTCCACTGCCCTTGGGTGGTTAGCTCTTCGCAGTGTGCTCCCCATCCTCGTAGGCTGGCGTCCGTGGTGAGCAGGATCCAGGTCGTTGAGGATAGTCTCTTTCCCTGGCTCAGGTGGCCGTCTTGTAGCCACCACCTTAGTTGGGTTCGAACTTTGCCCGGGAGCGGTAGACATACGGTGTAGTTCTGAGACAGTGGACTCCATCATGATAGGAGTGAGCGCTGTAGGGGCCTCATATGAGCTCGTGCCCATGGTACTACTTCCAGTGTGGATGCCATGAGACCGAGGACTTGTAGGTGATCCCATGCTGTGGGGCGAGGTTTGCTCAGCAGGGTTCGCAACTGGTTCATCAGTTTTAATCTCCTCGTCGGTGTCAGGATGACCTTGTCTTCCTTGGTGTCGAATCAGACTCCTAAGTATTCTAGAGTCTGTGAGGGCTGCAGACAGCTCTTGTTTGTGTTGACCACCCATCCGAGGCTCTCCAGTAGAGTCTTGACTCTGTTGGTTGCCTGGTGACTTTCCTCTGGGGATTCGCCCTGATCAGCCAATCATCTAGGTAAGGGTGTACGAGGATTCCTTCCTTCCTCAGTGTTGCCGCCACCACCACTATGATCTTGGTGAACGTCCAGGGTGCTGTGGCTAATCCGAAGGGTAATGCCCGGAACTGGTAGTGATGGTCCAGGATTTTGAAGTGAAGGAAGCGCTGATGTTCTTGATGGATTGGAATGTGTAGGTAGGCTTCCAACAGATCTAGGGATGTGAGGAACTCTCCCGGTTGCATCGCCCTTATTACAGAGCGTAGGGTTTCCAATGCGAAGTGGGGAATCCTCAGGTGGCGGTTGACTGACTTGAGGTCCAGGATGGGCCTGAACATTCCCTCTTTCTTGGGGACGATAAAGTAAATGGAATAATGCCCAGTATTTATTTGTTGTGGAGGCACTGGGGTTATGGCCTCTAGGGCCAGTAATCTGGTCAGAGTAGCCTCCACTGCCACCCTCATGGAGGGGTCATGGCAGGGGGATTCCACAAACATGTCCTGAGGGGTTTGGAGGAAATCCAGGTAGTATCCCTCTCGAATAATGGTTAGGACCCACTTGTCCGAAGTTATTGCGACCCATTTTTGGTAGAATAGGGCAAGTCTGCCCCCTATGGCTTCTTCCTTTGGACGGGTCGGCCGAATCTCATTGTGGGGTGCGGTTGGGGCCGGGGCCTGAGCTGGTTCCCCTTTTGTTGTGCTTGTTCCGAAAAGACTGGTTCCTGCCTGTAGGACAAGGCGCTTGATAAGTGTTTCTGTATGGATTGAAGCGCTGTGCACTTCTGCCCCTGGAAGATCGGGGGAAGGGTCGCTGGTTTTTCTTATTCCTGTCCTTCGGTAGCCATGGCAATGGGGACTCGCCCCATTTGTTAGCCAGTTTCTCTAGTTTGCTGCCGAACAGGTGGGATCCTTTGAAGGGCATCCTTGTGAGACTCGTTTTGGAAGATGCATCGGCCGACCAGCTTCGGAGCCAGAGTTGCCTCCTGGCTGCCACAGCTAATGATACTCCTCTGGCCACTGTGCGCACCAGATCGGAAGCAGCATCCGCAAGGAATGATACTGCTGGTTCCATGGCTTCCCCAGGGGTGTTGCTCCTGGTCTGTGATAGGCAGGCACGAGTCACCATGGTGCAGCAGGCTGCTATTTGTAGGGACATAGTGGTGATGTCAAAGGACTGTTTAAGGATGGATTCCAGACGTCGGTCGTGAGCATCTTGAGTGCTGCACCTCCCTCCACTGGGATAGTAGTGCGCTTCGAGACCGCGCAGACCATGGCATCCACTTTTGGGCATGTCAGAAGGTCTTTGGCCGCCGGGTCCAGAGGGTACATGGCTGCCATAGCCCGTCCCCCTTTGAATGTAGACTCTGGAGCACTCCATTCCAGGTCAATTAGCTGCTGGAACACTTGTAACAGAGGGAAATGGCAGGAGGTCTGGTGGAGTCCCTCTAGCAGGGGATTCGTCTTAGGCTCCCCCGAAGCACTTGAGCCCAGGATAGCAAGCTCCTTCAGGCTGTGGGTGACCAGGTCTGGAAGCTCTTCCTTGGTGAAGAAGTGTCTCATGGTCTGGTGAGGCTCTGTCCCCGGGGGGAGCTCCCCCTCCTCCAGTGGCTCTGATTCCTCCTCTGAGTTGTCCGTGTCCCCGTAGGTGGGACTTCTGGGTGGTGGATTCATTTGTCTGGGCCTAGAGGGCCTGGGGCGTAAAGGTCTTCTGGTGGAGGCTGTGGCTGTCTTGCCGGAGGCTCTGTCTGCATGTGAACGAAGGTGTGTAGGCCTTTGAAGAATTCCACTCATGAGATAGACGCTGGGTCCAAGCTAAGGGGTGCTGTGTCCCTGGGGGTCCCCGTTTGAAGGGGTGTCCCGCTGGAATTTGCTAGGTCCGGGGTACTCATTGAGGAGCTAGTACTCGGTCCTGGGTGGGACTGGCCCTGGGCTGGGTCTCCCAGGGCCTCCTCGCACTGGACGCACAGGGCGTTGGCCTCTTTGTGTTGTGCGGCTATGATGTGGCATGCTGGGCAGAGGCCTTGAGCCTTGAGCTCCATTTCCGGTGGTGCCATGGATATAGGCTCGTAAATCTTTATGCGCTCCGGTGCATCGAAGATGTGCGTGCGGGTTGTGTGTGCGCACAAGTCACAGTTGTGTGCCGGCCCAGTAAGCGCGTGATACGCGCGTATCTTGTGCGCACGGTACTTGTGCATGTAACTTTATGTGCACATGTATTTTGTGCGCCTGGCTAGCCTTGTGCGCCCAGATCGAGACGGCGGACAGAGCGGCGAATAGGGCCAAAATGGTGACGGTGACCACGTGGGCAATATGGTGACCACCTTGGAGGGTCTCCACGTGGGAGGACCCTTGGATATAACCGGGGCCTAGCCCTCCTAGGGTGGATCAACCCAGTGGTACTGGTCCCAGCCGGCGACCTGTGTGACTCCTCGAACCTCGGAGACCAGAGTCTTTAAAGAAGATTTCTACCTTACCTTGTCTTCGGCACTTCCCAGTTTCGCACCGGGCGGTCTCCGGCTGCAGGGGGAGAGGGCAAATACCTTCACTGCCGCGCTCAAGAATGCACCCGCTGCCTCTCAGCTGCGCCCAAATTCGGGGGCTAGGTCCCCGCCGAGGATCAGCCGCCAGACCAAGGCTTACCTTCGAGGGACCACGGAAATCACCTCGGGAATTCTCAACTGGGGGAGGGACCCGAGTGTGTCACCGCAGGAGAGTGGGGCTCATCTGTAGAGGTAAGTTTTCTTCTAAATTTGGGTTTTCTCCGTTGAATTTGTTCTAACGCTGTGAGAGCGTGCAGGTAGTCCCTAAATGCTATGCAGATGGAAAATACTGAAGAGCTACACTTCCTGCAGCGGTATATGTACTAGGGCTGACGTCAGATTGAAATCTGATTCATCTCCAACTGCTATCAGGAGTACACTATACCCATTGGTCCTGAGTCCATCTGCTACACGCTAGGAAATCTTTTTTTTTTTTTTTTTTGCTATTTCTGCCATTTAACCAACTGTATAATTTGACTATAGCTAGTTAAGTCAAGTTATCTGTATACACGTACCTGGATAACTTTAAATCTAACAGCTATATTCAATCATAGCTAGTTAGTTTTGAAAGTTATCAGGGTAATGTTACCCCAACAAACTTTTATTCAGTATTTTCAGCGAGACATTTATCCCACGTCAACTTATCTGGCTAACTTTAGCTGGATAAGTTACCCATTCGTGGCTCTTCTCTAATATTGGCCTCAATGTGTTTCACCAGTGGGCTAGAGTAAACCTTTTTTTGATTATGGAACATTATTATAATATACTGTGAAATCAGTAGAGCCCTGACCCTTTTCTCTCCTTTTATCCCACAGAATGTATAAGAATATGTGGGACCCTTGGGTTCCGTAGAATTTGGAAACTGAAGTCCATAGGTGCGCAGATTTTCAGGGAAAGGTTGGGTTTGCAGTGCACAGGTATAACTTTTCTGCTGGGTTTGCAATCAAATGAGTCTGGAAGAAAAGTTACACATGTACATTTCTTATGGATGACTTTGCAAAAAAAGATGACTCAATGAGGTGTAATTATCAAATTTGCAAAAGCCAACCTGTGAAGACATTTCTGGCTTTTGCTGAATCCTGAGTTAATGAGCTGCTTTCCATGATAATGCATCTCAGCAGCTCATTAACTCAGACTTATGCATGTAGTGAAATACGTATATAAGTTTGCAATGTACGAGGGGCCTGTTTTGTAAATGTTTTGGTTTGGAACGGAGGAGTAACCTAGTGCAGTGTTTCTCAACCCTCTCTTGGAGGCACATTTAACCTGTAGGGTTCTCAGGATAACCATACTGAACATGGGTGAAATAAATTTGCATACATTGGAGACTCAGTGTATGCAAATGTATCTCATGCAATCCTGAAAACTTGACTGGCTAGATGTGCCTCCAGCTGGGAAACATTGGCTTAGTGGTTAGAAAAGTGAGCTAAGAACCGAGGAAACCAGAGCTCAAATCTTGTTTTGTTCTGCGGCATTTTGTGCATGTGCAATGATAGGGATGTGAATCGTTTTAGGACGATTAAAATTATCGTCCGATAATTTTAATATCGTCTTAAACCGTTATGGAACACAATACAATAGAGATTCTAACGATTTATCGTTATAAATCGTTAGAATCGTGAGCCGGCACACTAAAACCCCCTAAAACCCACCCCCGACCCTTTAAATTAAATCCCCCACCCTCCCGAACCCCCCCCCCAAATGACTTAAATAACCTGCGGGTCCAGCGGCGGTCCGGAATGGCAGCGGTCCGGAACGGGATCCTGCTACTGAATCTTGTTGTCTTCAGCCGGCGCCATTTTCCAAAATGGCGCCGAAAAATGGCGGCGGCCATAGACGAACACGATTGGACGGCAGGAGGTCCTTCCGGACCCCCGCTGGACTTTTGGCAAGTCTTGTGGGGGTCAGGAGGCCCCCCCCAAGCTGGCCAAAAGTTCCTGGAGGTCCAGCGGGGGTCAGGGAGCGATTTCCCACCGCGAATCGTTTTCGTACGGAAAATGGCGCCGGCAGGAGATCGACTGCAGGAGGTATTTCAGCGAGGCGCCGGAACCCTCGCTGAACGACCTCCTGCAGTCGATCTCCTGCCGGCGCCATTTTCCGTACGAAAACGATTCGCGGTGGGAAATCGCTCCCTGACCCCCGCTGGACCTCCAGGAACTTTTGGCCAGCTTGGGGGGGGCCTCCTGACCCCCACAAGACTTGCCAAAAGTCCAGCGGGGGTCCGGAAGGACCTCCTGCCGTCCAATCGTGTTCGTCTATGGCCGCCGCCATTTTTCGGCGCCATTTTGGAAAATGGCGCCGGCTGAAGACAACAAGATTCAGTAGCAGGAGCCCGTTCCGGACCGCTGCTGTTCCGGACCGCCACTGGACCCGCAGGTTATTTAAGTCATTTGGGGGGGGGGGTTCGGGAGGGTGGGGGATTTAATTTAAAGGGTCGGGGGTGGGTTTTAGGGGGTTTTAATGTGCCGGTTTTGCGATTTTACGTTTTTTCGATTTTTCACGATTTTTTACGATATTTTACCCCCCCAAACGGCAACAATACGATTCCCTCCCCCTCCCAGCCGAAATCGATCGTTAAGACGATCGAGGACACGATTCACATCTCTATGCAATGATACCCTCTCGATCTATGGTCTGCAAAACCTTTGTACCTTAGTATATTGGTCCCCTAAGTGTAAAAAACACTGACCGAGGGGGAAAGAGTTCCATCCTATGAATATCAGTGGCTGGACTTGGGGTACACACATTCTGGTTTCCAGGGAAAGACTTCTAGGTTGCAATATCTGAGCTAGATGTGTGAGAGGAAGGGAGAAACCCTTGACAGTTGCGAATGAAAGCAGGTCAAAAATAAAATGTTGGATTGTTTTTAGTTTGAATATTTTTCTCCTTGGAGTGATTTTGAAATTTCTTTTCAACACTGTTGGTTTTGGTTGCAGTGTGATCTCTTCCAGAGAAATGTTCAAATCCTCCTTTGAGTTTTCTTCTGCCGTCTGTTCCTTAATGTATGCACTACTTAATTCTTTTTTAGTTTTTTCCAGTTTCTCTCTCTCTCTCTTTTTTTTTTTAAACTCAGACATGCATGTCTCTCATCTCACTATACATCCTGCTTTAAATGCATCCTCCACATGCAATCCCAGTTCTCCTCTAATTTGCATTCTTATACAAAATCTGGAGCCATGTCATTGTTATTGACTTGACAAGGGGAGTGTAGTCCTTGAAAAGCTGTTGTACAATATTTAGTTAGTTCCATCAAACAAATAGAAAAATTAGCAAACACGTTGCAGATCATAATTTTTAATTAGGCCAACACAGCTACCACCAAATTATACTTCCTGTAGGCCAAAAATGGGATTAAATCCTCAATGAACCAGAATTTCCATAAGGGATAACCTTTGCATATTTCATCCATAGTTCAATGTTACAATTGTTGCATTTATCATACTCTTGTGGAGTTAAACAGCCTAGATTTTTATAGCACTCACTACAGAGTGAATGCATATAGTTCAATAGACCTTGTCTATAACCTAGATAGCATGCTAACTTCAAACAGTAGTTGTGCCAGTAATTAATGCATCAAATTTAAATAGTGAAAAGTGAGTTGATTCCACATGAAAATCTCCTAAAATAGCTGAACTACCCAATGAAATTACTGGATATAATTTCATTCATAGCCATAAGATGTTTTTAGCATGCTTATGTATATAATGTTGTGATCCACCATGATCTTGTGGAAAAAGCGGAAATCAAACTCTGTAAATAAATAGATATGACTAAATATGAATTTCCAAGTCAGATGAGTGTTAAGTATGCTATACTCTTTGGAAGAGAAAATTCTGTCATGTCCCTGGAGAAGGAACACTTATTGATCTGCGAGGCTTTCTCTGCTGGTAAATGGAAGAACTGCTCTTTTAATCAGTACAGAAAAGTGAGCTCAAACCTAGCAATTTGTTTTTTCATGAAAGAATGTTAGGAAGCTCAACCCATAAAAAAAGCAAAAAGATAAAGTCTGGGAAAATGCTGAAAGAAATCAAATTTAAATGCAAAAAAAAATTAAAAAATTGGAAAATAAGTGAAACAATGAACTTGATTTAAGAAGCTTTTTCCCCATAGACACAGAATAAAAATAATAATAATAAAAAAAAAACCACTTAGTAAACCAGGCCCAGTGTTTGCACTGAGATCCTTCATTTAATAGCATATCATTTTTTGTGTTATATTTTTTCATTCTATTTTTCTTATCAGTTTTATTCTCCTTTCTCTTTACGATCCAGTCCTTCCGCCAGAGATCACAAATGACAATTCCCTCTCCTTTCAATCCTGTATGTTTAACCCCTGAGCCTACCTAGCCAGTAGGTGTCACTGGTATGTGCTGGCTAGTTTCTTGTGTGGCAGTGTGCAGGGCTGCCACCGAGTCATTGGTCTAGCTCAATTCTATGCAAATATATTGAATCAAGTTTGAACTGCCAAAATTAATACTCGGGCATCTCAGAATTTAAGAACGTTTACATCTTGGATAAGTTTTGTTTTGTTTTTTTTAAGAGATTTGCTCACATATCTAATACATCCAATATAGGTTTTGTCCCATTGCATGCATGGTCGTTTTGTCCCATTGCATGCATGCATGCATGCATGGGGTCATTTTCTGATTTTAAGAAAAATAGGGCATTGTATCCTGCATGCAATTGGGTAAAACCAGGACTGGCTCAGGTGGTCACCTTAACTATAGATCATAGTAAGAACCCTGCTACAATATCATTTGGATAAGGGATGGTGCCTATATTTTGGCTTATAAGTTTAGCTATTACTCAGAAGTTGTAACCTTTGGTTATAGTAATAAATCAAGAACAAATGCAGAACTAAGCAAAGAAAAGAAACAATCCCCCAAATCTATCTACCTACAATATGGACTTCAATTAATACAAAATGAGGGCACAGAGAAAACGAATCCTTTTTGTGGAGGTTTTACATTGCACATGCAGGACTTTTCCTTCTAGATCACACTTTAGCCAGGGCTTCCCAAACCTGTCCTTGGGATCCCACAGCCAGTTGGGTTTTTAGGATATTCCCAATGAATATGCATGGGATGAACCTGGCTTGTGCTTCTGGATTTATTTGCTTCTCTATCGAAAGTGGAAGAATCCTAGCTGGACAGACTGGATGGGTCAATTTTGTCTTCTTCTGCCATCATTTACTGTTGCTATGTTTTATGAATGTATCCCACCCAGAACTGTGGATGGGTGGGTTAGAAATTCTTTTGAATAAATAAATACATGCAAATTGTTTTCATACATATTCAGTGTGCATATCCTGAAAACCCAACTGGCTGTGGAGTCATCAGGGCAGGTTTGGGAAGTCTTGAGGTCCCATTTCATAAAACAGTGGTCCCGCTCTCATTTCTCTCAGATTGTGATACCTTTTCGTATGCTGCATAGAAATGTGACAGTAGACACAGACCATACAGTTTATAGTCTCACCAACTAATCAGCTCTATAATCCCTACCACTTCCTCAGAGATCCTCTGTGCTTATCCTGTGCTTTTTTGAATTCAGATACTGTCCTTGTCTCTCTCTATCACCTCCAAGGGGTATGCATCCAGCACCATTTCTGTAAAGAAGTACTTCCTTAGATTACCCCTCATTCTGGACCCTCCTTTCTGTTGAAAGAGGTTAGCCTCCTGTGCATGGAAACTTGGGAGATATTTAAATGTCTCTAACATCTCTCCCCTATCTTGCCTTTCCTCTAGGGTGTATATGCTCAGATCTTTAAGTAAGTTTGTCCCCATATCCTTTACAAAGAAGCCCACTGATCATTTTAGTAGCACCCTCTGGACTGACTCCATCCTGTTTATACTCTTCTGAAGGTGTGGTCTCCAAAGCCGATGCCATGCAGTATTCCAAATGAGGTTTCACATAGGACCTACACAGGAGCAATATCCCCTGTCATAGATGAGCTTCCCAAGGAACCTTCTCTTGTTACACACCTGTAATTTGGAATGGAGTCCCTCTTGAGTTACGGCAAAAGTTAAACTACCTGACTTTTAGAAAAAATGTAAAGTTATAGGTTATACTCATGCTTTTGGTTGAACAATCTGCTTCTTTATATACCTAGACCGAATTATCTAGGGAGATTTTTTTAAATTGATTATTAACTGGGATGATGTTTTTATGTTTATATTGGGATGTGTGTGCATGTGTGTGTGTGAGTATTTTGATGTCTGATATTTTGATGTTAATTTGTGTAGTATTTTTATGATTTGTTTACATTGTATTTTGTATAATGTGTTATTTATTGTAACCCATTCTGAGCTTTTCCGATGAAGTGGGAAATCAAATGTTAATAAACATATGCATAAACCTCTCATCTACATCAGCATCTTTGACTAATTCTTATGTTGGTCCTAAGAAATATATCAAAACCTGAAAAGAATCCTGTTTTCTCTAGGAACAATAAGTCTATCAGAACTCTCAATTATCCACTCTGGTGAGACATAGCTATTGTGTTAATTCTCCATCACATTAATAAGACCCCCCCCCCCAATAGAATGGGAAATTCTTACCCTGGCACCCACTTCCAATGTGGTCCCACATTTGTTTGCTGGCTAAAATCTGGAGGATTTTTTTGCACACAAATTTTTCTCAGGGGACACTCTTCTCATCACCTAAACTTTTAAATGGAAGCCCTCAGATTGCAGGCAAGTATTTTTTTTTTTATTAAAGTTTAAACTATGACCTTTTGGTTAATTAATTAAAATCATGTTTAATGGTGAAATATGGAGCCAAGCATTTTCTGGGTCATGGATCTCCATCCAACCAGAGCGCTGTAATGCAGTCCCTCACATTAGTGAGAGCACAAGTAATTCTCTTTTATTTTTTGTTCTGGTTTTCACTGAACTCTGCCCATAGCTTTGGAAGATAAAATTTGCTGTTTACCTGGAAACTGCATCTGAGTATCCTCTCAGTTACCTCAAGGTTGTTCTGAGCTAATTAAGTTGATACCTATTTGCTGGTCTGCCAAAGGGTGAACATACTCAGATGCAGCGCTGCACCAGTCCTGGAGCTCTGCTAAAGTAAAGTCATCAGTAGAATGAACTTGCAGTGAAGGTTTTCATGGGTAAATTAAGATTGGGGATATAATTTTGTGCTAAATCATAGTTGAATTACAGCTGAAAATAAATTATATTTACACGGTGGATTTCTATTATTAATACTGTTATTATGTGAGATAGATACTTTGAATATTACTTGCATCCTATGTTTTTTCCTCAGAAATCTTTCCCTAACGTGCCTGCTCCTCTCAAAAAATGCAGATTTTCGCTAGCCTAGATTTTATGAATTATTACAGATGTACAAAGTCTCTGAGTTCAAAGTCTGATTTCTAATTATTGTTTACTGAGAACTGTGAGGTGATCAGCTGAGAACAATTCAGTCTCTGTGGTAAGAAAAATGAAAGTGAATCATATATTTCAATGCCCCATCACTCTGCCTTGCTCCCCAAACGGAAGATATCAACAGGGGACTCCTGCCCCTTAGAGGAATATAATAAAGCTTTGAAGATTTATTGTTATTCTGAATCACGAGAGAGCTATGGTATATGATGCCTTATTAAGGACTAATGTACAGTGTGTCTTGGAATAATTAAAAAATGTTGTAAATGCTGTACATTAGCTAGCTGCCAGCTCATATTCCCGAGGGACTCTGCCGCCTCTTCACTCCCCTCTGCCCTTGTTTCATCCAGGATAGCCCACAGCGATGACCCAGCTGGTAAATCTGAATGATATACCCCCTCCTGCTGTTCTGTGCACACACAGCCAGGGCTGCATATTTTTCACCGAAGTCCTGCTGCGCTCTTCTGCTTTGCTACAAATGGAAAGGAGGAGCCAGAGGGAACCTCTAACTTCAGCGTCCCCTCCCGGGAGCTCTCAGCAACCTTGACCCCCACAAAGTCAGCAGAGTAGCAGCAGGGGTGTGGGATGTGGATGATACAGTCACACTGGATATCTGAACGGATGCTGGGGTGGGGTTCAAAGCGTTAATCTGCCCGCGACTGGCAGGAAGCGTTCTCATCCGGCCTGGCAGAGAAGCAGCTGGCAGGGGGGGCCTTTCAGGCATGCACAGACAGGCTCTGCTGCGTGGCGGAGGCTGGAAGGGGGCGGGGCTTGATCTCACGGGTCTTCATGTAGGACAGCAGCTGCTCGGGGATCTCGGCCAGCACGTCCTTGGCCAGGCGGGCCATGCTGAGAACCTGGTTTCCCGCTCGGTCCACGTAATCCCGGAATGGCACAAACTGCAGTGCAAGACAATCAAAGAAAGAGGCCACACGTGAGACCGAAATGAAACTTGATCAAAATGGATGATCGCATCTTAAGCAGGGTGCATCCTGGGGCAGGGGAATTTCATTCTTAAGCCCATATCGAATGGCAGCAGGTTACTGGCCAGTCTCACTGGTGAACAGCTTTATGGTTTGTTTGTTTTTTTTAGCACAGGATATGAAAAATGACTTGCATGCACCAAATACTGATTTTTGCGAATGTGACTTTTGAAAAACAATCAGAGCCCCGTGCACGTAAAAGTGCACACATAAGTTGGTTTTGCATGCACTTTTACGTGTATTGTAAAAGCCATTCAGTAAAGGGGGAAGGTGCAGATATAGCACTGATGTGCATAAGTCAATTTTTAAAAGTATGTGTGTAACTCCTAAATGTACGTCCGCTTCTGAGGTACATGGCTACCGGCACTGGCTCCAAGCACACCTGCAAGTTTTCAAAGCAGATTTATGCACATAAGTCAGCCTTGAAAATTCACCCTAAAGTCTTTGTACACACAAACCTTAGCCATGGGCAGGCTGCTGAAAAGTACCCTTCCTGAGCCCAACACGGAGTCCAATGTTTCATGTCTTTAATGGGGCCAATTTTGAAAGTGATCTACAGTAAAAAGCGTTTTACCTGCGTCAGGTAGCTCCCTCTGAAAAACTGCCCTCCCACCCTGTGGCTGAAAGTCCCCAACAACCCGCACAATTTTAGTTGCACTGAGAGAAGGCATTCCTGGGGGACGGGGGGTGTCACGTGTTGTGGTCGGGGGATGAAAACAGCATGCAGAGATTGTATTTTTCAAATACATACCTGTTATTTTCAATGAAAAAAAAAAAGTACCTGCAGATAAATCGGGCACAAATGTCTGCAGATACTTTGTATTGTCTTTAAGTTTAACAGCGAAAGTGCATGCACCCCTTTTCGTTCGGAAACTGGTCCGAAGTCTGCAGGTTAACAGCTGCCCCAGACCGTCTGAAAATTGCTGCCCCCTCCCACCGTAATGCATGTGGCTCTACTGCACGAGGGGGCTCACAGCAAACCAGGGCATGCAGTTCCAGCGCAGGGAACCAAGCCCCAGTCCCCAGCGCTTTCCGCTGAAATGTGAACCTTGCTGCGAAGATAAATGACTTTTCAATTAACGTCATTTTCTCCATCATTCAAGGGCCTATATATATATGTGGCAGAAGAAGTCTGCCCTTTTCCTGGGCCCGCTCTGGATCCCATTCATTAACTAATCCCCAGCAGTGTGAGAAGGCAGACACAGACTATAACTAAAGCTCTCCTCTCCTCCCCTCCCCCCAGTGATGCAGCATTCTCCCGAGAAGGGTAGGAACATTATCTTTAACTGGCCCTTGGATGAATATTTTAACAAAAGTAGACTTCCGAGTCAGCCCAAGATTGTAAAAGTCGCTGTCGGCCCATCCTCTGTGCCGGAGATGCTTTGCCAGCTCGGTGCTGCGTGAATGGTCTCTTCCCTGAGCCCCCATCAATCATTGATTAATTGACCTTTTCCTCAGATGCTGCGTCACGTCGTGCAGCAGCTGATGGAGGTGGCAGCTCGCAGCAGTAAAGCAGAATGCTCCTGCAAACTGTGTGCGATTCTCTGCGCCCCACTTCTCCAACTGCTGCTGCTAGATGGATTTATAAAGCAAGCCCGCCCACTGCTGTAAAATAATAATAAACAACAACAACATTACTGAAAAGAATTACTAGCCGGAGGCAGGCTCTGGAAGAGGGATCCCACTGATCCGGAAAGTTACTGGCCAAGGAGGGATACATAATACCTTTGAACAGGTGCTTTGAGATGAAGGAAACAGCAAATGGAACAGGGAAAACCCTTAACCCTCTATCCCAAGGGAAAACAGAAGCTCTCATATTATTCTAGAAATTATCTTCCCCATGTCCCCAGCCCCAGATCTGGACCTGGTAGGTGCTGTAAAGCGCACAGATAATTTGGGACCCCTGGCCTCTCTTAAAGATGAATTTTGAATATATTTGAAATGCTTAAGGGTTTCCAAGTGGCTCCAGATTTGCCCCGCAGAGTTGATCTATTCCTGGGTTTACACCCATTGCATGCAGGGACTTTACAGTTGGGGTAAACCAAGGATAGGGTCAACCCTGCTGGGCAGATCTGGAGCAAGGTGGCAACTCTAAAAGCAATGGAGGGATGCTGTGGGGATCTCTGATTCTCACACAGCAAGGACAGGAGGTGCAGGCATTTCTCGGGGAGGCTACTCCTCAACAGGCCTGTGTTGCCGCATCCGCCACTGCACCTGTACAATGTCTCGCTCTGCATAGCGCCCCCTGGAGGAGACGCGCACTTCATCTCCATCCAGTTCTTCCATTGCTGCAGGTTTGGGAAGGGCAGTGCACAGGGTGGGGGAGGAAGACGAGGGAAGAAGACCAGAAGGAAAAGGAACAGCAAAAGGAAACAAAGGAGGAAAAAGAGAAGGGGAAGAGCAGAGAAATAGTGTCAATGTCTCAACGGCAGGCACTTGTCAGCTGTAGCATTCTTTCATAGATCTGGCTCATCGACAGACTAGAAGGGCTCTGGCTTAATTTAAGTACAGATACTGTAAATCAATAAGTAATTACATGCACGGTAACAGTAACACCTAGAAAAAAAAAAAAGAGCAAAAATGACCTAAGCTCACACATAAACCTACCTGGAAACATAAGCATATATGGGATGAAATGCTACAGAATGATCCACCCACACACTGACTGCTTTCCCCAAGGGGGTGGCAATTTTCCTTTAAATAACACCAACCTTAAACAAACAATTTTTAATTCAACCTATAGGGTAGCATTGCTGTTTATTGCTTATGAGATGTTTCCAAGCAGAACGTAGCAACAACTCGTTTTCAGGAAATTCCTAGCTTTTCTGTTTCTAGTGCAGACCAGGCCTCCCTGTTTGAAGGCCAGGGAGAGAGCGTGTATGCATGCATGTACCTTTGTCTGCCTGTATGCATGTATGTAGTGAGCACTGATGCTTTCCACAGGCTGCCTGTTCATTTCTTTCTGCCTCTGGCTTGCAGAAGACATTTGGGAGGCAGGAGGGAGACCTGGGGACCCGGGTGTTCCCTGCCAGCCTCTGGAGAAGCTTGCACTGAATTACAGCTGGAAGTGCGGGGGCAGCAGAAGCCGGGCAGCTATGGCAAGGAGAATCTATCTTCCATCCATGCCCATGAGGGAGGGAAGCTCTGACCCAAGCCCAGGTCGCAGAGCACCAGTGGCAGCCCAGACGATGCTGCCTGTGGATGGTGTGACAATAAGGCCAGAAGGCACGAAATCAGCAGCAAGACCGAAAGTGGCCCAGGGAGCCCATCCTGCACAGCACAGCCTGACTCATTCCATGGCCTTGTGTGTACACGGCAGCAAGTCCAGGCATACAGGAGTTTGTACATTCAGTTTAATTCAGACAATTAACAATCATTCTCAGACGCTCTGCACGAGGTTACCCACCGAATTCTCCTTGTCTGCACTGGCAGGAACTGAATGATTAATCTGTCTTGTCCTTATCACAGGGTCTGCATTTTGTACACTTTGAATGCAGTAGAATTGATTTGCCTGTGGTTTTGTTTTGCTGCCTGCACCCATCAGCTCTCCCCCCCCCCCCCTTTTTGGGGTGTATATATGTGTGCTTGTGGGGGAGGAGGGCACGGTGCTCATCTCTGCAGGATATCTGGAGTGGCTCCAGCCTTGGGGTGGGAAATCCGACTCTCTGGCATGACACTGAGCTGTCTCCCCTGACTAATTAAGCTCTGCTCTTCTATGTATTCCCCATCTTCAGCTCTGACAATCATTTTTATTTAGTTATTTATAGACCTTTGATATTCCATGAGTGACCACTCTTCACACCTTTGAAGTTCAACTAATTGCTCTTCTATTTCCGGGGATGGCTCTGGGTCCATTCTTAGACTGTGATATAACACCAAACGTTTGCCAGTGTTCAGAGATTTCTCTAGACTTATGTGGGAAGTCCATAAAGGAATATACACAGAGCTCTCCTGAACTCTTTTGCCTGTGTTCTTTAATGTCAATCATTTGCTTTTATTTGGTGCCTAAAACTTCCATGGATTCTCTTTCTTCAAAAGCCATTATAACTGGTTTAGCAGCAAGTCTAATCTTTCATGTCGGTGAGTGCCATTTCTTACCTAGGCAAGTGCATTGCTCTTTGGTTTGTAAACACAGAGGTAAGGCAAATGCATCAGCGTCTGCTGTTTTCTCATCCTCTGTGGTTAGTTCACTAGAGTAATTTTTTAAGGCACGCAAGCTCTGCATCTACACAGTAGCCTCTTTTTTCCTTTATAGACAAAGGGGATGAAAGATTTAAGGGGGACACGTATCTAAACAGCTTTCTCTTGGTCACCTGCTATTACATTTGCTGTGGACATGACGTCTGGGGCAGAGTTTGCCTCTCTGTACTATGCAGCTAATTTTGTTCGGAATGGTTTGGAAAGTCCTCTGTGTGGTGGATGAGAAAGACAGCACTCCTACTGCGGGATAGTAGATCAACCTGTCAGGACTCTTCAAGGAACTTTCAAAACAGGAAATGCTTATACATTTACATTTTTGTCTCTTAAATTGCTGCTTGGCCCTCTTTCCCTCTTTTAAGGACAAAAGGAAGCCCAAATTGGAGAAGACATACTTCAATATTTCCTATCACAGATTTATGTCAGAATCTTTGCCCGACTGTTATGTAGAAACCATTTTGACTCTCGCATGTCCTTTGAATTCATGCCACCTGTTCTGATGTTCTGGTCTCATGAACACTAAAGGCCTCATTCAGAAATAATTGCTTTCCCATTCTTTACCTACAGAAAAAAAACACTTTGTTGAACAAGACCCTGAGCCTTCCAGTCTGAAAGCTTTGGTACGTTTACTAATTTTTCTTCCCCATTTATATTTTATTTTTATAAATGCAGTGATGCACCACCCACCTTATTATATTTACTAGAACACTGGGAAAGAAAGCTTGATGCTTGGCTAAAGGTATCCCAAAATTTGAGATGCTGAGTTTGTTTCCTAATTGATTAATGGAGGGACTCTGGCGTTTTTATTTTTTACTGTGGTTTTCTTTTATACAAGTAGATTTGCGGCTATTCTGAGAGTGAGGGTGAACAGGTTTAATGTCCTTTCCTAATGTTATTGAGGACAGAGACACCCAGATATGAACAACTTATGGCCAAAAGAGTATACTTTACCCCTTGACTTCCAGAGAAGAAACTTCTGCATTTTAAGCAGGATTGGATCCATTAATAAAGCAGTACAAAGATTAATTATGAATATTCAGTGGCAGTGACGACTGAATTCTGCTCTCACCTCATCCTTATTAGGTGCGTCTGGGCTCCAGAGGTAACCTAGTGTAATAACCGAGCGTGATCACAGAGAGCAAAGTCTTCCTTGCCCTGGGTCAGTTTCAGTGCACTGGGAAGAGGATCTCACCACTGAATCAACATGGAGACTGACTTCCCCTCTCATACTCCCTTCTGCCCATAACTGAATAAATGTGAGCAAACTCTCCCTTTCCCAACAGAAGAGATGAGCCACAGCCAGCAAATATTACACAGTACAGGACATAGTAAACATATGCATTTGTTTAAAACAAAAAGGTAATCTGAAACAAAATAGCCATTTTAGTTGTGGTATGTTTACCCAAAAATGAATGCACAGCCCCCCCCCCCCCCAAAAAAAAAAATCCCCAAATTTTGGGGGTAAATTAATTTTGGAAGATAGCACACACTGTTTGTAAACAGTACATTCTATTTTCTAAAATGAATGAAAAACAAGCAAACACAAATTCCCCAAATTTAATTCGGGCAAAAAAAACCCAACCCAAAATAAAATTCAATGACCTTTGCACATCCCTTATACATTGCATGTACTGGACCAATGCAGGAACACAGTAAGTTGGATGGAAAAATGAATATGATAGTAGATAAGATCATAAAAGCTCATATGGTCTGCCCATTCCCTATGATAGCATTTACTTCTCACGTATTTGAAATGTGCGCTAATGAGACTGTCTTTCTACAGCTCCATGCTAAGGTCTGTTGGGGGAGTCATAGTGCAGTTCTTCATATTGTACTCAATTGAAGGACTAAATTTGATATTACTCTTTTCTAATTCTGTCATCAACACTGTAATGACTAAAAAGCCCAAAGGAGTAGTGTCCTGATTAATTACCTATATTTTTAGATACAATGAAGGAAAGATCTTGAAGTTAGAATACATTTCTTTTGCCATTCTGTAAGATTAGCTATATTTGGACACAACTGGAAATCTTCCATCTTGCTGTCAAATGTTTTCGGGCCACTAAGTACTAATTACTTTGAGAAACACTGGTTAAACGAGCCTTAGAAACTCCCTGGGGGGATTATTCACCTTGCAACTTTCTACTGTCCTATTTCAAAGTGACTGAAATGGATCGTAGACAATTTTAAGCTATCCAGATGCACTTTTAAATTGTTCCATCATAGTGTACCTTTCCTTTAACACATCCATAACACTGTGTCCCACTTGCCTCTTGAACGATGCATCGTAATATATTTCTTGGTGGCCTTTCCAAAGCCTGTCCACAATTTTTTGCTTGTCAGTGACTCGTTACTAACTTTGCCCCTGCTCTTTCAGAGGCTGCACTGGGTGTTCTCCTCCTTCCTCCCTAAAGACATTGCACGATGCAGTAAAGTGCTTCCTTCTTCCATGGCTTTTCATAATCACTGAACATTTAATAGCAAGACAATTTCAATTCTTTTACTAGCGTAAAGGTATCTTATCGCACGGGGATTACATGTTGGCCCTTGGCTATTGCCTTCTGGTATAATTCTTTTTTTTTTTTTTAAACTGAAGCATCCTTTAGATCTTATGAATGAAAGATTACACTTTGAGAAAGGCCTCTTTTACATTCTGAAATAGCATTGATTTTCCTAAAAGCCTTTTGTTGACTTTATTTTGTGTTTTCCTTTGGCGTCTTCTGCTGTTTTTTTTCTCTTTAATGCACAAAATACCATCATGGTCTATTGTGTGGTGCCTCCAATTCCATTCAGAAACCTTTAATTAAAACCATTTGTCAAATGCAAGTGCTCTGATGCTTTCAAAGCATTAAAATCTTAACAGCTCAGACTCAAAGTCTACACTATCTAGGTGTGTGTGTGTGTATACATACAGTAGAGAGAGTAAAGAAGATACAAATGAAAAAAAGAGAGTGATGAATGACTAAACGTTTATATGTGAGGTGGGAGTAGATGATTGATGGTGAACCAATGACACACAGGGCCGGTGCAAACATATTTGGTGCCCTAGGCTTCACCCTAACTTAACTATCAGTAACAGTGGCTCCAGCACGGCACTCCCTTCTTTGATGGTATTGGCTGTGGGACAGCACCCTCTCTAGACATCAAGCTGGCAGGATTTTACCACCCCCAAAATCTTGGTACTCTAGGTGACCACCTAGTTTGCATAATGGAAGCACCGGCCCTGATGACAGAAGTGTCACCGGAACTCAAGAGGTGCAGCTGGAAACGAAGCCCCCCTGATGCTGCTGAAAATCAATCTGATGCTTTGAGGGGTTGTACTTTATGACACCCCATGCCCTAAAATGTTTGCCATCCTTTTCCTAGTGTGTGCACATGATGAAATCTGTGTACGTCTGTGGGTGTAACATGAGCCTGGCAATATGCTTCTGAGTGCATGTTGGTGTTCCACACATATCAATGTCCTTTTGCAGGGTGCTAGTGTGCAAAGATGGACGTGAAGATCTGGTTGTGTGCATATGTGCAAACCTCATCTTTCATACTATACTCCTCGTATCCTCTAGTTTGGTCTGCACACTACTACTGCTTTGCTGTAGCAGTGGACAGACAAGAGGAAGAGACAAGGTGGTGGGAACTATTCAATAGCAAAAAGGAACATGGGAAAAACAACTCATTACAAATCTGCATCTTCATGTTTCTATCATTAGACCACATAATTCCCAATTCCTAGCTCTACTAATAACAAGAATATTGGCTAACAGTAGAACGGCAGAAACAAAGAGGGTGGACACAGACATGCCAGTAATCTTTCCAAGCCTCTGGAAACATCCTTTCAAGAAAGTAATCGCTGATATTACTACTTACCATCAAACTCTGCTGGTCCTACCCCCACAATGATGATGGACATCGGGAGAGAAGAGGCCTGGAGGAAAATGAGGTAGTGCCTTTTAGACTAACATGCTTGCAAGGGGAGGTGGACACATCTAGCGGCTAGAACTGTGATTTAGGAAAACCCCATATTAGCATGTCCACCAGCTCCCTCTATGACCTTGGGCAATTTACTTTATCATTCTGCACCTTTTCCTCTCTCCCCTTGAAATGCCATCCTAAAATGTGGTGTCAGGCCTTCCACCTCAGAATCGGATGCAGGCGTTATTTCTAGCAAGCTAAATTATGCTGTGCATTGCTATCCTGTGTCTACGAATCCAAATTATTGTTGTTTTATTGTAGTGTTCTAGCCGGGGAAGGAAGCACAGACTGTTCAGGCTTCATTCTAATCAAGTTATTATGTATGAGATATATTTGCATACACCAAGTCTAGATGGAGTTCATTTGTATTTGCCTATTAACCTGAAATCCTGATTGATGTCTAACCCTCAGACCTCCAGAGCTGCCTCCCCGCTCTGTTACAGCAGATATTTTGAAAGCAGATGCCTCCTGACATTCTAAAGCTCCCACCTGCCTATGAACGTCAGTGTGAGAAGAGGGACCCTCCAGCCCATCGTAGGTCCACATCTGTGGCTGAGTTGCCTTGTAGGGAGGAGTTCCAGCACTCCTGCTGGTGCCTATCCCTAACGTACATTACAGGAAGTGGAGGCCCCCCCCCGTCTGCACTGAGCCCAGCATCTCTCCCTGCTGGATTTTTAACCTTCCTTGCTTAATTAGAATTACTGTCAGCTCTTCATTAAGCCAGATTTTCATCAGCCATACAGAAAGCATCCTTTCATTTCCTACCCCAGTGGGAAGAGCTCATTGTCTGCTTTAGGTTTTAGGAGCTAATTATTATTCTCAGCATTTAGGATATTGGCTTATCTGACTGCCCTCTTCCCTCCCTTACTTTCCCCGGAGGAAATGTGATTTTCTGCCTCTCTTTTTCAAATTTCTTTGCCATCCTTATACCTCTTTTCATCTCATTTTTCCCTTTGTCTCTCCCTCACATCATGTATGCTCTCTCCCTCTTCTCCCTCCTCAGCTCTCCATAGTTTTTTTTAATTCTTTCTTCCCCATTGTAATTCCTTTCATGCATTCCTCTGTTTTTCTTCATTTTGCCCCTCGTTTCAGTACCTCTTTCTCCTCAAATCTCTTCTCTCTTTAAGCTAACAGTCTAGTACTGATTTAGCTAGGCACATGGTGTGGACATTGCCAGTAGCCTGTACAGTTATAGTAATAATGAAAGAAAAAAATCAAGCTGCGAGTGTGGCTCTTTGAAAGTAAACTGTTACCTCTGTGTGTGGGTTCATATTTCAGAACTACATGCAACAAAACCCAATACCTAATCTAAGTGTTTATCTCTAAATCATTTTAACAGCTTCACTCAATTTCCAAAAACTTCTAAGACCAGCCATGCTCGGAACAATGTCAGTTACCTCACACAGAATGGGATCTGACTGGTTCATGTGGTGTGTGACGTCACCTGTGACATCATAGCCAACCTAGACCAATCAGACCCAGCAAGTCTGAAGGAATTTGTGATTCATAAGAATTTAAGAAGTGCTGTGCTGGCTCAGACCAAAGCCCACTGAGCTTGTCTCTGACTGTGGCCAGTCTGGGTCACAAGTAACCAGCAGATCCCCAATAGGTAATCTATTTCTTGTTGCCCATGGATAAGTGCTGGCTTTCCCAAGTTTATCTGGCTAAAATTGTGTATGGACGTTTCCTTAAGGAACCTGTCCAAACCTCTTTTCCTTCCCATTATACTACTTATCATCTGGCAACAGATTCCACAGCTTGAATTGTGTGTTGAGTGAAAAAATACTTTCTGTGCTTTGTTTTGACTCTGCCGGTTGCTAGTTTGATGTAGAATCTCCTTACTGTAGTAATATTTGGAAAGGTAAATAACCAGCTCTTATTTACCCATTCCACTCCACTCATAATTTTATAAATGCCTATCAGTCATTTCTTTTCCAAACTGAAGAGCCTTTACCTATTTAGTCTTTCTTCATAGGAGAGCCAATCCATCCCCTTAATCATTTTGGTTAACCTTCTCTGTACTTTTCTAGTTCCACTGTCTTTTTTTTTTTTGAGATGGGAGATCAGAACTGCACTCAATACTCAAGGTGCGGTTGCGCCATGGATGGGGACATTTATTTTCATTTTGTATTTTTATTTTCCCAAGAATAAAAATGGGAGAAAAGCAGTGGAAAAAAATGTACTTATCATTTTTCCGGGTGAATATCAGAGCATAGTTTAGTGGACAGACGTGAGGACAGGGAAAAAGTGCTGAAGGGGGAAGAAGTGGAGGATGGGGAAGAGATGTCAGGGTGCTTAAGAGGGAGGTGAGAGAGCAAGAAGGAGTGGGGATAGGGAGAGAGGAGGGATGCTGAAGAAAAAGAGGAGGGGTCTGAAGGAGTGGCAGGAGAGAAAGAGGATAGGTCTGAAGGCCAGGAAGAGAGCTGTCCCCAAGAAAAGCAATGAAGGCTCTGCATCCCCAACATAATTAACAGTATTTATGTTTGGTCTACCGAGCCTTTGTAGTTTTTCTACTAGAGGGTAAGGGGATGCATATGGGTAGGGTTAGGGGTAAGGATAGGAGGGGTGGCAGGAGGGAAAAGAGAGCAAGAGGAGGGGTGGGAGTAGGGGAAAGGAGAAGGGGGTGCAGAAGGGAGAGGAGGAGATAGAGCCCACTTAGTAAAAATGATGACCAGGCATCTCTTCTCTGCCCCCTCCTCTTTCTTCCTGCCCCCAGCACCACTCCAGGATCCCATCTCTCTCCCCAACCCCACTTCTACTTTCGTCTTCTGCCCCATCCATCCTCTCCCCAACCCTGCTCTCTCCTCTTGCCCCACCTCTCTTCCCCCTAATAACATCCCTCACCCTCATTCACACCCCCACAATCCCTGCATTTCTTCACACTAATCCCCCCCATCTTCATTCCCATCCCTACAATCCCGTCACTCCCTCCCTCTCAAAAAGGTCTATCACCATCATCCATGTCCTCCTCTCTCTCCATTTCTGAACCTCTGCTGGCCATGCCTGGTGAAGTACAGCAGGGGTACAAATGAGCAGCCTAACACTATCTTCATCAGACTCCATCTTCATCTGCTCACCCACATCTTTTTCTCCCAATCCTCCTCCCTCTTCTCGATGCTGCTGTGATGCCATCAGCCATCAGGGTCAGTCACTTTACCCACATGGCCACCTCCAAAAACGTCATGGCCTTGCAAGCACTCGGGTTTCTTTCTGCTCTGTGCCTGTTAGCTCCTGATGATGTCATCAGGCACCGACAGCCACGGAGCAGGAAGAGGAACTGAAGCACTGCCATATCAGAACTGAGTGAGTGACCAGGATTGCGGCAGAGGTCGTGGCAGGACATGCAGCAGCGGCCACCGCCAGGGGAGCTTCAGTTTTGCCGTTCCTGTTGCCATGACCTCTGTGGCCCCCTCACTTCTGATGGCTGCCAATTAGGGTGAAAATCTGTTTAAACTGATTTTCACCTTTGTAAAAATCCAGTTCTTCATAATCCGCTGCTTTTTCAACAACTTTGAATAATTTAGTGTTATTTGCAAATCTGATGACCTTGCTCGTTACTCCCTTTTGCAGATCATTAATGAATATGTTAAACAGCACAGGTCCCAGTACTGAAACCTGAGGTACTCCACTGTTGACCTTTCTTTGTTTGGAAAACTGACCATTTAGTCCTACTCTCTCTTTCTTGTCTTTTAACCAGCTACCAATCCATAATAAGACACTGCCTCCTATCCCATGACTTTTGATTTCCTGAAGAATATCTCATAAGCAACTTTTGTCAGATGCTTTCTGGAAATCCAAATACACTCTATTAACTGTTTCTCCTTTATCTACAAGTTTATTTACACCTTTAAAAAATCAAATATTGTAGTTTGAGTAAAGGCAAACTTTCCCCTGCTAAAACCATATTGACTCACTTGTTACCATGGCTGCTCCAGTGGAATTACCAGGAAATGTCTTAAATTAATTAAAAATCAATGACTCAGTAGTGATTTTTAATGATACAAGGAGAATATGTTGTCTTGCTTCTTTTGCAATTCCAGTTTAGACCAGAGCTTCTCAAACCTGTCCTATGGACCTCCCAGCTAGTTGGGTTTTCAAGAAATCCACCAGGAATATGTGTGAGATAAATTTGCATACACTGGAGACTCAATAAATACAAATTTATCTCACGCACATTCCTGGTGGGATATCCTGAAATCTGTGGGATCCTCAGGACAAGTTTAGGGAGTCTTGGTTTAATGCAGGGGCAGCCAACTCAGGTCTGTTAGTAAATCATTCACATAGAAGAGAATGGGGGAAATATGCTAAAACTTCTGGCAGGTTTCTATAAAGTAAAGAGGGCGTTTTCCATAGAAAAGAACCTCAAGTTCAAGGGAATGCGACATGAGAAAATACGCAGGAAGGATAAGTCAAGGAAATATTTCTTTTGGGAGATGTGAGGGATGCCCGTGCTCTCTTGTCAGCACAGGTGGTAGCCAAACAGTGACCAAATTCAATCTCATTGGGGACCAAGAACAGAGGCCAGTGGTAAGGAGGGAGATGACCAGATATCAAGCAGGGTAGACTTGAAGGTCCTTATCTGCATAATTACTATATTACTATGACATTATGACTCCTAGACCAAACACTTTTTGGTTAAACAATGACCTAAGAAACTGTCATCATTTAAGAACTGCCTTAATTCCATCAGGTCTGGGTGCCTCTGTGGTCATTTAATACTTAACTCACATTCACAATGGCTTCCTTGGTCTGGACCATGTCCGAGATGACCCCATCCGTGATGACTAATAGCACATAATACTGTGATCCGTCTACAACCTGAGAGGCGGTACTGTCAGGAGAAATCAGGGAGAGACATGCAAGAGTGTTAAAGGAGCTGGGATCTGTGCTACCAGGAACCTATGAATAATTAGGTAAGACTTCTCCCTTGTTCACTGTGAATCTGCTCTGCATAGAACATATTTTTCCTGTAAACTTGCTGACAGATAACATTGCTTAAATCCTTTTGGTCTTGCTCCTCTTCTCATTTTCTGACCTCATGCTCACTTGTCTCTTCTCTGGTTACATTACCATGTTTTATTGGACCTTATAACTCTCAACAAATTGATCAAGATTCATTTTTTGTCTACCCCTAGTGGGCTTAGCTCTGCTATTATCAGCTGTAGCAAGATGTTCAGATCTTCCTACTCACCGGGCAACTTGATTGATGACAGGGGCAAAATTGGTAGGTCCATAAAGCTGCACTGTCCGTAGGCTCTTAAAATATGCCTCCAAAACTCCCTGGATACCATCACAGTTTGGGTTCTCAACATCACTATTCTGTAATACAAAATTGCACATGGATAACAAGGTCTAAATATGTGAGTTTACTACCACCAATTATGATCTTTAGATGGGTACATTATGACATATAAACATAGAAAATCACTAGGAATACCTACAGGGCATAAAAGCATGGATAATATCATGGCAACTATGAAATATATAGAAGGAACTGTAGACATAGACAGCACTGGAAATAATTGGGGAGATGGGATGGGCCAACTGGTCTTTTTCTGCCATTATTTCTTGTGTTACTAGGGAATAACATCTTGGATGGCTATAGAACAAAGAATGGAAAACACTAGGAACATCTTCAGGGAACAATTAAATGGTCTTTGCAATCATTTTTGCCAATATTGACCAACCTAACAAAACCTAAAATGAATTTATTGTTTCATCTCCTGGCCTCCCCCAGGAGTGCAAGACGACTCCAGCAACATGCCAGGTGATGATAAGAACAAATGTATGTTCTGAAGTCTTTCAGTGAAGCTTTGCTATAGTTTCCATACCAGTGGAAACTCATGGGAGATCTTCCCATCTGGTGGGATCTTGGCACCAAAACCGTATGCTGGGAAGAGTTTGTCACTGTCATAGTCCTGGATTATCTCTCCAACTGCCTTTAGTGCCATGCCATATGCATTCAGCTGGTACGGGTTCATGTAGTGGAGGGAGGTGGGCTGTGAGGGATTACCTACAGGGAGCAAAGAGAAACATAGTCATAGAGCTTGACCCATCTCTATCTAGGATGGCTTCCAGTGATCATTTCCTTTTGGATTCCTCTTCAGTCATAATGATTAAGGTTTCAGATTCTAGTGTATTCTCGACTGATTCTCCAGGGACTATACTGTGCAACCCTCCTGCACCTAATCAGTCCTGGTTAATGCCCAGAATCACTGAGAGCTTCACATCAACCTACTGACACTATCTGACAGGATTGTACTAAATATCCACCATACCCAAAAAAAAAAAAATAGTGAAAATCAGGCATGGATTAAGTCACATCTCATATTCACTATGTATTAAGAAATGACATTTTATAATAGCGGCTTTACAGGTTTGCAGTCTTTCTCCCAAATGTATTTAATTCCTCAGAGTTAAGAAGTTCTCTTCTAGGATCTAGCATAAATTGATTGCTTAGCTTATTCACCCATTTCACTTGAATCTTCTTTTTCAAAGAACTGGAATAAGATCAGTAGAAAAAGAGCATTCACTGGCCTGCTTTAAACACCTGGGCCACAGAGCTCCTGACCATAAGCACAGCTTGTAGAGCTTCAGCACCCCCCCCCCAATCAGAAGCAGCCCTCCCCATGGCCATATGCCCATAAAGCCTCAATAACTGGGGAGCTGGCAGTGTCTACCGGGGTCAGACAGGGTACTTGGTAGAACAGCAGCCTATGTCTCCCTCTTAGCAGCACAACCTGTCCTCTTCCCAACTGCTCCTTATCTGGCCTTGAACTTCCCCAAATGAATTGGGGGTGGAAGAAAGAAGGCAGGAATGCTGCTCTTATGTCATCATCCAAAGTAAGTGAGGAGTGGGAGCAGATAACACGAGCACAGTGTTTTAGTCAGGAGCTCAAGGCCTGCGTGCGTACGTTGCTTACACCGACACGCATGCACACGGCATGGAGAGCTGCTGCAGCGTAGCAGACAAAACAACCCCCAGATGCAGCAACCTCGGTCATGTCACCTGGTGACCGGAGCTGCTATTCACATGCTAGGCTACATGCATGACAGCTGCTGACTCACCATTCGATGCTGTAAAATCAATGGCCACCGTGAAGTTTAGCTGTGTCCTGGTTTAAAAAAAAGACAAAACACGAGTGAGAGAGAGCGGCATGAAAGCGCGCAACTGGCCGCTCGCTGTCTGATATGGATGAGGCACATTGCTTTCCGTGTTCCTCCTGTTCACACTGCAAAACAAAGCACTGAGGCTTCTTCTCTTGGAGAATTCTCTTTTCCCCCCCACAAACTTCGGGTTCTGCCTAAAATAAATTGAAGCTCAGTCCCAAATACTGAAATGGCCACCGGGTAAGCTTTGTCCACAGGCCACCAGAAAAAAAAAACCCTTTCAAGAAACAAACATCCATTTAGATCAGTTCATGAGTCCTTTCCAAAATGGGGGTGGCACTTTGTGGACTCAGCCGATTGCGGGGCCATGGCTTACAGTGTTCAGCTTTTAATGACAAGTCACTTGGCACTTAGACAAAATCATTAAGATCCCCCTTTTCTTATTTTTTTAAAAATATATTTATATTATCTTCTCCAGAAGATAATCAAAACAAAATGAAAATCACAACAGCAGGACAAGGAAAAAATAGGAGACCAGGAACAAGACCAAAGAAGGAAGCAACAGTACCAAGAAATAAGTAGGTTGATATCTTAAGGAATCCAACAAGTGCTGCTGTTTTAAGGATAATTTCCAGATCCCAACAGACTTCTAATGAACTCCTTGCATTTCTTTTACTTTGCAATGAACTATTTTTCTAGCTGAGTAACTGGTACTGGGAACTGTGTTAATGCTGCAGAAAGGTGTATCTTTCTTTGATTTCTTACAATACAGCATGAAAGAAAGCGGGGAGGGAAGCTTTTGTTCTGAAGCAGAGAAAGCCTTTGGGTTACACTGGTACTGCTCCAGAATGGAGAGATGCCGAGTACCTGAACACCTGACATAAAGCTTCCAAGAAGTGGTTGGTGGGATAGAGGCTGCTTAGCAGACACAAGGCAGAGAGTTTGTGCGTCCACTTTAAAGTACATTTAGAAACCACCCTGAATACTGCACCAGGGCAGGTGCAGATGCTCTGTTAAGGAGGGATTCCCCACCAGCTGGGACCAGGGACTTCTGGGAACTCCGCAGAGCTCTCTCTAGTGCCCTAGATAACAAAACAAAATAACGGGCCGATACAGTAAAGTCCGCGGGAGAGCGGGCAAACGCACAGGCCACTCTCCGGTGCGCACAATTCAGTATGCAAATTAGGCCCGGCGGTAAAAACAGGTAAAAGGAGGCGCTAGGGACACTAGCGCCTCCTTTTCGACCGGAGCGGCGGCTGTCAGCGGGTTTGACAGCAGACGCTCAATTTTGCTGGCGTCGGTTCTCGAGCCCGCAGCCAAGGGTTTGGAAACCGGACGCCGGCAAAATTGAGCGTCTGGTTTTTGAGCCGCGGGCTGACTTCACTTTTTTTTTTTTTTTACTTTTGGTAACTTTCGGGACCTCCGACTTAATGTTACCATGATATTAAGTCGGAGGGTGCACAGAAAAGCAACCTGTATGACAAAATGCGATGATTGAAAGCATCTAAGGCTGTGGAAACATCCAAAAGGGCCAAAACAAAATCTTGTCCATCATCAAAACCTCTCCTGAAAAAATCAGTGCTAGACAGAAGTAAAATGTCCATATTTAGACCCTTGCGGAATCCAAATAAACTGATCCAGCACTTGGTACTCTTATATGAAAATATGAAATCATTAAGTTGTTTCAAAACAGCATTTTCTATTATTTTTACCATGAAAGGGAGGGAGGAAATAGGGTGGACATTGAAGAGATCAGACACATTCCCAGCTCAGCCTAAAATCAGTTTAAACTGAAAAACTCTGGAAATTTAGATAGGTTTAAACTGAAAATGAAGGCTCCTAATTATCCAGCAGCTGTAGTCAGATGGCACACCCTAACGGCATGCTAAAGGCATTGGTTTAACGCAAGCTGAAATGAGGACTGAAGTGAAGCAACACATCCACTCCTGGCGGAATCTGGTTCTCTATGGGAGTCTCGTTCATGCATCATTCAGACTGGGCCTTGCTCGGTTTCTAGGATTTTACAATGTTAACACTTATGGTGGCATGGAGCTGAAACATGATTGCTTATCAGGTTAAGTGAGAAGGAGTCAGCATTGGAGTCCTGAGGTGGTGGTGGGTAAATTAGTTCAGTTGTCAGAAACACCGCTCTGATGGTTATGAAAGGGGACAAATTATACTACTGGTTTAGTGAGAATGCTCTGGACGAATGCCTGGTCGATTTTTTTTTCTAGTATGATTTGTTTTCACCAATCTATGTTATTTGGTTGAAAATGAATACAATGCAATTTCTTTTTTATTTTTTTTTAGGGGCAAACTGAGAACAAAGAATAATTTAATAATGCTATTTATCTGTGGATATCGGCAGATAAGCAGGGATTTGCAATCTACATCGGTACACTACCATAGGTAATGGCTTATTTCTGACTTACCCTCCTTTGATGTAATCTACAAATGTGTATTCAGACTCAACCTTGAAGGACAGAAGGGTCACCTAGGAGACAAAAATTCAGAATGCTGTCTCAGGCATCAGATACTTAGTTACTGTTTTGGAAATACAATGAGCATGGTGATGATGTTGGCAGGGCCGGTGCAAGGGTATTGGGCACCCTAGGCGACCCTTGCACTGCCCCCCTCTACCTGTTTTGGCGCCCTGAGAAACACACAGTCTCTATTTCTCTTTGCCGCAAGCGAGATAGGCCCCGTTTGCGGCACCATGTGGCTGCTCTTCGGCTCCCCCTATGGCTCGCGCCCTAGGCGACCGCCGAAGTTCACCTAATGGATGCGCCGGCCCCGGATGTTAGACTAACACAGAGAGGCTGTGCTATCAAGCAGAGAAGTAACCTAGTGGTTAGAGCAGCAGGCGGAGAACCAGATAAGCCACAGTTCAAATCTGATGCTGCTCCTTGTGACCTTGGCAAATCACTTCATTCTCCATTGCCTATATATTAAGCATTTTCCCCATAGACACACAAAAAGAGAAAACCTTTAGAAAATAGGCCTCATAAATTGTAAAGTCTTCTGGGGTAGGCGAATGTCTACAATACCTGAAAATAACTTGCCTTGAGCTACCAATGGAAAGGCATGAGGTAAATCTAAAATAAATATTGAAAAAAATAAAATGAATGTTGAATGTTTGCAGACAATAAAAGAGGTATGTATGTATGTGTGAGAGAGTATATGTGTAGGGGGGCTAACCTAGGAAATAGGGAAACTACTTACTAGCTGGCTGCTAGCTAAACTTTTTCGCTGACTGGGAAACTCCAGAAATATGGTGGGAATTAATCAGCCCCTTGAAAAGTTACTTACAGTTCCTGAGTTGATGTATTTCTTCTTTTTGACCTTCTTCTTTGGATTTAAAACCTAAAGAAGGCAGAGTGATAGATCAAGGATACCCCTGTTAGTTTCCAGAGATGCAAGACATTTGTTTTCATTAGTGTGGATACTGGTGCATTTATCACTGGAGCCTGTTACTGCTACCAGTCAGATGTGGGGGGGGGGGGGGGGGGGGGTGTGTGCACAATCAGATGCAAGGAGAAGGACATTTCACGCGACGGGAAACAAGCCGGACGCGGGAAGACAGCATTTTGCTGGTATACTACATGGGGGAAATCCTGGATAAGACCTACTCAAAACAGCACAACAGGCAAATCTGCCAATGTGGGGCAGGGAAGCAGTCTGAGCGAGAACCCAATTAATGCAGAACAGAGGAAATTTTGGACTAGCACCTTAAGTGTGGGGTGGAGGATCAATCTGGAATAGCAATGTGGGAGAGCATGAAAGTATTTTTATTTACACCATAGCCCGCTGTATGGTGCTAAGATTGTGATGTCTGGAAATCACTCAGATCGATTCATCCAGATAAAAACAAAACAAAACTGTCAGTGAGTGGAGCCAGAATCAATGGTTGTGTGGCTGTTTAAAAACCTTTGATCATTGTTGGCACTGGAGAGATGGAACATGTGCTGTGTCTATTCTTGGTGTTCTCTCCTCACCTCATACACACTGAACTGACTCTGTCCTCGGGATAATTCCCTGTAGCTCGTGGTGAACTCCCCAATGAAGTCATGGCTGCCAAAAAAAAAAAAAAAAAGAAAAGAAAGAGGGTCAATTATAAAGGTATTTTGAGATATCAACCTTCATATTAATGCAGTAACTCTAGAGAAAAGAAATGGTCCTAGATAGGTCAATTGGAAGTTGAAATACAGCTCCCTTTATCATTATATTTCGTAAGTGGCAAGCTTTTTTTTTTTTAGTATTAATGATGGAAGATTTCCCAGTGCTATGTTTGATCATTAACTCATAATTGATCGGCGTGGAGTCCCAGTGTTGATTTTATATCACATGGGGATCAGTTGTTTTAGACTATGTCTCATGGTCGCTCATTCTCTAGGCTTCTGTTCAACTGGGGAGAAGGTTATCTCAGGGGCATCATAGGTCTTTAAGAGCTTTTTCCAGATGTGAGGCAGAGGAAGCTCTGCAGAACCTTCTTGGTGTGGGATAAAGGGAGCTCTGGACTGGAAGTGATACCATCAGTGTGTGAGAATTAGGGGACTAGGAACTCAGAATAGCTCCCACTCTCAGTGTTGGGGGGGGGGGGGAATGTAATTACAGTAACATCTCAGGCTGAGACACAGGGACACCTGTCACAGAACATTCCCTGTATGGGATGATTTCTTCTCAGTGGATGATGGCAAGTTCTCGGACAGAGGAATCCCTTGCTTCCTCTATAAAGACATCCAGCCTGGGAAAGTGAGAGCTCTGAAACTGTATCCTTATAATATGGAGCCCTAGCTCAATTCATCTTAGTGTTGCACAGAGGACTCTCTGGAGTTGTATAATGTAGTCTCCAGTTATAAGAAAATTATAGGTGTTCAAAAAGATGTGTCTTTTTAAACAGTATCACCTTAATATAGGGGTGAAGGTATATACATATCTAAAGCACAGGACTAGCATATACTAAGTAATTTAAGCAAAAGTGTTCATATGATACTACACACGAGTAAGGAGATAGGTATGGGTACATATCGGCCAACTGATACTGAGAATGAATAAGGAGGTGTGGGATGGATATAGATGCCAGAATGTGAGGTACTGGGATAGATGTGGAGTCGAGTAAAGACACAAATAGTAGGCAGGCACCCTATACAAGTATTAGGTTTCAGTTTTCCAAGCAAATGTTTACCTTCCACCCCGGTCCCAGTCATACACATCCACTTTCACAGTCCTGAAAGAAAAAAGCAATACAGAATGGTCAAAAAGTATCCATAGCTTGGCACTTATCCATGAAAAGAAATGATACATAGTACGTGTAAAGGTGCTGTGAGGAAGTTTACACTTTCAGAGTCCTATCTGGTATTGATCCAGCACTGCTGAAAGAGACAGCTGATAAGAGGGAAGGCAGTACCTGTGAAACTCACTTCTGTAGTGCCAACTGGTGCTTACCCAGGAGAGGGGGCAAAAGCTGCTGACAAGTTCCTACCAACTGTCCATGGTCGTAACTTTGAATCTGTACCTAGCTTAACTGATGAGTAAAGAGGAAGGATGAAAAATGGAAAAAAGGCAGTCACGGTGTCCAGACCTGTCATAATCCCCATTGCAGAGGGCTCGCACGGGAATAGTGAACGGCTGCCACACAGGGTTCAGTGTGTTCTTTATAACTTCTGTCTTGTGGCAGATGGTGAAGCTGCAACAGACACAAAACAAAGGTTCAGTCCAAATCCATCCAGCTCAGGAAGAACACACTCTGGGGATAATTTTCAAAAGGAGTTACGCAGGTAAATGTAATATACTATTGTAGCAATTTTCAACAGCCATTTACTCAAGTAAAGTGCACTTACGCAATTCAATGGCATATATTGTGGCAATTTTCAAAAGCCCACTTACTTGAGTAAATGCTGTTTAAAATCAGACCCTTAGTGAAGAGGGGAGTGGGTGGCAGCTTCCAGATTCAATAGAAAATAGAATGAAGTCTGGGGGGGGGGGGAGGGATATTTAATTCAAGAGGGCTCTGTGGAACAGACATAAAAACTCCTAGTTTGCATCTGACCTGCAGTGCAGACAATGAGGCTGCAAATAAAATCTCACTGACTCATAAGCAGGGGAAGATAAGGCACAGGTAGAACATGCCAAACACAGGTCTATGCACCAAAGTCCCATTGGGTTTCCTACTCACTTTGCTTGGGAAGGATTTGGCCTTTGAAACCATAACACTTGGCGAAATGGAAGACATGGCTGATAAGGCAGCCTAGCCTCTCTGCTGATAGGGCATCTCTCTCCATACTAGGATCTGAAGCTCTCGCCTTGTTTCAGCCAGTAAGAAAAGTATCCCTGGGGGATCCTATTCCACCAGAGTCTGCCCCTATCCTACATCTACAGGAAAACTCATTACTGATGGGGATTTAAGGGCAAGTATTATTGTAACAAAGGTGTTTAAGTTTTAAACTTGAAAAGTGGTTCAGTGTTTCAGTATGATTTTCCAGGAAAAGATTATAATATGTGTGTATAATATAACATATTATTAGAGTAGTTTGAGTTAAAATTCTTGTGCTACTACGAGCGGTAGCAGCCTAATAATTCCCACAGTACTGTAAATACTGTGGCCGTATTTACAGCAATCATTTTGCTAGAGTGTTCCCTATAGTCCTATTAAACTTTCTGTAGTATGCGGCATCATAGTAAATACTTTTGCCATCATGGTAAATTCTGATAGAGTGGATTCCTCTGAAAAGCCCAACCTTGTGGGACTAATTGAAAATGTTCTTGCAGTAGGAATGTCTCCCACAGGCCCTTTGAAAATACACAGTACTTTGAAATACATTATACCATGAGCTACAGTTTCCACCAAGATATTACAATGCCATAGTGTAGCTTGACTTGGTTTTGTTTTGATTTTCATGGGCACATCAAGTGACAAATGCAACCCTTTTTGGCCCACACAGTGGTAAATGCAACCCTTTTTTTGGGTCCGTACAGAAAAAGCTAAACTGACTAGCGTGACAGCTTGATGCGGCTGTTTCCAATGTGCTAAGCCTCTTTGAATTGGAGATAAGCGAGGATGGCAGAAGTTCTGACTGGCCCCTGCTCTTCTTTGTTTGCCAAGATTCCCATCTCTCCTCCTCCCCAGTCCCCAGAGATCACCTCCAACCTGCTGACCATCTCCAGAGTAGCTCAGAAGAGCCAGAGGGTCAGCAGAAGTCCAGTTTGTTGAGAGTTGCCTCGCCATTGGTTGACTCTTTCTGCCAGGGCTCTAACATACCGCCTGATGGCCAAACAGCATTTAGCTTATTCAGGCATATATTTTTCTGTTAAGGTGCAGGGTGCTAGTGCTCAGCACCCTTTTCAGTTCATGATAACACATTGTCTTCCAAGCACTACAGACCTCATTACTTTTATAGCATGAGCTAGTAATGTTTTACCTAAAAAAAAGGAATAGCTAACCAATCCTGTTGGTCAGAAGACTAGAAATGGTAAGCAGTTTGGAAGCCTAAATGGCCCCTTCCACCTTTATGCTTCACTATGTTCTTTTTTTTGGCATTCATACTGCTGTTTTCACCCAGAGGAGAGAGCAGGAGGGAACTCACGTCCCGTCCTCATTGCTGCGGTAGAATACAAGAAAGGGGTCCGATTTTCCAAAGAAGTCCTTCTTATCCAGTTTGTTGGCGCACAACTGCATGGTGGCGATATCCTGCAAAACAAAATATGTAAATCAGAATCTCAGGAGAATGTTTACTTATCAAAAAAACCAAATGTGACAACAGATAATGACTTCAATACGCATATCATCTACTTATGCACTCTTTCTACTGCAATACTGCAGACCCTAATGGATCCCCTCCATCACGCTGGTTTTCTTTGTGCTTGTCCCATATTTTCTTAAATTCTTTACTATTTTTGCCCTCACCCTTTTCATTAAAAGTAGGAATGTGCATTTGTTTCAAACAAATGCACAAAATCTGATGAATGAGGCTATTTTTGGTTTGTGACTAATGGGAAAAAAAATGAAAATAGCCTCAGACAAAATTTTGGAGTGTTTTCATAATCATATGTTTAAAAATAACAAAACAAAATGGGCCTCTGGCAGGACCGTGCCTTGACTCAAGGCCAAATCCTATCACTGGGGCCAGGCCCTAGGCCTAGGGCCAACACCAGGCCTTATTCAATGGAGGGTCCCATTGCTGAGACCCAGGCCTAAGCCCTGGCCCAATACCAGGGCTTGGCCCAAGGCTGAGTCCTGTCACTGAGGCCCTGGCTTAGACCTAAGCCCAATTCCAGGGACTGTTTCTAGGCCGAATTTTATCATTGAAGCTTGGGCATAGGCCCAGGTCAAATCTCTGGGCCTGGCCCAAGCCTGGGTTCCATTGCTAAGACCAGGCTCAATGCCGGGACCCTGTTCTCTTCACCGAGGCCCAAGCCAAGGCCTAGACCTGGAGCCCAGGACCAGGCCTTTCAACATCTTTTTTCCATTTTTGTTGACAAAAGATGATCCTGTCCACTGAAAGGGCACCTTCCTCCCGAGCAGAGAGCACCATTTTGATGTACACCATTGACATGTACATCAAAATTACAACATTTGCTCAGGAGGAAGGTGTCGTAGTGGTGTCACTGCAGTGCATCTCTTTAGGTGGGCAGCATTATTTTTTTGTCAACAGAAGAAAAAAGAAGATGGCAGAAGACCTGGTGCTGGGTCTCCAGGCCTGGGACTTGGCAAAGGAGCCTGGTCTTGATCTGGGCCCTAGGGTCTTGCCTGGCCCTATGTTTGAGCCTCAGTGACAAGATCTAGCCTATGTGATGGGACCTGACCTTGGATTGGGCCCCAGTGTGATTTGGTGATGGGACCTAGGCCTAGACCCATTTTTTCTTTAACATTGAAGGCTATAGGGTCTATGGATTGCTTTCCCCATTGACTTCAATGTAAAAAGTAAAACAAATGAGACGAACACATTTTATTTTTGTTTGAAACAAATCTTATGAATGACTGTAACCTATGAAACAAATGAACGAACCAAAACACATTTTTTGATTCTGTACCCTCCTAAATGGAAGACTGTTCCTTGCATCCCCTCCCCCTTTCTGTGAAGAAATGTTATTTTTTTAGTAGTGCTTTTACTAATTTATTTATATTTCTCTTTTCAGCAGTTCAAAGTGGATTGAATTAAGTAGTGTTGTTGGTTCTTGTGTAATACTATAAGGGAAACTGATATCTCTTATTATAATACTGTCAGTTATCAGCAAACCCAGGGCTTAATTTGTAGACAGAAAGGAAGTGGAACTATGGAGGGGGTGATATGGGGGGGGGGGGGCCTGGGGCCAGATCTGACCTAAGAAAGGGGTGGGACCAGAAGTATACACACACACACACATACACACACACACATACTCACACACACACTAATACACACACACACACACACACACACACACACACACACAAACAAACAAACACACATATACTTGAATCAAAGCCATGTGGCTGCCCTTGTCTCAGAGTAAGCTGCTCCACCTTCTCCAAGAGCCGGGGGCCCATAAGTTATCCGTGCAACTACTGAGTCTGTTCTGTTTTCTCGGGGGAGCCAGAATTAATATACACTGCCAGCTCTGCTCTGATTTCTCGGGTCCCAGAAAAAAGGTGGCAGAACGCCATTCTGGGTTGTTCTGCCAGAAATGAAGCCCTCAGTAACAGACATAAAAAGGGGTTGAATTAGCATCAATTTGAAAGTTGTGAGCAGAGGTTCCATTCAAGACCAGGGCTGAAGCCTTAACATTCGGCACTGCTGCTTTTACCTTTCAAACTTGTGTTAAGTCAAACCTTTTTTTTTTATGTCTGTTCTTTGCTCTGCCATGCCCGCTTCAATTTTACTCCTTCCCCTTCCGTTCCCTGCAATACAGGAGGAGAAGTAGGGTGAGGGGAACAAGAGGGGAGGGTCCGGATTAGAGAACAGACTGGATGTTCTCTTCTCTGTGTGCTCCAGCTCAGCCCATCTCCTTTTCCCTGCAGGCTGCCTGGAGGAGGATGGGCTGGAGCAGAAAACCCCTGCTGCGCTGCATCTTAAACCTGCAAAGAAGTGCCAGAACTGCCTTCCACCCCGTACCCTCACAAATGAAGCCTTGAGCACACCAGATCCACCATGGGAATAAACCTTTTTCAAGTTTACATGTGTATAGTTGAGGGCTGGGATGATCATAGAATATAAATAAGGGGGAGATCCTTCCCCTTATCAAATGAAAGTCAGTCATTTTCAGCAAGGTAGATGTCAGATCCATCCACCACCTCCTCTCCCTTCCCAAGTTTAGATCCCATTATTGAATATTCACGGAAGCTTTCATGCCCCTTGACAGACAGCCGGATGGATTCAACTTTTTCAGCCCTGATTGAAAAATGCTATAAACAGAGAAGTAACATGGAGACATGCTGATATATGAAACATATGCAAAAGAAGCAGTGAGCAGCAACCTATAGAAATCAAAATACAACAGGAATCAGTGCAAAATTAAATACTAAGTGCAAATATATTCTGTATATGGGGGTATCTCACATATCAATTATAACAGCGCTCACAGTGAGACTAACACGTTCACCCAAGTTAGAATTCTCTTACCTCATTCAAAAACGTATTTTCAAAAAATCAAACCAAGTGATAACATTTTTTTTTCCAAACAGTGGACAAGGCTCATCTCACTTCTTCTAGTCCAAAAACCTGCATACTTCAGACCAGACAGTGGCCATGTTTTGGCAGAGAAACTGCCTGTTTGGGGAGTGAACACTGAAGGAGACCACTGCGGAAATCAAATTAACCTCCAGATGTGAATCTCTTTTCATGGTTCAAGTGCATGGAAATAAAGGTTAATGAAAAAAATGTTTTAAACAGACAGGGAAGCTAGATGATATATATATACCTCAGTGCAGGAGTGGCCATTGGCCCTCAAAGATTACATGGTCTTTTTATTGAGCCTATTACTAGGGATGTGCATTCATTTAAAACAAAATAGGCAATGTCAATGGCATTGTCTATTTCATTTCACTGAAATCATGAAACAAAAAAAACACCAAGGGCGGATTCCAAGATGGCCGCATGCTAAAGGACAGAGCTCCGTGGACCCCCTCTTGCTCTATAAAACTTGGCATTCTTACCTTTTCCTCTGTTTTTCCCCATGGGCAAGAGAAAGGGCAAGGCTCAATATGTCAGCTACCTCAACGCCGAAGGGCCCGATGGATAAACATCTCCTCTGGAGCTGGGACCCTCAGTTTTGCTCCGTAGAGCAGTTGCTAGATAGTTTGCTGGGCGATAATTCATCGGCTGCAGTCCCTGACTTGAAACTTTCACTTACTCCAGAGCATCGCCGAGGACCTCCCCAGCCTGGGGTCTCTGTGGCCAGTATCGACGGGAATGGAAGTGTTCTATTGCAAGCCAATGACATTGCAGCGCCAGCTCGGTCGGCACTGGGAGATGCCAAAGTTGAGGAGCATAGCTCTGGGGAGTCCCCTTGCTGTGCAGAGGCAGCGGGACTGTCTGTTGATTTTTCCTCTCCTATGCCTATTACAGAGGGAGTTTCTAAAACAGAGGTATTTTCTTTATCTTTAATTAAACCCCAGAACATAACTTTAGACTTAATTTGGGAAGCCATTATGAAGCTTTCTCTTCAAGTGGCACAATTTATATCGCACCATCAGGAGTTATCTACTATAGTTCAAGAGTCACAGTCTCGCATAGCTGGAATTCTACCAAGAATGGAGCAACTGAAAACTAAAGAGACTTGCCTACAAAATTTGGTGGGAGCTATTTCTTTTGTCATCTGTACTTGCAAAGTGGAAAATCTGGAAAATGTTATCTGTCGTCAAAACATCAGGTTAATACATTTTCCCAAGAAAAAATTGATATCTCCTTTGGAGATGCTGTGCAGATATTTTATAGAAAATTTGAAAGATTCAGAAACCGTGCTCCCTTCAGTTTCGAAGGCTTATTATTTGCCTATGAACCATAAGAATTCACAAGAAAAAGAGGATTTTACACCTCCATTAGAATTATCACATTTATCTTCACTTCTTGAAAAATCTTCAGAAAAGGAATTGAGTCTTCTACTCTAATAGTAACATTTGCTATTAAGTCAGATCGTGATTTCATTTTGAAATTGTTCTTTCGTAATAGGGATGTCTTATTTCTAGGACTGAAAGCGCAAATGTTTCCTGATGTAGCTAAAGTAACTTAATCAAAGAGAAAGCATTTTCTGCTGATGCATCCAGCTGTCACTAGTTTGGGGGCTTTGTTTTGGCTTTACTTTCCATGTAAATGTATAGTTAGATTTAAGGGAGTTAAATATGTATTTTTTGAGCCCTCCCAGATAACTTTATTTCTTAATGATAGACCCTCACAGGGACCTGCTCCCTCTGTCACAGGTTACAGGTTTCTTATGATACCGGCATTCTAAAATTTTTTTGAGGGTTCCTTCCCTTCATTCGGTGTTATTATTGGTCTGTATTAATATTATTAATTTGTCTCTGTATTTTCTAGCTTGGAATTCCCCTTTTAATTGTGGGCTGACAGAATATGATTGCCTATAATGTTGTTTCCTATTATAAATGGATTTGTATGTGCTATTTCTGTACAAGTTTTTTTTTTGTTTCCATGAATTTTTGTTGAAAATTCTAAAAATAAAGATTTTTTAAAAACACGTCAAAATTTTATTTTTGAGTTTCGTATTAGTGTGCACTAACTGAACTTAATGCATGCTAACTTAGATTTTTTTTATTTTTTTTGTTTTATTTTTATTCAATTATATTTGACAAGTTTACAAGAATATTATCTTACATTAGGATAATATCATAGGTACATACACAAATTAGTAAATATAGGAAAATAGAGGATAAAGAATAATAATCACAATGACCTATGCAATCAGACCACAATGTGGGGAGAAGCCAATAAGAAAATATAACAAAAGAAAAATCATCTAGCCTAACTTCTTCTAATAGTTCACATCTTCAACATCCAATAGGAGTTGACAAAGATATTTAAGCATAAAGGTTGCTCCACGCTAACTTGGATTTAGTGCACACTAAGGCCTGGATTTTCTAAGTTCACAGAACTTAGAATATCCGGCAGTAATGGGAGGCGGGGCAGGCCTGCGAAAGCCGGCAATGATTGCACCGTGAACCCAATAGCGCCACCGTGAAAGGTTCTGCTATTGGGCGTGATACTGGCGGCGATAAGGATTCTTACCTTTTGCCGTCAGCAAAGTCATCGTGGAGTCTGCCCCTAGGCCAACATGACTCCTCCCCTTCCGGTGTGGACTCCGCCCTGATTTAGATATCGCACGCGAAAAGGGACTTTTCGCGTGCAATACCTTTGGAAAATGACCTCCTATGTCCAGTTAATGCACAATAACCATGAAATTAGGGGAAAAAAAACAAAAACCAAAACACATTTTAAAAAAGAAATCAAGCAAAAAATGACACAAAATAAAAACAACACAAAAAATTAGCTCACACCCCTACCTATTACCGAGGCACCTTATGCGCATAAGGGAGAAGCAAATCTTCATTTAAATTTTATGAATGGCGAAGAAGAAAACCAGTACTGCAAAGCATAAATAACAGATCTTTGCAGTTTGAATTTAGCCTACATTAGTATAACATTTTTCATGTAGCCAGCAACCCAAAATGCTCCACTATTTTATTCTGAGGTCCATATTCAGTCACTGGCCAGATTACAAAGTTAGGCCTGGATTCATCATTCCTCGCAGAATGATGAATCCTGCGAAAACAGGAGGCGGGCCTGCAAAAGCCCGCAGTCTTCGCACCATGGCGTTGCCCCGGCTGCTGGCTTTCGCACCGAATAACGCCACCGTGAGAGGTGGTGCTATTCGGCGTGCTACTGCCAATGATAATGTTAGTAACATTATCGCCAGCAGCGAAGACACTGCCGATTCCGCCCCTCCCCTCCCCGCCCCGATTCCTCCCCTCCCCCTAATTTGCATTCTATCACATGCAAAAAGGCCCTTTTGACATGTGATGGAGACTTATCGCACGCAATACGGCCATATCACGTGCGATAAGCCTTTGATAAATGACCCCCTTAGCTGGATAAACTTAACTGGCTAACTTTGGAGGGATATTTATTAGTGCAGCAACTCTATAGAATATAAACAGCTATCTTAATGATAGCTGGATAAGTTTATTTGGCTAACTTTAGGAAAGCTCTACAGCACAACCAGAGTTAGCCAGATAACTTATCTGGCTAACCTAACTCCTTCCATAAACATACCCAGAATGCCCCTAAGTTATCTGGCTACATTTTAGTCAGACAATGAGATATCTAGCTAAATGTTAGCCAGAGAAGTGGGGGAAATATTCAAAAGTTGACATGTAGCCAGATAACTTGTGAGTTCTCCAGCTAAATGCCTCTGTTAATATGCCTTTACAAATATCTATTATTTATACAGCATCTATATGCAAGATGCATTTTGCCTAAACCCTATAACATCAACAAATAAAGGCATGCTTCCGTAACAGAGATATAAGTGCTTTCTGTATTTAATATTAATTCCCAAATGAGAAGTATGCAGATAGCTTTCAACACTTCCCCTTAGCTTTGCGGAATAGTGTATTGATTGTAGTAACCCTGATTATTGTGCAGGGTTTTATCACAGCACTTGAGGGGTACATACATGGTGCCATCCTAATGGCAGCAGGGTGCACTGAAAGCAAGGACATAAGGAATGAGTACAGTAGGTAGGAAGAATTCTAATCATCGAGCTAAGAATTGTGTAAGACGACAGTGAGAAGCAGGGTTTGGGTGAATTTGTACTGCTCTGTTGTATGAGTGAGGTGCATCATTAATAGGGAGCTCTGAGCCAGAAGAGAAAGGTATTGTAGGAGTTATGCATTTATAAATTAAAAGTAATGGCCTGGCCTTTCTCTAATGTGTTGGTTTGCATAATATTCTCTTCTCAGTTTGGCATACAATTCATTTTGACCACAGTGAAAAGACACTGGAAAACAAATCCCAACCTTCCCATGGTGCTGGGCAAGGGTAGCATACAAAGGAAGTTCTGAATTCTGTCTCCAGCCATCGAGCTTCACTGTCATAAGTCCAGCCATTGAATGCCATGTTCTGGCTCCTTCAGTTTGGTGGAGGAATAGTACATTTCCTTTTCATCTTGTTTCTATCCTGGCAGTTCCCCAAAAGTGTTCCTTTCTGTCTCATCTCTCATGTGATCACCTTGCTGACTGTGCAATCATTTCAGTGGTTGATCTCTCCTGTTTATCTGTCTTGCCTGGTAAACATTAGTATGTTTCATTGGCAGAGCCTCCTTTAGATCCCAGGAAACTGTCAGAGCAGTCAGCCCCTCTTCTAGAAGATTCCATTGCCATCAGCTCTTGTCTTGAAGCTGAAATTCTTCAGGTCCACTTGTGATTTTTCTAGTCTTGCTGTGGTTGCCTCTGCCTTTGTTATCCTTCTGCTGAACCTGCGCTATTTAAATCCTCCTGCAGGAAAAGACTTGGAGCAGAAATCCTGGTCTTTATAGAGAGAAGCTTCCCTTCCTTTCATTTGCAGATGACACAGATCCAGATGACAGAAGTGAGCAGCAGCAAACAGTGGAGTGCAATAGAGCGTATTTGTTCAAAACACAGAATTTAGTGTTGCATAGGCCACTGAGGTGATGATTCCCACTCCAGGCAACTAAGCATACTTTATGAGGGTAATTTTCAGCAGTGTACTTTGCACATGCAGAGTTTAGGCTGAATTTTCAAAGCAGGCTTATGCATGTAAGTCCACTTTGAGAGTCTCATTTTCAAAAGCATTTATGCATGTAACATTTATTTAATTTGACAATTTATATGCTCTCTTCACAGCTCTAGGCAGTTTACAAAATCAACATACATAAAATAGAGCAAACAAAATAAAACATTAAAACTGCCAGACAAAATAATATCAACCCATTCCGGATTAATTGAAATGCCCCGGAACAATCTTTGGCTCTCAACCATTCAAGTGCTGTGTGGGAATGAGCGGTGATTCTCAAAGACCTGGAGACAAACTAGTCTGATTCCAGTCTTTCTTAAAACACTTATCTTTATTACAGCTTCACAATCACACAACAGTAGACTGTCTTCCCTTTAGAACAATGTACTCTCTTTACTTACAGTTCAGCTTCATCTCTTCTCAGTGTTTAGGCAGTGTTATGTTACAGGGGCTGCCTTCCACCTGGAGACCCAGGTCTGATCTGGTTATCCCCACCTGGATCCAAGCTCTTATTCCCTAGACTCTGGTTACATGCTCTGAACTCAACCTTCCCTGCAGGATCCTGCCCATAAAGCATACTTTCCTTAAGGAATTTAAGGTGGACCAGGCGACTAGCCTGGTCCTGCACCTGTAAATAGGGGAACACTAGGGACACAGCTTCACATACCCTCCCCTCAGCTTGGACCTACTCCCTCCTGGGTCCTATCCAGGAGAGTCCAAGACATCCCATTCCCCTTTCTCTGGCTTCCCACTAGCTATGCTTGGGAATGGGGACCTAGTGACATGCTCACTCCCATCTCTTAGGGTTACCCTTGACAGCATCACAACCACCATCCAGTGTGCCGTTCATGCAGTGCTCATCCCCAGGCCTTTAACTAAGTCCTTTGCTGGCTCTGGGTTCAAATTCCACCCTGATGGAGCTTTAAGGGATAGACTGGGGAACTACCAGTACTGGTTCCTCTATAGTCAGCTGCACCTACTTCCTGGCATCTGGTATCTTTTATGTAGAGCCCCTCCTTGTTCCTCTGTATCCTCAATTGCTGGAGTCTCCATAGCACTATCCTCTTGGCTCTCCATGGATTCTTCTTCCAGATTCTCTGCAGTGTCTCTCTCTGGACTCTCCATGGTTTTCGCCTGGTGCGTGAACAAAAGTATGCTTGCGCGTATGTTTTTAAAATCTACCTCAGCATGTTTAAACTAAATAAAAATAAATATAATACTTAGAACGGTACTTGCATGCATAAAAGAGATGCATACCACATGGAGATGAACTTATAACATCATATTATTATCCATCTGGCTGGCATTAAATTGCAAAGTTATTTTTTAATTTTGATAATATTAAAACCAGTACCACTAAACTCTACTTTCCCTCAAAAGAAATAAACTGTCATACACTGATTAAATTATGGCTTTAAAATTTGTTTGCATGATAATTTTTAGCTTGCCTTTTCAAATAATGTTCATGGCTGCTTACAGCATTATTAGTATTCAGGCACAATAAGTCCCTGTGCCAAAGAGTGCCTGAGGCAATGGGAGATAAAGTGACTAGTGCAACATCAGAAGCAGTGTTCACTGTTCACAGGGGGACAAGGGATCTGAACGCTGCCTTCTCTAATCCTTAGCCTTTAGTCTAGCCACTAGCCCACCCCTCCTCCGCTAGTTGCCTCTCCATATCTATATCTATCTATCTATATAAAACTAAGCCAGAAAATCAAACTGTGATATCATCAAGTTCAGCTGCTTGTTCTGCTATGACTGTTCAATACTTTATCTTGAAGCATAATGAGTATTTAACATCAGATTGCTCATGCTCATGATGGATTATTGTTACATAAATGTCTTACTCTCTGCATAGGAATCTTTGCATATTTCTGGGATGAGAAGGAGTATTGTTATCAGCTCTCTTCTGTCCCCCTGCAGTCCTGTTATTGCTGAATATCCCAGATAATGTTAGCTGGATGTGTTTATCTGGCTAACTAGCTCAGCTGGATAGTGGCTGAATATGGATCTCTTATTTGCAAGTTGCTCTATAGAGCAATTGTATGAGCATAGTTTGCACAAAGCTGTGCTGAGCTTTTGGGGTACAAATCTCTCACAGTTCCAACAAGCCAAGCTCAGATTATGATTCACTCCACATTCCAAATCATTGTCTCATAACCTAGTTTAAAGATTTCAAAGTCTTCTGCTTCTCTCAGCCTTTATGAAGTTACAAATCTCCCCAATTCCTCCTCTTTCTAGGGCTTATTCTATTTTTGGCTTTCCCTGGTGCTTTGGGATCATGGTTCCCAATGTAGAATTAATTAAATATCTTACTCCAGCTTCAGATAAACTACTTGGAGAAAACCCCAGGAGTTTAAAGCATGTTGCTTCTCTCCAGCTTTCCTATGGAAATAGTTTTTTTTACTCAATTTCTAATGCATGCCCTCCCCCCCAATAGGATACAACCCAAAAAATCCTGTCTGTTCCAGAGTTACCAGGTCTTCCATTTTTATTCACATTTCAAAGTTTGGGACTTGTTGCACTGGGGTGTGAAAATTCCACTGTTGGGATTCATATTTCTCCTTGGAGCTGTAGTTTCACCAGTAGCAAAGCATTTTTCCAGGCCTGCTACAACACATCCTCTTCTTCATCTCCTGTGCCATGCTGCTTCCCAGCATATTGCCTCCTTCAGCACTTTCAGCTTTTCAGCATATTTACTCTGGAGCATGCCCACAAATTCTGGTGTAGGATCCAACCACTCAGGGTGCACACAGAAAAAATGTTGGCTTTGGTTTTCTGTTTCATTTAATTTGTATCAGAAGTTCATTTGTTTCATTCATTTCATTTGTTTCCATTAAAGTTAATGAGGGAAGCAATGCATCCTATTTAGACCTCTATCATATCCCCTCCTCAGCCGTCTCTTCTCCAAGCTGATCAGCCCTAACCTCTTCAGCCTTTCCTCATAGGGGAGCTGTTCCATTCCCCTTATCATTTTAGTTGCCCTTCTCTGTACCTTCTCCAGTGCAACTATATCTTTTTTTAAGATGCGGTGACCAGAATTGTACACAGTACTCAAGGTGCGGCTCACCATGGAGCGATAGAGGAATTATGACATTTTCCGTTTTGTTACCCATTCCCTTCCTAATAATTCTTAACATTCTGTTTGCTTTTTTGACTGCCACAGCACACTGAGCCAACAATTTCTGTGATGCCTGGGTGGTAGCTCCTAATATGGAACCTAACAGTGTAACTACAGCATGAGTTATTTTTCTCTGTATGTAACACCTTGCACTTGTCCACATTAAATTTCATCTGCCATCTGGATGCCCAATCTTCCAGTCTCACAAGGTCCTCCTGCAATTTATCACAATTCGCTTGTGATTTAACTACTCTGAATAATTTTGAATCATCTGGAAATTTGATTACCTCACTCATCGTATTTCTTTCCAGATTGTTTATAAATACATTGAAAAGCACCAGTCCAAGTACAGATCCCTGAGGCCCTCCACTGTTTACCCTTTTCCTCTGAGAAAATTGACCTTTTAATCCTACTCTCTGTTTCCTGTCTTTTAACTAGTTTTTGTAATTCACGAAAGGACATTGCCTCCTATCCCATGACTTTTTAGTTTTCTTAGAAGCCTCTCATGAGGGACTTTGTCAAACGCCTTCTGAAAATCCAAATACTCTACATCTACCGGTTCACCTTTATCCACATGTTTATTAACCCCCTTCAAAAAAAATGAAGCAGATTTGTGAGGTAAGCCTTCCCTTGGATAAATCCATGCTGACTGTGTTCCATTAAACCATGTCTTTCTATATACTCTGTGATTTTGATCTTTAGGATAGTTTCCAATATTTTTCCCAGCACTGAAGTCAGACTCAGTGGTCTATAGTTTCCCAGATTGCCCCTGGAGTCCTTTTTAAATATTGGGGTTACATTAGCCACATTCCAGTCTTCAGGTACAATAGATGATTTTAATGATAGATTACAAATTTTAACTAATAGATCTGAAATTTTATTTTTGAGTTTCTTCAGAACCCTGGGGTGTTTTCCATCCGGTCCAGGTGATTTGCTACTCTTTAGTTTGTCAATCTGGCCTACTACATCTTCCAGGGTCACAGGGATTTGGTTCAGTTCATCTGACTCATCACCCTTGAAAACCATCTCCAGAACTGGTATCTCCCCAGCATCCTGATTAGTAAACACAGAAGCAAATAATTCATTTAGTCTTTCTGCAATGACCTTAACTTCCCTAAGAGCCCCTTTAACCCCTCAGTCATCTAACAGTACAACTGACTCCCTCACAGGTTTCTTGCTTCAGATATATTTTTAAAAGTTTTTCTCTTAGCCTACCTTATCAATGTTTTACACCTAACTTGACAATGCTTATGCTTTTTCCTATTTTCTTCAGATGGATCCTTTTTTCAATTTTTGAAGGATATTTTTGTTGACTAAAATAGCCTCTTTTACCTCACCTTTTAACCATGCCGGTAATTGTTTTGCCTTCCTTCCACCTTTCTTAATGTGTGGAATACATCTGGACTGTGCTCCTAAGATTGTATTTTTTTTAAATGTACATGCCTGTTGTACACTTTTAACCTTTGCAGCTGACCTTTCGTTTTTTTCTAATTATTTTCTTCATTTTATCAAAGTTTCCCCTTTGAAAATTTAGAGTTAGAGCTGTAGATTTACATATTGTCGCCCTTCAAGTCATCAAATTTGATCATGTTATGATCACTATTGCCAAGTGGTCCCACCACCATTACCTCTCTCACCAAATCCTGCGTTCCACTAAGAATTAAATCTAAAATAGCTCCCTCTCTTGTTGAACCATTTGCTCCATGAAGCAGTTGTTTATTCCACCCAGGAACTTTAGGTCTCTAACATGTCCGGATGTTACATTTACCCAGTCAATATTGGGGTAAATTAAATCTAAACACAACAGTGTGGAACCCAAATCAATATTGAAATATTAGCCTAAGAAGGTGTCAGCAAGCCTGACGTTGTGTGACTTCAAAACAAGACACCAACCGGTCTTCTAATCATTCACCTTCATCATTCTTTAATGCTTAAAAAAATATTTTTTTTGTGATTTTTATAATTTCCTTAAAAATAGTCATCCATCCTCAAAGAATATTAAAAGATAGACTCTTTAGATGTAAGCATTATATAGCCCAACACGGCCAGTGTTTCGCTTGATAGCTTCCTCAGGGGCATGCGAAAAATGTTGACATAGAGTCTTTAACCTATAAATAACAATACTGTCTTTAGAAATATTCAATTGAAAGAAGATGAAAGAATACTTATCATAGCGATATTAAGTCGGAGGCCCCAAAAATAGAAAATAATAAAATCTTCTTAAAAAGAAAAAAAATCTGCCTGCGGCCCGCGGGTTGGAAAAAAGATGCTCAATTTTACCGGCGTCTGTTTTCTGAACCCGTGGCTGTCCGTGGGTTCGACAACCGACGCCGGTAAAATTAAGCACCAGCTGTCAAACCCACTGACAGCCGCCGCTTCTGCCAATAAGGAGGCGCTAGTGACGCGTTAGTGACCCTAGTGCCTCCTTATTAGCGTGAGCCCTGAATTGAATACAAAATCGCGCGCCCAGGAGAGGTACCTGGGCGCGTGTCGGGAGCGCGGGCGCTCGCCTAGGAGCACCGGCTCTCCCGCGCACTTTACTGTATTGGGCCTGATTGTGACATCATTAAGACACATCCCTGTGCTAGGTGGGGCATCCCATTGGCCATGTCCTATGCCACCATTACACTGTGATGTTATTTCGGGCAATGTGCCAAGTATCTCTGGTAAACTCAAAAAAGGAAATAGTTTAATTGTGACCATAGCAAACATCTTTAAGATAAAATCACCAGCAGTGCAGTTTAGTAAATAATTTCTATCTCTTCCAAGCCATACAGTTGTGTTTGGTGAAAATTCAGAATTCATTTCTTGTTGCTCACTCCCAGAGATAAATGATGGTTTTCCCACAAGTCCACCTGACTAATAATTGTTTATGGACTTTTCCTCCAGGAACAAGTCCAAGCCCCTTTTAAATCCAACTATGCTAGATGCCTTGATCACATCCTCCGGCAGAAAATTCCATAGCTTGATTGTGCATTAAGGGGTAGATTTTCAAACGGTTACGCGCATATCCCCCGAAAACCTACCCCAAACCCCCCTGCGTGTGCCGAGCCTATCTTGCATAGGCTGCCAGCATGTGCAAAGCCCCAAGACGCTCGTAAGTCTCGGGGCTTTCCTGGGGGGGGGGGGGGAGAGCGGTGTCAGGGCGTGTCGGGGGCGTGCCGTGGCTGGCGCGTCATCAGGGGCATTCCGGGGGCGTGGCCGCGGCCTCCGGACCAGCCCCCGGACTGGACCATGGCGCGCCGGCAGCCGGCCCAGCGCGCGCAAATTACGCCTGCCTTGGGCAGACGTAACTTGTGCAACAAAGGTAGTGGGGGTTTAGATAGGGCTGGGGGGTGGGTTAGGTAGGGGAAGGAAGGGGAAGATGTGGGGAGGTGGAGGAAACGGAGGCAGGCTGCGCGGCTCGGCGCACGCAGGCTGCCGATCTTGGGCAGCCTTGCACGCGCCGGCCCCGGATTTTAACAGATATGCGCGGCTACGCGCGTATCTATTGAAATCCGACGTACTTTTGTTTGCACCTGGTGCGCGAACAAAAGTACGCGCGCGTGTAGTTTTATAAAATCTGCCCCTAAGTGAAAACATGCTTTCTCTGATTTCTTTTAAATCTGCCACCTGCCAGTTTCATGGAGTGTCCCTTAGGCCTTGTACTATTTGAAAGGGTAAACAGCCGTTCCCAATTTATCTGTTTATTTATTTACTCCCTATTTATCTGATTTTATACATCTCTATCAGTCAGTCACATATTTCCTTTATTAATACTACTGTGCGCAGCGGTAATTTATGTTAATGATTATTTCCCATGTTTTCTTGTGCGACAGAAGTGCCTGTTGTCCTGGGTCTAGGAGACACCGCGATCACTTAAATAATGAAGGGATACGGGAAAAGGAGCGCGGAACTCATTTCAGGTGCATAAGGGACCCACCCTTTGCTCCGAGGATCCTTCTTATAGAAGGCCTTCCAATATTTGCTGATGTTAATAGCACAGCCGTGAAAAGCCGAAGGGAGGGTGAAAGGGAATGAAAGAACAAACTGGGGAAAAAAAAACAAAAAACCCCCCCGATGCGCTGAATGAAAGTGATCTCAGGGTGGGGGTGGGGGGAAGAAAGACGAGGGAAGGCATGTAGAGAGCACAATTTCATTTCCTGCTTCTCTATCGTGATGAAATCTCCAGCCCGGGACGGAGGATCCAGCCAGCTCTAATTAACAGGACTTGGGGGCTGCTTGAAGTGTTGCTTCTGCAGTTCCTTCTAGGAAGGTTTAGGGGCAAAACAGATCTGGACGATGAGAGGATACAAAAAAATGAAGACGAACCGGGGCAAAGATGGTTTGTTTGGGGGTTTTGTTGTTGTTGTTGTTGTAATGTACTAACCCGACAGTTGCTCAGCTCCTCAGCAGTTAAGATAATGGTCCCACATTTCTTTCCCGGGATTCCCCTGGGTGAGAGAAGAGAGAGAGAGGGAGAGGGACATATGACTATTTATCAATAACAACAGCTTCTTTTGAATTCAAAGCCCCAGCATGATTGACAGATTGAGGACTGAGGCCATTCCTGAGCACAGGACAATGCAATTACTGTGTGGCTGCTGTGACGTGCACCTCCCTTCTCAAGGCTACTGAGATGGTCCAAAAAAAAAAGGAGTACAAATAAAGATAAAGCACTATCCTCATATTCGAGCTAAACGTACATTTCTGGTGTAATAATGAAAAAGTTGGGTTTAGGACTCACTCTACTCCCTCTCCTCATTTACCTTACCTTCAACTAAGGGCTCCAGGTCATCAGAGGCAGGCTGAACCAGTCCTGCTTTTACACTTATAGCATCAGTGATAGATTTAGGATTTGCTGCTCCCCTCCCATCTCCTTGTAAGGTCTCTTACAGGGTAGCAGATGGCAAGTGCCCCCCAAAATGTCACTGCAGCATCCACCTCACTTTGCATCCAGTCACATGTTTACCTTTTTTTTTTTTTTTTTGCCAGCATGAAACAGTGCCACGAATAATTCTGCAATGCTGGTGGGGTAAAGGGAGAGGAGTAGGGGATAAGGAACATGATTATATATATGAGGTGTGTGAGAGAGTGTGCCCCCTCCCCCACACACACATACTCACACATACACCATTCATCCATCTCCCACTGCACTTGGGGGCAGATGCTGGGAAAGGAGGGGAGGCAGGAGTACGGCAGGGTTGCCAGCTTCCTAGAAATATTATTATTGACATGCTATCTACACCTTGGGGAACCCTGATCCCTGCCTCCTTCCCCAGCATTTCAAATCCTTGAAAGGGCCAAACTCCAAGTCACTCCCACTCAGCTAAATTGCAAGGGAAGCCCCCCTCGCCAGTGGAAGAAGAACAGTGTTGCAGATGATTAAATGTGCAAAGCGGGGCCCTTGACAAAGTGATCCGCAGTGAGCCGGAGCCAATCATTCTTAATGTTGCCTACTCCCACCTGACAACATGATCTGTCAGTGGACAGCTCCACAGGAAGACAGGAGGAATCAGGCAGCCACAGCATGTGGCTTGGTTGCGCGTGAGCGTGGGGGGTGCCATCTCATTCCTTGCCTTAGACAGCAGATTGCCTTGAGCTGCCCCTGGGTGTGTCAGTGTGTGTTGAGCCAAAAAGGAGATCACAGTAATCTACTCCTGTCCTGACTTGCCACAAATAAGGTTGCTATTATGGAATGGTATTTGTATTACCAGAGGTAGAAGGAGCAAGGGAGACACTCAGGTCTCCATAATGTCAGAGCGCAACTTGTGGAAAAGAGCTCACAGATTCTCTAGTGCCTCAATATGAGAAACTGGGGGGTCAGTGAATTGCATTAGAAGGCGGTGGGATTTGGTTATGCTTTCCTGGCCTCTCTGGCAAGAATAAGTCTATTTCACTCTCTGTATAGAAGTACTGGCTATAGCTGAGAAGCTCGCAGCTGCTCCACGCTACTTTTTCTTGTCCGCAGGAGCTGCTGTGCACATAATGGTGTAGATATACTGACTGTCAGGGGTTCTGCTCTACTCCAATCCCAGTGGTGCTTTTGCAGATTTCACAGTAGGACAATGATGTGTACTCCGTATAGCACTATGAGCCTTATTTCTCTATAGTATGATATAAGAAAGCCATGAAAACCACAGTGGAATACAAGACGAAAGAGCTCCCATCACCGCCACCAATCAAAGAGGACTGCATTGTGTTTGGATTGTTGACCTTTTTATGCAATTGGCAGTGTGCAGAGAAATGTACAGCACACACCTGGGAATAGCACACACATTGCCAGCTTCGGGGGTACTTCCAGCTCTCTCAGCCTCAGTGTTCCCTAATAGGAGTCCCTGCAGAGGCAAAGACTACACAGAAAATATACATGGAACTGAGTAAGAATCAACAGTCTGGATCAATCAGTGCAGTGGTCCCTTGTACTGACAGCCCATGGCAGCCACCAGCATCGACTTAGATCCAACCTTAAAACCTACTGATGCTGTTCACTAGGAACAATTTGTGCTAAAGGTAATGTAAGCGTGACAGCAAAACACAGTGAGAATGAGACAGAGGGACAATGAAAGGCAGAGACAGAGGAAATGCAAAATGGAGATTGACTGCTTAGCTAAAATATTTATTTCTAACAAAAAAAGTAAAGGAAAAAACTTAGACATCACTTCTCTTCAACGTTTTTTTCCGTGTTGGAAATAGAATATTAAAAATGCCTTGAATCCATTCCCTACTGGCTGGGCAACGCTGTAGCTCTCCGGACAGCGCTGTGCTACTGATTTTCCAATTACTGCATAAATGCTTTAATGAATACAGCACTAAGAGCACAAAGGCTCACCCCCTTCTCCCTCCTCCTCCTTTTTTTTTTTTTTTTATAAAGTGTTCAGCGAGATGGTTCAGCTGCTTTCCTACAGATTCAGTATGATTCTTTTTAACTGCAAAATGCAAAACCAAAATACATCACAGAAAAATCCAGCACAAAGCCACTGGGAAATCAGATGGCGTGTTGAAAGGGAGACAGTATTCTGCTTTAGCTGGGGCAGTTCTAGTGTTGCACCAAAGTAATGAATGCAGGGGAATGGGAAGGATCGCGGGTGGCAGAAATTATTCTAATTACATGGATTTGCAGGTGGGCCTTATTTTACAGTAATAAGAATTTCTGGGGTTTTTTTTCTGGAGCCTGCATCAGAGCATTTCAGCATTAACAAATGTGGATCACCTAATAGCGCCCCATTATTACTTTTGTAAAAAAAAGCAAACACAGCAAGATACATATGCTGACAAATAGTGCAAAAACACACTGGCTACATGGAAGTAGTACCTAGGCACTGTCCTATGCCTGGATTTATGACGCCTGCAGGAATAGTTGTGGGAACAATGCAATGGCTATGGGAATATACAAGCCAAACCATAGGTCATACAATAGGGCTCTCCTTATTTGCTTAGCATTACATAAACACCAAATTAGAATCACAGATTTCTCACTTTTTAAACCTTGGTTGTATAAAACATATCAGTGCTAAATCCTTGTCCCTACCCTAAATGATGAGAAACATGAACGGAATTGTAGAGCAGCTCTAATCTGCCATTTCAACTAACCAGCATATAGTCACCGAGACCACAAGTTTGCTGTAGAAGCATAAAATAAAATGCAATGACATCTTAACAGGCTACAGACAGGTTCATTCACCAGAGACAGATGTGGATTGTTAATTATCACCAAAACGAGCTGAGAGGCTTTGGGAGGGAGTGCACAGCGCATACTGTGTTCAGTATTCTGGCTGTATTTCCAAATGGTTTAACAGAACCAGTTAATTAGCATTCACAGCTCTGTCACTTAGTAACAAAACACACAAAAATAAAAAGGATGCCCATCAATCTTTTAGAGAGGCCATATTACCAGTTTACTGCGTACCACTCTGCCACTGATTCCTTTTACCTGTCTAATATGGGAACTGGATGGACCATTGTGGTCATTTTATCTGCCGTCATTTACTATGTTATTGGATGGCCAAGGGAAATGGTCACAGAGCCTTACAGAGCCCTTCATCGCTAGGCCACTAGCTGAGGTGGCCTCAGTTCATTTCCAGGGGCTTCGATAAAAGCATTCGAATTGCAGTTCCTGTCAGTCTGTGCATACTGCTCCACACCTTAGTCACTTACCTGTCTGATTACTAGAACCATAGCTCCCACAATTGTAATCAGCACTAAGGGTGTGCTTGGAAAAAAATGCTTTGTTCAGTACTTAGCTGGGTAAAGCATGTATTTATTATTATTATTTTTTTAATTCCCGCTACATCTGCAACCTCTGGCTTATTTGGCTGACTGGTCGATTTTAAAAGCCTTACGCACGCCAAAACCGGGAGATATGAGTGTCTTGGACCTGCGACTGCCGCATGGATTTTAAAAGGCCTGCGACAACGCCCGTATTTCCTGTTCCGCGCACAAAACTTTTTTTCTGAAAAAAGAGGTGGGGGTTGGGCCGGACACATGGGCGGGGAATGGGCGGGCTGGTCCTGAAGCATGAATTCAGTGCGTAAGTCTTTAAGCGCTCATGCACATCCCTGGGTCCCCTACCGTATAACTTTACTTCTACTATGGATGGCGTGCAAATCATAAAAAATAAAAATAGGGTAGTCAGTGGGGTTTTAAGGGTTGGGGTTTATAGGGTAAAAGGGAGGCGAGTTAGCTAGGGGGCTTAGGAAGTCCTCTCCTTTACTGGGGCGAACTTGGAATGAACTGGTAAAAGAAGTAATTGCGTCGGCGCGCCTGTCTAGTAAAATCCCCCCCACACACACACACTTATGCGAGCAACGCCGTATTTGCACGTACATCAATATGAAATCATGCACACGTGCACGAATGTATACGCGCACGTGTTCTAAAATCGCCACATCCTTGTACCTCTAAGTTGTTATCCACTGAATAACCATTCTAGGGTGGGGCTGACTTAGTCAGATATCAGCGGTATTCGGCATTATCCAGTTAAGTCAGTCCGGTTAGTTTGGTTGTGCCGCAGAGCAGTCCTAAACGTCATCCAGATAATTTACCTGTACTGCCCATGGCTGAATAAGGACCTAAAGAAATGATATTTTGTTAGTTCTTTTGTGTCATTTTGGAGGGGAATTGGCATCTAACAAAACAAGACACATCGTTGGTCATTTTCAAGTGACGGCACAGCCCTAACCGGTACCAATTCATCAGTCCCTAAATGTCAAAGTGTAGTCCTCCTCTGCATCCTGTTCTATCCCTGTCCTTTTCTGTTCATGCCCTCTCCTTTATTTCCAGTCCTCGTCAATGCCAATCAATCTCTTTAAATCTGACTAAAAAAAAAACAAAACCCTGGCAGAAGACAAAAGACATCCTTTATTGCCAGCTGGTCAAGGTTGGTCCAAAATGTGACAGCTTGCAACACCCACCTGGCAAATGTTAATTATCTGTAAAAAATTAATCCAGAGGTATTGTAGCCTTAGATGTTTTCATTTCTGCTTTGTCCATCATCACTAAACTGATAGAAGCCCACAAGTATGAGGATTTTACAAGATGCAGCATATTTCACCGAAAGAAATTCATGAGAAAGGACTTTATTACCCATAATAAGGACAGGCTCTAGGAAAACAGAGGAACATTAATATCTGTGCATTATAATATCCAGATATGGGGAAATGTGCAGCTCTGGCTCTTCTTCTCAGAGACAGTTAACTTGATTAAAGTGCAGTTCATCTATTTCTTTGCTCATTAAAATTTTGTCTGCTCCCATCTGCTTAACATGCTGCTGAGTCTTGCTTGTAGTGTGCTGTGGGATTCCCTCACCTGCCACCCACGCCAGTTCCAGCACTCTGTCAAAATTGTGTCTCCACTTTTAGTTGCTGTAGGGGGTCTTGGGATAAATTAGTCTTGCACTTCAAAATACTTTCATTATGGCTTTGTTTTTTAATTCTCTTGAATCTCGGATGGAAAAAACTTTTGCAGAACAAAATACTAACACCGACATGAGTGAAGCTAATACTCCTGTGGCTGCTTTCCTGGGAGGGAGAGAGTCCTGTTCTGGGTGGATATTTCTTCCTCATATCGTTCTGGTAAAAATAAGTGTTATGGAAGTGGACCCTTAGGCCAAGGTGGAGTTGGCGCAACCTGCAGGGGGGAGCTCTGCAGGTCCCCGCTGTTGGCAGGCGGAGCTGGCAGGAGCTGAGGCCCAACTGGAGCTTTACCAAGTGCCGGGGTCAGCTGGACTTAGGCACGGGCCTTTGTGGAGGTGAAGATCCGAAGCTTGGAAGACAAGGCAGGCCAGCTCAGCAGGAAGCGCAGTCAGGTCAGACAGCAATCTGGACAGGTGACAGGCAGAAGATTCTGGACGAGGCAAGGGTCAGAGGCAGGCAGAGGTCAAGCAGCATCGGGGTCCAGTCCAAAGTCAAAGCCAGGAGATCAATCCAAGGAAGATGATGAAGAGGAGGAAGATGAGGGACCACAAGAACACAAGGAGATGCTGAAGACAGGCAAGGGGAAGACTGACCACAGAAGAGGAGCTTCGGAGACAAACCACACTGTCAGGGAACCAAGGGCAGAAGACTTGAACTCGGGAATACCACAGCGGAGACAGGAACCAGGAAGCAGTATGCAGGCAAAGCACTACTCCAAAACGGGAGTCAACCTATTTCCGAGGCATCTGTGGAGCACTGGAGGGAGCCTTATATATAGAGCGGTCTCGACATCATCAGGAGGCGCCTTGGGGGCATTCCCACCAAGGAGCCTTTAAGAGACGGCAAGTTCGGCGCGTGCGCGCCTAGGGGAAGCCCAGAGCAGCTGGCGGCAGCATTCCCCCGAACTACGCATCAGGTCTGTTCAGGCGCGATGGCTTGCGGCGCTTCTGCCCGGGAGGGTGGGGGGGGGGGGGTGTCTGCCCCGGCCTCGGGGGAATCCCAGTTGCAGCTCGGGGCTGGAGGTAAGAGCCGCGATTTGCGGCATGAGCCCAGGAACCGCCGAGCACAACGATAAGTTTTATCGACTCATGAAGATGCCTAGTTTCCTATTTTGGATATGGCCAATAATTATGTTATGGTTGGGGGCCACAAATGCATTATGCCATTATTAGGGCCCTAACACATTTTGATGAATGACCCTGCTAGTTTGCTCAGGGAAAGGAATTAGTGCATGGGGATGCTGCATGGCCATTTTCAGACATTAGCAAAATACAGGAGTCAGCTCACATGGTCAATTAATTGCCTATCCGGATAAATATATTAATACGAGAAAGCCTCTCTTATCGTAGCATTAGCCAAAAAAGGAGAAAAATAAATATTTTTTTCTAAAAAAAAAACCTCCTGGATTCTTTGCCATGATAAATGTCCAGTCCTTTTATTTAACATCATTATTTCAGCATTTTATATATAGCGCATTCATGGGTTCCTAAGTGATGCAGCCTCAATCGTGGCCAATGAAACAGGTGCAAAAGATGGAGAGTCTAAGTGTATTTACATGAAAATGAGCTGAAATAAAAGACTTGGGAAAGTTCAGATCTGCGGATGCATGCATATGTATGAACCAATCTGAGTAATTACAGATTTCTTTTCAAATAATTGGTCGTATTCAAAACCAGTCTGAAGCTCCTTCTGATTATCCAAGGAAGTCCATGTCAAAACAGTTGCAGATTTAAACCTGCATTCGAACCAGGCTGGAGAGGATTCACCCATCTCACATAAAGGAAACACCTTCGGGTCAGACGCTCAGTTGACCAGTGGGAAGTAAAATCATTTGATTATTAGCAAGGCTATGGGGATACTTAGACGCTCCATCATCAGTAGAACCCTGAGTTACCTAGGCAACTGATGGGATTTATGAAGCACAGTATTACTGAAAACCCCATACCACGTATGACTCATAACATTCATGTGCCATACAGAGCATACATATAGAGGACAGTAATCAAAGGCAGGTAAAATGGTGTTTTAACTGCAGAAATAGGCTCTTTGATTACTGCCCACCCTGTATACTGTTAGAAGTGCGTGCATATTTCAGCAAGGCATGTATTTTTAATCACATACCCCTGAGGCAGTGCCGGGGGCAGGGGAAGGGCAGAGAATGGAACTGCATCGTTCCAAAAAAATTACACACAGAGGACGCAGGCACAAATGTCTGTGCAGAATTTTATCCTTGGGCAATAATCAGAGCAAAAGTATCCACACCTCCATTTGCCTTGATTATGTTGCAAACCCCACAGAGTTTTCACCAGCACACCAAGTTTTGATTATTCAGCCTTTGATGTATTGCATTCAATAAAATTGAGGCAATGCAGGCTGGCTGTTTAAAACATGGGAATGAGATTCCGGAGCCTCCAGAGAGATGTCCCTGAGTTCTCATCCCAGGTCTGCCTTTATCACTTTATGACCTTGAGTGAGTCACATTATTTTCCCCGTGCCTTTTTGTATTCGCTGATACATGAGAAATAAAATGGCTTCTCTCTCGTAATAAGATGGGTAGTCTTCTTTTAGAAAAAGCTAGTATTCTACTGAATGGTGCAGTGATGTGTTGACGGATAACGTTCTGGAAATAATGATAAATAAATTAGGGCTCCTACGTTAAGTGCCTAAGTTTGGCACCTTTTTTCAGACAAACTTAGCAGCCAGGGAGGATAACTTTCAAAACTGCTCATGTGTGCCCATTTACACATGTATAGGAATTCGCACAAAGTTGCCTCAGTATTTTATAACCTATGCGCAAACAATACATGCAGATTGTAAAACACGGGTACATATGCATGAAAACATGCTTGCATATGTAAAAACTGCGAGCCACGCAAGTTCAAACGTATCTGGATAAATAGCGGCACTTATCTGGATACGTTCCGATTCATCCAGCTGCATAGCAGCACTTATTCGGATAAGTTCTGATCTATATGGCTAAGTAGTGGCACTTAACTGGTTAAGTCTGAAAAGTGCTAGTTGTCTGTCTAAGCAGCACTTTTCAGACTTATCCAGCTATGAAAGATAGCCGTACAGGTCTAAAAATAAGCACTACTTAACCGGATAAGTCTTAAAACACATAAAGGTCAATCAATATTCAAAGCCATTTAGATGGATAACTCACAAGTTATCCTTCTAAATGGCAAATGTAACATATTCAGCCACTTATCTGGCTAAATTATATTTTATTTATTCATTCATTTATTTATTTATTTAATAGTCTTTATATACCGACATTCATCAATGATATCACATCGGTTAAAGTAAAACAATAAACTACGCTTAAGATGCGTTTGACAAGAAACAAGAGAACAAAAATATCAATGCAAAGAACAATATATATGTCAAAAAGATTATCTAAAGTACTTATCTAGCTATAATAAAGTACTTATCCGGCTTTAATTTAGCTGGATTGAAAAGGGGCATTTCGGGGATGTTCCAAGGAGAGGCTGAGTTACCTGGCTAACCTAACCGAAAATCAGGTAAATCCAGCCAGCAGGGTCATTCTTTATTCTGCAATTGGCCAGTATCGCATGCGATATCGGCTGCATCGTGGCGGTATTATTCTAATTAGGGTAAAGGGAGGAGTGTGGGAGAGATTTTAGGCAGGGTTATCACCCGGCAGTGCTACAGGGGCGATAATGCTTTTCGCATTATCAGCCGGCAGCACCGCGGAAAATGACAACACCTTTTCCCGTGACGGCTATGGGGGCGATAGTGGGCGGAGCGTCTGCACCGCAGCAGGCGAAACCACACCGCCGTAATGTGGCCGGCTGCCCACTATCGCCCCTCCCCCACCCGCCCCTTTATTTTTCACACCTTATCACTCTGCTATAAACGTAACAGAATGATGAATCTAGGGGTAGGTTAGCCGCATAACTTTAGACCTGCTTCAGAGCAGGTCTAAAGTTATTCGGCCTTATATGGCAGGATAACGCGCTTCTTAACCGGATATCTTCAAAAATATCCGGTTAGACATAGATTGGTAAAGGGGGAAAAAAAAAAACATATGTAAGGAGACTGTGGCCTGTTTCTCTAGATCCCTTCTCCAAATTATAGCTGAGGCCCTGTCGGCCTTGCATCTGCCACCCCTCAAATCCTGTAAAGTATGTTTACATGCCCCTGCCCGTCAACCCCATTACCAACTTTTAAAAAAATTGTAAATCTCTCCCCTCCCCCCCGGGCCCCCCAACCTTCCAAGGTTTACGATCTAGCCAGTACTCGCACATGTGCTCTGGACCCCCCTGGACCCCCTCCTCTATCCTCCCCCGTCTGTGCTGGGAGCAAGGGATTTCCTTCCCTGCTCCCGGCGCTGCAGTGCTGTCTGTCAGATTCAGCGCTGGAAGGATAAGTTAACTCATTACTTACACTTCCCGCACTAGTTTTTGAGGGTTGGCAGATGCAAGGCCAACAGGGCCTCAGCTATAATTTGAAGAAGGGATCTAGAGAAACGGGCACAGGCCTCTTTACATGTTGTTTTTTTTTTTTTTTTTCCTTTTACCGATCTCTACTTAACCAGATCTCTTTGAAGAAATCCAGTTAAGTAGATGTTATCCGGCCACAAGGCTGCATAACTTAGAAATCTAACCAGCTATATATATATATATATATTCAAAGATAGCCGGTTAGGTTTTTTTTAGTTATCCAGCCAATAATTTTAGGCTGGTATATTCAGCAGGACATTTATCCCACTGAATATATGGGTCAAATTATCTGGCTAACTTTAGCCACATAACTTGTCTACTACCTGCGTATTCAATATGGATCTTGTTGGTATTTTTGAGTCATTTGATAATGGCAGCTCACCCCTAATTGTTTGAACCTGCATTTGAAGCTCACTGGCATATCTGTCTTGTAATGTGACTGCAGCTGTAAATTGCACTCTGTGCCAGGCGTTCAGAATGGAGTCCAAAGATCATTAAATAGCAGGAAAGACAAGGATGGAGCAAGCATTTCAGATGGAGAGGCAGGCTTAAATCTGAGGTACGAGACCGACACCTCACACAAGTGGAAAGAAATCACAGGAAAGTGAAGGGAATTACTGTGAAGAGACAGAGGCACTGAGGCTGAAGGCAACAGAATTTTAAAACAGTTCAAAACCTGGTGCGGATAAAGGCGGTGGTGAGAGCCACCTTGGGCATGAGCATCATGGCAGCGTCTTCTTAATAGAACCAAATGGGAAAACTTAAGGTGGGGGGGGGGGGGGGTGTCGTGTGATCTTCTTTTAGAAAGGAGAAAATATATTTTGATGCTTTCAAAAGATTGTGACAGTTCTATACTGTTGCTCTATCATTTGAGGATGCCCTGTGAGGCATTCCCATATGTTCTTTCAACATGTGTGCCACAGCCTGAAGCTCGTCAGGTCTGACACAGAGAGAAGGCCATCCTTACAAACATAAGAAGGTTTGGCAGAACTCATTGACTTTTATTAGGAGGAACAGGTAAAACAATGACAGAAATAACCTTTGAAAGAGTATATAGAAGACAAGCTCAGAACACCTTAAAGGACCGGCCCAGATAGCTGGACCAGTTCACCTCAAGGCATACCCCAAACAGGGAATCCTGGTCCCACTGCGTTTCCCTAGCAGGGAGATCACTAGCCAGGCCCAGGAAGGAACAGAGAGAGAGACCCCAGACCAGAGAAAGAATCAGGAATTACAGCAAGACTGCTTATGTATACTTGCTACATTTTGTTACACTTCTGCTAAGGTAAGCAAGCCTTTTTGGTTTTGGTGCAATTAATAAAAAATCTGCAACTACAGCCAGAGTTCAGATTCTCTGTCCTCTACTTTCCCCAAGCGATGGCTGTTCCCACAGTCTCACCTATAGTAGTAGCAGTGGGATTTTCTGACCTAAGCACCTGCACAAAGACAGGGGCCCACATCAGTAGCAGAGGGGAAAAAAGATTATTTTTCTGGGTCCTGGCAGAGATACTGAGATACAGCAGGCTAAGGAGGATAGCTCTGTCTGGATAGATAAAGACTTCTATTAACTTACAGGCCGATACAGTACAGTGCACTCCGACGGAGCACACTGTTAACTTGTCATTGGACGCACGTTTTCCCTTACCCCTTATTTAGTAAGGGGCGGAAAACGCGCGTCCAACCCGCCGAACCTAATAGCGCCCTCAACATGCAAATGCATGTTGATGGCCCTATTAGGTATTTGCGCGCGATTCAGAAAGTAAAATGTGCAGCCAAGCCGCACATTTTACTTTCAGAAATTAGCGCCTACCCAAAGGTAGGCGCTAATTTCTTCCAGCACCAGGAAAGTGCACAGAAAAGCAGTAAAAACTGCTTTTCTGTGCACCCTCCGACTTAATATCATGGCGATATTAAGTCGGAGGTCCCGAAGAGTAAAAAAAGTTTAAAAAAAAGAAAAAAAAAATTTGAAGTCGGCCAGTGGCTGTCGGGTCAAAAACCGGACGCTCAATTTTGCCGGTGTCCGGTCTCCGAGCTCGTGGCTGTCAGCGGGCTCGAGAACCGACACTGGCAAAATTGAGCATCGGCTGTCAAACCCGCTGACAGCTGCCACGACTGTCAAAAAGGAGGCATTAGGGACGCGCTAGTGTCCCTAGCGCCTCCTTTTGCCCGTTTCTACCGCCGGGCCTCATTTGAATACTGTATCGCGCACAGGCGAGTGGCCTGTGCGCGTGCCGGGAGAGCGGGCATTCGCCCGCACTCCTGCAGACTTTACTGAATCGGCCTGTTAGTAAGAGACAGATAGGCTAGGGTTTTTCTGTTTTGCTTCCCTGGAGGAAAAGGGAAAAACTTCTGTTTATCTGTACCTTGGAATAGGGCAGCACCCCCATGAAGCCTCTGCTAAACCAGTACCCATTAAAGGGAAATGGAGTGCCTACTGCAGGCCCTTACAGAGGGGAATCCAAACAGCAATGCAGAACTAGTATGCCCAGCAGTAGGCACTGCACGAACAATTTAACCAGCAACAGTTGTCATTGACACAGATAGCACAACCTATGCAAGTTGCTATGGCCTGGCAACCACCTCTCTTTCTGATAATCCTTAAAATAATAGCAGGAGAAGATCTGGACTGGTTTTTCACAAACTTTGATAGAACTGTCCAGCTGGCGGGCTAACCAGAAGCCTCGTGGACCACCTATCTAGGCAATCTGCTCACAGACAGCAGCCAGGCTGCCTTCCTAGCCATCAACTCAGATGTATAGGACAACTAAGCAGAATTAAGGCCACTGTTCTTGAATGGGCCAGTTATATGCCTGAAGCATATCAGCAACCATTCCAGTGGGGAATCCTACATCCCAGGAAGAGTCCACAGAACCTGTTTTATCAGTTTATGGACATCGGCTGGAAATGAATACAGTACTGCCCGGAAGATTATCAGATCGGTTGTACTGCCTGCAAAAAGATATGAAGGGGACCATCTATCTATGTAAATTGTTGACCAACAACAATGTTTGGAGTCACCTATTTTAAAATTGGTAATGCTGCATCTTCCTGTAAGCATACTGCATTGGTTGTAAAAGTACTCTGGAATGAGTACTGTGAGCTGCCCAAGGAAAACACAGCATCAATGGGAGCAAAACCTACCTCCTGAGACACTGCCTCTTTTATCCTAGTGGAAACCTCCCTAGTGTGTTTATGTGAGGTCATTCCATTCAATAGTTAAATCACAAGAGATTGTGAAAAATTGCAAAATTGGGAGACTGGACATATAAATGGCAAATGAAATTTAATGTGGATAAGTGCAAAGTGATGTACTTAGGGAAGAGTAACTCAAATTATAGTTACACAATGCAAGATTCCACATTAGGAGTCACCATTCAGGAAAAGGATCTAAGCATCATTGTTGATAACACGTTGAAATCTTCTGCTCAGTGTGCAGCAGCAGCCAAGAAATCAAATAGAATGCTAGGATTTATTAGGAAAGGAATGGAGAATAAAACTGAGAATATCATAATGCCTCAGTATTGCTCCATGATATGACATCATCTTGAATTTTGTATGCAGTTCTGGTCGCCACATCTCAAAAAAAATATAGCAGAACTAGAAAAGGTACAGAGATGGGCAACCAAAATGATAAAGGAGATGGAATGATTCCCCTAAGAGGAAAGGCTAAAGAGATTAGGACTCTGCATTTTGGAGAAGAGACGGCTGAGGGAAGATATGATAGAGGTCTATTAAATAACGAGTGGAGTGAAACAAGTAAACATTAATCGGTTGTTTACTCTTTCAAAGACCAGGCGGCACACAATGAAATTACTAGGCGATACATTTAAAACTAATAAAAGACAAATTTTTTTTAATCAGTGCATAATTAAGCTCTGGAATTCATTGCCAGAGGTTGTGGTGAAAGATTTAAAAAAGGTTTGGACAAGTTCTTAGAGGAAAAGTCCATAAACAATTATTAAGGAGGGCTTGGGGAACCCCACTGTTTATCCCTAGGATAAGCAGCATGGAATGTACCTACCCTTTGGGATCCTGCCATGTACTTGTGACTTGGATTGGCCACTATTGGAAACAGGATACTGGGCTTGATGGACCTTTGGTCTGACCCAGTATGGCAAGTCTTATGTTCTTATGTTATGTTCTTAGATGGAAAGAAGGGTGTTGAAATAGAAGTTCCTGGATGGCCTGGACCACCCTATGTAAAAATGGATATGTCGACACCTGAAACTCAACCTGGAGATTGCCTTGGAGGTAGCTGATGATTTTCCTCAGGTCCAGTCGATGCCAGAGCAGCCACGATGTCCAGAGAGACAAGTCTCATAGAGCCCTGGTGCTGCGGTCTGAAAGCAAGACCCCTGCCATGACCCTTGGAGCAAGTCAGACCCGATTCTTTGCCCCGGTCACAGGACTCAGACCTGCCACCTTGCTTCAATTGTGGATAGAAAGGTCACTTTGCCTGCGATTGTCACTGCATGGGGGATGAACTCACGGATGTCAACTCGATGACCCACCACTTCTGCAATTTTGCGGACATTCCGCATTCATAGTTTTCGACTGTCGTGGATCTAGTAGAACTGGATGATTGTTGTGTCCGTCACTGTCCGACGTCTCTGCTCTGCCCACCTTACCTCGTTGGTGACTCTCTTCGGGGTTGATGGAAGGCTAGCTGCTGCAGCGTCTCCAGGCCGTCCTCCTCTGGCGTTCCCGGACCGGCTCGACGCTGCAAGCCACCATGTTGACCAGATGCCTAAGGGCCTGCGCGTGCATGCGCAGCCCGACTGATGTACCAGTGTTGGCGCGAACCTCAGGGGCGTCCCCCTGAGATGACGTCACTAGCTCCAGATATTTAAGGTCTCAGTTTTCGCTAACAAGATGAGTTAGCAAGGGTTCGCTTCCTCCTGGTCGCTGCGGATGGGATTCACTCTCTGCGACCCTAGCTACTCTGCCTCCTTGGACTTCACTAGAGGTACCCGCTCCTTGGGGGCCTCGCCTTCTCTTTTTCTTTGCAGGTCGCAGTCCGGAACCGGTACTCGCTCCTCGAGGGCCCACGTCCCGGACTTGCTCCTGAATACCACTTCTGCTAAGAAGTCATCGCTGCTTACAACATTGTGAGTTTCCATCTATCTCTCGGAGCTTTCCCTGGGTTCAGGTACTCGCTCCTCGAGGGCCTAATGTATACCATCTCCTGGGCTGCCTTAAGAGACTATTGTGTGAGTGTTACCATCAAGGACTTGTTCCAGAACTCTGCATATACTGCCTACTCACTGTCTTAGTTTCTCTACAGCTCAGCCACCCTGGGATCGCTGTTCCAATACCTGAGGGACTACAGCCCAGCCGGGCGCTTCCAGCTCACTACTGCCACCTCTGGTGGTTTACTATATTGTCTAATAAAAGAACTAGTGTGTGTCTGTCTCCCACAATAAGCCTGACCAGTGGTCCCTCTCGGGAATTCCCCCGAGGGCGTGGTCACCTGCCACTGGTCCAAGGATCTACCCACAATTATTCTCAATAACTACAGATTGCTAATACCAGCTTTATCAACAGAGCTTTCTGACAATGATATCCCTATCCAGGCCCTAGTGGATTCAAGAGGTGTAACACCCTCATTTGGAAGGAATTGTTCAAGCGGAAACAGATAGACAATGAGAAAATGATGAGCCTCGCTTATATCCATGAAGACCAGCTACAATACCTGACCAGTCAGATCATGTTGAAGACCCCAGTTGGACAAGTTAAGATAGAAGTAAGAATACTTCCTTGGATCCAATATCCTGTTGCGCTGGGATGGGGCTATCCAGACTTTGGGACTCTCTGGAGCTACCTTACAACTGGTCCGGCTAGCTCCAACAAAGAAGACACATCATTCCTGAAAGTCTTCCCATTAGAAGACCCAGGTCTTTTATGTTCAAAACCCTAAGATACCTAAGCCCCATTGACAGTACTGGCAAGAAAAGCATAACTACTCCTAGCACTTAGGGGCTGCTTTAGGTCTGAATCAGAGGAAGATCCCCAAGCTGTTCAGAAGCCCAAAGTTATCCACCCTGACTGGGTGGGAGAGGGAAATTCCAGTAATTTTAGGTGGGTTCAAAGAGAAAACAAAACGTTTAAGTTTGCTTGAGAACGTATACAAAGTGCAGATTAAGAGTTAGTTGCTTGGGCTGAAGGCAGTAACTCAGCTCCTCTCTTCTTCATACTGAAGAAGGACTTAGCATACCAAAGGTTGAAACTTTTGAACAACTCTTGGTATCCCAACCTTATCACCAACAATTGTTGCAGTTAGTCCACAGCCACCTCCAAGAGAGCCACCTGGGGGAGGAGAAAACTCAATAAAAAATCCTAGCTCAGTTTTGTTGGACTAGCTTGTACCAGCAAGTCTAAGACCATTGTTAGCTAACAAAGCCTGCTGGTGTTCGAGCAGCTCCCCTGCTACCAATGCCTATCATAGAGACTCTGTTTGAGAGGGTTGCTATGGATTTAGTAGATCTCTTGGAAAGTTCCAACTGAGGGAATAAATACATTTTATTTATTCTGGACTATGCTACCAGGTATCCAGAGGTTGTATCCCTGTGGAATATGAAGTCTCACATGGTAGCAACAGCCCTGATGGGGTTCTTCTCCCAGGTTGGGCTACCCAAGGAGATATTAACTGATCAATGGACCCCATTCATGTCCAAGGTAGTGAAGCAAGTTTAAACCTTACTGGGTGTAAAAACCATGTGGACTTTAGTTTATCATCCACAAACCAATGGGCCAATGGAGCAATTTGACAAGACCCTCAAGCAGATACTGAGGAAGTTCATTGCAGAAGATGGCAAGAACTGGGATTTGTTGTAGCCCTATGTATAATTCACAATTCAGGAAGTTTCCCAGAGTTCATCAGGTTTCTCTGCATTTGGACTACTATATGGGAGAACACAGAGGGGGATTCTCGATATAATCCATGAGACCTGGGAGGAGAAACTCATGTCCATACAGAATCTGGTTGACTAGGTAGTCAAGATGCAGGAACAACTAAGAAGGGCAGGAGAAGCTGCCTTCCTGTGCCTTGAGAAGGCTCAGTCTACCCAAGCCTGGGAATATAATCGGTCCACTGTTCAACAGGCCTTCCAACCTGAAGACAGGGTCCTCATACTACTACTGTCTTCAGCAAGAAAACTATGAAGTAGTAGAAAAGATCAGTCACATAAATTACAAGGTGGCCCAAGCAGACAAATGGAAGAAAGCACAGGTCTACCATGTGAACTTTCTAAAAATGTGGGTCACACCAACTTGTGGCCTTATCCAAGAAAATGACTTTGGCCCAGAAATCCTGCACATCCCACGACCATTACAAGTCCCATTTGGGGACCAACTCTCTGTGCCACAGAAAATGGATCTAGACTAGTTTGTAATCTCGAATAAAAAAGCCTTCTCCAATGTACCAAGGTGAACTCACCTCACTTCCCATGAAATCATTATACTTCCAAGAATGGCGATTCAGCAGTAGCCAAACCAGATCCAGAAGCCAGACACCACATGGTAGATGCTGAGGTGAAAGAGATGCTTCAACTCGGTGTAATAGAAGAGTCCAATAACGATTGATTATCACTCATTGTACTTGTCCTAAACCAGATGGCAGCATCTGGTTCTGCATAGATTTCAGAAAAGTCAATGAGGCCTTGAAGCTGGAGGCCTACCCAGTGCCCTGCATGGATGAACTAATTGAGTGACTGGTGACTGTCCAGTTTATCTCCATGCTCAACCTTACAAAAGGATCTCTGCAGATCTCACTCACACAGGCAGCGGAAAAGAAAACAGCTTTCGCTACCCTGGGAGGACACTTTTAGTCCTGTCTTTTGGACTTCATGGAATTCCAGCTATGTTCCAACGCTTGGTTGACTGTCTACTGCGTCCACACCAGGGGTATGCTGTAGCCTACCTGCATGATAATGTCATTTACAGTGGCAACTGGGAAGAACACCTAAGTCAGCTACAAGCAGTACTTACAAGCTTATGGAAGGCCAGGTTGTTGGCCAATCCCAAGAAGTCCATACTAGGCAGTCAGGAAGTTCAATCCCTGGGATACTCCCTTGGAAAAGGGAAGGTCTATCACCAAGTGAGGAAGATAGCAGCTGTTACCTGGGTGCCAGTCCTGCAAACAAATAGTAAGGTGGGAGTCTTTTTAGGCATTATTGGATACTACTGAAGATGCATACCAAACTTTGCAGTTAAAGCAGAAATTCTCACCCGTATGCTACAAAAAGAAGGCACAGAGAAGTATGATGATCCCCGGAGGCAGAACAGGCCTTCCAGAATTTAAAGAAGGCCCTGTACTCAGAACCAGTTTTAATCAGCCCGGACTTCACCAGGTCCTTCATGGTATAGACGGATGTCTCGGAGATGGGCTTAGGAGCAGTTCTGGCCCAAAACAAAGATGGCCATGAACACACAATGGCCATCATTAGTTGGATGCTAATGCCAAGACATAAAAATTACTCATTGATTAAGAAAGACGTTTTAGCTGTCTGAGGCCTTCTGGTATTACCTACTGGTCACCAGTTCACCCTAGTAACAGACCATCAATCCCATGTTTGTGTCATCTGAAATAAGAAGTCACATAATAGGGTTATGAAGTGGTTCTTGGCCCTCCAAACCTTTCATTTTAAGCTGTAGCACAGATTTGTAAAGAAAAATGCCAGTGCTGATTTCCTTTCCAGGGAAGTGTCACAAGCGTAGGCAGATGCTCAACTAAGGAAGGTTGAACTAATGGAGATGGTGTATGAAGGAGTGTATGGAAGACAGGCTCAGGGACTGCAGTGGCATAGCCAGAACTGAAGTTTTGGGGGGCTCAAGGTTAACATGTGTGGGCAGTAGACATACAGATCTAGGCCCTACTAGTTATATTCTTCTTGATAAATAATGCCTTAGCATGCACCCTACAATGGATTTCTGAGTAATTTGCAACAGCCATCATGCATGAGTGACATTTTAAAATATTTTAATTCTATTACTTCAAGCACTTACAACTTTAAAAATGCCTTATTAATCTATATTAATTTAGTTTATATTTATTGCAGTTTATAAATACACAATATCATGTAAAAAGTAATCAAAGTTCAGAAACATCAGATCCAATCACGTAATAAAACAAATATCAATATATTCTTTTATGAATCCTCTTTCCAAAAATGCATAAACTACAATAAAACAGCAATAATCATAATAATCATCATAAAAAGATTTGCAACAGGTGCAGACAGAACTAGGACATGCAAAAAAAAAAAAAAGTCAAATTCTGGTGTCCTTCAGTGACAGCAAAATGAATTCCCTTCACTGCCAAACACTTTGGGGCGGATTTTAAAAGCCCTGCTCGCGTAAATCCGGGCGGATTTACGCGAGCAGGGCCTTGCGCACCGGCGCGCCTATTTTCCATAGGCCTGCCGGCGCACGCAGAGCCCCGGGACTCGCATAAGTCCCGGGGTTTTTTGTCGGGGGCGTGTCGGGGCGTATCGGGGGCGGGGCCGATCGACGCAGCATTTTGGGGGCGGGCCCGGGGGCATGGTTTCGGCCCGGGGCGGTCCGGGGGCGTGGCCGCGCCCTCCGGAACTGCCCCCGGGTTGCGTCTCGGCGTGCTAGCGGCCTGCTGGCGCGCGGGGATTTACTTCTCCCCTCCGGGAGGCGTAAATCCCCGGAGAAAGGTAAGGGGGGGGGTTTAGATAGGGCCGGGGGGGTGGGTTAGATAGAGGAAGGGAGGGGAAGGTGAGGGGAGGGCGAAAGCGAGTTCCCTCCGAGGCTGCTCCGATTTCGGAGCGGCCTTGGAGGGAACGGAGGCAGGCTACGCGGCTCGGCGCACGCCGGCTGCACAAAATCGGCAGCCTTGCGCGCGCCGATCCTGGATTTTAGCAGATACGCGCGTATCTACTAAAATCCAGCGTACTTTTATTTGCGACTGGTGCGCCAACAAAAGTACGCGAACGCGCATTTTTTGTAAATCTACCCCTTTGTGAAGTAACACGAAACTTGCAAAAAAATAAATTAATAAATTACTAGAACCTTACCAAACCATAACAGCTGTAACTCTCAGGACTCAAACAGCAGCAACCTTGTCTATGAAACGGCAGCAAGACAAATATTACACCAGGCCCTAGAACACTAATACACTACCTAATGGGCAAACAGAACAAACCAGACTGCTACAAATCGCTACAGAGAAACTAGACACTAGCCAAAATACTGCATCTCTGTCACACCTATGAAACACAAATAGACCCTTACCTAAGACAGAATAAGTGAAAAAAAACATGCAGACAAAAAAATGGAAAGCCTGGAATAATGAAGATAAAGCAAAATACAAGAAGTATAAGTATAAGAATTAAATAAAACTCTGGAATTTGTTGCCAGAGGATGTGGTTAGTGCAGTTAGTATAGCTGTGTTTAAAAAAGGATTGGATAAGCTCTTGGAGGAGAAGTCCATTACCTGCTATTAAGTTCACTTAGGGGTAGATTTTTAAAAACGGCGCGTTCGCGTACTTTTGTTCGCGCTCCAGGCGCAAACAAAAGTACGCTGGATTTTAGTAGATACGCGCGTAGCCACACGTATCTGCTAAAATCCAGGATCGGCGCGCGGAAGGCTGCCGATTTTGGGCAGCCGGCACGCGCCGAGCCGCGCAGCCTGCCTCCATTCCCTCCAAGGCCGCTCCGAAATCGGAGCGGCCTCGGAGGGAACTCGTTTTTGCCCTCCCCTCACCTTCCCCTCCCTTCCTCTACCTAACCCACCCCCCCGGCCCTATCTAAACCCCCCCTACATTTCTCCATGGATTTACGCCTCCCGGAGGGAGGTGTAAATCCACGCGCGCCAGCGGGCTGCTGGCGCGCCGAGACGCGATCCGGGGGCGGTTCCGGAGGGCACGGCCACGCCCCCAAACCGCCCCGGCCCAAACCACGCCCCCGGGCCCGCCCCCGAAACGCCACATCCCGCCCCCAAAATGCAGCGCCGATCGGGCTCGCCCCCGACACGCCCCTGACACACCCCCAACTGAAAACCCCGGGACTTACGCGAGTCCCGGGGATCTGTGCGCGCCGGCGGCCTATCGAAAATAGGCGCGCCGGCGCGCAAGGCCCTGCTCGCGTAAATCCGCCCCTTAGAGAATAGCCACTGCCATTAGCAATGGTAACATGGAATAGACTTAGTTTTTGGGTACTTGCCAGGTTCTTATGGCCTGGATTGGCCACTGTTGGAAACAGGATGCTGGGCTTGATGGACCCTTGGTCTGACCCAGTATGGCATTTTCTTATGTTCTTATGTTCTTAAGAAATACACAAAGTATAAGAAATACACATTCCCAAAGACAGCATATTCCAAATCGCTGAAAGGCAAAATAATTTATTTTTATCTTTGTTGTCTGATCTTATTTTACTAATCATTTGGTCCCAATCTCTTTTTCCCCCTTGTCTGTCTTTTCCTTGTTTCTTTTTCAGGGTCCCTTTTATTCTGTCTGTCTTCTATCCTTCTTCCTTCATACACACACAGAGACTCTCTCTGACATGTTCTTTTACACACACATGCTTTCTCTCACCCAGGATCCCACTCTTCCATGCTCTCTCACATACACATAGGTTCCCACTCCCATATCTCTCACATGTAGGCTCCCACTTCCACATGTTCTCATTCATATCCTCCTAAGCAGGCTTCCATTCACACACACACACACCCAGGAGGGCTATCATTTACATAAACACACAGACAAACACAGAACACAGGCAGACTTCCCATCGGTAGCAAAAGGAGAAGCCTGGTCTGCTGCTGCTCTTTGTGTGCCTGCCCGTGGTATTCAAAACTCGTGCGGCTAGTACCCCTCTATGCTGGCCGCACAGGTTTTGAATGCGCAGGGTCAGCATGTGTGGAGGAGCAGGAGAACGGGCACCTTCTGGTGAGGTTTTTTTTTTTCTTTGACTGCCAGCCTCCCGGTTCTACTCCTTTTCTTGGCAGCATCACAGACCTCCTCCTCTTCTTGGCTGCTGCCTGCTGGTGGGATGGGGTCCACCGGTGGCCTCGTGGATATCTTCCTCTTCATGGCCATGGTGGGATGGGGTCCACCGGTGGCCTCGTGGGTATCCTCCTCTTCTTGGCTGCTGGTGGGATGGGGTCCACCGGTGGCCTCGTGGGTATCTTCCTCTTCATGGCCATGGTGGGATGGGGTCCACTGGTGGCCTCGTGAGTATCCTCCTCTTCTTGGCTGCTGGTGGGATGGGGTCCACCGGTGGCCTCGTGGGTATCTTCCTCTTCATGGCCATGGTGGGATGGGGTCCACTGGTGGCCTCGTGAGTATCCTCCTCTTCTTGGCTGCTGGTGGGATGGGGTCCACAGTGGCCTCGTGGGTATCTTCCTCTTCATGGCCATGGTGGTATGGGGTCCACCAGTGGCCTCGCAGACCTCTTCCTCCTCTTGCCCAGCATGTCCGCTGCAGCCTGTGACAGGATATCTCTTCTTGGGCCACTGGACAACGCTGATTGGGTGGGCCTGAGCCCAAAGTAGGTGGGTCATGGCCCACCCAGGCCCACTCGTGGCTACACCACTCAGGAGCTGGCTCAAGGTATCTGGCCTGCTCCATCTTAAGACATATTCCAGCAAGGAATCCTGGTCTCAGGGCATTTCCCTTATCGGGGGGGAAATAGCCAGGCCAAGGAGGGACCAGAGAAGGGAGAAGGAATTTCAGCAAGACTGCTTATGTATAGTTGTTATGTTTTGTTACAGTTCTGCTGATTTAAGCAGGCCTTTTTGGTTTTGTTGCAATTAATAAAAAGTCTGCAAGTACAGCTGGAGTCCAGACTCTCTGTCCTCCACTTTCCCCAAAGCTACAGATGCTCTTATGGTCTCATACATCCGAATTAAGCAAGATCTACATAGAGTGCTCACTTTTAGACTTTTCTGTGTTCATGGAAATGAGAGGTAGTGAGAACAAACAGTAGAACGTGTGCCCTGCCTCACCACAGGACTAAAATGGTTTTTCATACATTTCAGACAAAGAACTTTGCTGTTATTAGTAAAAATCTTGGTAGATGTCTACTTGCAATACTGCGTTCATTTCTATTTTATTTCATATGGGAAAATACCAAGGAAATGTATAAGCCTAAAACATGACAGCAGATAAAGACCATGAGATTCATCCAGTCTGCTCATTTCACCTTCCTGCTGCAGTACCACTGATCCCACTTAGTCTCAGACTTTACCCTTGCTCAGTATAACACAGGGTCATAACATTGCTAAGCAGTAACGTATGTCAGCTCAAAGCTTTCAGGAAAGCTCAGTTGCATTCAGCATGTTCAGCCTGGAGCCAGAGACTAGGAAGAAAAATAAAAGCAGTCTTCAGGCTGTTCTCTGGGGGATGATGCATGGGGCAATTTTTCAAACCGCCCACATTGCAGCGAAGCCCGTGGGCACTTTTTACCTATGATCTTTGCACCCAATGTTCAGAGTGCAAGAATATGCGGACTTTCACTTTGACAATTGCTGAGAAGACAAAGTATCTGCAGGCATTTGCTCCTGCTTTTCCTGAGAGTACTTTTTTCATGGAAAATAATAATAAATACACTGCCCCCACCACCCCCAGAAATGCCTCCTTTTAAAGCGGCTAAGTGCAGGCGCGTCATGCAACTGCATGGACTTCCAACCGAGTTAACGATTGGCAATTTTCAGACCAAGCAATATCCTGCAAGTGCTCAGTTTCTACAGCTGGCAGCAGGAGTACATCTGGGGCTTCTGAGTTGTAGGTTAAAACTGAAAAACACCCCCTGATGAGGAGATTGGGCTTTTCAGTTGTAAGCTAGCGGAGGTCCAATGATGCCATCTAGCCGCTGTGAGTCAAGAAGAGGCAGGAGGTCAGTGGCCAGGTGATGTCATCGGAGCGGGCTGGCGGGGGAGCCCAAGCTTTGCCGGCTCAAGAAAAAAGGAGGCACCACTGGAGTTTGTCAACTGGAAGAACTGGGTAGACTAGATGGACAGACTTGTCTTTATCTGCCGTCATCTACTATGACACTATGCAAAAATTCAGGTGAACGATGTAAGAAACCTCTCAGACTGCTGAGCCTTCTGCCTTTCAGGTTACCTCGGGGATAATTGGGAAACTTAAGAGCTGATGTTGCTTGACAAATCAGAGTGCTGTTTTCACAAATATAACTCTAAAGGCTCTACTTTCAGTAAGTGTTACAGTTTTGGCTGCAGTGCAACCGCCTCACCACCAGGGGTCCCTCTAGTGCTGGCTTTCCTGACAGGCCCAGTCCATCTCCTCTGTCCACTCTATGCTCTGGGTGTGCCCTTATAACCCTGCCTGACAGTTGCCTCGGGGCTTCGGCATCGAGCTCTCCTGGGCTTCCTGCTCTAGCCTTGCGTGGCCTTCGGGCCTATCCTTGCCTTGCACGGCCTTCGGGCCTTTTCCTTGCCTTGCGTGGCCTACGGGCCTTCTGACCTGCCTTGCGTGGCCTACGGGCCTTCTGACCTGCCTTGCTCTGCTTACGGTGTGTGGCCTACGGGCCTTCTGTGTGTGTGTGGCCTACGGGCCTTCTGACCTGCCTCGCCCCGCTTACAGTGTGTGGCCTACGGGCCTTCTGTGTGTGTGTGGCCTACGGGCCTTCTGACCTGCCTTGCCCCGCTTACGGTGTGTGGCCTACGGGCCTTCTGTGTGTGTGTGGCCTACGGGCCTTCTCTGTGTATGTGTGGCCTACGGGCCTTCTGACCTGCCTCGCCCCGCTTACGGTGTGTGGCCTACGGGCCTTCTGTGTGTGTGTGGCCTACGGGCCTTCTGACCTGCCTTGCCCCACTTACGGTGTGTGGCCTACGGGCCTTCTGTGTGTGTGTGGCCTACGGGCCTTCTCTGTGTGTGTGAGGCCTACGGGCCTTCTGACCTGCCTTGCCCTGCTTACTGTGCCCTGACCCAGCCTGAACCTAGACACTGCTTTCTGCCGCCTGCCCTGACCCAGCCTGAACCTAGACACTGCTTTCTGCCGCCTGCCCTGACCCAGCCTGGACCCAGACACTGCTATCTGCCGCCTGCCCTGACCCAGCCTGGACCCAGACCCTGTATTAGCCATTCTTGTCTCTCTCAACCTGGAGCCACCCTTCTGGGTGGTGTTCACGACTCCTGACCGGAGCCCAGTCGTAACAGTATGCCGAAGCCATTCACATTGGGAGAGACAGAAAGGACTCAGTATTCAGACGGTGAGTCCTCACGGTTTATTATCTGTACCATTTGTCAAACTCTGAATTATCCTATGTACCTGAACTGTTTAGCTTGTCAGCTCTCGGACCAGGAGCACTGGATGTGCAGCAACTGTCACAGAAGAAATGTGTCTGTATACCAAGAATGCCTTAATTGCAATTCTCCCAAACCAGGCTGGTGGAAGTGTCTCTGTTTTCCTTGTCTCTTGCCTCCAGGCAAACCCTGCCCCCGCTGCACAGCTAACGGGCCACCGTCTCCTCATAAAGATTCAGCCAGAGCTATCACACTCTGCCCTGCTTCTGGCTCAGCTAGGAATGTTTTCACCCTGGACAGTTTACTAACAGAAGATTGTAGCATAACTTGTCACAAAACTTTTTACCAAAAAGCAGCTTATACTTCAGGAAAACCAAAAACTTACCTGGCCAAGAGAACTTCTAGGACTTCCGTTCTAGGAGATCAAGCACAAAAACAGATGGAACTCATTAACCCGAGCAGGGCTCTGCTTCCCACAGCTGCTGAACAGCCTGTAACGAGCTCCTTCCCTAGACGTCCTAGAACGGCCTGTGCCTTCTCTAACCTGCTCCTCCAGAAACAAAATCAGGAGCTTCAGACTTTGGCTCGAGGTATCAAGCCCTTGGCAGTACAATCTATGTCTTCCATATACACTACTTCTAACCTTGCTGCTCTGCCATCTGAGTTTGCTTCATCGCCCCGAATGGGGTCCGAGCCTGCTTCATCGCCCCGAGAGGGGTCCGAGCCTGCTTCATCGCCCCGAAAGGGGTCCGAGCCTGCTTCATCGCCCCGAGAGGGGTCCGAGCCTGCTTCATCGCCCCGAGAAGGGTCCGAGCCTACTACAACACCCGGAGAGGTGTTCCAGCCTACTGTTTTACCCCGAGAGGGGCCCGAGCCTGCTGCACTACCCCGAGAAGAGCCTGCTGAACCGGTCCTGCTGCCGCCCCCGGAGGGGCTTAAACCGGTCCTGCTGCCGCCCCCGGAGGGGCTCAAACCGGTACCACTAAAAGACTTTCTGACTCAGCCATCTGAGCCTGTTGAATTGCTCCAGCTGTTGCTGCCCTCGGAGGGGTCTGATTTCATTTTTGAGTACCCCCTGCTAAGATGGGACCCAGGAGGAGGGGGAGGCCTTGAGGAGGGGGTACTGTTACAGTTTTGGCTGCAGTGCAACCGCCTCACCACCAGGGGTCCCTCTAGTGCTGGCTTTCCTGACAGGCCCAGTCCATCTCCTCTGTCCACTCTATGCTCTGGGTGTGCCCTTATAACCCTGCCTGACAGTTGCCTCGGGACTTCGGCATCGAGCTCTCCTGGGCTCCCTGCTCTAGCCTTGCGCGGCCTTCGGGCCTTTCCTTGCCTTGCCTTGCCCTGCGCGGCCTTCGGGCCTTTTCCTTGCCTTGCCTTGCCTTGCGTGGCCTACGGGCCTTCTGACCTGCCTTGCTCTGCTTACGGTGTGTGGCCTACGGGCCTTCTGTGTATGTGTGGCCTACGGGCCTTCTGACCTGCCTTGCTCTGCTTACGGTGTGTGGCCTACGGGCCTTCTGACCTGCCTCGCCCCGCTTACGGTGTGTGGCCTACGGGCCTTCTGTGTGTGTGTGGCCTACGGGCCTTCTGACCTGCCTTGCCCCGCTTACGGTGTGTGGCCTACGGGCCTTCTGTGTGTGTGTGTGTGGCCTACGGGCCTTCTGACCTGCCTTGCCCCGCTTACGGTGTGTGGCCTACGGGCCTTCTGTGTGTGTGTGTGTGTGGCCTACGGGCCTTCTGACCTGCCTTGCCCCGCTTACGGTGTGTGGCCTACGAGCCTTCTGTGTGTGTGTGTGGCCTACGGGCCTTCTGACCTGCCTTGCCCTGCTTACTGTGCCCTGACCCAGCCTGAACCTAGACACTGCTTTCTGCCACCTGCCCTGACCCAGCCTGAACCTAGACACTGCTTTCTGCCACCTGCCCTGACCCAGCCTGAACCTAGACACTGCTTTCTGCCGCCTGCCCTGACCCAGCCTGGACCCAGACACTGCTATCTGCCGCCTGCCCTGACCCAGCCTGGACCCAGACCCTGTATTAGCCATTCTTGTCTCTCTCAACCTGGAGCCACCCTTCTGGGTGGTGTTCACGACTCCTGACCGGAGCCCAGTCGTAACAGTAAGCTGCTGAGTGGCAAAAAGAACTAGGTCATTTAACCTAGTTATCAATCGCTGAATTTTTAGCCAAACATAACCGGCTAGGTTGGCAGTTGAAAATTCTCTTAAATCAATCCAGACAAAATTTGCCAGATATAGGCCAGATATATGTACAGCCAGAGTACAACTGTGCTGAGCAGCTATATTGAAAACACCCCCCCTCCCCCCAGGAATGCCTCCAGAGTTGCCCATTCTCTGACCTATAAAATTTGTGCACCCCGTGACTATGATTGCAGAAAGTTTGCTGGTCAACAGGAGGAAATTTTCAAAGTCAGAGTTTTACCTCGCTAACTTCTGAAGTTATTGCAAACTGACTTGCTAGGGTTTTTTTTTTTTCCTGTTCTGGGATTGATTTGCAAAGCCATTTCGGCATAAACCCCACTTTTAGGCATAAATGTCTCTTACAAAATAGACCGGGGCTCCACGTGTGGAAAAATATGTGCATAACGTTCATGCAACCTCCACAGAGGCATTCCAGGAGGGTGGGGGTGCTGGAACTTACGGGTATACTTTTGCATTTTTAAAAGTAAACATGTGTGACCCTCCCCTCTGGGTTAATTAAAAGAGTTTCTTCTAGAGATTGAATCTTTCCTGCAGAGGAAGTTCAGGAGGCGTTTAATCAGCTTTCTGTTAACATTGCTCTGGTGGGAGGTGTTTTTCCCTTAAGGGATGGGTTTATCTGGGATATAAATAGTGCTTTCCACAGGCACCAAGAGCGTGGTGACTTGGAGGCTGGAGAAGAGACAGAGAAGTATCAGGGGAATTCCTAACCAAGAAGGCCATGGTGGACAAGAGTGGAATTTGGGGAAGCAGAGAAGAGATGCAGCCTGCAGCCCTAAGAAAGTGGGGTTGACAGTACACGTGTATTCGTTTGAAACAATATAGACAAAATCAATGACATTGTCTATGTCGTTTCATTTTGTTTTTGAAACAAAATAATAGAAAAAAACCATGAAATTTCATGTTCTTTTACTATTATGTTTTGTGTGCACTATTTCCAAATAGTACACATAGGTACCCCTGACAAATGGTGCAACCTGGGGGTCTCCAGAGACCTCCTGTGCCACCTCCCACCCCCGCTGCCCCTGTGGCCATTTCAGGAGTAATATTAATATTTTTTTAAATAAAACCCCAGTCACAGGCCTGTCCCCAGCCCCCAGCCCCTCTCTTTTGTAAAAAAAAAAACCAAAAAACACTCCCCAGGGAGCCAGCCCATCCACGATCCACCCTAGCCCGCCCCCCCTCCCCCCCCCGCCGGACTCATCAAATTCTCCCTAGCAATCTAATGTGGGCTTGGGAGCAACTCCTCCGCTCCCGAACCTGGAAGTTGCTATTTTATTTATATATTTCTTTATTTCTTTCTTTTTATTTGCTGCATTTATAAACGGCGACATCCAATCAAATTGATCTGTGTGTACATAAATAAAACATAAAATGGCATCAACAGCCTTCATGTTACAGGGGCTACCAGTCCCTCATCACATGATAGGAGCAAAGAGTGGCCGGAGTCATTTTTCAAAATGGAGGCTGCCAGGTCCGGGAGCAGAGGAATTGCTCCTGGGCTCACACCAGACCATAAAGGAGAATTTGGTGAGTCTGGGGGACTGGCTCCCTGGGGAGGGGTATTTTTTTAAACAAAGGGGAGGGGCTGGGGTGAGAGTGGCCTGAAACCAAATCAGAATGGAAAAAAAAGGACACTTAAAAAACTCTGAAAATACTTTGATGAAACAACATGAAAAAAAACTAAACAATAATTTTTGCTGTGCATATTTCTAGTTGAGCTTGTTGGAGATGTCAGGGAAGGGTTGCTGCCAGGATCACGAGTCCACCAGAAGGACCAGGTTAAGAGAGAGGGAGACTCCATTCTTTTTAGGGAAGCCCACAGTGAGGAGAAAATGAAGATACTGGGAGTTACTAATCTGTCAACCTTGGGTTAATAGAAAGAGAGAGGAAACTGGGAAACCTGAGTGAATACCGTGTTTGGGGATCTTACATGCACTGGAGACTGTAAAGGTGCCTTCTGTTTTTTTTCTTCTTTGGTATTGGTCTGCATGCTGTGATTTTTGAAGTTTGATTATTGTGTGACTATGCAATAAATTCTGTTTGCTTTGGAACCACACGACTGTGGCGTGGACCCTGTTTCGTGAAAGTCTCCCCTCGGGCCTCCCAGATGTGTCTGGTCCCTGATGGATTTGGTGGGTTTTGGTCTGTTCCAGGGCTGCAGAAGGGTCACTCACCACTCCTGAGGCTGCTAAAGGTGAGACCAACCGAAAAAGGGTTGCACGTAAACTAACCCCTATGAATTACAGCTTGCAAAGAGGACGTGCAACTTTCTGCGAGTTAATCCAAGGTGTGTGTACCATGTCAATTACCCGATCATTCTCACAGTGGAGTTAGGCACATAAGTTTGCTTTGAAAATACCATCCCACGCTGTTATAAAATTGCCCTCTCTGTGCCCATGGGAAAAGGGACAGTACAGACACCTAAACAGCAAATGAAAGGATGGAGCTCTTGTACAGTTTCAAAATGGCCTAGCTGGGAAGGAGAAGTACTCTTTTTCAAACAACAACATTACCTTTCTTATACTACCTACCTTCCTTAGATTTCCTCCCTCTAATACATTACAGTGGAGAACTAACACATTTCTCTCTTTCTCTTACCAAGTCTCACCCCCAAGAGCTTTCAAAATGTTGATATGTGATGCATCCGGCAGAAATCCAAGTCCGTAACCCCTTAGGACAGGCATTCAAAGTTCACTGAACCAGAAATGTTAAAAGGTTTATGCTGTGATGACAGCTTTATCCTTCTAGTTAAAATAAAAACATGGTTGCAGTAGGGTTTGCTGTCATAAAAAGAAGGTCATGCTTGCGTTCCTCGCAGTGTGCATGCTCTCAAAAGCTTGCGTGGTATGGTAAAAATAGCTGTGGTGATGATTGGGAAAAATGAACGTTCTGGCAGCATCTGGATGGAAAGAGTGCATGGTACGCATATCTGGGTTTAAAGATGCATGATGGATCCTTTATTTCTCTGGCCTTAATATAGGAAACCTGTGTGCACTCCCAGTGGGAAATGGAAGTCTTATCAAATGCTTAGCCATACCTGAAGAGGGCAAAGGGTATTTTAGCAGAGAAACAGCTGCCAGCACAGCACCAGCTGCTCGAAATTGACTTTCTTTATGCAGTACTGAAGCAACAAAGGTGGTTTTCTCATTTCTTGCAAGGAACCCTTTCCAGCAGAAACCCATCCTAGTCCTAACTGGAATGGTGCATGCAGGCCTGCAGAAGGGGCTGTTCCATGCCTGCCATGAAATACGGTAAACGTTTTCAGCTCTGGTCCTGCGACCCCCCAAGCAGGTGCTGGTTTTCAGGATCTCCTCAATAGGTGTTTCTGTACACGTTGGGTGAAAGAACCAGGTTAATTCTGCATATTTTTGTTACCCTGAAAGCGAGACTTGTTTGAGGATCAATCGTCCTGTCTTTTCTGAACACCACAGAGCCTACAACAGAAAAACCTTGGAGCTTTTCTGTCTGCCGTTCAGCATATTTTATTGACTCTTCAAGAATTGCATCGGTTGCTGATTAAAAGTAGGATTAATTTCAGAATCGTATTGATTCTGCTCAAGATGTTACATTTGGCGGCTCGCAGGTCAACCCCATGAGCCACCTCACTCACCCAACGCCGCCGACAACCCCCAATGCGGCCTGAGGCTTATCGCAGCAGGGACGCCGCACCTACATCTTCAGCCGTGCTGTGTGGCCCACATGCTGCCTGACTGCCTTCCCTCCCAGCTGCCTCTAGGTGTGTGCGTACTTGATGCGTGCCTTCTTAAAGGTCCTGCAGCAGGAAGATAACTGCGGTGCCCTTGGATAACATCACAAGGCCTTCCCTTATAAGGCCCTGTAGGAGGAGTAGTCTCTCATCTTAGAAACAGGTCTCCTGGTGCCCTCGTGTTCCAGCGGGTGTTGCTATCCCTGTCTCTTTTTTCCTTGTACCTTGTCCATGTTTCTTGACTTGGTTCCTTGTTTTGTCCTAGCCTCCTCCATGCTCTGTTCCTTGTTCAGTTCCTTGCCCGTCCGTTCTTGTTTCCAGGTCTCACTTGTTCCCTTCCTTATTGTCCTGTTGATCTTGTCTGTCCTGATTTGTCTCAGACTGACTACCCGGATTCTGACCCTGGCCTGGCCTCTGAGTCCTGCTGTCTGCTACCTGCCCTGACCTCTGACCTGTTACCCATTTTGCTGTTTACCGTCTGTCATCACCCTTGCTCAGATCGGACTCTCGCACTGGATAGCCCTAGGGACCCATCTAACTCCTGCCGGCCTCCAAAATCCCAGGTGAAGCTCCAGCCGGTCTACGGGCTTCTCCACCAGCTGCCAGTGTGGGCCCAGTGAGTGAGCTCACTAACGGGCCGATACAGTAAAGTCCGCGGGAGAGCGGGCAAATGCCTGTTCTCCTAGCGCGCGCACAGGCCACTCTCCTGTGCGCGCGATTCTCTATTCAAATGAGGCCCAGCGGTAAAAACAGGCAAAAGGAGGCACTAGGGACACTAGCGCATCCCTAGCTCCTCCTTTTGGACCAGAGAGGCGGCTGTCAGCGGGTTTGACAGCCGACGCTCAATTGTGCCGGCATCGGTTCTCGAGCTCGCTGACAGCCACGGGCTCGGAAACCAGACGCCGGCAAAATTGAGCGTCTTGTTTTCGACCCGACAGCCGCAAGCTGACTTCAATTTTTTTTTTTTTTTTTTACTTTTGGAAACTTTCGGGACCTCCAACTTAATATCGCCATGATATTAAGTCGGAGGGTGCACAGAAAAGCAGTTTTTACTGCTTTTCTGTGCACTTTCCCGGTGCCTGAAGAAATTAGCGCCTACCTTTGGGTAGGCGCTAATTTCTGAAAGCAAAATGTGTGGCTTGGCTGTACATTTTGTTTTCTGAATCGCGCGGGAATACCTAATAGGACCATCAACATGCATTTGCATGTTGCAGGCGCTATTAGGTTCGGGGGGTTGGATGCACGTTTTCGGCCCCTTACTGAATAAGGGGTAATGCTAGTGCCTTGAAAACGCGCGTCCAATGGCGGAGCGCACTCTACTGTATCGGCCCGTAAGTGGCACCAACTACACTGCAGCCACCAGGGTCCACTTCCTTCGGCAGTGTTACACAAGATTATGCTTCATGCCAACGGGTCTTTTTGAGTGCAGGTCCAGTATTATGGAATTCATGCTGAATATTTGTTTGGCTACTGATAATTTTTTAAAACAAGCTCAATGGTAAATTTGTTTTTGTCTTATTTGTTATTATCTTAGGTTCAATACAGAGCCCTAGATGACTATGAATTCAGCTAAGCCTTTGTTTGGTTTTATGAGGTTTAGGCATGTGATGAGTTAAATGGTGAAGAGAGGGATTAAGGATATGTAGAATGTTTGGGGTAAATAGATAAATGAGATCTGTAAGGATGCTTCGATGCTGTCATTTTGATTGTCTTTTATGGTTTATTTTATTATGGTTGTACCTGTGTTTTTTGTTTTGTATCCCACTTGGAGTGCATTTTTCATGAAATAAGTGGTTTAGAAATGTAAATAAAATTTTCAAACTTAAGATCCCTTAAGATCCTGTAGCTAAGGAGTAAGTCAGACTTCGGTGTATGGTAGGGTCATGCATGGACAACAATTTTGTTTCATGTCATTATGTCATTTTATTTCATATTTGTGTTGTGTAAATCATTTCATTTTCCATTCTAGGATTTTTTCAGTCATTTCATTTTTTTCCGGTTTTAGCACATGCTGGCTATTTTTTTTTTTTACAATGCGCATACTTTGGCAATTGCAAATAACATGTGCTAAATTGGTTTAGAGTGTGCTAAAACAACACAATGGCATGAAACAAAATTTCTTTCTTTTTTGTGTCATTTCATGTGGAAAATGACACAAAACAATCAGGAGCTATTGCTGGCATTTCCATGTCTTTTTAAAAAATATCAGTGCATCCCTAATGTACGGTAAAATGGACATTACCACACACACTTCGCTAGTGATAATTTCATTCCAAGGAATGGCTCATTTAGCTTCTGAAATTAAATTTTATTTAAAAAAAAAACAAAAAAAAACCCCAAACACAACATATTTGACATCCATTCATAAAGAAAATCTTACCCATTAGGATTATTTTATTTTTTATTTTAATCTAATTAATACTGCAGTAAATTTGTGTATTGTGAGAGCACAACCCTTTTCTCCTGGTTCCTCTCATTCTTTCTTTGGCAGGGTTATCAAGAAAGTATGCAAATACAAAACCATGTTGAATTTGGCCTTATTGTCTAAATAAATAATTAATTCTTGGAACACCAACAGAAAACTCTTACTTCAAGCCACAGCGCAAACTAAAACAGTATCATTAGAAACAGGAATTTCATTTAATTCCTTGGTCTGGTTTCTCCTGTTTCAGGTTTCCTGCTTCCAGACTCCAGCCTGGGTTGCAGCTTCCCAGCTTTTGACCCTCAGGCTCCTGCCAGAATTTCACTTCTCTAAACAGAAAATGAAAGAAAATCCTCAGTTTTAACAAGATGCTGCTGGAGCAGCCCTACTCCCACAGTTAATTAACTCCCCAGGCTCCTAAAGCTGTCAGCTCTGCAGCCCAATTCTTTAGCACAGCCTTTCAAAACATATGCAGGCTGTCCATCCTATTACATTCCCATTACTCTAATCTAATTTTTGTCAAACTTAGTAAGTCAATAGATATTACATTAGCAAAAGGTGATTAGGGCGAAATATGTGCTTGGTATCTGTGGCAGGGATTTTTGGCCTGGCAGTTTCCTCCTGCTCGTTTTAGCTTCCAGCTCAATCAGAATCTGACTGAGTTCTGATGTCATAAGACTTCATTCACAATTACCTGGGAATTGTTCCCAATTGCAGCGACAGCCTTTGGGTGGGGACCATGCACCACGGCTCCTTCTGGGACCCTGTTACCATCGGACCTAAATCGGGTGTCACAATTACACAATGACTATGACCATTCCTGGGAACTCTTAGGATTTCACCCCAAGACTCGGGAAATTTGCATCAGTTGCAGGGTCTCAGGGGAAACACTTGAAATCTCAGGGCCTCTCTATACAACTCAGCCACTCATCTCCCTCAGTAAGCCTGCAGAGAATAGAAGTTTGGAGAGCCTGGAGTAGACACTGCAAGCAGCATGTGGGGAGAAGTTGGAGAGGGGCTGCAACTCACACAAAACTCAGTCTGCAGCTGTGATTCCAGAACTTGGGAATCACTCAGCTAAGGGTAGAGTGAGGATGCATAAGTCATGGAGCTGAGACATACAGGGAGAGAGCAAAGAGAGTGCTGGGGTCAGGGAGAGAGGAAGGGGAAGCAATAAGGGATCATCTCTGGAGGTTGGGGGGACAAGTGATAGTGTTGGGAGGGAGAACAAGAAAGTGTCGCTTGATTGGAGGTGGGATGGAAGAGAGAAAGCTAATTACATATTGTTCCAGTCCTTCTTCCTCCCCCACCCTTTGCTTATCAACAGCAATCTCAGGGTGACCAAAACTGAAAAGTTCCCAGGTATGACTATGACTCCCAGGACCCTTCCAGAGACTGTGAATGTTGCTTCTGTAGCACCCCCATTCCAGCTGACCTGGGGAATTGTCTGAAGTGATAGGGAGTTATTTTTAAATTGCATGAAGAACTTTTTTACTCAGTAGGTGGGATTAATAATAGCGGGACAAGGCAGTCGCCAATCAATAAATAAAATGTGAATCAATTTTAATTGCACAAGGACTTAACATGAGATTCTTTTTAAAACATGCTGGTTTCACATGCTCTTTCTTTTAAGTCTGTTAGTAAGTGACCAGTTGAAATAGGATCAGGAAACATCTGCTAACTGCTGAGATGGGCCAGTATCTGAACTGTTGGTGATTCTTGCAGTAGCAGGATGTCTTCTGTTGGCAGAAGCCACAATTAAGCCATATATCTGCTGAAATTGTGCGTACAAAATAAGACCAACTGAATTTGCAACATTTGGACTAGAGCCAGAAAAGGATACTATAAAATTAATTATAATGAACTGTGTGCTTTAGATCAGATGAGAGGGAGAGTAGTACTAGCTGTCCTATCTATGATCTCCAGGCCTGCATTTCCTGGATTCTTCACAGATATATTGTTTTGCAAAATGGGAGATTAGTGAAGGAGGTATCGTCTTTATAAATCTTTATTATCTCTTTATAAATCTTTATATTTTAATATTATTATGCTATCTGCTTTTTACTGATTTATGCAATATTGCTGTGATGCTGTTTGCCTTTATTGATATTCATTATGATACTTTTTACCTTTGTTGATTTTTATTATAGTTTACAATTATCAGTAAACAAAATATTTGCTTTTACCAATTTGTGTTGCATGTTCTATGACATAATATACCCTCACTCAGCCCACCATTTACAGGAATGGATGACTGGACTAGGGAATCAAACCCAGGTCCCCTTGCATGGTACAGCACTGCTGCTGAGTAAATTTGTTTTTTGAACTCTTTATTTAAAGCACAGCAAGCCAAAATGCAGAACAAACATGCAGGGTACAGAGCAGAAGTAAACACAGCATATCATGAACAGTGTACAATATCATGGCTCAAAATAGCATTAAAAGTGAGGCCCAAAATAGCAAATATGCAAGGTGACACACATTAAAATGACCTCATAAAAGCATTCATCTCCAGGCCCCGTTTACTCCATACATCTGCTTATAACACTCTGTTATTTCTAAGTGCAAACATAACCTGTTCCATCACTGTAATTTCATCCATTAGTCCCCTGCAATGACTCAGAGGCGGTGTGCCCTTCCAATAAAAAGCTATGGTGATATGCGCTGCATGAAGCAAATGGTTAATCAACTGTTTTGTCCTTTTCGCTAAGTCTTGTGAAACCCCATTTGCTCAGTAGACATAAAGCGGCAGTCATGTCCATGGAAGAACTAGGGATTTCAAAAACATCCACATGACCTTCCTCAAGAACTCCCCCAACCTATCGCGTTCCCACCACATATGTAGATAAGATCTCATGTTGGCCTGGCCAACATAAGGGACTGGAGCTAACGAACCTAGAAAAATATAAAGGACATATATATGCCCTGTGCAGCAGATGAAACATTAATTCCCTGCTTTTGTTGCATAAAAATAATTTAAGCTACTCCAAATCTTGTACCAATCCATCTATTTATGACAGAGAGGAAAATCAGAATTCTACTGTTGAATGGGTGACCCACTGGTTAACAAATTCTGGGTCCCATTTTGAAGATACCGATAATGTCATGGATAGAGGTGGGCTCTCTGCGGCTGATAGTCAGGATCAAAGCACAAGAACAGAATCAGGAGGCAGAGACATAGTCAGAAGGCAGGGTCGAGGCAGGTAGAGTTTATGCAATGTCAGAGGCCGCATCAAGAGGCACGCAAGAAGTCAGAACAGGTAGCAGTCAAGGTAGAGTCAAGGATCAGGCCGGGTCTGATTTTAAAGTAGCAATGAGAATAGCAACACACAGGAACACGGAACCAAAATCTGTTGCTCAGGCATAGGTTCAGGGGACTGAGCTTCCTTTCTAGTAAAGCAGCGATAATGTCATCAGGAAGTGCCCACAGGAAATCCTGTGTGCTGGGCCTATAAAACTGCTGAGTTGGTGAGGCCCTTTAGAAAGAGATGCAGAATGCATCAGATGATCAGGATAACAGGGACCGTGTTGGACTCAGGACCTTGAGGTATGGAATGCTGAACACTGTGCAGCAGCCCACAGTTGGCAGCATATTACGGTACCACCTCCTTATGCCCCACCCCAGGGGTACCTCAAAACCATCTGTACTTGGGCTTGTGAAGAAAGAGATGGTAGAACTTCTGAACCAAAAAAGGGGCATTGAGATTCTCCACTGGTTCCCAGCTCTCCCAGTCTACTAAATAATAAAGTTAGTTTCTCACTATTTTGGAGTCCATGATGTCATTTATTTCAAAATCAGCAGAGACAGAAATGGAAAGAGGTTTTCTCTTAGTGTATCTGTTGAGAGTCAGAGTTTGAGCAGAGAAACATGGAGTTATGGATATAGAGAGAAGGGGAAAATTTAAGATGATAGGTCACAGGGTTTGTTTGTTTCTGGACCTGATAAGGTCCAATGAACCTAGGGGCGAATTTATATGAAAGACCTTTAGTCAGATGTTCCTTATGCTGAACCAGACCTTGTCCCCAGGAACGAATTGTGGAGCAGGTATATGCTTTCTGTCAGTATTCTTCTTGAAGTGATCAGCTGCCTCCCCAAGAAGGTTCTGAGTCTTCTTCCATATCTCCTGTAGATTGGCAGAAAGAGAGTCAGCTGCTGGGATGTCAGTGGACACACAGAAAGGTAGAGGCACTCTAGGGTGCTGGCCATACATTATGTAGAAGGGAGAAGATCCTAAAGATTCACTGACCTGGTTGTTATAGCAGAATTCAGCCCATAGAAGTAGTTACACCCATTTATCCTGTCTAGCTAGCACATAAGCTCTGAAGAAGCCGTCTAGGATTTGATTAACCTTCTCCATCTGACCATTAGATTGTGGGTGGTAGGCAGATGAAAGATTTAGCATCACCTCCAACTGTTTACTGCTTTGCTGACTTCTTCTTGGACTGATCCCTGGACTCTGACCTTTGCCCGCCTGACCACGTCTCTAGATTCTGGCTTTGTTCCTAGCCTTGTCATCACCTACACTCTTCTGGTCCTCCTCGTTCCATCTGAACTTCAGTCTCGAACCTGACCATGCTCTCCTTCTGCCTGTGGGCACGCCGGACTTCCATCCTTTCAGGAGACCCTGCAAGGCCCACCTAAGTCCAAGCGGCCCGGGTCCCTACGGGCTCCTTCCGGGGGGACCTCGTACTTCCAGTGGGGAAGTTCATCCTAGCCTCTGTCTCCTCCAGTGCTCCGCCCCCTGTGGGCAGTTACTTCCTGGTCCCTACCAGGGAGCCGTTCTCCACTGCTCCAGGACAAGGGTCCACCCCCGAGCGCACCACTCAGGGTAAGGGCTTGCCTTTGGTAGCGGGCTAGGACAGTACAGCCCCTACTCTCACCAAAAAGGCATCGACTTCCCTAAAGAAGGGTTGCATAAGGTTAGGCCTTTGGGGCACTGGAGCAGAGAGAACGGTGTCTTTCAGACTAGCAAATTTATTAATGGCATTAGATGTCTAGACCTTGGCATTCAAATCTTTCTTGGTAAGTGCGGTGATGGTGGTGATAAGGTGGAGTAATGAGGATGAATTGTCTGTAATAGTTGGCAAAACCAAGGAATCACTGAGTTGCCTTGAGACTCACTGGCCGTGGTCAATCCATATTAGCAAAGCATTTCGAGGGGTTCATTTGTAGGCCTTGCGCTGATATTATGTATCCCAGAAATGAGAGTTTGGCTGTTCAAAAGTGCATTTCTCCAATTTGGCATAGAGGGCATGTTCCTTTAACTGCTGAAGCGCTGTTTTAACATGAGAGCAGTAAGCATGAAGATTATATGAGTAGATCAGGATGTCATCCAAGTATACTATAAAGCAAGTATATACCGTAGCAAGTTCCTGAATATGTCATTGACAAAATTTTGAAAAATTGTTGGGGCATAACAGAGGTACTCATAATGTTAGGCTGCTGTGAAAAGGTTTTCCTATAAAGCTATTATCGCACTGTGACAATACACTGATCAGACTTGTAAAATTATTCAAGGTTGCTGACATGACAGAATATGCTGAAATGCTAGAATGTAGGCCACAAGTCAAAATGTAGGTTGATTGAAGCCTTAAATTTCGTTCCTGCATTCTGGACTCAATTTATAAAAATCACATGACCTATAGGAATCCCAGCCTTATTAACAAATATGAGGTAAAATTATAATATTACATTATTAATAGGATGTTGTCTTAATGTCAACCAACTAGGAAAATGTTATGCAAACAAACTAGCTCATTGGTGTGTAAATTGGAGGTGGTAATCTATTTAATCTATTGTGTAAATAATGCTCTGCCACACTGCTTTTGAATTGCTTTGCTGGTAATTTCATACTCTCCTGGAATATACCATACTTTATTCTGAATAAAGATCTTTCTTTAAGATGCCAGTATTATTTCTTTTGGAACCCACAACAATTGTTTGGTGTTCATGGGTGGGCTGGAATGAGAAGTGAGTTCCTGATTGATTAGTGAAGATTTGTCCCTTGCCTTGCTTCTCTAGACAGGGAGCCCTTGCTTTCTCCCTTCCTTTCAGGCCGATTCAGTAAAGTCTGCGGGAGAGCGGGCAAATGCCCGCTCTCCCGGCACGCGCACAGGCCACTCGCCTGTGTGCGCAATGTGGTATTTAAATTAGGACCGGAGCGGCGGCTGTCAGCGGGTTTGACAGCCGACGCTCAATTTTGCCAGCGTCGGTTCTCGAGCCCGCTGACAGCTACGGGTTCGGAAACCGGACGCCAGCAAAATTGAGCGTCCGGTTTTCGACCCGACAGCCGCCGGCCGACTTCAAATTTTTTTTTCTTTTTTCTTTTTTTTTTACCCTTCGGGACCTCAGACTTAATATCGCCATGATATTAAGTCAGAGGGTGCACAGAAAAGCAGTTTTTACTGCTTTTCTGTGCACTTTCCGGGTGCCCGAAGAAATTAGCGCCTACCTTTGGGTAGGCGCTAATTTCTGAAAGTAAAATGTGCGGCTTGGCTGCACATTTTACTTTCTGAATCGCGCGAGCATACCTAATAGGGCCATCAACATGCATTTAGATGTGGAGGGCGCTATAAGGTTCGGCGGGTTGGACGCATGTTTTCCGCCCCTTACTGAATAAGGGGTAAGGGAAAACGCGCGTCCAATGACTGTACTGTATCGGCCTGTTTGTGTGGAACCTCCACCTGATTTGTATATTTTTGCCACATATCTGCAGGTGAGAGAGATTTCTGTTATTTTAAGTTGTAGGTTGTTTAGTTAGTGTGTGTGTGTGTGTGTGTGATTTAGTAAAAGGGGTCAGTGTTTGTTATCCTCACATGCCTAGGGCACAAGTAGAGGTGGGGGAGGGAAGTGGGGATTGTTTTTTTGTGTCTGTGCTGTGTACTAGGAAAAGTAGGAGGGCTTTCCCTGATAGATAAATGGGGCAACCAGTTGTGATTACCTTTAGGGCAACATCCCTGGGGGACTTGCAATATTCAAGCAGTTAAATCAGTTAATTGTGGAAGCCTTTGCACATACAGGCCGATGCAATATAGTGCACTTGGCTGAGTGCATGGCTTTACACACGTTTGGACGCGTGCTTTGGACATGCGTCCAAAACCCCTCATGCAATAAGGGGATTAGCGCATCCAAAATGCGCGTCAAACCAGAGTGTAGCTAATAGTGCTCATCACATGTAAATTCATGTTGATGAGGCTATTAGCTATTATCCCCCAATGCTGCGTGTCCGCGGAGCCCATTTTAACGCTGCAAATTTAGTGCCTGCCTGGGAGCAGGCATTAAAGCATGTGGCACTCAAGGGCTGACGAAAAAACCCAAAACATCCTGCTTTCTGTGATTCCTCCTAATAGTATCCTAGCGAAAATAAATAGGAGAACCACAGAAAGCAGAATTATGTCCTGCTCAAAGGCTTAACAAAAACAAAAACCTGCTTTCTATGGTTCCTCTTATGGAGAATCACAGAAAGCAGCATCCCCAAGGTGTAGCCCAATCGAAACCCCTGCCAGCTTTGAATGAAGAAGTGAATACATTAATATTAAGTGTCAGGCACTTGATATTAATTTATTCACTCCTTCACTTCCTGCCGATTGGCCCATTCACTGTCACATGTCAGTGAAAGGACCAATCCTCTTTCAGAAGGCTGTCCTGAAAGGGGATTGGTCCTTTCACTGACAAGTGTCAGTGAAAAGGACTAATCAGGAACAGCCCTTCTGGTGGTGGGGAGGGAATTCTGGCCAGGCTGTTCTAGATGCACAACTCCTTCTTCTGGGCACCCGATACAGAGTGCTAGGGACGCACAGATTACCCATTTTGCATCTCCTTTAGCGCAGCAGCTCATTTGCCTATTACATCGAGCACCTAGGACAAGTGCATTCAAAAAACATACACCTAGTTTGCATGCTCAGTTTTTATGCGCTGATATTGCATCAGCCTGATTATGGTTAGCCTCGGGGTTTGTAGTCCCTCGGAGGTGTGAGATCTCTTTAATGTTAAGTAGATGAGTGCATATTTTGTCAGTCAGAGAGAGAGAGTGTATGTTTTGCCTGTGTGTTTGCAGGAGAATTTTTTTTCTTGCATGTTGGAATTCACATCATATCCAGGAAATACATCTCACCGATCTATTATCAGTCACACACATTTGCAGCTTGTAAGGAGGGCAGTTGATTATGAACCCTATCCCTTTGGGGGCCATAAGAACCTATGGTACATTCTAACAGCATGCAATTGCATTTACATTTTTGTTTGTATATATATTTTTATTTGGTGAACATGGTGTTGCAGTATTGCACTAGATTAAAAAGCATATTTCATGATACTGTGTTGATTAACTTTTTCAAAATTGTTCTACACATTTGGTACTGAAATTTGAAGCAGTGTGAGTGTTTATAATTATTGTATATATTCTCTGCACCATTTCAGTAGGATAGCACAGGGGCTGGCCCACCTCCAGCTAAGGCGGGGACGGCCATAACTGACGAGGTGCTCTGCCTCTGGAGCTAGGGAGGGGGCAGGGGCTGGGGGGTTGGGCCAGCAATCAGAATTTAAAGGTGAGCCAACCAGCCCCCCCAGATTCTTCTTTCAGTTCCCACTTAGCTCACGCATGAGGGGATGGCTTTTACGGTTCTAATATGGCATGGTAGGTGTAGGGAACTGCAGAACAGTCGTAGCATTTGGGCGGGGGATTGACCAAGGTCCGGAGAGCATAGTATCTGCAATTCTTGAAAGCAGGTGGGCTAGAGGATACCAAGTTGCATAGTATTCCTGCTCCTACATTTTATCAGTGGGTGACAGCGAGATGAGCTGACTGTCAAGTCTTTGGCTTTGTCAGCCGGGATTGGCCTGTGCATCACCCAAAAATTGTGTTGGCATGCTTAATTGAATGACACCAGCTCATTTATGGAGCAGGACTTCAGCGCACTGCTAGAACTTCAACAGTAATCAGGATCGAATGCAGGATAACCTGAGGGGCAAGGCTTTGACAGCCCTGTGTCCCCCAACGGCGCTTCATTGCTATAGCATGATACTTTGGAGCCCTTGTGAAATTGGAACATGGCTTTGATGGCTCTGCGTCCACAACAGTGCTACAATGCAGGAGCAGGATCCTAGGGAGCTTTTAGCGAATTGAAATTCAGGAGGTGAGGGCATGGTCGCCCCTGGGGATTGAGAATATTTTAGTAATCAATGTATTGCAGTGGTAGGCCTCGGCCGGTCCCCCCTACCTCTTTCGCTGCCCGTCACTGCCGCAGCAGGCCTACCGTGGCCCTCCACGCGGCCGCCAACGCCGTCTTCCTCCGGCCAGCAGGGCTTCTCTTAGGTGTGCGCATGCGCGGGATGCTCCATCCTTTAAAGGGGCTGCGGTGGGAAACCTCGGCCCGGCCCCGGGAGATGACGTCACGCTACCAGGGTATTTAAACCCCACAGCAGTCTCCAGCTCCTTGCCTTTGCAACAGGTTGTCTCCTCGGAGTGCTAGTTGCTGTTCCAGACGTCTCTTCTTCCTGTTCCTGCTTTGACCCTGTTCCTGGTTTCGTTCCTGCTCCTGTTCCAGTCCTCGTGATCCAGTGTCTAGTCCTGCGTTCCATTTCCTGCCTGCCTGACCGTGCCTTCGTCTCTGCCTCCGGCTTCCTCCTTGGTCCTCAGTTCCTGTGTCCCAGTCCTTGGCTTGATCTCCTGGTTTGACCTCGGCTTGTCCTCTCATCTCTGCTTGTCTGCTGCCTACCCCGGACCTTCGGATAGGACTCTGTTCTGCACCTTTGCTGCCAGCCCTGACCCAGATCTCCAACCCTGTATTCGTTTTCAGCTTCGCCGTCTTCATCGAGGCACCCACACCCAAGTCTTGCTCAACCTACGGGGAACGAGGGCTGGTATAGGTGAAGGTCCTGCTGGGTTGTCCTCGCCAGCTACACCTACCGGAGATGAGAACTACTGGGGCCAATCCCTCAGTGGTCACACCATCACTTGTCCTGGCCCAAGGGTCCACAACTTCAACACAATGTTTTGTAAATTGAATGAATGTTAGTAATTGTTTTGTAATATAATAGTTGTATGCTTTGACCTATGCTGCAGCTATATCCATCCAATAAAGTTCTTGAAAAGTGACAAATACCGTGGTTTGTATTAATAATTTGATCTTTTATTGAAGCTGGACATTTCTGAACTGATCTGATTGTCCCAATACGTTATTTCACATACCTGGTTCCTCCTTTTTTCTATATAAGATAATTTTGAACTGTTTTGCCACCCCCTACAGACTCTCTTTCTGCAATTGCAAATTAACTCTATACACATACCAAAAGTTCAGGACTGCTAATATTGCTTGATGATAATGTACATAAGCCTATATCAAAGTGACCACTGCAATAATATAAAATATAAACTTCACTGACTGAAATGGAAAGATGAGCTGAATTATTAAAACGGTTATAAAGAAACTGGGTTTCCCTGCTCAGAATTATTTTTGCTTCTTCTAGCAGTATTAAACAGCCAGAGAAACTAATGTTGAATTCATTTGAAGTGTTTACTGGGCACCCATGCTTACATCAGTACCCCAGCTCTGAACAATGCCTGTTCCTGGAAAAAATGGTTGTCTGACAACTACAGTCCAGAAGAACTTAATCTTACCAGCTGCTGAATATACATTCATTTTCTGATCGCAATCATATCATCTTTTACAGCTAATGCCTTCCTCATTGTTCCAGCATATCTTACCACCAGAATGATCTTGTATACAAAGGTCATGTTCTGCAGACCATATAGACTATTGACTGGTTTCACATCTTGACTCGGCTGAATGGTGTTTCCAGTACAATCCAGGTGAAACATCGTGATCTCATAAGGATGTCTACCTGCAATGCCTTCACACTGTTGAAGTTCACCCTAGTGAAAGCTTTACTCTTCTCCCTGGCTGAAAGAAAACTGCAACCTAGGGATCTGGTGCTAAGTGCTCCTCTGACCTACTGGTGGCACTGTGGGCCACATAACCTATCCATTCCATCCTCCCAACTCAGTGCTTCTTGCTTCCCTTGGCAGACATCTGTTTCCTGCATAAACTTGCATTTATATAGAGGCATTCTCAACAGTCAACTGCCAGAGCTTGATTCTTCCTCAGTCCTCTTCCTCTGGCTCCGCTCTTCATCTCTTGACTCTACAGCCTGCGCTCTTGCTTGATCTCCTCTCTGGCTTCTGGTTTCCTGGTGTAATCCAGTTCCTTGTTCAATTCCAGCTTTCTCACCTCATTCCCATTGAGGGCTCCCCCGCTTCTCATGCATTGCCTGCCACCAGCACTGGAGGGCCCAACCCAAATGGAAGGTGGCTGGCAGAGATGAAAGATCCCCATGCTTGTACTATCATCAGCCTGGATTTGCCTCTATAGATATTAAGCTACTCACTCCTGAGACAACTCACTGACAATAATTGTCACAATGTTTTATCAGTACCAACTCTGAAACTTTACCAAGACAACATTTCCAACTTATATTCCTGTAGACTTCTCCTAATGTTCATCATCCTTTGGCTCCAAGAATCATCATCCATTTCTGAACTTCTTGGTTTTGCAAAGTACTACTTCATCCAACCATGATCGCCAAGTCCCTGCTGATCTTGTTCTTGAACTTGATTCATCTTGACCCAGTCATTTGATTCATATGGGTGACCCAAAAATCACAGAAATCCTCTTCAAGAAAGAAATGGCAAATGTACACCTCATTTGTGCTAATGGACAAATAACTATAAATACTGTGGGTGTCTTTCAAAAGAGCTCTAATATCTTCCATTACCTTTCAGTACCCCATTCCCAACTTCTCTGTCCAAGGTTATGTAAACACTTCCATGATCACTTCTGCTTTCAGTTATCATCCAGATATCTATCCTCATTATCAAGTGAAAGAAAGATGACTAACCCCATCAGATCCATCCAGTTGGTACAAACTTATGTGTTACTTAATTTCCAACCTTGAAGTCTATGAACTAGTATTGCATTTGGTGGTCTACGGGTCTCCTCCGCGAACTGCCATACTTATCTCCAGCCCTGAGCCACCGTTGTCAATTCCCAATGTTGACAAGGACTTCCCGAGCAGCCACGCGGCAAGCCGCTACATTCAGACAGGCCCAATACGATGCATGGGACACCTGCTGCTCTCCCCATAGCTGTCCCTAGGCACGTGCACACCCGACATCACTGAATTTAAAGGGCTTGCAGCAGAAAATCCCCTGTGGCACCCATGGATGACCTTGCAAGCCCTGGCCTGTAAAAGAAAGATCCTCTTTTCCTTCAGTCCTCACCTCGGCAACAGATCTCCCTACAGTCCTTGTAGTGTGAGTTGCCTCAGTGATCCCTGCCATCTTTCTTAAGTCCCTGCACTCAATGTCTTCAGTTCCAATGGTCTTTGTCTTCATCTTCTGTTCTTCTACTTGTTCCTTACCTGCTTTTGCTGATCACCTCCTTCCAGCCCTGTCTATCAATCCCTCCTGCCCTATGGACAATTTCCCAATATTGACCTTGGCCTGTCCTCCTGGACATTCTCACTTGCTGACCACTTTGACTCCTGGACTCTCTAGACCGCTGCCTGCCTCCGACCATAGCCTGTCTTTGGATACACTTTATTTTCTCCTGCTCCAACCCAGCTTTGTCGATGGATCTCACCAACAGAGGCCCCTACCTAAGAACTGCTGGCCCTGGCACCTAAAGGCTCAATCTGAGGGGAACATGGGCTGGTAAAGGCTAAGCTCCAATTGGGCTTTTGCCTCATCTGGGTCCGCTTGCTGATGGTGGGGACCTGCAGGGCTCCTCTCTGCAGGTTGCACCAACCCTGCCTCAACCTAAGGGTCCACGCCCGCAGCAACTAGTAGTGTTTATAAAAAATCTCTCCTCCATAGTAGAGCAAAAAGCCAATGAAACTAGCAAGAGACTGGTAAAGCCTTCACAAGAAGTTTCTTTACATGACGGGATGGTTATGAATAATGGGAATTGAAGGAATTCTCCCTGCAGGAAGAGTCTGTTTGGTTGAATATGGACTTTTTGTAAGGTGTTTAAGGGTATGTGTAAATGTAATGACAATGTGTGGTAACATGGCATGCATAAGAAAGTTTAAGTTTAGATCTGCTCAGTTAGAATATTATATTAATGCCTTGCATTTGCTCTGACCAGTAGTGGTCCTCAGAAAATTAAGTTCTGGAAAGTCTATTCAAGTTCTATTATGAACGCTCTGCCAGCGAGTCTCCCCACGAGCAGGCTCCGCTTACTCACCCCATGCTGCCTTTCTTCGCAGCGCGATGCCGCCGATGTCGGCCCTCCCCCCGCACGGCAGAAGCCGCGGACTTTCCTTCCTCATGCGGCCCGGAGGCTGCCCTTGCTTCTCCTCTTCACCGCGGCTGGAGCCGCGGACTTTCCAGCCTTCTTTGCGGCCCGGGACCGCCCCCGATGCTGCTTTCCATCTTCGCGGCACTAAGGCCGTAGCCCCGGGCTGGAGTGGTGGTTGGAGCCGCCCCCGGGGCCTCCTGCAGCGGCTGGAGCGGCTGCCGACATCGGAGCCTGCATCCAGGCTCGGTCCTGCCTCTCTCTGCCTTGTGCGTCAGTGCAGGCTGCTGTCCGCGGTCCTGCACAGCTTCCTGCTTCCCTTAGGCACCGGTGCGCGCCTCTCTTCAAGATTTAAAGGGCCAGGCACAGGAAGTGTGCTGGCCCCACTTGTTATTGGACTTCCTGCTTTAGTCCTATAAAGGGCTGCTTCATCAGTCTGTTCTTTGTCTTGCATCGTGATGACTTCTCTCTGGAGGCTCCTGCCTGCCAGAGTTTGTAAGGTCTTCTGTCTTCGTGGAGCTCCTCGTCTCGTCTGCCTTCTACCACGTCTTCATGTCTTGGTGTTCTGCCTGAGGTCCCGGTCCATGTTGTGATGTCTCGCTATGTTCCTCCACGTCCTGATGTGTGTTCCTGCCTCTCGTCTTCTATGCTCCCGAGCCTTCTGGTCCTGTGGGCTGGACTCCCTCGGATGATGTCTTTCCCGGGTTGGAGTGGCCTGCAGGTGGACTGGTGTCCTGCGCTCTCGAGCCGTCATGTCCTGGATCTTTTCTGCGCTGTCCCGTTCTCCTCGTGGTCCGTGACCAGCCTGCAAGGGCTGTGTAGGGTGCACAGTGGGACAGGGTGGTCCGCGACTCAGTCCCGCGGTTGGCCTGAGTAGGGCGCCCTGAGAGACAGTGCCAATGTCCATGCCTTGTGTTTTGCCTATTTGGATGTCAAGTTCTTTGTCTTGGATGCCGTTGCATCAGCCATGTGTCTTCGTCATGGATGCCGTTGCATCAACCCTCTGTCTTCGTCCATGGATGCCGTTGCATCAGCCAAGTGTCTTCGTCATGGATGCCGTTGCATCAGCCATGTGTCTTCATCCAAGGATGCCTTTGCATCAACCCAGTGTCTTCGTCTAGATGCCGTCGCATCAATCATTGTCATGTCTTCGTGTCAAGGCCGTCTGCCCTCAACCTCAGGCCAGGCCTGCTCCTCCATGCTGTTCGCAGCAGGTCATGCTGTTCGCAGCAGGTCCGAAAGGGCTCGGAATGGTCGGAGGACCATTCAACTTCCAACATCCTCGGATGTTGGCCATGGGAGCTTGCCGGCCTGGCAGAGGGTAAGACTGTCAGCCATGCGGAGCCACCGTCAACCCTTGGCTCGGCCCTGAAGGTCTGGGTCCGGGCTGAGGCCCAAGGGCACACTAAACACCCCGTTCTCAACAGAATGCAAGGCCTTTCGAGGACGTTCTCAACAAGTTCCATAAACATTTACATTAATCTAACTAATTTGAACTTTATTTATTGTTGATTATACATATTCTATGGACAAAAGACAATTGGCCATTTCCTGTCCTCTTTTCTCTAGGGGGGGAACTACTTTCAATTCAAAGCTTCAAAACTGCAAATGATTTTTAATGTCAATATTTCCTATGACCCAAGATTTAGAACTTAGTTCCAATGAACCTTCTTATATTTATTATTTAAATTAAAGTTATTATGTTGTCATACTAAATATAACGAAGTAGGAATGTTAAGGTGCTGTGAAAAGGTTTTCCTATGAACTTAAAATTACTACACTGTGAAATTACACTGATCAGATGTAAAATTATTCAAAATTGCTGACATGAATGGATTTGCTTAAATGCTAGAATGTAGGCCAGAAGTAAAAAAAGTATGCCAAGTTCAGTCTTAAGTTTCGTTCCTGCCTTCTGGGCTTACAGGTATCCCAACCTCATTAACATATATGAGATAAAATTATAATATTAGCCTATTAAGAGGATGTTGTCTTAATGTCAACCAATTAAGAAAATATTATACAAACAAACAAACTAGCTCATTTGTGTGTAAAGTAGAGGTGGTAATCATATTTAATCTATTGTGTAAACAATGCTCTGGGAGACTGCTTTTGAATTGCTTTGTGATAATCTCATGCTGTCCTGGAATATTCCATATTTTATCTGAATAAAGATCTTTCTTTAAGCTACAGGTATTAAGTGTTTCTTTTGGTGACCATTTCTTGTGTCAAAAGCAGTTTGTCACTCATCACCCTCATATATTCGTATGAGGTTATATGCCCCCTGCAGATCCAACTTAGTGAAGATGGTGGCTCCTTGCATGTGGTCAAACAATTCAGATGTTAGTAGCAGGGAGTATTTATTTTTGATGATGGTGGCATTTAAACCCTGTTAGTCAATATATGGGCATACTGAATTATCCTTCTTGCCCACAAAGAAGAACCCAGTTTTAACAAGAGAGGATAACAATCTGATGACCGTTTCTTAAGGTTCTTTTGGATATATTCTGACATATTCTTGGTTTCCTGTACAGACAAACAGTATACTGTAGCACAGGGTGGTATCTTGCCCAGCATTAGGTTGATGGCACACTCATAGGGATGATGAAGAAGTAACATCTCAGCATGCTTTTTATAGAAATTCAATTAGCTGCAGTACATCAAAATGGCACCCTCCGCTGGGAAGGATGCATTGGAGTTAATTAACTCTGGTGTGTCTGAAGCGAACACCACCATTTCAAATATGAAGATAGAAGAAAACACCTCTGAAGAGGACCTCTGAGGTCTGGGCTCCAGGCCTGGGCCTGACCTTGGGCCGATGTCCGTTATAGAGACCTGACCACCAGGCTGAGCCCTGGCATCGGGCCTGTGCTTGGATCCTGGCCTAGGCCAAGGACCAGGCATCAGGACCCAGCCTCCAGGCTGGGCTGCAGCATTAGGTCTGAGTCCAGGCCAAGGCCCACGAATTGGGTCCCTGCCTCCAGGTTGGGACCGGCATCAGGCAAAGGCCTTGCCCCAGTGTTGTGCTTGGGCATAGGCCGCATCCTCTGCTTTGGGTCTAAGCCTATTCCCTAGGCATGGCCCTGGCTTTGGTCCTAGGCCTAGGCCCAAATAGCAATATTTTTTAAATTGATTTTCCCAAAAAAATGAGATTCCGATTAAATTTTGTTGGAATTTAACTTGTTCTGTTTTGAAAAAGACCAAAATCGATATAGGAAATTTCATCCCATTTCCAATTTCATTTTTCCTGAATGCCAATCCCTAGTGATTAGGACATTGTTGGGTAATAATTGTCTCAAAACTAGTCCATGCCCATAACATGTCTACCTGTCCTTTATGCCACTGTAGTTACGCATATAGGGGCAGATTTTCAAAGGGTTACGCGCCTAACCCCCGAAAAGCTGCCCCTGCACGTGCCGAGCCTATCTTGCATAGGCTCGGCGGTGCGTGCAAGCCCCGGGACGCGCGTATGTCCTGGGGCTTCGAAAAAGGGGCGGTCCGGGGTGGGTCAGGGGGGTCAGCGGGCAGTCCGGGGGCATGGCGGAGGTTCGGGGCGGTCCGGGGGCAGTCCCGAGTCCTCCAACATAGCGGTCAGTGCTGGGGGATGGCAAGCCGGCGTGCGCAAGTTACGCCTGCATCGGGCAGGTGTAACTTCAGAAATAAAAGGTAGGGGGGGGATTTAGTTAGGGCTGGAGGGTGGGTTAGATAGGGGAAGGGAGGGGAAGGTGGGGGGATTGCAAAAACAGTTCCTTCCAAGGCCGCTCCAATTTCGGAGTGGCCTTGGAGGGAACGGGGAAAGCCATCGGTGCTCCCCTTGGGCTCGGCGCACGCAAGGTGCACAAGTGTGCATCCCGTTGCGCACGCCGACCCCCATTTTATAACATGCGCGCGCCTGCGCACACATGTTATAAAATCAGGTGTACATGTGTGCGCGCCGGGTAGCGCACGCACATGTACGCCGCACGCGCTCCTTTTAAAATCTACCCCAAGTGTTGGAAAGGATTCAACAAATGAGGAAAAGCCATCTTAATGAGTTAAGCTCCTCCCAGTAGATAAATAGGGAGGTTTATCCATCTATTCATATGAGCCACTGAAGGATTTTAGGATAATTTAAATTATAAAGCTTTGTAATTGTGCTATAAAAGTAAACCCCTAAATATTTTAATCTTGATGTAGCCAGAGTAAAATTCCCTATATTCAGAGGCTGTTCGTGCGATAGTCCTATTGGAAGGTGTACAGATTTTGAATAATTAACCTGATAACCACACATCTGAGTAAGATTTTATTCCAGTACTTGTAGCTTTCTTCTCTCTTCTGTTTTGTTTTGTTGTCAGTTACCTGCTTGACCTCTTCCCACAGATTCTGGGAAGTATCTTCACTTGGTTTCCTCCCTCCTCTTTCCTGATAATGTCATTATTCTGGTACCATGTGTAGGAATGGCTCAGATTTCTGGTAGTAGACGTTCTCATATCACGCTGCAGTTGATACTCCTTGGATTTCTGCCTTTTTTCTTTGCCATTTACGATATTTCCAGTTACTTGCCCATTGGCTCCCCTGAGAAAGAGACTGATTTTTTTTACTGCCTTGCCTGATTCTTCTTATCACTCTTGTTTCTCTTGAGAATGTCCTGGGTATAGCTAACATCATACTTTTGGGCATCCTCTGAGATCATTCTTGCACAGTTCAGTGCCCTCCGTCTGTCATTTTCTTTTTATATTGAAATCTCTTTTCATTTTGTTTTCCATCGTTTTCTCTAAGGAACAGACAATCTCCCCGCCTTCCTCTGTACTGCTTCCCTCCTAGGTCCATTCATTTTGCTGGTGACTGCTTACCAGATCTCTCTTTCTTCTTTCTTTAGTTTTAACTCTTGGCTCTGTCCACACCACTTTCTTGGTAGTTTTCTTGTCTTGGACTTCTGAGTGAATTACAACTTCCTGTTTTACTGTATTGAGACAAGAAGAGGCCACTTTGCATGTCTGAAGGTGATTGTTATTGTACTTTTCTCACCTGCCTTGTGATCCAGAAGCTCTGGGGAGCCTACTGATGTAGCTTCTGAAACCTTTCAATATTTGCAAACCTCTTTTCATATTATTGTTCTTCAAGAACAGTTGCCACATGGACCTGGAAATGCCTTCATGAATTTCTACTGTACTTGCAGTGTAGTCACTTTAGAATTATTTTAACTTTCTAGAGCAGTTGTCATTTCCCTTGCTTGTATGTTAATTTGCATTTATTTATTTAGACATTTAGTTTGCCTTTCCTATAAAGCCCAAGGCAGCTAACAACTTAAGCAGAAACAACACACTCATAAAATATTTAAAACAATAATACTGAACAATAAAAACTATGTCAGTTCCTGCCACTGTAGTTGTTATTTCTACCTATGGACACCCTGAAGAGTAAGGGTCCCTTAATTTCAGGAATCTACCTTAGGAAGCAATTTTCATAGTGTTTCATTGCTGTGAAGTCTGCGGGTACCTTTTGCCTTCAGTCTTTGCTTCAATTCTCAAATGGGAGAATGCATGCATACTTTTACTTTAAAATTTATCTCAGGGAAAAAGTACCTGCAGAGGTTTGCATCTGCTTTGTGTTTAGATGCTATTTCCAGCCCATATTATGCACATAGTTTTCCTGCATATAGTTTTCTTCCCCACCGTCACTATGCCCCGGGTTTGCCTTCACTACAAGGCAGGTAAAAGTATGCACGTTATGGAACTATTGCATAATTTTACCAATTTACCAGGTGGGCAGTTTTCAGACAGGTGATTTACCTGTGGAAATCCCTTTGAATATTGCCCTCATAGGAGCTGATTTTCAAAGTACTTTACCTGCACAAAATTCTGTTTTAGGCATGTAAATTTTGCTTTGAAAATCTACCCGAGGGCACTGCATGCAATTGTGCGCATAAAACCTGACTTGCATGCGTTTTTACCCACAGTTGAAGTAGGCATTCTGAGGAGGCAGCAAAAGGATTTATGTGTATATACTTAGTTACACCTCCTTAGGAGCACATATGTACTACCCGGTGAACCCACGACTTTCCAAAGTGGACTTTTGCACATAAGTCCACTTTGAAAATTCAGAAGTGAGTGGATAAAAAGTACTCACCCACTTTAGCTCTATGTAGCTAGTTATAAAATTATCTTCCCTATGTGCTTCTAATTTAAAGTTCCAGGGAAAGAAAATATATGTATAATATTTTATGTTTTAGAATATTGTTTTATATTTAATATTTTAATTTGTGCCTTGATTGTAATGTTCATTTACTGTGCTGTTCTTTGCTGGCATCATCAGTTTTAGTGATCCAACAAGTAACAAATTGAACAAACAAACCAGCAAAATAAACATGTGCAGTTTGTCCTCCACGGTAACTGAAAGTTGATGATTGCCAAGTGCAGTTTGAGGACTATAACCAAATATTTTATTTGACTGTTTTGATGCGAAGGTTAAGCCAAACTTAAATAGGACAGGATACTATTGCCATGCCTTGGTCATGAGACTTAGGCGCTATCAGTGCTTCTGTGCAAACCAGACTAGCTCTAGGATACTAAAAGTTTGCCTGCTCTTCATCAGCTACTCAAATATGTGAGCAAACAGTGCCCAAACACGTTCCAGTCCACTAGTTTTACTTTGTTCCAGTGGAACATGGCAGTACAATTGAAAGAAATGTGCGATACTTGAAGCTACTCTGGTAAAGTCTGACATTGATAACTGGAGCAGAGGAAAGGCTTGGACAGCAGATGTTGGAATTAGTGCTTCATGAAACCTACGAGCAGGGCATTATTGTGCCCTATGCTTCTCTCTTTGTACAATTCTGGGTTGATTTTCTCCACCCTCTCTCCATCTCTCCACACTTCCACATAGATGACTGCACACACACACACACACACACACACACACACACACTCTCTCTCTCTCTCTTTCTCTCTCCCTCTCTCTCTCTCTCTCTCTCACACTCTCAAAAGGGCAGAACCACCGAGGTGGAAATGTGCTCAGATTTTTAAGATGTAGAATTTAGGAAGAGAAAATCATTCAACCTTTAATACAGCTCCTCCTGTTGTTATTTTTAGTCCTGCCATCCAGCAGAGATGAAATTAGTTTTGCAGACCATTGGTTATGGACTGAGGAAACCTGATGGGAAGCGGAACCGGCCAGCTGATGCCAGCAGAGGTGTCGTGCTGCTCTGACCCCGCTCCGGAAGAGCTGCACATGCAGGGCGGCTCTGTGATACCAAGCTGATGCACCATACAGAGCCAGAGGCTGTCAAATGCTGGCATTTAGTTCAGCTGGACGCTGGCCAGGGGCCAGCACTGATCATAAGTAAAACGCAACTGCAGTTATGACCATTTCAAACCAATCTACAAAGCCTAAATGAACCTGAATGTAAACATGAGAGCCCACTGTTATAGGATCACATTTTGTTTTTTTAAAGAAGAGAAAAAAGGTATTAGACCACCATTGTTAAACTCTCGTCCAATAACGGAGGCAATAGTGGTGGGAAACGGGCGACCCTCCAGCACGGATGTGCGGGTGCCACGAATAACCGGGCACCCCATACATCTGTGTGGGCGGCCACCCCCACCGCGCCGGGGCTTACCTCAGGTGCGCCAGAGTGGGGTGGGGGCTTGTTCTCTCACCCTGTGATAAAGATGATGGCACCGGCATTGTGCTGCCAGCGCCATGGGGGGGTCCCCTCTTCTTGGCGGTGCCACATTTGACGCCGCTCCTCCGGGTTGGTCCGGCGTCGGATGCAGTGACGTGAACAAAACGCCCCTCGACATCGGACCACTGGATTGGCCCGGAGGACCGTGCCATGTCGTGTCGGAGGAGGGGCGGCTGGCGGGAGATTTAAAACCCGCTGGCTTCCCTCAGCTCAGCCTCTTCTTCCTCTGGTCCTGAAGCAGGACCAATTGCTGCTCATTTCCCTGCCGGTTCTAGTCCTGCTGGACTGCTGGCTTGAGACCTGCCACGATCTAACTGGTGAGCAGTGGATGATTTCATTCATTTTGTGTTAATGTTTGTTTTAAAATTATGAATGTTATTTTTGTAAACCGTTGCGATCTCGATATGGAACCATGTTACATAAAATGTCTAAATAAACAAATAAATAAATAAAATAGCACCTAAGCAGCACTCCCACTACAATTAAATTTAAAAAAAAAAAAATTTCTTTTCACTTTCGTCTTACTTTTGGGGGACTTCTAAAACAGCAGGACCTTTGGCTGGGCAGCAGGCTCAGCAAGCTGAAGTTAATTGAGTCACCTGCCTCTTTCGCAACCCCGTCCGCCGCATGTCCATTCCCCGTTTCCCTAGACCCTGCTCCAAGAAAAGAAAAAAAAATTATTATAATTTTAATTAGTAAGATTTGGCCGATAAGTGTCAGGATCACGCCTATCTTTAAGGAGGTGCTGCCAACGTTTGTGACAGATGTCCTTGAGGTCCAACTCCTCAGCTGTGGCTCAGCAGGCCCCAGGTTTTAGGCACCCCTGTCTTTGAAGTGCCCGTTAGGCCGGAACCTTCAGGTGTGATCCTATGGCCCACCCACCCGCCTGTGTTTCTGACTAGAGGAGAGCTAGAATCGATGAGGAGGAGGTAGGGCACCTGGGCCGCCTTGAGGAGAAAATGCGGTTACGAAGGGGTCTGTGAAATGTGAGGAAAGGGTCAGAAAGATCCCCAAAGTAAAACATAATTTGACTAATTCTGTGACAGAAAGGGGCCAAGGAATAAAAGTGCAGGGGGAGATGCAGCAGCAGTTTCGGTGCTCTCAACACTGAGATGCCGCAGTTCGCATCCAATGAAATCAAGGACCAAGGGGTTCTCCAGCCGGAAGTCATCTCGCCTATCCTCCCTAGCATGGTACCAGAAGCAGGTGCGCAAAATTCTGTCGGCTGCGTAGAAGATGCCTTGGCACCTTCTCGCAAGGCTAGTGTCAGGAGCATGCGCAACCCAAGGGAGGAGCTGCGGTACAGATCCCATCCTGGCCAGCTTCTCGCTCATCTTCCGAATGTTTCCATAAAAGTCATGGTCCATGGCACAGGCTGTACTGGTGGCCCACCGACAGAGCTCATGCCCCAAGGGATCTGGACAGTTTCATGCATTATTGGAGGTAGAGGCCTTTCGATGTTTGTCCCCGGTCCATGAGGGAAAAATGTCCTCGCTACTCCCCAACTGCATTCAGATCTCTCCCATAGCCCTACCTGGATTTCTCACCATATCCTGATGGCGGTAAGAAATCGGGAGAGCGCAGTTACTGCCCTGACCAATCCAGGTGCAGGCGCGGTCGCAAGGAGCAGCCTGCAGCACTCTTAGGCAGCCTACATCAAGCTGGGGGTGATGACACACTCAGTCAGCAGCAACATTCATCATTGAAGCACTCAGCCCAAATCCCATCCCAGTGATGATGGCCGCAGATCCTTGACATCAAAGCCGCCAGCAGAGATTCCCGCACTGGTGCCACAGCCTACCGAGGAGCATGGTAAGTCTGCTGCACGGAGCATAGTTAGAACGAATAAGTGATTTTGGGTGCTTGCCAGGTTCTTATGGCCTGGATTGGCCACTGTTGGAAACAGGATGCTGGGCTTGATGGACCCTTGGTCTGACCCAGTATTAGGGATGTGAATCGGGCTTTGGACAATTGAAAATATTGGACAATATTTTCAAAATCGTCAGAAATCGGGGGCTCCCCCAAAACGATAAGAAATCCCCACGATATTGATCGTGGGGGTTCTCTTATCGTTTTGGGGGAGGGCAGGAAAAATGGCACAGAAAAATAACCCCTAAACCCACCCCGACCCTTTAAAACTAATCTCTTAGCTTCCCCCACCCTCCTGACCCCCCCAAAAACTTTTTACAGGTACCTGGTGGTCCAGTGGGAGTCCCTGAAGCGATCTCCCGCTTCCGGGCCGTCGGCTGCCACTAATCAAAATGGCGCCGATGGCCCTTTGCCCTTACCATGTGACAGGGTATCCATGCCATTGGCCGGACCCTGTCACATGGTAGGAGCACTGGATGGCCGGCGCCATCTTGTTCTCCTACCATGTGACAGGGGCTGACCAATGGCACCGGTAGCCCCTGTGACATAGTATGGGCAAAGGCTATCGGCACCATTTTGAATACTGGCAGCCGACGGTCCGAGTGCAGGAGGTCGCTCCCGGACCCCCGCTGGACTTTTGGCAAGTCTTGTGGGGGTCAGGAGGGTCCCCCAAGACTTTCCAAAAGCCCCTGGTGGTCCAGCGGGGGTCCGGGAGCGATCTCCTGCACTCGGGCCATCGGCTGCCAGTATTCAAAATGGCGCCGATAGCCTTTGCCCTTACTATGTCACAGGGGCTACCGGTGCCCTTGGTCAGCCCCTGTCACATGGTAGGAGCACATGATGGCGCGGGCCATCCAGTGCTCCTACCATGTGACAGGGTCTGGCCAATGGCACGGATACCCTGTCACATGGTAAGGGCAAAGGGCCATCGGCACCATTTTGATTAGTGGCTGCCGATGGCCCGGGAGCGGGAGATCGCTCCAGGGACCCCCACTGGACCACCAGGTACCTGTAAAAAAATTTTTGGGGGGTCAGGAGTGTGGGGGAAGCTAAGGCATTAGTTTTAAAGGGTCGGGGTGGGTTTTTTGTTTATCGGCTCGGGTAATGTTAGGCTGGTCCTGGGAGTCCCTGCAAAGTCACGACGTGCGGAAACCACTGACCCATGACCTACTGTTACGGCTTTGGCACGTCTTGCCCTCGGTCGCAATAGACGAATTCAAGACTATGCTCTTCCGGGTTGCATTTGCACTGGCATTCTTCAGCACCTTGCATTAGCGAGTTCACAGCGCCATCACGGAATGCATCGTAGCTACATGGCTTACTGTGGGAGGATGTCAGTGTCTCGAACAACACCTTATACCTAAGATTGAGACAGTCCAAGACCAATCAGGGGGCCCACGGTCAAATCATCACATTGTCAGTGGTTAGAGGTCTGGTGACATGTCCAGTCGCGGCCATGACCCTATACTCAACCCTACACTGAAAAGGGGATGGTCTGTTTTTGCTTCACCATGATAAGTTCCCATTAAACCATTATCAGTTTTCGGCAGTTTTCAAGAGAACCCTTGTGGAAGCAGGGCTTCAGAGTGAATGTTTCGGCACTCACTCATTGCGCATCGGAGCCGCTTCCAGTGCTGCCACCGCCGGTATCCCACAGGCTGTTATACAGCAGATTGGACAATGGAGGTCGGGAGCTTATGTGTCTTATGTTAGGCACAACAACAGTTCCCCTGTGCTGGGTTGGGCGCATGCTAAGATTTAAGTTTTCCTTTCACTTACAGCTGCCGTCTGATGTCGTGCTGCATGGATCATCGGCCACTCATTCATTACGCACACCTGGAAAAGGTCCATGAGCGGGAAATTTGGGCATGACCCCGGTTGTCAGGAAAAGGCTGGACTATCAAATGGCTGGGTTAAGGAAGCAATCGATGGCACAATTCTGGTCCATGCTGCAGTTGAGAAGAGTGAGTCTGACACCGCCAGACCTTATCATCATACACCATGGTGGCAATGATTTGGGTACGGCATTGGTCTCACTCTGTTGAACATGAGCAGGGACGACTTGAGCCACCTTGCCTCATCGTGGCCGTCCTAAAAAATCTACTGGTCCAAAATCATATCTCGACAAAAGATGATGGGCACTGGATGGTGGGGAAGGTACTGTGCCAAGTTCAATTGGCAAGTAGCCAAAGCCATCCAACACTGGGACAGTTATAATTTGAGACACGAATGGGTGGATGTGCATTGTGCAGAATTGTATGTTCTGGATGGAGTATACTTGTTAAACATGGGAAATGATCTGTTTCTGCAAGCTATTCAGATGTTACTCACTGATTTGAAGCATAAGCCATAGCCGTTTTGTATGGGGGGAGCCCATCACGTGCAAGTAGAAGGGTACTACCTTGCCCTCACATGCTGGGGCCCCTGTGGCAGTGGCGACCGAGTCTAGGAAAGCCTATTGTAACACAAGAGGCAGTAGAAGGAAGCAAGGAGATGCCGGTATAGACGAGAGGGGCCTATGGGCCACCACTTGGTTTTTGGCCATGGATGATGAATGTCAGGCCCAGGATTTGGGCCTTGACGAATCGATGGCCAGATACATGGGGAGGGACTCCGGCAGGGCTTGCTGCGTGGCGGCCGGGCCGAGACCCCTGCAGTGTTGGAGGTCACAATGCCTGTCCGGGGGCTTGCAGAGAGCGAGACCCCATGGCTCCGCTTGGGTGGAAAGAGTTATTGGCACCTGCCCGGCAGCGAGAGTTGGCATTATTGGTAGGACTCAGTGCCTACATTAGAATACCCTATTAAGGTACTCTAATAAATGGCTGTGGCCATTTCATCCAAGTTATGTGTCACATTTTCCTTGTGTGTCTTACTGGAGGTGTCTAGCTAGGTTGGGTGGGGGCGGCATTGAACCATGGGTGTCTGGGCTGCCAGTTATTGAGAAAGTAACTGCTACCTATGTCTGTAAATCTATTTCTTTCAGACTGCAAAGTAGAATTAAGGCCAGGAGTAACTTGTTTATTTTACCAAGGCCATGACTGTGTCACTTACTGACAGCCTAAACACTGCATTTTTGCTTGAAACCTGAGCCTTCGGATTCCCTTCCTTCCCCTTTTCCGTTTTTTTTCTTGTCAACATACAGAAAGGCAGATAAGGTTCACATCTTAGCCTTCTTTCCCACTGACGCTCCCATGTAGCAGGACATCAGTGAATCTCTGACCGTGACTTCCAGTACACCAATGGCTAATTCTCTTGGCTCTGTAGTTCCAAACACCCCAGAGGCCTCTTGTGATATATCCTATAGAAAGTAAAGTATTCAAGCTACCGCTTTCAATTCTTCTTAAAGCCTTATCAGATAAGAAGGAAGTCCCAGCAGGAAATGAAGTGCTCAATCCCATCCAAAGCAAGGAAGCTTTAGAAAAGTGACTGACATAAAAGAGACAGACAAACAGACATCAGATTCTCTTATAAAGTAAGGAAAGGTCGAAGATGCCTGCCGAGCCAGCAACTATAGTATCTTGATGTTTGGATGGAAAAGGGGTTAGTTAAATGCAAATCAGCAGACTACCACATGTGTGACCACGGAAGCTTTTTAATGGAGCAAAGAGAACTGCAAGACCACAGGATCCCCTGAGGAAAGTGCAGTTGTTAGTCCAGCACTTCAAAGACTATTTATTTTTCAAATTTCAAAAACCTACACGAGCTCCCCATCTGTGTTTCACACTTGACATGTCGCAGAACATCAAGATCGTTTTCCTGCCATTCCTTTCATTCTCCGAAATGCAGACTGACAACTTGGTAGCACTTAAGTCAATCCTGCTCACTTGGGTACATTCATCTGTCGCTTCACCTCACTGACAGCGCGTGGCTGATCATGCAGCTCATTATTCCCCAGGTCTGAAAGGAGCACAAAATCCCCTCTCTTTTGCCTAAGTTTCCTACTGTTTTGCCTTGTCTGTAGACGTGTTGAAATTTGGCTTCTTATCTTTGCGCATGAAATGACTTTGAGAATGAGTAGTTACATCTGTTTACTACACCGCTATGTGCGGTGTAGTAAATAGGGCCAGATTTAAGATTACAGTGCCCATAGGCAGAGGACTGATGGAAGCAGTTAAGAACATAAGAACATAAGAAGTTGCCATTCTGGGTCAGACCGAGGATCCATGAAGCCCAGCATCCTGTTTCCAACAGTGGCCAATCCAGGTTACAAGTACCTGGCAAGTACCCAAACATTAAGTAGATCCCATGTTACTAATGCCAGTACTAGCAGTGGCTATTCCCTAAGTCATCTTGTTTAATAGCAATTTATGGACTTCTCCTCCAGGAACTTATCCAAACTTTTTTTTAAACACAGCTGCAGTAACTGCCTTAACCACATCCTCCAACAATGAATTCCAGAGCTTCATTGTGCATTGAGTGAAAAATAATTTTTTCAAATTTGTTTTAAATGTGCTCCTTGCTAACTTCATGGAGTGCCCCCTAGTCCTTCTATTATCTGAAAGAGTAAATAACCAATTCACATTTACCGGTTCTAGTCCTGTCATGATTTTATAGACCTCTATCATATCACCCCTCATGCGATTCTTCTCCAAGCTAAACAGCCCTAACCTCGTTAGCCTTTCCTCATAGGGGAGCCATTCCATCCCTTTTATCATTTTGGTTGCCCTTCTCCCCTGGAAATCAGAGAGGAATAGGATACATCTCAGTTTTGGATACCATTAGACTTTGGGACACAAGGCATGTGCCTATGTTGCTGTGCCTAAATGTGGCCCTGGTTCTAAAATTATTCTTGACAGTACTTCTTGCTTTGCTGCATTCTCCTCAAGCCTCCTTCAAACTTGTGTGAGGCAGATCTCTTACCTAATAAGAGGTACCTCCTGCAAGACATATTAACCTCTTACACGACACCACAACACAAAGTCTGGTTCTCAACTACATACCCAAGAATTGAAAGATTATGTGTTTACTGAATTCTGCACATGTATTATGGCTAATCTGAATTAAAGGAACATGCTATTCAAAAAATTAAACTTTTTTTTTTTTTTCTGACTCTGAGCTTGTGACAGCAAGGGACTGGACTCCACAGAGTCTGTGCTCTGTTAACCATACATTCCCTAAGTTTATTAACTTTAACCTCTCACTACATGCAAAGCTACCTCTTTAATCTCCCCCCCCCCCCCCCCTCCCCAAAGCTATTTCTAAAATCCAGAGCTAAGCTTCTGCACTATGCCCTGCATCTCGCTCACTTTTGTTGTGCCTTAGGCCATGGTCTGGCTTTCATTTGCTTGCTGCTCTGTTCATCTTCACCTGTTTCTATTTCTGGTTAGCTTTCGGCTCTTTGCTGCAGGCACTGCTGAGAGGTATAAAACTGTCCAACTTTCTAATGGAATTGCTTTTAGCACCATGGAGAGACATGGTCTGCTTTTAATAGTCCCAGCAGTGGACTGGTGTCAGACTTAATAACCGGTGAAATCAACAACCCAGCACGAAAACTGTTTGATCAACTCAGCGGTGCTAAAAATAAATAAATAAATAAAAGGGAAAGGGAAAAAATATATATACACACGTCAAAGCAAGTCAAAAGGTTACCAAAGCTGCAGGCTTCCAGGGCTAGCTGCCTCCACCTGAGCTGGTACCCAGCTCTGCTGTCATCTGGCGTTTGCAACTGAGGGGAAGGGAGGGATTAGGGATCATTTTAAAGAGTCTCCATACTGCTTAAAGTCGCTGTTGGAAAACATGAGGCTAAGATTCTGGACATGATCCAACTGTATGACTTCTAGGTTATATCTGTTCACTACCTTGTACCCTTTTTTTTTGTTTTAACCTCTGAAGACATTGCACAGTGCAACTGGTGTGTATATTCTCCTTACTCATCACACAGACGTCACTGTGTAGCTGGGTCATGAGGGGCGAGAACATAGTCTGAACAGGGAGTCAGAGGGTACAAAAGTGCATCTAATTAGAGAGACTAGAGGAGATGTGGCCTGCAAGTCAAAAGAAAGCAGAGGTAGAGAAGGAAGAAGGAATCCCAACATCTCATGCTCACAAGAATGACTTTGTGTGGTGTTCACAAGCTTTAACGGTGCTATGTCCTGGCAGCGCTGTGACATTACATGGCCTCCTGCTTGGTGATTCAGTTACAGCGTTTACATGGCACCCTCCCCAGATAATTAAGTCTAAGCAAGCATTCCTGTTTCATGTTTTTTCAAAGCAGACCTATGAAAGTCCAGTAATGTGGCTGGTTCTGTTACAGCATTCCTCCTACAGATTTTGGGTCAGTTCAACCTTCTGCCATGAAAAATAAAAACACCAAAATGCAGAAAAACCCTTTGTCGAGGCAATGCCGACGTGCATCAGGTGGGAAAAAAAAAACCCACAAGAGGAGGCAGTTCATCTGGGCTCAAGGGCACTGCGCCAGGAATGAATGAGGCTGCACAAACTTCAATAATGGGCCTGGCAGTCCTTAGCTGACGTCATATTCTATGTTTCCATGACAGCTGGAAGCCTCTCTCTGTTTCTGTAATTCATTTTTCTGCAGCTCAGACAAGTTGAAGAATGAATTTTTAAAATTTAAATCAAGGATCAGGGCATTAGAAATCCCTCCTAACTTAGTCACCAGGCTCAGTGTCCCCAGAATAGGAACTCCTCAATCCTTTCTTCACCCTTCTCTCTCCCTCTCCATCTAAAGGGCCTCTAATTCAATCCTTTTTTTTTCTCTTTCTGGTGAAACCCTCTGCCCCAGTTTCTCCAAATCTCATAAAAAAAGAATGGCCTGTGCCTACTCCACTCATGCAGAGAAAATGCTCTGTCCTTACCCCTCCCCAGACGCCAGAGGAAATGTTTTGTCTCTCTTTCCTTCTGACAGGGAAATGTTGTTCATTTCTCCCTCCTGCCACAGGAATGTAATGTCTTTACACTTTTCCCTCCCCAGGGTGGGTGTTTTCTATTATTCTCTTCAGGCACCCTTGGCTTTGGCCAAGAATATTTTATTTTGACTTCCTTTGTAGCAAGAAATGAGTGAGGGCAAATAGGTGGTGAAAGCAATGCTCCGGAACAGCTTATCAGATGATGTTTGAGGAATATCTGATTATAAGCTGTTTCGCAAGGCAGTAAAAACTGCTCTATTTGTAGAAGCATTTCAGCAAGTGTAGTTGTTTTTTTGTTGTTTTTTTTAATCTAGTTTAATGTTTGCTGATTGTGAGTGTTTATGTTACTTATTGTTTTAATGTTCATTTTGTAATACGCCTAGCATAACACAGTTAATATAGGTGGAGTATAAATATTTTAAATAAATAAAATCATGTCATGCCTCTGTACCCTAAAGATGCTGCATAGGATAAATGAACTGCTCTATTGATCTGTCTGCCTAGTGAGTCAGATTCTCATCTCTATAGCAACAGAGGGAAAAAAAAAGTTCCATCCCAGTTCCAGACTGCAGAGTTAAAGCTAACTCTTTCAAGATGCAAAACTGGATTTCACTCCACTGTACCCAAAGAAATCTTATCAGATGTAGCTTGACAACTTCTGTACATTATTATCTTCACACTGTGGAGTTAAAGGACAGGGGACTGAAATAGTTTAACCTACACTTAAATAAAGATATTTGGAATATTTTTTATATTTTCCCAGAATTTTAAATCTGTTGGGTGGGATGTTTTCGCATTACTACAGATCAGCATCTCTAAAACTGCAGCGTCAATCTATAGTGGAAATCAGTGGGTTTGTTTTTGTTTTTTTTAAAGAACATTGCAAAACTATTTTAAGAAAGTCAACAAGAAGAAAAAACAAGTTCTATTCAATGGCCAAAGAAAATTCTTCTCACTTCTTCCATCTACACCCAGGAGCTCCACGATGGACGGGCAACTCAGTCTTGACCCTGTCACAAGGTGGGAAAGAGTTTGCTATCATTTACTAGTTCTCAATAACCATGATGGGCATTTGCTGCAACTGAACAGTTTCTGAGCTGACAATTTAGGTCTTGTGATGGACAAAATAATATATGGAAAGGAAATAAAATCACAGGAGATGACAGCAAAGGAAAATGGGCATTTTGGCTGAACTACAGAAACTGGGTCATGTAGACTAGGATGCAATTTTGCATTGTATTATTGAAACTATATTATTGTTAACTATTTTGCACTGCAATCTCTCTCCTCCTTCATCCAGATCACGTATACCTTACCCTTTTCTATTACCCATCTCTAGCGCCATCTCCTAGTCCTGAATACGAATAGTATTGCACTGTGGAATACACTGCCTAAATGCCTTGGGTGACATTTTCAGCTTTCAACGTATGCGAGGCCCCTTCCTACAAGTACTACAATCCTACTTTCTCTATGCAGACTGGTAAAGTATTCTTCGATTGTATTTCTGATTTCTATGTAGGCATTTCAGATCTCAGAATTTGCTATTTAAACTCAAACCTATCTATTCAATCAGTTCCAACATGGTTCAAAGTACAGTGCAGCGTTTCTCCTGCAGTCCTGCCAGGAAAGGAGAGATTTGAAACACAGTGTTAGATTTTCTATGAGACTTATCATTTGCTGGGGTCTTTTTTTTGATTTGGCAGTATTTTTTTTCTCTTTCCTCTCTGACTTTACAGCTCAGTTGGAACTAGCCCCCAGCACCCTGAGCCTTCATTCACAACAGCCTGGGCTTACTTTAACTCCTCTCCCATGTCGCCAAACTGTCACAGCAACTATCCTCCTGCAAGGGCCATAGACTGAAGCTCCCTCTGTAATCCAATGCATCAAGTCTAGGCACTAAAGAGTCAATATTTAAAAGAGTTTGTCTGGCTAAGTGACAGCCTTAACTGGACAAACCACTGAATTTGAAAATCCTGCCAGTTTCACCACCTCTAGCTTTAGCCAGCTAAGTTCTGGGCGCGTTCTGGACAGAGCACATGTAAAGACCTAACTCGGATATTCAGCATTATCTGGCTAAGTTAACCTCTGCTAGTGCCTAACAGAATTCCTAGCCGGAAAAACTTATCCAGCTAACTTTGAGAAAGCCAGATATATTCAGCGATGCACCCACGTTGCTGAGTATCGGGAACAAGTTTGCTGGATAAGCTTATCCAGCTAACTTAGCTGGACCACCTGTGGCTGAATACTGACACCCAAGAGGACAGTATTCAAAGGACTTTATGTGGGTAGATTGCCTTAGTTGAAAATTGCTCCCCTCAAAGCAGATAAAATTAAGTGTGGACTTTCACATAGTGCATAATTTTAGCGGGACTAAAAGAGGCATTTCTGGGAGGAGGGTGTTTAGGCTAGAGGAGGAAAATGACGCACATACATTTCATTTTTCTTCTCATAGTTTTTTTCAATTTTCATTCAAAAAATGGATGCAAGGTGGCTCAAAACAACAAAATACAATAAAATAAACAGTCATTTATAATAAATATTAAAATACAATCAAACAAAACAATACAAATATATACTGCACAATAAATATCTCATCCCCCCTGTCTCCCTCACAAGGGAAAGGGATTAAGAAATAATCCAATCTAGTTCTAAGTCCATTCTGACCAAATCACCTGCTGTCTTAGAGAACTCTGCCTCTCCTGGTCATTCCCAAATAACTACGCATGTTCTTTTGCCCCCATTCTGCCACCTGGCGTAGGTAGTCTTCAAAGGGAAACTGCCTACCTGGTTTCCCGTAGAAAAAAAGATGCAAGGTGCACACCTGCTAACGTGCATACAGATCTTGCAGGCTATTCAGAATTGCCCCCTAGATATGTCTGTTGTGCAATGACTCAGGCACTCTAACTCCCAGGAGCTGTGAACACTGCCTTCATAGAATCCTTAGTCCCCTATGGACCAAGGAGCCGAAGCTGGGTTCAGGAACTCAATACAGGTATCCTGCAGGCCAGCATCTCACAGGAAGCCTGAGAAGACTCTGGGCGAGAGAGTAAGGCATAGTATTGACAGTGTGAAGAGCTCTTTCTGATTCCAGGAATCCAAGCTAGCTAGCCACCCGGTTTATGATAAAAGAGCTGTCACTTGTAAGGGTGCTCACTACGATAATGGGACAGCTCGTGGAATCAGGGGGTCTCACTCACATGTACTGATTTCACTGACCTGCTTATGCTCAAAAAATAGCCTCTCTGTTCCTTATGCTTTGGTAAAAACAATGCATTAAAAGATAGGCAGATGGGTAGAGACTGCAAGATTAAACAAGAGAAAGGAAGTCACAGTACCCAACGCACTTTTGAAGTTTGCTTCTAGGCTATAAAGTAACAATCTGCCTTAGTGTCATTTCCTATGCCTTGTATGAAGAGAAAGAGCAAGAGAAACTCTGAGAGAAAAGAAGAGAGAAATAGTCACTCAGAATCCTTCATTCTCATCTCCTACCTTCCCATGTATCTCAATCCCTGCTCTGGCCTCACCCCCTCCCCCTCGTCCCTTGGGAACAGCACATCTGTATCAGAGCATGTGCTTGTTCACTTTACTGCGGAGCTTCTGCTCCTTAAATGAGAAGGGCGGGGATGACACACCAAGAACCCGGCAGCTACACACCCGTGCACGGCAGACAGCACATTGCTGGCATGAAATGGGGCCTTCGTTCATGCAGGAGGGGAGGGAAGGGGGAAAGTGCTGTGGACATGGGGAGATGACAAAAAGTGAGAGAGCGTGTGTGTGTGTGTGTGAGACTGTGTGAGAGAGAAAGTTTCTATGTGTTTAGGGAAGACCTGAAATCTGCGTAATACCCTTGGAGACACAACCCTACTTCATTTGCGGCTACTTGGGCTACTGAAAATTGCCCCATCAAGAAGAGCAATGGGCAGAAAAACTCATTGTCAACGTTTGTGTTTAAAATAAGAAGACTGAGAACTGAAACTTGCATTTGAAAGCTGTTGAAGCTGATACAAAATTTTGACTGCTAAGTAGGGAGCAGGAAATTAATTTTTAAAGATAAGTGGCAGCAAAGGTTAGGTGATTACCTCATGGGTTCTGTTCAAGTTTCTGAACGTACAGACAGCAAAAGTTACTTCCTGCCACCTACTTAACTAAAGAGGCATCAAAAGGCTCAGGTGGTGTTTGTGCACAGCATTAGATACACCACACACCAACAAATTCACCCATGAAAGGGCATTCAGCTCTCTGCCTATGGTTCTCTTTGGCAGCTCTGGCAGGGAAATTGCTCCCTGTAGGAGCTTTCAGAAACTGGAGACCCAGGGCTCTCTCTGTCCTTGCAGGTTTCCTTCCAATGCTAACAGCTTACTTTTTCTAAAAATTTATATTCTGCCTTTTGTGACTGGTTAGCTATTTCAAACAGACTATATTCAGATACTGTAGGTATTTTCGAGACTCCAGAGGACTTACAACCTAAGGGGGGTCATTTACTACGCTATGATATTTTATTGTGGAAGGGGCAAAATATCGTGGGGGTGGGGGAGCATGGCCACGATATTTAGCCCCTTCCTGGGAAAGTATTGCGGCAGCCTCCACGCAATATTTTTTCTTGAGGAAAAATATCGCAAGAAAAAATATATCACGGGGAAAGGGGGGAAAAAAAGCACATGATGGTGGCCCACATCACCCAGGGCCACCATCGTCTTAAAGGGCCATGCAGGCCGTAGTACTCCTGCCAATGTCCCTAAATCTGCCCCGGGGTTCTGGATATACCCCTACCCAGCCTTCTGCCGCTTGTGGAGGTGGCTGAAAAGACAACAAGTGTTAAAAAATAGAACGAAGTGTTGTGCAGCAACTCCTTCCCCTTTAAACCGAAGTCAATACCCCCTGCTCTAAATACCCCACTGATCCTTATATCCCTGGTAGCAGCCCCCATCCCCAGACCCCTTTTTAAATACGACAGATTCTATGGTAGTTTATTGGACCCACACTCCCCTTTCACTCTCTGCTAGGCTAGTGTCTGGCCCTCCCAATTCCCCCAGATCCCCTCTTATCTAAAGGAAGTCACCCTGATGGGTCAGTGGTGGTCCAGAGTACTCCCTAGGCTCTGAGTTGCTCAATTACTTTTTTCTAAAATGGTTCCGGATGTGATGGGGCAAAGGTATTGGCACCATTTTGAAAAAATCATGCAGCTTGCAATATTTCAGAAGATAATGTAGTTTACTATATTTCTGATATGCCAGGTCATTGAATTTGATCAAATTACCTATGATGAATCCGGCGAAAAAGGGGGCAGGGGGGTGAAGGGGGGTGGGCCTGCGAAAGGCTGCAGCCGTTTGCACCACGGCAGTGTGATTTCACCTGCCGCAGTGCGGCCGGCTGCAGTTTATTGTGCAAATAGCACCTCCGTGAAAGGTGGCGCTATTCGCCGCGCTACTGCCAGCAATAATGTTTCTCACATTATCGCCGGCAGCGGTGCCACGGCCGACTCTCCCCTCCTCCTAATTTGCATTATATCGCATGCGAAAAGGCCCTTTTCACATGCGATATGGCTGTATCACGTGCCCTAATGCATGCGATAAAGCTTTAGTAAATAGCCCCCTAAGTTTGCCAGATAATTTAACCAGCTAAATTAATATTTTGGCACGTATCTCACTAAAGGCCCTTCTCGCACGCGATAAAGCTTTAGTAAATAACCCCCTAAGTTTGCTAGATAATTTTATCTGGCTAGCCAGGCATGCCACACAGTGGCTGAATATGAACCCTGTATGCTTTTATTGTTCCTTGCCCTGAACCCTAGGAAGGGAGGGGGCTATAAACATTTTAAATAAATAAATAAATGATTGATTGATGAATTATATGCTCATACGTGACTTATAATCAGTGCATGAAAAATTATTAATAGTGCCAGGGATATCAGATACAAGGCTGGAGAGGTCTAGGGGAAGGGAATTTTCTGTATTTTTTCTCCTTCCCCTTCCCCATGGATATGGAACAGTTTACCAGATGTATTATGTCTACGAAAAGATTACCTGCGTGTAGGAAACACAAACACATGACTCTTTCAGCAGGCTGGCCCAGAAAGCAATTAGGAGGGGCAGTAGAGGTTTAAGAAAATTTGACAGGAAATTTTGGTTACTAGGTTTATTTAGATAGTGACCAAAGAGGAAAACAGAGTGGAAGGTGTGTTATGGCTGGATGGAGGAAACTCAAGAGATGGGTGAGTAAGAGAAAGCATATATCATGAGTATGGGATGGAGCTCAGGAGGTTGATATAAATTTTAATTATGCTATATTAGGTTTGAGTTGATAGTATGTTTTAATTATTGGGTTATTATTTTAATGAAGTTGTTTTTGAGAGTAATTGTAAACAGCGTGCAGAAGTCAGCACGTTTAAATCTGCACACAAAAAGTTATGCCTGTAAACCACGGGTCTTTGCCCTGAGAGCATGCCCCTGTGCTTCAGCATGTGCACGTTTTTGTAATGCAGGGAACCACAGATTGACTACATCTGTGAAATAATTGTAACGTGCATATTTACCAGAGTTTATCCATGGAGGCAAGTATTTTATAGAGGATGTGTGTACTCCACTTGTGAAAATAGTATACTCGTGTGTGTACTTCTAATCATTGACATCTCCACCAGTTCACCCACATTTCCACCAGTTCACTGAGACCCTCCATCACGTCACCCTGAGCCCCCCCTCCCCCCTCCCCCCCCACTGCTTAACCCATAGCTCAATTAGGTTGTCTAAAAGCGGGCATGTAAGTTTGGTAATGTCTGTGCATATACCACTTATTAAATAAAATGCTCACTTGTGAGCAAACTACTGAACCCCGTCCTGGAACTCTCATAAACTGCCCCTCTTCTCATGTACATGTATGCGAGATAGTGCTAGTATGCACATACTTCGGGCTCTTACAAAATACTGCTTGCATTCGATCATACTATTTATATGCATCATTTCCAGTTTTACACGCAGAAACCTTTTGAAAATTACCCCCATTTTGTTTCACTGTATTTTTTATTGTGAAAGCGTATTTTGATATGCATTAGTGAGCTTGTTATTTCATATTATGTTATGTTTTATTAATTGCTTTGAGCTGACCATAGACAAGACGATTAAAAAGTTGAGGTAAATAACTGGCTGTTATTTGGAAACAGCAAGATGCCTTGTGAGAAATTTGGACTTGTTCTAGCTGGGAGCTTCAGCAAGAAAGGAAACACTCAAAGTAGACAGAAAAATCTCAGTTCATAGGCGATAAGCGAGATTCTCTTCTTGTGTAGAAAAGCCATTTTTAGGTATCTGTTTCCATCCAAAAATCTTTGCTTCTGTTTTCTGATGCATGGCAAAATGAATTTATCTAAGGGCTATGGCATTATTTGTGTCTGCAGAAATGATTAAGTGCAGCCTAATTTTGCCTTTTGTTGGATTTGAAATGTCAGCCCCCCATCAAACACATGAAGGGGGTTGATAAAATATCAAAAGAAATCAGCTCAATTCCACTCTTCAGTAGAAGGGAAGAAAAGGAGATCAGGAGGAATAGCAAGCCAAGGGAGTACAGGTGGAAAACTATGAGCACAAATACTTGTAGTCTGGGCAATAAAGGTCTAGATCTGCAGACCCTAGAGGTGGAGGCAGACTTAGGTATTGTCACTTAATAGCAGAGACATGGTTCAGTTAATCTTAAGAAAGCAGTATGGTCATACCGGGTTATAAATCTGTTGAGAAGGATAGAGAAGACAGAAAAGGTGAAGGAGGAGCTCTTTATGTCAAAAATAATATCCAAGCAACTGAAATGCAGGGGCATTGGGAAAAGAGGAAGCACTCTGCGTTGTCTTAAAAAGATGCAATGGCACTGCCACTTAAACTGGAGTGGTCTCCAACTCAGGCGAGAAACCAGACAGAGAACATCCAAAAGATGGGAAGGAAAGGAGAAGTGCTGCTGGTTGGAGATTTTAATCTGCTGGATGTGGATTGGAGAATCCCTTCTGCAGAAATTGTTAAGAAATAGAGAGAGTGCGGATGACCTTCAAGGGACTCTGCTCAAATAAATGGTGATGGAATCCACAATGAATGGGGCAATACTGGATCTGGTGCTCACAAATGGCGACAGCATCTCTAATGTCCAGTAGGTGCACACTTGAGATGGTTTAATATAACAGCGGAGGCAGAGGTAAGACACATGAAGCTCAAAGTCCTGGATTTCAAAAATACTGATTTTGAGAAAAGAACCTTGAGGAGGAGCTAGAAGGACTGGGAGAAGATGGGTGACTTGGAACAACAGTGGAGCAAGCTAAAAGGAGCAAAGGCAAGAAATCTTTATGCAAGAAAAGTAAATAAAAGAAAGTGAAAAAGGAAAGTGGTCTGGTCCTCCAAAGAGGTGGCTGAAAAAACGAAAGCAAACAGAGCAGCATTCAAAAAGTACAAAGGATCTCAAAAAGAAGAACATAGGAAAGAATATATGCTGACTCTGGAAAAAGCCGAGGAAAGAAATCAGGATAGCAAAGGCCCAAGTGGAAAAAAAAGGATTGCTAGAGAGGTAAAGAGAGGAGACAAAACATTCTTCAGATATGTCAGAGAAAGGAAGAATGCTAGATGTGGTATTGTGAGACTGAAAGGAGACAAGATTCAATCTGTGGAGAAAGATGAAGGAAAAGCAGAAATAATAAACAAACACTTTAGTTTGGTGTTCACTAAAGAAGACCTTGGATTGGGACTGCCACTGTCGGCAAGAGTACAGATGGAAGTGGGGTACATACCACCTCATTTACAGAAGGGAGTGCTTGGATGGAACTAAAGAAGCTGAAAGTGGAGAAGGCCAGGAAACTAAAGGAGCTCAGCAAGGTGCTGGCGGGCCTTTCAAGGACCCATTCGATAGACCCTTGGAGAAGGGGTGGTGTCGCAAGGCTGGAGAAAGGCAGTGGTGGTCCCACTTCACCAAAGTGGTAGCAGAGAGGAGGCTGGAAACTACAGGCCCGTTAGTCTTACCTTAGTGGTGGGAAAATGAATAGAGAACCTGATGAAGGAAAGGATAGTGAACTGTCTACAATCCAGTAGGTTGCAAGATCTGAGGCAACCTACAGAGGAAAGTCATGTCAAATGAATCTGATTGATTTTTTTTTTTTGATTGGGTGACTAGAGAATTGGATCAAGGGTGGGCACTTAATTTGCTTTGCTTTGATTTCAGTCAAGCTTTTGATACTGCTCCACATAGGAGGCTCATGAATAAGATGAGCAGCCTAGTAATGGATCCCAAGATGGTGGAATGGATTAGAAATTAGTTGACTGACAGAAGACATTTGGGTAGTAGTACATGGAATTCACTTTGAGAAGATGATTAGTGGAAGGCCTCAGGGATCGTTTATTTATATATTTATTATCAAATCTTTATTCCATAGCATCCAACTATACATTGTCCAGCACAGATTACAAATTAACAGTCATAAATAATAAATTAACAAAACGGTTTTGTTACTATAAGACTTTACAAATAAAACAATAATAAACATGGAGCTGATTCTGTTCAATATCTTTGTAAGCAATATAGCAGAGGGGTTAAAAGGAAAAGTTTATCTTTTTGTGGATGCCACTAAGATCTACAACAAAATGGACACCTCTGAAGGAGTAGAGAGAATGAGAAGTGATCTACGAAAGCTTGAGGAATGGTTAAGCGTTTCCAGTTAGGAATCAATGCAAAGAAGTGCAGAGTGAAGAATTTGGTGTGTAATAATCCCAAAACATTGTCATTGATTAGGCCGAGAGACTGATGTGCACGGACACGGACAAAGAACTCGGGAGGATAGCATCTGATAATCTGACAGTAGCAAGGCAATGCAACAAGGCAGTGACTCAGGCCAGAGGGATGCTGGGATGCATAGAGAGAGGCATAACCAGCAGGGAAAAGAAGGTGGTAATGCCCCTGTACAGTTCATTGGTGAGACCCCACCTGGAGTACTGTGTACATTTCTGGAGATTGTATCTCAAAAAAAGAGAGATAGAATAGAAGCAGTCCAGAGAAAGGCAACTAAAATGGTGCAGGGTTTGCACCAAAAGACATGTATGAGATGTATATCCTAGAGGAGAGATGGGGGACATGATACAGAGTTTTGAATACCTGAAATGTATTAATAATGGAAAGGAATCTTTAGAACTAGGAGTCATGATATGAAGCTCCATGGGGGTAGACTCAGAGACTACAACAGGAAATATTTTTTCATGGAAAGGGTGGTGGATGCCCGCAATGCCCTCCCAGAAGAGGTGGTGAAGATAAGAACAGTAATGGAATTCAAAAGGGCATGGAATACACACAGAAGATCGCAAATGGCCAGAGGATGGAAATGAAGAAACAGGGTAACCTATGATAACTTTTGGAGTAACATTTCTGCATAGAGATAATCTTCATGGAGCGGCAGTTACAATTCTAAACAGAAGGCGAGGGGGTAACCTGCAAGGAGCAGCAGTTACAACCCTAAACAACTTGCTGGACCTTTTCTGCCATCGTTTACTATTGGGCTGATACAGTACAGTGCGCTCCGACGGAGCGCACTGTTAACCTGCCATTGGACGCGCGTTTTCCCTTACCCCGAACCTAATAGTGTCCGCAACATGCAAATGCATATTGATGGCCCTATTAGGTATTCCCGCGCGTTTCAGAAAACAAAATGTGCAGCCAAGCCGAACACTTTGCTTTCAGAAATTAGCGCCTACCCAAAGGTAGGCACTAATTTTTTCGGGCACCGGGAAAGTGCACAGAAAAGCAGTAAAAACTGCTTTTCTGTGCACCCTCCGACTTAATATCATGGTGATATTAAGTCGGAGGTCCTGAAACTTTCCAAAAGTAAAAAAAAAAAAAAAGATTTGAAGTCGGCCCGCGGCTGTCGGGTCGAAAACCGGACGCTCAATTTTGCCGGCGTCCAGTTTCTGAGCCCGTGGCTGTCAGCGGGCTCGAGAACTGATGCCGGCAAAATTGAGCGTCGGCTGTCAAACCCGCTGACAGCCGCTGCTCCGGTCCAAAAGGAGGCGCTAGGGACGCGCTAGTGTCCCTAGCGCCTCCTTTTACCTGGTTTTACCACCGAGCCTAATTAGCATACTGAATCGCGTGCACAGGAGAGTGGCCTGTGCGCGCGCCGGGAAAGCAGGTGTTTGCCCGTTCTCCCGCGGACTTTACTGAATCAGCCCGTATGTTATTGTTCTTTGATCGGTGCCTAGCTGTCTGGGACAGTAACTTTCTCGCTCTTACAGGTTTTGTCAGAAGAAAACATACAAAACTTACATAGTAACATAGAAATGACGGTAAAAAAGGTCCAGATGGCTCATTCAGTCTGCCCTGCAAGCTTCATATGGTAGTATTTCGTTCTGTGCAGGATACCCCCATGTTTCTCTTAAGGGAAGTAACTGCCGCTCCATGCATTTACCCCCAAGCCTTATGATAAGGGTAGTAATACTTACAATCAAAACCAAATAACTGTCAAACCCATAACAAATTACTGCTAGGAACATTTTTACTGGGTGAGGAGCCTTCTTGATAATTCAGACAATGCTGCTTGATGTGCTTTGTTTTGGGACTTGGCTGTAGAAGCTGAACTGTGCTTTTTCCCTTATGTCTACGTGTCGGTTCCCCGGACCATAAAAGTCGAGGCCCGTGTTGGTTGTCGTCTGTATCCAATTCCCCTTTTTGCCAAACTGATTGAGTTTCGTGACAAGGAGAGCTAATCAAGCACTGGATGTCCAGCTGTGTTTGCTTTTTGCTGAAATAAATAAAATAAATATTTCCTTATAGCACCCGGTAACTAATAATGAATCAGAAGAAGGGCAGTTTTCAAAAAAAACCTTGTATCAGGCTTTTTGAAAACACATCCTCATACCTGCATTTTACGGAGGCATTCCTGGGGCAGGTTTAGGGTGGGGGATGCAACAAAGCACCCAGGTTTGCATTTTCAGGTGCCAAGCTCTGCAGGAACCTTTTCCTGGGCACTTCAAAGGGAGAGCACATGTGCACACTGCCCTTGGTAAGTGGTGCATAGCCTGCAGGTAAGGCTCCTCCGGCTGAGCAGCTACCTGCAGATTTTTAAAAATGGCCACAAGAAACTGCAATGAAGTTTAGAGAAAGTTAAACTTGGAAGAGGTCTCTCTCCCTCTTACTAGCTGAATGGTGAAAGAATGGAAACAGAGGGGAGCTTCATGCATGAGGTGACATTTCTTCAAAATGTGAGCTATATTTGAATGCTTTGAAATACTGATGTCTTGAACATGATTTATCATTCCCAGAACATTGTACATAATTGCTCTCTATGTTAAATTCCTTTAGACTTTCCTCCTCCCAGTTTCGAATTTCCCCTGTTCTACTGTAACTTCAGAGTTTTTTCTTTTCACTTGCTACAGTTTGTTAATTAATTAATTAATCCCCCCCCCCCGGTTAAATGTAAACCAGCATGATGTGATGTTTATCTTGAATGCCGGTATAGAAAAGCGCTAAATAAATAAAATAAAATAAATGTGGAACCTGCTTGGGAGTATAATTAGGGTGAGCAGCACCCCAGCCCTGAGGGTCTCTCCTTGAGCACCCTTCTCTGCTAGGCCCTGGTCATGAGCTGTAACTGTGATGCCCCAGTACTTGTATTGCATCCTCTCTTTTTCATTACCAGATGCAGTCACCCGTGCACCAAAAAAGTTAGGCAGACAACTTTGTTTGTTATTCGGTTGCAAAGCTCACTTAAGAAGAGAGGCATCAGCCCAAAATTCCAGGCAACCCCTGGGCGGTCCTTTTGAAATCCATTATCACACTGGAATTTCTTCTATACGGGAGAAAATTCCCAAGACAAATGCATTCCTTCTCAGAACGAATGAGGATCTGTAGCCAGTTGGTGACTTCATAGTTATTGTCGGGGCTGCTTTAAGGAGATCACATCCACCAGTACTGGGAGTAGAGAGACGATATATTGGGCAACGAAAGGGCAAAAGATGCAGAAGGGATGAGGGAATGCAGGGATCACATGCACTATCAACTGCTTATGTTGGCAACATGCTTTGTTACTCATGTATTCTGCCTTTGAGAAGCCCTTCTCTAAAATCACGTTAATCAAATTAATGGGACTTCGATGAGGGTGATCAGGAGAAACCCGTGAGCACAAAAATAGTAATAAAAAGACCGACAAGCTCCAGTAAAATAGTGAGATGGGTCTCCCACCACCCCGTACAGAAAGACCTCTGGCTAGACGGCGGATAAGGTGCACATTCATAGATCAAATACAATTTGAAAGTCTTCGACTGGTGCCAGGCTGGTGTGAAACCAGCAGCAGACCTTGACAGGCAGGGAGCACAGGGAGTCTGCTTCACACGTGGGAAGGGACGCGCACATAAATCACCGCATTGAGACGAAACGAGAAGCCTGGGAGCAGAGTTAATGCTTTGGTGAAGAATGAAGGGAGGGAGCACAACAGTTTGCGGCGTGAAAGCAGCAAAGCACGACGAAGCAAATGAGACCTTTCAAATTTGTCAAGAAGCACCATGATTACAATCTGCTCCTTGATAAGACCCACATCCCAATGTGGAGCGCTAATGGAACAGGACTACCTCAGAAATTAAAGAGTGGCTGCCCATAATTGTACAGCGGATCATCGTAATAAGCTGTATGAGACGTCCAGGGGATGGTTCCAGGTTTGAAGGAGACTTAAACAGGCCATTACACACAATGACAGGAACTTCCCCCTTGCATTAAAGAAAAGGGCGTAAAACAATATCACGTTGCCCAAAAAGTGACTTTGTTTACTGCCTCCCAACTTCCCATATTTGTGCAGTAAAGGCATTGCAGGGTTTGCTTTCTTTGGAATAGCAGAATGCCTTGGATACAGTCTAAGACCCAAAAAATGAGCTGAGAAGCACTGATGTGCATCCTGCAGTGCCTTATTGCAATTACAAACTGATTTTATTAAAATTACAACGTGTGAATCATGGGGATACTAACAGGCCGATGCAATAATCTGAGAGTTAAAAAACTGTTGGGCAAGTGCCCGCTCTCCCGACGCAAGCCCAGGCCACTCTCCTGGGCGCACAATTCATTAAGGAAAGGTATACAAATTAAGGCCCACGGTAAAAAGGAGGCGCTAGGGACACTAGCGCGTCCTTTTTGACAGAAGTGGCGGCTGTCAGCGGGTTTGACAGCCGACGCTTAATTTTACCGGCATCGATTGTCGAACCTGCTGATAGCCACGGGTTTGGAAAACGGACGCCGGCAAAATTGAGTGTCCGTTTTCCAACCTGCGGGCCACGGGCAGATTTTTAATTTTTTTTTATTTTTGGGACCTCGGACTTAATATCACTATGATATTAAGTCAGAGGGTGTACAGAAAAGCAGTTTTTTCTGCTTTTCTGTATAATTTCCCAGTGCCGGCTGCACATTTTACTTTCTGGATCACGTGGGACTAACTAATAGGCTCATCAACATGCATTTGCATGTTGCGGGCGCTATTAGTTTGGGGGGGGGGGGGGGTTGGCCGCGCGTTTTCCACGCGCTATTACCCCTTACTGTATAAGGGGTAAAAATAGCGCGTGGAAAACGCATGTCCAAACGGGGGCTAACAGTGCGCTCAGCCTGAGCGCACGTTATTGTATCGGCCCGTGTGTGCTGGTATGCAGTGCACATTTTTAATACTCAGGTTAATTTTTTTTTTAACTCCCAATGCAGTAAGCTAATGATATGCTAATGCATCAGGAGTTAAAAACAAGCAAAAATGAGCATAAACTGTAAAATGTGCATTTGTGACTCAGTAAAGTAGGGGGTATTCCTGTTACTTTTCTCCAGGCGCCCGCCATTTCCTGGTTTGGAATCTGCTGCTCATAGTCTTCTGCTCCTTCAAGGGCCTTCTCCAGAAAGAGAATGACAAACAGCTTCTCAGCCTTGTCAGTGTAGCACAGGTGGGTAGGCAAAGTGCAGTTCTGAATCTTTCACGGGATTAGCAGGGAAGGTACAATTCAGAACTGTACTTCACAGGATCACGCGCTGCTAACAGCTGGTGACAGAAATTACAGCACCATCGCACCCCACTGTATGAAATCTCTAATGGCATAGACGTTTATATGTAATACACACATTATTTCTTTCTACATCAGCAAGGGCAGACTTTCCTCTTGTGCAATAAACATAAACACGCGTGCTTTGTGCAGTGAGGTTCTTACAGAGAAGACCAAGCAGCCAAATGTACCACGGGATATGCAGGTTTTTTGTAAACTCCAGGATCCTATGTTGGCAGCCAGTGGAGCAGACAAATTTATGTCTCCCGCTTTCTAATCCCCTTGAGGCAGAGATTTATGTTGAAAAGGTACTTCATTCGGCAGAGGTGCTTCCCCGCAGAAGCTGAGGGGCTGAGAACTTGTCGCAAAAGCCTGGCACAGCCCCCAGCACCTGTAAATCTCAAAGCAAAGGGATTCCCTGCACGCGACGCTCTTCCTTGCCCCTTTTTTGAGGGTGATGGAGGGTGAAAACCTGATGGTGGTCAGTATTTTGGCTAGCTCATGATTTTGGATTGATGGCCGGGGTCGCTGGGCTTCTTGGGGCGGTCTGCTCTTCATGCTGCACGCGGCCACCAGCTCACTCACGGGGGTCAGTGCTTCTAGCCCGCAGTGCTGCCTCTTGACGACTCAGCGGGTACGAAGATAAAGATCTCACCTGAGCTTGGTCTCTGTAATGCTCCTGACCCATGCTGTACTTGTCAACGTTTTCCTAGTGCTGGAAAGTTTACTCTATCTCTGACCAGGAGTTAAATTTTCTAGTGCTAGGAAAATGGGAGCTATTCCAGCCCACCTCTCTGTGTTGGGAGGGAACAGCTAATGCCCTCACTAGCATGGAATTTCCATGTGTGAGCGCTAAGACCTACTCACAGTTCTACCTGCACATTTTGTGTCTGTAAAAATCCTTGCTGCGTCGGCTGTTAGTTTAATGCACAGAAAATGCACGTAGAATAGGAGGTAAAACTATGCAGAACTCACAGTGCACCTTAATGCATCGGCCTGTAAGAAAGAATCTGAATCACAGTGCAGGGATCCTTCCTACCATTTTATAAGCCTCATTATCACATTTCCCTTTTTTTTAATTTAATTTAATTTTTTTTATTCTTTATTTATCAATTTAACATATTACAAAACCAAAAATTTTGCAATAAGAAATAGGCAGATAGGGTGGAATATTAGAAATATCACTACTTCAGATACACTGTTTTCAGATAATATAATTAGTATTCCATCCTTCTTAATTTATAAATCAATATACAGTGTTTCCACAAAAGTTAGGATCCGAATGCAGAGAGACTATAAGGAATAACAAAACAAAAGAAAGGAATAACAGTCAGCATCTATCAATCACTTTACAAGTTACTGGGAGTAGATGTAAGGGGGGTTTTTGATGTAAGAAAATCACTTAGTTGTTGAAAAGTGAAAAATATGTTAATCTCAGAACCTTTCTTCAATATACATTTACATGGAAACTTTAAATTAAAGGTATATCCCAAAGAAATGACCTGCTGGCGAAGGGATAAAAACTCCCTTCACCTGCCTTGAGTGATTGGAGATATATCAGGAAAAATTTTTACATTTTCACTATGAAAAATGGTAGGAAATTTTCTAAAATAATTTTTCATTATTAATTGAACATCTAGGAGCGAAATTAGTGAGACCAGTAAAGTAGCTCTGTCTATTATTTCTGCTGCTGAGTTCTCTAAGAAATCAGTTAGATTTTCTTGTACATTTATTCTATTAGCTGCAGAAGTCCCTTTAGGTAAAAAGAAACATTTATTAATAGCTGGCAAATGGTCTTCATCAAAACAAAGAACCTCTTTCCGATACCTCTTCAAGGAGATATATGGATTTTCTCCCAAAACACGAGGAAAATTAAGAATCCTTATATTTAGGTATCTGGAGGCATTTTCTAACGATTCTAATCTTCTTGCGAAGAACTGACTATCTTTGGCGACCGCAGCTTTAAAAATCAGATTTTCACGATCGTTTTCTTCCAATTTCTCAACCTTTTTTTTAGCACAAAATCATATTTCTGTTGAAAATCTATAGAATTTTGGGTACCTTGAAGAGCCAAAAGTTCCACTCTTTCACTTACACGATTCACCACCGTTGCACACCCCCACCATCAAGTCCCACAGTGCAGCGTTGGTCACGTTTTCGGGTCGTTCTGGGATTTTAAGGGGGGGTAATAGGCTGGGGATTTACCTGTGGCAAAGGCAGAGAAAAATGTCCACAGGACTTACCCCAGCACCCCTTCCTCCCTGTCCGATAGGAGATGATCCCGCGATGGGACTTGCTTCACCTTGGGCATCACATTTCTCTTTTTATAGTAATGAAATTATTCCCTCTCTGTGGTTTTCTAACCAAACATATTATTGAAGTAGTGTGTGTGTGTGTGTGTGTGTGTGTGTGTGTGTGTGTGTTGGGGGGAGGTAAACCTGCAGTCTCCTCTCATTTCGGGTATCTTCATGAACTGAGGAAGTGTTGAAATGTTACCTTCCTTAGGGTGATTGGAGAGAAAAAGGGCATTTCCACCACCTACAGGGTCGCATGCACTTGAAAGTAAAAGCTCTTTTGTTTTGAACTTACGTGAGTGGCTTCTCAAGGCGGCTCCTGGGCGACCCAATCACCTCTCCCAAAGTGCAGAACGTCTGACCCAGGAAGTCCTGAGCAAGAAAGAACATTTCCTATGAATACAGTGGTACGCGCATCTTATTAACACCATTGCCTCAATCAAACCAGCGTGGGTGAAGCTTATTTACACAGCGCTTATGCATGCAGTAGGAGAAGCGAGGCCATAACCTAATCTAAAAGAAAGGACCTCAGAACCAGCTACTGGGATCACAGTTTTTTTTTGTTTTTTTTTAAGGAAAAGAGCTGTGGCAACAGTAGGATAAAAGAGATTCGGGATCAATATCGAGTCCAGGTCGAGGGTAAGAGAGAGACAGGTCTGGAAGCTGGGACATAGAAAAGGCCAGAGAGTTTCATTTGCTTCTCCTTACTTTATTTGTTATTGATCTGTTAGGTCCTCTAATGGGCCTATATTAATACCTGTAATTAAGAACATAAGAATATAAGAAGTGTCATGCTGGGTCAGACCCTGCATTCTGTCTCTGACAGTGGCCAGTCCAGGACACAAGTATATTTATTTATTTATTTATTTATTTTTAATTTTTATATACCGGAATTCCTGTATGCAATACAAATCAGTCCGGTTTACAAGTAACGAAAAGGTTGCCCTGGTCTGGGAGATTAGACTGGGGTTCATCAGATCCCCAATAGTTCATCAGATCCCCAATAGTTCATCCCCAATAGTTCATCAATAGTTCATCAGATCCCCAATAGTTGATCTATTTCTTGTATCACACTGCCAGGGATAAGCCCTTGTTTTCCCACGTCTGTCCAATCCTCTTTTGAACCCCACTATCAGGCCGATACAGTACAGTGCGCTCCAATGGAGCGCACTGTTAACCTGCCCTTGGACGCGCATTTTCCCTTACCCCTTATTCAGTAAGGGGTGGAAAATGCGCGTCCAACCCGCAGCACCTAATAGCGCCCTCAACATGCAAATGCATGTTGATGGCCCTATTAGGTATGCCCGCGCGATACAGAAAGTAAAATGTGCAGCCAAGCCGCACATATTTACTTTAAGAAATTAGCGCCTACCCAAAGGTAGGCGCAAGTTTCTGCCGGCACTGGGAAAGTGCACAGAAAAGCATTAAAAACTGCTTTTCTGTGCACCCTCCGATTTAATATCATGGCGATATTAAAGTCAGAGGTCCCGAAAAGTAAAAAAAAAGTTAAAAAAAAAAATTTTAAATGGGCCGGCGGCTGTCGGGCTGTAAACTGGACGCTCAATTTTGCTGGAGTCAGGTTTCCGAGCCCGTGGCTATCAGCGGGCTCGAGAACCGATGCCGGCAAAATTGAGCGTCAGCTGTCAAACCCGCTGACAGCCGCCGCTCCGGGTCAAAAGGAGGCGCTAGGGACGCGCTAGTGTCCCTAGCGCCTCCTTTTGCCCGTTTCTACTGCACCACCTAATTTAAATACAGAATCGTGCGCACAGGCGAGTGGCCTGTGCGCGTGCCGGGAGAGCGGGCGTTCGTCCGCTCTCCCGCGGACTTTAGTGAATCGGCCCATATGTTAGTTGCCTTGACCATGTCCTGTGGCAACTGTTTCCATAGGATTGTGTGCTAAGAGAATAAATACGTCCTATGATTTGTTTTAAATTTGCCGGTTGCTAGTTTCAAGGAGTGTCCCCTAGTCCTACTGTTGTTTGAAAGAGTAACTAACTGTTCCCTACCCATTTCACCCCACTCATGATTTTATATATTTCAATCATATCCCCTCCCAGTCGTCTCTCTTCTAAGCTAAAGAGCCTTGATCTGTTTAGCCTTTCTCCATAAGGGAGCTTTTCCATCCCCTTTATCATTTTTTGTCACCCTTCTCTGCACCTTTTCTATATCCACTATGTCCATTTTGAGATGGGGTGACCAAAACTGCACACAATATTCAAGGTGCAGTCGCACCATTGATCTATACAAAGGCATTCTGATATTCTCAATGTTTGTACTCTACTCCTTTCCAAACAATTCCTAACATTCTTTTTGACTGCTGCTGAACTCTGAGCCAAAGATTTCAAGGAATTGCTCTCAAGGACTCCCAGAATCTTTTCCTGGGTGATGACGCCTATCAGGGACCCAGCATTGTGTACTTGTAGTAGGAATTATTTTTCCCTACCTGCATTACTTTGCACTTGTCCACATTAAATTGCATCTGCCATTTAGAAGCCCAGTCTCTTAGTCTCACAAGGTCCTTCTGCAATTCTTCACAATCTGCTGCCATTTTAACAACTCAAAACAATGCTGTTTCATATGCAAATTTGGTCACCTCACTCTTTGTTCCTTTCTCCACATCATTTATGAATATGCTAAATAGCACAGGTCCCAGTACAGACTCTGGGGGCACTCCACTAAGGATCTTTCACCATTTGGAAACCTGACCATTTACTTCTACTCTCTGTTTCCTGTCTTTACCCAATTTCCAAACCATAATAGAACACTGCCTCTGATCCTATGACCTCCCAATTTCCTGAGGAGTCTCTCATGAGGGACTTTGTCAAGTGCTTTCTGAAAATCCAAATACACTATATCAACTGGCTCGCCTTTGTCCGCATCTTTACTTACATCCTCAAAAAAATCTAGGAAATTGGTAAGGCATTGCAAAAGCCATGCTGACTCTCCCCCATTAAACCATGTCTATTTATGCGGTCAGTAATTTTGTTTTTAAGGATAGCGCCGACCATTTTGCTCAGCACCAACATCAGGCTCATTGGTCTATAATTTCTGGGATCACCACTAGAGCCTTTTTAAAAATTGGCATCACATTGGCCACTGTCTAGTCTTCTGGGACTGTGACTCTTTTAAACGATAGTTTGCAAATCACCAGAAATAGGTCTGTAATTTCAGTTTTGAGTTCCTTCAGAATTCTGGGGTGAGTACATCCAGTCCCAGTGATTTGCTATCTTTAGTCTGTCAATGTGAGTTATTACATTCTTCAGTTTCACAGTGATTCCATCTAGGCACTCAGAGTCATCACCATCAAAAACTTTTTCTGGTGTGGATATGATCCCGACATCTTCGTCAGTAAAGACAGAAGCAAAGAATTCATTTAGTTTTTCTGCTATTTCCTTGACCTCCCTAACTACCCCTTGGTCATCTAGGAGCTAAACTGACTCTCTCACAGGCTTTTTATTGATTTATCATTTAGATTTAGATTCCACTTTAAAGCAGATTACATTCAGGTACTCTAGGCATTTTGCTGTCTCCAAAGGGGCTCTCATTTTAAGTTTGTACCTGAGGAATTAGAGAGTGAAGTAATTTGCCCAAGGTCACAAGGAGTAGCAGCAAGATTTAAACCCTGGAGTCCAACTCACTGCTCTAACCACTAGGCTACTCCTCCAATATACTTGAAAAAAGAGTTATTACGTGTTTTTTCCTCTATGGCAAATTCTTTCTTAGTCTGCTTATTTACTTTTTTACATCTAACTTACTAGTGCTTATGCTTTTCCCAATTTTCCTCATTTGGGTCTACTTTGCATTTTTTGAATGATGCCCTTTTGATGTTAATTGCCTCTTTCACCTAAGAAACCACACTAGCAGTAGGTTCCTTCGACCTTTTTTAATGCACAGACTACATTTTATCTGGGCCTCAAGGATAGTAATTTTAAACAGTGTCCATGCCTCCTGCAAATTTTTAACATGGATTGCTAACAAATGTCCTGAAGGTACACTGAACCCCAATGATTGAACTTAATACCTTTGGGGGAGAGGGGGGCCCTATGAGTTTACTTTACTATTGAGGTAGGAGATCCCCCTGAACCCCAATGATTGAACTTAACACCTTTGGGTTGAGGTCTTATTTATTTGGAGAGGACAGGGTTGGGGGCCATTGCTGTGAGTCAAGGTTCATCTATTTTTTTCACTTCGAGGTATTGGGGCTGCTTCCAGTATGGCCCTGGATTGAGCCAGGCGTGAACTCTGACCCCCGCCCAACTTTTACTGTTTGCTTGTGTCAGCAGCTGGCTCTTTAAGGCGATGGCAGTACCTTGAAGTTGGGGCAGCCATCGCACCTAAAGCCCGCAAACCGCGTTGTTTTGTCCTGCAATTTTTGGCTGTGAGACAAAACAACATACCTTAGAGCCACAATGTTTTCTCAGGGCAGGGGCCCCACTATTGCAGTGACATCCCCTGGGATGGTGGGACCCCTCCTGCAAAAACAACATCACGGCTTAGTGCTTCTAGGTGTTAGATTATAAGCCATCTGGGGATAGGGAAATACGTCCTGTACCTGAATGCAATCTGCTTTGATGTGCAGAATATAAATAACTATTCACTCTCCAGTGATTATATCAAATTTTATTACATTGTAATCACTGTTGCCAAGTGGCTCCACCACCTTTATTTCTTGTCCCAGGTTCACTGAAAGCTAGATCTAATATTGTTCCCCTCCTCATTGATTCAATGACCAACTGCTGCAGGAAGCAATCATTGATGGCATCTAGGAACTTTACTTCCATTGCACGTCTAGATGTGACATTTACCCAATCAATATTCGGGAAATTGAAGTCTCCCATTATTATCATGTTGCCCATTTTACTAGCCAGTCTAATGTCTGTTAGCATTCTGCAATCTCTTTCCTCATCCTGGCCAGGTGGGTGATAATACATCCCCATTACACACTCTTCCCTTTTATCCTTGGAATTTTTATCCATAAGGATTCCAGAGTGAAGTTGGTCTCCTGCAAGACTTTTATCCTGCTTGACTCCATGCCATCCTTAAAATATAGTGCCATCCCTCCACCAATTTTATCTGCCATGTCATGCCAATATAATTTGTACCCTGGTATCACAGTGTCCCATTGGTTAAACTTCTTCTACCATCTCTCAGAGATGCCTATTATAATCTATATCTTCCTTTAGTGTCATGCATTCTAACTCTCAATTCTTGTTTTTCAGACTTCTGGCATTTGCATACAGACATTTTAAAGTAGTTTTATTTCTATTTCTATTTTTATATGTATTCACGACCTGCTTATTATCAGATGATACAGGCAGTTTGAAGTCATTTTTATCTGTGTATTCTGCATTTAAATTCATCTGGGTTTTTCAGCTTTTACAAGCACCACTCTTGCAGGACATTCTAACAGTTTTGGTTTGCCAGTGTCCTTTAAAGATAGCTCCACTGGAACCATGCACTGCTGAGTGACTTTCAACTTTCTCATATATTTTAATTTATAAGCTGCTCTATCTCCTTTTTAAAAGTTAGCACCAGCAGTCTGGTTCCATTCTGGTTAAGGTGGAGCCCATCCTTTTGGAATAGGCTCCCCCTTCCACAGAAAAAGAACATAAGAACATGCCATTCTGGGTCAGACCAAGGGTCCATCAAGCCCAGCATCCTGTTTCCAACAGTGGCCAATCTAAGTTTCAAGTACCCAGCAAGTACCCACTTTCTAACAAGTCTGAAATCCTCTTCCTTGCACCATCAGGGGGAGGAGGAATAGCCTAGTGGTTAGCGCAGTGGGCTATGAACCAGGCAACCAGGGTTTGAGTCCTACTGTTGCTCCTTCTGACCTTGGGCAAGTCACATCACCCTCTATTGCCTCAGGTACAAATCTTAGCTTGTAAACCCTCTGGGGATAGGGAAATACCTACAGTATCTGAATGTAAGCAAACCAATGTGATATCTCAGATCAAATGTGGGTATATAAAAAATAAATAAATCCATGCATTCAGCCTCTGGAGCTTGGCCTGTCTCTAGGGTCCTGCATTTTGGAGAATTCAACCCTGGAGGTTCTGGATTTTGGTTTTCTACATGAGAGCCTAAATTTTGCCCCCAGAACCTCCCTCCTGTATCTTCCTATATCATTGTTTCAATGTCGTTGTGAGTGACATTGCAGAATGGTTAGAAGAAGGTAAAGTTTGTCTATTTGCAGATGATACTAAGATCTCCAACAGAGTAGACATGCCGAAAGGAGTGGAGAGAATGAGACGTGATTTAGGAAGGGTGAAGAGTGGTCGAAAATATGGCAACTGGGATTTAATACCAAGAACTGTAGAGTCATGCATCTGGATGTGGTAATCCAAAGGAACTGTATGCGATGGGGGGAGGAGCACTGCTGTGCACGGAACAGGAGAGAGACCTTGGGGTGATAGTGTCTAACGATCTAAAGATGGCGAAGCAGTGTGACAAGGCGATAGCTAAAGCCAGAAGAATGCTGGGCTGCATAGAGAGAGGAATATCTAGTAAGAAAAAGGAAGTGATAATCTCCTTGTACAGGTCCTTGGTGAGGCCTCACCTGGAGAACTATGTTTAGTTCTGGAGACCATATCTCAAAAGGGACAGAGACAGGTTGGAGGCGGTCCAGAGAAGGGCGACCAAAATGGTGGGAAGTCTCCATCAAATAACTTATGAAGAGAGGTTGAAGGACCTAAATATGTATACTCTGGAGGTGAGGAGGTGCAGTGGAGATATGATGCAGACCTTCAGATACTTGAAAGGTTTTAATGATGCACGATCAACAACAAATTTTTTCCACTGGAAAGAATCCAATAGAACTAAGGGTCATGAAATAAAACTCCGGGGAGGATGACTCAATGTCAGGAAATATTTCTTCACAGAGAGGGTGGTGGACGCCTGGAATTCCCTGACGGAGGAAGTGATGAAGACCAAAATGGTGCAAGATTTCAAAAGGGCATGGGATTATCACTGTGGATCCCTAAAGGCAAGGGGGAGGGGAATGAAGTAAGAGGCATGGGGGTAACTTGCTGATGTGGCGGATAACTACCCTTAACAAATAAGCCTTCATACTGTGATGCAACTCCATCAGTGCTCGCTGCTTCAACAGCAGGGGGCAAAGAGGAAAGAGGAATTGGATTCAGACAACAACAACGACATTGAACTGTACAGTCTGGGAAAACAAATAAGCATGGGGGTAACTTGCTTGATGTGGCAGTTACTATCCTTAACCAAAAAGCCTGATACTACGCTTCTGATACAACTCCAACATTGCTCTCTGCTTCAACGGCAGGAGGGGGGGGGGAGGGAAAATGGACTCAAACAATAACCAACAAGGGCCCTGACCTTGGTGGTCTGAGTAACTGATAAGTATGGGAAACTGGTAACTATGAGAGCTTGCTGGGCAGACTGGATGGGCCATAAGGTCCTTTTCTGCCATCACTTCTATGGTACCTACATAGATCATGACAGCTGTCTCTTCCTCAGCACTCTTTAAAATCTTATCTAGGTAGTGTATGAGGTTCGCTACCTTCTCTCTAGTCAGGTAAGTTACTATTATCATTTCATGTAATGAATTTTACCTTTTTTAATGCAAAACTCATTAAAGCAAAACCTGAAAGAAAAAGTCAGACAGAAAGAGAGAGAGAAACCCAGTCAAAGTCAATTAGGATGTAATTTACTAAAGTACATCTCCTGAGACCCCATACTTTCAGCATAAAGCCATTTCATTCAGCCAATGAGAGCACATCAACTGCTGCAGAGGGTAAGGAGAATGCTCTGTAATATAGTACACAAAGAATCCTGCTGGGTGAAGGTAACTCACTCTCATGGGGACTTGTGAAAGGGACTTCCTCTGAAGATGAAAAATGTCCACTCTTGCAGCATGTGAAGTTCATACAGGAGGTAAGAGACTTGTCCCAGCAGAAGGCAGGGGAGTCTTGGTCATGGCATTGCAAGAAGGACAGATGCCAAGAACTGATGAAGCAAAGCTGTTCACACAGAGGACAAGATGACTCACTGAGGATTGCTCTGCTTTGCATGGTTTCTATAGAGGCCAAACAAGTTACACTGTAATGATACGAATAATTTGTGGCTAATAATTTGTTCCTTGTATGATCTTGAGATAAGATGAGCAAATTAAAATTAATTCATCCATGCTTAGTGGAATACTGGAATGAATGCTTAACGCCAGCGTTAGGAAGCTGTCTAACTTCAATAATACAGCCTTAGTGCAGATATCACTTGGCATGACTCCAGAAGCAGGATATATAGCCCATTACTCGCTGGCAGGAAGCATGGATTCTTCTCTACAGTTCTAATTAGTGAACCCATTAATTATTGTGAGGAGAACCTTTAGCTATATTTAAAAAAAACAACAAAAACAAAAACCATAATACCTTTAAAAAATGCCCTGATTCATGAAGAGTGATCAGAAAAAACTGAGTGTATCAGCTTAATCAAATAGTTGCTTCCTGTAACATAAATGAATATGAACTTCTTGAATTTCCTTACACTGCAGAGCTACCGTAGAGTCTCAGCTATGCATGCAGTGGAATAAATCTAGGTGGTAAACATTTTCCTTGACATTTAACCTGAATGTCTGAATTTTCATCAGAAAGAGAAAATTATAAGCAACTGGAATGGGCTTTTTTATTGACCTCGAAAGGAGAATTGTAAAGTCATGTGACTGACAATGGTGCAGGGCTGCATTAAGATAGGTCAGATAACGTCTAAAAAGTGGAAGACAGTCCAATTGGACTTGTTCAGAAGTTGGCATGAGTTGATGAATATCACTGTCTCTCCTGAGCAGATTATTGCATGTACAGAAGATAAAATTAGTACTTTCCAAAGAGTATATGGGCCTTTTTTTTTTGTCTTATATTTGTCAAAGGTTTAACCATATACCTTTTTCTGCATATAAATTGACACAGGGGATGTTCTATAATGAGATAGGGATGTGCATTCGTTTGCAATGTATTGGCAATCCGCAACGTATACATCCCTATCCGTTCTATTTGTGGGTTCGCGAAACGGATCGCGATCCCCCACGAATACAAGCATATCATTAGTTTCATTCTTTTGGCTCGCAATGATTTCTTAGCGGCCGATTGAAATAGGAGATAGCAAAAACCAGCCCTTTCCTGTGAATCATAAGTGACCTCACAGCCCTGTCTTAGAGTGGGTCAGACAGGTTGGCAAGGAGACCAGAATGCAACCTATCAGAGCTAAGCATTTTTTGTAATGCAGCCAATCGCCGCTCTCACTCAGTGCTCTGTGACGCTGTTCCTGATGACGCAGCACTATTTATACGTGAAGCATGCGGTGTGCCACGCACTTTCATGGTGGGGAGGTGGTCTGGGAGGTGGCTGAACTCAGAGCTAGTCTGAGTGTATCAAATCTGTATTCAATTGCTAGCTACTTCGATAGAAAAAGATATTTGTTCGATTTGGCTGCAGTGCCATCTAGCCCTGTTTTCTTTTACCTCACTTTTTTAAATTGATCTGAGACGGTATCTCTGTCGGTGCCACTGAGAGAAGCTGCTAGCACTAGCAGTGGCATTTTGCTTCTAATTTTACCCCCTGGGGTAGGTTGCAAGCAGCATTTGGGTGTTGTGGGTGGGAGATATATTCAATTTCTAGCTAGTTTGATAGAATTGCCATTGAAACAGATATTTCATCGATTTTGCTGCTGTGCCAAGCCAGGCTTTTTTGTTAACTGGCATAATTGACGTTTTTTTTTATTGAACTCACTGTCTCTCTGTGCTCTTTTAATCCAAGAAGGCAGTGCACTGGGCATCAGTAACAGTGGGCACTGGGTAGTTTTGCAGACTCACATATATTGGGACAGCGATGGTCTCCGAAGCCAAATCCCCAGTGGACCTCTTTTGTAGTTACAACTTTGTTGTGTGCACATACATTACATTAGTGCACACATCAAGGTACTGTGCCTGTGGGCAGCCAGATTTGCAGACTCACACATATTGGGACAGCGGTTCTCTCTGAAGGCAAATCATTTTGTGTGGTATTCTCATCATCAGAAATGGAAGAAGTAATAGCTGACGAAGGTTTAGGAGGATTCGTTAGTCCTGTCTTAGCCTCCACTTCAGTGCAGCAGGGGAGAGATGAAACCGATGATGATTAGGAGGAAGAGCAGTCAGCACAGGCACAGAATGTGACTGATACCCCTGGCATTGCTTCTCAGAGTGCACCCACTACTTCAGCTCCAGTGCCAGCATCATGCATGAAGGCTATAGAGAAGGGATCACGAAAGATATCTGCAATCTGGAGCCACTTTAAAGTGATGGAAGACCCACGTTTTGCTCAGTGTAATTACTGAGGCAGAGCTATTAGCAGAGGCAAGCAAATGGGACATCTATCTAATTTTGGCATGATGCATCATATGAAGAGGCAACACCCAACAACAGAAATGCCTTTTGGGGATGGTGGCAGTACCAGTCAGGGGACCCCTTTTTCCAGGCAGCGTAAAGTGGTTGAAAAGGAGCAGAGTCACCCCACACTCTCAACCCCTTCTAGCAGTCAGGTGGCAGGCCAGCAGCCCCCTGCCATGTTTCAGAAGTGACAACCCACCATGAAGGAAATGGGGTGGTGTGCAGTAACGCTATCCCGGAGTAGGAAGCAGGCAGCCTCAAAAGTTGTAACCAGGAGCATTGGGGAAATGATTGCCCTTGATAACCAGCCCTTGCAGAGAGTGGAGAATGTGGGTGTTGTGTTCCGCGGCTGTGGTAGGCCACGACCGCGGTCCCCTACCTTGCCCGTGACGGCAAACTGCCGCAGGAGTCCCGGGGGAAGGCCCTGACCTGAGGCCCGTCACTCCGGCACGGGTCTCCATGCTGCTCGCCGCAGGGGGAGCCGTTCCTGCTCCCCCCTCATGGCGTCCAGTAGCCTGCTCCTTCGCGGTGGGAATTCAAGATGACCGCCGCCATCCTTAGGTGCGAGGCTGTGCCTCCTTGGCTGATTTAAAGGGACCTGATCCCTTTAATCAGCTTTAGCTGTTCTCTATCAGCCAGAGCAGGGGAAGTATAAAAGGCAGCTTCCTCTGCTCATTCTTTGACTTGGCAACGTCCTTCGTTCGTCGGGTCTGCTTGCTTCGGTGAGTCTTCCTGTGCTTTGGAATCTCATTCCTGTCTTGTCTTGGTGTTCCTGGTTCCTGACTTCGGATCGGCTAGTTGTGATTCCTGGTATTGACTTCGGACTGGCAAGTGGTGATCCCTCTGTGTGTGACCTTGACCATCGTCTCCAAGGGCCCACCTAAGTCCCAGCGGCCCGGGTCCCTAAGGGCTCCTCCCGGGGGGACCATGGGCTTCCTGGGGTGAAGCTCCAATCAGCCCTTGCACCGAACTCCTTGACCTCTCAAAGGTCCACCTAAGTCCCAGCAGTCTGGGTCCCTACGGGCTCCTCCTGGGGGGACCGCAGACTTCCAGTGGCAAAGACACAGCTCCTCTCTTCTCGTCTCTGCGTCCGCCTCCACAGTCACCTCAGTCTCCAGTGCCGAGGGTCAGCTGGACACGTCTCCTGCTCTGCCTCGCCACCCGATGGGAGAACCTACGGATCTTCTCCTAAGGTATACCATCCTCCCGTCAGTCCAAGGATTCACAAGCCCAAGTATAACAGATTGCCAAGTCCATGGACCCGGCAGAGGCATCTGCCCGCCAGGCCATTCCGGGAATGGCCCAGCGCCTGATGGACCAGCAAAGAACCCTGGATGCCCTGGTTTCTTCAGTGCAGAGCTTGAACCAACGCTTCGATGCGTTGGGGCCTATGAATCCTACGCTGCCATCTCCACCTGCGGCTTCTGGGGGTCGTCCGGTAACCCGCCTGCCCACACTGCCACGTATGTCTGGGGAACCTCGGGCCTGCAGGGTTTTCATTAACCAGTGCAATATGCACTTCCGCCTGCAGGCTGGCCTCTTTCCTGATGATGCCACCAAGACCACCTTTATCCTGGCTCTTCTTGAAGGCCCTAGAATGGGCTTCCCCTCTGTGGGAACGGGATGATCCCATTCTAAGGAACCTAAGAGAGTTCTGGGAGTTGGTCCGGATAAACTTCGGGGACCCAACTCAAGAAGTTTCTGCAGGGCCGAAGCTGCTGCAGTTACGTCAAGGTTCGAGGACATTGGCTGAATACGCCATAGTCTTCCAGACTCTCTCTTCGGGGCCCTGAATGTCTACACACCATCTTTTTTCAGGGGCTGAGTCCCTGAATTAAGGAAGAGCTCGCGGGGCAAGAGATACCGAAGTCCTTGATCGACTTGGCAGGGCGCATAGATCAGCGCCACCAAAAGCGCCATCAAGAGGCCCAGACAGCACCCAAAGCCGCAACTCTGTCCAGACGCCCTCGGCATTCGCCCTCGCCCAAGGGTAGATCGGGAACTCCCTGATCTCTGCCTGACGAGCCCATGGAATTGGGTCATGGAAAACTGTCCACTTGTGAGCGCCATCGGCGAATTAAGGAGGGTCTCTGCTTTTATTGCGGCGCAGCAGGCCACCGAATAGCCACATGCCCTGCGCGATCGGAAAACTCTCGTGCCTAGGACCTGAGGGAGGTCTCTTCCTAGGCCTAACATCACCAGCACCTCCAGTGGCGCTAACATCACCAGCGGGTGAGTTTCATACGTTAGCCCTGGTCGACTCTGGCGCCGGCGGCATCTTCATTATGCAGAAATTGTAGGAGCACCTGAAGATCCCACTGGTCCGTGTTCCAGCTCCTCTGGTCATCTCTTCGATTCAAGGGAAACCCCTCCCGGGTCATGTGACCCACATCACAGAATCCACCCAGCTGAGGGTTAGGCTCCTTCATCGCGAACAGATGGCCTTTCATGTCCTGGAGCATTCTATACACCCGGTTGTCTTGGGCCTTCCGTGGCTCCAGGAACACGGCCCCAGTTTGACTGGAAGACCTTACAGCTGTATATTGAACCACCAGAGGTGGAAGTAGTGAGCTGGAAGTGCCAGACAGGGCTGTAGTCCCTCAGGTACTGGAACAGAGATCCTGGATAACTGAGCTGTAGAGAAACTGAATATAGTGAGTAGGCAGGGTATGCAGAGTTCAGGAACAGAACCTTGATGGTAACACTCACACAATAGTCTCTAGAAGTAGTCCAGTTGGAATGAGTTAGGCCCTCGAGGAGCGAGTACCTGGTTCCAGGGAAAGCTCTGAGATAGAGAAGGTGACTCACTGGTGTAGTAGACAGCCATGACTTCCAGGCAGAATAAGTATTCAGCAACCAGTCCGGGAACATGCGCCCTCGAGGAGCGAGTACCAGTTCCTGACTGTGACCTAAAAAACAAAGAGAGAGCGAGGCCCCCGAGGAGCGGGTACCCCTGGTAAGTCTGAGGAGGCAGAGCAGCTTAGGTAGAGTAACCCTTGCTAACTCAATTAGTTAACGATTTCTGAGACCTTATATATCTGGTACTGATGACGTCATCTCAGGGGGACGCCCCTGAGATTCATGCCACTGCTGGTACATCAGTCAAGGCTGCGCCACACATGCGCCCTTAGGCTCTTGTGACTCATGGCGGTTTGCAGCGTCGAGCCGCTCCGGGGACGCCAGAGGGAGTCGGCAGAATGACGCTGCGGCAGCCAACCTTCCACTTGAGCAAGAGGGAGTTGCCGAGGAGGTAAGGTGGGCGTAGTGGAGACATCGGGCAGCGACGGTCGCAACAGTATCCCCTTCAAAGGGCAATTTCCTCTTTGGGTACCAGGCTTAGGTTTAGAAGGATGCACGAGGTGGAACTGACGAAGCATCTCTTTGTCCAGAATATAGGCCTGAGGCTCCCAAGATCTTCTTTGGGGCCGAAACCTTCCACTTCAGAAGGTATTCAAAAGCATACCTCTCTACGAACATCCAGAACCCCTTCGACTTGAATCTAAGTTGTCTTCTGCATTGATGACAAGTGGATCTTGAGGTTTGAAGGAAATTCGCTGAGTATGAGTATGGAAATCAGCAGCGGTGGAGTAAGCTGCTGGGACATCACTGAGCTTCAGTGAAAGTGGTGGTGTTGGGGAACATCCATAGACCACTTCAAAAGATGACACAGTATTGATCTTCCAGCTTGATGGAGGGACTCCTCACTTCTTCCACTAGACACCTGAGAATGAAGTTGCCTTCTGCCCCTGAGTCCATCGGGGCAGAAGTCTGAACCGTGACCAGTCCGTGAGTCCAAGAGACTGGAAGAGAAAGCGGAGGAGTGGGCGCGGTATGGCCTAAGAACAGTCCTCCTGCAGGACTTAGGCCTGTCTGTTTTCTGGACGAATGAGGCATGTAGAGACATTATGGCCGGGATGACCACAGTACATGCTAAGGCCGTGCTTTTTCCGAAGTCTTCTTTCTTTGGAAGTTAAATGTCCATGACCAAGTTGCATCGGTTCCTCTTTATTAGCAGCAAGAGTTACTGGAGCCATCCGAGGTGCGGATATAGAACTAGCCTGTTTCAACCCAGGTAACACCTTAGGCTGGAGTTCCTTCATCTTGTCCCAGAGCCGGTGATCAATCCGAGTGGCCAAGGCTACTAATTCGTCCAGCGAGTCAGGTGTTTCGCGAGCAGCCAGCTCGTCTTTAAATGGGTATCCAGGCCTCTGCAAAAGAGTGTCTTGAGACATTTGGGGTCCCAGCGGAGTTCTGCCGCAAGAGTTTTGAATTTGATGGCAAATTCAGCCAATGATCTGCTGCCTTGCTTCAATTCCACCAAAGCAGAACCAGCTACAGCAGTTTGAGCAGGGTCATTAAAAATGGATTTAAGCAAGTCCATAAATCCTTCTATGTCCTGCAAAATGGGGTCCTTGTGCTCCCACAAGGTAGTTGCCCAAGACAAGGTCCTACCATCCAGGTATGAAAGGATGTAAGTGGTCTTGGAAAGAGCCGTAGGAAATAAAGATGGCTGTAAGGCAAAGTGCATGCAGAACTGGTTTAAGAAGCCCCGGGCCGTCTGAATTTTACTGGAAAAGCGGACTGGAGCCGCCAGTGGTACAGCGGTTTTTAAAGTTACCTCCTGTAACTGACCTTCTTGGTTGGAAGCTGTGCCTTGAACCTTCTGTGTGTGTAGCTGATGAAACGCTGAAGTAAGTTTCTCCAAGGCGTCTTGCTGCTCCACAATGCGCTGGGCCAGGCCCAGTATGGCCTGCAAGGCATTAAGTTGTGCCGGATCCATGGAGTTAGCAATCTGTTGATGTTTGAAGTAGTTGTGAGTGGATCCTTGGGCTGGTGGCAGATGACCACGTCCCCGGGGGAAGATCCCAAGAGGGACCACCTGTCAGGCTCAGAGTATGGAGACAGAAACACACTAGTTCTTTTATTAAACAGTAGAGATGTGAATCGTGTCCTCGATCATCTTAACGATCGATTTCGGCTGGGAGGGGGAGGGAATCGTATCGTCGCCGTTTGGGTGTTTAGAGTATCGTGAAAATCGTTAAAATCGTGAACCGGCACACTAAAACCCCCTAAAACCCACCCCCGACCCTTTAAATTAAATCCCCCACCCTCCCGAAAGCCCCCCAAATGCCTTAAATTACCTGGGGGTCCAGCGGCGGTCCGTAGCTAAATCGGGGGAAGGGGGAGGGCAGGAAAACCGGCACACTAAAACACCCTAAAACCCACCCCCGACCCTTTAAATTAAATCCCCCACCCTCCCGAACCCCCCCAAATGCCTTAAATTACCTGGGGGTCCAGCGGCGGTCCGTAGCTAAATCGGGGGAAGGGGGAGGGCAGGAAAACCGGCACACTAAAACACCCTAAAACCCACCCCCGACCCTTTAAATTAAATCCCCCACCCTCCCGAACCCCCCCCAAATGCCTTAAATTACCTGGGGGTCCAGCAGCGGTCCGGAACGGTCTCCTGCAATTGAATCGTGTTGTCTTCAGCCGGCGCCATTCTGCGCCGCCATTTTGGGCCCAACGAGGGGTCCGGGAGCTGAACCGCGATGGACCACGTGACGTCGGCGTCACGTCGGAGTGACGCGGATGTCACGTGATTCCCCACGCGTCCGCTCCCGGACCCTCACGGAACTTTTGGCCAGCTTGGGGAGTTTTGGTAAGTCTTGGGGGGGGGGGATTAAGGAGGGTGAGGGGTTTAAATTTTTATTTAGATCAACAATCACGATTTCCAACGTATTCAACATAGCTATGTTGAATAAGTTGGAAATCCGATCGTTTACGCCTCATCACTTTTTTAAGTTAAAAAAAAAAAAAAAGTTGCGTTTTCCATTTAAGTTCAAAACGAATGCACACCCCTACCATATGTATTGCAAGTGTGATTTTTGCAGGGTTGTGATATTTTTACCTCAGAAGACTGTACTCTTAATGTCCTTTTTCATGTAAATATTATTGAATGTTGTTCATGTTGTTAAATATTAGGGATGTGAATCGGGCTTCGGATGATTGAAAATATCGTCGATATTTTCAAAATCGTCAGAAATCGGGGGCTCCCCAAAAATGATAGGAAAACCCCACGATATTGATCGTGGGGGTTCCCTTATCGTTTTGGGGGAGGGTGGGAAAAACGGCACACAAAAATAACCCCTAAACCCACCCTGACCCTTTAAAACTAACCCCTTAGCTTCCCCCATCCTCCCGACGCCCCCAAAAACCTTTTACAGGTATCTGGTGGTCCAGTGGGGGTCCTGGGACCGATCTCCCGCTCCGGGCCATCCTCCCGCTCCCGGGCCGTCGGCTGCCACTAATCAAAATGGCGCCGAAGGCCCTTTGCCCTTACCATGTGACAGGGTATCCGTGCCATTGGCCGGACCCTGTCACATGGTAGGAACACTGGATGGCTGGCGCCATCTTGTGCTCCTACCATGTGACAGAGGCTAACCAATGGCACCGGTAGCCCCTGTGACATAGTAAGGGCAAAGGCTATCGGTGCCATTTTGATTACTGGCAGCCGATGGCCCGAGTGCAGGAGATCGCTCCCGGACCCCCGCTGAACCACCAGGGGCTTTTGGCAAGTCTTGGGGGACCCTCCTGACCCCCACAAGACTTGTCAAAAGTCCAGCAGGGGTCCAGGAGCGATCTCCTGCACGCGGACCGTCGGTTGCCAGTATTCAAAATGGCACCGATAGCCTTTGCCCTTACTATGTCACATGGGCTACCGGTGCCATTGGTCAGCCCCTGTCACATGTTAGGAGCACAAGATGGCGCCGGCCATCCAGTGCTCCTACCATGTGACAGGGTCCGGCCAATGGCATGGATACCCTGTCACATGGTAAGGGCAAAGGGCCATTGGCGCCATTTTGATTAGTGGCAGCCGACGGCCCGGGAATGGGAGGACGGCCCAGAGCGGGAGATCGCTCCCGGGACCCCCACTGGACCACCAGGTACCTCTAAAAAGTTTTTTTTGGGGGGTCGGGAGGGTGGGGGAAGCTAAGGGGTTAGTTTTAAAGGGTCGGGGTGGGTTTTTTGTTTATCGGCTCAGGCGCAGCCAATAAACAAAACTGCGATTGGGCCCGATGCAAAAAAACCCACATGTGAATCGGAACTGGAATCCGAACCGATTCCGGTTCCGATTCACATCTCTTTTAAATATAAAAAATATTTGATGTGATAAGGGCAGGGGGGACACTAGCACAAGGCTGTAAAGTTTGTCTAGGGTATCTAAAGCCCTTGCACCACGCTGGAGAGAGCCTGCCACACACAGAACCCCACCAATCACCCATCTCCAGGGAAAAATGCTGGGGAAAAGGTGGGAGGCAGGTCTTGGGGTCCCTGGGAGTGTGGCAGGGTTGCCATCTTCTGAGAAATATTATCACTGACATTCTTGTCTGCCACTCCTCTGGGAACTCTGACCCCTGCTTTCCCCCTTCCGCAGCATTTGAAATCCCCTAATGGGCCAAATTCTAAAGAGACCCCTTTTGCCTCTCTTGATGATTTGACCTGCATCATGTCTTGAAGGTGGGGGATTAGCCCTCTCATCCCTCGCTTTAGGCAGCAGATTGCCTCGAGCCGTCCCTGAACTGACATATTAGTGAGGGAATAAAGATATATAATCCGATGACTTGGTTAGACAAAGCTATGATTTTGGAGGACTGGGAGGTTGAGTTGGAGAGGTGGAAGAGCAGGGGTGGGCAATTAATGGTCCTCAAGGGCTGCAAACCAGTCGGGTTTTCATACCGTCTTTAAGGGATGTGCATGCACTATGCCTCAGTTGTATGCAAATCTATTTCATGCATATTCATTAGGGACAGCCTGAAAACGCAACGGGTTTGTGGCCCTCGCAGCCCTGAATTGCTCGCCCCTGTGGTAGAGGGGTAGAAAACTTATAAAGTGGGATTTTTCACTGTAATTATAGGGTGGTAATGCTGTACTGCTATCTCAATTCGTCTGTATATTGTAGAGTTTGTGGTTGTTAAAAGATTGGATGGATTATATAGATGCGCATGTTCTTCAGTAAAAATTCCTGATTACAAAAAAAAAAATAAAAATAAGAAAGAGAAAGAGAACTTCACTCTTTATGTAGGGTCCCAGTGTGTTTTAGAAATCAGGACCAAGGCTCGAAACTAAACTAAGCACATTGATTAATGCATACAGCTTACAGAGAGTGCATTTTTCTCATGCTTCCTGCCTCACACCTCTGCGTGTGTGTGCGTGTGCGTGTTAAGTCAGAACCTCTGATCCCCTCTGGCATTTGCACCCCCCCTCCATCACCATGGCAGCTTGGTAATGTTATCCCCTAAACCTGGGCTGGAATATAAACAGAATTGAACCGGCAGGAAGCACAAACAAATCCTGGTCAGGATTTCCGGGATATGTCTCACTAGGACATTGTACCCTACGTTCGTGCCAGAATGCAAACTAATTTACAGCCTCAGGAATCCTGGCCTTTTAATGATCATCCAATTACGAAGAACTCAACCGAGCCACTGGGAGGCAAAATAACTTGCCCAGTCTAGCCCGGCCGATGGCAGAGCCCAGACACGAACGAATGAATTTTGGACTCAACGTCCTGAGCTGAGACCAGAAGGCCATTCCCCTCCGCTCCGTCAGGCCAGTGCATGTGCTTTATTTTGAGGTTAGTCTTCCAGACTTTTTATGCCGGTAAACAGGCGTTAACCCTCGTGAAAAGCTTGTGCGGGTAAATGTACGTGTGCTGTTCACAGCGTGAATATTTTGCCCATGGAGAAAATGGGGCAGGGCTAGCTCAGGGGAGGGAAAGAGCTCACAGGGATTTCATCTTGCAGATGCAGAGGGCACAGGTAGGAGGTACCCGCACTCCGCCGTCAGGGCGTTTCCCTCTGAAAATCTGCCTGCGGGCCCATGGGGACCGTGGTACTCGTGGGCTAACAAACCCCCCCAGATGATCTCCCTCTACGGCTCGTAGAGGCATCAAACAAGTTAAGGAACTAAGCATGAGGGTGAATGCACTGGAATTCAGGAAGGGTAAACCTACATTTCTCACACAGACTTCTGGTGACATTACGACTTTTGCAATTGCTAGGTAGCGTTGGCTTTTACTGGACCGATAAAACCCATGGTAGTGGATGAGCTTCTGAAACCAGGTTAAGTCCCTTCTTCACATGTCAAAAAGAACCTGTGTGATGTTTTAGCCTTCTTGTTTTTGTAAGACAAGCATTCTTTTCACAAGGGAAAGGCTGGAAAAAAATAACTATAGATTGCAATCTCAAACACCCCCCCACCACCATCACCACTGACAATTACAGTCCCCAACTGCATGGGAGCGGCAGAGGAAAAATGGAGGAAGAAATAACAGCGTCTCCGACAAAAGTGCTGGACAGGCCAGGGTACGCTTTCAGCCCATCTCTAGTGTTTGTTTACTCATGTACAGGGCAGCTGGAGAAGTGCGGATATAATAAGCAGGAGCTTCTGAGGGCACATCTGAAGGAGGGGCGGACTTACATGGGCATGAAGGATCCTGTTCAATATCCTCTGTGGCTAACCTTTATCGTTATTAAAATGTATTAATCGCTTACTTAGCCAGGCACTAAGCGAAATACAAATCAGAACATGCATAGTTCAGTAGTAATCACAGATGACAGATGTACAAATGATAAGTCTCTGAAAAAAAAAAAAAAACCCAGTCTCAAAAATGTATATAACAGGTGATAGCAGTTCTCCACCTACAAATAGGACTGCTTAAAAAGATGAATTTTTAATGGTATATTAAATGTCTTTAGACACTGCTGCCTCACTTCTGGAAAAGAATTCCAAAACATTTTGTGCTGCAATGGAAAAGGCAAATTCTCTGCCTTTCTGTAAGCCGAACGCAAAAAAACATATAGTGACATATAATATATTATAATCTTTATTTATTTTACAAAGAAAATATTTCCCAAACAACTTCTATCTAAAAATTTCAGAACACAGACCCAAGGAATACCCTCCTAAAAATCCCAGCCAATAATTTCATACCATTCATGAATGGTATAAAAATGGTATAAAAATCCCAGTATAAAAATCCCAGCCAATACTTTCATACCATTCATGAATGGAATGAAAGTATTGGCTGGGATTTTTAGGAGGGTATTCCTTGGGTCTGTGTTCTGAAATGTTTAGATATAAGTTGTTTGGGAAATATTTTCTTTGTAAAATAAATAAAGATTATAATATATTATATGTCACTATATGTTTTTTCCGTTTGGAATTTTGTGATGTATTATTGATTTGCCAGTGTAGTTGTATCATTTCTGTAAGCTGAGCCTGATTGCAGAGGGAACATCTAACAGACCTCGCTGAGAAAATCTCAGAGATCACATGGGCTGGTACATCTGTAGAATGGCACTGGACCATGGAGATGCATTGGAGTTGATCAATTTAAAAACAATCATACCAATTTTATGTTGTATCCGCTGTTGGATTGACAGCCAATGTCGGTCCATGAGCACCTGAGTGATGTGATCCCTAATGACTTCTGCTACATAGAAGCTGAGTGGCTGAGTTCATCAGTAGCTGCAATGGTCTCAAAGCAATTGCCAGGAGTCCAAGATAAATGGCAGTACGGTAATCATTCAGCAATAGAATAGATGCTTGGGTCACTACCCAAAGGTCCAGAAACCTCAGGTAAGTGCTTCAAGCACAAAGGATGTACAATTTATATAATTGCTTTATGGATCCAATAAAAGTTCTTGCAACCTGCAAAATTTCCAGCTTGCTCCAGGACCAGAATAGTTGCTGGACTTGGAAGTGACGATTTTAATGTGGAACCAGACTGGCTCTTACTTTGCTGCTTGTAAACCCTCTTGATTGGTAGTGCCATCAGCGAGATTTGCTAGCCAGCTCCACGTTTTCAGGACAGATTGATCCAGTCCTGGTTTTAACCCCACTGCCTCATGGACTTGTGGTTCTGGTGCCCCTTTTGATGTCCCTTAAGAAAAACAGGGCCTGCAAGTCCATGCAGGCCCTGTGACAAAACCAGGACTGGATCAGCCTGTCTTGAAAATCTGGAGCCATCTGGCAACCCTAGCACCAGCATCCTGTCTTCTTTTGTAAAAGAACTGGTGCATGCTATCAATCAGACGCTGGCGGAGTTATTTTCATGAAATCGGTCTGAGTGACTGTCGTTTATGTCTCCGGCTTTTCCTTGGTTCCTCTCCTCTGCAGACAACACTGCCTTCACCTCAGTTCATGAGGATAAATCAGGACCCGTACTCCTGAGAGAGAATCATCAATTTATGCTTTGGGATTCTTTTTTTTTTTTTGGTCACTTATATGCAACTGCTCCTGAGGAAAATAATGCCAGGGCCGCCCACACACTTTGAGCTGAGACAAAATTAGTCCTAATTAGTTTGCTAGATAACAGATCACAGTTCCTCTGTCATTTCTGAAGTATGCACTTGGAAGCCTTCCCATTCCTTTGTATACAACTTTTCTTCCATAGCGCACTTACTGTAAATGTGTAAATGGTTTAGCACAGAATGTTTGGTTTGGGAAATTGGTTTTTATTTCTTATAGCTGCTTCTTCTAGGCCTCAGGCTTTGCATATTTAGACATTATTATAAGTTAATAGGCTCGAAAAGGGCAAAAGTCAGGGCTTCCCAAACCTGCCCTGGGGAACACACGCAGCCAATGGGGTTTTCAGGATACCCACAAAGACTGTGCATGAGATAAACATGCACACAAGGGTGATCCACTGTATGCAAATTTATCTCATGCATATGTAGCAGATATAAAAATAGTGAGAGAAACATTTCTCCTCTTGACTCCCTTCCGCTGGAATCTGTCCTTGTTTCTTTGGGTGCTCTTGTGAGCTGTGCTGGACTCTTCCAGTGTGTATCCGGCAGGGGTGTTAGGCTGTCATGACTGTTTATTTCCATGAACAACCACAAGTCCTGGGTCCTTTTTGCTCAGTTCTCTTTGATACTAGGAAGGTTGCAATAATGGAAGCACCATGTTATTTGGGTGTTTTTATGTCAGTTGTGAGCCAGAGTATTTCGTTAGGGAATTTCCATCTCGCCCCTGTGCTTCCCTCCTCAAGCTGCCTGGATCAGAGGGCATTAAGTAAGTTTCTTCTGATTTCTGAATAGGTAAGAAGATGTGTAATTAACTTCTCTGTAGTCTTAAGCAGAAAGAACACTAGAAAAGGACTTTTTACCCAGGCTCCCTAAGCCTGGCTTGCGTTTAGTTTTCGCTGGCTGGGGCAATAACTCGGGGAAGTCAAGATGCAGCAGTATTTTAGCAGGCTGCATGGCTACATGTCAGTGGTTTGATTATTATCAGGAGAAATGCTTTGCAATTTGTTTGCCTTTTGTGTGCTTTACATTAAATGTTTAGAAAATTCACTATACGATCACTTGCTGTGTTTTTCCTGTAAAGCTAAGATGATGTCAATTATTAAGCTGTTTCCTCTGACTCCTGACTAATGACCGGCTAATAAAATCCAGCTGACTGTTACAGAGTGGCCTGGTGTCTGTGCACATAAAATGTGTTGCTGAATCCATCTATTACCCATAGTCATTGTGGATATCATCAAAAACCAGGACAGGTATGGGAAAACCCTGGTATAAGTCAGACTCAAGATCTAAATATAAGAACAGAAATACCTGATTTCTAAAAAAAAAAATTTAAATAGTTGTGGCTTGCTAAAACAGAGTATTTTGAAATTATTTTTTATGGAATTTAATCTCCAAATCTTAAAATTTAACTAAATCTTTGGATGAAGCAAAGGATTAAGCTTATGATATAAAAAATGACTAGCAATAAAATTCACAAAAATTCACTTAGATGTGGCATATTTATTTACTTAGACTTATTAATCGCTACTATAAAATATTTGCAAAGTGAAGCCCTCTGCGTGCACCTGCAAGAGAAGTTGGATAGCATACACCGTGCATGAAGGATACCACTGCATTTTTTAAGTATGAGTTATGATTTAAATTACCCACTGCACTGCACAGAAGAAGGAAGAGAAAAATAGACAAGTAAGAGGAGATAGACATAGGATGGTGGGGACTCATAATCACATCTGAAAGGTTTCCAATCTAAGCAAACAGACTTAACAATAAGTAAGTTAGGACTTGTGTGCAAGGAGATGCAAAAGGAGCCTATGTAAAATGGAGTGCTGTGTAACATACAGTCTTGGAAAATTCAGAATATTGTATCTTACTTACTGATGTCTCAGATGCCTTTCACAATGTACATGACTGCAGTAGAAGGTCAGCAATGCTAATACTGCACACAGCATACAATTTCAGATTGCGTAGGAAGCAGATCTACTGTACCTAATATGTGATTGCAGTCTGAGGCCAGCACATGGGATTGCAGTCTGAGTGGAAGGCAGGTGAATGCTGAGGGATGAGTCCAGAGGAAAACTGAGATAGTATTTTTAGTGTGCCATGGAAAAAAGCCTCTCTTTTTTTATTTTCTGGAAAGACAAACTACTTATCCACAAATGAGTTTTCCTCTGCTACCTTCGCCCATGGCAATGCCCCAAGAATCTTCAGAGCTCCACACACTGAAGCCAGGACTTTGACTACTGAGTATGTTTGAGATTAAGCAGCTGCATTGCCAAAAGCCCTCAGACACCGCATGGCTGTTATCTCCAGGAGGCTGTTGCCTGCCTTCCACCAAGAAAGGACGAGGCAAGAGAGCAGATGGGAAGGGGACAGGGGACCGCCCCTGGTCAACATCCCCGCTGGATTGGTTTGCTCGCCTGGTCAATTATACAGAAACAATGGGGTTTCCGTGCCATGCATCCTGAAGCCCTGGAGACAGAGAGTGACTGAGAGAAGAGGAGCAATGGGGAAGAGAGATGTGAGAGCAACAGCCGCCGTAGCATCCTCCTCTTCATGGAATCCAAATGTCATTATAACACCTGATTATGCAGACACTGCTAACAAAGGCAAACTATGAAAGAAGGCCTTGAGATGATCTGTCGATCAGAGTCTACAGCGGAAAACAGTTATCATTCCATTAAATATTTGGAAGCTAAAAAAAAAAAAAGCCATGGCATCTTAAGGATTCTATTTAAGAAGAAATTAAATAGACTGAATATCATTAAGGACAGGAAAGCCAAGGGAATAACATTCCCCGGCATCTTACAGAAATTTCCCATTTTTATTATAAAACAAAAATGGGAAGCAGACACAGCATGTCTGTAGAGCGACAGAAGCCAGGTATCCTTGAGTTGTTCTACAAAGCATCCTAAGAAATAAAATGTGTGTGTGGGGGGAGGGGCTGTCATCATTAATGAATGCTCCAACTTCAGTCATCTTCAAGGGTGAGAGAAAAAGTTCAATGCACCCCAATTTCAGTGAGTGCAGGGGGATCTACAGGCTGATCCGCCAATGAAACAGAAACCACCACTGGAAGGAAAGAGATCCTCTCATAGAAAAAAAAAAAATCGAGCCAGAGTCTTAGTTTTCAGTCAATCTTGATCCCTTCACTAATTCATCAAGAGATCCCAAGTCTTCCATACAGAGAGTGCCATCATAGATGTGAAATGGGAGTTAATTCCATGTGCTTATTAAATCCTGAGTCATACATTGATCCATCCCTAACCTACAGAGATCCCCCTCACCTTCAGTAACAAGGAAAGTCAGTCTCATGCATTCTCTCTCTAGGATGGAAACTCCAGAGAAACCTCAAAATCAGGACAGTTATCAGCAATGAATGACAATCTAGACTGGAATAGCTGTGGGTCCTGTAGGTTGGTATTGAGAGCTAAACTTCTGGGAAAGCAGGTGAGACGAGGAAAGGCACGGGAAGAGTTAGGGGTACAGCTAAAGGTTCAGGTGCATTGTCTATAAGGAAGTCCCCAGTTGGATTAGCAGAGGCACCATAGGTCCATACTGAGGAGCAATTTCGGGACTGGAGTAGAGGTGTATTGGAAGGAATAAGAACACAGTCAGACTTGAATGGAAGTCTCTCTATGCGGGCCCAGGGCTGGAAGTCATCAGGCAGTATCATGGACGTGTACAGACCCAATAAGAGAGGAAAAAGCAAAAGAACAACAACAACAACAACAGGAAATGAAAGTAAGGAAATTAAGTTATGGAAAGAGATGCAACCCTTGGACTATTGGCAGATTGGGTTCCCAATCGGCTCCAGATTTTCAGGACAGGTTGATCCAGTCCTGGTTTTACTCCATTTCAGATTGGGACTTATTCTGATTTTCCTGTTGCATTCCCTAAGGAAAGCAAGACTATCAGTACCTGCATGAAGGGGAGTAAAATCAGGACTGGATGAACCTGTCCTGAAAACCTGGAGGCAGTCGGCAAACTTATTGGCAGAATCTTAGAATGTAAAGCACTGTCTGGTCCAGGCCAACTGTTCTGAAGGTATGGGAGAGAGCTCCAGCTGATCAGGGGGGTCTGATTCCTCTGATCCACAGGAAAAACAAGACACACTGCGCCTCTAGATTGCAATCAATTAATGAGGCTGGAAACAGAAACACATACCTTCTGCAAATCCAGATGCCAGAGAAGCGAAAAGAAAAACATATATGAAACCATGTTAGTGGCAGAAAATTCATACTACATTTTCTTCCTTACATTCTTCATTTACAGGGGGCTGTGACACTCATGTGTGTGCAAAACGTAATGTCAAGTCTCTCAGACTTGCGAGACTACGAGCAGAATGATTATCAGATTTGAGTTAACTGGTTGGGAAAGCATGAGTTATCACAGCTAACACACGCTAATCAACAGATGCGCAAGGGTGGGGACACATAGCTCTTCAGATGCCTCCTTCCCACGCCACACTACACACATGCACCACATGTAAGAAGATCCACAGTCCCCATGGCAAAGTGTGCTTATGTCTGTACACACACAAATACACACAGCAAGGTTCACCTGCACAGAGCACACACAGAGGCCACAGCGCCAGTCTCACACACACTCTCAACAGGCCAAGGAAATCCTCCCAAATGACATATGGCCTTGAAGACTTGTGTTTGAAGTGCAAATGCATCCCTGGGTTTCTCCTGGACATTTGTTCCTTGATCATATGCCACATAAAAATAAAATGAGAGAACAGGATATGGGAGACACCAAGACTAAGAGACAGGGATACAGAGGGGGGGGGGGGGGGGGGGGGGGGGCAGGGAGTCAAAGTCAGAGACAGACAAAGGGACACATACTCACATGTTTGGAGATATTGCAGCTTCTGGAGTCTACGTTGAACCTACAGTTAAAGAAAATAATTATTTTTGCCATGAAATCCCCTCAGGCTGTTCTGTTGAGTTGAGGGAATGAGGATGAGAGGGGGGGGGGGGGGGGGGGGGGGACAGGGCAGGGCAAAGCAGGCCCCATGATGAAATTTCCCTAAAATGAGCCCTCTAATACTGCCCCATGATCATCAATGCTAATTGTTCCCTCCCCACCAAGTAAGGGACTTCCAGTAAATTTTCTATAAGGTATGGTGCAAGAATCCAAATGCACAGCCATAGAATGGCAGCACTTCATAAGCATGTGAGTTTTATGACTGCTGCGATTGACTTTTTTTGTTTGTTTGTTTGTTTGTTTGTTTATGGGGTTTTGTGTTTGTTTTGACTATTTTATGTTAGTGTATTTTTATGTCTTGTGTAATTTTGATTTATGTTACAAACTGGCCCAGAGCCCTTGCTAGAGGGGCAGTTTTATAAATGTGATATATAAATATCACATTTATAAGAAATCTTTCCTTTCTTCCAATGCCCATGTTTTTGCTCCCTGTTTAATGTAACTTTATCTTCTATATAGTTGTTAATTGGTTTCCCCTAGTTCTTTTGTAAACCGGTACGATAAGACTTGGTCTTGTGCATCGGTATATTAAAAGAATTTAAATAAATAAATAAAAATAAATACTCACACACATACATATATAACCTCTCGCTAGAGAAGTCCATTACCTGCTATTAATTAAGTTGACTTAGAAAATAGCCACTGCTATTACTAGCAACAGTAACATGGAATAGACTTATTTTTTGGGTATTTGCCAGATTCTTATGGCCTGGATTGGCCACTGTTGGAAACAGGTTGCTGGGCTTGGTGGACCCTTGGTCTGACCCAGTATGGCATGTTCTTATGACTGTTGTAATATTGTGGTGACTACATTTGCATTAATTCTGATTAAACAAGCTTCACCCCCAATTCCATGAAGAGATGGGCATCTCTCTTTGAGACTCTTGTAGGAGGATTTCCCAGTCCAGCTCACATTATTACAACCTGTTTCTTTGTACCTCCCAGTCCCTGGTCAACTTTGCAGATTTTCAATACAAGTGAATAAAAGAGTATTTTTTTAAAAAGATATTTTATGCAATTGCCCTCATTCTTTGCACTGTGCTCTACTGATAACCCCTACCCACAGTTCCCTATGCAGCTGGTGCTCAAGGGAAGAGCAAGCTGTGGAAGGCGAAGCCAGGAAGAAATGTTTGCCTGAACTGTTGCCCTTGGGCCTCTGTGCTTGAATGCAGAATCACTAGGTGGGCACTGTCACTGAGAAACTGGTTTTAATGGAATTTTATCCCTCGCAGACTTGGAAGTTTCTGTGTTGATATTAGTGCCATGAGGTCTTCTTCTGCAGGAAGAATTATGGACAGTGGATATAGAGGTCCAAATAGCACCTGTAGCAGTTTTGGATTTCAAGCTAATGGAGGCACCTTTTGTATATACTTGTTTTCTTAACTCACACCAAGGGCATTTAACTTCTCCCTAAAAAGAACTGGCATAAACACTACAACTGGAGATCAAGGCATCATTGCCATACTGCAGCGCAGATTTGCTAATGCACATATTATTTAGGTTGCACTGCAATAGCACTACATTCATAGTGCAAACAAGTGGAATAGTAAAGGAGCATCTATTATGCTATCACAGACATTCTTTTACCATTTTAGTTCATCTGCATTTAGGTCTGACCCAGCCAGAAATATGAGGTGATGCAAAATACTTGTGCCAATCTGATTGGTCAAGTTCAGTGGTGTAATAAAGCAAAGAACAGCAGGCCACTTTCACGGGATAAAAGAAAGATATTTGAGCCTTAGTAAGAAATTGAGATATTTGAAAGAGAACATCGAGAACTGAGAGGAGAATAATGTCGGGTGAGTCCCGATTTGAAGCCCCGCCCCCCCTCGACATCACTCCGAACTGCGCCGACCGTTTAACTGCGCCAGTCCAGCAGGTGCCGTGCGACAAAGGGGCTCTCCCCTTTGTACACCCCTTCGTACAATCCGTAGTACATGTTCTTTTTACATCTTTGTAATTAGTTGTCTCTTTTTGTTTAATATGCCCCTTGTTATACCTTTTTCTCAATTGTTAACAATTTTTGATTATGATTGTTTTTATTTTTGTAATCACTTAGCCTCAGGGACAATAATTTTAGATTGTAAGCCCCTTTAGGGGATAGGGAAATACCTTCTGTACCTTATTGTAAACCGATGTGATATCTCTTATTGAACGTAGGTATATAAAAAAAAAAGCATTAAACAAACAAACAAACAAATAAATAAATAAATAGTGAGCTTCACAAGCAATACAGTCTTCAGCTTTTGGCCAAGAGCAGTATGATTCCATCAGACACTATTCCTTTCCTCTGGGCAAATACTTTCCACCGCTGACCTCAAAGGCAGAAAAGATCTCTCACATCGATCATCCAGGCCTTCAGTCTGCTTCCTAACCCTTTGCGCCTCTCTAGAAAATGGAGACGCTTGTGGAGCGAGGCTTGTTAGTGACTCTGGGACTGAAACCTGAATCAGATGCAAAATCCCTGGCTATCAAGTAATTTTTTCCTGTGCTAGGCAGGGTTCTCCAGCAAGCAGCAGACAAGACGAGAGACAGGGGATCACTCTGCCACATTTCTTACCAGGAACTAAGCACCAGGGCTTTACATAAAAACCCCCATCAGGGCGCACTGGGGTTGCAGTTAGGTGCTATTGTGTGGGCAGAATCTTCCCGATTTTCAAGAGCTCAGCAAGGTGATGCAGAAAAACCACAGACACTAATGAAAGCCTGAACCAGCACTGGCTAGAGAGAGTCTCTGTGCGTCCAATGCAGGATTCTCGCGGGTGTGCACTGGTATTCCCCCCCCCCCCCCCCCCTTGCTAAGGTTTAATTTTTGAAGAAGGGCCGAAAAGAAGAAGAAGGGCAGCCAGCACTGCAGGCGTGCAGCGAGAGAATGAAAGCTGCTTATCACGAGCTCTGGAGGCAGTTCAGGGTGGCTGCTGCTTTTCATTTCCACACATTCCCCGGCGCACCCGCTCTGTTTCTTTAAGGCTGCCCCGTGCCCCAGCAGGGCCAGTGCTGCTGTTGCCATGGAGATGCAAATCTCCAAATAGCTCCGCTAGCTGAATGCCCCACTTTCCCCTGGCTCCCCGAGGCCGAGGAGAAGGATCTCCGGGAAGGCGCCTTTCCCCTGCCTGTGCTGCCCGTCAAGGAGTCGGGAAGACTTCCCGCATCGGCCACTGGCAGAGAGCACAGATCCTGGGCGCTAAGCCGAGGGATGAGCGCTGGTCACCTCACAGGCTCTTTTATATTTAAAAAAAAGTTCTGCGTGCATCAGACGAAAACAAAAGAAGGGAAAAAGAAAGAGGCAGAAAAAACGATCTATGCTAAGGACCTTCATGTAGTTTTTATTTTCCCTGGGAATTTATTAACATTCATTATCAACAACCAAATGGCAGAAGATCAGTGGATAAAAACTATTCCTTCCCATCCCCCAATGATTTTCTCCTGTATTTTTTTGTTGGTTATAATAAACACTGATAAATTCTTGGGAAAAATAAAATAAAAACTGAAAAACGAAGGTCCCTACAGGGAGCTTGCATTATGGCAACCGGGCCCTATTTTACCAAACACGAGTTTGCATGGAACACCTGTAAACCTGAGAAGAACTCTTAGCAAATCTGACACAATGATGATGACCTTGATTTTATCTTAATGAGAGAACTATACATTTACACACACTTAAAGAGTTCCTAGCTGCACTCATACTGCAGTTAAGAAAGACAGAGCAGAGATATAAGACCATAAAAAACACAAGTATGGCAAATCTTATGTTTTTATATTCTTATGTCTCTGCTCTCTCTTTCCTAACAGCAGTATGAGTGCAGCTAAGAACTCTTTTAAGTGTGTGTAAATGTATAGTTCTCTCATCAAGATAAAATCACTGTTTCCAACAATGGCCAATCCAGATCACAAGTACCTGGCAGGATCCTAAAAGGTTGATAGATTCCATGCTGCTTATCCCAGGGATAAGCAGTGAATTTCTGCAACTCCAGCTTAATAATAGTTTATGGACTTTTCCTCCAGGAACTTGTCCAAACCTTTTTTAAACCAGCTACACTAACACCTTTTACCACATCCTCCAGCAATGAATTCCAGAGATAAGATATGTTTTGAGTAAAAAAAATATTTTCTCCTATTTATTTTTAAATGTACTACCTAGTAATTTAATTGCATGTAACCTTTGTACTTTCTGAAAAAGAAAACAATCGATTTCTGTTTACCCATTTCACGCCATCATTATTTTATAGATCTCTTATCATATCTCCTCTCACCATCTCTTCTCCAAGCTGAAGAATCTAAACCTCTTTAGCCTTTTCTAACAGAGGAATCGTTCCATCCCCTTTATTAGTTTGGTTGCCCTTCTCTGTACCTTTTCTAATTCTGCTATATCTTTTTTGAGATGTGGTGACCAGAACTGCACACAGTACTCAAGATGAGGTATTATCATGGAGCGATACAAAGGTATTATGATATTCTCTGTTTTATTTTCCATTCCTTTCCTAATAATTCCGAGCATTTTATTTCTTTCTTGGCCACCACTGCACACTGAGCAGAGGATTTCAAGGTATTATCCTGGGTGGTGAATCCTAATATGCAGCTATAATTTGGGTTGCTCTTCTCTGTGAGCATCACTTGGCACAAGGGGATGGTAACTTTGAAACAGCTGCAAGGTCGCACATGTACATTTATATGCAGGCTCAGGCTGGTGTATGTGGCCATTTTATAACATATGCGTGTACATGCATGCGTGGCATAACAAAGGCTGTACACGTGTACATGTGTGCACAATTCTATATATACACGCACATGTGCGCGCAAATGCTGCCTCTACCAGGTAAGTGGGGGGATTTTAGTAGATATGCGCGCTGACACAATTACCAGTTTCCCAGTTCGTTCCCAGTTCACCCAGGTAAAGGTTAGGACTTCCTAAACCCCCCCCCCCCCCCCCCCCAGTTAACTAGCCTACCTTTTACCCTGTAGCCGCAACCCTTAAAACTCTGCTAGCCTCTTTCAGGTTTTTTTATTAAACTTTTTTTTTTTTATTGAGCAGAAACAAAACACACAACCCGGGTTGTATGGACACTTATACAGCCCGGGGCCACATGAAACCAACCAGTACAAACTTGCTCATTTACAATTTAACCTCTTTAGTTTTTTTTGTTCCAGGACTTCCCCGCCATACACAGCAGAAGTAAAGTTATGCAGTAGAGGACCCCGGCACGCGCTTATGAACATAAATACTTATGCGCAGATTTCATTGAGAAATCTAGGAACGCCCGTGCCCCTACCCAGGCCATGCCCATACGCTGCCCATTTTTTGCAAAAAATGTTTTGTGAGCGTACCAGGAGATTAGGCACGTACTCGTGCGCTTTTTAAAATCCATACTGCGACTTCTATGTGTATCTCACAGGTTTGGTGCAGTTAGGGCTTTTAAAATTCGCCTTAAAGAGAGTAAATTAAATAGAAACAGAGAGACATGCACATAAAGTTACTACCAATAACAGAAGGTGTGGCGTAACCTGCATGGACAGGCAAGTACTCCCCTTAACAGAAGGCATGGGGGTAACCCACACAAAGCAGCAGTAACTAAGCTAAAAAAACTTGCTGGACACACTGCATGGACCTTTGGGTACATATCTGCCATCATATTTTATGACATTTATGACTATGCATTGTAAATATTTTTTCTCTGTTCAGTTAAATTTTAAATTTTAACTGTGTTTGCCCTGTTTACTATGTATCAGCTCGATCCAGTATCGTCCGCTCGAGGATTGCCCGTCTGTAACGTGCTCGTAGCGCACAATTCGGGCGCGCAAGGCAGTTCGGCGATACAGTGTCCAGTTTCACGCGTCCGTATCGCTTCTGAAAACAGACGCATAACCCTTTCCGCACCCGGCATGTAAATGAACGAAAAAGCTGTATAATGAAGGAATTAGCTATTCCCCTGCGATACTGTAACGGGCGCTGATATTATCTCCTCCGTAACCCGCTGTTCTGCCGCGGCCTTAACCTGCTAGTTTACCGCCTCCCCCTAGTAGGAGTTAGTGTAGTGTAGTGTAGGGTAAAAACATTGCTTACCCGCCCTGGTCCCGTCCGGTCTCCTGCAGCCCCGTCCGGACCGGACGGGGCTGCAGGAGACCGGACGGGACCAGGGCAAAAAAAAACAAACGAAAAAGTAGCAAGGCTCGGGCCTGCTATGGTAAGTGTAAAAAGTGTAAAAAACAAAAAACCTGTGTGTTATATAAAAAAATAAAACAATTTTAAATACCTGTCGGAGGGCCGTGGGTCCAGGCGGCCGGTGGGCGGCGGGCAGCCATCAGCGGCATCCGGTAGTCCCTTCTCCCTTCCAAAATCGCCAAAATCGCCAAAATCGCACTGGCGGGTCGGCAGCGGGGGGGGGGGGGGGGGGGGCGGCAGCAGGATCCGGGAGCGGCGGGTAGGCAGCAGCGGGGTCCGGCAGCGGGGGGGCGGCAGCAGGATCCGGGAGCGGCGGGGTCCGGGGGTGGCAGCGAGATCCGGGGAGCCAGCAGCGGCAGCATGTTCGATCGCGCAGGCAGGTAGGTGGCAAAGTAAAGATGGCCGCCTGCACGGGAAAATCGTGCAATTGGCCGCTGAAGACGTGACGTCACGACGTTTGGCGTCACGGGGTGTGACGTCACGTCTTCAGCGGCCAATTGCACGATTTTCCCGTGCTGGCGGCCATCTTTACTTTGCCACCTACCTGCCTGCGCGATCGAACATGCTGCCGCTGCTGGCTCCCCGGATCTCGCTGCCACCCCCGGACCCCGCCGCTCCCGGATCCTGCTGCCGCCCCCCCGCTGCCGGACCCCGCTGCTGCCTACCCGCCGCTCCCGGATCCTGCTGCCGCCCCCCCCCCCGCTGCCGACCCGCCCGTGCGATTTTGGCGATTTTGGCGATTTTGGAAGGGAGAAGGGACTACCGGATGCCGCTGATGGCTGCCCGCCGCCCACCGGCCGCCTGGACCCACGGCCCTCCGACAGGTATTTAAAATTGTTTTATTTTTTTATATAACACACAGGTTTTTTGTTTTTTACACTTTTTAAACTTTTTTACACTTCCTGGTGCCTGTCATTTCAAATGTCATTTGAAATGACAGGTACCAGCGCACCCAGGTTACTGTATAGGCGCTGTTACAGCGCCTATACAGTAAAATGGGTTGCGCGGGCATAACCCTTCCCTAACGCTTCACAGCCGCGGCATGCATTTGCATGCGATTAGAGGAGAGTATCGGGGAGTTAGTGAAGAGAACTGTGCATGCGGGGAGGAAGGGTGCGCCTGACACTACCTCACTGTTTTTACCGCGGCCTTACTGGATCGAGCCGTATGTTCTTAGTTCTATGTATCGCCGTTCAGGCAATTTTTTGTTCTTTGTAAACCGGTTTGATTTGTATTTAATGCAGGAAGATCGGTATATAAAAATCAAAAATAAATAAAATAAATAACATTCTATGTTACTATATTAGTATACACAAAAACAGAAAGAAACACATACAGCATAACCTTTTGTCATTTTGCTTTATTTTATGATTAGTATATTTTTTCTTTTACCATTTTGTGGACAACTTTCAGCTAGACAAGTAGTGAAGGTCTGATTTTCAACTAATTTTGGAGCTTCTCTGAGCCTACCGTGGGTTTTTACTTAAGTTTTTTAGCCTGGGTTTTTCGGTGCTAATCTTACCAATGTATGTAATATAGGTTTTAGCGCTAAAAGAAATCTGCGCTAAAAATCCATGGTATCTGTGAGTGACAGCTATGTGTGAGCCACCAGTCACATGGCAAATGCCATGTAAACAAAGCTATTGGCTATTACAGAGCAAAGCAGGACCCACATTACCAGGGAGACATTCTGGTGGCCGTTTTAGTCCATTGTGTGGCTGTGTGTGGGTGCGTCTCTGTTACAAACATAGATTACATACGCTTTCTTTTGATGGTTTGGCCAAAAGCGCCGTTAGCACTGGGCATAGGCGCCCCTTGCCTCGAGTCGAAACATTAGTGCCCAGAGTCTCAGCGGTGGTTACTGCTAAAGAGGAGACTAATGAGTGGATGAGGTCCACGTGGCCTGAGAAGTCTATAGCTGTGTCAGCCCGTCCCACGAGGGGGAAAAGAAGAGGTTGCTGTGACAGCTGGGCTTGTGCAGGGAAAAGGAAAAGAAGTGCTGCATTGGTTGTGCCCACACAGCCCAAGGAGGCCACTGCGGCTGTGTGGGCCGGGCTGCATGGTGAAAGGAAGCAGCTGCAGCTGTGTTGGTGGGGCCCATGTGGCCCAAGGAGGCTGAAGCTGGTCTTGTAGACCAGTCTTGCAAATCTCAGGACCAAGAATGTAGGCCTAGACCACCCGTTGACAGGCCCAGCGTGCGTGGTCCAGAGATTTATGAGAATAGTCTACAAGACCAGTCTTGCAAATCTCTGGACCATGGATGGAGGCCTGGATCTCCCCTTGATAGCCTCTAAAGAATAGAAACACAAGACACATAAAATGTTCAGATTGTTTACTTGACTTCAAAAGCAATCAGACAAGTAAACATTTAGGATTCACTTCAAAATGATTGCACAAAATGCAAGGTTGCATATACAGCAAAAGTCCATAAATTCCATCAACAGGTCCATAAACTGGAAAAATATTTGGAAGACCCATGCTGACAGCCTGGAAAGGAGGATGAAGCATCCCTGTTCTGAAGGAAGAGTTGTAGATGATCCACCATCTCAGCAAAACAGCAGCGATGAGTGAGCCAAGAGGGAGCCACCATTTCTGCACACTGCAGTGATGAGCGCTGATGATGAAGATGCAGCCACCTGCAAAAAAAAAAAATAGGAAAAGAGAAAAAAAAAGTGAGAAGAACTGAGGAACCAGTTGGAATAGTGCTCTAGAATGCTGGCATGTAAATACTCACGGGAAGCAAAGAGATGGATGTCAGCAAGCGGCAAGTCAGGCGATGGCAGAGATGACTCATCCAAGAGGGGACAGTATCTGCATAGAGATGAGTGGGAGAACATCTGCACTGGAAGGAAAAGCAGGCGCGCAACCACCATGTCAGCATACGGCAGCGATGAGCACTGATGATGCACCTACCTGCAAAAGGGAAAAGAAAAAATAATATGGGAAATGCAAATCCTAAGCCGCCCATCACACACCGGGGATCGGCAGGAGTACATCTCTGGAATGTTGGGGTGTAAATACTCACGCCAAGAGAAGAGAAGAGAGTTGCCTGGCAGCGGGTCTGGCGATGGCAGAGACGAGGCATCCAAGTGGGGAAAGCAACTGCATAGAGATGAGTTATCTGTGAGGGAGAAGCATCTGCACTGAAAGGAAGTGACAGCTATGTGTGAGCCACCAGTCACAGACGAGAGCTGAGAGAAAGTCATCGGTGGTCTGGCACGGCAGTTGACTATGGGAAGGTCATTGGTGGTCAGCGTGGGGCTTGTATGGGCCCAGATGGAGTCATCAGTGGTCCAGCGTAGGGTTCGACCCAGATAAAGTCATGGTGGGAGTTAGCATGGTGGGAACTAAGCTTGAGGATACTGCTTCTGTCTGTAGCAACCATCTCTGCCTCTGCTTGTAGGGGTTGCCGTGCTCAGTGGCTTCTGAGGAGGAAGTGCTTGCTTCCTAGGGAAACAGGAGACTGGACAGATGGTTCAGTGTCTGATTTACATCCAGTAAAGTGGAGTCAAGACCAGGTAAGACACTAGCAATGTCATCAGACGAAGTACGAATACAATCTGACATCACATTGACTGGAGCTGTGCTCTCCCTCACTACCATTCTGGGCTCTCTACACATCTGGACTATTTCCTTTCACATGCGCACCATCTCTGCGTGTATTGCCCTCCATCCAGCCATTAGACCGATGTTTAGCCCCCTGTTTTTACTCACATATATATACAAATATATATATACATACATATATATATATATATATATATCAGGGCTAAACCTTGGGGAGTTTATCCCTGCTTTTTCTAAAATTCTTTTATTTTCTGTTCTTACCTGAGACTTCTGATAACAGGAAGAAATAAGCCACATAGATGCAAAATGTAAATGTTTACAAATGGAATTAAATTTATTTAACAGACAACAAGCACAAAGCATTAGAAATGCATCATTTAAATCTCAAGCAGAGAGAGACTGGTAAGCAAAGCTGTCCCTTTCTTCCTGGGTAGACTGGCTGCACCCGCGCAGAGCACTGGGTGCCTGGAACCAGTTCTACAAGTTTCTGTTTGAATCCTCCCATCCTATATACTATGGGGCAGATTTTAAAAGCCCTGTGTGCCGGCGCACGTATGTTGCATAGGCCGCTGGCGTGAGCAAAGCTCCAGGACACACGTAAGTCCCGGGGCTTTACTTGGGGGCGTGTCGGGGGCATGTCAGGGGCGTATCGGTGGCGTGTCAGGATCAGCGCAGCATTCGGAGGCGTTCCGGGGGCGGGTCCATGGGCATGATGCCGGCCCGGGGTGTTCCGGGGGTGTGGCCGAGGCCTCCGAACCAGCCCCCGGGCTGGGGAATGGCGCGCCGGCAGCCAGCCGGCATGTGCAAGTTACGCCTGCCTCAGGCAGGTGTAACTTTCTGAACAAAGGGAGGAGGGGATTTAGTTAGGGCTGGGGGGTGGGTTAGGTAGGGGAAGGGAGGGGAAGGTGGGGCGGCCAGAAAAAAAGTTCCCTCCGAGGCCACTCTGATTTCGGAGTGGCCTCGGAGGGAACAGAGGGAGGATGCTCGGCGCGTGCAGGTTTCACAATTGTGCACCCCCCTACGCGCGACAACCCTGGATTTTATAACATGCACGCGGCAGCGCGTGCATGTTATAAAATCGGCATAGATTTGTTCGCGCTGGGTTGAGTGAACAAATCTATGCCCGTGCATAACTTTAAAAATCTACCCCTATCTGTCCACGTGACTGGCTAACTGGTATACTGTCTCCTCACTGCCTCTGTACCCCTCCCCACAATTCAGATTTAATGGTAAGCACATCTCTTTCATTGATCTTTAGTTCTCACTTTTATCAGGAAAAAACCAGTTTCAATCTCCCTTACGGGCCGATTCAGTAAAGGTCGCGGGCGAGCGCACAGGCCACTATCCTGTGCACGCGATTCAGGGGGGAAGAAGATGCAAATTAGGGTCCATGGTAAAAAGTGGTGCTAGGGACACTAGCGGCGGCAGTCAGTAGGTTTGACAGCCGACGCTTAATTTTTCCGGCATCGATTCTCGAGCCCGCTGACAGCCATGGGTTCGGAAAACGGATGCCGGCTAAATTGAGCGTCCGTCTTCCGACCTGCAGGCCACCGGCCGATTAAAAAAAATTTTTTTGTATAGTTTTTTATTTTTTTTTTAATTTTGGGGCCTCCGACTTAATATCGCTATGATATTATGTTGGAGGGTGTACAGAAAAGCAGTTTTTTCTGCTTTCTGTACACTTTCCCAGTGCCAGCAGAAATTAACGCCGGCCTTTGGGTAGGCGTTAATTTCTGAAAGTAAAATGTGCGGCTTGGCTGCACATTTTACTTTCTGCATTGTGCAGGAATAACTAATAGCGCCCGCAACATGCATTTGCATGTTGCGGGCGCTATTAGTTTCAGGGGGGTTGGACGTGCGTTTTTGATGCGCTATAAGGGCCTCCATCAAAGCCCTGTTGAAAAGTCTGGTTTTGATTATACAGATCTATTAAATGACTGTCCCATTTCAATTTTTTCTTTTCTTGCCAAACTCCTTGAATCCACTGTTTCAAAACAGGTTGTATGAATATGTGGAGGATTGTGAAATTTTAGATACTCATCAGTTCGGTTTTCGTAAATCCTTAACTACCGATATTTTAGTTTCTTCACTGCTTGATACTGTGAGAAGAGGGCTTGATTCAGGAAGTAGTTATATTCTCCTTTCTCTAGACATATCCTCAGCATTTGATACTGTCGATCACTGGATTTTGATGTACAGAATTAAGGAATGTGGTTTGTCAGGTATGGTTTTATCTTGGTTTCTTTCTTTTCTATCTCACCGTACCCAACACATTTGTATTGGTTATTCCATTCTAAGTTTTCCTGTCTTAAGATGGGTGCACCCCAGGGATCTGTGCTATTTACAACACTTTTTAGTATTTATATTGTCCTGGTTTGTCAAATCTTGGCAGGCTATGCGGACAACATTCAATTTTTAGACCGCGTTACCTCATCTTGGTCTGAAACAGCTAAGATACTTCAAATTTGTTTTGTCTACAATTCAAAAATGGCTTTTCTTTAATAAGCTCTCACTGAATATGGCCACAACTTATTTTATACTATTTCAAACTCCATATGCAAAGTTGCAGCATATCTCAATTTCTATTGATGGTACTGTTTACCCTTTACTTTCAAATATAAAAAATTTGGGAGTCTGAATTTACTCTCATTTAACTTTTCACCATCATGTTAAAACTATTATTAAATCTGCTTTTTCGAATTGAGGGTTTTAAGTGGTCTTAAACATGTGCTTTAAAGTTGATTTTCAGACAATTGTTCAAGCTTCTATGCTACCCATGTTTGATTATTGTAATATTATATATTAAGGGCTTCCAGCCCTAACTTTGAGACCTATTCGGCTCTTACTAAATTCAGTTGCCTGATTAATTTCCAGGAAAAATTGAAGAGAGCATATTTTACCGGTTTTGATTGATTTACACTGGCTTCCTGTATTGCAACATGTCCAGTACAAAACAGCAATGCTAACTTTTAAGCTGCTTTCTTCAGATAAATCCCCATGAGGAAATGCCCTTGTTTAACTTTACTGCCCAACACGAGCATTGAGATCTCAACAAAGAAGCCTTGTAGATATCCCATCAGTTTGTCAAGCTCACTTATCCGCAGCAAGAGAGTGCATCTATTTTGTGGAACTCACTGCCGGAAGAGATTAGGCAACTGGACTGCGTCAAAACATTTAAATCAATGCTAAAGACATTCATTTTTAAGCAGGCATACTTTTGTTAGTTTATTGTCTCCTTTTGAACCTTTAGTTGGTGATGTCTTTTAAAATTCTTATGGATTTCATATTATTTTAAGTAATGTTTTATAATTTGTATTGTTTTAACTTGTTTATAGTTTTAAATGTTATTTAAGAAACTGTTTTAGCTGGTTTAAATGTTTGTTTATTTATGATTGTATTTTGTACATTGTCTTGTTCAAAGATGATTAATAAATAATAATAATGGCCCTGGAAGGAGCTGCCTTTTATTCCCCTGCAAGGAGGAGAGTCCAAGAATATTTGATGGACATCTGTGCACCACCATTCACACCACAGTTTGGCCCATATCACCTTTACCAGCCGAGAAGGAACTCTTTAGCATTCTTTTAAATCAGCACTGTTTTTAACGCCAGTTTTTCCCATGGTTTTCTGCATCAAAGCTTTCAAATAAAACCATAGAAATGATGGCAGAAAAGGTCCAAATGATCCATCCAGTCTGCCCAGCAAGCTTCTTAAGGTAGTAATTGCCATTCTGTGTAGGTTACTCCCATGTTTCTTTTAAGGTTAGTAACTGCTACTCCATGTACTTCTCCCCCAAGCCTTTTGATAACCAATAAAAACTGCAGCTAGCAACAATTTTTACTGGGTGATGATCTTTGACAGACAGGGCTGCTTGATGTGCTTTGCTTATAGTCTTAGCTGTAGAAGTAGTCATGTGCTTTTCCCCTTATGTCTGCGTATCAGTACCCCAGAACGTAGAGTTGGGGACCTCGTTGGTCTGAATCCAATTACTCTTTTGCCCCCTGCCGTCAAAGCAGGGAGTAATGTTGCAGTTGCATTAAAAACATCAGGACATATTGGTTAAGGGTAGTAATCTCCGTGCCTTCTGCTAAGGGTAGTAACCGCCACTCCAGCAAGTTATCCCCCCTGCATGCTTTTCTCATTTCCATTCTCTAGCCTTTAGAGATCCACAGGGGTAGATTTTAAGAGAAGTGCGCGCGGGGTACATTTGTGCGCGCTACCCAACGCGCACAAATGTACACCCGATTTTATAACACGTGCGTACTGCCGCGTGCATGCTATAAAATCCGGAGTCGGCGCGCGCAAGGGGATGCACACTTGTGCACCTTGCGTGTGCCGAGCTCTAGGGGAGCCCCGATGGCTTTTCCCATTCCCTCCAAGGCCGCTCTGAAATTGGAGTGGTCTCGGAGGGGACTTTTCTTCCGCTCCCCCCCCCCCCCACCTTTCCCTATCTAACCCACCCCCCAGCCCTACCTAAATCCCCTCCTACCTTGTTTAACTTTTTACGCCTGCCTCCTGTCAGGTGTATCTTGCGTGCACCGGCCAGCTGCCAGCGTGTCAACCCCCGGCACAGCCACTGTGCTGGAGGCCTCGGTCCCGCCCCCGGACTGCCCCCGGATCGGCACCATGCCCACGCCCCCACCCCCTTCCCGCCCCTTTTTCAAAGCCGCAGGACATACGCGCGTCCCGGGGCTTGTGCGCACCGCCGAGCCTATGCAAAATAGGCTTGGCGCACACAGGTGCAGGTTTTCGGGGTTGCGCGTGTAACCCTTTGAAAATCTACCCCTCAGTGTTTATCCCAAGTCCTTTTGAATTCTTTGACTGTTTTCGTCTTCACTACCTCCTCCAGAAGGACATTCCAGGCATCCACCACCCTATCCATGAAAAAACATTTCCTAGCATTGGTTCTGAGTTGTCATCCCCTGGAGTTTCATTTTGTGACCCCTCTCCCGCCTAGTTCTATTGTTTTCTTTCCATCAGAAAAAGTTCAAAGTTCATACATCATCAAAACATTTTAGATATCTAAAGGTCTGTATCATATCCCCCTGCACCTCCTCTTTTCCAGGGTATATACATTCAGATCCTTCAGCCTCTCCTCTTGGTCTTCTGTTACAGACCTCCCCCCACCATTTTGGTCGCCCTTCTCTGGACCGCCTCCATCTTGTCTTTATCCTTTTTGAGATACGGGCTCCAGAACTGAACACAGTACTCCAGGTGAGGCCTCACCAAGGACTTGTACAAGGGCATCACCACCTCCTTTTTCTTACTGGTTATTCCTCTCTCTATGCTGCCCAGCATTCTTCTGGCTTTAGCTATTGCTATCTTCAGATCACCAGACACTATTACCCCAAGATCCCTCTCTTGGTCCATGTACATCAGTCTTTCACCCCCATGATACGCAGCTCTTTTGGATTAACACGAGTTTGACGTGGTTTTTTTTTTTTTTTTACCTACCATGGATTTTTAATGCAGGGCTCATTTTTCATACCATTGCTTTAGTATAAAGAGTGGGGCTGCTGGTTTTTATCTGTTCTAAAAATATTGTGCCAGTTTTGGTTTATTACATCAGCCCTTTGAAAGTAAAAGTTTCCCTTTGAATGTTCTTTTCTGCAAGGTCTGCAGGTATTTTATAAGTGCTTTTCCTGCAGGTAGAGTGTGCTGGAGAAAGCATGTGTGGGAATTTGAAAATCAAATCTCTGCATGAACTTTCATGTCCCTGGCCTCTTCCTGCCCTGAAAAATGCCCCCTTACCCTGCAGCCGAATCCAGCTGCCTCATAAAATTCAGCAGCTGGGGATGTTCATTCTTTTGAAACAAAACTAGAAATGTTAATGACATTTTCCATTTTGTTTTAATTTGTTTTTAAAATTAAATGAAAGAGAAATGGAAAAAAATGATATTTGCTTTCATTCATTTCATTTTACTTTTTTTTTTTTGCTGCCAACACCCTCCTCTCCCAGGTCAGTAGTATTCTTAAAAATGGTGCCAGAAGACCAAGACTGGCTCCATTGTTAATCTGTTCAGTACAAGATGGTGCCAGCCAGTCAAGACCAGACCGGTGCCATTTTACTTGGAAGAAATGAACCATGGCACTAACCTTAGTCAGCTGGTCAATTTCCGAGCATACCACCAGTGAGGTAGGAGTGACCTGTAGGGTAAACGGCAGTGGCCCTAAACAGGGTGTGCATCATGAACTTTTGAGGCCAATAGCTATGCACATAGAACAAGTAAAAGTGCAGGCCTAAAGTAATGCAAACATGGAGTTTGCTGCCATGTGATATTTTGGGCAACTTTATATGGGACTGTTTTTAACACGAAGGAGAAAAGACAGTTTGTTTCTTCATATCAGAGAGTTGTCATCGCCTCCTAAATGAGAAGGAGAACTTTGGACCAGAATAAAGAACATGTCCTTGGACCAGAAGTAAGAACATGTTCTTGGGGAAAAATTTGTATCCTGCCTGATACCAGCCATGAAACATGTATTGTTCTAATACTTGTTTTGCTGATGGGCTCCAATGAACATATGAGAATATTCCTATGTATTGGTGCCTGGATAACATCATTTGCATCCCACCAATCCTGTGTCTATAGGAGATGGCAATATCCAATCTGAATCAACATGGACCTTTATAGAACTGAATATGTAATAAGGATTGATTCAGAGAAAAGGACTCTTGAGTTACCCAGATGGAATGGAGTGTCTGGGGAGCTGAACAGATGTTAGCCTGGGGATATTTCTTTGCCACAGTCCTTTCCCCCGTGGTTTTTCCTTCATGAATTCCTGGAAGGTTGGGTGGAAAGCCGTGCTGCCAAACTGACTATACAGGTCACTGCAAGCTAAGGCTGAGTTCTTTCTCAGCACAGTTGCTCATTAATATAAATACAACTGTTTGCCAAATATTTACCCTGGAAGTATTTTTGGCCAGTTAGTGAATTTTACCCTTTTCCTTTGATATCGAGACAGCATCCTATTAAAGGGGTGATCCTAGACTGATGCAGTATTAAGGAGAGTGAGAACACTGGTTTAAGTTACCTTGAAGCTGGGTTAATCTAGCAGCAATTGCATAATTCTTAAGTGCTAAGTTGAGCTTAAGGATAACATTTATTTCTTGCTTATCTTACAGAACAGTGCTTGAACTGTAAAATAAAACTGTAACAAATCAAAAAGAAAAGAATTGTATTGTTATCATACTTGTTTTCACGTATGCTAATAAATTAATTGACTACCTCACAAAAGTGTTTGGATCTTCTCCCTAAAGCTAATGAATTTTTATCATAAGGTTATTGGTTAAATCTAATAATCTAAGGTAAATTTATCCATAACAGAAACTTCCTACAGCTGGAGCTTCCACTTATACAGTCGGAGGTTATCCGCCACAAATATTTGAGGTTACGCTGATATTCTTATCGACCATGGATGGTTCCTACCTCATGAAGAAAGAAAAATATGGTGAGCAGGTTTGAGGGGGTGGGGGAGATTGGAGGGGAGGCCCACAGTTTTTTTTCTTCTCCAACTGGACCTGACTTTTTTTTTGTTATTCTTTTGTTTTTAAAATGTGTTTCTTTTTTTTTTCATTTTACATAAATAAAAAGAAATAAAAACAAAATGGAATAAAATGAACAACAAAATGAAACAACAACAACAAAAATGTTTGCGGGCACATCTATCAGCAGTGAGATTTATCCACGGAGGGAAGAGCAATTTTCTCCACCAGAAGTTTACTCCCTTTGAGAACCCTTCTCTTTTTCTATTACTTTGGCAGCAAATGCGCATTTTTCAAGTTGATAAAGTTTTCTGAATCTGAGAAAGACACAGAAACAGAGAGTGACAGAGACAGAGACATATACACAAAGGGCCTGATGTACTAAAGGTTTTCTCTCATTTTTTGTCCATGGGAAAATACAGATTATCCAGAGACACATAGAGAAAAAGAGACAGGTTCCCCAGCTGCCCACCCCCAGCATGCTGTGCCCATCTCTTCCTTTTAATTCTTTATGTAGTGGACATTGGTTTAAAAATAGCTTCCCCCCCCCACCATCTCAGCGCTCTTTATTAATACATTGCCTCCGGCGGAATCTCCTCCCAGTCAATTCTGAGATCTGGGCAATGCCACGACGCCTCTGTGACCCTTACAGACCCACCATGAGCAGCCAAAATACAAGAGAAGGATCAGACACCTAGAAGCACGTGCATATGTGGCAGAGAGGTCGAGCTGCTGCTTCAGGAGGAGAAAAGCTAAGGGGGAAAAACTGAAAATAAAGGAAAGCCTGGAGGAGATTAGTGGAATTTCTGTCACCTATCCAGGAACATGACATATGGAAAACGTTTGAAGAAGGGAACCTGCGTGATCTCAAAAGCTCGTGTCCACCTCTGGAGAATTCCTTATTTTGGTCCAATTGGCATTATCGCAACCTGCAGAGAATCCAGCTATTTATCTTCTTATCTTATCAATATATCTACCCCTCAACGCCCCCCCCCCAATACAATGATTTCAATACTCTTTCCTCAGACCATTAACAATTTATTCTATCACACAATTCCATTCTATACACATTAACCCTGCCTAAATGACTATTCTTGGCTTTGAGCCAGGGTTTTGCAGGGCAATCTATTATCTTAATATTTTAGCCCATCTCAAACCAGCAGAGTGATAAAGGCATTTATGAGGGCTAATTAATACTAAAACAAGTTTGAGAAGATACTTTCATTCTGCTAGCCTTCCAGACCTGGTTTCAAATCCAGTTTTTTAAGCTAGCTTTTTTCCTGAATCTTGCTCCGTATTCCTTGCGTCCTTGTTCCCTGTACTGTTAGTGTACTTCATCCTGGTAATATTCTATGCCCTTTTGTTTGTCGGGCACACTGAGAAGGGCTTCAAATAAATAACAGAATAATAATAGTGGACTGACCTGGTGGCTTACTGACCAGCATTGCATGCTACCCAAATCACAAAAGAGAGGGAATACAAAATATAATAAGAAATTCTCGAGAAAAACAATATGGGCCAGATTTTAGTAGCTAGCTACACGCAGGCGTAGATTTGTGCACGCAACCTGGCGTGCACAAATCTATGCCCAACTTTCTAACATGCGTGTGCAGCCACGGCATGTTATAAAATCCGGGGTTGGGGCGCGCAAGGGGGTGCACCTTGCGCGCGCCAGCCATAGGCCCCAATGGCTTTCCCCGTTCCCTCTGAGGCCGCTCAGAAATCGGAGCGGCCTCGGAGGGAACTTTCCTTCCCCCCCCCCACCTTCCCCTCCCTTCCCCTACCTAACCCGCCCCCCAGCCCTCCCTAAATCACCCCACCTATCTTTATTTTATAAGTTGCGCCTGCCTCTGGTCAGGCGTAGGTTGCGCGCGCCGGCCAAGTGCCAGCGCGCGATCTCCCGGCATAGCCGCTGTGCCGGAGGCCTCGGTCCCTCCCCCACCCGGCCCACTCTCCGCCCCTTTTTTCAAGCCCGGGACATATACGGGTCCCGGGGCTTGCGCGCGTCACTGGGCCTATGCAAAATAGGCTCGGCACGCGCAGGAGCAGGTTTAAAAGGGTTACACGCGTAACTCTTTTAAAATCCGCCCCTGTGGGCTGGATTTTAATAGCTTAGCGCAGGAGTAGATTTGTGCACACAACCTGGCATGCACAAATCTACCACCGATTTTATAACATACACGTGCAGCCGCGCACATGTTATAAAATCCGGGGTCGGCGCGCGCAAGGAGGTGCACACTATCTTTTTTCCCCCACCTTTCCCTCCCTTCCCCTATCTAACCTGCCCCCCAGCCCTACTTAAATCCCCCCCCAACCTTTATTTTATCAGTTGCGCCTGCCTCCGGGCAGGCGTAGGTTGTACGCGCCGGCCGACGGCTGGCTCGCGATCCCAGGCACAGCGGCCATTTGCCGCTGTGCCTGGAGGCTCTGGCTCCGCCCTGCCCCTTTTTTCGAGCCCCAGGACATACGTGCGTCCCGGGGCTTCATATGTGCCGCCAGGCCTTTTGAAAATAGGTCCAGCGCAGGTAACCTGTCTGGATTTATGCATGTAGGCTTTGAAAATCTGCCCCTATATATAATAACTAAAAAACTAGATGAGGAGAGCTGTATCAGAAAAGCCTGTATACCAAGTTTAATCCACTGTCTCCCACACGCAATGGGCCTCAGGCAGTATCACTTAAATCTACACCACGGATTTAAATCATATACCGCAAACCTCAAATTTACAAAAATCCTTCATTTTATTTTAGTCAGCAAAAGTCTAATTTATATTGTAAATACTAGTCATAAAAACAGCTAAGGCACTGCATATCGCTTTTTCAAAAAGCAACCACTGAATACTTAGCTTAATATCCGATCATAAATATGTAATAGAAAAACCCAACATGGTCCATGTTTCAGCAAACAAAGTCTTCTTCAGGGGTTTTATATTATCATCATTAATTTGCCAGACGCTTATACTCAAAATGGCATTGATTGCAGGGTTCTGGAAGGAACCTTGGTGGTGTGTGACCTCTGGCTGAGGACCGTCGCTGCATTGGCTGAGGAAAATAAGTTGGGAGGGATAATAAACTAGGAGAAAACTCCTTGGGTAGTTGTCAATGAGGTCTCATGGCACTGTATCCCGACAGAGGGGAGTTTCAACTGATCAGCAAACCCAGAGGAATCAAAGGAACCCGCTGGGCCAAAAAGAAATTATACCATGGTCATTGCTTTAGCATCTCTCTTATTACAGCATTGACGCAGTGTTTTACCCCGGTATTATGTCAGTGCTAATGCAACATTCTGTCAAGCCTCCTAAATATTCAAATTAGAAATGAAATCAATGTGCACTGCACTGCCAATGAATGTGCTCCACTTAAATTTGGGCTGCTGCAATAACGCCATGAGCTGGAGTACACAACTGAAGGGTCACTCTCCTGTTAAGATGAATTAACACTGCACCTCTAAGAGTTACTTCACAATCTGAGTAGATTTACAGTACAGTAAATGAGTTACTCCTTAAATTGCAATGAGCAATGCTACAAACACCAGGGTATATTTCCAATAAGCTTTCTAACAAAGTACGCAGTACCTTTCAGCCCACGGGAACCAACTCGTCTTGCAATCACAAACTACCTGCGCACAAACTACTACGTGAACTCTGTAAACCATTTCCAGTGTGGGCGTAATGCATGCACATTGACCAGGCATGTACAATCGTTTTTTAAATTTTCATGTACGTATTTTGGGATGGATTTTTAAACCCATGCGCCGATTTTATAACATGCGTGCGCCGGTGTGTGCATGTTATAAAATCCAGGGACCGCGCGCAAGGGGGGGGGGGAGGGGAATTATGCATCCCGGTCTTCCCCAGTTCTCTCCCAGTCCGCTCCAATTAAGGAGCGGACTGGGAGGGAACTTCCCTACCCCCCTACCTCCCCTTCCCTGCCCTTCCCCTCTCCTCCCCACCTCCTAAATCCAATTTGGTTTTTTTAACCTTTGTAGAGCAACTTACTTCAGCTCCTGAGCTGAAGTAAGTTGCGACGCTGGCAGCCAGCCAGCAAGCGAGGCTCCGGGACAGCAAACGATGGCACTGTTCCGACCCATCCCCCGTCCCTCCACGCCCGCGGCCCGCCCCTTCCAAGAGGTCAAGCACTTGAGCGCGTACCGGCTTTTACGCACGTGGCCGGGCCTCTTGGAAAATATACCCAGCACGCGTAAAGGCCGGAATTTACGCACACCGGGCATTTAAAATCTGTCCAATAGTTTCCTCTCCTCCGCCCCCGACCAAGTTATGCTGTGGGGAATGCCTGATTGTACAGCAGCTAAAAGCACACACTTGATGAAACCAGGCATGCATTTCCAGCTGAAAAATTGACTTAGGTGGATTCAGCCATTCTCCTCTCGTAACCCCCATTTTTACCCACATATTTCCCCATTAAAGCCTTTCAAAATTGATCACATAACGTGTTGGCTTTATTTCTTTATTAAAATCATTTTATATCCCGCATCATCAAGACATGGGTGCGGCCAGGCTATTTTATAACATGTGTGCATATCCACGCGTATGTTATAAAATAGCCATGTCCTTGGGTACGGACCGAGGAGAATGTGCGTGCGTATATGCACACGTTATAAAATAGCCTGGCCATATCCACATGTGGGCGCATGCAGGTGCGTGCAAATGCTGCTTCTACCATGTAAATCGGGGGATTTTAAAAGGGGTGCGCACGAACACCATTGCCACTAAAACCAGTTTGTTCCCAGTTTGCCCAGTTAGAGGATAGATCTTCCAAATCCCTCTAGTTTAATAGTCTTTCTTCCCCGCCCCCCCGTTAGTTCAGACCTTTAAAACCCTGCTGATCTCTTACACGCTATTGATAGCAGAAGTAAAGTTACACGGCAGGGGGACCATGGTGTGCGCTATTGTGCACATTTCGAGTTAAAATCCCAGGGCGCCCATGCTTCACCCAGACCACGCGCAAGTCCGTCCCTTTTTAAAAAATTTTCATTTGTGCGTGCAGCGGCATTTACTCACATATCCAGGAAGCTTTTAAAATCCGCTCGGCGCGCTAGCCCAACGTATTTGCACATCCCCTGATTGACGTGCATGTGGGGGCTTTTAAAATTCTCCTTTAAATCTTTAACCTTCGTCTTTACAGCATGGAAAAACTGATTTTCTAGCATCTGCCAGACTCAAAACTGGAACAAATCCCAGTGTATGCAAAGGCCTCTTTTCTGCCTATTCTAAAGATGCATTGCCAGACAGAATTTACCTAGAAACCATCAAACCACCCACCCGAATGGTACTGAGAGAATCTTGGTTGAGGGGTACCTGGAGGACCTCGCACATCACAGCTTCCGTCTTGGATTTACCTGAGACATAATCTGTCACGGTCTGGCAATAATGCTAATGAAGGACATCCTCCCATCTGAAAGATTTATTTTACTTTACAAACCGATTCTGCTCATCTATAACCTCTGGAACGTCTATAAGAGAAATCATGGGCTGCTGGTTTGCAGTCCTTGAAGGAGAGTGTAAACAAAAAAATAAAATAAATGTACGTATGTTTATATATATATATCAAGCAAGGAATATAAAAAAAGGCCTTGCAGTCTGACACTCTCATTTTATGTTATTTGTCTCCATAAACTCCAAATGCATTACACCTCTGAATAACTACATTAGTCCAAAAATATGAAATCTGTATGCTGCTCACCGAAAAGAAATATCACCACTAAACTAGCCTCAGTAGCAATGCAATTGATAAGAAGATTTGGGACAAGCCAAGCTGGTGTCAAAAATACAAAGGACCTAGATTCCAGGAAGGTTAGTCCTCTTCTGTGGACTATGTGCAGGCATTATTTAGTCACAGGGGTGTTGTAAGCGGTATTAGGGCTGGGTTGGGCAGATGGACTGGCTTCAAAGCTGCACTGAACCATTCTAACGTGACTGATGCTTTTCTATGTGGAAAGTAACCTGACTTCTAGTACTATAGGCTTTCTCTCCGGAGGGGTGCATTCACTGCTCTGATTAACTAACATTCTAACAATTATTATCAATATTGTTATATGAAAGGTACACCATCAGGGCTGGTATAATGGTAAAAAGGATATTTTTTAAAAGATGGCTGTCTGTTTTTTAAAATATTCTTTTAGGGATGGCCTGCTCTATCTCACTTTATCAACCCTGATGATATGCTGTTGATAAAGTGAGTGAGAGCAGACCATGGTATTCCAATGAAGAACAGCAGAGCAATGATGATTTCATGAGTGATCATGTGGGCTCCTCCCCCCTATTTGAAATAATCAGGAAATGGTACACAAATTTCAGACTTTTCACAGAGCAAACCCAGAGTTCAAATGTACAAATGCCAACTGCCAGAGTGTAAACCGCTTTGGTCAATGTCATATTGGTAAAACGGTATATAAATATGTTAAATAAATAAATAAGGGAAGGGGTGAGGGGTGACTGGAAATCATGCAAAGTCCAAAGCAGTGGCCTACTCACACGTCAAAGCGCAGATTCTGTTTCTCTTCAAAGAAGTAATCCAGAACGAACTTGCGCACAAAATCTGGGTTGAGCGTGTTGTCAATGACTTCTGTCCTGCCATACTGTAAGACACAAGTGCAATCCTCCGTCAACTGCCAAGTCCATGCCGGAAGGCCTTCCACCAAGCGAAATTGCCTTATGTACTTGCTGCATTACAAAATTCCCAAAGTAGTCCTAATATTTGGAGAAAGTCATGAACTTGCCATCCTAATCCACCTGAATCTGTGGAAATAAAGCCAATAAATACACACAAAAAAACCCCCCATTCCTGATCATTCATTTGCATAAACTATGGATACATTGATTTCCATTCAGGATGATCAATTTGTCACTTCGATTTTTAAGGAACTATCTGACAAAAAAGGCTTTGTTACATTATAATAGTCATCACCCTTGAACTCTTTGAGATAACATTCTGGTTGGTCACTTTTTAAGGCTTTGTCATCTTTGCTCCTCATTGACGGCTCGATCCAGTAAGGCCGCGGTAAAAACAGTGAGGTAGTGTCAGGCGCACCCTTCCTCCCCGCACGCACAGTTCTCTTCACTAACTCCCCGATACTCTCCTCTAATCGCATGCAAATGCATGCCGCGGCTGTGAAGCGTTAGGGAAGGGTTATGCCCGCGCAACCCATTTTACTGTATAGGTGCTGTAACAGCGCCTATACAGTAACCTGGGTGCGCTGGTACCTGTCATTTCAAATGACATTTGAAATGACAGGCACCAGGAAGTGTAAAAAAGTTTAAAAAGTGTAAAAAACAAAAAACCTGTGTGTTATATAAAAAAATAAAACAATTTTAAATACCTGTCGGAGGGCCGTGGGTCCAGGCGGCCGGTGGGCGGTGGGCGGCGGGCAGCCATCAGCGGCATCCGGTAGTCCCTTCTCCCTTCCAAAATCGCCAAAATCGCCAAAATCGCCAAAATCGCACGGGCGGGTCGGCAGCGGGGGGGGGCGGCAGCAGGATCCGGGAGCGGCGGGTAGGCAGCAGCGGGGTCCGGGGCAGCGGCAGCAGGATCCGGGAGCGGCGGGGTCCGGGGGTGGCAGCGAGATCCGGGGAGCCAGCAGCGGCAGCATGTTCGATCGCGCAGGCAGGTAGGTGGCAAAGTAAAGATGGCCGCCAGCACGGGAAAATCGTGCAATTGGCCGCTGAAGACGTGACGTCACACCCCGTGACGCCAAACGTCGTGACGTCACGTCTTCAGCGGCCAATTGCACGATTTTCCCGTGCAGGCGGCCATCTTTACTTTGCCACCTACCTGCCTGCGCGATCGAACATGCTGCCGCTGCTGGCTCCCCGGATCTCGCTGCCACCCCCGGACCCCGCCGCTCCCGGATCCTGCTGCCGCCCCCCCGCTGCCGCTGCCCCGGACCCCCCGGACCCCGCTGCTGCCTACCCGCCGCTCCCGGATCCTGCTGCCGCCCCCCCCCCCCCCCCCCGCTGCCGACCCGCCCGTGCGATTTTGGCGATTTTGGCGATTTTGGAAGGGAGAAGGGACTACCGGATGCCGCTGATGGCTGCCCGCCGCCCACCGGCCGCCTGGACCCACGGCCCTCCGACAGGTATTTAAAATTGTTTTATTTTTTTATATAACACACAGGTTTTTTGTTTTTTACACTTTTTACACTTACCATAGCAGGCCCGAGCCTTGCTACTTTTTCGTTTGTTTTTTTTTGCCCTGGTCCCGTCCGGTCTCCTGCAGCCCCGTCCGGTCCGGACGGGGCTGCAGGAGACCGGACGGGACCAGGGCGGGTAAGCAATGTTTTTACCCTACACTACACTACACTAACTCCTACTAGGGGGAGGCGGTAAACTAGCAGGTTAAGGCCGCGGCAGAACAGCGGGTTACGGAGGAGATAATATCAGCGCCCGTTACAGTATCGCAGGGGAATAGCTAATTCCTTCATTATACAGCTTTTTCGTTCATTTACATGCCGGGTGCAGAAAGGGTTATGCGTCTGTTTTCAGAAGCGATACGGACGCGTGAAACTGGACACTGTATCGCCGAACTGCCTTGCGCGCCCGAATTGTGCGCTACGAGCACGTTACAGACGGGCAATCCTCGAGCGGACGATACTGGATCGAGCTGTGAGTGATTATGTCATGCAGGCCCACTCAGTAACCATAAGTTTCCTACTACATGGTTATCCCTGATGCATGGTCAAGCTAGCCTTTAAACGTGCTCATTTTCTCAATCGCGATTTGTTATTTTTTCCTCATGCTACTTCTGAACCTGATAGATTCACCTGATAGATTCACCTGTGTGTTACCTTACTCTGGTTGTATTAATGCAATATGTGTCACCAATAGCTGACATTGGACAGATTTTTAATACTAATATATCTCCTTGTTTTGCCTTTCATCATAGCCACAATCTCCAAGACCTGTTGGTGTCTTTAGATATGCGAACAGCAGTCACTCCCATTTCATCAAGCCCTGCTGGCATAGTCTTTGTGGTCAATGTCGCACTTGTGCAATCATTTTCCCTCCCCATGTTCATTGCCTCGCTGTTGCTATAGCGGTTTCCCTTTAATTTCTCATCTGTCTGTGAAACTTTGGAGGAGGAATACGTTATTTTGTGCCTCTGTCCTCTTATGAGTTGGCAAAACTCTCTGGCTGGCTAAGACTAGGATCTTTGAACACTACTGCAATATCCGTCATTGTTGCCCATTTGGAATCTGACCTCAGTTTTGTTTTTTTTTAATCATTGAATGTTGTTTGTCATGGATCCATGTGTGGTGACTTTGCCCTGCTCCTGAGCTGTGGTGAACAACATTGGTTCTTTTTCCTGAGTACACTCCATCCTGCAGACTTCATCAAGATATTAACTGGTCCTACTGTCTGTAGAGTGTTTTCCTCCCATTATACACTTCTGCCCTTTTCTTTCCTTCCTTTTTCTCTTTCTTTTCTCCTGTTCCCCTCTTCCTTTCTAACAAGGCTCCCTCTTTTCATATGGTGTTTGAAGGCCAATGCTTTTATCCCTGCAAGTCGGTTATGTCATTTGTATATTCTAGTAACTACAGACGGTAGTTTTCTTATTTTCGGCTCGATCCAGTAAGGCCGCGGTAAAAACAGTGCGGTAGTGTCAGGCGCACCCTTCCTCCCCGCACGCACAGTTCTCTTCACTAACTCCCCGATACTCTCCTCTAATCGCATGCAAATGCATGCCGCGGCTTTAAAGCGGTAGGGAAGGGTTATGGCCGCGTAACCCATTTTACTGTATAGGCGCTTAATACAGCGCCTATACAGTAACCTGGGTGCGCTGGTACCTGTCATTTCAAATGACATTTGAAATGACAGGTACCAGGAAGTGTAAAAATCAAAATTTGTAAATACCTGTCGGAGGGCCGCGTGGGTCCAGGCGGCCGGCGGGATCCGGGGGGCCGGTGGTCGCGTGTTAAATCTAGGCCGCGGGCGGGTGGGCGCGGCGGCAGCGGCGGCGGGGGGACACGCGTTAGTTCGAGACGGCCGGCGGGCGGCGGGTGGTCGCGTGTTAAATCTAGGCCGGGTCCGCACAGGCGCACATTCATTCATTCACTGCCGGTGGGGGCTGCCGGAGAGGCAACCCCCACCGGCAGTGAATGAATTCATTCATCCAGGCGGAGGAGCCGGCTGCTTTCGCCACCGGCTCCTCCGCCTGGATGAATGAATGCGCGCCTGTGCGACCCGGACCAGACGGGGCGTCCAGGATTTCCTCCCAGGTAATGCTTTGGTACCTTTTTTCAAGACTTTTAACTAGGCTTTTTCTTTTAGTTGATGTCTGAAGGCTGATTCCTTTATTACTTTAAGTCAGTTATATTATTTGTATATATTTATGCTAAAAAAAAAATAAATATATATATATATATATATATATATATATATATAGTTGTGCTTTTCACAGTGCCTATTATATACTGAATAAGGTTTGTTTGTTTGTTCTGTCCTATGATTTATATCAATTATTATTCTATATCTCTTTCCTTTTCAGATGTATGTTATCCCCTTGAAACAGCTACAGGCAAAAAAAAATGCTCATGTCATAGATAGTGTGTCATATCTTTTAAGTGATATGCCTCCATTTTGAAGAACCTTCTATAGTAAAATTAGTTATAAATGTACCATGTTGGCAACTGTGTGGATTTATTCAGGCCTCTCAGAGCATTTCCCACAAAAAAAAAAAAAATACAGTTGCATTGGAGAAAATGCAGAGAAGGGCGACCAAAATAATAAAGGGCATGGAATGGCTCCCCTATGAGGAAAGGCTAAAGAGGTTAGGGCTGTTCAGCTTGGAAAAGAGAGCGCTGAGGAGGATAAGCTAGAGGTCTACAAAAATCATTAAAGGACTTGAATGGGTAAATGTGAAACAGTTATTTACTTTTTAGATAATACAAGGACTAAGGGGCACTCCAGGAAGTTAGCAAGTAGCACATTTAAAACAAATAAAAACAATTCTTTTTCACTCAACGCACAATTAAACTCTGGAATTCATTGCCAGAAGATGTGGTTAAGGCAATTAGTGTAGCTGGGTTTAAAAAAAATGTGGCTAAGTTCCTGAAGGAGAAGTCTATAAACTGCTATTAATCAATAGGGAATAGCCACTGCTTGTTGCTGGCATTAGTAGCATGGGATCTATTTAATGTTTGGGTACTTGACAGGAACTTGTTACCTGGATTAGCCACTGTTGGAAATAGGATATTGGGCCTGATGGACCCTTGGTCTGATCCAGTATGGCATCTCTTATTTTATTATTGTGTGTTTGGCGGACCGTGGGCCCAGAGAGTGCAGCAGACCCTCCCGGCCGAGACACAGTCGCCCATCGCAGCACAGCTAGGCTGATACCGATGCTGCCACTGGTCCTGCTGCAGAGCCTCTCTAGGCGCCCGCGCACCCGACTTGCCAGGATTTAAAGGGCCCACAGCAGGAAATCCTCCGCGGTGCCTTCTGATGACATCACAGGTTCTTCAGTATACAGAGCCTGCTTGGAAACTCCTCCAACACCTCAGCAATGGGTCAACTCCATTGGAGAAGTTCTTTGCCTCTGCATTTCTGGTTCCTGGTCCTTGCTTCCTGGTTCCGCTGTGTGTCTGTCCTGATTTTCTGTGTTCTGTTCCTGGTTCCTGGCAGTCTGGTTTGTTTTCTAAGTTCCTCCTTCATCTGTCTTCAGCGTCTCATCTTATTCCTGTGTTCCCTTGTCCTACTTCCTCCTCTTTGTTCCTCATTTCATTGGACTGGATTTCTGGCTTTGACCTTGGATGGACTTCTGGTTTGACCTTGGATTGGACCTCAACACTGCTTGACCTCTATCTGCCTCTGACCACTGCCTGCTCACCATTACTGATTGAACTCTGCCTGCACTGACCTCTGCATGAACCACAACAGTGCGTGAACTCCGCCCATCTCTGACCACAGTCTGTACCTGTCTCCATTTGCCTGCTGCCCGTCCCAAGCATTGCTTGTCCTGACTCCGCTTTCTCCGTGCTGGCCTGCAACCTCTTCTATGCAATGGATCTTCACCTCCATGGAGGCCTGTGCCTAGGTCCTGTCAGCCCCAGCATCCGGAGGCTCAACCTAGGGGGAACGAGGGCTGGTATCGGTGAAGCTCCAGTTGGGCCTCTGCCCCGGCCAGCTCCACCTGCTGGTGGTGGGGACCTGCAGGGCTCCTCCTTGGCCTAAGGGTCCACTTCTGCAACAATTATGTATAGGTTTACAGAATCTTAACCCTACAACCTATTTTCAAAGTAACATATTGTTTAAGGTCTGGGACCAGGGCTGATGCAAGGGAATTAGGTGCCCTAGGCGAACCTTCTGTCCCGGCTCCAACCTCATTCACTCAGACAGGTCCCCTCTCTTACACACACTTAGGTTCCTTGTCTCATTCACACATGCACCCTTACACAGGCTCCCTCCCTCTTTCTCACTAAGACCATTGCTTTCTCTTGTACACACACAATCTCGCTCACACACACAAACAGAGGCGCCACTTGTGGCCCGCCGAGACTCTGTTTCTCTCGGCCACAAGCAGGATGGGTGCTGCTTGCGGCCCACATAGTCTCTACTCCTCTTGGCCGTGCGTGGGATGGGCTCCGCTTGTGACCCCACATGGATGCACTTTGCCGTCCCGTAATGGCTGGCGCCCTAGGCAACCTCCTGGTTTGCCTATTGGGATGAGCCGGCCCTGTCTGGGACAGTTTGACTTATTTTCACCTTCCTTTTTATTTGGGGCATTTAATTTAGGGTCATCATTTTTGTTTTCTCCACTTGTCCCTTTTTGCTGTAAACTATTCCCATAATATGGAAGCAAGTCAAGAGAAAGATGCAAATACTAGATGGAATGGGGTTTCCAAAGTACAGGAGACTTTTGATAAAAGGAATATAGAGATTTAATAACCAGCATGTATCTGAAAGCTGTCAATATGTTCAGAGATCTTTTCATGCAGGTTGTGTTCATGTCTTTGCAATAAATGCAAGCAAGCCTTGGACCAGGATTCCATTATCTTAGTATTGTCCTGTCCATCAGATGGTTCCCACATCTGACTAAACAGAGGGGCCAATGTAATAAGCTGTGCAAAACCTGCCACAGGTTTTTGTGTGGGTAACTGCACGTGATTTAAGAACATAAGAAATTGCCATGCTGGGTCAGACCAAGGGTCCATCAAACCCAGCATCCTGTTTCCAACAGAGGCCAAACCAGGCCACAAGAACTAATCATACGCTCGTATGTAATAATGCATTTAGTGTGGAAAAATTTGCGCACACACCTACGCAAAACCCTGTGGCTGGTTTTGCACGAGTGCATGCAAATAGCATGTAAAGGAGGCAATTATCCATTCATGGGCTATGCAGGGAGCCACACTAGCAGGGAGATCAATTAGTGTGGGTTTTATTAAGTGGGTTTTTTTAGCAACCGGGTCAGGGCAGGAGTTAAGTGAAAGCACCTGTCTGGAGGCCCTTTGCTAGCATTAGTTCTCATTAGTTTTGTTGAGCTACTTTAAAACTCCCTTCATTTCCTGAATAGTTTTCTGATGCCAGGTTGTGTGTCTGTGCAGCCTTTTCCTTGCTGGGTGCCCGGGGGCTTGCTGACCGCGATCGCTCTTGCCACTTTGGCAATGATGCGGCTTTGGGCAGCGTCTGCGCTTTGCTTGTAGTCCCCAGAGACTGCTGGTCTGTCTGTTCTGGCTCTTGCTCTCTCCCAGCGGGGCTGATCCATGCCGAGCAGCCCGGATGCCCAGCGAGGAAAAGGCTGCATGGACACACAACCACACTAATGCCAGCAATGGAGTAAAAGGGCCGGTAGGAGCTGAAACAATTTATTTTTGAATAGTAGTAACTTGAAATCATTAGAAGAGTCTGCAACATTTTTCTTGCGGCTTTCTGCATAGGGGCTGATGCAGGTACTGGCGCATGTATTTGGTCTTGCGCTCATTTTTTTTTTACGTGTATCTAATTTGCATGCTATTCTCTTATTACATCCCATAGGGTTGTCTGTTCTTGCTGTGCAGAAAAATAGCACCTGTTTCAGCGCAGGTCTTATTTACCTCGCCCATAGGGAGCCCAGTTGTATAATCTATTGTTTAGGGCTGAAGTCCGTATGTGCAAAGTTCACATAGACTTCAGCCATAATTGTCCAAGCAGACTTACTCGCATAAGTCCACGTTGATAACATGTGAACCCTTCCACGGCATACACATGCACATTTATGCCTGCATGGGAGCAGATTTAAATATTCATGTGCCAAAACTGTAGCTAGGCAGTTTGGCACCTATGGCAACATTTAAAATGTGCACCTTCACCCTGTGCGCAAGAAAGGACACTGCAAATTAGAATAGTGTTTCATAACAGCTTTCACCACATCCTCTGGCAATGAACTCCAGAGCTTAATTATGAATCAAGTAAAAAATATTTTCTCTTATTAGTTTTAAATGTATTACCCAGTAGCTTCATTGTGTGTCTCCTGGTCTTGGTACTTTTCAAAAGTTTAAACAAGTGATTAACATTTACTCATTCCATTCCACTCATTTTATAGACCTCTATCACATCTCCCCTCAGTCATCTCTTCTCCAAGCTGAAGAGTCCTAAACTTTTAAGCCTTTCTGCATAGGGGAATTGTTCCATCCACTTTATCATCTTGGTCGCCCTTCTCTGTACCTTTTCTAATACTGCTATATCTTTCTTGAGATGTGGTGACCAGAATTGAACACAATACTCAAGATGATGTCGCAACCAGTGTGCCATCATACCTGATCAGGTTTGCTATGGAATAGTCAGCACTGCCTAATACTCAGGATCTTGCAGCAAAAAGGGTCACTACTAGCAGTAGCAGTGTCTCTTAATTGTGCAGGAGCTCCTTTCTGAGAACATATATAGTCAAGCATGCCTCTCCTTCCTAGCTACAGCATGAGCTCCAGAGTGTAGGAATGACCAGGAAGCATGCAGGTCACAGACACTGTAGCTGGGCCTCGCTTTGTGTGGCACACATGTCGCACACAGTGCCTCTTCCTTTCTAGCCTCTGTCCTATCACCAAGTTGAGTGAGATGGGGAGAGCACACATTGAGCACTGGATGTCAGTCACTATGAATGCTGGAAGTAACAGCAGTGGAGGAGCTCTTAGAGTGCACATTGAATGAGCACTGGATGTCAGTCACTATGAATGCTGGAAGTAACAGCAGTGGAGGAGCTCTTAGAGTGCACATTGAATGAGCACTGGATGTCAGTCACTATGAATGCTGGAAGTAACAGCAGTGGAGGAGCTCTTAGAGTGCACATTGAATGAGCACTGGATGTCAGTCACTATGAATGCTGGAAGTAACAGCAGTGGAGGAGCTCTTAGAGTGCACATTGAATGAGCACTGGATGTCAGTCACTATGAATGCTGGAAGTAACAGCAGTGGAGGAGCTCTTAGAGTGCACATTGAATGAGCACTGGATGTCAGTCACTATGAATGCTGGAAGTAACAGCAGTGGAGGAGCTCTTACAGCCACATCTGGCAGCTGAGGTAACTGAGCTGGCTGCCCACACCACCCCCACAGCTCCTTTCACCTGCACTTGTATATAGAAGGAGCTGGTCTACTGTGATGGGTTAATGTGTGTCTCTGCCTCCTCTCTTAAAATTTGGAAGAGAGATTGGTGAGGCTTTCTGTCTTCCCTGGATCTTCTTTTGGTCATACAAGTCCTTTTCATGTCTGCATTGCCTGCTCCATGGTGGCTCAGAGCTATATTTGTTTTAATATAGGTGTGCTTTGAGCTTGAAAAAGTTGAGCTGGAAGGGTCTGTTAAAATTTTTTTAATTTAAAATATAACAGTATTACTATTAGAATCTATAAGTAGACACAAGTGTGACCTTGTCCCAAAATTGTGACACCAGGCACCAAAATCACCAATACACCTTCCTATTAGGAAAACAGAATAAGCCAAGCTGCTATAAATCCTTACACAGGAACTATAGACTAACAGAATATCTCACTTCAGTTACACAATGAGAACAGAGACAGACCCTCACCAAATACAGTATAAAGAGACTATAAAGTATAAATAGAAATGTATAGACAGAAACTGAACTGGAAACCACAACAAGCCATACTCTGTATGCAGTGAACAATGGAAAACAGAAACATTGCTATTGCTCAGAAAACATCAAACAGTACAGACAAAAAATATAAATCATTAATAATAAAACCATACCAATACAAAGAATAAGTATTTCAAAACAGCTGATGAATATAACATCTAATTATTTAAAAAAGTTCATTAAAAAAATGTGTCACTCTCTATACTCGGAAACCTTTGATTCCAGTCACCCTAAGATTGTTGTGGATTAGCAGGGAGATTTATTGTACACAAACTTTCTCTTTCATGTGCACGCTCACACGCATGCTTACTTTCACTCACACATACATGCTCTCTCTCACACATACACATACACGCTGGGCTCGGGGACCCTTAGACTGAGGTGGAGTTGGTGCAACCCTCAATGAGGAGCCCTGCAGGACATCACCGTCAGCAGGCAGAGTCGAACGAGGCAGAGGTCCAGCTGGAGCTTCGCCTTTAGCAGCCCACGTTCCCCTCAGGTTCAGCCTTTGAGTGCTAGGCCTCTGCTGATGATTGGAAAGTCCATTGAGGTCACTGGGCTGGAGCGGATGTGGTACAGGTGAGCCGAAACAGGCTGAAGTCAGAGGCAGGCGGCGTTCAGGAAGATACAAGGGACAGGGAGTGGTCAGTGACAGGCAGTCTTCAGTGAGGTCCAAGTAGCAGGCAATTGTTGTCAGTGGCAGGCGACATTAAGGAAAGTCCAAGAAGCAGGCAATGGTCACTGACAGGCGACTTTCAGAAAGGTGCGAGAAGCAGGCAATGGTCATTGGCAGCCAGTGTTCTGAGAGGTCTGAGAAGCAGGCAATGGTCAATACCGGGTATCTGTCTGAAGGATAAGGCGGGATGGATAACCAGGGCAGGAAAGCGAGGACACAAAGAGGAAGCGAAGACCTGAAGACACAGACACTGGGACTGGTGATCAGAAGAGGAACCACAAGAACTGGAAATGTAGACAAGGACCACAGGAACCAAAGACAAAAGCAGGAACTGGAATTGAGGATAAAGAAGCCGAAGCAACTTACACTATGAAGCTGTAGGGAGACCTGTGGCCGAGGCACTGGTGGAGCATCTGCCGAGGCCTTATGTAGGCCAGGAGAAGTGATGTTATCCGGAGGCGCTTCCTGGCTTTTCCCACCGCAGGCCCCATTAAAAGTAATGAGCTCGGGCGTGTGTGCGCCATAGAAGGTGCAGGGCTTGGTGCTGTTGGCAGCGTCCTGCCACGTCGAAGCACAGTGTGTGTGTCGTCCCCCCCCCCCCCCCCATGCTGGAAGGAAGGGCAGTTTGGCAGCCTTGGGGAGCAAAGGGGGAAGCCCAACCTGAGGGGATCAGTGCGGATCACAGGAGGAGCCCGTAGATTGCCAAACGCAAAACACACACACACTCTCTCTCTCTCTTTCACATATAATCCCTCTCAGTCATTTTTTCCCTTCTTTCCAAGCAGAAATAGCAGCAGCAGCAGCAGCAGCAGCATGTGTCTCCTCCTTCAGTCCCCTAGCCAAAGGGTAACTCTTCCTTTGGGCCATGGGGGCCAACCCTGTTCTGGCCTCCTGCTCCTTTCGGCAATGGAAGCTGCCCTGCTTCTTCTCCCGAGGCCCCACCGGCCGCGCTGCTTCTTCCAGTGGGGCCACGCTGCTCCCGTTCCTGAAGCACTTCTGCTTCTTGCGGCGGACCACATTGCATGTTGCTTCTCCTCTCGAGGCCCCCGATGGTCATGCTGCTTCTTCTGGCAGGGCTGCACTGCTCCTGTTCCAAAAGCAGCACCTGCCTTAGAGGGGGTGGGAATGAGGCATTCACTATCACAGAAGAGTGCTCCTTCTGCAGCAGCTGCACTATGGCACCCTTTGAGTAGTTGTGCCTATGGCCAAGACCATATTGGCCATAGTTTTGCTAAGGCTCTGTCATGCACATATTTACATGCATACTTTTGATTTTAGAAAGTGCATACATAAATGCTTTCCCTGCTCTAACTCTGCCCTGAGAATGTCTCTTTCAGGTACACGTAAAAGTATGTGTGAAACTGGTACTGTGCATACTTTTATGCATACACCTCCTGGGGCAATTTTCGAAAAAGGCTATATCCCCATGTATGCTTTTGAAAATTCACTCCAAAGAGTTCTAAGGCTCCTAACTAAGAAGCTGACATGTCCCTTGAGCAAAGGTTATGGAGCAGTCAAAAGATTCCTAGTAGAAGGGTGTTCGAAGGCAGAAATACCTAAATACCTAAACTGTTTTTGGAGGTGGTGGTGGTAGAATTAGTTTAAGGAAATATTTTCATTTCAGATTCTGAGCACCAGATCCAGAAAGCATGCAGACAATACAATGGAAGGAGCTGTGGTCATTTGGGTAGAGTATCGAAGTGAGGTGGGAGCCCTCCTGGCATGCAGATTTAAATCCCTACTACCAAAGCCATGATATGATGTTGGCCAAGGCACCACTTTATACTCATGACTGGTAGGGAATAATGACTGGTAGGGAATAATAATGATACATTATTTATGCCCCTCTCCCCACGTTAGAAATAGACCTGGTGCCAGGAGTGTTCTACCAGTCTATTTACCATATGCGTGTGCTTGAAGTGTTAAATTGTAAAGTGCACGGGAATACTGTTTGAATGACATATGCTTCATGAATCCAAATTATTATTATTATTTATTACTGAAGAATGCTAATACTTTCCCCCTACACACACATACAGGCAGGGAGGGGAAGGAGTAAGAAGGAAAGCAAAGGGACTTTTTAATCATCTTCAACATCATTTCCCCAAATCCAGCTGCATGAACTGAGACATTTGTCCACTCATGGATATCTTGTCATTTTTCTAGGTTCTGTATGTTCCCAGGCCATTTTGATTTGCCTAATATGATATTGGTCCTAAGAAACCATGCAAGACACTTATTCTTTTATTTTCTCAAATTCTAACTGTGGATAACAGAGATCCTGATGGGCTTTGCAGAGCCCAGCAATGGCAGAATGGGTTTGGGGTTCATATTGAGGCCAGTCAGCCATCTTGTTTCATGGGACAGAGGACGGGGAAGGTGGAGATTAAGAATTATCAGCTCCAGGTTTTCCTATCTCTAGCACAAGAGAAAAGTGATTCTGCTCTGGCTTGTCTTGCTATAACCCCGACTGACAACAGCCTGCAAGTCATGATGTCATGCCACTATGGAGCATCCTGGGAATTTCTGTTTTAATTTAACCCACTTTGGGTGCCTTTAATCCAAGTGCACAAGGGATTAAAGGCAACAGCAGTTTAGCAATAGCAGAGACCATTATGGGCTGAATCGGGTAGGGGGAGGGACATATGGGGCCGAACTGATTTAATTTGTCATAAAGCATCCTGGCTGGATTACATGCGGGGGAAGGCTGCTGTATCTCCTTTCTCCGATTCATGGAATTGGGAAATTGCATGAAATGATCCAGGGTAATTCCCAGCCTCTGACTTTCATCCCTGTTTCATTAAAATCGGTTCTGAAAGTGTGCTTTTGGGGGCGTGAAGGGGAGGTGGGGATGTGGTGTTCTTTATTTTATTGGCTCTGAAAATTGCCATGCACAAGATATTAATTGCTCGCTGCCTGACTCACGAAGTCTGCGTGTGGCCCACAGGATTAAAGTGACCTGAACAGACTGGTGAAGAAATTCTCTGTGGATCTTTTCAGCACCTCGGCTAGCCACCACACAGATGCTTTCGCAGTTCCCATGATTTACCTCGGGATATTGTGAGCCAAATTGATTTGCCTTGGTACAGTACCTAAACTATGTCCACTTTGATGTGACATCGTGAGGTACATAGAAGCGACAAGCAGCTATAGCACAAAACAAGATGCATATCTGTGTTCAGCCACTTTGCTATCCCATAACTTGAATTTTCTTTTTGGATTAAAACATATTCAGATAAACCAATTGATATTAGATTCATCTCAACAATCTGGTTAGTAGCTAAGTATTTCCTCCCTCCCCTAATTTTAAGGAATTGTGTTGAGCCTCTGTGGGGATGAAGGCTGAAAATGGTCACGGGGCTCGGAAAGAGGAAGGTCAGGTCAGAGCTTCAGACACTGCTCTGAGCAGCTGCTTCTGACCGTAAGTTCACTCACTATGGGTGCCACGTCTGGCCACAGGGTGTGCACAGTTGCCAAACACTGAACTTTGGGCCAGATTCATTAAGGCTTTTCTCCCATTTTGTGTCTATGGGAAAAACCTTTAGGACTGGATTTTAAAAGGGTTACATGCATATTTTAAAAAGGCCCGGCGTCGCACATAAAGCCCCAGGACGCATGTAAGTCCCAAGGCTTGCAAAAAGGGGCGGGAAGGGGCGGGGAGGGGGCATGGCGTGGGCGGGATCAGGCTCCCGGCACAGGGGCCATATTTAGTAACTGTGCTGGGGATTGTGCGCCAGCAGTCGACCGGTGTGCGCAACTTTCGCCTGCCCAGAGGCAGGCGGAAAAGGTAAAACAAAAATTTGGGGGGGGGGGGTTTAGAGTAGGGCTAGGGAGGAAAGATTAGGGGAAGGGGTGGGAAGATCAAGTTAGGGGGAACAGGGGAAGGCAGCGTGGCTCGGCACGTGCAAGGTGCACAATTGTGCACCCCCTTGCTTGCGCCAACCTCTGATTTTATAACTTGCGCGCACCTGCGCGTGCAAGTTATAAAATCGGGCGTCCATGTGTACACGCGCACATGTACGCCCATGCCCAACCTTTTAAAATCTATCCCTTAATGAATCAGGTACTTTGACTCATGTGATAGGGTGAAAGCAGACCTGCAAAAGGGCACAGCTGGACAAGCATTTCTGCAGGGCAGGAGCAGAAGAAGGACACGGTTAAGGGAGAATATGAGAGACCGAACATCTAGGTTTTCTGGTAACCCAGTGCAGAGCACAAACCTGCTGTAGATTCATCCCCGCAGTCAGTCTATGAGCACCCACCGGGGACTACAGGAAAAATCCCTGGAGATGCTCACAGACTGTTAACACTTGCTTAAGAATTTGCAGCTTCCAGTTTTGTACATTGCACTGCATATGTACTATAGTTTATTTCCAGTATGGGCAGGAGATTTCTTGGAGGAAAAGCTTGTCAGTTAGTTAAAGCTGCAGCTTTTAAAATGTTCCTAGCCTTGTTGCTTTTAATCATGTTTTCTCTAATAACCACCGTTCCTGATGTCTTGCATTTGTCCTTCCTGTGCGTCTTGAATGGACAGCACCACAAACCAGTGCTGTATGTGTCTCCTAGTGCTACAGAAGTGATAAGCGGAACATGAAAGACTTGCTATAGGGAGGTTTCATGCATGCTCTGGCCATGTGCAGCTCAGATATTCAGTGGCTTCTTGACACCTGACTAGTAAGGTGCCACTGGTTTCTGGATTTTCAGAAAATGTGCCCAAGAACCAAGTATCAGGTTTTTACATTCTGAGGTGGCATAATAAAATGAGAATGAAAATGAAGAAATAAACCAAGAAAGAGAAAACAAAAGGAACTCAGTGGCTGTGTGGGAAAACAGATGAACATTAACCCATTATGTCCCAGTATCCTGTTTAGAGGATAGCTTCTTAAAAACATTTAAGAAAGTAGGACTGCCTTGCCGGGATAGACCGTAGGACCATCGAGCTCAGCACCCTATCTCTGACAATGGCCCATCTCAAAGTATAGATCCAGTTACTTGTTGTTCCCTCCCAGTGACAAGCAATGAGGTTCCCAGAATCACCTGGTTAATAATCTTTGCTATACTTTATTTCTAGGAGCTTGTCCAAAGCCCACAATGCTAGTTGCACAGTGACTACACATCCTCCAGCAACAAATGTTACTAAGCAAATGAGGGCCAGCCCTAGAGTTCAAAAACCAGCCTAGGATGCTTGTTGGAAGTAAGAGGAGAAAGAGCTGAAGGGGAAAGTCAGGGAATTAAAAACATTTAAATTGTTTTGGCCATTGTAACTGAGAACAGATTGTCTTGTACATGCAAACGATATCTCATTTTGTCTCTTCAGCTCCTTCACGCCACTCTTTCCCATGAAGTTTCACCTCCTTTTAAATTTAACCTAAACCATGCTATTCTGTATTTACAGTCACAAAACAGGAGAAATCCCAGAACTCTTTGAGAGCAGAGCTGTTAAAAGAGCTGGATCTGGGCTCACTGTCACTCATGACACAGCGTGAGCTGGCTGAACACGGTTTGTGATTCTCCTGTGCAGCTTTTTGGCACCATCATCTGAAGCCTCCCGGAGTCGTCTGAACGCCTGCCTTTCCTACAGTGCCCAGAAGCAGACAGCACTGCAGAGCACTGAAAAACTAATTATCTTTGTTAAAAAAAATAAAAACATAACAAACAACCCTATACCGCAAAACCTCAGACACAAAAAGCATTGAGATACCAGTTACCTCTATGCAGATGCAGACAATACTCCAGAACTCTGTGGCACTGAATGCAAGCCGAGCTTTCCCCAGGGAGGAGCTGATTCAGCATTCACCTCTACAAAATGGACAAGCCTGCAAGTTGCAACACTGGGAGCTTGGAGTCTGTGCTTTACTGACACTTTCCCTGGACATGATCCAGGGGTGTAAGTTGTAAAATGGGACAAAGTGCAGCATGATACTGTTCCATTTGCTAGTGCTATACAGTCAAAAATAAATTATGGTGTGCAGGGGGATCTCAGAGCTAATTAGATATGAGCCTAGTCAGCACCCAGAGAAGAGACTCCCATGGGAAAGTAGGAGCTGCAGGAAGTGGAGTTAAGAACTTAGGCCTGGATTCACCATTCTATCGCAGAATTGTGAATCCAGCAAAAATGGGGGGCGGGCCTGCAAAGCCGGCAGCCTTCGTACCACCGTGGTGTTATCGCTGCCGGCCTTCGCACCCAATAGCGCCACCGTGAAAGGTGGTGCCATTGGGTGCACTACTGGCGACAATAATGTGGCTTACCTTATCGCCGCCAGCGAAGACATCGCGGAGTCCGCCCCGACTCCTCCCCTCGCCGCCCCGACTCCGCCCCTAGCAAGCTATCGCACGCAAAAAGGGCCCCTTAGTAACTTATGGGCACTCTCCCATCTGAACCTATACTGAACCAATACATCAGCACAATATTAGGGAATACTCCTCCTTAATCAGTACTGCGCAAATACACTGGCCTCTCTTCTCTCTGATCTAGTATTCAACCAAATATGGTGCTAGTACCACCTTGTTAAGTGAGGTTCTGCTCACCTTTGTGAATAGTAATAATGCTTTTTAGGAGGTGCAGAGATGCTACCCTTGGCATTACAACTAAATTTCACCACAGGTTGCACAATCTGGCTTGTCAAAAGCTTTTCCATAGAAAAACCCAATGAGCCTCAGAGCAATACGGTCTCTTTCTATTGCTCACATCTCTTATTAAAATGAGCTGTGCATGACATTAAAAGAACTCCACAAATGCATAATTTATTGTATTGTATAATTATGTTGTTTATTGTTCCCTGAACATTGGTGGAAATGTGACCTCATATATATACATATTTTTAGAATAAAAGCATAGTTTTTAATCGCTAAGAAACCTTTATTTAAAAAGTCTGAATTTTGTGTTAGCCACATTGAATTGTAAAGGCACATCACCAGGTCACTTACCTCACTCCACTCCTTGTTGGCAATTCCCTGAGCAAACAGAACTACCACTGCATAGAAGAAAAAAAAAAAGACATGGGTTTAGTACTGACCATCTTCATGGTAGGAGAGACAAATATGCATAACAGCACACGCCAACACATAGGTGCAAAGGGCCATTCACATAGACAATGATGTATACACATACAAGAATTCTCAAATTTAATTTTGTGCTAGAAACACCTCACACACACACACACACACACACCCTTGGGTGTTCTGAATTCCTGTTTATTATGATGTATCCCATTTCTGTCTCTGTTTCTACTGAGCCTGGAGTGCAATGTGTTTTATCTGCTGTCTTAGATTTGGCTTCAGATACCTGAAGCCTGTACTTCTAAGCTGCTGCTTCATAGGAAGCAGGCCAGACTGGCTCCCACTGGCTCAGGATTTTCTAGCACTTTGGTATAATCAAAATAATGTCAGAGTCTTAGTTTTGTCTTAAGAACAAAAGCTTTAGTGCTGATTGCTGTGACTTGGCAGACTCAGTAGGACAAGTGATTATCCCCACGCTGGTTGGAGAGCTTTTCCATGGATACATAGTTTAGGACACAGAGATTTCTGGAACAGATAGTTGAGCCATAAGAATACAATAGAAACATAGAAGCATGATGGCCCAGCTAGTCTGCCCAGCCGTTCAATTAATTTAGCATTATAATTCCCATCCCTCCCTTAGAGAGCCCCTGTGTTTATCCCATGCTTTCCTGAATTCAGAAACTGTTTTTGTTTCTACCACCTCCACTGGGAAGTCGTTCCATGCATCTACCACCCTCTCTATAAAGAAATATTTCCTAGGATTACTGCTGAGTCTACCTCCTTTCAATCTCATCGAATGACTCCCTCATCCTAGAGCCTCCTTTCTGTTGAAAGAGACTCACCTCCTGTGCACAGAAACCTTTGAGAGATTTGAATGTCTCTATCATATCTCCCTTATTTCGCCTTTCCTCTAGGGTGTACATGTTTAGCTCTTTTAATCTATCCCCATATGCTTTAGAATGAAGAAGACCGTTGACCATTTTAGTAGCCACCTTCAGGACCGACTCCATCCTGTTTCTATCCTTTTGAAGGTGCGGTCTCCAGAATTGTACACAGGATTCTAAGTGAGGTCTCATCAGGGACCTTTATAGGGACAGTATCACCTCCCTTTTTCTGCTGACCATTCCTCTCCCTATGCAGCCAAGCATCTTTTTGGCTTTGACTGTCACTTAATCCACCTGTTTGGCCACCTTAAAATCATCAGATACAATCACCCCCAGATCCCGCTCTTTGTGCTTAGAAGAATTTCACCTCCAATACTGTACATTTCCCTTGGGTTTTTGCATCCTAAATGCATTACTCTGCATTTTCTAGCATTAAATCTTAGCTGCCAGACTTTAGACCATTCCTCGAACTTCACTAGATCCATCTTCATGTTTTCCACAACTTCCTGGCTGTCCACCCTGTTACAAATTTTGCTATCATCAGCAAAAAGATAATCCTTTCCCAAAAATCTTTCCATTATGTCGCTCACAAAAATGTTGAAAAAAAAACTAGACTAGTACTTATCCAGCTAAGTAGCAGTGAACTGTGCCAGATAGCTGGATAAGTGCCGAGTTATCCAGCAAAGTGGTGGCAGCTAACCATAGCCAAATAGCTGGCTAAGTGATGGAGGAGCTGGAAAGAATTTTTAAAATTTTTATGTGCTTGTACAGCCCCGCTGGAAACTTTGCACCACCTCTGACTCAGGTATAAAGTTTCCAGCATTAAAAAAATGTGTGTTCAGCCAGCACCCCTCTCTGCATTGGGAGGGCATTCATAACACCCCCATTAGCAGGGAATCTCCACGCGAGGGGGCTAAGCTGACCGCACAATTTTCAGTGCTCATTTTGTGACCCTAAAACTCCTTGCTGTCTCGGCGGTAAGGTTTAGGCTCACAAAATGAGCATTCAAAAATCAAGAGCAAGTAACCTGGTGCATTCGAATGAACACACCTTTCTGCATCAGCCTGTGAGTGTGTAATCTTAAGCAGGTCACAATCTCTTTGTTCAGACGCTCGTGTGGTACAGAGTCTTTGGAAACACCTGAGAGCAAACCTACATCCGAGGCAATAACCCATCGCTACACTAAGCTCCTTGACAGCATATGTTGATTATCACACACTGACGTTTTTGCTTCCCCCATGATAATTATTTACTATAGCAGTCATAATAACAAATTGATTGACTTCCAACTCATCTGCTATGAGCAAGGTCCCAAGTGTAAATATTAGCAAAGATTTTCTTTTTCAGTGCTTCAAATGCATACGAGCAACCCTCTACTTCTTTTCTGTTTTCACTGATTTTATTTATGTTAGTGTATAGATCAAAGGATACTGTGTTCATGCTGTAGTATTGCAGCAGTTATGCTATAGATCAGATATGTGGTCCTTGCACAAGATGTGGACTGAAATATTGTTTCTTAATGTGAAACTACAAGACTAAGGCAGGGATTTTCCATTCTCGCAGAGAATGGTGAATCCTGGCGGCAATGGGGGGGGGGGGGCGGGCCTGCGAAAGCCAGCAGCCAACGCACCACCACAGTGTTATCGCTGCCGGCTTTTGCACCCAATAGCACCGCCGTGAAAGGTGGTGCTATTGGGCGCGCTACTGGCGGCGATAACGTGTCTTACCTTATCACCTCCAGCGAAGATAGCGCCGTGTCCGCCTCCTCCTGACTCCACCCCAACTCCGCCCCCAGCAAGCTATCGCACACGAAAAAGTCCCTTGTCGCGTGCGATAGCCTTAGAAAATAACCCCCTAAGTTTGTTTCCTTGGGGCCCCAGAGAAACTAATATGGAAATCTAGCTCCTGGAAAACCTCCTATGCCTCTAGGGAAGGGATTGCCATAGGCCTTGATGGATGCCCTCCTCGATCTTTCATTGAAATAAGATGTAAGAAGTGAGGGGTTTGGAAGGCAGTTAAACAGTAAAGCAAATTGCAGATAATAAGGGGGGGGGGGAGGGGATGTCTGAATCAAAGGATTTTAAGACAACTAAATAATAAATCTCTTTATGCATCGCCTTCCTCTCTCTCTCTGAGTTTGGACATTTTTTTTTCATATCTTCAAAATAAATGACACATACCAGGGTCAGATTTTGAAAAAGTGTCCATGTCCAGAAGATTCCTAAAATCAACAGGATAGATAGGAAAATATATATAGAGAGAGAGAAGTTAGAAAGAAGGAAAAAATGAAAACACAAGATTACAGAATAGGAGAAAAAGGAATTACAAAGGAAAGACAATATCATCAATTTAAGTAAAAAGCATTCACCAACAAACTTTTTGGCAATATTAGAAAAAATGTTCCTTCTGTGTTCTGGGCAGTATTTTAAAAATTATTACATGGCAAGCAGTAATAATTAAAAACTTGGAATATTAAATTATCTTTGAAGCAGCTGAATTTCTCTGACTCTCTGGAAGCAAGATAGCCTCAAAACTAGCTCATACTCACTGAATTTGATTGGTACATTCTGGTTATGCTTTATTTATTTAGCTTCTGCTTTTCAGGCACTTCAAAGTGGATTAGGTCACAAAATGCCATCACAAACACACCATGTCAACCAATCAGATCCGGCTCCATGTAAAGGCACAATGATGCCTTCCAGGGATTCAGAGGAACTGCAGGAAGTGGCTTGATTTCTTTCCTCTGACCAAGCAGTACAATTATTAAGTGATAGAGGAAGAGATAGCACCACTTGCTGCATGTGACAGTACTCGGGTACACCGAGTGACTGCTTTCTTTTACACAATCCGCTGAACTAGCTTTCACAGTTTGGGGTGAAACTCCACACAGCGAAAGTTAGTTCACAGAAGACACAAGAAACTCCAAGCATTCTTGGGCTTTGAAATGAAGTGCAACAAGGGGAATCTTGCCTTCAAATTACAGTAGGTGGCTCAGAAAAGCACTGGAGGGAAGACACATTAAGGCATGTACACAGGCAATCTAAAAGAACATCTAGAAAAAAAGTCACTATTATGGTGGTGATCTCAGAGTCACAGCTCCCGAGAAAAAGCACAGAGGAGTAACAGAGGCAAAGGGCAGATTAAAACACAAGCCTACCTTTTGAAAGGAATAACCTTAGACACAGTGAAACATAGTGCAGACCAACTCCTGTCAGCATACATTCTCCTGTTTAAAGACCGAGGCAGAGCTTTCCAGCAGCAGAGGGTACAGGTCCCAAGGACCCCCCAGCCAGAAGGGCTTTCAGGATATCCACAATAGATATGAATGGGAAAGATCTGCATATACTGGAATTCTAATATATGTGTATTCATTAGGGATGTGAATCGTTTTTTGACGATTTAAAATATCGTCCGATATATTTTAAATCGTCAAAAATCGTTAGAAGCGCGATACAATAGGAATTCCCCCGATTTATCGTCAAAAATCGTAAATCGGGGGAAGGGGGAGGGGAAGGGGGAGGGCGGAAAAACTGGCACACTAAAACAACCCTAAAACCCACCCCGACCCTTTAAAATAAATCCCCCACCCTCCCGAACCCCCCCAAAATGCCTTAAATTACCTGGGGTCCAGAGCGGGGGTCCCGGTGTGATCTTTTACTCTCGGGCCTGCGGTGCGTTGTAGAAATGGCGCCGGCGCTACCTTTGCCCTGACAGGTCAAAGGTAGCGCCGGCGCCATTTTGTTTTTTGTCCCCCGACGTCAGGAGCGTAGGAGATCGCTCCCGGACCCCCGCTGGACCCCCAGGGACTTTTGGCCAGCTTGGGGGGGCCTCCTGACCCCCACAAGACTTGCCAAAAGTCCAGCGAGGGTCCGGGAGCGACCTCCTGCACTCGAATCGTTTTGCCGTACAAAATGGCGCCGGCCATATGTATGGCCGGCACCATTTTGTACGGCAAAACGACGTCAGGAGCGTAGGAGATCGCTCCCGGACCCCCGCTGGACCCCCAGGGACTTTTGGCCAGCTTGGGGGGGCCTCCTGACCCCCACAAGACTTGTCAAAAGTCCAGCGGGTGTCCGGAACGACCTCCTGCAGTCGAATCGTGTTGCCGTACGGCCGGCGCCATTTTGCACAAAATAGCGCCGGCCGTACGGCAAAACGATTCGAGTGCAGGAGGTCGCTCCCGGACCCCCGCTGGACTTTTGACAAGTCTTGTGGGGGTAAGGAGGCCCCCCCAAGCTGGCCAAAAGTCCCTGGGGGTCCAGCGGGGGTCCTGGAACGACCTCCTGCAGTCGAATCGTGTTGCCGTACGGCCGGCGCCATTTTGCGCAAAATGGCGCCGGCCATACGGCAAAACGATTCGAGTGCAGGAGGTCGCTCCCGGATCCCCGCTGGACTTTTGGCAAGTCTTGTGGGGGTAAGGACGCCCCCCCAAGCTGGCCAAAAGTCCCTGGGGGTCCAGCGGGGGTCCGGGAGCGATCTCCTACGCTCCTGACGTCGGGGGACAAAAAACAAAATGGCGCGGGCGCTACCTTTGCCCTGTCATATGACAGGGCAAAGGTAGCACCGGCGCCATTTCTACAACGCACCGCAGGCCCGAGAGTAAAAGATCACACCGGGACCCCTGCTCTGGACCCCAGGTAATTTAAGGCATTTTGGGGGGGTTCGGGAGGGTGGGGGATTTATTTTAAAGGGTCGGAGTGGGTTTTAGGGATGTTTTAGTGTGCCGGTTTTCCCGCCCTCCCCCGATTTACGATTTACACGATATTTACAAAAACAAAACCGCGACGATCCGATTCCCTCCCCCCCCCCCCCCAGCTGAAATCGATCGTTAAGACGATCGATCACACGATTCACATCTCTAGTATTCATTGTGGAGATCCTGAAAACCTGACAGACTGTGGGGGTCCTCAGGATTGGTTTGGGAAGTCTGGCATTCAACCTGCACTGGTGGAAGAATATTCCTTTATCTTTATATAGAATAATGTATTCTGATGATAGGAGCTGATTTTTGCTGAGTGAAGGACAGATGATTCCACTTCCTTGGCAGGTTGTATGGAACCTCATATGCTGGGTATCGTTGTCCAAGGCAACACTTTTCTTAGGCTGTCTGGAAGCACAGCTCTGTTAACAATGTATGGGCAGTGGGCACTATTTACTAAGCAGTTTTCCCATAGACACAAAATGGGAGAAAACCCTTAGGAGATAGGTTCCTATGTTTGGCTGGAGTTTTGAATGAGAATTGCAATACAGATCTGCTGGTATTTATTTTGCAAACCTTTTCTTAGCAGCTGGACTTCTTTGCGTACTTAGGAGAATCAAGTTTACCCACTGCTGTTTCATGGCAGGGTTGAGCTGGATCAAGCCTCTAACTTGAAGGCCTTGATTATAAACTCATAATTAGTAACTCTCTCAAGTTTGCAAATGCAGAAAAAGCAGGATAAGCATTTCTAAAAATCTTCCAGAAAAGGACAGGACTAAAAATCACAGAATTCCGAGAGTAAAGGGGACCAAAATTGTGCAACAAAGGAGTTTTATGTCCTGCACATCATCTATTTTTTATAGGATCTGAGAAAGTTTTCTATACATTTAAAAGCTATCAGGACAGTATCCTACCACCTTCTGTATTTGTCTTATTATTTGTCTTGTCTATTCTAATTTAACATGCATTTTCCTACATTCACTACATTTGTACACTGTGTGCACTGATGACGCTTTAGAAATACTAACACTAATGAATCACAGGAGTGGCACGCCAACAAACAAAAGTATTCCTAAGCTAGAAACAGATGCCAACATCCTAATAAATGAAAAAAATTATATGCGAGGGGTGAGACTAAAATGCACCGGAATAGATGGGGGGCAACAGATGAATCTGTTCTTTAGTTACAGAAAACAGAAATAATGATACAACTGCAGTCAATATCATGGCATCAGTTACATTTGCAATTACAAAATATCAAGTTATGACTCAATGTTTCCCAGCCCTCTCTTGAAGGCTTACCAATTGGATTTTCAGGATTGCCATAACAAATATGCATGAGATAGATTTGCATACATTGGAGACCCAGGATATGCAAGTATCTATGCATATTCATTGTGGCTATCCTGAAAACCTGACTGGTTAGGTGTACCTCCAGGAGATGTTTGGGAATCAATGGCATAAGTTATGTGTGGATTAAATGAAACATTTGCATACTGTTTGCAGGAAAAGATGATCAACTGGTAATCTCACAACTCAGGCCATGGCAAAGAGAATCAGTCGACAAATCTCTTGGGCAATGAGCATGGAGTTACTGGGTCCACAATGCTCCCCATGTACACAATATTCAGAGTCACAATAAAATGAAAAGCCAGCATCACTGCATTGTTTTCACACTTCAGCAAATGAAGCCATAGGCACCAAAGAGCCAGTGAAGTCAGAGTTCTGGAAAGGGGAGAGAGAGAACTAGGGTCTGGGCCAGTGCAACACTAAGAGAGACCAAAGCAGCCTGGTGGGGGACAGAAGTTACAAAATCTATTGTGCTTACTTAAAATATCCCCATTTTCTTTCCCTGTGTTCCAAAGCAGCACGAGTGCAAAAGGAAAGTTACTAGGTCTACTTTGGTTATCCCATTCCAATACAGAGAAGGATGATGCAAAGACTATCACCGTGGTCATCTCTCTAGCAGCTCATTGATAAGTTTGTACCTCCTAGCACTCCAGGTTAAAGAGTAAACGCATCAAGAAGAGACTTGTGATTTACTGTATTATGTACAGACCAAGTACTATAAATAATAAATAATTAGTAAGTTCAGTACTTAACAAGTATAAACTTATCTTGGACTTAAGGTTTGCTCTGGTTACTGTGACATCTTATCAGAGATTCAGGATCATGCCATAGTTCAATAAGCAGCTGAAGGAAAAGAAACACAGTGCGTGTTACTGAGCACTGGTGGCATAAGTCTAACTTAGCAGTTGACTCAGCTAACTACATTTTACGTCTTGACCATTACATCAGCTAACGGAGATTACTATTTAACAAAGATTCAAGATGCCATGAATTCTCCTAGAGAGCTGTTCCATATCATGCGACAACTACCTCAGACCTCTGTGCAACCTACCATCCTCGATAATAATAGCTTGGTGGATGAATGTGAGCAATTTGCCAAATTTTTCTCTAACCAGGACAGTTTTAAATTGGATTGCCTCTTTTGTAATGGGGCAGTTACAAACAGTGCAAGTAGCAGATAACTTTTCCCAGTCGATGTCTTTATCAACTGGAGTTCCTCAAGGATCTTGCCTTTCTTGTTTGCTATTAACATCTTCTTAAAGCCATTGGCAGATCTGCTTGTGGAATTAGGAGTGCTGGCCTATATGTTTGCAGATAATATCCAGTTCTGGGTACCACTAGATGACACTTGGGGAGAAGACCTTAAGTGAAAAGTGTTCTAAACATCAAAATCACAGAACATATAGAAAGACATGGTTTAATGGAACAAAGTCAGCATGGCTTTACCCAAGGCAAGTCTTGCCTCACAAATCTGCTTCACTTTTTTGAAGGAGTTAATAAACGTGGATAAAGGTGAACCGGTAGATGTAGTGTACTTGGATTTTCAGAAGGCATTTGACAAAGTTCCTCATGAGAGGCTTCTAGGAAAAGTAAAAAGTCATGGGATAGGTGGCGATGTCCTTTCATGGATTTCAAACTGGCTAAAAGACAGGAAACAGAGAGAAGGATTGAATGGACAATTTTCTCAGTGGAAGGGAGTGGGCAGAGGAGTGCCTCAGGGATCTGTATTGGGACCCTTACTTTTCAATATATTTATAAATGATCTGGAAAGAAATACGACAAGTGAGATAATCAAATTTGCAGATGATACAAAATTGATCAGAGTAGTTAAATCACAAGCAGATTGTGATAAATTCCAAGAAGACCTTGTGAGACTGGAAAATTGGGCATTAAAATGTCAGCTGAAATGTAATGTGGATAAGTGCAAGGTGATGCATATAGGGAAAAATAACCCATGCTATAATTACACAATGTTAGGTTCCATATTAGGTGCTACAACCCAAGAAAGAAATCTAGGCGTTATAGTGGATAACACATTGAAATCGTCAGTTCAGTGTGCTGCGGCAGTCAAAAACGCAAACAGAAAGGGAATGGTGAATAAAACAGAAAAAGTCATAATGCCTCTGTATCGCTCCATGGTGAGACCGCACCTTGAATACTGTGTACAATTCTGGTCGCCGAACCTCAAAAAAGATATAATTGCGATGGAGAAGGTACAGAGAAGGGCTACCAAAATGATAAGGGTAATGGAACAGCTCCCCTATGAGGAAAGACTAAAGAGGTTAGGACTTTTCAACTTGGAGAAGAGATGGCTGAGGGGGGATATAATAGAGGTATTTAAAATCATGAGAGGTCTAGATCGGGTAGATGTGAATCATTTATTTACTCTTTCGGATAATAGAAAGACTAGGGGGCACTCCATGAAATTAGCGTGTGGCACATTTAAAACTAATCGGAGAAAGTTCTTTTTCACTCAACGCACAATTAAACTCTGGAATTTGTTGCCAGAGGATGTGGTTAGTGCAGTTAGCATAGCTGTGTTTAAAAAAGGATTGGATAAGTTCTTGGAGAAGTCCATTACCTGCTATTAATTGAGTTGACTTAGAAAATAGCCACTGTTATTACTAGCAACAGTAACATGGAATAGACTTAGTTTTTGGGTACTTGCCAGGTTCTTATGGCCTGGATTGGCCACTGTTGGAAACAGGATGCTGGGCTTGATGGACCCTTGGTCTGACCCAGTATGGCATGTTCTTCTGTTCTTATTTGAATACTTGTCTAGAAACAATTACACAGTGGATAGTTATTTTGAATAAAACGATGACAGAAGTGTTGGGAGTGGGGAGATTATTTGAACAAATACAGGGGGTGCAGGATCAAGTGGTATTAGATGGTTGTCCACTTATCTCTAAGAAAGTGAGAAGTCTGGGTGTGGATTTAAATTCCACTTTTATGATGGAAGTCTATGGGCAACAAGTATTGAGGCGAGCATATTTACAACTGAGAACAGCTAACCAACTAAAACCATTCTTATATTTTTCAGCATTGTGAACAGTGGTATCAAATATATTTTTGAGTTTATTAGATTATTGTAATGTATTATTGTTGGGAATATCAAAAGGCAATGGTCACGAAAATGCATGTTTTACAAAATAGTGCTGCCCAACTTTTATATAGAAACAGCCAAAATGAAAGTGCTAGACCTTTACTGATATCGCTGCACTGGCTGCCAGAAGCTGAGCACATACAGTGTAAGTTATTAGTAATGATATTTAAATGTATGCATGGTGGTAAACCACATACTTAATTGATAAATTAAAATGGAATGTTCAAAGTGGTTGCTTAGATCTTCCCAGGGCAATCAATTGGAGTTGTCAAATTCTGTTAAAAGCCAGCAGATTGCAAAAAGGATTTTTCCAATAATGGTGCTGGATTTCTGGAAATAAGTTATCTATTCAAATCAGGGCTGAATTAAAGTATCAGAAATTTTGTAAATTAGTAAAAGCCCATTTATTTCCAGATGGTGGAGGGATTAATGAGTTATGAGGGCAAGGAGTCTGATAATGGCGGATAATGATGATAGACCTTGAGTGATAAAGTCATATATAGAGGGGGTGATATGAAGAGCTTTTAATATTTTATGGTTTAATTGTGTGTGTTAATTTGTAAACTGCTTTGATGGCCCAGGCCGATTTGAGCGGTATAGAAATTTGAAAATAAATAAATAAAATATCACATGCAGCAGGGTTTTGGCAATGGTAATGAATCAGTGGTTTGTGGTAGCTGCTTTTCCAAACAGACTTCCGTTCTGAAATTTCATTCTGTATGATCCAATTAGAAAGAAGACCTTTGTGTCACTGTATTAATTAGATCCTGTTAAAATGATGGCGCAGCAGCGTTATTATCAATATCTAGAAATCCTACCAGCACTATCAAACTCTCATGTGCTGCTGTACTGGCAGGAAACATGCAGTGAATTTTTAGAGGTATTGCAGGGCTTCAGCCCTTACATGGCTGCCACTAGCCAAGCCCCATGTAACATCCATGATGTCTATTTGGTTTTTGTATTCCACCATTCAGGCATTTTAAAGTGGATTATATTCAGGCACTGTAGGAATTTCCCTGTTCCCAAAGGGCTCACAATATAAGTTTGTAAGAACATAAGAACATGCCATACTGGGTCGGACCAAGGGTCCATCAAGCCCAGCATCCTGTTTTCAACAGTGGCAATGGAGGTTGAAGTGACTTGCCCAAGGTCACAAGGAGCAGCAATGGGATTTGAACCCTGGCTTAGAGCTCTAACCACTAGGCTACCCTCACCATCTCCACTGAGTACTTGCCTGCAGGCTCCTATTTTATTGTTTCTCAAGCATGAGGCTTTTTATTTTTTCGTATTTTTCCTCAAACCTTGAACTTAAAAGCATTGGGGCCCAATTTCCCAAGTCAGACTTTTTACTGCTCAGACTTTTATTCCAACAAAATTAAAAATTATAGGAAAAAGCAAAGGATCCCAACTTTATGAAGGCCTAAGCCCCAGTGTCCTATTTAGAGGATATCTTCTTAAAAATTTGGGACATAATGGGTTAAGGTGTATTAGCATAGACGTGTCACTAGTAAGCAGGGTAAAGACTGGAAGCCTCTCAGCATCCATGTCGACCAATGATATGGAAGGGAAGAGGATGAAGGACCACGTTGGAGAAGGCACTACGTGCTGGGATGGAAGTTAGAGGATTATTTGCGTAGAAACCTCTTCAAAGCAATTACAAAATTTCATCTTAATCAGTGCTGAGACTCTGGACAGTCATTAAAATTGCTCTGATTCATAACCTCCTGCTGTTGCCATGGCAGCATTACATTCGCACAAATAGTAAATAAAATTAAACAAACACTCGCCCGGTCGCTAATCACTGTAATTACTTTGAACCCCTTTTGCGCTGCTGGAATGCAGCCGGAGATGGCGTTGATTGAGATAATGGCACAGCTAGACTCTGGCTCAGGCAGTTTCTAACTGAGAAACAATCACATTCTTCTTCTTTTATATATTTTTTTCAACATGTACATCTCTGTAAAATACGCTGATGCCAGAGCTGTCAGGACTTTGAATGCCAGGGAAGGTGCTGTGGCTATTTTGTTTTCAGAAAGAAAAAACAATTACTATTGCATTTCCCTCCCTGGGAAGTGACTGAGACATTGTTAGTGGTTTTCAGCAATTTTGCTGGAGAACTGCAGATTTCAGTAACCGCATTAGACAAGCACAGACTTCCTAGTCACTCGTGCGCTGCTCTACAGGTCCAAACTTATGATAGCCAACCACACGACCCTATGAAACAGCTGGTCAGTTAGTGTGCAAGGTTTTGCTTTTTCCATTTGGAGATGACTGTGGGATTTGGGCCGAGTCCTGGTTTTATTTCCACCATCTCGAATGCACTTTGCAGCCAGTCAAGACCATAATGCCAGAAGACATTAGGAGGACAGGTGGAAAGTCAGGAATGGATCAATATCTGACATGGAATTAGGTTGGTGCTAAATTAATGACATAAAGAGCACACAGGAAGTCTTAAAGAGCTACAGGAAATTTCAGCTTTACCACACGAGATAAAGGCTATGGCAGAAAAGAAGATTTACCTTGCAGGGTGTGAATATAGGAGATGCAAGCTTGAAAGACCTCCTTGGAATAGGCAATTTGTTTACTTTGGTTAATATTGAGAAAAGAAGGGGATACAAGGATGTCTTATTTTATGCAGGAAGTAGTTTACACTTAGAATGATCAGGTTATGGAATCCTATGACCAGTAAAGTTGGGTGCGGACTTACAGTGAAACTGTATTTGTCCCGGAAGTTTCCTCCTGTTCCTTTGGGCTTCAAGTTCAGAACCACTTCTCCTGGGGCTGGAGCCATAAGCTTTTGTGTGTCGTATCATTAAGTTCCTCCCCAACTGGAGCAGGAACTTCATGACATGGCATGCAATCTAGCTCAGCTGTCGCAGGAACAGCCCTTGGCCAAGGTCCAAGACCGTGGCTGCTTCTGCAACTCAGTGTGAATAAAGACTGAATCTGGCCACTAGGCATAGTTGTTGTTTGTCTGTGATGACTCCTGTCCCAGGGCTGTGAATGCTGCCCCCACAGTATCTCCTTAATCCCACTGGCCCAGGGAGCAGAAGCAAGTCTTGGGAACTGAACCTAGTTCTTCTCCTTGGCAATCCCATAACACTTTCACAGAGTCACTGGGCAGATCCTTTCACTGATTATTTAGAGAGAAATTTGAATAATTTCATGAGAACACAAGTTACTAATGGATATGGTTGTGGAACCCACCTTTGAGCAATAGGCATAATTGGTTGCCATGAAAAAGCAGAAGGATGAGCTCAACGGATGCAAACAATCATGCTTACATCTTGTTTCACTGACATTACCAAAGGCACCACTAGTGATATATTTCCTACCCACTGAGTTACTGATTATAATATTTCGCTGTTTGGCTATTAAACCAAGTGTACAGTCTGAGTCATGATCTGAGGATGGTCCCTTCTCAGCCTTCTGGCTAAGAATGAAAACCTGAACAATATCGGGGGTGAGGAAGAGAGATGGTTAATACCTGCCACCCCACCCACTGGGAAAACAATGTTACAAACACTGACAAAACAAGCATTAAATCTTCTACTAAAAAAAATGAAACTAGCAAACAACCCAAAATGTCTTACAGATGAGCAACTTTTTTCTGTAGAAAAAGAAAACACTAAAGGTTGTCAGGTTCCCGGCCTGAAGGCCTCTCCCCAAGTGCCAGAGATAGTTCTAGGCCTCTTGCAGTTCAGAGTCAGCTCAGAACTGATCTAGCAGTACTATGAAGTAGAAGATGAGTTTACCAGTGGTCCAGTCCAAATCAAAGGATTAGTAGATACTTCTCTTTCCTTATTCCAGTGAGTTCCGACCATGGTCATTTCAGCGTGTATGACTGCAGTCAACGCTCTCGGTTTCTCCATGTCACTCCAGGCTTCTGGAGTGGACAGGGCCATGTACCCCCAAATTTCACAGGCCTTTCCATTCAAGGTGCTCTTGTGATGCTCTGGGTTGCTGCTCTTCTTGACTGTGGCCTACTCAACTGTTTCCAAGAGCACATTGAAACGTGGTGCCCTGGCCTTCCACAATACCGGCACAGATTCTGGTGTTGCTGCCACTTACTTTTGTCCCATGACAACCAAGAGCAAGTCAGGTCCATCTGCATGGGTTCAGGGGCTAGAGTCTCAGCAACTGCAAACATGAGGGCCAAGAACATGAGTCAGGTTGGCCTGGGGTTTCTTTCCTTTCTTCAAAACATTCATCCAGACAAGAATATATCTTTATACACAAAGCCATGAACATATCTATCCTCTCTTGTGGTTCCACCCAGGTCATTTGTTCTTTGACGGCATCCCTTAGTACCATATGGAACTGGTACCACTGGGCAGGTTCTTTCCAGGCAGTGTCTGCTGTCAGTTGATGGAAGCAACTGACATAAATACTCACTCAACCAGGTCCTTATCTCAGTCATTGCAATGCTCTCGCAGCATCTTAGTTCAATAGGTGAAGGCTATTCTGTTCAAGTAGAGAAGATACTCAGTTCAGAGTGTTGCTTGTGAGTAGGATTAATGCCAATGCCATTTTGGTGCTCTCTTGGGCAAAGTCCTGTGGGTGCATCATAAATTGAAGTTAACATTGATTAATGAATCACCCTTGGGTTCCATCACAATCCTCTTGGAGTGGTAGTAGAGGGCCTCAAGTCGCTACTCAAGGTGATTGCAAAGCTGTGTTTTCAGTCCACAGTTAGTTTAATTGCTGGCGCAGGTCCTGAATTTCCATAGCCAATTTGCTGATCCATCCCTGCAGGAATTCAAGTTGCCATCATGGGGACATCTATCCCATGTTACGTTGCTAGGAACACTGGAGATGGAACAAGGTTTTTGCAAAGTTGTCAAGTTTCCAGACCAGAGGGCCTGCCCTAGGCACGGGGGCCAGAGATAGTTCTAAGCCTCTTGCATTTCAGATCCAGTCCAGAACTGGATGAGTTTACCAGTAACAGGTCTAGTCCAAATCAGAGCATTGGTAGACAAATTTATCATTCTAGTTTCAGAAATAGCTACCCCTGTGCAAAGACAGAATCTGTGTTCCAAGTATAGGACCAAATAGCCTTCAATTTTCCAGGAACAGCTTCCTGGTTTCCAGCTATCTCTTTTCAAGGCCAAAGACCCAATCAGGTTCGTTGGGGTCATGGTTATTGGCCCCAGCATCAGACACATTCTCTTCAGTACATCAGTTTTCCCTGTGTAGAAACTAGTCTAATGGCCACAGCACTGTTTTGCTTCCCTAAGCAGAATCTGGTTTAAACTCTACCAGTTGTCAGTCGACATAGATCCAACAAAAAGTAAGAGGTGAAGTCTGGATGATTAATGCTACTGGGGTTTTTTTGCACAATTTTGAAATAGATTATCATTTTCCAACCATTTTAAAATTCCTGCAATTTTTAGAAGGAAAAATAATCCACAGAAAAAATTGTGCAACAAACCTCTATGCTCACAAAAGTTAAACTTATGGATGAGATGCCTCACAAATTCTTTTGCACAAATTCTTCTTTGCATATTTTTTTTTCCTGTAATGTTTTCCCTTCCAGAAGCTACAGAAAATGAAAGACTTGGGACAACAGCAGCACTATTTTAAAATTGCACACATCAACTGCCTTGCAGGATCATTACATTTGTATTCCTAATCCTTGAGTTGTCCCTTAGGCCTCCATATTCCTGAGCTGCAGCATTTTTTTTCTCACACTCCTAGGAAGATATTTAGGCTAGCTGAGGATATATAAAACTCTTTCTGTGAAGATTTATGCCTGAAAACCACAGAGTGATGATGAGCTGATTGTGCTGGAGTGACCCATAAAGAACAGAATAGGTTAGTAGTTCCCAAACCTGACTGACCTACAATCCAGTTGCTTTTTCAGGACATCCACAATGAATATGCATGAGATATTTACATAAGTTGCAAATTTCTTTCATACATTTTGAATGGAGACAACCTGAAAATCTAGGGGGTCATTTATCAAAGCACTATGTGGCGTCTTCACATGCGTTAAGCACCATAACGCATGGTGTGATGCAAATCAGAAAAAGGGGAGGAGTTTGGGGTGGGATTTGTGGCCAAGCTTCACAATTTTGTGAAGCCATATCGCATGGTGCAATATGGCTTTATCGCACTTTGCGATGTTTTCGCAAATAAAAGGAGAGGGAGAGGGAGAGAATCTAGCCATAATGCCCTCATACTAGGCAGGTATTTATACCTAGTTACTCAAGGTGAGGTTTAGGAATTAGGGTAGGGGTTAGGGGCCACTTTGACATTCAGAGTGAGACATACGAACAGAACAGTGCTCTCTTGTGTAGATTTGATGACCTTCAGAGTGAGGAAACTCACCCAAAGATGAGATTTGTGTAATGTTCTCTCAACCTAGCTTGATGGTTCCCAGGTAGAGAGTCCATCAAGCTAGGTTGAGAGAACATTGCACAAATCTCATCTTTGGGTGAGTTTCCTCACTCTGAAGGTCATCAAATTTTCACAAGAGAGCACTGTTCTGTTCGTATGTCTCACTCTGAATGTCAAAGTGACCCCTAACCCCTACACTAATACCTAAACCTCACCTCAAGTAACTAGGTGGGCCTCATATAGAGGTATAAATACCTATCTAGTATGAGGGTATTATGGTTAGGTTCTCTCTCTCTCTCTCTCTCTCTCTCACAATTCTAGCACTATGATAGTGCACTTTGCAATAATTAACATAAAACTTGCCCCTATTGCATGCAATATTTAGTGCATTTTGATAAATCCAGGCCCTAGCTAGCTGAGGGGTCACCAGGACAGACTTTGGAAACACTGACATAGGAATGCTTTGTGTGAAGCTCACAACAATTTTTGCCTCCCTTCAGCTATTACAAGAAATGAAAGCATTGACTCCTGGGGTGATAATGTTTATTTCAGTGCTATTCTCTCTATACAACTCTGCTGAGCAGAATGGTATATGAACTCATGTACAGGGAGACAAAATCATGACAGCACTAAATTCTAAATGTAAAGACAAGAGATGGTACTTTAACTTTTACTCCAGTCAATAAACCCAATTTTAAATTCCTGTTTTGAGTCTTTCTAAAGAATTGCTCAATTGGTGTCAAAAATAGCATGATTGGAATGGCAATGAGCAAAATGCAAGAATTAACTGAATTCCTTGCTAATTAGTGGATGACAAATACAAGAGAAGATGGATGATAAACAAGAGCCTCTGAATTCTTTAAATGTCTGATCACAGAATAATTCTTTGGAACATTAAGGAGACATATATATTTGTATATATTTGACCATAGCCTTGGACCCCTCTTTCCTGTACCCACTCTGGAGTTGGTTCTGCAGTACAAACTAGAAAATTCTGCAATAAAATGTTTAAAAACTGTCCTGCGCAATTCTGAATCATGTTTGCAAAGATTAGCATACAATTTACATTTAAGCTGCACAACTTTTATATATTATAAAAATAGGTTTCCAACATTTCTTATGTATCTGGATAATTTTGCTCTTCTTAAATTTTCTCTCATTTCTTTCTATCAGTTTTTACCTTTATTATTAATATTAATATGTTACTTTTCATTCTCTTCTGTTTTCTCTTCTCACTCATCTTCTCTCATTGGCTAGGAGAGTCAGGGGGAGAGAAGTAGGAATGAGAAGTTGTATAGTGAAGCTGGGGGAGAGATAAGAGATAGGAGGGGTGAGGCTGAGAAAGGCAGGGGAGAGAAGAGGAGGTTTGGTGGTGAATTTGTGGGCGGGATAAGAAGTAGGAGGGGTGATGTGAGTGGAATGGCAGAGGGGGGTAGGCTAGGGTGGAACTGGGGGATGGGGATGAGAGACTGGAAGGAGGAAAAGCTGTTAGAGAGGTTTAACACGGCAGAGAGAAGAAGATACTCTGGGAAAATGGAGAAAAGGAGGGGTGGAGGCAGGAGAGGAGGGAGAAAAACTGCAGCAAAGGAAAAGGACAGGGAAAAAGAAAAGAATAAAAAGCAAGCAAAGTGATAAAAGCTGAAATGGAAAAAAAAAAGAATTAAAAAAGTAACAAAAAAGAACAAATTAAAACATCCAGACACATGAAAAACTATTAATGTAAAATCATTTTTGCTTGTTAAATAATATAATTTGTATGCATATTTATGCTACTATACTACCGGATCCGAATTTTTAAAATTTTGTGGCAGAATTTTCCAACTTTTGCTGAAGAATCTACCCTGGACTGCTGCAGAACCAGGGCAGTAGCATATAACAGACCCTGGAGCTTTTCACAACAAACCAGATAGGCTCTGTGGTCATAAATAAATTAAGTTAGACCTCTTTGAATCTGGCTTCTTCCTCTCTTCCATCTCCTTTTTATTTTTGATGTCCACCGTGTTTCCCCTTCCTGGCCGGTAGATGATCTTCTTCTTCTTTTTTCTCTTCTTTTGTTGGCTGACCACGTCCCTCATGTATTTTTGTCACTTGCGCGAAATGTTGGGAAAGAGAGTGGATCACACGGTGAGGCCTGCCACATGTGCTGCTCTGGCCCTGGGAGCAGTGGAGGAGCAGATAGAATCAGATGGGGGATGCCCAAGGATGGTGACACAACCATGTCTAGTGAATGATTTAGTGGCGAGTGCTGAGCCTGAGAGCCACACTGCAAGAGGAGGGCTGCTGATTAGCGAGGTAGATGTGAATACAAGGGAAGAGGAGGTAGATGTGGCCTTTAGCAGGGCAGTGGCTGTTGGTTCCATTCAGGGACCTTGGAGGCCTTTGCCTAGGCCTATTGAGGTTGGACTCAGAAGACCTAGAGGCACTAGTATAGGATCCATTTGGGCCCTTGCGAGTTCCATCAGCTTCTCAACCTTGGGTAACTTGGGTTTTCCATAGGTTGGTTGATGTGCAAGGTCCTATTCCACCTTTTCCTTCTTCACAGTGGCCTCTGGTGGACACCCTTCCTTGGTTGTCTAGAGCAGATTTTGGGCCTATGCTGCTGACAGCTGGCCAATTGCCCAAGGGATTGTTGTTTCCCGCGGCCGTGGCAGGCCATGACTGCGGTCCCCTACCTTGTCCGCGGTGGCAACCCGCCGTGGCAGCCTCGGGGGAAACCCCTGAACGGGTGTTCGTTGCTCCGGCGCGGGTCCCTGGCTTGACCATCGGGGGGAGAGCCATCCCTGCTCTGCCCCTGTGCCGTTCCTGCAGCCTTTCCTCCACGGAGGAAATTCAAGATGGCCGCTGCCATCCTTAGGCATGAGGCCGCGCCCCCTTCAGAGATTTAAAGGGACCTGATCCCTTTAACAAGCCTCACCTGTCCTTGATCAGCCTGAGCAGGGGAAGTATATAGGGAAGCTTCCTCTGCTCATTCCCTGACTTGGCAACGTCCTCCAGCGCTGTCTAGTCTGCTTGCTTCGGTGAGTTCCTTGAGCTTCGAACCCCTGTTCCTGTTACATCTTGGTCTTCTCGGTTCCTGACTTCGGATTGGCTTACGGTGATTCTCTGGTGTGATTTCGGACTGGCAAGTGGTGATCCCTCGGTGTGTGACCTCTGACTGGTAAGTGACGACTCTCTGGCACTTGATCTTGGACCCCTCCTGGACTCTGTCTCCAAGGGCCCGCCTAAGTCCCAGCGGTCCGGGTCCCTACGGGCTGCTCCTGGGGGGACCGCGGACTTCCAGGGCGAAGCTCCAGTCAGCCCTTGCACCGATACCGTGACTCTTCGGGGTCCACCTAAGTCCCAGCGGTCTGGGTCCCTACGGGCTCCTCCTGGGGGGACCACAGACTTCCAGGGGTGAAGACACAGCTCCTCTAACCTCTTCATCTGCCTGCAGTCGTCTCCATCTCCAGAGCCGAGGGTCAACCTCGTTCCTCTTCTGTTCTGCCTCGCCATCCAACGAGAGAACCTACGGATCCTCCGTAAGGTATACCATCCTCTCATCGGCCCAAGGGTCCACAAGCCTGAGCATAACAGATTGCCAAGTCCATGGACCCGGCGAAGGTATCTGCCCACCAGGCCATTCCCAGAATGGCCCAGCGCCTGAAGGATCGACAACAGACCCTCGATGCCCTGGTCTCTGCAGTACAGGGCCTGACCCAATGCCTCGAGGCATTAGGGCCCGCGAACCCTATGCTGCCATCTCCGCCTGGGGCTCAAGGAGGTCGCCTGACCCAGCCACACACCGTCCAGGGCTCCAGGGATGACCAGGGGCCAGTAACATCCACTCAACTCCCGGCGCCCTCTCGATACACCAGAGATACAAAGTTGTGTCGAGGATTCCTCAGCCAATGCCAGGTCCATTTTTTCTTGTTGCCTGTGCAGTTCCCCAGCGACCTGGTCAAAACCAGCTACATTATGTCCCTGTTCAACAGGAAGCCTCTGATCTGGGCCTCTCATCTGTGGGAGAAAAGGGACCCTGTCTTCGAAAACTTGAATCAGTTTCTGTCTGCCTTCCAGCAGATTTTTGATGAACCCGTCCGCAAGCCCACTGCGGTCTCAGAATTACTCCAATTACAACAAGGTACTCGAACAGTGGCCGAGTACGCGATGGAGTTCCGCACCCTGGCCGCGGAGTCTGCTGTTATCACTAATGTGGGAACTGAAGCTTTTGTTTGATAAACTACTTTAGGTAATAAGGTTAATAGTAGTTCAAAGACTGTAGAGGACAAGAAAGGTGATTTGGCGAAGGTTAAGCGTAAGCATATGCATCCTAGGTTTTCCTTTTCATCTTCTTCAAGCTCTTCCAGTTCATCCTGTTAGCAACTCAAATGTGGCTCACCTGCCTCCTGCCTCAGAGGGAGGTCCCCCAATGCTAGTGGCCCTGTACGAATTATGGGAGGGGGTTTCCAAGTCAATGCTTAAGAAAATAAAGAAACATCAATATATAGATATATTTTGTTTACTCGAGGGTAGGAGAGGTAAGAGTAGGAGAAGTAAGAAGTAAGAAGGGTGATAAAAAGGAGCAGCTGTGCGGAAAGAATCAATGGGTTCCAAGGAATATATTGAATGGTTTTGTTTGGGGTTTTTTTGCACTTGGTGAGTGTGGTCAGGCACTACAACCCTTCTCAATATGGTCATTTATTGCAGACACAATAGTTACTGCTTACAATGATGAGCATTTTAGGCACAAAATGGAGGAAAAAAGATATGTGGAGTGGGGCATTCAGATGTGGATTTGTGGCTTACCCAGATGACTTCCAAAGCAGTAGGATTGGGACAGAAGTCAGTGGGTCAGACAGCGCAGGGTCGCCACTTTCATGAAACAGCTGAGTCTACTCTCTCAGGTAAATTGTCGTCAGGCATGCCAGATTTTACTGGCATTTTAACAGGTACTCCTGCAATTTCCCTGATTATAAGTTCAAGCACGTGTACTTGGTCTGCGGTGCAGCCCACCTTGCCACCAAATACCAAAGAAAATCTGGCCCAGGTGGGTCAGCTTCCAACAAATAATATACTGGATAGGAATCTCACTCCTGTTAAGGTGGCATCCATGTGGCCTTGGTTAGATAGAGATCTGGACAGAGAGGCTGCTAGGACTTTGTTCAAGGGGTTTTCACAGGGCTTTCGCATTCTGTATTTCGGCTGCTCGATGTGTACGCTAGTAACTAATTCTCAGTCAGTTTTCCATCTTCGGGATGTGGTGGCAAGGAAGATTGCAGTGGAACTCTCCCTTGGGAGATTTGCTGGCCTGTCTACTTCCCCTCACTTATCGAGAGATGATGTTCTCCGCTCTAGCTGTGATTCTTAAGAAAGATCCTGAAAAATGTTGTTCGATCCACAATTTGTCTTATTCAGAAGGTGGTTTGGTTAATGACTTTGTCCTTCTTGATTTGTGTACTGTGGATTATTCCTCTTTTGAAACGGCAATACAGGTGGTGTGACATTGTGGATTGGCATCGCTAAAGGCAAAAGCGGATATTGAATCTGCCTTTAGATTGCTGCCTATTCAACCAGATTGTTTTCCCTTGTTGTGTTTTGAGTGGGAGAGTAAGTTTTATGTAGATCGCTGCTTACCCATGGGATGTGCCATATCCTCTGCTCTCTTTGAGCTTTTTAGCTCTTTTGTGCATTGGGTTACGACCCAGGTAGCTTGATGCGGGGATATAGTTCATTACTTAGATGATTGTTTTGTTCATCGGGAATGCGGATTATTGGGACTGCAAATGGATATTACAGGCTTTCTTTTGGGTGTCCGAGCAATCTGGAATTCCCATAGCCGAGAATAAGACAGGAGGCCTGGAGGCAAGTCTTACCTTTCTGGGTATTGAACTGAACTCTATGGATATGATATTGTCCCTGCGATTGTGATCTATTATACAGAATTTTTTAGGGACCAAAAAGGCCACCTTGGTAGCGTTTGAGTCTTTGATCGGATTGCTGAATTTTGCTTGTAAATAATTCTGATGGGGCATATTTTTCTTAGATGTTTCTCTCAGGCTAAGTTGGATTACGGAGAAAGTTTCACGTAATCATGTTTCCAGAGGTACCCATGAGGATCTCTTGGTCTCTTGGTAAAAAGTCCCTTTTTACAGGACTTTAATGGAGTCACCATGTGGCAGTTGGAGCCAATGTCAAGTCGTGATTTGGTGCTTTTTATGGAAGTAGTTGGTGGTGTTGGATTCAGGGCATTTTGTCAGGGATCTTGGTGTTCTGCCAGATGGCTGGAGATTTGGACAGACTCAGGAGTTACAAAAAATATTACATTCCTAGAGCTATTTCCCATAGTTGTTGCCTTGGTTATTTGGGGGGATAGGTTCCATAATAAGAAACTGATCTTCTGGTGTGATAATCATGGTGTGATTGAGGTGATCAATAGACAATCAGCCAGATGCTCCTTATCTGACTTATTGTGGGAATTCGTGTTTTGCAGCTTGCGGCTGAACTTGACAGCTTGGGCTAGACACGTTCCTGGCATTGACAATTCTATTGCAAATGCTCTTTCTCATTTCTAGCTTCTTCACTTCCTTGAGTTGGTGCCAGAAGTGGATCCTTGTGCCTCTCCAATCCTCAATTACCTTTAGAAATTCAGGATCCAGAAGCATGGAGCTTGCTGCATGCATCCTTAGCACCTATCACTTGGAGAGCTTATTTACACAAATATTACAAGATGTGGGAGTTTCTTGCTGAGAAAGGGTGGACAGAAGGACCAGTGCAGGGTGAATTGTTGTCTTCATGTATTGTTTTTGCTCATGGTGTGGGGGTGTCTAAACCTAGAGTCATGGTGCACTTTAAGGGATTCTCATTCTCTGTGAGGGCTCATAGGTGAGGGTTTTCAGCCAGGCAGTTTATTGTTCACCATATGCTGGCTGGTTGGGCTAGGAATGCAGGATCGGCCCCTAATTGGCACCACTCCATTACCCATTCTGTCCTTTTATCCCTACGACAAACCTTGCCTGATATTTGCTTGTCCAACTATGAAATTCTATAATTTAGAACAGCCTTTGTCTTGGCGTTTTATGGAGCTTTACACATTAGTGAGCTGGTCCCAGCCTCTAGTAGGGTTCAAGGTGGGATGGGTCTGCTTATGGAGCATGAGTGGTTTGAAGATCAACAAGTTTTCCTTTTCCTTCAGTGTTCTAAGATGGATCAACTTAGTCATGGGTCTTCGTTGATCCTCAGTGCTACGGAAAGTTTGATGACTTGTCTAGTCCAGAACATACAGCTATATTTGTTATCTTGCACATGTGGTGGGGTTCATTTCTTGGTTCACAGCAACCTAATGCCATTGACCAAGTATGAATTCACCATGGTTCTTAAGAGGATCATGTCTACTGTTGGTTATGACTCAAGGGATTATGGCACACACACTTTCTGCATTAATGCGGCGGAGGCTGGCCACTTTACCATCATTCAGATGTTGGCAGTTGGGGGTGTATCATTCTTATGTGTGAAGAGAGATCAGGTTTGTAGCAGATTTTAATTATCCTTTTGCTTTTAGATGTTCATTGTGCTGCTGTTCCTGTCTGGATCATGGGCCACTTATGTACACTGGGCCGCAAAGCATGCTCGTGTTCGCTTGTATGATTCGCATCTGGATCTTGGACAGAGAGGAGCTGTGGTGCACTGGCTTGGGCATTGAGGAATGAATTGGGACTAACTGCTGCTCTTGATTTCATCACTCATTGACTCCATGGTTCCTCCGGAAATCCTGGTTGTGCATCTGGGTGGCAACAACCTGGGCAGATGGACTTGCAGATGATTAATATATGTGGTATGCAAGGAATCTGCGTTTCTTTTCTAACTACTTCCTTTTTCCTCATTGTGTTGGTTAGATATCATCTCTCAGCCTAAATTTGAAGGTCAGGCTATGTGGGGCAGAGGCCTTAAAAAAGTGAACCAGCAAAGTAGCTCCTGGCTAAGTTCTCAAGGTGGTGTTCATATTCATCATCAGTGGTCCTGGGAGCGGTGCTTGGGATTATTTTTTAGGAAGGACTTAGTTCATCTGTTGGACATTGGTCTAGATTTGTTTAATAATTCATTGCAGGAGGCCATTGATGATATCCTATGCCTTGGGTCAAGGTCTGCATCTTTGGGGGGGGGGGGGCCTCATACAAGTTATTGATTGGTATGAGGCTATGGCAGGGTACCCGAGCAGAAAATATAAACTTTATATGATTTGGTGTTTCTTGGGATTGTATTGTGCTGCAGGGTCTGGGTTAAGCACTGCGGAGACTGACTCCTTGCTGGCTGTGGTAGAGGCCAGTGGTCAAGTGGTCTACAGATCAAGTGACCTGGGGATAGTGTTAATTTGCTGGGCTGTGGCAGTTGACCTACCAAGGCCGGTTTGTTGGAGTGTTTTTTATGCAGATTATATACAAATGGTTATGTTTGGCTTGGGAACTTGATTGTATTGAAGCTGTGGCCTTTCACCTCCCAAACTGGTGTTTTTATATAGTTATTTATGTTTATGAGAGAAGGGGTGTGAGGGTGAGAAGTGAGTCCTGGGTATCTTCACGTTGTATTGTTTTTGCTCATGGTACCAAACAATGTCACTGCAAGAGCACCACTCAGTTTTACACACAGTCCCAGATACCTCAGCATCAGATATGTGCTTATGATTGCTATATATTAACATTTGTCAACCATTTTGATACTTCTGCTGGAACAGTGTTAAAGCAAAACAAATAAGCTTAACTATAAGTGTAGTGTAATGCACATGGGGTACAAGAATGGCCAGGTGCAGTGCTTTGGCAGTACTTGCCAACTCCGACCAGGGTAATAAACTGGGCAAAAGCACATCAAATCAAGTAAGAGCAGTCAAAGCTGGGTGCATGTTGGTGGGTATTAAAGATATTCTTCTGCCGAGTAAGGGCCTTATCAAGTTACATTTAGAGCAGGACATCATGTTTAGCTACTTGTCTCCAAAGAAAGGTCCATATCCCAATGAGCATAAACAGACAAAAAACTATTAGTTTAATACAGAAGGCAGGGGGTACGCATATGCTGAAGGATTCATTTTAAATGGGGGAAAAAAAAAAGAGATGATTGAGGAAGCATTTAATTGGACTACACCAATGTAATGAATCCATTGAGTATACAAGGATCATTCGGGCAACCATTTAACTATAGCAGCAAACAAACAAAATAGAGGAAAGTGTTTGAGTGGGGGTGGGGGTGGAGGGAGGGGCCCGATGGCAAGGGGTCAGTTTCTAAGAGGAAGTAGGTTTCATCACTTTCAAAAGAAAGAAATCCTTCAGGCACACAGCTGTGGTAAAATTATGATGCAACATTTTGCTAGCAGTGACAATGAACACTAAAAAAACCCCAAAATAAATTGGACACTTTCAGAGGAAAAAGGAGTTGGCGAGTATAATGATGCAGGGACCTCCATATTTGGGAGCTGGGATTAATTTGTTTCTTTAGTTTGCTGCAGAACATGTCAGTAGGAGCACAATGTTAGAAGGTTAGGCTTGAAGGACTCAATGATTTTTTTTTTTTTTTTTTTTTGCAACCTAACTAACTAAACTGATCTAACTATGAAAGGCTAGAATGCAGCCAGGTCTGGTGAGTCAATGAAAAGCGCCACATACTACCAGATGGAAAGTTAGGTTTGGTTCAGCACCCGCAAAGAAAGATGCAATGCTCCACCAATGCTTTGCACAGGAGACAAGGGGGGAGCAGGAGGCACGGGATGCAAGGAAAGAATGGTTAAGTAAGCTTGGGACAGAAGCCATGGGAGAATTATTGAGGATGTGAATGAGTGCAATGTACAGCAATGAGTGAATTTGAAAAAAAAAAAAAAAAAAGGAACAACTGCAGTTTAACGATTATTGAGCATGTGTGTGTGTATGGGTGCAAATGAGAGAAAGACTGAAAGGCTCCTGGAATGAGAAGTTTTGTGGAGAAAGGGGTTAGAATGAATTGAAACAGTAAAAGGAATAGTAGATAAAATCTAAGGAAGATGGTTGGGATGTGATTGTGTGACCAAAAAGAATGGGGAATTGGGAACAGGGGAGAAAGGAGAGAATAGAGCGTGGGAGGAAGAAATCCTTGGCTTGAACACAGATTGCACTAGATATAGAAAAGCTATGAAATATTTTGGTTTTACTAAAGAATTCATTAGTGCATGACCAGATAAAACACGTGTACAGGAGAAAGTCATTACCTTTAGCACAAAGAAGGACAGAGATGCTGAGAGAAATTGCAAGGAAGAAAAAGAGTACAAAAATGATGGAAAGAGATATGAGGACAGGAGCATTTAGAATGACACATTTCTTAAAATTTAAAAGAATATCCCGGACTGAAAGTCTTTTTTTTTTTTTTTTTTTTTTTTAATGAGACATGGTGAATCGTATTTCTGTCAGTGAGTGATGAGGGCTCTGAATGTCTTGAACCAACTGGAATTGTCTGTCGCTCATGATCGTGCCACTGTTACAGAGGCTAGTGACCTTCCACCCTTGAGCTTCCTCCATCCTGTATCATGGAATGAGGCCAAAAGGAGAAGAATGCCAAATGCAGAAGAAAGAGCATTCTTCCAGTGGAGGTGGTAAATGCAACACAAAGGCAAGAATGCATAGCATGAATACAGAATATTATCAGGGACACTGGATAGATGGGGGCCTTCAGCATAGCAGGCAGGAATGGCTAATGAGTAGAGAGGCTGGGTCTAGTGCATGCTATTTGCCTGCATATTCGGTGTTCCTATGCTTTAGCACAGAAAACAGGCAAAAAGCATGGAAATATCCCATAATTTCTCATAATGTATTCCTGATGTGGTGAATATCTTCCATGCAAATATTCTCTTAGCCTTTACTGTGTAAGTTTAATTCAGTCAGTCATGCACACATCTGACTAGATACACTCAGAGCTGCCAAAACAAGTTTTCTGAAACCGTTTATGGGACCAAAATGTGTGCTTTTTACACACGTGTTCAGACCTCCAGACATTTTCTCATCAGATTCAGAAAAGGATAATGAAGCAAAACAATAACTGACTACTAACATACTTTCCACTGTCTTGTTCTTTCTCCCCCAGATGACACAAGTCAAAAGTGTGGAATCCTTAGATTGCAAGCACAAGGCAGCTTCATGATATTAGTCAATGCCATGTGTGGGATATCTCACCACCTATGTGCAGCTGGTGGATTTAAATTATCTTCTTTTCTATTACAGCACGTCTTCACACTGGGCAATTTCAAAAGTGCTTTTTTAACTCACAGAACAACCATTAAAAAAAAAAAGAAATAATAAGAGGGCACAAAGTCGCATATACATACACAGTGATTAGGTAGAAACAAGCACATAACATTGTGCTTATCAGTTTTATTAGGTTGTCCCTTTTAGTTCTCCCTCCATTCGCCCTTAGAAAGGGCAGCTCGCGCTTGTAAAATTAGCTTAGGCCGGAGGAAAAAAAAGAGAAAAGAAAAGGGACGACCGCTTCAGAGAGGCAGAAAGCCGGTACTCTGGTACTCATAGCCATTGGGCGAGGAGAGGAACCTCCTCAGCAAGACACCGGTTTAATTCCGGTGGAGGTGGTGGCAGCTTTCGGGATGGTAAGGATTGAATGCCGCTGTGGAGTTTCAGGGGGACGTGGGCATTCGTGGCCACATTCCTGCCTCTCTCTTGGCACCGAACAGGGAGGGGGCTGGACTTATTGGGGGAGAGCTCCCACAGGCCGGTTTGCATTGGACATGAAAACGCAGCATAGGACGGAAGAGAAATGCTCGTCTAAATCTCAGCTGCTTCGTACATAAAAAGTCCACCGGGTTGCAATCCCTGGCCCCCGTGCTTTCTGGTCCTAGGGGTGCACTTCTGGACGGCGAGCCCCTCCCGTAAACCCAGGGGGTCCTCTCTCTCTCTCTGTCTCTAGCTCGCCAGTCCCCCGCTGCTTGGGGATGGCACGGATCGGTGGGTGAAGGCTGAGGAAGCAGCAGCAGCAGCAGCGAGGGGCATCCAGCATCCAGGCAGGGTGGGGTTTTTTTAATCCGTCTCAAGGAATCTCCTCTCCTATGGAAGCCACAGTCGCTGCCCAGACCGAGCATTTCGCAGCCTTCAAGCCAATCACACGCGGTGGTTCGGACAATTATTTCAGCCCCTTCCTACAAAGTCCACTTACGTCCGACCTCTTGGTCTGTTATGTGATTTATGTATTTTCTATTGTTGGGTTTTAATGTATTGCTCTGTACTCCATTTGTGGTCAGGTAGGCGGAATCGAAATATTAAATAAATCTCAGCCTCAGTCATTGCTTTCTTATTACAAAATTGCTCTGCATGGAACTTATCTGGTCAAACAAAAAACCAGAACATGCCAACAAAACTGCCTTGTATCGCCGACGTCCGAGCCTAGGCAGTGACAGAAAACCAAGGGGACGGCGGCGATTCCCGGGGAAAAAAAACCAAACAAACCGAAGCCAAGCGGCTCAGCTCCGGCGCAATCGATTCTGGGACACCGGAACCTAAATCCCCGGGTTACATTCGTTAGAAAGAGAGACGATTTGATTTATTGCACTGCCTTTGCCAAGGAAAGGTGTCTCCGCTCCTCTTTCAAAATATGCACAGCGAAATCAATTAAAAATAAGAACAAAATAATGACTTAAGTTTTCCTGCCTATAGACCACGTGAACTAGAAACAGCAGCTGGGTACTAGATTTGCTCGGTTTCTAAATCTCTGGAAAGTACATAAATCGATGCCCGCATAGGCAAATACAGCCAGAGAGTATCCACCCAATACCCTCTGGGTAGGTACCGGTCTGCAGAGGATGGAGAACTATCATATTCCTGTACACATATCCAAACTCCAAGGCGCCCGCATCTCTTAACAGCAGTTCTCGCTGGCTTTCCCTGCCACTCGCAGTATTTACAGAGCCTGTCCCTAGCGGATGACCCGGCCGTTGAGTTTCTTAGGGAACTGGAGACTGGGCTCGGCTGCCAAGAGCCAGCGGTGGAGTTGGAGGCTGGATTGGACGGCCCCAGCCTCCCCCGTGCCACCTGCAGCCCCTCCGTCCAGCCTGCACCCCGGGAATCTGCTGCCCTCCCCGCCCCCTGGAATGCCTCCGCTCCCGCGGGAACGAGAACTTTTCCCGCGCGCGCACACCTGTAGCGCGGAGCTGTCCCGCGGCTTCCCGGCTCCCCCTTACCTGCAGGACACCGTGATCTCGATTTTCGTGGCGGGCACGCTGGAATGGACCGGGTCGAAGTCTCCTATGGACGCCATCCTTCGGCTGCCCGGATCTCCGTCCAAACCGGCTTTCCTCAGTCCCGACTTCTTGGCAGATTATGGGGAGAGCGTCAGGGCCGGCAGCATTTACACAGGTGGCAGCAGCAGCAGAGCCTGGAGCGGAATCGGAAAACGGGCAATGTCCATTAGGAGTAAAAAAAAAAAAGAAAATCTTTTATATCCTCTCGTGCGCTCCCGATGCTCTCCCGTGATGGCTCTCGCTCGCAAATGGACTATTTCTGGCCAGGTTAGTTGCCATTCTCTCCCGTCTCCAGGTGGCAGCAGACGTATGGTTTCACAAAATGCCTCCACCTATGGACCCCTCCTCTCTGAGCACCGGGAAGCAGCAACCGGTTTGCAGGGCAGTTCCAAGGAATCGGTACAGTCGGGCTGGCAGTAGCAAGTAACTCCAGCTCTCCGGTGGATCGCGATTTTACAACCCCCCCCCCCCCCCCCCCCCCCGTGATATCGGCAATGAAAAGATATCACCGTTAGACCCTGCCCAGTCCTTGCAAGCCAAAATAAAGGTCAGTTCCGTACATTAAATGCCCAGCATTAAGCCGCTCGCCCAGATTCAGGGTCACTCGCCCCTCTTCCCTGGCGGTTGGAGCGCAAGTGCGCTGCCAGGATCGCGCCTGCAACAATGAGGAGACCAAGACAGGCAAACAGGTAATGGAGGAGGCCGGAGGGTGGAGGAGGCAAGGGAAGAGTGGGGAGGAGTGCCCGGTGGGTGGGAGGGCAAACTGGGCTAGGACAGTTCTGCTTCTTCAGCGGCTTTTCCTTACTGGTAAACTAGATTTGGAAAAGAAAAACCTAGTGAGAACACACTCAACTCCAGTGGAATGTAAAAAGTATTTACTAAGGTGTCCACATATTGTATAATGAATCTTTAGTTGTAACTTGCCCTAGGTGGGAGTGTAATATACCGCTGAAGAGATTTCCTAGTCGCCCAATGAAGCATCTTCTCTCCGGCTCGGTCAAAAACAAAAAGTTATTTTCTCAGACTTGTGCAATTTTAGTGGCTAAGCAAAATGTGCCCGAGCTGCCGAAGCTCTGAAAATAAAGCCAAGCGGCTAGTGCTAAATGGAACGGGGCTCCTACTACTGAAGGACCCGCCCCCTACCGGTGAAGGGCTGACTCCGGGAGGTTCATTTTGGTTTTTAATGAGTGTTCTCGGGGGGGCTTAAGGAAATGAAGATTTTGGTTCAGTCGGAAAGCTTTTCCCTGGCTCTGCAAAGGGCTAAGATCGCAAGTTCAGAAACCCAGCCGGAATGGTTAGGGATAAATCGAACATCTTTGCACACATCATCTGCGTGCTAGTCTAAGGCGCCGTCAAAAAAGGACAGGGGAAAGGCATTTAGAGTCATCCCCTGACCTCGCCCCGCCCCACTTTTATGCAGCTGGTGAAGGCGCTCGCACTATTGGAAATGGACGCATCACCCCATGGATGCGTCCATTTCCGCAACGCAAAGGAACTATTGTTGTTGTCCGAATAACTGCATTATTTTATAACTTGCTTAATTCATACACACTATGTAAATTTGTACATAATTCTTATACTGTAAGCACCCTCTCCTGCTTTTGCCCTTCTCTCCAGTTAGAATTTGTTTAAACTATCTTTTCTCTAACAGCCTAGTTCCACATTCCCTGTTATAATGTAACTTTTGTTTTTGTTTGCTCTGTTAATTGGTTCCCCCTAGTTTTATGTAAACCGGTACCATAGGACCTGGTCTTGAGCATCGGTATATTAAAAGAATTTAAATAAATAAATAAATAAATATTACCCGCACAGAGGCTGGGCGACGTTTTACACGTGCAAACACACAGAAACTTGCCATCTTCACGTGTCCCATGAACAAATCATTCCTATTGTATTTCATGTTCAGCTAAGGTTGTTAAGAGATTAATTGTGGTGGGATAGTAAAAGCAGAACCTAAGAAAAGGAAATCAATCAGTAGAAGAACCTAAAAGGCAGCAGAAATATGGTTTTTAGAGCATGAGCAGGGTAGAGTATATTTTATAGAGAGAGATTTCTCCTATACCGAAAATCACATAGCTACTGTGTACCTGCCAAGAATCGATGACTAAACGCTTACGACATCCTATTTGGTCAATTATGATCATGTTTTACACATTTTTTAAATCCAAAATGAGCCCCTTTTTTCATTATTAACTATGAATAAAATCAGAATTATTGACTTTAATTTGATACTAGTTAAGTCATATCTGTTCTCTCTTTATCTTCTTGGAGTTATTCCATTTTTCTAGAGAGGTGAGAATTAGCCACAATCGTGCATGCTCTCATTACCAGCTGTATAAAGTATTGCAATTCCTTGTATTAGGGTATGCTGCAGTATAGGCCAAAAGCACCTGCAGCTGCTGTAAACTAGGTTTCTAAGGGGGGGGGGGGGGGGGGGGGGAGGTCAACTGACCATGACTTGCATTGACTCCTGTAGAATTCAGGGTTAAATTTAAGAATGCATGCAGTGTTGTTTTTAAATGCCTTAACCAGTTTGTCACAGGTCTGTCTTCCATCCTGGTCAGCTAGGGACGACACCTTCACTCCTCTTCTCAAGCCTTATAGTGATCCACATCATTTGCGGGGTTAGAATTAACCTACACTCTGCAATGGGCATTGAAGTGCCTGAATTATGGATTCCTTGCTACTTGAGTTGTGTTTAGAAGCCGGTTACCTCAAACAATTTAAGTGGTGGCTCTTCTGCTAAGCTTTTAGGTGGGGGTGGGAGTGGGGGTTGATAGGGATGTGTGTGGGGAAAAAAAAATTGATGTAGTTCATTAACTCATTTTCTTTGATTCAGACCCAAAAGGTGTTTGTGTCTCTCTTAAAGAATTGGGTTTTCTATACAAGTTTAGTGAAACTTGCAGATAGACGTGAAGGAAGGAGCACTTCAAAATATCACCAGTGGCATGAATGGCTCAAAAAACCATGATGGGGCAAAGGTGCCCACGGCACCGTGAGAGAAGCAAAGCAGTGCTTACAGTGGCAAGAACACCCTAGGGCACCAACAAGAGTGACATGAATAGCCCACGACACCAAAAGAGCAGCACCAACAATGGCATGAACAGTCCAAGGCACCATGAGAGAGGGAAACCACCACCAAAAAGTGGCAGGAACACTCCAAGGGGTACAAACAGTAGCAAGAACCCCCCCCCCCCCCCCCCCCCAAAGACACCGTGAGAGAGGTAAAGCAGCAGCAACCAAAAAAACCTTGACAAGAACATGAGAGGAGCAAAGTTACACCTTGATTGGTCCTCCTTCCTTGCCCTAGCCCAACCCACCTCCATCCTGTCCTGCTTGCCTTCAATTAAAATAACCCCACACAAGTGCAAGGTGTTGCATATAGGGAAAAATAACCCTAGCTGTAGTTACACGATGTTAGGTTCCATATTAGGAGCTACCACCCAAGAAAGAGATCTAGGCGTCATAGTAGATAATACATTGAAATCGTCAGCTCAGTGTGCTGCAGCAGTCAAAAAAGCAAATAAAATGTTAGGAATTATTAGGAAGGGAATGGTTAATAAAACAGAAAATGTCATAATGCCTCTATATCGCTCCATGGTGAGACCACACCTTGAATACTGTGTACAATTCTGGTCGCCGTATCTCAAAAAAGATATAGTTGCAATGGAGAAGGTACAGAGAAGGGCAACCAAAATGATAAAGGGGATGGAACAGCTCCCCTATGAGGAAAGGCTGAAGAGGTTAGGGCTGTTCAGCTTGGAGAAGAGACGGCTGAGGGGGGATATCATAGAGGTCTTTAAGATCATGAGAGGTCTTGAACGAGTAGATGTGACTCGGTTATTTACACTTTCGAATAATAGAAGGACTAGGGGGCATTCCATGAAGTTAGCAAGTAGCACATTTAAGACTAATCGGAGAAAATTCTTTTTCACTCAACGCACAATAAATCTCTGGAATTTGTTGCCAGAGGATGTGGTTAGTGCAGTTAGTGTAGCTGGGTTCAAAAAAGGTTTGGATAAGTTCTTGGAAGAGAAGTCCATTAACTGCTATTAATCAAGTTTACTTAGGGAATAGTCACTGCTATTAATTGCATCAGTAGCATGGGATCTTCTAGGTGTTTGGGTAATTGCCAGGTTCTTGTGGCCTGGTTTGGCCTCTGTTGGAAACAGGATGCTGGGCTTGATGGACCCTTGGTCTGACCCAGCATGGCAATTTCTTATGTTCTTATGTTCTTATGTACTGTTTTGCTAGTCCCGTAGCCTCTAGTGGATCTGAAAATGAATGCTTTTAGAGTGCCCATCCATTGGTTTGGCACAAAAGGTCTTTTTTTTGGTTCAGATTGTGCATTTGTTCTATACAAGCGCACATCCTTAGTGTTTAGATAATTGTTAATTAAACCTAGAAGAATAAATTTCTTATAGAAACATATAAAAATGATGGCAGAAAAAGAACATATGATATGGCTTATCTAGCCTGCCCATCCATATCAACTATTCAGCTTTACAGTCCCAACCACTCCCTCAGTTTAAATGTCTCACTTCAAATGAATGTTCATCCCTACCAGTCGCTGTAGCTATAATTAGAAACTACAGTGTTCTTAATTATATACAATCACCATCGTAGGTGCCTAGAAGTATGCCCCTATGTGATTTAAAAAATAAATATTAGATACATATTACAGTAGCATATCTACCAGAAACCCAAGAATCTCAGCATGGGGTTGATGATACCAATAATACTATACAGTATGGCAGAATAGTGAGGTCTAGTAGTTTAATTTAGCAAGACATAATCCAGCAATAATTAAACACAAAGTCTCTCTATATTAATTATACGACACTGAGTTTTCTTTAAGGCCCAGGCTCCTTATGTCTTTTGAAGGATTTATAGCATGCTGTAGCAAGCAGCAAGATGCAGAGTGTTTGCACTGTTCAGTGCTCAGTTTTATGTAAAATGTTGCCCTACAGAAATGTAGAAATATTGCCCATAATAGACTCCAGTTTCAGTTTCTCTCTATTTATACATACATACACAAGGCTTGTGTCAGTCCTGCTGTCATGTCTGTCTGTAGCCAGGAGGTGGTCCCCAGACTAACAGAAGGTGCATTTTGCAAAGGCAATATGCTCTATCTATAAAGTACTAGCAAACAGGCAGATACACACACACACACACCAGGCACAGCACCCATAGACAGACACACATTGTTATTGACCAGACAACCCAAGCAATGACAGGTAATGTTCACCATTATGATCTGTCTGTGAAGTCCAGTCTCTTATACTCTCACACACAGGGAAAGGGAAGCATAGGCGGGCACACACATAGGTCCATGTGCACACAAGCATGCAGAAGAATGCACAGGCACCCACACAAACATGCATAGGCCACCCACCCACAGGTACATACACAGGCTGTTATAGACCAGACTACCCAAGCAACACCAAGCACTTTCTGCTAGTATACTTATAAAAACAAACAAAAAAAAATGGAACAACTGAAAAGTGTCAAATTTTAATTCAGGATTAAATTATTAGAATAAAAAATAAATGCTCAGCCTCCACTGGCTATAGTTTTCCTTTTTTTATTCACAGAATCAAAACACTCTTTATAAATAGGTGGGGGTAAATATGTAATATTTGTAAGGCAAGGTACATGCATAGCCATGTGTACCTTGCAGCTAATATTCAAAAGGGAAATGGACCCAGATAAGTTCCTTCTGAAAATTTGCTAATGCAGCAGTTCTCAACCAGTGTGGCACCAAGCACCGGCAGGTGTGTCATGGCTCCTGCTGTCCCACTGCCCCGCTTGTGCTTACTTTCTCCCCAGGGGCAGGGCCGAAGAATGGAGCGACACTGCACGCCACCGCCAGAGGCCAGGCCGGCGGGGCCGAAGAATGGAGCGATGCTGCGTGCCACTGCCAGTTGAAGAGTAGAGAGACCTGTGCACCGCTGCCGGAGGCCAGGCCGGTGGGGCCAAAGAATGGAGCCACACTGCGCGCCACCGCTGGAGGCCAGGCCGGCAGAGCTGAAGAATGGAGCGATGCTGTGTGCCACTGCCAGCTGAAGAGTGGAGAGACCCTGCGCACCGCCAGAGGCCAGGTTGGCGGCAGCTGATAAGCAGAGGCCAGGCTTATTGAGCCAAACAATGAGAAGAGGCTCCATGTGAGCTTGTGTGTGTATGTGTGTTAGAATGGGTATCTGGGTGTGTGAGTGGCAGCTTCATGTGTGTGGTAGAATGGGTGCCTGGGTACATGAGTGGCAGCATTGTGTGTGCGTGTTAGAATGGGTGCCTGGGTGCGTGAGTGGCAGCTTCGTGTGTGTGTGTTAGAATGGGTGCGTGAGTGGCAGCTGCATGTGTGGGTGTTAGAATGAGTGCCTGGGTGCATGAGTGGCAGCTTCATGTGTGGGTGTTAGAATGGGTGCCTGGGTGCGTGAGTGGCAGCTTCGTGTGTGTGTGTGTGTGTGTGTGTTAGAATGGGTGTCTGGGTGTATGAGTGGCAGCTTTGTGTGTGGTAGAATGGGTACCTGGATACATGAGTGGCAGCTTTGTGGGTTGTGGTAGAATGGGAGCAAGAGCATTTGTGTATGATTGCTTGTATGTAAGTGACAGAGCATGTATGTGATTGAAAGAGAGACTGGTCAGAGGTGATGTGTTTCTGTGAGAGAGAGATAGACTGGTCAGGAAGATGACTGGTGTGTGTGTGTGTGTGTGAGTGTGTGTGAGAGAGATAGAGACTGGTCAGGGAGGTGACTGGATGTGTGCTTGGGAGATACAGAGATTGGTCAGGGAGGTGACTGTGTGTGTGTGAGAGACAGAGATTGGTCAGGGAGGTGACTGGTATGTGTGTGTCTGTGTGAGAGAGACATAAGAATATAAGAAATTGCCATGCTGGGTCAGACCAAGGGTCCATCAGCGCAGCATCCTGTTTCCAACAGAGGCCAAACCAGGGTACAAGAACCTAGCAATTACCCAAACACTAAGAAGATCCCATGCTACTGAATAATTAATAGCAGTGGCTATTCCCTAAGTAAACTTGATTAATAGCAGTTAATGGACTTCTCCTCCAAGAACTTATCAGGGAGGTGACTGGTGTGTGTGTGAGAGAGATAGAGACTGGTCAGGGAGGTGACTGGTGTGTGTGTGTGTGTGTGTGTGTGTGTGTGTGTGTGTGAAAGAGATAGAGACTGGTCAGGGAGGTGACTGGTGTGTGTGTGAGGAAGATATACTAGTTAGGGAGGTTACTGGTCTGTGTGAGACAGAGACTGGTTGTGGGCCCTAAGGAAGAGGACAGGACAGAGCTTCAGCAGTCACTGCTGCTTCTGGTGTGTGCTATTGGCCTGCAAGGGAAAGGAGTAGGAGAATTGATGGAGAGGGTAAGTAAAGGCGGCTTTTTAAGTTTATTTTTCTTGATTGACTGCCATTTTAATTATTGGGTATTATGTGATGTGTCTGCCGTTTTGAAATATTTTATTTATATCTGGACAATTTTTAATTTCTATGAGTTTTTAATTGTTGGATGTTATTCTGTTCATCAACTGTTTTGTAACATTTATTAGTATAGTTTTACAATTATTTCTAAGTAGGTATCTATCTATAGCAGCTTGGCTTGCTCTGTTTTCCTAATAGGAGGTGTATTAGTGTTTAGGGCCTGGTTAAATATTTGTAGTGGTAAATTAGTCTTTTCATAAGGAGGGGTATGGTGCCTGCCAGTAAAGAGAGTTTGTTTTGCTTTTACTGAGACGTCATCAGAACCAGAATATCTTTTTTTGTATGGTGAGTTGTATGGGTAATGCCCTAATTCTGCTCTGCACCCAATTTTTGGGGGTTCCTGAGGATGCAGAATGTATATTTACATTTTGCCCCATGACAGTCACATGTTCAGTGTGTCAAGCATGTGAGAACCATCTGTCAGGTGTGTCCCAGCCGACAAAAGGCACACACACACACACACACCACATCTTCTCTTTATGTGGGCAATCGCTTGAGGACAAAAGAGCACATGTACCTTTGGAAGTGTGAATGTACACATACTTTTTACTTATTTTATTTATTCAAGATATATCTCACATTATCAAAAATATCTACCTCTCTAATTTAAACATGCTGCTGGGAAGGACTCTCTTTGACCTAGCTAAAAAGAGGTGGGCTATGGTATCTGATGCACACTTTTAGCACAGTAGAGGAGGATAGCATTCAACCAAGCCTACTGACCTAGGAAATGGGCTTTGAAAGTTGTCTTGTACTGTCCATTTTCCATGCAAATAAGTTAGTTTTAGCTGTCATCATCATCACATACATGTTTTCAAATTTCCAATGGAAACTGTCATGTCTATAGCTATGGATGTATTTAAGAGACTGGATCAGTTTCTGGAGAAGAACAAGATCATTGGGCATGATAGTCTGCTAGATTTTAGCCAGAATGTTCTGGAAATAACAGTTTGGAGCAATGAAGGTAATTGTTGCACTGAAATCACAAAATCAGCCATGTGAAATCACTTGAAATAAACCCAGGAAATACAAAATATTGGCACATTTTATTTTACAGCCTTCAAAAATAATATATGGATTCACAACATGAAGCAAACAGATGCATTATATACCAACCCCTGGAAGCAAAAGTAAAACTTGCTTCAATGTATAATTGTAATCAGTTGGTGAATTTGCCTTATGCTATGGAGTTTTTAATGGCTAGAAAATAAAATAACATAAGATAATCCATTCTGGGTCAGTGCACAGCACAGGTCACAAGTACCCAGCTCTTCCCCAAAGTAGATTTATTTATTGTTCCTCTCTCCCAGGGATAGCATTGACTTTCAGTAGTCTACCTGGCTAGTAAATGGTTTATGAACTTTTCCTCCAGGAACTTGTCACAACCTCTTTTTAAACCCTGCTATGCTAGTCACCTTGATCACATCCTCTGGCAACCAATTCCACAATCTGATTATGCATTGTGTGAAAAAGTACATTCTAAGGTTTAGTTTCATGGAATGTCCCCTAGTTTTAGGATTATTTGAAAGGGTAAAATAACCATTCTTTGTTTACCCCTTTCCCCTCAAACCAAAATATGTCTTTGATAAGGTGGATCTACTTTCATTGTGCTTTTATTTGATATCGGGAACCTGGATCCTTCTTGGTTGGTGGCATATCTTTTACTTTAATGCTCCAAGCACCATAGCTTAGTTTTCCTTTCAAATGTTTCCCTTGGCAGACAAAACACTTTGACACAATATTTTCCCTCCCTTAATGTTACCCCAAGGGAGCTGCCAGAGACAACTGAAGGTGGTTGAGCTAGCTGGACTCCAAACTACTACAGTTAGATCTAATCTATAGGTACTAGAGGTTTATGGAGTCTTGGAAGGGGCAGTGCAAATTACCAAGGAACACAGGAAATGCACTAACAAGTTCTATTTCCAGAAAGACACCACAAGTACTCTGAAGGACACCACAAAATTATCATACATTGAACTGGCTATTGTGAATAAATGAAGGCCAAAATCTAATTGCCAAAGTAGATTAGCAAAGGTAAATAGCAAATAAAGCACTCTTCTCCCTCATGCCCCCATCCCACAGTAGAAAGCACAGCCATTAAATTAAGCTAGAGCTCTCCAGGGTGCTGAAGCAAGACAATTTGGACCTACTATGCAAAGTAATAACAATTTTCACTGTTGTAGAAAAGGCAAGAGTATTTTTTTTTAATTTCTTTTCAAATTATATTGAAAAACAGCGATTTAAAAGAGGGACTTATTAAATCAGGCTGCTGAAAGAATGACTACCTTTGTACAATAATCCACGCAGTAATTAAGGCGAATCACAAGATAAGAGCTTTCTTTTGGAGTCTTATTTACTTCCTATATCAAGCCATGAATAGTAGAACAAAAGTACGCGTTGCATCTTGTCAACGCAAAACCTATCTGTGCTTAAAACAAAAAAGTGCAACGCTTTCAACAACTGCTTCATTAGTTTTAGTGAAAAGCCTGGATACAAACTGTACTACACATTAGCCATTAAAATTCTATTTTAAATACAGATTTAGGAAAAACTGGGCTTCTTCTAGCCTTCCATACTAATTAGGATGTTGGATATACAAATCAGCTTGTTAGCAAGCCACTTAAAGATTATTTTCAGGGGAAGCTCTGCAAAATTTATTTCAAGACTCGTTGGAACAAATTGGGTAATGTCATGCAGATTTAAATAGTGGACAAAAGAAAATGACATCATCCTTAAGTCAAATTTTCTTCACTAACTGATAAGGCAGACAGGTAGAAATTCATTTTTTAAAACAGCGATTACACGTCCATCCGGAACCAATTTGAGGACTCTAGGTAATAAATGACCTGCTCAGCCTCTTGGAATTCTAAGCCTTTTCACACAGCAGATAATATGGTCAGCAAATTATTTATGAATTTCAATGAGGATTTCTGTGCTGCCTCTCCCCTCCCCCTCGCTTCAATCCTCATCAACGTGAAGGATGACAATGCTGAGAAACAGAATACTGCAATAAGGCTCATTTCTCAACAATGACATTGCTAGCCCTTGTTGTCGAGTATTTTGTGCTCACAAAGATGCACATATTACAGAAAGAGGACAGTTAGTAAGCAGTTAGTACAGTTTTTTGTATAGTTTTTTATTTTTTATTTTTTTTAGGGGGGAGGGAGGGGACGTTATTCTCGACATTGTTCTTTTTAACACATTTCCTATTAAACACATGGCAAATCCTCTCAGGATAATAGAGGAAGAGTATAACAGAAGACATTTTTCTTTACAGGTTCAACTTGTCTGGCCTAGAGCGATACAAGTAATGGTTGCAAGGAGCGTGTGCAGACAGTTGAATTCATAAGACAACTACAAGAAGTAAACTTTGACCTTTCGGAAGCAGGTGATAATGGACTCACGCTACACGACCTTGCTGACCAGCAGAGCATCCCTCTGGTCAGACGATAAGCCCTAAAGCAAACAAACAAAAAAATGTCCAAGCCTCAAGCAAAAAGTGACCCTGGCCAATCATGGGTGCTTGGTACTAAGTACATAGTAGACCCAGTATAACACAAAACCACTTATAATGTATTCAAAGGTTGGCTCCCAATTTTCTCAATATTAAAATACAGATTTGATTTTCATTATTTTTTTTAAATTGATAATGACAGAGTGCAGGGGTTTTGTTCTTAGCAATAAAACATTTATTTCGATGAAGTCTATTTTCAGCATCCAAACCTCTTATATTGTATAATTTATTGCACCTTGCTTATCATTACAGCAAAATATATAAACACTAGGGATGTGAATCGTTTTTCAACGATTAAAATTATCGTCCGATAATGTTTATATCGTCTTAAATCGTTATAGAACACGATACAATAGAAATTCTAACGATTTATCGTTAAAAATCGTTAAATCGTGTTAGTGCGCACTAACTCGAGTTAGTGCGCACTAACTCCCCGTTAGTGCGCACTAACTCGATTTAGTGCGCACTAACTGAAAATGATACAAATAAACACTTTCCAGGTCACTGAAGGTCAGTTAGGAATGAATATGTGTTCCTATTGGCTGGCTGCCCTCTTATCAATTGATGTTACCAAGGTTACCACTGAGGTGATGGTTGGGGGGATGGGAAATGGAACTGGAAACTAACGAACACCAACAGAAAATGAAACAAAGTGTTCACACTTCCCAGGTCAGTAAAGGTCACTTAGGAATGAATATGTATGTATGTATTCCTATTGGCTGGCTGTGCTCTTATCTATTGATGTTACCAATATGGTTGGGGGGATGTGAAATGGAAACAGTTGGAAGCTTGACAAAAAAAGTAATGTAATGATCAGCACTCACCTGACTAGAACTTGTTTGTTTATTATTTTTGTTAGCAGGCACCTGAAATGCTAGTGCATGTTGAATTTGCCAATCACTGTGCATTTTAGAAAGGTGGTCCTGGCTGGAACTGTACACAGTTCAAATATATGTAATTGATTGTTGGTAAGTGTATTTTTTAAGTAGCCACACTGGCACCAGTATGTTTACTTTTCCTCCTACTTAACTCACTAGCTCAGCTTTGTAAGAAGGGCTTCTCTGCTTGTGTGTTGTTTTTGTTTGGTGTGAGGAGAGCAGAAACATCAGATCTTTATTCAATCTACTACAGTCATCTCTTACAGTGCCCTATCCCTATTAATACCAGGAGTGTTGTGATCTTCCTGCACACAGTGCCCTAACCCTGATACCAGTCTGAGACAGCTCCCTCCCTGCATTACTAGTGAGAGGCTGGCTTCACAGACAGGGGGGAGCTGCCTGACCCTCACTCCTGACTTCCCCCATGTCCCAGCTAGTGAATGGGGTGTGGGTGAGGGGGGGGGGGGAGGATGGTGAAGTCTGAGACAGCTCCCTCCCTGCATTACTAGTGAGAGGCTGGCTTCACAGACAGGGGGGGAGCTGCCTGACCCTCACTCCTGACTTCCTCCATGTCCCAGCTAGTGAATGGTGTGTGGGTGAGGGGGGGGGGGGGAGGATGGTGAAGTCTGAGACAGCTCCCTCCCTGCATTACTAGTGAGAGGCTGGCTTCACAGACAGGGGGGAGCTGCCTGACCCTCACTCCTGACTTCCCCCATGTCCCAGCTAGTGAATGGTGTGTGGGTGAGGGGGGGGGGGGAGGATGGTGAAGTCTGAGACAGCTCCCTCCCTGCATTACTAGTGAGAGGCTGGCTTCACAGACAGGGGGGAGCTGCCTGACCCTCACTCCTGACTTCCCCCATGTCCCAGCTAGTGAATGGTGTGTGGGTGAGGGGGGGGGGGGTGGATGGTGAAGTCTGAGACAGCTCCCTCCCTGCATTACTAGTGAGAGGCTGGCTTCACAGACAGGGGGGAGCTGCCTGACCCTCACTCCTGACTTCCCCCATGTCCCAGCTAGTGAATGGTGTGTGGGTGAGGGGGGGGGGGGAGGATGGTGAAGTCTGAGACAGCTCCCTCCCTGCATTACTAGTGAGAGGCTGGCTTCACAGACAGGGGGGAGCTGCCTGACCCTCACTCCTGACTTCCTCCATGTCCCAGCTAGTGAATGGTGTGTGGGTGAGGGGGGGGGGGGAGGATGGTGAAGTCTGAGA